>NW_025814844.1:8970000-10373096 GCF_022079265.1 Lynx rufus
TGACCTGAGCCCAAATCAAGAGTTGGATGCTCAACCGGCTGAGCCACCCAGGTGCCCCCAGTTAGAATTTTTTTAAACATACAGTGCTTTGTACCATGTTATACCAATATATAAGTTGCAATTATAAATGGCAAACCTGGGAAATTGCAATTACAGAGACGTAATTAAGAGAACAAAACCCTAATAGATGCAGAAGTATTGGAGAAATTGGAAAGATTTTCAGTTTATGGTCTGAGGTCAGACAGGGATTGTGAGTGTTTTTTCAAACTTTCTAAAGAGGCCTTTTGGGTGTAACCAGGCTCTGCCAAATACCCACCATTTGACCTTGGCCAACCTGTTTAACCTTGTTGAGTGAATGAATGAACCGATATATGAGTGCTTGCTTGCCTTAGTGGGGATGAAACAGCCCATTCAGAGGTTAAAATAGACTTAGGTAATGTATGTGAGGTTCTTAGCATAGGGGCTGTTAAATAGTGAGCAGTTCACAGAAGGTCAAATGTCTTATAGTACATGGGAATCAAAATATTAGTGAGTAATTTTTTGATACGTATATGTATTTTTCAGGTTATCCTGATCCGGAAAATTTTTCCTGGACAGAATATCTGGAAGCTACTCAAACTAATGCTGTTCCTGCCAAAGTTTTTAAAATGGTGAGTTGTATACTCTCTAATACACTCTCAACTTGAAACTGTGTACATGTTGACTTAATTTTGTCAGCTCAAATTATTCTAGTTTTTTCTTTTTAAATGCAAGTGTTATTTTCATAACCACTTTGCCTGGTTTTCAGTTAAAACTACAAAGGAGGTGACTCATTTACTATTGTTCCTCTACACAAAAGTAATGATGGTTTCCCTTCTTACAAAGCACCGTAGCCCACCCTAGTACAGTTGAAAGCCCCTCATCAACCCCTAATAATGGCAGAGTCCTTCATTTCTGCTTGTCTTAGTCCACATGGCAGGAACTCTGAACTTTCACAGTCTTGGGAACTGTTTGAATGCCAACGATGCCATAATAAAATAGGTGAACTGTATGCAGTGGGTGTGTGTTACAGGTTTATCCATTTTGAGGGAAACATTGCTTTTAGCATTTAGAATACCAGTTTTTAAAGTTCAAATTTGTACTTATACCTTTATTCCAGGGTTGAACCAAGCATAAATTATTGGGGAAAAGACAGTGCACTGATAGTACAGTTAGAGATATTTATGTTGTAAAGTGGTTTTCAGATTGTTCCCTTTCAACTTAATTGTGTGCTCCAGGCTTCCTGATTCATCTTTAGTCAGAATTTTATATAGCGAGCTTCTACATACGATTTCATTTATAGAAAGTTTTCTAGGGATCAAAAGGGATTTTAAACAAAATTCTGTTTCGTTTTTTAAAATGAATCTATTATAATAGAGTGGATTTAGAAAATGAATTTAATCAAATTAAGAAAGCCAGAAGTCCTGGAGTGCTAGAAAGGACTTCAGGAATTGAAAAAACTCGATAAGCAAAGTACCAGCTGCTGGTAGTTAAGCTCTTTCTCTTTTGCTTTCTGTCAAAACTCATTTTATTTTTCCAAGAAGAAAATTACAAGAAAATAAAATTATGATTTCGTTAAAAAGGCAAATTCCAGCCTCTGACATGGAGTTATCATGGATTCATCTCAAGCTGTGTATCTTTGGCATCTGCAATATGAAACTATTACCTTTGTTATCAGGACAGTGACCTTGGGGAGAACAGAAAGATTTTCAAGCATCAAAGACCTACTTGTAGTCAGTATATTCCATTTAGTAGACATAATAATGCATTTTAGAAGAAAATATACTTCCACAAAAGCTGGAGAGAAGCAAACCAGATATTGGAGAAAGATTTAACTGTTTATTATGTATTATAAGGGTTTCCTATTGCCATTTCTAGACTTACAAAATTCAGTACAGTTTCATTTTCAAAAAAGTCGATTGAATATTTTATGTGTAATAGCTTTCAGAGTGACTTTTTACCAACCTATGAACACTGCTGGAGTTCTCTTTTGACTTTGATTTTTTGTATTTAAATTTCATTGGTGTCACTGATTTGGTAAGTCCCAGTGTGCTTTTTCCCACCCCATTTTCTTTAGGATTTCCTAAGTGTCCTCATTATAGACTCCTGGTTCCTAGGATTTTTGGAAGAAGCTTAAATTAAAACAGTTTTTAACATGCTTATGTTACAGATAAGTAACAAAAGCACAGGTTATAGCTTTAAATTACATTGTGGTATGATTCTAAAATAGTTTTAACTGTCAAGAGTTATGCAGCTTTTATCTATTTTAAAATTTATATTTATAAAGGATTATGTTTATGTTTTTCTAATTATTTAGTAAATACTTTTGTCTGCTGAGTCATACTCTACAAAACTGGACAGTGAGAGTGGTCAACAGTTTTTTGATTTATAAAGTTAATTTCAGAAAAAATTAATCAAATAGATAAATTGTTAATAAATTAGAACCTATTTTGAATCTTGTGATTGTTAATGAATATATGATTTAATCTGTCTTTTTAGCTATCTTGAAAATGACCAAAAAATTCTTTCTCCTCTCACAGGTTTTTATGAAACTGGATAAAATAATATACACGAAGTGTTACGTGTCCTTAAAACTAAATTCCAGTTGTGTTCAAGGTCTAAATGCAAAGTCAGATCAATTGCACTTTAGAAAACATGCGATGTGGCATCTGAGCAGTGGGATTTTGCTGACTTTGGCTCTCTTGATGTTTCAGCGGCCACCCCACGGTTTTCTGCCCAGCATGAGGCTTGAAGCGGTGGACAGACGGAACCCCAGGCTAATTCGCGTGGCTACAGTCATCGATGTGGATGAGCAGCGGTTAAAGGTAGGAACTTGCCAGAAGTGCCCTGCTGTTGTGGCTCCAATTTCTTGGCTCCGTTGGAGGAGAAAACTTCCACTGATTTCGTTCCTAGTCCCAGTTCCTGGATACAGAGATTTCCAGCTGGCTGGTACCTGACACGGAATCTGTAGATTAGACACACAACTGATTTTGAGTGGGATTCTAACATATTCACGTTGGGATTTGCTGTTTAGACTTTCTGTGTTCTTTCTTTCTTTCTTTCTTTCTTTCTTTCTTTCTTTCTTTCTTTTGTTCTTTCTGTCTTTCTGTCTTTCTTTCTTTTGTTCTTTCTCTCTCTCTCTCTCTTTCTTTTTTTAGCTGCCTTTTGTCACTATTATCAGCTATTTCTTTGAAATAGTCATTAAACACCTTAACAAGAACAATTAAGTCTTTGTTTTCTACTGTTCTTTGTTAGAGCAAAGAAAAATGAATAAAAGGACTTTAGTCACTGTAGCTAAAACAAAAAGTTACATTTTGATATAAATATTTGATGAACAGATTTCTCTACTGTTCTTATTGTGAAATCTACTTTTTTAAAAGCACACATCATCAAAACTAAATTTTCTTAGAAGCTTTTCATTTTTTTGTACAGAGCTGAAAGTTGTGGTATTCAATAATTATATAACATATGACAGTTCAAAAGTTATTTTCCACCCAAACACAGTTTATTTCATAATAATAAAAAGATTCAAGTCAACTACTTTGAAAATAGGCACTATCAAGAAAGATGCTTTTATGTGTGATGTACAGTTATAATTTAAAATAAATCTTATGTGCTATATGCTGAATAATTTATCTCATAAAGAATAATCAGTACATATATTTTAGTAAACATTTAGTACATATTTAGTACATATTTAGTAAACATTATAGGTGTTTTCTCTTACATATATTGTTATTAATATTTTATTTTAAATTGAATTTTAAGCATATTGCTGAAATTATTATTTGTGGCTCTTTATTGCTTACTCTTACAGCACTTACTCTGGGAATAACTTTTGGATATCGTAATTACTTTATAAATTCACGAATATTTTGTTATTGAAAATGAACCTCAGGTTTTTTTCTCTGAATTCTCTTTTAACTTTTATTATACAATTATTGCATTTATAGGAAAAACTCAATAGTACATCAAATCTTATTTAGAATTCTAAGTGACAGATTGCTTTCTTGTGATTCATAAGCTATGTATCGTGGTATCCAGTTGAATGTATTTGCCAGCTTATTTATGTGATCATATTGGGCTAACACATTACCTTGAAATATTTGAAAAACTTTAGTTCCTAAATTGAATTTAGTGTACTTCTTATTTACTATCTCAACATTGATCCTTTTAAATCTCTGAGAATTTAGCTGGTCCTTCCAAAGAAATATTTCATGTATCTTCTCCTTATTCTTTCTCTTCCATGGTAATTGCTTTGTCTTTTACTATAAGGAAAGAGTTGAAAAATCCCTCGTTTCTCTGACAGGATTAGAACCTTAAGTGTTACCCCTGTGGTTGTGAGTGCAATGGAAATCCCGTTAGGATTTTAGGACTAAATGAAGATGTGTTTATGCTGCTGACATTCTCTACCCTGTGAAATGGTGCTTTATAAAATGGGAAATGAATTGCTTCCACATACCATTCAATCTGTCAGAATGTTATCAGTCCTGGAATGGACATTAATGTCTTAGGGCTTATAGAGTACTTTTGACCTCACCAACAGCCTCTGCCCTCTTATAGCCCATTCCTGTGATGGAACCTCCATTTTGCCGTGGACTCTCCATGCTGCATCCACCCCCAGTCCTGCAGTTCGGTATATCCTTGTCCTGTCCCATGAGGTACAAGGAGAAAGATTGTGGGCTGGCAGTTTTCTGAATAGACACAAATTATAGAAAAGATTCAGAAGTGTGGCTTAAAATTCCATTCATCAGTGTTCCCAGGGAGAAAAAGGCATTGAAAATGAGTCTCAAGTGTTTTCCTCTGAATTCTTGTTTAAGGAAATTGAAGGCAGTGGATGGGACTCTCTCTGCAGTAGAGAACACAGTTGACACTTCCCTGATCTCCTGTTTGTCCAGCACCATTTGTTTATTAATATGCTGACCATATTGTTCTGTAATTTTCTCTTTTATTTATTAAAAAAAATTTTTTTTGTAATTTTCTCTTTTAACATCTATCTCTCCAAGACTGTTTTTATCCCTGATACTGGCACATAATAGGTGCTTAATAAACGTGTGAATGAGTGAAAGAACAGATGGCACTGCATATATTCTGGCATCCTGTTATTTGAGTAATTGTGTGAAACAAAAAATACTCTTCTCTCATTCCTAACTCCGGTCCTGATTACTCACTCTTCCATTGGAAATCCAGTTCAACATAATGTACGAAAGTGACATAGGATAAACGGATCTGGGTTTGAATGTCAGCTCTGACTTATTTAACTGTGTTATTAGCTTGGTTACTCAGTATATTTGAACTTCTTCTTATCTGTAAAGTGATGTGGTTAATAATGCCTACCTTGCAGGCTTGCTGTGATAATTCAGTGAAGTAACAAATGTAAAATACCCAAAAATGTGCCTGACTCTCTCTAGCACCGTCAGTAGTAACTGCTGTTATTAGCCAGTGCAAATGCCCTGTGCTGCTCTCCCTGGGTGCCTTTATTTTCTGTGCTAACAAAGAGGCCTCATGAAAGGAATTGTCATCGGTAGGTAGAGGAGGAACAAGCCCACAGTCTGTGGTGAGTTCGAGGGGTACTCCCCTGGGAGTGCTCGTGCTCATATGGTATTGTGCTGCATGTTTGTGTCTGACTGCTGAGAGTAGAGTCAGCAGGTCAACCAAAAAAATTATACTAATGATGATGATAATGACCACGATGGCACTTAATTTTATCAGACGACACTCTTGTAAGGGCTTATATGCATTAGTGCATCCTCATAGCAACCGTGGGAACAAAGGTGCTATTATTATACTCATTTTATGGATGAGGTAACTGAAGGCCAGGGAGGTTAAGTAATTGGTCCAGGGTCACAAGAGGGAGAGAGAGAGAAAGCACAAGCAGAGGAGGGGCAGAGAATGAGGGAGAGAATCCCAATCTGCCCTGTGGTACTCCCTCTCACGAACTGTGAGATCATGACTTTAGCCAAAGTTGAGAGTCAGAAGCTTAACCAATTGAGCCACCGGGTGCCCGGGGGGAACTGGGTTTAAACCCTGGCTTTCAAACAGAGTTTTCAACTCTAGAGTTTATAGTCTTCCTACTCTTTCTATTCTTATGTTTTAATCGTTATCATAAATATCCCACTTCATAATGGGAGAGCAGATGTCTAGGGTGGGGACCGAGTTCCCTCTTAACCCACCCTACTTTGTCCTTTGTGCTGAGCCCACACTGCCTGTCCTCCCTGGAGGTTTGGGCGGTGGTACTGGCACTCCCTGGCAAAGAGCAGTAGATCCAGAAGACTAACTTTTTTCCTTTCTGCCACTCCTCAAATAGTAGTTGACCTTATGTGCTTGATTAATTCTATTTTTAAAGGAGCTTTTTTGAGATATAACTCACACACCATAAACTTCACTGGTTTTGACTATATTCCCAGAGCTGTGCACCCATCACTACTATCTAAGTTTAGAACCTTGTCATTCCTCCCAAAAGAAAGCTCATACGCCCTAGCAATGACTCCTTGGTCTACATCTCCTCGCAGCCCCTGGCAATCACTAATTCCATTTTCTGTCTCTGTGGATTTGCCTATTCTGAACATGCCATATAAATGGAATCATGTAATAAATATGTCATCTTTTGTACCTGGCTTCTTTCACATAGCATAATGTTTTGAAGGTTCATCCATCTTGTAGCATGTATCAGTAGTTCATTACTTTTTATTTCTAAATAGTATTCCATTGTACAGATGGATCTACCACATTTTGTGTATCCATTCATCATTGTAGATGTTTGGGTCATTTCGGTTTTTTGGTTGTTTTGAGTAATGCTGCTATGAACATTTGTGTATGTTTTTTAGTGGATGTAAGTTTTTGTTTCTCTTGGGTATATCTCTAGGAGTAGAACTGCTGGATCATATGGTAACTCTTTTTTTAACATAAAATGTTTTCCATAGTGGTTGCACCATTTTACATTCCCACCAATGGAATATGAAGGCTTTAGTTTGTCTACATCCTCACCAACACTTGTTATGGTGTTTTTATTTTATATTTTAAATACTACCTAGCCTAGTGGGCCTTATGTGTGCAGATACAAAGAATGTGAATTATTACAGTTGACATGTTGCCGCCAATAGTACATTGGCCAAAAGGAGTAGGATGCAGTGACTTCTTAGCGGTTGTAGTAGAAGTGATAACAGCAGTAGATATGGTGTCAGGCTCAGAAGTCACAGAAGTGTTATCAGTAGAGTAAGAAGACCCAGTTATTGAATATGGACCTTGTTTCAGACATTTAGCTAAGTGTCTTATGTATTGTACCTTTATCTTCACAACAACTTTTTAAAAAACTTTTATTTTTATTGAGGACTAACTGACATGTGACACTGAATTGGGTTCAGGTGTGCAACATAGTGATTCCATATTTGATCACCACAGTAAGACTGGTTACACAAAGCTCTTACAGGTATGGGTTATTTCTGCCTCACAGTTGGCATGGAGACTTTAAGTATTGACCCAGAGTTCACAATCAGTAGTGGAAGAACTGGCTGTAAACTCAGATGTTTCTAATTCCAAAGCTAGTGCTCTCTCATTTCAGATATTACCCTCTAGCTGTGATAAGCCATAGGAACTAGAGACTATAAATTGTCAGTGTTGGCAGGACAGGGCAGTGGCAGCCTGACTCAAGATATTCTCCACTCTTGCTCTTTTAAGTCCACTGGCACTAGTCAAGTCAGATATTCTGATTTTCATACTGAAAATATTAATTTGCTCATGTGTGGCTCATGGCCTATGAAGTTTTTCTTGCCATGGCAGGTTTTTAAGATGCTATTTCCCTTGTGTTGATTACTGTGTTTATTAATTACCATAGTTACTTTCTAATAAATATTTATGATATACTCAGTGTGTATTATGTTCAGTTTATAGCCATCTTTTATGTTTAATAATTATTCTTTTGTTTGGTTGCACAGTATACTCTGTTATATTTGAAGGCCCATTACTGTCACCTTATCAGGAAATGCACGTTAAACTACAATAGACGGATGGATGCTTTTAGGAAGGTTAGCCTTTATTTAGGAAAAAAAGTGTATTCTTCTACAAATTAATGTAAAAGGAGGACTTAAAACAGAAATATTTGATAAATATTTGCCCTGTGGGAACCACAGCTAAGCTGTGAAATGAATTATAAATGAATTCCAAATAGATGCTTTAGGAAATTCTCTTGAATCATTAATAAATTGAGTGTCTTCAGCAAGTCTTTTCATATTTAATTCATTAACTGGATGTATTTGTGGCATTTCTAAATGAAATAAAAGCATCATGACAAAAATTGTCCAATTGTCATGGTAAGTTGTCTACTTGTGTGACCAGACTGTTTTGAATTTTTGGGCAGACCAATAAGTTCAAAGCTTTTGTTTGAAAAACCTGCAGGTGGATTAGTGCAAAGCAAAAGTCCAAATACAAGTCAGTGAATGTTCATTTTAATTAAGGGTTTCCTGTGCTTCGAGAAAGTTGCTTGACCCCTATGAGTCCTTGTTTAATTATCTGTCAAAAAGGGAGCAGAATTGGAATATATCACCTCTCTTGCCACTGTCTCTAGCTGGGATGCATTTTTGAAAATGGTTTTGAAATATGAGGACAGAACAAGATACTAACATTAAAAATGACTGTCCTTTGAGCTAAACTTCTAATTAACGCCCATTACAGTGCCACAATGATTGATGACTGTCTTCATTTGGGAAGGAGACTGGGACAAATTTCAAAAATATTATGACCAATTAATGAAAAGATATTTTTTAAGAGTAGGTGAAACTATAAATTAGTGTCAGCCATGATTTCCAGATTGGTTTACGGCAGGTAGAATGCCCTCCCCGGTAAAGGTGCATTAGTGTAATTATAGTAACAGCAAACAGCAGCAACAATAATATCGGTGATGGCTGACTCAGTTGTGGTGCCTACATGTTGCTGTTTATGTGCTTTTACATTTTCATATTCTCTTAAACCAGACAGCAAGCCTATAACGTAGATGCAGGTGAAAAGACAGTCACACGTAGTAGCTTAAGCCACTTGTCCAAGGCCACCCAACTACAGCCGGAGCTTGTAACCCATAGGGCAGCATCTCTTCCTGTAAAGGGACAGCAAGGAACTATTTCAGCCTTTATGGGCCTTGAGGTCTCTGCCGCAACTCCTTGCTTCTGTGGTTTAGCACAAAAACAGTCATTAACAGTATGCGAGCAGATGGGGGTGGCTATGTTCCTGTAAAACTGAGGACACTGAAATTTGAATTCTCTATAATTTTCACATGTCATGAAATACTCTTCTTTTGATTTTTGCAGCCATTAAAAAAATATAAAAACCAATCAGTTTTTAGCTCACAGGATGCACAAAAACAGATGATGGACCCTGTTTGGCCTGTGGACTATAATTTGCCAACTCCTGTCTTAATAGATATACCAGACTGATTTGGCTATGAGAGAGGAACTTACAAAGTTGTTACTTTTAGTGTAAACGGTTTTGTATTCTTGCCTTATTTTTTTAAATATTTTTGAACGAAACCACATCTATGTTTATTTTCCAATCTAGTTTTAGATATTCAGTGGAAAGAGGTAGAAGAGATGAGCTATACCATATAATTAATAGCTTCTAGACTTAAATATATTTCTCCTCGTATCAATTGATAACCATCCATTCATTTGATTTTCAGTGTGAATGTAGTCAAGCTCCCCAAACGATGTATAATCTTTCATAGGGCAAGCTTCCTTGCCACTAGAATTATACTCTCAAAGAAATGTAAATAGATACTTACCTTGAACGTTTTTATTAAAGTCTCTATATCCAGAACAGAATCATATGCCCAACAGCACCGCCAGGAAGAACTGCCCTGGCGATGACTCGGATGTCCCACTCTGGAGCCATTGCTGGCACTCCTTAAGTAATCCTCACCAAGCCCCCATCTCACCAGCCTGACCTGTGAGATCTAATGAGATCCTGACATGTGATTATTTGGCTGGAGGCATCAGCTTAGTCATGAGCAGAATAGAATAGAAATAGAACATTTCACAGTTTTCTGTGCAGAACACTGTCTGTGTAGAAACTTCTTAAATAAAGATGATGATGTTGTAGCACTAGTTGTTCTTAACCCTTATTTTAGGATTATACATTTCTTTGAGCGTCTGAGGGATGCTACAGATTGTTCGGCTGCAAAATGCACATACCTGTGGGTACAGATGCTGGATTATATTTGTGTTTCAAGAGTTACTGGACTTTTTAGTAAGGATCTCATTTTAGGCTAACAATTCTCAACTTTAAAAAAAGGTCTTCCATTATCTGTAGTCTGTTGCTTTATTCAGTGCTTTATATTTACTCAGGAAGTATGAGACCCCTTGCCTGCTGTGATAACGAAACCTCTTGTTTCTCAGATGTTCAGTCAGAACGTGCAGTGTGGACCTGCTCTCTTCCTTCAGGGAAAACAAGAGAGTCTGTTGGATTTGCCTTGGCTTTGGAGGAGATGTGCACGTTTTCCATGGTTTTCTTGAACAGAAGCGTACTATTTCTGACCAGCTGCAGTTTTGACATTCCACATGCCCTTACTAATACTGATACTTAGCTAATTAGGCTGGATATCATCTCTTTTTCTCACATCTTGCTTTATAGGCACTCTATTTTTACCAGTGGAAGAATATCTATCAAAAATAAATAAGAGCAAAAAACTCCCCAGAATAAAGTGACTAGGCAAGAGGGTGAATACATCTCCCATCTTGTTCTGAAATCTGTGTCATTTCTTGTGAAATAAGAAAAGATGATGGATAGACTCAGGGAAAGCAGCTTCTTCTGTGAGAAGAGAACAAGTGAATTCTTACATTAGATTAATTTATTTCCAAAATGGAGTTGTATTATTTTCCCACTGCTGCTGTAACAAATTACCACAAACTCAGTGGCACAATGCATATTTCTTTAGGTTGGCAGTGTCTCTAGGCTCCAACCAAGATTTCAGCAGGGATTCCTTTTGCATGCTCTGGGGGAGAACCCTTTCCCTTGCCTTTTCCAGTTCCTAGGGCCTGCATCTGCTCCTTGGCTCATGTTCCCTTTCTCCACATTCGAAGCCAGCAGCATAGCATCTTCAAACTTCTCTCTGATATTTCTGCCTCCCACTAATCAGGGCAGTTGTGATTACCTTGGGCCCACCGGAAACCCAAGATAATTCCCCCATCTCAAGATGACACCTGCAAATTCCCTCTTGCCATCTCAGGTAACCCTTTCACAGGTTTCTGGGCTTAGGATGTGGACAACTTTGGGAACCATTATTCTGGTTCTGCAGACTGCAGTAGTACTGGACAAAATTAAGATGCTCATTAAAAAGAGGGAGAGGGGGCTTTTACTTACTAAAATCAAGAGATTTTACTTACTAAAGAGACCATTCCAGGAGCAGTGGGCCCTGGGGTGATGTTGAGACTTGGAACCTGCCCTCACAAGCGAGTTGGGGAGGTAGGTTAAATCACAGTTCAATATGGGGGGCATGGCACAAACTATTGAATGTTGTAAAAGCCCATTTGCAAATGCAGCAAGCCTTGTGAGCAAAGATGCCGAGGGGCAGATGGCTTCTCCAGGAGAACAGTTTTTCCTCTCTTAGAAAAAGTATAGAACATGCCTTGTTTTATTTGCATTTCCAAACACCAAATGCCTTTATTTACTATCGTGTAGAGACAAAGGAGATTTCAAATTTAATCTGTCTTAATGTGTATGTGTGTGTATGCATGCATGTTTGTATCTATATACACATTTCTTCTTTTTTTTTTTTTAATTGAAAGCCCCTTGAGCCAGTGGTCTGTACACGATCTGTGTTTGGACCAGTGAGCAGAGGAATCGCAGGAAGTTGCATAGCTGTGGGAGCCACTGGGGCTCAGCTGTGGGAAATGGGCCACAGGGGTCTGCAGCACAAATGGTTGCTACGGGTCTTCTTTTTCTACTACTGCTTCTTAGGGGCTTGTTCCCAGCACTTTCTACTCCAGGACTCCGCCCAGGTGTGTGTGTGTCCTTGCTTCCTTGGCAGAAACAGGGCCGAGTCATGGAAACAACGGGACGGGGCCATATTCACTGGGACCCAAGGGGTTCTGGTGATAGAAAAAGAAGGGATGTGTAGATCCTGTAAACTCAGAGGATGTATTTGTGTTCCAGGGCCATTGAACCAGTAGGGAATGAATCAAAGTTGAACCGAAGACGGGGTTCAGAGATACAGGCTGGGCAGGATGATGGCCCCAGCGAACAGGTTGATGATCTGGTAGGCAGGCAGGGCAAAAACTGGAAACAGGCACAGTTGAAAATGTTTAGGCAATATTCCACATCCTGGCAGAACTGGGTGTGGCAGGAACTGGGTGTTGCATTTCAAGGGTGTAGTACAGGGGAGGGTTTTCCACAGCAGCAGGATCCAGATCCAGCATTACCTGGAAGAGTGCAGAAAGGGAGAATCAGGGCCTCCCCCAGACCTGCTGGAGTCGGAATGTGCTCTCTTCTCAAACATGAACAAGGAGTACTTATTCACATTCAGAGAAAGGCAGACTGCGTGTCTTCTGCCCTCGTTTTTAATTCTCTTCTCCACATGGGTTGAGGAGGGTGGTGCGTGTCCACTGCCCTCCACGGTAAGCCAGGCATGAGTGGCTGCTTTTGGATTCTAAATTCAGCAGACATTAAGATCTGGGTGGTTCTCTGGGGAGCCCTCTGACCTGTGATACTGTTGTAGGAAAATTAAGTCATCCAATTAACGCTTTCAAATGTATGCTCCCTAATTTGGTGTCCACAGTGAGCCTTTATGTCAGAGAGCTGAGAGGCTGGCACTCAGTCCTTGGACTCCTAATGTAATGATCAGTATTTCCCTGTCCTTTTCCTTTGGGTAGCAGTAATCATTCTTGTAGGGTCTATGCGGTTACATTTACCTTGTTCTCCTCTACCTCTTTGCTCCTTTTGAGTCTTCTCATTGGCTTCTGTCCTTAACCTCTTGCCCAAGGCCTTGGTCCCTTTGTCTTTTAAATTTTTTTTTTCAACGTTTATTTATTATTTTTGGGAAAGAGAGAGACAGAGCATGAACGGGGGAGGGGCAGAGAGAGGGAGACACAGAATCGGAAACAGGCTCCAGGCTCTGAGCCATCAGCCCAGAGCCTGACTCGGGGCTCGAACTCCCGGACTGCGAGATCGTGACCTGGCTGAAGTCGGACGCTTAACCGACTGCGCCACCCAGGCGCCCCTTGGTCCCTTTGTCTTTACTTCTCTGTTCTGGTAGCTCTGAAGCCTGAGTGCATATTTAAAATGCCCAGCAGTTTGGGAGCTCCTCAGGTTATTCTAATGCACTGCCTGGGCTGAGCACCTCTGCTGGGTTCTATCTCCCTCAGAGAACTCATCCACTCCGCTGGTTGTCAGGACCTTTTATTGACTGATAACTTCCAAGTTTGTATCTGTCTGTTTCCATGACCTCTTCTCCAGAGCCCCAGGGTCATATATTTAACTGTTACTTGACATCTTTTATATGTTTCATGAACTCCTCACTATATAGGCCCCAACCCGTTTCTCCCTTAGGCATCCTCAACTTAATAATGGCAACTTACCCATCAAATTGCTCAAACCAGACACTTGGGAGTCATTCCTAAAATTTACCCATCTTGAAACAACCATATGCAGTCAACCACCATATTCGATTGATTCTGACTCCAAATACTATATCCCTAGTCCCATTGCTGCTCTCCATCTCATGACAGTCACCCTACTGACAGCTGACATCATCTGTCAGTTGGACCACTACAGTTACCTCCCAGCTGCTCTCTGGATCCACTCGAGATCCTGTCCGTCCATACTATATAAAGATGCCAGTGTGAACTTGAAAACATGGGTTGGATCACATGACTCTCCTGCACACACTCTTTGGTGTCTTCCTATTATTTTATTTATTTATTTATTTATTTATTTTTATTTTTTTATGTTTATTTATTATTAAGAGACAGACACAGAGCGTGAGCAGGGGAGGGTTAGAGAGAGGGGGGAGACACAGAATCCGAAGCAGGCTCCAGGCTCTGAGCTGTCAGCACAGAGCCCCGCGCGGGGCTCGAACTCACAAACTGTGAGATCATGACCTGAGCCAAAGTCGGTCGCCCAGCCTACTGAGCCACCCAGACGCCCCGAGCCACCCAGGCACCCCATTCCTATTATTATACTTAGATGAAAAAGAATCAACTCTTCTAATGTGCCCCACTAATCCTGTGTAATCTTGACTTACTTCTACAATCTTATTCCACATTTTATTACCTTTAGAGACCGTTGTAAAATTTGGAAGAAAATAGAAAAATACTAGGATTTGGCTAGTGACTTTTGAATTCAGTTTGAAAAATTATCTTTTCAGCTGAAAGTGATACTTCACTCTTAACTTCACATGAAGGGATCACACATAACCCTCTCTTCTGCTTTTGAAAAATGCCAAAATCATCTGTTGAAGGATTGGCTATATTCAAAACCAGTGTGGGCAATGACAGCTATTCCGTGACCAACTTCTATAACAGGCAACTGGCAAAATTCTTCACAATTTATTGTAAGGTGCATCTTGATTTAATAATCAGTGAACTGTAGTACAGGGTGGGGTGAGGGATGTGCATGATAGAATCAGGGAAATAGGAGAATTATTTTTTCATGGTTTTTTTTTTCCAGTAAAGATTTGCTTTGTGAGGTTAGAAGATGCATTTTTTTTTCTAATATGTGAAAGTGGCCTCAATTTTATGTGAATGTACCAAAGTTATAAATGGACAGTGAAGCCCAAAGAAAATATGTATAAAATCTCTATGTATGAGCTACATGTAGATGCTTTTAGGGCCACTCAAAATCAGTAGGTTCTGGGCTGACTTCAGAGGTTTTGCGTAAAGAACCTTCAGTGAAGCAGGTGTTGTTGTCTTGTTTACCATGTGCCATGTCTCTGGCATTTGTGTCCTTTTACAAGTGGACTGTCTTCTCTTTCTGCTCTGAGTGTCTCTCCGTAGCCCCTCACTTCACTGACAGTGTGATATTCACCCATTCTCAAATGGTTGCCTGTTTGCAAATTTCTGAGTGAGGCCAGAAAAATCCTATGCCTGGAGAAGAATGAAGAGACATTCCAAGAGGTCTAACTTTAAATTTATCTCTGCAAGTGTCCAAGGGAACCGTAAGTTCATTCTTGTGATTGCGCTCCATTTCCCAAATCAGTTCATGTCCCCATTCTCCAGGAACACCGTTTCCCACATCCTCTGTCCTCACGTCCTTCTCCTCATTCCCCTTTTGTAACCTTGGCTTCTCATTCTCTGGGAAAATGGAAGAAATGCAGAGTAAAATTGCTCCTATCCCCATGCCAAATCTACCTTTCTATCCTTGTCCAAATATACATACTCAAAATTCCTACTTGTTGCAGTGGGAGAATTATCCATGTTCCTGTCTAATGATCCCTGCTTCTGTAAAGCAATTTACTCTCCTCTTACATGAATTTAATTTTCATCATAAGACTTGTGGTTATCTGACATTAAATTATGTATTCACTTATTTCTTTTATCATCTATTTTGCCACTAGAATGTAAGCTAATAGAGGAAACCCTTTTCTCTCTTGATTACTCAGGTACTCTTGATATCCCCAGTGTCCATAGCACAAGTATCTGGCATTTCAGGAGTGGCAAATAAATATTTGCTGAATGAATGAATGAATGAATGAATGTGAGTTGCAAATAAAAATGTACTGATAGATTGTTTGCTGTAATGAATTACTGATTATTAAGGATTAGTTATTCCTTAATGCACAAATGAGCATTAACTCTTGGCATCAGCTGTGTGCCCTCTACATATTCCCTCACAAAAGAGTAGCTATTTATAACATCACATGGAAAATTGGATTAATTGGCAGTTTGCTGTTACTAATACACCTTTAATAAGCAGCGTGATAATGGTAAGCATGGCCGACAATGATATAATATTTGAATAACTGCAGTCATGCATTATTTCATTGTATATGATCCTTTCTCCCTTGTAATATTGGCTTTGTGAATCATGGCAGTTATAACAGTGTCAAAGAAGCATAGCCCATTATGGGGCCATTATACTAATAACACATGACAAACAGTGGCACCGTGGAGTAGTAATGGATGCATAATGGATAATAAATGGTTGGAATTCTGAACAGTAATGCTTGCTAGTGATTTGCTCGTAATAATAACCTTCTCTTAAAATAAATGTGACTTCAGTGTCAAAACTGCCAGCCGCCTGAGGGGTGCACATTACTTTTTGAGGGCGACCCATTTCACTTGGCTTAAACCTTTCTTTGCTTCCCAGCTGATGAGGCATATCCTGTGACAGCCTATGCCCACCGTGTCCACAGGATATCTCCATTGGTGAATTAGCATGGCATATCTTAATAAATAAGAACCCCCAAATTGATATGTCCTGGAATATATGAAATATCATTACATCTTCTCACTTGCTATGCTCCACACTGATTATTTCCCATTTGCATCTGAGATTCCTGAATGAACAGTTTTACCGACAGTGCTTTGTGCTGCCTTCAGGAAACTTGCTGCCTTGACCTCTGCGACATGCTCCCCGAAGCCCTGCTCACCACTCTTTGCTGTCTTTGATGTTCCATCATGACTTTTGAGGCAGCTCCCTCTTGCCAGGGGGATTCATTACTCTGGCACCTTCCTCCTAGATGGCATTGCTGCTTGGCACCTTCCTCCTAGTTGCTCCGAAGCTCTTTACCTCCTTGAGCCCTGGGCATTGCAGTGAGACCCCAGTGTTTTGCTCTGATTATTAATTATAATTTGTCTGTCACTATCCAAGAGCCAATTCAGTGCTTCCCTTCTGTTGAAGCTCATCTTAATGTTTCTATTTCAGTTCCCCCCCCCAAAAGCTACATTTATTCAAGAATAATATCATAGAGGTCCCCTTCTAACCCCAGGTGTCCATCACTAGTCCTTCAGATTCCCCCTTCTGCTTTGGCTGTAGCCAAAACATCCCCCTAATTCTGCCATTCCTACCATCTCATGACGATAGGGCTCAGTGTCACTTTTTCAAGACCATATTGCCACTTGTCCAGGTGGTAGATTGTTATCCATAGTGACTACCAATAGGCTCTGCACAGTAATCATGGGGACATTCCATCTCTGCTTTCTCTAGTATGGTATCCACTTGGTACATGTGACTGGAAAATGTGGCTGAGGAACTGAATTTTCAATTTCAGTTAAGTTTAACTAAATGGATTGCCACATGTGAGCAGTGACTCTTGGATTGGATAGTGTAGCCGTAGGACATTTGGTGCAAGTGGAAGTGGTGGCTGGTGCACATCCACCTGCAGAAGTCCCTTGTAGGGCATGAGGGGTCAGTTAGCTGCCCCCAGGAATCTGATCCTGTATTGGATTTGGGATCATGCATGCTCTATCCCTGCATCTTTTTGGTCAGCTTGTGTCTGAAGGTCAGGCTTCTTCTGTCTCTTTTAACATTACTAGTGAATATCACAAGCTTACAAGGTTGAACAGATTTTTTTTACCCCTTTTGGAAACCAAAAGTATAATTCAGATGAGAGAAAAGAGGCTGGTTAAACAGTAGGCAAAATCAATAATTACTCAGTGATTAATTCTCAAGACTGAAAATTGTCTAAATATTTAAATTGACCTTTCTGCTCTGCCCTAAAATGTGTTTTCAGCAGTGTGAGCATCGTAATAAATATATGCTTCCTTCCTAGCCTAATAGAATATGTCTACAGTTTAGCAATTTAATAATTATGCCCCAGGACTAGATGTGACCTGCCTATCATTGTCACAATTTAAATTCCTTGTCGGACAGTGGGTACCCTGTCGATTTTGAAAAGGCCAAGGACCTTCATTTAATACTCCTTACAACACACGGTTGTTTCCTTTCAACTTCTACTGATTTATAGAATTTTAGAATTTAGGCTTTACTTTGGGAGTGGCACTGAATTTGCTGCAGTTCAAAGCAGGTGGCTTCAAGGGAGAAACAGACCAAGGAGCACACAAGAAAAGAGAAACACAATAGAAACTAACATTTTTAGGCCCTGGTATTCATTTCTTTAAAAACGTTTATTATACAACCGGTGCTCAGAGTGCGACACGAGAAGCAGAAATAAGACAAGGGACTCTTTTAGACTTGAAGTCTCAATAAAGATTAGAATAAGTGAAGCATATTGAGAGTAGTGCAGAATTCCTGGGTTTTGAGGTAGTGTTTTATCTTCCCCTGATAAATACCAGACATTTTATCATAAACCAGGAATAAATCCGATTAGCAGGTGGCGAAATGACAAACGGAGTTGAAATAATGGCTTTATTAATGTTGAGCATGAGCGCTTGCAGCCACAGGGAGTGGGGAATGCGTCGCTCACATTTCCACTGTGAGCATGTGCCTTCTGTGAGTAATGTGACCTTTTCGTCGGCCATATAATGCCCGTAAAGAGAGACTGAAGAGAGAGGAAAGCACCCTTTAGATTAACTTGAGAGGCCACAGTGGCAGAGAGAGGGGGTGGGGGGGATCAAAGAAGCCTGATGAATGGAGAGGGCACTGGAAGCAGGTGGGCAGAGAAGTGGGGAAGGCCACGTGGGCCCAGACCTGCGCTCTGCGGCCCTGAGCTCAGGATCCGCTGCTCCTGATACGTACTCCTCTGCATCAGAGCTTCGTTGCTTCTCTCAACTGCTTCGGCGGCGGGGGGGGGGGGGGGCATGAATGTATTGACATCTGTGGGAATGTGGGTCTGAAAGTAACCATGCTTGGAATTCCATCCAGGTCACCAGTGCCGGAGGATGATACAAGCCCCTGCAGCCGGAAGCTGTGCAGGGCAAGGCCACCTGTGAAAGCCAGTGTCAGCCACTGGGGGCCAAGAAAGAGTTCTAGTGAACACTGTCAGGAACGGTTGAAGTACTGGGGCTCTCTGCACCAAGGCAACTGTCAACAGCTGTCTTAGGCCCAGGTTTCTAGATTTATCTCTAAGTTATTCAGGCCCCTGCTTGGCCTTGCCTTTTGGGTTGAACTTCTGATTTTGAACGGATTCCTGAAGGAATATTTGTGAAGGCTCTTCTGGTGCAAGTGAGAGAAATCCAAGGCTTCCCCAGCATAGACTGGGAAAAAGGGGGAGTGGGAGTAGCATTTGTCTCACTGAAATGGGAAGAGATGTGTGGAGATGATGCCCAGGGTCTCTGAATCCAGGGTCTCAGGCAACTCTGTCAGTCTTTCCCTCCAGATCTCTTTCTCTAGACCTTCCTGACTGTCTCCCTACTCTCCTTCCCTCTGTGGGTGTTGATGTTTCCTTTTCCATTTAGGCATGCGGCCACCAACAGTGCCACCCTCGAGTCATCCCAGCACTGAGATGGCCATAGCTTCCCTACTACTCTAGCAGAAAAGTCATGGGAAGATTCCAGTGGGGTCAGGAACCAACTCCCAGACCCATCACTGTGACCAGGACTTAGGTCATCTAATTGGCCTGCTGTTCCCCTGCTGGATACTGGAACGGGCTGAGTCTGCGGCCCGGTTGATGGACATTGATTGGAATGAGGCCGATTCCCCAAGAAAGGAGCTCTCTGGTCAGGTGGACTACCATAGAGTCGCTACAGCACCACTCAGCCTTTGTTAGCATTAGCGCTCATCTCCTCCAGTCCCTACGCCTTCAGGATACAGGTCTGAAGGCAGAGCCGTTTCTCCATCCCCACTGGGACATGCTTGACATTGGAGCAGACCGTCAGATGCTTGGAAAATTCAGGCTTTGTATTTAAGTCTCTCAGCTCCTCTTCGAGCATTTTTCACCCAGAGAAGGGGTCAGAGTTTTATACTTAAAAGGCTTTGGATATTTTCTTTTGGATAGATAGGCCCCTAGGACCAAACAATTTTCATAAATCATGTAACTTTTCTAGTGATTATCTTTTCTGAACCTAAGAGTGTATTCAAAGTTAATATTCCAAGGTTCTATTTAAGAGGAGCTCTAGGTCAGGGTATTTCTTGCACTTGTGGGAGTAGTAGAACAGTGCAAAGTCATTAGTGAGTTCTAGTCCACCTGTGCTTGCCGTGGGTGCTGTAGCCAGTCACTGCGTGAGTGGGGTGCCGAAATGTGAGAGCCAGAGAGAGGGAGTGAGGGACGGAGTGGGCCACTCCCCCCGAAGTGCACCGCAGAGTGGAAGCACACCGACCCCCTTCTCTGTCTGCTGACCATCAGTGGGCACCACAGGATATTATTACCTTGTCTGCTCTGGGGTTGGTTGGCCAAGAGCTCTTTAAAATTCCCATTTTGTTTTTCTGGCTCAGGAAAACCAGGCTTTATGGAAGAGCTAATAAGGCCCATCAGATAAGCAATAGGCATCTGCAGGCATTAAACTGAGCAGAAGCAGGGATTGTGTGGAATTTTAAAACCGTCGTTTTCTTCTGGGCAGCAAAATATTGTATCCCTAAAGTAATGTTTTCATCACAAAAATAAATTTCTGCCGTGTTTCAACTCCAGAAATCTTGGTAAGTCTCTTCTGAGTTTGCCTTTTGCATACATCTGTACGTATGTTCCTCAGATAGTCGGAGGCTTACGGGACATTGCTTCATCCCAGTGTCTGTGCCCTGAATGGAATTGTGTCACAAGGTGCACTGCTGCTGCTGCTTGCAGCCCTTTGTAATTTAACACCGAACAGAAAACCCCAACCCAAAGCTCTTAGCTTTACCTAGTAATTCTGCAAGCCATCTAGCAACCAGTAAAGGGTGAGATATTAGGTGCCACATCTCCCAGTGCACGGGTACTGGGGGGCTTCCAAAGATCCAGGGGACGGGGATTTCTGAAGCCAGATGAGAACCTGGCTCCCTTCCGTGGACCTACCACAGAGGGCATGGCTCTCCTCGTTCAATTCAGGCAGGTTTGCGCTCAGTGCTAGAACAGACATTGCTTATTAATCTACTAGAACCTCAGACCATGGTTTCTTGATGATATGTGTTGTTCCCAACCTATTGTCACTTCCAAATATTTCTTTTTTCTTTTATCATTTTTACTTAATACCATAATCCACGATCCCATGATTTGACATCATTACCTCCATGTTGCAGGCGAGGACGTTGAAGTTCAGGCTGTGCAGCTGTTACACTTAACATCACTCAGCTAGCGACAGGTGGCACCTGGATTCATGTGGTCTGTGTGTTCGGAAAGGTCCAGTGTGTTTCTAGTGTGAAGGCAACTTCTCTACTTTCACAGTGACAGCTGTTCTCTGACTCGCCGTCCTGAAGAGGCTCCTTAGTGCAAGATGGAGACTGGGGTTACCTCTGTAGCTCTCCTGATCACCCGTGCTCACCACATCTGTATTGCAGATTTCTAGTCCGTACCCCAAGAAGGAGGAGGTGCTGGTGGCCTCTGTCTCCCGTACTGATCCTTCAGTGCTTTGTGACTGACTTGGCAGTTCCAAGTTAAGGACCACAGCACCTAGTGTGAGGAAGTAGAGACCTTACTGTTAGGTACTCTGGTTTTGCTGGAATCATTGTGAATTACGCCACTGTTTAGGCTGTGCAGCACATGGGCTGTAATTAATTAAATGGGCCACTTCCCACTGTGCTTGCTTTTAAATTGGTAATAACTATGATGCCATACTTGTCACTTCACGGAAAAAAATCATTTTTTTTAAAGAAATGGTGGAGATGACTATGGCGGTGGCATTTAGCAGCCTACGTGTGCCATTTCTTCTAGATATGGTATTTGAGCCAGTTTTCAGAGGTGGGTGGGCTGCTGTGACCTGCACCCTGACCTCCCTTCAGGAGAGCAGGCTCATGCAGATTCCCTTGCTGAGCCACTTTCCTACCTGGATTACGGGGTGTTTACTTATTTTCAGGGGCAGTGTGGGCAGAGGTGCTACCGAATTGCAGTAAAGCATGGAACAGATTCTGATATATTGGGAATTTAACACTCATGGATGCCTAAAATTCTCAAAAGTTAAAATGGGAGAATATCTTGATTTATTTTCCAGTGGGAAGGATTTAAACAGGCTCAAATCTTTTCTCCTCTCCTTAACTTAATTTTGGAGAGCTTGACTGGAGGACATTTAATAGGACGGACTTCTCTCCTCAGTCCCACAACATGCTGCAGTGAGCACAGCGGGCTCCAGTGGAGGTTTAGTATATATTCACCAAGATCAGAGGATTCCTTTGCCCTTTTTATTCCTTGAGGTGCTTTTGGCCAAATAACATGCATTAGAGGCTGTACAGTGAATTTGTGCCAATAAAAGATTATTTAAGCGTATTCAGGAGTGGCCCATACGTTGGGCGTGTGACCCAATCTCCCCACTCCGCCTCCCCTTCCTCCACAGACCCAGTACCGCTCCTCAGCAACACCCCTAACTCACAGCCATGCCACCGCCCACTTCTTTGATTCCACCAGGAGTTGTGCTCTCTCTCTATCCCTGTTTATGGCAGTTTGATTAAGAAACTCAGACCCCTGAGCCCTTCAACTGTCCCAGCACCTCAGTCCCCAGTCTTTGCCCTGTGCCTTCTGGAGTCTTTTCTCTGAGCACTCTCTTTACTCTTCTCCTCTAGACAAAACCTGGGTCCCCGAGGACATTGCCTCTTCTTCAGCCCAATCCAGCAGGGGCCCCCAGGGTCTGGAGATGGGAGAGTTGTGTGCTTCACTTCTCATCGTTATTTCCAGACCTTCTCCCTTTCCCTCCCTAAAGCCCTCCGGCCTGGAGACCGTGCTTACCACTACTACTCAGAGTTACAGTTGCCCACCGGTGCCCCCTCATTCCTTGGTTATTTTAGCTGCTAGCTTATGGCCACTGTTGCCAACACACCCCGGTCTTCATTCTTGCTGGTTTCAGTATACACATGGATATTCCTTCTGACACTCTGTCTCTTCAGTGCCTTGAACTTCTGTCTTTGGATTATCTTGTCCTCCGCCACTGGCCCCTATTATCCTACTTTAGTGAATACATTAGTCCATTATTATTAGTGTCAATAATGTAACTCTTTTCTAATTGCAGTTTCTTGCGCCTTCCTCTCTGACCACCACCATATTCTTTCTTGGTGATTCCCTTGAATATCTCAATTTCCATCAATCCTTCAACCCTCTCAGGGCTCCTGATCCATTGATTCTACCTCTTATTCACTGTTGCTCACCTTCTCATTTTCTTTTTCCCCTATTTTCCACAGCATGAATTCAGTGGATAAAGGGCATAATCAGACCATAATATATACTTTCAGCTTCCTTGTTCTTCGGTTGATCCTGCTTACTTGTCAAAACTGCAGCGTTGGCAAAATCTAACTGTGCCTTCCTCATGAAGTTAAACATGGCTAGACAAAACGTACGCACTCTGCTGACTGGTCTTCCTGCACAAACACAAAATGCACATGTTACCTGGACCTTAATGATGACTGCGAATCATTATGTTTCCTTAATCCATTGAGTCTCCTATTGTCCTAGATAACTGTTTCATACCTGCTTTCCTCTCCTAAATTTCCCACTCCTCTTGCCTCATCCTTGTCCTCAGATGACGATGCTTTTATTACTTCCTATCCCACCTAGAAGATTGATGCAGTCGAAACAGAAATTCCACACATTCCTGACACCATATGTACCCACCTGCCTGCTTCTGTCCCCATGTGTTCCACCTGCCTGTTTTATAGATGAACCTTCCATGTTCTGTTGAAGGCAACCCCTGCTTGTGTATAATCCTGTGCTTCCTGCCTCCTCAACCACATGTCAGCCACTTATCACTCTTCCTTTTATTATCTTTATTCCCACAAGATAATTTATCATGGAAATATGATATTTCTGTTAGCTTAAAAATATAATTTCCAGGGGTCCCTGGGTGGCTCAGTCGGTTAAGCATCTGACTCTTGGTTTTGGTTCAGGTTGTGATCTCATGGTTTGTGGGTTCAAGTTCCGCGTCCAGCTCCATGCTGACAGTGCAGAGCCTGCTTGAGATTCTCTCTCTTCCTCTCTCTCTGCCCTCCCCCCTTCAAAATAAATAAATAAACTTTAAAAAAATATGTAATTTCCTGACTCCAGTTCCCTATTCATTTTTCTTCTTCTATGGAAAGGAAGCCTCTTTGAAAGAGTTGTCTGTACTTTTGTTAACACTTTCTTCACCTGGTTTCTGGGCACCACATTCTCTTAGTTTTTCTCCTTACTCATCGCAGTTCCTTCTGTGACCCCTTTTCTTTGATTCCTCCTTATGTCCCCAAACTTCTAATATCATGAGCACCAGGGCTTTTCATTGGACCTCTTCTCTTCTTTAACTGTATTTAATTAGTTTGTAATTTCATCGAATGTCATAACTTTAAATATCATCTACATGCTGGTGGACTCCAGACTCTTACATCAAACCACCTACTCTGTGTGTCCGTTTGATAACTAATAGATTATCAGACCTGATGTGTCCCAAATTTGAATACCCATTCTTCTTTCCTAAAGTTTTTCTACCCCCTGTCTTCTCCATCTCAGGTAATGGCCATTTCATCCTTCCTGTTGCTCAAGTCAGAAGCACGGGTGTTATCTTTGAGTCCTTTCTTTCTATCACAACTGATATCAAATCTGACAATGAACTGTTTGGCTCTAGCTTTGAAACACATAGAATCAGCCATCTCTCCACCCCTTCTGCTGATAGCACTGTAGTCCAGCCCACTGCCATCTCTCACCTAATTCATTACAGTAGCCATCTACCTGCTCTTCCAGCTTCCAACCTCACAACGTCTCTGCCACTCTCTGTTGTCTCAGTGCTGCAGCCAGACTGATTCTTGTAAAGCACAGGTCAGATAGGTTACTCTTCTGCATCAAGCCTTCCAGTGCGCTTCTCTTTCTCCCAAGAGTAAAAGCCAAAATCCAAAGCCCTACCTAACTTGGCACCGATGTCACCTCTCTGACTTTAACCCTTACTACTTTTGCACTTGCTCACCCTGCTTTAGCAAAACTGGACTTCTTGCTGTTCTTCTTGGACATGCCAGGCTATTGCCCCAGGGTCTTTGCACTGGCTGTTCCCTTTGTCTGTAATATTCTCCCGTATAGATCAAAATTTCTAACTCCCTCAACTCTGTTAAGCCTCCCTTTGCCAATTTATTTAAAATTGCAGCAACTCTCAACTGGCACACTCCCATTTCCCCTAACTCTCCTCTATTTTTTCCATCTTTTACTACCCTTTAACTTGCAAAAAAATTTACTTGTGTGATTGTATGTGGTTATCTCTACTACAGTGTAAGTTTTAAAAGCAAAGAGGTTTTTTTTTTCCTTCTTTTGTCCGCAGATATATTCCTAGTGTCTAAACTAGTCCCAGGTGTGTAGTATTGGTGTATTGGATGAATAAATGAATGACTGTTGAGAGCTCTATCAATTCTGAATCTGGCTTAGTTTCCATCTAGGACACATGTCACAATGGAGGAAATATTTGTGAGCCCATTCCTGTTTTATTTCTTTTTTACTTATGTAGAGTTAAATGTATATATCTTAAGTGTACAGTCCAATAAATTATTACATATGTATCTATCCTTATAACTACCATCCAGGTCCAAATAGAGAGCATTTCCATCACTCAGACATTGTCTCTTGAGCCCTCCTTCATCAATACCACAGTCTCCTTCTGTACCTTCCAGACACAGCTGTTATTCCAACTTGTATTTTACCACAGATTAATGTTTCCTATTCTTACATTTCTTAGAAATGGAATCATACACTGTTCCTCACAAATGGGATCATGCTCCTGTGTCTGACTTCTCTAGCATTTTTATTTTCAGCCTATCTATGAATTTAGTCAGATTTCAAACAGATATAAAAACAGATACAGTTGAGTCTTGCTTTTCATTTCGTGTGATAACCTCTAGATCTTTCATTTTTAGCAGTTTGAATTGATGTGCCTAGGTCAGGGATTTTTTGGTATTTCACGTGTTTGGAATTGACGCCAGTTTCTTGTGCATGTGGGTTTGTGTGCATCATGCGTTTTGGAAAATACTCATCCGTTACCTCTTCAAACATTGATTGTGCCTATTTTCTGTCTCCTGCTCTTCTGATATCAGTTATCCATGTGTTACACTGCTTGAGAGTATCCTGCATTGCTCATGATCTGTTCTATTTTTATCCATCCTTTTATATTTTTGTGCTTGAATTCAGGCATTTTCTATTGATCTGTCTTTTGTGTCTCTTGTCCTTCTTCTGCTGTTTCCAATCTGCTGTTGAGCTCCATTGATGAATTCTTAATTTCAGATATAGAATTGTAAATTCCAGAATATCCATTTGATTCTTTTTTAGATAGTACTTTTTTTTCTTGGTGAATTGATCTTTTTGTCCACTTGGCCTACATTTTTTTCTGTTTCCTTTAACATATTTAAAACCACTATTTTAATATCCTTGACAGCTGGTTTGAACATCTGGATCAAACATGCTGGATGTTGTGTATTAAAGAACCATAGATACTAAAGTAGATGTTACTTTCCCCCAGAGAGGCCATGCCTTTTGTGCAATTAGGCAGCTTGTGAGAGAACGACTCTTGTGGGTTGAATGGTGGCCCTGCAAAAGATACACCCACCTCTGTCTCCCGAACCCGTGATGGTCACCTTATTTGGGAAAAGGCTATTTGCAGATAGAATTAAGTGCAAGATGTTAAGATGAGATCATCTTGGATTATCCAGTTGGGCCCTAAATCCAATGACAAGTGTCCTTGTAAGAGACAGGGGAGAGAGGGGTGATGCAGCCCAAAGCCAAGGAGTACTTGCAGACGCAGTTCGCTGCCAGAGGCAAGGGCTGATTTGCTCTTAGAGCTTTCAGAGAGAGTGCAGCCATGCCAGTGCTTTGATTCCAGACTTCTGGCCTCTGTGAGAGAGTAACTGTGAGAAAATAATGTCTTAATGTCTTTTTTTTTTTTTTAAGCTACAAAGTTTGAGGTCATTTGTTACAGCAGCCCTTGGAAACAAATTCAGAGGTCACATTGGTCTGGTTAGGAACTGAGCTGGGTCTAGGGTAGGCTGGTGGCTTAATTTTAGTTCATCTCTGGGTTCAAGTGTACTGAGAACAAGGACTTTCTTGTGTGCACTACAGACCCTCCCTCTAGTGATGCAGGACCAGGAGATCTCTCTGCTGTCCAGCCCCTCCTCACAGCCTCCTGTGCCCTGAGCATTTAGCATTTAGCAACACTCAGGAGGGAGAGAACCAGCTCCGGGTTTGGGCTTCCTCCAGACTCTGATGCATCTAGCTGGCGTGGAGAGGGCTTCTCACAACTCCAGAGCCTGCTTCTTTCTCTAGCAGAGTCCTACCACCTCTGGCCTGTGTGATCTCTGCGTCTCCATGAAGCAGTCTGAAGATCTCTGCTCACTTAGGAAGGGGCCCTGCCCTACCTGGTGTTTAGAGCATTTAGACTTCTTTTGCATCCACAAGCAATTAAAAAACTGTGGTTTTAAAATGTTTCGTAATTAGGGGCGCCTGGGTGGCTCAGTTGGTTGAGCGGCCCAACTTCGGCTCAGGTCATGATCTCACAGTTCATGGGTTCCAGCCTCACGTCGAGCTCTGTGCTGACAGCTCAGAGCCTGGAGCCTGCTTCTGGATTGTGTATCTCCCTCTCTCTCTGCCCCTCCCCTGCGCATGCTCTCTCTCAAAAATAAATAAACATTAAAAAATTTTAAAAAGACATTTTGTTGTTAGTTTCTAGGTATTTTCTAGTTGTAGTACTTCTCATTGTCTCATACTGATGTCTAATGTTCAACATCCCAACCAGTAGAATTCCCTAATATATCTATTGCAGCCTAAAATTATTAATTATTAAACATTCAATGTTAAGCATATTACATATTATTTAAATATGTGACACATATAAATGTATATATAATTAGTCAAAAATGCATTTGTATATAGTTATATATGTAATTTAAAATATAGCTAGTTAATTATTAATACCTTTGTGTATAATCTGTGTGGAGGTTAGTTAGCAGGACTGGTGTCCGATCTGCATGAGGGCTAATAGTTACTGATTCTGGATTCCAGGCTCTAGGCTTTCAAGGTAGAAAAGTGGAAGAAAGGCAGAGAAGAAATGGATAAGCATAAATATTCAGGAACATATGTAAACAAAATATTAGGAATAGTTTCTGGCTGAACAATAATGATTTTTTAAATTTTGTTTAAAATGAAGTAGAAAACTAGCCCTAGATGATTATATCTTTGCATGATACTTATAATTTACACTCCGTTTAGCTGTCATGCAAAGTTTTAGAGGCAGAAGCCAGGTTGTAAATAGTTTTGTTTTTGTTTTTCCTGTAGCAGGAGCCCTCTGGACAAGAAATATATTTTCAACAGAAATAATTTAGACTTCTGATATTGAATTATGAAAAAAAATATGGGAACACATGAGCAAACATGCTAATTACAAACATTCATTCTCCTCTGTTGCTTTAAAGTTATGCACTGGCTTGAACATTTTTTCTCCAGAAATTTAATCCATTTTCAGAATGCATTGTTCTGGTTGAGATAATTACTCAGTTATACGTGAAAAGAGAAGGCTCCTGCAGTCAACTGGATGAATTACCTGTTTCAGAGAGTACAGCACGTGTAAATACAAGCAATTTGTAGAGAATTTTAAATTCATAACTGTTGTGAGCTCTATCTCCTTGTTGTTTAGAAGCAATATACATTTATTTTAATGACCGGGTGTACTTCACAGGACATGAATATAATCAGTATGTAAATAAAGCCTACTGAAAATAGATACTATTGTTGAAATAGAGCCAGGATCTTCATCTATCATGATTTGACTTTTTATATTAAATCCTTTGAATTGAGTAATGTTAGAGTAAAATACAAGATTCTTTTTCTGTAAAAAGAGACTAAACAAACCATTAAAAATGAGACCTCAGGTATATTTGCTAAAAATAAGCATGTAGGTCTTACAAGCATTTATTCTGAGTGTGAATAGGCAGTTATGCTGTTCTCACCCACGTCATCATAACCCAGGTTGGAGCAGAGGAAACAAGGATTATTGACGCCAGGATCTCAGGTGTCATCTCTTTTCTGCTTCTGGCTCCCATCCCCACACATTTGGGCTATGGCACCACACATAACAGCTTCCTCTTTTAAGATTTTAAATTCCAGAATCAGTTTCTGAGCAGAGTTTTCTCTCTGTTTAGCTCGCTCCCCTTTGCTTCTTGCTCTGCTCCCCTACCCAGACCCCAGTACCCGCCCCCCACTCCTCTCACCCACCTTCTAGGTCTGCCAGCCCCCCCCAGACCCCCCCATCTGGAGCAGACTGCAAGTGCATCACGTAGGGATGTGTCCGTGAGGGCTTTGGTCTTCCTCCCTGTGTGTGTGTACTCTGCCCTTCTTCAGACCTTTATCCATCCTAGGGAGCAAGCATCCGCTGAAAGAACAGCACCTTTGTCAGTTGTCATTTGCCATCCCAACTTGCCTTTCCAGTCTTGTACCACCTTCACCTCAACTGATGACCTTACCTTGGGTGTGCCTGAGCAGCTAACGGCCACCTCATGTTTAGTCCTCAACTTCTCATCCCTCCACCTTCGCCATTCTTCATTTGTCTCATGTGCCTCAGAATCTCTTTTCTGGGGTGCCTGGGGCTCAGTCAGTTGAGCTTCTGACTTCGGCTCAGGTCATGATCTCATGGTTTGTGGGTTTGAGCCCCACGTCAGGCCTTGGGCCGACATCTTAGAGCTTGGAATTTCCTTCAGATTCTGTGTCTCCCTCTCTCTCTGCCCCTCCCCCGCTCATGCTCTGTCTCTCTCTGTCAAAAATAAATAAACATTGGGGAAAAAAAAGAATCTCTTTTCTGATACTGTTTCTTTTTTCCCCATTTCCACCCTATCTCTTCATTTCCACCGTCATTCTCTGCAGGGTCTTCCTGTTAGCCTACAATCAAATCTCTGCGGTCCTAACCACGTTCTCCTGAGGACACTCTGCCATGGTGCTTACCATTGCTACCAGAATTGTTCCAAGTGTGTGTTACGTTCCTTTCCCTTCTTCTCACCTGTTCAGTCTTCAGCTCGAGCGCGCCAAGACTCTGTCACCTTGCCGCACCTGCTATTGCTAACCATAGGCATTTTAAATTCTCTTTGTGCTTTTCTGTGGCCATGGCACAGTTGACCATACCTGCCTTTGTGAAACAGCCTTCCCTCCACTTCTTCCTCATCATTCTGGCTTGATTTTCTACCTTCTTACCCTGAGGCTTCTTTATTGCTTCTTGTTGCTCTGCTAACTTTTTTTTTTTTTAACTGTGCCAACTTTTAAATAGAATTCCTCAAGATTGCTTTGCAGACATGTATCCGTCAGGATCCTGCTGGAAATAGATGGCACATCATACACTTTATTTATTTATTTGTATTTTGTACACTTTAGTAGAGGGCTATTTATGACGCGTTGGCCAGGGTTGAGAGAAAGCAGTGAGGTGTGGGGCTGAGCACAGCTGGAGCTGCAGGAGAGGCCCCAGGGCAGGGTTATGGCCTTAAGGAGGGAGCAGCCACTGACAAACTGCCCTCCAGCAAGGGAAGGAGGCCCAGGAATAAGCACCCACCCCTTCTCTCTGCCTGTCTTCCTACACTCTAATGACACTTCCCATTCGCCAAAACCTAACCAGAAACCTGAAGGTAAGGGACATTGATGTCACCCGCAAAGGTCTGTGTCCTCTGTACAAGGTGGATCTAGAGGGAAGACAAGAGAATATTCCATCCAGCATTGTTTCTTTCTCTATCCATTCTCACTTTGTTTTTTCTGTCAGCATATACATCCCATAGCTTCACCTGCCACCTCTGTGTTTATGACTCCTCAGTCTGTGCCTCATCTCTCTCAGCCAAGATCTAGGAACTAATTTCATTTGTCTGCAAGATGTTTGCACTTGAATATGCCAGGCACTCAAATTTAATATGATCGAAATGGAATTCATTACATTCCCACTTCAACAAAAATAAATCAAACAAATCAAAAATCAAAACCCTTTTTCCTGTATTCCTTATTCAGCAATGACACATCCATTAACTAGGTTGCCAGTATTAAAAATTGTTTTTATTTTTATCCAAGTTACACTCACACAAAATGCAAAAAGCAGTTCTAACAAGTTTTATTATAAAATAGTTGTCCAAAGACCACCCTCTCCCGCATTTTCCCCACTGCAGAGACCACTGATGGTATTAATTTTAGCTACTTGTTAGGGTGTTTATCCTGTGACGCTAAGCACAGACTTGTTTTGCAACTTCTTGACCTCTGTGTGGGGTCCTCACTCTCCACCCCTCGGGCTGTGTGGGCTCGCTCTCCACCCCTACCTCCTGGTCGTGCACACTCTTCACTCCATTCGTCCTCTCCATGTAGACAGGCCATGATTTTACTTAGAACAAAATTTGTGTTTACCCACAACACATCAGTCATTCTACCGAGAGGAATGTTTGTCCAGTTTTGTTTCTAAAGAATAAACGGCTTAAAAACATGTCAGTCACTTTCACATGTTTCAATGTCATATTACTTGAAAGGAAAAAAGTGTTGGTAGTTCAGAAGATAGATCTGTAAAATAAGTGGATAAATCAGTAGGTTTTGGTTAAACTTAAGTACATCCTTTAGATATATTTTTTCAGCAGTGTTTACATAACTTGAAGAGACATAGTTGAGTCTGCACATTTGGTAGCTTATTCATTTGCCCAACAAACAGTGTTACAACACTTCAACAAATATGTTCCAGATATTATCTGGTACTGGTGACCAAAAAAAATGAGAAGGTGCCTCGGGCTTCCAGTTCTGTAGGTGAAGAGCTTGAAAGTTGACACTTTGTCCTATCAACAAGTAGAAAGCTGAACAGACTGGACAATCAACAACTCTTCTTGGATCCAAAAGTGAGAAGAGGATGCAGGGCAAACTGTTGTCCCCAGATTGGAGAGATGATGGGAGTACAGGGAGTCGTGACCTGCTGAACAGTAGGAAAACCTGTGTGGACAACTCAGAGTTAAATTGTGAAAGTTACCTCTAGGAGGTTGACCAGGTTCTAATAGGAGCCCAATTACAGTAAATACTGGATAAAAATCCTCTCATACATCCAGCAGCGTGAGGGGAAAAGAAACCCTTTTGAAATATGCCAGAGCACTCAGTTCTTAGCAAGGCCTCTTCTCAGGTGAGGGAAACCAGTTAACCAGAGCCTAACCTGCTAAAGTATTATAAGAACCTACCTGACTTGAGGGGAAGGGAAATACCTAACTCTACCCTGCTTTACCAGTCCCACTGAGGGAGGAGAACAAAACTGAGAAACACTTGTGACATTCACAGGCCAGAGGCTCACTCAAAAACTGAGACCTAATCACAGCTCTCTAGGTTGCATACCCTTCCCCAACACCTTACTGCCACATTAGTAAAGGCCTGTTTATAGTTTTTCTTTTTACTTGATATAGCATGTCTGACTATAAAGAAAAAATTGTAAGGCATACCAAAAGGAAAAAAAAATTGAAGACACAGAGCAAGCATCAGAACCAGACATGGCAGGGCTTATCAAACTGGAAGTTGAAAACCACTATTATTAATAAGCTAAGGGTTCTAATGGATAAAGTAGACAGTGTGCAAGAACAACAAGGAAACAGAAGCAGAGAGATGGAAATCCTCAGAAAGAACCAAAAAGAAATGCTAGAGATGAAAGACACCATAGCAAAAATGCAGAATGCCTTTGATGGGCTTCTTAGACTAGTCATTGTCTTTTTTTTAAGTTTTAATTATTTATTTTGAGAGAGAGAGAGAGAGCATGAGCGGGGGAGGGGCAGAGAGAAGAGAGAATCCCAAGCAGGCTTCATGCTGCCAGTGAGCCAGATGTGGGACTTGAACCCACAAACTGTGAGATCGTGACCTGAACTGAAATCAAGAGCTGGACACTTAACTGACTGAGCCACCCAGGAGCCCCTAGAGGATGTTTTAATAGAAATTTCTAAAATTGAAAAGTGAAGAGAATGAAGACAAAAACAACAACAACAACAAAAACCCAAAAACAACAGAGAGGCACCTGGGTAGCTCAGTTGATTAAGTATCTGACTCTTGATTTCAGCTTGAGTAATGGTCTCATGGTTCATGAGAGCATGCCCTGTGTGGGGCTTCATGCTGACAGCACAGAGGCTGCTTGGGATTCTCTTTCCCTCTCTCTCTTTGCCCCTCCTCTGCTCACACTCTCTTTCCCTCTCAAAATAAATAAATAAACATTAAAAAACAACAACAACAACAACAACAAAACATCTAAGGACTGTGGGACAACTACAGAAGGAGTAACATTTATGTAATGAGAATACCAGAAGGAGGAAAAAGAGAGAAAGGAACAGTAGAAATATTTGAAGCAATAAGGATTAAGAATTTTACCAAATTAATGTAGAACACCAAACCACTGATTGAAGAAGCACCAAGAACACCAAGCAGAATAAATGCCAAAAAAACCCCTGCACATAGGCATACCATATTGAAAATGATAGAACGTCAAAGATAAATTCCTGAAAGAAGCCAGGGAAGAGGGATACCTTACCAATAGAGGAACCAAGATAAGAATTACTTCTGACTTATCCTCAGAAACCATGCAAGCAAGAAGAGAATGGAGTAATATTTAAAGTGTTGAGGGAAAAAAAAAAAACCACCAACCTAGAATTCTCTACCCTGTGAAATTAAGCTAAAAAAAAGAGAAGGAAAAAAAAGACTTCCCAGACAAACAATAAGTGAAAGAAATTGCTGCTAGTGTACCTGCTTTGCAAGAATGTTAGAAAAAATTCTTTACAGAGAAGAAACTTGGCTTTACATAAAGAAAGAAAGAGCATTGAAGGAATAAATGAGGAGAAAGTAAAAATTTTTATTGTTATTCTTAATCGATCTAACAGATCACAGTTCAAAATAATAAGAGGAACAATGTTTTCCTTTATATTTATGTATGTATATTACGTATATATTTATATGTATGTACATGTTTAGGTATGCTTATATATGTTCACTGAATGACAGCAGTGATATCAGAGCCAGGAGAAAGGAATTAGTATTATTTTGTTATTATAAGGCACTCACATTACCGTGAAATAGTATGGTATTATTTGAAAGTGGACTTTCAGTTAGTTGTAAATGTATATTGTAAACTGTAGGTCAACCATTAAAATAAATTTAAAAGAAAAGAGTATAATTTGTGCTAAGAAAGGAGAAAATGGAGTCATATAAAATACTCATTTAAAGGCGTGAAAGCAGAGGGGGGCACCTGGGTGGCTCAGTCGGTTAAGCGTCTGACTTCAGCTCAGGTCATGATCTCACGGTTCATGAGATCGAGCACTGCACTGGGCTCTCTGCTACAGCACAGAGCCCACTTTGGATCCTCTGTCTCCCTCTCTGTCTGCCCCTCCCCTATTTGTGCTCTCTCTGAAAATAAATAAACATTTTTTTAAAAAGTAAAAAAAAACATGAAAACAAAAAAAGTGGAAGACAAAAAACAGAAACAAAAAAAAAGACAGCAACATAAAACAGTGAATATGGTAGATATTAATCCAAGTATATCAATAATTATTTTGAATGTCAATGGTCTAAAATCACCAATTAGGGCAAAGATTGTCAGAGTGTATAAAAATACATGTCCCAAATATATGTTCTCTCCAAGAAATTCACTTTAAATTTAAGAATGCATATAGATTAAAAGTAAAATGCATGGAGAAAAATATACCTAACACTAGTTAAAAATAAAAATAATACAGTGTAGCTGTATTAATTATAAGCAGAGCTGACTTCAAAGTAAGAGAAGTTATCAGGGATAAAGAAGGGCATTAGATAATGATAAAGTGGTCAGTTCTCCAAGAAAACATAATAGTTCTTAATGTGTATTTACCTAAGAACAGATCCTCAAGCTACATGAGGCAACAGTTGATAGAACTGCAAGGAGAAATAGATGAATCACCATCACAGTTGGAGAGCTCAGCACCCCTCTCTAAGAAGTGGACAGATCCAGCAGGCAGAAAATCAGTAGGGATCTAGTCAAACTCCGCAAAACCATCAATTGGCTATATACACTTTTCATTCAACAACGGCAGAATACAAATTTTTTTCAAACTCACATGGAACATTCACCAACACTGACTACATTCTGACTCATAAAACATACCTTAACAGATTTTTTAAAATGTATAAAACATACAGTGTCTGCTTTCAGACCACCATGGAATTAAACGAAAACACAAAAACAGAAAAATAACTGGAAAATCCAAAAATACATGGAGATGAAATAATACTCTTCTAAGTAATTCATGGTTCAAAGAAGAGATATCAAGAGAAATTAAAAAAAAATATTTTGAACTAAATAAAAATGAAAACATACTTACCAAAATTTGTGGGATGCAGCAAAAATAGTGCTTAGAAGAAAATTGATAACATTGAATGCATATATCAGAAAATAAAGATCTAAATCAATCAGTAATCTAAATATCCACCTTAGTAAACTAGAGAAAGAGTAAGTTAAATCCAAAGTAAACAGAAGAAAATAAATAAGAAGAATGAGAGCAAAAGTCAGTGACATTAAAAACAGGAATTCAGCAGAGATCCAGGAAACCAAAACATGGCTCTCTGAGGTAAATAAAATTTATAATCCTCTAACCAGGCTAACTAAGAAAAAATAGAGAGGACACAAATTACTGATATCAGAAGTAAAAGAGGTGACATCACTATGGATCCTATGGATGTTAAAAGGGTAATAATGGAATATTGTAAACAACTCTGCCCATAAATTTGATTACCTAGATGAAGTGGACCAATTCTTTGAAAGACACAATCTGCCAAAACTCACAAAAAAATAAATATACAATATGAATAGGCCTCTATTTATTAAGAAAATTGAGTCAATAATTAATAATCTCCAAAAGAAAAAGCACCAGGCCCACATGGTTTATAACTGGTGAATTCTATCAGACATTTAGGGAAGAAATTATACCAATTCTCTATAATCTTTTTCCTAGGATAGAAGGAGAGGAAATACTTCCTAACTTATTCTGTGAGGCCAGCAATTACCTAAATTCAAAGCCACACACAAAAACATTACTAGAAAAGGAAACCATAGACCAGTATCTGCCATGAACATAGATGCAAATATTCTCAACAAAATATTAGCACATTGAATTCAGCAACGTATAAAATGAATTATACACCATGCCCACTTAAGTAGGTTAATCCAAGATAGGCAAGGCTGGTTCAATATTCAGAAATTAATTAATGTAATCGTATCAAGAGCCTTAAAAAATCACATAATTGTGTTAATAGATGCAGAAAAAGCATTTGACAAAATCTAACACCCATTTGTGATAAAAATTCTGTTGTTTATAAAAGTAATTTAGAACTTGCTACCAGTGAAATTGATCTTGTACTAATAAACAAATTATAAGAATGGATAGAAAAAATCTGTAGCCCACCAATGGCTTCAAAAATTTAGAAATAGTGCTCACGATACATTCAGTTCATAAGCATAGCTGCAAGTGTGTGTTTATATATAAATTTCCATTTGGCTAATAGTACCCATGTAGATATTAGATAGGTATATAAATCATTATTTATGCCTTATATTATACTGTCCATTGTGTTATTCAGTGTTCCCTATATGAATCTGTACAGTAAATTCCTATCAGTGAAAATTTTGCACCTTTATACTACCTGGTGTAGTTTTTTCATATTATAATTGTGTAATAGATCCTCTTTGCCATTGGTGGGGTATTTTGGAACTATTTATTTGTGGCAATCATCCTTTGACTACCAAGGGTAATTATATATTTTGGCTTACCTGGGATAGTCCTACATTATGCCTGTTGTAACTGTGTAATCAATAGTGCTCCCTTTTACTCTCAAAAATGTCCCATTTGTATAATAAATTACGTGGTCCCTCAAGATATAACCAGCTTTTCTTGGCTTTCACATGCCTTATGTCTTACTATTCATATTTAGAAATCCTGTCTTCTTTTAACATAAGCAGCTAAAGCCCTTTTTGAGTTGGTGGTTTGTGAAGAATGAGTATGAATAATTTGTGACTTAGTAGAAAAACCTTGATGGTTTGATACCATATCCAAAGTAGAAATTTGGAATTTCAAGACAAATGGAGAGTACGTGTTGAAACACCGTCCACTGTGAGGGCTGGTGTCCTGAACAGAAGGGGAAGGGAGCAGCCTGGTGAATATCCAGAAAGGAAATGGCCTTTGTGTTAACAATGGATGTGTGGCGTATGTCAGTTCAGTGCTTAACGCTTTTAAATCTTATGACAGAGCTTACTTATAAAGGCATTTATGTTAGTTATAACCATAAACTGATTTGGAGATTGTTTGTCCTCACACTGCTAATGAAGGAGGTTTTTCTTCCTAAGATATTACCCACAGACATGTGGCCACAGAACCCTGAATGTGGCTATTATTATGCCTAACTCTGATGAAATATTTAGATTTCTTAACAAGAATTAAAGCCCCAGGGATTCTGTTGGAAATTTGGCGTTTTTATTTCTTGTAGGACTCTTATGGGGAAAATATATCTTATGGGAAAAACTAATTGTATTTGTCATAACAGTAACCATAGAAATAGAGAAATGGAAACTTATGCAGACATATTTATCACAAATGGAAACATTTGGAGTTGAATGTTCTCTGCATTAGGCCTTCAACCAGGTCTCTTTTGGACTTGTTCTACAGAATTAAAAGGGATTTGTGACTGTTTTTAAAAATAAGTTATTCTTCATTGCTTTAGATGTAACTGTGAGTTTGACGGCAAGTTCAGTTGATTAACAACCTTGTTGCCATGGGGATACCCTAAGGAAGCATTTCAAAAAGTTTATCCAAAAACCACCTTCAACAGATAATCTATGATGTGTGATTAAAAAAATACAATTTCCAGGTATCGTTCCTGACATCCTCCACCCCCTGAATTAGAGTTCCAGTAGAGCAGGAGACAATTGGTATTTTGCTTACTAAATTTTGAAAACCATTGTCCAGGAAATATGCTGAATTTGGGTAGTGGCCTTAAAAAAATGAAAGGTATTTTCAACTTGCTATAGTGAAGCTGTTAATTTTTCAATTTAATGATTACATGTCTTTGTAGTGCTTATTATAGGAATGAACTGGAAGGAAAGTGGAAGCAATTGTATTTGTGAAAGAGCAGAAGGGTTTAGGGAGAGATTAGCAGGGAAAGGGAATTGAGGTAATTTACCAAGAGTGGCTGTGGATGCCCTGGAAAGGAATATGCAGAGGCTGCCAGTCCCAACACTACTCAGTGGCAGGCTCATGGCCTTGGGGGAGAGGGAGAGTTTCAAATCACAATCAGTGACTTGGAGATGTTGGACACATTTCCTAATCCCTATGTATCTCACTAGCTTCTTATGTAACATGGAGATAATAATGTGTGAGACTAATTTTCAGAGTGTATACACTTGTCTGTTATAATTCCTTTTCTTCATGTTCCCTCCCTCCCTGTTCTTGCCCGGAAGACCTGTAGGCAGATTGGCTCAGTGGGGAATTAATATTTAATGTGCAAAAGTATAGGTAGTTCTGGACCGCACCCTGTATTATTCCATGTTAATTTGTTTTCATTATGAAAATGCCTTTTTATACTTTAAAAATGTAATTTAACTCTGCTACAATAGATTCTTAGTTAAGGTAATCCCAAATATCCCCACCATTTGTATTCTTGTACGGTTCTCTCAATAAACTGTTCTCAGCTGAAGTCTGGTTCTGCCATTTACTGGTGGTATGATCTCGGCAAACCTCTTAAAAGGTCCCTTTTCAGAATGTGTGAAAACAGTATATTGTAGACGTTCAGTGAAAATGTATGTATTTTATAGCTGTGTTTGGACTATGTAAGCATACGGTAAAAGTGAGCCCCTTGCTATACTCAGCGCTCTTGCTCTTAGGTGATGGTGGTATTTTGTGAAGGCATTGTGTGAGCATGCTTGTCCTGCAGTGGCACATATGTCTGGTCTCATTACTATTTCTTCATCCGCCATACCGTCCAACAACAGAGCTCTGCATCACAGGAAGTGAGATTTACTGTAGTCTTATTAGCACCAGTAGTTATGAGTAATAGATATCAGGAATAATATATGAAAACCCAGGTTTTTTTTTCTAGAATGAAATTTAATGTTAAGTCTAGTTATCTGAACATGTATTCAATTAAAGGAGAAGAGTTCAGGTACAGTGAAGCCTTTTTCTAAATAAATTAACATCATCTACGTGCTTATAATTTGTTCACCATAAGCCTTTAAAATAGATTTGAAGCCTTTGACAATAAAATACACACATCCAGTAAGCCCATTAAAGTGGAAATTACAAATTTAAAAACCATATAGCAGAAGCAAACAAGCATAATAATATCACTTAGGCTAATAAAATCGTTGTGATTGAGCATTAAATTTAGCTCCAGTGTTCCTAGATAAATAACAGTTTATTTTCCAGCTGCCCTAAGGAACAGCGACGAGTGATGATTACTGCCATGCATCTCATTCCGCTGATGGCTTTTGAGGTCTGACAGGGTGGAAGCCATGGTGCTAACAGTCATGGTGGCATCAAAGACAGCTGAGGCCTAGTGGCAAGGCTCCAGGGCTGAGGGACAGTAATGGTAAGGCAAAGCAAGAAAGACCTTGCCAGTCCAGACAATCAACAGCTTTATATTTACACTCAGGAGTGTATCCTTGTTTTTTAATAGGGTGATCTAATTCTTAAGCGTCCAAGTTATCTTACCAGTCATTAATCACTAATGCAGATGATGTTAATACCATCAGGAAGTATCACTACCCATTTAAAGGTAAGAGCTTGAGACAGTGTTTGATTCAGTTATCTGACCTCTGTTTTCCAGTTTGTCATAATCTGAGGGAGAAGTGTCCATATTTCTGTTCAGCTTTATACAAACCCAAATATTTAAAAATCGTAAATATGAAATGGAGATGATTTGGTTTTCAAAATAATTCTTTCCTTTATGAAAGGACTCTGTAAATATTCTTAAGATGCCAGTCTCCTTTATTAACTTGACCATCTGGTTGCAATTTTTAAAATTGGGTTTTCAACTTCAGAGATATGAAGATCTACAGACTTGAAAATATCTTTCATAAAGATGTATATGGGTCAGATTTGGGTTATATTTTCCATGTTTAGATGGCCTTTGTCGGGGAGTGGAGCATCACATCATTGGGTTAGGAGGAGCTCTTTTTAATTCCCATGATTTCATTGTAAGTAATTATATGCAGCATCGGAAAGGGTAATTTAATATTTATTAATGAACATAAGGGAAAACATTGAATAAAGTACATAAAAACATTGTATCTGCTTTCAGAAAAAAAAATGTTAAAGATACTGTCATTTTAGTTTTTTAGTAATAAACCTGAATTCCAACAGTAGGATTTCCAAGTCCAGGTACAGTAGCTGAAATAGAAAGACCTAACTCCTTGTAACAAGATCTTGCTGGTTGGCCTGTCTTGTTTGTGCTTAGAGGTGGTTCCCTTGCTTTTGAAATAGAAAAAGTAGCACTGCGAACTTAAAAGAGAAAGGACATTGAAATTAGGAAGAAATATTAAAGTTTGAGGAAATTTTCTGTTTCTTCTTCACAGCGTTATATACACTTACACAAACTTCTTCCTGTTGGTAAATCCAGAGCAGCAGGCATCAGTCTTAAAAAGAGTGCTATTTTTGCCTTTCACAACTGGAATATTTAGTCTTCGAGTACTGACGGTATTATGCAGTTCGGCTGTGTCCAGAATGCTGAAACATTGCAATACATAAATATGGTAAAAGATAAGAATAGCCCCCATTGACAGCAACTGCATGTAGTTTTGTGTCTTCCCTCTTTCTCTACATGATGTCTGGTTGATGCATGTTGGTACATGTAGAAACAGTCTATCCTTTTTATTGGTGACTACTGTTCATCTCATGCCTATGCTACCCTTGCTTTCCAATAGATATTCATCTGTTGTTGGGCATTTGGGTCATTGTCAGGTTTGGCATTTTGAATGAAACTGCAAGGAGCACTTGTTTACACAGCTTTATATTTTCATCTCTTTGGGATGGAATTGCCAGGAGTCACAGAGTAGGAACATCTGAAATCTACAATACAGTAGCAAAACATTTTCTAAAGTAATTGTCCTATTTTCCAGCCCCAGTGACATTGTATGAATGTTCTGGGAGCTCCACAGCCTCACCAGTAATTGATGTTGTCTGTCATTTAAGTCATACAGTTGGCTTTGTAGTATGTCTCAATGTGATCTCTTTGATGAATAGTGAAGTTGAACAATTTTTTATTTAGTTTTTGACCATTCATTGAACCTTTTTTTTTTCCTGTAAAGTATCTCCAGTGTTTTGCCTATTACTTACTGGATTGCCACTTCTTTTGTCAGATAAATGTATTACAAATGTTCTTGGTTTGGTTGTCCTTTATATTAATGATGATTTTGAGGAGCAGAAGTTTTTTATTATGATGAAAAATGAATTTCTAGAATTATTCCTTTATGGGTAGTGCTGCTTGTGTGTTAAGAAACCTTTGAGTATCCCGATATCATGAAGATTTTATCTTAAGTTTCATTCTTGAGTTGATTAGGTTGTTTAGGTTTATAGCCCATTTCGAATTAATTTGTATGTGGGAGGTGACATAGAAGTCAACTGGTTTGGATTTTTTCATATGTGGATATCCACTTAATCCAGTATCATTTGCTGAAATTACTGCTCTTTCCCCATTGAATGGCCTTGTTACATCTATTGAAAAGCAATTTAACTATGTAGATGTGAGTCCATTGACATAATCTTTTCTGTTCTAATAATGTATTTGCCTATGCTTAGGCCCAAACAACACTGTCATCATAACTGTGGCTTTATAGTAATTATAGAAATCAGAGTGGGTCTTCCAAATTTGTTCATTATTTTCAAAATTGCTGTTGTTCCATCTGATAATACTTATGAAATACTTTCTATAATATTTCTTGCAATGCAAATCTATAAGTGAATACTTTCTTGTTTTTTTAATCTCAAAGTTAATTTTACTCCTTTTTGAGGGAAATTTTTTTGTAAAACAAAATCTTAGGTTGATATTTTTTTAATTTCTCACTGCTTTAAAGATCTCATTTCATTATCTTCTTGTCTATTCTGTTTCTGATGAGAAGTTGGCTAACATTCCTGTCATGGTTCCCTGTATGTAATGTGTTGTACTTCTGTGGCTGCTTTCAAGACTTTTTCTTCTGTCTTTCATTTTTGGCGGCTTGCCTATGATTTGTGTAGTTCCGATTTCCTTTGTATTTATTATGCTTGTGTTTTGCTGTTTTTGTTAAGCTTGTAAATTGGCTTTTTTTTTTTTGACCAAAATAGATTTTGTTGATGTTATTTCTTCAACTTTTGTCTGGTTTGACCATTATCCCTGCTTTATTGTCTCTCCTCTTATTATGGACTCCAAATTGCATGTGTTAGACCAGGTGATTTTGTATTACAAGTACCTGAGCCTCTGTTCATTTTTGAAATTTTTTTATTGTGTGCTTTAGATTAATAATTTCTATGAATCTGTCTTCATGTTCACTTACCCATTTTTCTGCCATCCCTAATCTGTTAAGCCTATTCAGAAAATTTTTATTTAAAATAGTTTGCTTTTTCAGTTCTAGAATTTCCATTTGTTTATCTCTTATGGTTTCCATTTCCCTGCTGAGACTCCCTATCTGTTCCCTCATCAAGACTATTTATCCTTTAAGTTATTAAACATATTTCAATAGGTACTTAAAAACTTCATGTCTACTAATTACAACATCTGGGGCATCTCAGGGTCTCTTTCTATTGACTACTTTTTTAAAAAAATGAGCAGGGCTCACATTCACCTGCTTATTTGCATGTCTAATAAATTTTGATGTTATGTTGGACATTAAGAATGATATAGCATTCAGATTTGGGAGCATTTGTCTTCCTTTAAAAAGGGTAGAGTTTGTTCTGTCAGTCAGTTAATTACTGATGGCTGTTCTTAATCTTGTTGAGGTTTTATTTTGGCCTTTCTTAGGGCTGGTCTAGAATACTCTATGACATGGTTCTTATTAGAAAATTATGGCCTTTTTGCATGTCTCGGTCAAATTCTGAAGATGTCTGCACTCTGGTCTCTCTACTCTCCAGGTGTGTGTGACCTCTGCTATCTTCATTTTACTTTCAGCTCTGTATCAGATGCTCTCTTCTTCACTTCACCTTCTCTCACCTTGCACATGTACAGTCCAGCCCTTGACCAAGGTTGTGCAAAAATCCCCCAGAGATTTCTGGCGTCCCCTTCTCTGTAGCTCTATTTTCTCTAGTGTCTGTCCTCCGATTTCCAGCTGCTTCATCAGTGCTGAACTGCATCTGTGTCTCCTCAGCACAGCATGACTGCTCTGTTTCTCCTCCCTGTGCTGCTGTCAGGAAATTGACTACAGGCTGACATCTGGGGTTCGTCTAGGTGTACTTAGGGATTACATAGCTGTGGTGCCTATTGTTCAGTGTCTACAGTCCCTTCATATATTCAGTCCAGTTTTATAGTTACTCCTGGGAAAGGGCACTCTGTCTCAGCCAGAAGCCTAAGTTTGGTAGAAATATTCTCTTGAAAGTTATTCCTAAGATTGTTGGTTCTCAAACTTCAGCATATATTAGATACATCTAAAGGACTTGTTTAAAAATTGTGAGTCCCTGTCCTTTAGAGTGTCTGAGTCAGTGGGTTGAGTTGGGGCCTGCCAATCTGCATTTCTAACATGTGTCCAGGTGATGGTGATGCTGATGGTCAGGGAACCAAACTTGGAGAACCACTAAATAAGAAAGACGGATCTTGAAAAAAAAAGCATTGGACTGTTTCCTAGATACAGTTTTACCTTTTTTTCTTTTTTTGTGGTCCTATGTCTTGCATAACAGACTGATGTTTCAGTTAGTTTATTATAATGCCAGCAATCTTGCTGTTTTTATTCAAATTTTGATTTTCAAAAAATTGTGGGTTTTTTCTGCATTGAAAAGGGATTCCTCACTTAATTAATAGAAACAGAAAATATGTAAGAGAGTAAGTAAGGTTATGAAATTTATTCTTTTTGCGTGCCCAAATAATTTGGTTTGTTCATTCTGATATGAAACTTCTAAAACATAGTGTTTTGTAAGTTTCAGAAATAAGTATGTGATTATTGTTTCAGAAATTGAGTTTTATTTTTTATTATTGGGCCTATATGTATGTGTATATGTGAATTATGTGTATGTGTATGTGTGTTTTGTAGATAAGATGCAAAACAGTGGTAACCATTTGCTGGATTTCTGGACCTGAGCCATATCTCTTCCTCAGGTTTACTGAAAGTTTACACTGTCCTTTACAGCTCTCAAGATAGCCATTAATCTGTCTTAGTAGCATATTTCATCTGCTCCTGTGCCTCCATTGTTTCAATGGCTCCATCTCTCCTTGGTTGTCAGGATTTTGAAACTTATTGCTTCCTTTCACTCTAAAATCGATGCATTTCCCGATAGGGTAAGCCTTGTACTTATGTCAAATTGGTGACTCTAGTTGTTGTGTCTGACATGATTTTTCAGAGGCATCCAGTAGAAGAGGTGTCCTCCCACCAGCATTACAGTATTACTTAGCCGGGGAAATGGATTGGTATTGTCCCTTCAGATTCTGATCAATCTCTAACAGATTTTCTTGTTTACCAACTTCTTTAATTTCTCAGAAAAATTGGTACTACAATAGTCTTTAGTGGTTAGATTAGAATGCCCTTTGATGGCACATTTTAAGTATTGTTTCAGCTGTAATGTATAATTGTTACAATTTCAATCTCAATTTCACAGGTCTGATTTCTAATATTTTGATGCAGACAGAGTGAAATACTAATTACTAAATGCTAATTACTCAACAGGTTCATTTTGATGGCTGGGACCACAAATATGACTACTGGATGGATGCAGACAGCCCTGACATCCACCCGATTGGATGGTGTGACATAACAGGGCATCCCCTGGAAGTACCATATCGTAAGTATTTTATTCTTTGTTGTTGATTTTTAAATACTTAGCCTGAATTCCTACCTTAATGCTGTTCTTTTTCCTGTCATTATAAGTATTTTAAAACTAAATATCAGATAGGTGAATTGACTAATCAGTGCTACAGCTATGCTGTAATTATTCATAATTAAGCCTCAAAAGAGTGTGCTTTATATTTTTAAAAAGTTATAATAATAATAAAGGAATTATTTTGATAGTGTTGTCTAGGAGAATCTTTATTGTCTACATTTTAGTTTGGGAAACTTAACCCAGTCCAAATCCATCGAACTTGGGCCATTGATTTTAGCTGACGTGCATTTTGATTTTTTTTTTAAACATCCCATCTTAATTTTCTTTTATAGATTATATTTCAAAAAGTTTTAGAAAAAATAGATATTTTAAATTTCAGCAATTAAAAAAATTAGTTGAAAAAAGTCCTCTGTTATATTGGTATTTTCATTATTTCTTTCTTTCTGGCTACTTAAAGTTAAAGAGGAAATTAACCACTCTAAATTTTAATGAACCTTGAACCAAAATATCTCATTCTTTTGTCTGAAGGGTTCTTTCTACCAGATGAGGCTGACATGACTAATAGCTGGTTCCAGACACATGTGCAGGCTCTCCATTCTTTTGTTTGTTTTGTTCCCTCACTGCTTCTGGTGTTTTTCTGTTGGTTTCTTGGGATAACGGCGAGCGTATTATTCTGTTAATGAGGTTGTCTTATATTGAGCCAGCCCCATGATGCTAGAACCTCAAGGACTAATTGCATCTTTGAAGTAGTTCCTTAACTTATAGGAGTGAGAAGAATTCCTGAACTTATAGAAGTGAGAAGCGTTCCTGACTTGCTAACATGACATCTTTACGTTGTGCTGGGTGCTTCAAAAACTACAAAGTTAAGAAGGTGCAGGTCCTTACTTAACTTAGAGTGTGTTAGCAAGTGTGGAGTCTGTACATACAGAATGTAAAACCCAGAGACCATGGTCAGTTCTATGTTGGGGGGAAAGTGTTAGGATTTGTGCTCTGTGTGTGTGTGTGTGTGTGTGTGTGTGTGTGTGTTTTCTGATTCCACTTTTAACTCTCCATGATTTCACATCCCAGTATGTCAGGGAGATGTTTCTCATTTTATGTTAACCTCCCCCTTTTTCCCACATGGACGTGCACACATCTATCCCTCACACAGTAACTTTCTCAAGTAGGAATGGTCTCAGTGTAAGTAGGAATGGGTCAGCATTCCAGGGACAGGGACACCCTCTCTTGACTCCACTCCATCCCATCCATTACCTGCTCCCTTGTCAAACTGCTTAACCAGCTTCTCAAACTGAGTGTCTCATAAATATCCCAAAATCTATGGATCAAACTGAACTCCATCCCAAGCCAAAAATCTTGCTTTTCTACTATAGTTCCTACTAGCTTTCAAAGTTCCTACTTCTTAAGCAGAGTCATTCTGGACTTGCCCCCCCAACCCTTCCTACACCCCACACCCCATGTACAATCAGTCACCAAGTCTTATTGATCCTCTAACTTAATTTCTCCAAAATCTATCTCTGACCCCTGCCTGCTCCCTCCCAGGTCCATTGCATTTGATCTCTCATCATAGTTCAGTGACTTGCAGACTGCTAGGTAGTGAGTTGCATACATCCTCCTGAAAAGCCTAAGATCTCAAAATTCAAGTTCTAGAGGCAATATAGTCTACCAGTTAGAAATGTGGAACCTGGAGTCAGAGTGCTTGGATTTGAATCTCAGTTTTACTGCTCACATAGCTGTGTGACTGACTGTCTATGCCTGTTTCCTCATCTAGGAAATGGAGATAATAATATTATGTGCCTATCTCAAAAATGTATAATGATAAATGAGATAAATGCACACAATACTTTAAAAACTACCTAGCCCCAAAGTATGTCCTGAATTGGTGCTGGCTGCTGTCAGGAAATGATATCACAGTCTATAGATTATCATTTTTACATGAAATTATGTGATTTATTAAGGATTACAAAACCTGAAATTGTGCTAAAATTAATGTGATTAGAGTTTTCCAAATGTTTTCATTCCTTCCTTCCTTCCTTCCTTCCTTCCTTCCTTCCTTCCTTCCTTCCCTCCTCTCTCCCTCCCTCCCTCTCTCTCTCCCTCTCTCCCTCCCTCCTTTCTCTTTCTTTCTATTCATTTATTTACTTACATTTATTTACATTAATTATAGTTGACACATGTATACATTGTAGTGATTTGACATTTATATACACTACAGAGTGATCATTGTAAGTGTAGTCACCATCTGTCACCATACAAAGTTATTAAAGTATTATTGACTATATTCCCTATGCTGTACTTGATATCCTCATGACCTGTTTTATAACTAGAAATTTGTACCTCTTAATCCTCTTTACTTATTTCACCCACCCTCCAATCCCTTCCCCCTTAGCAACCATCAGTTTTTTCTCTGTATTTATGAGTCTGTTTCTGTTTAGTTTTGTTTGTTTAGATTCCACACGTGAGTGCAATTGTGTGGTATTTATTTTTTCTCTGACTTATTTAATTCAGCATAATATGTTCTAGGTCCCTGTTGTTGCAAATGGCAAGATTTCAATCTTTTTATGAGTGAGTAATATTCCACTTTATATATATGTGCCACATCTTCTTTATTCATCTGTTAATGGGCACTTGGGCTGCTTCCATATCTTGACTACTGTACATAATGCTGCAATAAACATAGGAGCACATATCACTTTTTGAGTTAACGTTTTGTTTTCTTCAGATAAATACTTAGAAGTGGAAATGCAGGCTGATATGGTAGTTCTATTTTTAGTTTTTTGAGGAACCTCCATACTTTTTCCATAGTGGCTGCACCAGTTTATGTTCCCACCAGGAGTGCACAAGGACTCCCTTTTCTCTACAACCTCACCGGCACTGGCTATTTCATGTATTCTTGATACTAGCCATTTTGGCTAGTGTGAGATATTATCTCATTGTGGTTTCGATTTGCATTTCCCTGATGACTAGTGATATTAAACATCTTTTCATGTGTCTGTTGGCCATCTGGATGTCTTCTTTGGGAAAATATCTATTGAGGTTTTCTGCCCATTTTTTAATTGGATTTGTTTGGGGGTTTTGGTGTAGGTTGTGTGAATTTTGTTAAATATATTTCGGATATTAACCCCTTATTGGATGTACTGTTGGCATATATCTTCTCCCATTCGGTAGGTTGTCTTCATTGTGTTGATGGTTTCCCTCCCCATGCAGAAGCTTTTTAGGTAGGTGCAATTTCATTTGTTTATTTTTGTTTTGGTTGCCCTTATCTGAGGAGACAAATCCAAAACAATTATTGCTTAAGACCCGTGTTTAGCAGTTTATTGCCCATGTTTTGTACAATTTGCATGATTTCGGGTCTTATATTTAGGTCTACATGTATAGTTTTTTTCCCCTTGTAATTGATTTCTAGTGTTTGGAAAAATGCTTCATATGATTTCAGTCTTCTTAAATTTATTGAGACTTGTTTTGTGACCTAACATGTGGTTTATTCTTTTTTTTTAAGTTTTTTAAAATGTTTATTTATTTTTTGAGAGAGAGAGACAGAGCATGAGAGGGGAGGGCCAGAGAGAGAGAGGGAGACACAGAATCCGAAGCAGGCCCCAGGCTCCAAGCTGTCAGCACAGAGCCTGACGCAGGGTTCGAACCCACCAGCTGTGAGATCATGACCTGAGCTGAAGTCAGAAGCCAAACTGACTGAACCACCCAGGCGCCCCACATGTGGTTTATTCTAGAGAATGTTCCATCTGCAATTGAAAAGATCGTACATTCTGCTGTTTGGGGATGGGATGTTCTGAATATATCTATTAGGTCTATGTGATCTAATGTGTTGTTTAGGGCCACTGTTTCCATATTGATTTTCTGTCTGTATGATATATCCACTGATGTAAATGGGGTATGGAAGTTTCCTACTATTATTGTATTATTGTCAATTTCTCCCTTTATGTCTGTTAATATTTGCTTTATATATTTAGGTAATTCTATGTTGGGTGCATACATGTTTACAATTGTTACAGACTTTTGTTGGATTTATCCCTTTATTACTATGTAATGCGCTATTTGTCTATTGTCATGATCTTTATTTTAAAGTGTATTTTCTCTGTTATATGACAGGGGGTATTGCTACCCCTGCTTTCTTTTAATTTCCATTTGCGTGGACTATCTTTTTCCATTCCTTCACTTTCAGTCTGTGTTTTTTAGGTCTGAACTAAGTCTCTTATAGGCAGCATATAGATGGGTCATGTGAGTTTTATTGGTACATTTAGCCACCCTTTGCCTTCTGTTTGGGCGTTTAGTCCATTTAAAGTAATTATTGATAGGTATGTACCTACTGCTATTTCAGTAATTGTGTTCTGGTTGTCTTTGTATTTCTTCTCTGTTCCTTTCTTGCTCTTTTCCCTTGTGGTTTGATGATTTTTATTAGTGTTATATTTGGATATTTATTTATTTATTTATTTATTTTTATTTGAGACAGAGAGAGTTGGGAAGAGGGACAGAGGGGGAGAGAGAGAGAAAGAGTGAGAGTGAGAGTGAGAGAGAGAGGGAGAGAATCTCAAGCAGGCTTCATGCTCAGCACAGAGCCTGACAAAGGGCTTGATCCCACATCCCTGGGATCATGACCTGAGCCAAAATCAAGAGTCAAATGCTCAACTAACTGAGCCACTCAGGAACGTCTTCTCTCTCTCTCTCTCTCTCTCTCTCTCTCTCTCTCTCTCTCTTTTGCATGTGTATGTATTATAGGTTTTTGTTTTGTGGTTACCATGAGGTTCATATTATAATACCCTGTGTATACAGAAGTCTATTTTAAGTTGATGATCACTTAAATTTGAACACATTCTACATTTTTACTCCTCTCTGTTATGTTTTGTTTTTGACATATTTTATATCTTTTTATTTTGTATATCCCTCAACTAATTATTGTAGATATAGTTTATTTCACTACTTTTGTCTTTTAACCTCCATGGTATCTTTATAAGTGTTTGATCCATTACCTTTACTATATTTTCTTTTCTCACTGCAAATTTTTCTTTAACAATTTTCTTCTATTTATGACCTTTTATTTTCTGCTTGAATAAGTCCTTTTAAACGGTTCTTGTATGGAGCTTTAGTGGGGATGTACTTCTTTAACTTTTGTTTGTTTGGGAAATGCTTTCCCTGTCCTCAGTTCTGAATGGTAACCTCGCTAGGTAGAGTATTCTTGGTTGTTGGTTTTTCCCTTTCAGTTTAACTATATCCTGCCATTCCCTCTGGCCTGAAAAGTTTCTGCTGAAAAATCAGCTGATAGTCTAATGGGTGTTCTCTTCTATGTAATTAGTTGATCATCTCTTTAATTTTAATTTTTGCCTCTTTAGTTACTATGTGTCTTGGTGTGGGCCTCCTTGGGTTCCTTTGTGCTTCTTGGACCTGGGTGTCTCTTTCCTTCCCCAGGTTAGGGAAGATTTCGGCTATTATTTCTTTTTTTTAACATTTATTTATTTATTTTTGAGACAGAGAGAGAGAGAGAGAGAGAGGGAGAGAGAAAGTGCATGAGCACAAGTGGAGAGGGGCAGAGAGAGAGGGAGACAAAATCCCAAGCAGGCTCTGAGCTGTAGGTTGACATGGGGCTTAAACTCACAAACCATGAAACCATGACTTGAGCTGAAATCAAGAGTCGGATGCTCAACCAGCCAAGTCACCCAGACATCCCTCAGCTCTCATTTCCTCAAGTAGGTTTTCCACCCCCTTTTCTCTCTCTTCTCCTTCTGCGACCCCTATAATGTGAACATTAATTTGTTGTTACAAAGATCCCTTAACTCTTCTTATTTTTTTTTTAAGAATGTTTTTTTTTTTTTCAACGTTTATTTATTTTTGGGACAGAGAGAGACAGAGCATGAACGGGGGAGGGTCAGAGAGAGAGGGAGACACAGAATCGGAAATAGGCTCCAGGCTCCGAGCCGTCAGCCCAGAGCCCGACGCGGGGCTCCAACTCACTGACCGCGAGATCGTGACCTGGCTGAAGTCGGACGCTTAACCGACTGCGCCACCCAGGCGCCCCTCTTCTTATTTTTTTTAATTCTTTTTTCTTTTAGCTGTTCTGCTTGGGTGATTCCCACTACCCTGTCTTCCAGATTGCTGATCCATTTGGCAGTATCCTCTAATTCGATGTTGATTCCATCTCATGTAATTTTCACTTTAGTTATTGTATTCTTCAGCTCTAATCGATTCGTTTTTATATTTTCTATATCTTCTTTGAAGTTCTAATTGTTTTCATCTACTCTGTTTTCAAGTGTGGGATCTTTATGTCCATGACTTTGAACTCTTTATCAGGTAGATTGCTTATACCTGTTTCATTTAATTCCTTTTTTTTTTTTTTTTTGAGATTTTTGTCTTGTTCTTTGACTTGGAACATCTCTCTCTCTCTCTCTCTCTCTCTCTGTCTGTCTCCTCATTTTGCCTGCCAATCTGTGTTCATTTCTGTATATTTGGTAGGTCAGTGTGTCTCCCAGTCTTAAAAAAGTGGCTGTATATAGAAGGTGTCCTGTAGGGCTCAGAAGCACAATCCTCTCTGCTCACCAGAACGAGGTTCCCAGGGTGTCGCCTTTGTGGGCTGCATGTGTCTTCTCTTGTGTCTGGGGTGTGACTGTTGTAGATACATACCCCCATCCCGTGAGGGTGGGAGCCATTTTGAGGTGCATCAGTCCAGGCTATGACTGCTCACCAGGTGCATCAGGGCTGGAGCTGCTGTAGGGGAACACCTCTGCATTTCCTGGTTTGATTCTGGTTCTGGTGTACCCTTTTCTGGGAGTTGCTTTTATTTTTTAAATTTTTAAAAATTTATATCAATGTTACTTCTTTTCAGTTTATTTATTTTGAGAGAGAGAGAGAGAGAGAGCCAGAGCATGCTAGTAGGGGAAGGACAGAGAGAGAGAGAGAAAATCCCAAGCAGGCTTCACGCTGTCGGCAGAGAGCCCAACACGTAGTTCGATCCCATAAACTGTGAGATCATGACCTAAGCTGAAATCAAGAGTCAAACACCCAGCTGACTGAGCCACCCAGGAGCCCCCTGGGAGTTTCTTTTGGTGATGCTGGTCCCAGCTAAGGCCACCTGCTGGGTGCAGTGGGGGCAGGAACCACTTTGGGGGAGTGCCAAACCCAGTTGAGGCTGCCTGCCAATGTGGCAGGGGGAGCTGGTTTGGAGGGGCATGTTGGGCAGAGCAGACCTGCAGAGGATCACCAGGACAGGATGACTAGTGTTGGCAGGGTTGATGGACAGCATCAGAAATGGCACTTGCCAGCTCTCAGTCACCATGGTAGAAGGAGGGTAAGAAAAATGGTGCCCCCCCCCCCCCCGTGCTTCTTTTCCTCCAGAAAGTTCCTACAGATCCCTGCCCCTCTGGCAAATGTCCTAGACTGAGTCAGTAAGTCTCCATTATGATGGAGATTATGGTTCAGGTGCTTCTTAAAGGGCTGCCTCTATGCTGTGTCTCAGACTCAGTGTGCTTGTGCGCCTGCCCTTTAAGAGTAGAGTCTTTGTTTCCTAGAGTTCTCTGGCTTTCCTAGAGTTAAGCTTTGTTGATTTGCAAAGCCAGACATTATGGGGGCTCTTCGTCCTGGTGTGGGTCCTCAGGACATGGGGTGCCTGATGGGGACTTGAACCTTTTGCTCCTCAGGAGGATCTCTGTGTTTTTCATATCCTTCCTGCTTGTGGGCTGTTGTGCTGGGAGTGTGGATCCTGACTGGACCACTTCGTTGCTCCTCTCACCTCTCTTGATGTGGCTTTTAAAAAATACCTTCAGGGGCGCCTGGGTGGCGCAGTCGGTTAAGCGTCCGACTTCAGCCAGGTCACGATCTCGCGGTCCGGGAGTTCGAGCCCCGAGTCAGGCTCTGGGCTGACGGCTCGGACGGAGCCTGGAGCCTGTTTCCCATTCTGTGTCTCCCTCTCTCTCTGCCCCTCCCCCGTTCATGCTCTGTCTCTCTCTGTCCCAAAAATAAATAAACGTTGAAAAAAAAAATTAAAAAAAAAATACCTTCAGTTATCAAAATTTCTTAAGTTTGACTTCCCTGTTTTTTTGGCAATATTACAAGATTCCCGTTTTCTGTATTCATTTTTAAGGTAATGGGAATCCCTATAATTTGGGAGAATTGGCTACCTCCAGTTGGCCAGGATATTCATTTACTGCTGTGCTTGCTTTTTTGTTATAAATGTGTTTGGATAAATCATTATTAATTGTAATTGTAACATCCCCCAACATACACACAATGCTACTCCAAAATGTATGTATGTATTTATTTATTTATTTATTTATCAATCACTGAATTATTTTTTCCCCACTGGAAAGTAGAAACGAATGTTTTGGTCAAGATATCTAACAAAACAAAGTGTGAAGGTCTGTTGACAGTTGCAACAGCTTCATGATTATCTTTGCTGATGTCTTTCCTGTGATTGTCTGTATAAAACTCAAATCTGACCTCATTATCTCCATTCTTTTTTTGTTGAAGTATAGTTGACATGGGTTTCCATTCTTAAAGCTCTCCCTTGGCATCCAGTATCTGACAGACTCCTTTCTTTGCACATACACAAGGTGCTTCACAATCTGTGCTTTACTCGCTGCCATACCTTACTCTTCCCAAAGCAGAATTATTTCATTTATACCAAACAGAATTACTCCTAACACCTTGACCATTGGCCTTATAAGATTTTGAAGCCAATACAGCACCTTTCTATACATTCCTCCATATATTAGCTTTCTTTACAGAAAAGTCACCCCCTCAGCTGGTGTCAAATTCCTGGGTGGTAAGGAGTGGGTAGGAACGCTTGCTCTACAGTAGGAATTACGTGTAGCATCCTATTCTGATGTCTTTTATGGATCGTGTTTGCATAATCAACCAAATCAAATCAGTTTTTATTGCTGAGTGCTATATTAAGTCAAAGAGTTGATCTTATTTACTCATATAATTCAAACTAAAGTTCTAATGTCCAGGATCTTTGAAAATCAGATCAAAGTAATTGTGTCTACATAGATCTATAAAACCACACACAGCGTTTTCTCATATATGAGCAGATAAAGTCCCTTACTGACATTAATTTGCAAGTATTTTAAGGTATTTTCAGATATTTTAACTTTCATATATTTTTTACACTCTTTTGTTTTACTTTTGTTATATTTATGTGACTCAACAATTGCCTCAGTACTTTATTGTATATGATACAATAGATTTATAGATCAAACATTGCAAAGAATACTAAAAATTTAAGGTTTGGAAAAAAATCTTAGAGGTCATCTTATGTATTCTACCATTTTATGGAGGCTGTACCCAACTTGAACTTTATCTATTTTATTGATATAGTCTAGTGAAATTTTACAAAAAGCATCACACAGGTTGCCTGGTAGTGGTATTCTGTGAAAATAAGAACAATTAAAAGAAAATATGAGGAAGACACCTTTTAAATCCATATTCTCATCTATATTTTGTTATGAATATTTTTCCCTTGATTCTTTTTCCCTTGACTTGGTATTATAATGCTTTGGAAACAGAGGAAGAAAAAAACTATATATATGTGTGTATATATATATACATATACGTATACATACATATATATATATATACACACACATATATACATACGTATATATATATATACACATATATATATACGTATACGTGTATATATGTGTATATATATATACACATATGTATACGTATACGTATATATATATATACATATGTATACATATATATATAGTGAATTTTTTCTTCCATGAGCTTCCCATTTATGTTTGAGGGAGCTTTAGTTTGCAAATATATGAAATAGAATAAAATCTTATAGCTGTTGATGAATGAGTGAAAACTAAATGTACATTGCTATGTTTCTAAATGTGTTTTTAAAGACAGAGCAGAATGACACAGGGCTAGTCCAGCCAGGCCTCTAAGAATGGTGTTGACCTGGGCCCAGAAGAGCACAGAGCACCTGGACCAGTGGAGGGAGAATGGTGGCCCCTTTAGAGATGGAAATGGCACAAGCATAAGTAAAATTAGAATCTGTTGGCTCTAGTACAAATTTTATTCGATTTATTAAAATTTTGTTTTTCTAAGTGAGTGGTAGTTACTTTAGTTCGTTTCCATTTTTTCTAGTTACTTTAGTTCATTTCTACTTTTCTAATGCCATTTAATTCATATATTTATACTCATTGCAGACATTGAACCAAGGTATAATGCATGTTATATAGCCCAAGCTTCTGCAAAAATGTACAGTGTATTTTTGCAAAGACCATAATATTCAATAATTCATAGCATTCAGTCTCTGAGGCCTAATGTAAGTTATTGAAAAGGTTAACTGTGAAAAGCCACTTGAGAATGAAAAGTTCAGAGTTCCCATTCAGAGCACCAGTTTGTATGGCTGGGTGCAGATTTCCTCCTACCCACCACACCCAGCCAGAGGTGCTCAGCTGCAGTTCACCCAGTGTTCCACCGTCAGATGAAACTCTCCTTTTCTCATGCCATTAAGGCATGATTTGTCTGTTTTATCTTATGCATAGTCTTTCATGGTGGACTTTTTCTATCCTTAGAATCAAAATTAAATACCTAAGATAAAGCACTAAGGTGTCAAGAGCTTTCTGTTGTGCTTTGCATTCCCTGAATGTCTTTGAAAAGGTTTAAAAACACCAGAACCAAAAAACCATGCCTACCTCGGTCTTCTACAGAATTGCCTTTTGACAATCTTTTCAGTCAGATCATTTGGAAACTGTAATCCCAGTCACATTTGGTGCTAAATTTCTTTTAATAGATCTCATTTCTTTTATTATATTGTGAATTAGCTACCTAGACTACCTACCCCATTGGGCAATGGGATTTCCAATAGTTCTTGCTTTGGAAATTCACCAAATTTGAGAAGTAAGATGATGGACTTTGGAGCTAGAAAACTCTTGGATTTAAATTCTCATTCTACTCTGGCTGACTCTGTGTCTCTGAGCAAGTTACTTTGCCTCTGGGACTTGCAGGCTTGCGTGTTTAAATACCTATTTATTTATTTATTTATTTATTTATTTTTAATTTTTGAGAAAGGCAGAGAGAGTGCGAGCAGGGAAGGAGCAGAGAGAAGAGGGGGAGAATCTGCGCTGTCAGCGCAGACCCCAACATGGGGCTTGAACTCATGAAACTGTGAGACCATGACCTGACCAGAAATCAAAAGTCGGATGCTTAACCGACTGAGGATTGAGCCACCTTGTGATTAAGTACCTTAATGGCTGCTTTCAGTTGTCTGGCTCATGCTGGCCTTTCAGTAAAATAGTAGGGGTGGGGTGAAGAGTGCAGGCACATTTGCTTCCCATGCCATTTCTCTTCATTGATCTAGAAAATTGGAAGTTGACTTTATTTCCTAAAACTTAAACAACCAGTGTGGTTTTCTTCTCGGTACTTGTTATAATTATACTATCCATAAAGGGGTTGCTGATCTCTGAGCGAATATTGACTAATGTTTAGAATAGTTTGAAACATTTAGAATTACTGATTTAGATTTAAGATTAGCACTCCCTATAAGCCCCATTAAACTGAACTAAAGAACTTTGCCGTTCCTTAAAATAAAAATTTGAATACATTGCAATTCTGCATCTAAGTCTGATGTGTCACTTTTTTCCTGACATCAGGCAATTTTTCAACACTGGCTGGGTGTCCTGCAATTCAACTCCATTCTGACACTGCTTACCTAGAGAAAGCGTCAGGCTCCACAGGGTAAGGGCTCAGTCCTACAAGACTGCTCCAACCCCCAACTTCAGATGCCAGTCATAAGTCCAGGTCATCACCTGTGCTTCTGGCTACATATAGATCAGAGGTTCCAATGACCCACTGCTTGGGTTCAATTAATTTGCTAGAGTGTCTCCCAGAACTCAGAAAAACATTTTACTTATTAGATGATCTGTTTATTATAAAAGAATGTAATTCAGGAATAGAAGCCAGATGGAAGAGATGCATAGGGCAAGGGACACAGAGCTTCCGTGCTCTCTCCAGACTAGACACTCTCCACGAGTCTCCATATGTCTACCAGCCCAGTGGCTGGTAAGGTTCAGAGGAACCTTATCCTTTGGTTTTTTATAGAGGCTTCATTCCATAGGCACAATTGATTAGATCATTGGCCATTGGTGTTGAACTCAATTTTCCAGCCCTCCCCATCTCCAGGAGTGGGAGGGAAAGTTCCAGCCCTGTAATCACTGGTTGGCACCACTGGCAGTCAGCCTCCATCCAGCCTTAGGTACTTTCCCAAACTCACATCATTAGCATAACAAAAGACCTCTATTGCTCTCTTGGTAGGCAATTGCAAGGGTTTTAGGAGCTCTGTGCCAAGACAAGGAGGAAGACTAAGTATATATTTCTTATTGTAAATCACAATATCACAGTCGTAAACATACCACAGTGAAATGAAAGTATTCTTACTGAGTTGTTCACTAGCTTTGTCGTTGTCAAACCAAATGGATATAAACCGGCGCTCACCTGAGCCTTCTCTATGAAACACAGTTTTCCATTCTTTTATCCCTGATTTAGCAATGGTATTTTTTCACATCTCCTTCTACCTCTCTTCTTAGTCTACACTCTCAGCTTCTTGCCTCTGGGTAGGGTCTATATTCCTTGTGCCTAGTGCTTATCTGCTAGCATTTGGGCAGAAGGTGGGTGACCTTCTCTCCCAAATGTCATGTGACATCCCCAGGGAGATGAATCGTCTCCACCCCTGCCATCCTAAGGTATCTTTACTTACCCCTCGAATGCCCCAGGGGCCCCTAGCAGGGATTTCCACTCTTGTCTTTGCTCAAGGGGCGCCTGCCGCTCTGGCCCTCACCATATCTGCAGCACACCAGCCTTACTGCCACTGCTGCCTCTGTTGTCCCCTTGGATTGGAACTTTGTGCTGCCACATGCTCCCTGGGCTTGTTCAGGTATCCCCTCCCAGAGGTGACTTCTCTGCCCAAGCTGTCCACGGACAACAACTCTGCCATTCTCTAACTCCTCAGATGTCTTTGTGTTTTGGATGGCACATGTCACAGGCCAGCGTAATACAATATGCTTATTTGTTTCTGTTGTCACCCCTTCTCCATTACTAGAATACCTCTCCCATGGTGGCAGGGACCCATGCCCCTGTTGGTCTTCCATTGCACAGTCTATACCACCTCCAAAGAGTAATGCAGACTTGGAGCTGAAGACATAGGCCTGAATGAATGAATGAATGAATGAGCAAGTGAATGGATGGCTTCCCTTTTAGACTACAAGATCCCGTGGAGCAGGGTTTTTGTGTTATTCACCTTTGCTCCTTGGAATGTGCGCACTCTTGCAGGTGGTAAATGCAAGTCAGAAAATGCTTGTAGAAGAGTCCAGGATGTGATGAGCCAGTTGGTGGCGCTGTCTCCTGCCCCACGCCCTGGACCACGTGCTCCTTCCTACCATGGGCTGGGATGATTCAGCCTGTGTCCTCCCTGCAGGGTGGGCCCTTGGTGAATATTTGTCCAATTTGCTTGGTGTTTGCCTCACTTTGTACATTTTATAAACGTAATCCTTCTGTACTTAGTTCCCCCTTCCTGCTCCTTCAGCCCTTGTTGTAAACACTGTTTTAGAAATCGGAGCTCGACAGAATAAAATATCTGATTGCATGGAAATGCTTTGCTAATGTTTTAAAGTAGGAATAAAAATAATAACATAAACATATGACTGACTCCAATGCCTCTAATATGGTAGATCTAGTGGAGAACAGAGAACCTTTTTTTTTAAATAAATTAGATTTGGATGTGCCACCTGATAACTATAGACTTTTCTCACCAGGGTACGTATGAAGTTGTTTGTTTGTTTTTTTCTGAAATGACAACCGCCATGCAGAGACAAGTGCTGGTGGGAGTGTGGAGTGACAGGGCCGGCCACTCAGCCCCCCAGGGTGAGGACCTTCCATGCTGGTGCCATCCTGTCGGACACAGTTGGCTTCACCATTTGTGCCCACAAACTTGAGGGGAACAGAGCTGCTCTCTCAGCGTGGATATAAAAATAAGTAGATGCAAGAGAGGATTTGATCCATATGCTCAGAAAGCCCCAGCAAACCTCAGAAAAGTGCTTTATCCTTAGGAGTTACCAGAGATGTGACTGTACGACACGAACCTGACAGAATACTCACCGCTCGTCGTGCCCCAGCCTACCACGTGTGGGTGTGGATGCAGTGGTTTGCAGCACCTGTTCCGGACAGAAGTGGGTGTCTGGTCCTGATCACGATGCACTTTCTGACTTGCCTGAACCCTACAGTATATTCCCTTATGATTGTATCAGTCTCCCCGCCCCCTCCCCCTCACTTAGACAGGAAGGTGTTCACCCCAGCCTCAGACGGGCCTGTGGAGCTGCTGAGTCTGCGTTTCCAGAAAGGGGCACCTCCTCTCTTTTGCAGCATCAGCGGTGTTGCATGAAGCATGATGGCAAGAGGGTGGCAAAAAGTAAAACTAGATTACACTGCCGTGCAGTGCAGTCTCATACATGGAGGGTCTGCAGTAACTGCACATCATTGGTGGTAATTGACAGCCCACAGGGTGTGCAGCTGCGTCCAGGGAAGAGGATGAGCCCTACTTGTCCATAAGGAGCAATCCTGATTAGACCTGGGAGGAATTTGCCAGGTTAGTGCCTCAAGAGACTTCCCCAAGTCATGTGATCCCAACTGTTTGCTCCAGTCCCCAAATCTCTCTCTCTCTCTCTTTTAAGTTTTTATTTATTTATTTTTGAGAGAGAGCATGAGCAGGGGAGGGGCAGAGGTAGAGGGAGAGAGAATCCTAAGCAGCCTCTATACTGTCAACGTGGAGCCAGATGTGGGGCTCAAACTCACAAACTGCGAGATCATGATCTGAGCTGAAACCACCAGTGGGACACTTAACCAACTGAGACACCCAGGCGCCCCGCTCCCCCCAAATCTCTCTTTATGTGGCTTTGTCTTGAGGCCAGACTCTTGCTCACCTAGACCCTGTGCCTCTTTACTGAGGCATAGGAGAACTTCTGGGTCTCTTCTGTGTCCCACACAAGTTGTGTCAACACAGAAGTATGGCCTCGGGCTTATCAAGGTCCAGGTTGAAAATGGCAGTAGCAGCTTTGCCCCAGGTGTCTGGGCTGCTGGGGCAGTCGGGCACATAGCTGGGGCAGTCCATGTCAAGGGGCACCCACAGTGAGGATGACTCACCTCATGTGTGGAAGGCCCTTACCTCCTTCTAGCACTCCCCAGTGTGGGAGTGCGAGTGCTGAATGTCTTCCTGAAATCATATCACGCAGAGCACGAAAAACCAGAGTTCATCCCTACCCCTATCTCCTCATCAAGTCCACGTCCTTTCCCTGGGGAGATGGTAATCATACTCTATTCCTAACTGTCATGTGAATCCACTTCCAACTGGCTATGAAGATGCATAAAGAGAACCTGGACCGCTACCCATTGGGGACCACAGCACTCGTGTGGATCATGACTCTGCACATGGACCAGAAAAGTATATAGGACCTTAAGCTCACCTTCCTTACTCGTATCACATGATGACCAGTATACTGATTTCCATCCCTTTGCTTATGGCAGGAGATGGCTTAAATAAATAACTTAGATTGGTCCATGAAAAAGAAAAGCAGAGGTATGGCCTTGGGCTCATTAACTTGGCCACTGGCCACTGCTATGTCATTACCTTCTGCCATGTGGGATCTTTTCCTAAAGATGTGCAGCTACCCCCTAGTGTACCAAAGGAAGCAAAGAGCTGACTAGCTCCCTATTCATAAACAAATGCCCACCCCAGTGCTAGTCTAATGAGGGGGGAATGTGAACAGAAGAGGAAATGCAAGAAGAAGGAATGTGAGTACACACACCTCTGACTTAGTCTTCCTTTCACCTCTCGTCTCCTCCATGCACTCCTTTCTTTCGATTTCTTTTTTTAAATGTTTATTTATTTTTGAGAAAGAGAGAGAGCATGCATGCATGTGTACAAGGAGGGGAGGGGCAGAGCCAGGGGGACAGGATCTGAAGTGGGTTGTACTCTGACAGCAGAGAGCCAAACGCGGGGCTTGAACCCACGAACTGCGAGAAGATGACCTAAGCTGAAGTTGGATGCTTAACCAACTTAGCCATCCAGGCACCCCATTTCTTTAAATTTCTTAAACACAAATTATTTGCACCCCAGGACCTTTGCATATGCTCTTGTCTCTGTCCACAATGGTCTATCTGCTCTTCTAATAGATGACACTTTTACACTCTTTAGAATTCATCTCTAATGGTCCCTTCTGAGAAAGGCCTTGCCTGGTCACATAACCTAAAGAACAACCCCCACTTCCATTTCACCACTTCCTTTTCTCCATAGTACATTTCATAATATGCAGTCATTTTAAGGGTCTGTTTCCTTGTGTTTTGTCAGTAGTCCCCATGACACTGTAAGCTTATAAGTGGAGGGATGAAGAGTGTTGTGTCTGCCAGTATTTCTTATTTATCTGTTTATTTCTCTAAGAGTTGGTTAATCACTTATGCCAAAGCATCTCTAGAGGCCACGTTGGGCTCTCACCTGCAACCTTTATGGAGGGAATTCTTGAGTAGTAGCTGTGGAATTAGTCCAGTCCGGCCTAGTAGCAGAAAGATAGGCTGAAACACTCCCACTGCTAACAAAGAGAACTTCCACGAGTAGGAGGTTGACAGGCAGAAAAAGAAGATTTCCTAGCTGGCTTCCATGTCTGAATAATTTTGTCATTGTTCTTTCTTTAGCTTCTGTTTGATTTATATTTGGAAGTAATTATGATGCTTGATTACCAAATAAATTAAACATAGCATTATTATGAAGTTAAATTGCACACTAATAGCATAGTATTACAAACAGTAGTAATAGTATCTATAACCTTTATTATTATTTGTATTAAAGACCTTGTGAACATTGCTAATTTATTTAACTGTTAAGCATAAACAAGCATAATAGAACATAACTCGAGAAGGAATATAGCTCATTTTCCCATTTGGTTCATTACTCAGCTGATGTATAAATATAACAGAATGACTTGTAAATATACCAAATGTCCTGGCACGTGGTTTATCCTGGTAAGTGAGAAAAAAATAATGAAATCTGTGGTAAGAACTGAATGATTAATGAAGCCCCTTTGATGAACATTTGGGACCCTGTGGAACTAGAAAAGTTTTTTTTTTTTTTTTTTTTTTTCTGTTGGAGACGGAAAGTCACATAGATTATTAAATAAGACTGAGTGCAGTTCTAGTCCTGATCTGGAATAATCAATCTGATGATGGATAGATGTCATTCTGAGGAAAAAAAAAAAAGATTAATTTAGCCAGGTAACAGCACATTTTCAATTTCCTTCTTTTCTAAAGATAATTTTATAAGGAGTCTTTAGTACTTGTTCTTCCAAAATCCAGCAAGCAAGTAATCAGCAGTTTTAAGAGTCCCTAAGTACTCATTGACTTAATAGACAATTACAGCATATTGTGTTTAAAAAAAGTTAGCTATTTTAGAAGTCCCTAATTACAGATTTACATGATAGACTTATCAAGGAAAAATAATACATTTCAAAATGTACTTACAGTCTTAATGATATTATCTGTTTTAAATGTTCCTTGTTGAAGTGCTTATCCTGTGTGCTCTACCTTCTGGAGGTGTGAGGGCAGAATTCATTTACTTTGTTCTAAAATTCGATGTTTGGGTGTCTGATGCTAGCTCAGAACAGTTTTGCAGATTATTTTCTCATCATAGCTAAATGACTTCATTTGCTACTGTTCACAGTTATTGAAATGAAATGTGACACAGTGGTCTTAGTTATCCTATTACAGACACTGGGAGATTGTATCTCATCAAGGCACTGCTCTGTTCAAAGTTACTGGCACTTAATGCAAATGCATACTAACTTCTAAAAGTCATGGCATACCTCAGGTGGTTTGACAATAAAGCAAAACATATTCTCACTCTGTCCCAGTGTTTGGGTCCTATCTGGCCATAGATCTGTGGATGTCAACACATAGATGTCCAGTGGAGACCCTGTGTTGGGCAGCAGACCTTTCAGGATTTCTCAGCAAGAGTTTTAACCCTATCCAGAAGACTTCAATGTCCTCCAAGGAGAGGGAAAGGGACGAGATGCAATTGTTAAACCCTACCTCTACATTGCCCTACAGGTCCAGACAATGGAAACCTTGAGTGATCAACAGATTGTCTAAGAATATTGCTTGAGGAAGGGCTTACCATCTTAGAGGGTAGTGTTGGAGTTGTCACTGAACAAAGAATTTTTTTTTTTTTTTGGCATTCTCGACTATATTAAGCTGTGTGTCAGAGTCAGAAGGTCCTGTAGGACATGGTTTAGCACTGGTGACCACGGTGGGTGGTGCAACTGGGAAAGGGAGATGGGAAAGGGTGGTGCAGCTGGGAAAGGGAACAGGCACCCTGGGGGGCTCGGGACAGGTCACACAGGAGGTGTTACAGGAGCTCTCTGCTGCCACGGGCACCTGATTCAGTGTGAAAAGAGTGGAATTCTGCCTCCCAAGATGCTAGTCACACCAAGGTCATTTTTAAACTTGGGGATCAGAATGGGGATGGGGAGTATGTGAGGGCAACTCCGGGTGTTGCTTTACAGACAAGCTTAGTGGTATTAGCATCTTGGAGATGTTTTGTTCACTTGTCTTTCATGGTATTAGAAACATTGAAAAAAGGGGCACCTGGGTGGCTCAGTTGGTTAAGCGTCCTACTTTGGCTCATGATTTCGGGATTTGTGAGTTCAAGCCCTGCGTCGGGCTCTGTGCTGACAGCTCAGAGCCTGGAGCCTGCTTCGGATTCTGTGTCTCCCTCTCTCTCTGCACCTCCCCTGCTTGTGCTCTGTCGCTCGCTCAAAATTAAATAAACATTAAAAAGAAAGAAAGATTGAAATATATCTGTCCACTGGATATATCCTTAAATGACCCATTGGAATTAAAATAGAATGAAATATTTTTAAATGTAAAATAAACAATATATTTTTGCAGTATGAAAGAAGCTGCATAGAGATTCTGGTTTGTTTTTTCATTTCACTCTGCATTCCAAGCAACCAAGAATCACAAAGTGGAAATGTACACAAAGCTAAACTTCAGTGCATAATGCAAATGACAGACTTAAAGAACTGAAAATTCTATAACATATTTGGAAACTAAGAGCCTTTAGCTTATATTTTACTTTTCATATATGCTTTGATACTCATTCAAACCAGAGAGTAAAAATCAGAATATTTTTTTGTTGCAAAGAAATACATTTTACCTAAATGCATACGAATACTGTAATTATAAGAGATGTCAGAATACCCTCCACGGATCTTTGGGCTAACAACTCTTTAAGCTAGTGCATCCAGAAGTGCTGACCCTGGATCTTTCCTTGCATGACCCGCTCATGGAAGAATTGATGTGCATAGGAGCCCCTCATTGTAGGAGCTGCAGACACAAAGTCAGAGCCCCTTTGACTGGCCAGTAGCCTATCCCTATCATATTTGACATGACCACTGGCCTGTCTTCTGCTACATTTCACCTGCCCTAGAGCATTCTTTAGAATGCTTCTAATTTTTCTTGCATCATTCCTTCACAGAAATTTTCTATGTGGAATGTTATTTCTATAATCACCAAATGGTTGAAAGCCAGTAAGGGTGAGGACACGGCTGCTGAGAGTGTATCACTTTGCTTCTGGGTTACTGACCCTCTCTCCTTTCAAGACATTATTCTCCTTGAATACTGCTACACTCTTTTTATTGCTGCTCTACTTGACTATTTTTCTGAACATTAAAGCCTTTATGTCCTAAGGAATTGCAGAAGAGAGTAAAAGAAATGGCTGTGGAAGTTTATATTCTTTAATGTGGAGTTTGTGGGTTTTCTTAACAATGACAAGAACATCCTCCATCATTTTCTTTGAAGTCATCAGTCTCTTCTTCATATCAATGGATCTGTTTTGTAATGGAAGTCATTAGGAGCCGACTCTTTTTATGTAACACCTCCAAACAAATCTTATACAATGCCAGGCAGTCAGGGGAAACTCAGCACTACAGTGGAGTCTCACATCTGATTCTAGGGTTAGCTTCTAAATTCAGCAAGTAAAGCAAACAGTGTAGTTAGTCACAATTACTGAGAAGTGGGTCTCACTAAGCCCAGCACAGTGCATCTCTGAACTAGACAGTTGGCATGTACTGAGCATAAGGCAAAAATGATTGGCATGAGTTCAGGGTCATGCTGTATGAAGACCAAACAGCATTTAAAAATACCTGGACCACTGCCGGCTCAGGAAAGTGCTTCCACTGTGAGGAGCACATGAGGACCAGTGGAGTGGTGGTCTCTGATTCCCTGCGCATGCTCGTTCCCACGGCCATTGCTGAGTAGCATGGCGGGATCACCCAGACTTCATTCTGTTTACTTCAGATATTTGACTAACATGTGCATGGCTACCCTAACTGTCTCTTAAAGCTAGGAGTAGTTGATTTTAAAAGTTCACATATATAAACCTGTACAGGTTTTGAATATAGCAGTTGCCTATTAGCATAGCAGAGTGAATAGAGCACAGGTATGCAAGTTAAGAAGCTTGAGTTCTTGTCCTAACTGGCATAATATGATTTGTGATCCGGCACAAGTGATTTGACCTCCCAGACCATCATTTCCTAATTTGCAAATATAAGAATGGTCTAGGTCAGGGGTTCCCAACCCAATGGGGAACGCCTAAATAAGATTCAAAAGCTTACCCCTGGAATTCAGATTCTGTGGGACCTGGAACTTTATATATCCCAATATCTCTGAGTCCTTTCCAGCTTCGAATACCATTAATGGGACCTCTCTCCTCAGGACTCCCAAGCTTTCCTTATCCTGCTGTGTCCATCATCTCTGGTCCATATACCAGAACTTGTGGAACCTGGTATATTCCTGTCCTGCTGCTTTGGAGTGCACTGAAGAGGCAGGTACCATGGACACTTGCAGTCATAGCCAATCAGCATTTCGTGGTGGGGCCGTATAATGGGAGCTTTCTGTCCTTCTCTGAATGGAGCATTTTTATCTCTATGATGAAAGTGGACGTTGTTATTTGCTGTTTTGTTCAGGCAGCACACAGGAGATGTAGCCTATTGCACGGAGCTCCCTCTGGGAAGCACTGACACGCAGTAAGTGCTCATCCTTCTCCCTCAAGCCTATAATCCAAACTAGTTCAAAGCCACCGGTGGATAAACTAGTGCACAGGTCTTGGAGGGAAGGTGAGCTCCTCCTTCCATTTCATCCAGGCATCTATTATAGCCATCAGCATTGAGAATTTCCTTCCCACTAGAAACGTGGCAATCCTGCCAAGACCGTACACAAGTTACTCAGTATGGGAATGTCATTCATTGTAGAATTAGGTTTAGGGCAGAAGCCACAGGGAGAAGTGTACCTGTTAATTATATACATATAAACACACTTTCCAAAGAACTCTCAACATTTTTTATTAAGAGCAGTTAAAAGCTTATGGGTAATGGAAGTTCTTAACGTGGCCGAGCTAGGTCAAGGCTAATTTGAGGAGTGATTATGAATGCCAAAGTTCTGCTTTCAATGTAAGGTGCAGGTTATTGGAACGAGGCTGTTGTCACCCCACTTTGGAATCTGGAGTTACAGAGTATGTTTAATTCTTCTCAATATTTTTTCCTCTTGGTAAAAGGGGGGAGAAGGCAGCTCAAGGATTGGAAAGCTCAAAAACAAATCACGATACAGTTTTTGACACTTCTTATCTCCCTTCACATGAATAAGAAAAATCCTAGGAATAAGGAAGGCATAGTTACCACCCTTTTGGATTCTATTTAGTATCACGTTGCAGGAGGTAAAGTAGAGAGGGAGGAGGAGAAGCGGGGAGGGGTTCCAGCATTTCATGTCTAATAGGTGGGAGTAATTCATTTACATAAAGCAAGTACCAAACTAGTCATTTTTTTAAAAAGCTGATTTCATATAAAAGACAAACCAGGGGAGATTCAGGACAAAAGAAAGTAGTTTTAGTTTTTATAATAGCTTTGAGAGAATTCATGCAAAGTTAAGATTTAGAAGACAAGTGCATCTATTTTTATTTCTTTTTTAAAAGTAATGAAAACAATGAAACAGGACAGTCTAGGGAAGTGGTTTTGTCTTACTTGCTGTTAGACACCATATGTCCCTCTGTACCCCCCCATAAGGTTATCAGTTTAATTCAATTTAGTTTAGTTACCTGCAAACCAGATGTTTTTTTTTTTGTGTGCCAGTAATGCCTAAAATTTTTTTCTACTCCTAAAATTCTGTGCTTCTGTGTTATCTATGAGGACCTCTCCCAGTTTTTCCCTTCCACAAATGAGGAGTGTTTTCCAGATTTTTTGAAAGGTTAAAAACTGGGTTACAAAACAGGTTGGCATTTTATGAAGGCCTATGCTATTCAGTAATATGAAAAGAGCCTAGTTTTGTGTATTTAAATAGTTGGGTACAAAATGATGGCACAGATTTTTTTACTTGAAAATGCTAGGGTGACATATCTGAATGAGAGCTATCTCAAATCTATGTTCCCCCTTTGCTCTGTCATGTCAGCCATCCTCATCATGACTCATCATTACAGCCATGTGTCAGTCAACACCATTCACACTTTCCTCACTGCCTGTCCCCAGTCCTGCTGGGGGCTTATGTCAGCACAATACCAGATCTAAAATATTTCATGCACATATGTCGGATGGGACCATCTCGTGTTACAGCAAACACCAGGTCTCCCTGATCCTGTGCCCATACTGAAACATGAGATCTAGTTTTTCTGGGATCCTTGTGTTATCAACCAGTCACCCACCATATTAACCTGTCTCTTACTTAAAGCTCAAAATGTGATAATGCATTTTATATTTGCAAAGAAAATCTTTGCCCACTGTTCTGCTGTCTCCTTTTGAATACTGAGCAGAGCCCAAAAGAACATGTTCCACTTTTTACCATAACTGCTCCTGGGAAACTGTGGGATCTATGAAAGGGCTTTCAGAAGGTCGTCCATTGCGGCTACTCCTGTCTGTCTCACCCGTGGGTGGTTGTTTTCCTCCCCCTGGTGGAATAAGTATCATTATTGCAGCCACTGGTCCCTGGGACTCTGGCACATTTCTATTCTTGTCCTGCATCAGGTGGATGGTTAGTTTGCCTTCCTCTGTGGATATTGCCATTGCTGTATTTTAAGGGTTTTTCTTGATCATCAGGTTAGGCAAAACAGCCACTTTTGTAGGAACCTTTTCTTACTCTTTTGTTGCATTTTCTTATCACAAAATTATTGTTCTATTTTACTTACGTATCATGAAATCTGACAGTCTGCAACCTAGTACAAGCAACCATGGTGTGTGGTTACATTATTTTCTTCTTCTGTTTGAGAAACGCATTATTATAGCACAGTGGATATTTATGGTCCTTAATTTCATTAGGAGGTGAAGAATAAGGATGATTAGTCTATAATTTCAGTTTGAAAGGTATGCTTATTATTTGCATTCTCTAGCACTCAACAGTAATTATTACATTAAATCTTAACAAACTACAATATAAATTTCCTGGGGACAGGGTGGGGCAAAAAGACCCAGGATCCTAACCTAAAAGTTTTCCATCCAAAATAAAGATAGTGAAATCTTAATTTAAAAAATGGGAATGTGTGCATATTTGAATAGTTTCCTTTATTTATTTCTTTTAAGGTCCAGATTTAATTCTGCCTGCTCCATTCTTAATCTCTGCTGATGCTCTTGAGGCCGGTTTTACTGAGAAAACTAGAGCGGTGGGTGGAGAACTTGGCCATCCTTCTCCTGTGGCCACTGGCACACCCTTCCTCTGTGCAGGCACTTGCCTGGGCTCCCCGTTTCCTGAGCCTGGGGCAGCCGCTGCGCACATGGTGTGCCCACTCAAGGGTCTCTCCCACCAGTTACACCCTCTCTCCCTACACTGTCAGATTTCTCTCTCCTGGAACATCCTCATCAAGACTCAAAAATTAGAAGAGAAATATGTTTTCGACCACGAACCCACTTTTATACTGCCTTTTATATTGAAAGTCCTCAAAAAAGCTATTTAAACTATCACTTTCGTCTTTTTTTCTCCTCCACTCCCCTTTGACCTTGAGTCAGGTTGTTGGTGCCCGGCTCCCAAAAATGGTCTCCATTCCGGTCCCCACAGCCCCATGCTGCACACCTGCAGCTGGGGAGCAGGTCCCCTTTTCATGGCACCGTGGTCACAGCCGCTGACTCGCCTTCTGGCGTGCTGGCTGTGCGTCCTTCTCTGTGGAGCATGCTTGTCTCTGCCTGGCTGCACCTTCACAGCTCCTTCCTCCTGCCCTTTTAGTCTCCTTGAGCAGTGTTTCCCAGAGCTCAGTCCTCAGGCCTCTTGTCCTGCAATGACACTAACTCACCATGGGATCTCACGTAGTCCGTGGCCTTGAGCACCAGGTGTAGATGCCTTGGCTGCACCAATACCTCTAGTCCCAGCCACAGGGCACAGCCTGCCCCAGGCCCTCTTCTCGTGCACTTCTCAAAGAATGGGCCCAGTGAGTGTGTTCTCACTCATTCATCAGCCCTCTCTGCTCTCCAGTGCCCCCGCCTAACCTAGAATGTCGCTTTGGCCCATGGGACCTCATCTCTTGCCCCCTTTCCTTTGTGTGGCTCCCACCACACTGGCCTCCCTGCTGTTGCCCCAGGTTGCGTTGTGCCCTTACTCCACGTAGGGTCCTGCTCACGTGTCGGGACTTCTTCCCAGACTGCCGGCCTTAGGAGCATCCCCACTTCTGCCCCATCACTGTTCATGACTTGCTAGCACCATCACTGTGTGACTCCATCGTGTTACTCATTTGAGTGTTTATTCTTTGGCACAAGCACCGGGGCTCCAGGGGGACAGGTCTCTCCCTTTGGTCTGCTGCCGTGTCCTTGGTACCCAAATCCTGTCTAGCACATAACAGGCACTCAGTATCTCTTTAAATGTGTGAATAACCCTCAGTGGCTACTCAAAAAAATAACTTAAAAAATAATACTAGGAAAATAAGAAGAAATAAGGTATCTTAACTTGTCTGTTATTAGTGACATTTACATCTCTTCCACTTTTCTGTGTGTCCTCTAGTGGATATTACTACCCCATGCTAAAGTCATTTGTCTATGAAACACTTGTTAAATGAATCAGGTTGAACGGAAAACTTTTTCAGCGGTGGGTAATTAGTGTTGAAATGAGGCTAGGAACGCTGCTGCTCGATCCTCGTGTTCTGATGCGGGCCAACACCAGCGTGGAGCTCACATGTGCACTTAAAGGAATGGATCATCAACGTCAGAATTGTCATTCTGCTCCCGGTCAGCTCTACACCAGATAAAATAACAATTTGGAGAGGGAACGCCTTCCTACTCAGAAAGAGGGCGATGAGCTCAGCCTCTAACCCACACGGAGTGGGATAATGAACGTTTTCACTCACATCACTCAGGGTCACCAGTTTGGGCCATTTTGAAATAAAGGACAGTTCCCCTTCTCATTTTCTAGAGATGGGTGCAATCTTTAATTTATTGATTTTTCCCTTGAAATCTTATATCTTCTTTACATGACAAATAGGTCTAATGCCCACATGCAATTCTAGTTTTTGTTTTAGAAAAATTACCTAATTTCACAAAAGTGAAAACAAAATAAAATTGCCGTTTCATCGTGTGGACTTTGCAGCTGCAGGTAACACAAAAGTCTGTTTACAATGGTTTAATCCAAGAGAGGGTTATTTGTCCTGCGTGACAGACTCTGATGTGGTAGGTCCACCCGGGCATGTCCCGGGTCCAGGTTTGTCTTCCTTTGTTCTCTGCTTTCTTCAGCTTTTGCTCTTGCCTTTGTGCTTGTCACCTCATCAGTTCCTACCTCTGTGTCCCACGAAGGACAAAGAAGGAGGACTTGAGGGAGCAAAGCATCACTGGCATCAGCTTTACCCTTCTGCTTGGAAAGAAAAACATGTATAGACATCCTTATGTTACCTTTCCCTTAGGTCTGACCGTCCTAGACAGTGTCAGATGACCACATCTGGATGGGAGAGGCTGGGAAAGCCAACCTGTCTAGCTGGGCACGTTGCCATCCTGAACCAAATCAGGGTTCAGTCGGCAAGAAAGAAGGGGATGGATGTTGGGTGGGAAATTACAGTGTCTGTTTATGGCAACCATGTAGTTCCATGTGAATGGGGCTCCGCAAGGACATTTTACTTCCTGTATCATGTGAGTGTGACACAGTTCCCTACTCAGATAATTTACAGTCTACGAGGATATTTGCCGTTTCGTTTTGTCTTTGCAGGAGGATCTCTGCCATTAGATTTACTCCTGCCTGAGTAAAATTTTCATAGAAGACTTGGAATAAATTAGGACTTACTCATGCTGCTTTATAGTAGCTCATAGTATTCAGGAATAGAAATCTAGAGATTGATTTTAGACACACTAAGCTCTGCATTAATTTATTCTTATTTATTACAGAGACTAGCCCACAGCATTGTGGTCAGTATATACCAAATAATGCTTAGTGGGTGTTAATTGTTGTCTTTATGGTCCTTCCTCATTTGTAAAACATACTTATTCGGTATCTATTGTGTGCCAGTCGCTGTTGTAGTGGGTTCTGGGGATACAGTGGTAGACACATTAGATACGGTCAATGTCCTCACTCTAGTGAAGGGAGACAGGAGATCAACAGATACACTAGGAAATTAATTTCAGTTAAAGTGGCAAAAGGAAGGCAAGAAATGGTAAAATGTTCAGAATGGTCTCTCTGAAAAAAATGATTTCAAGTTGAGAACATTTTCTTCTTGAGACCTAATTCTCTAAATATCCAAGTTACAAGGAAGATATTCTTGGTGAAAATGAAATTATTTTCTAGGGAACAAAATATTAATTTTATCACGGGTTCCCTTATCCTAGAGGCGATAATATGAAAAATTGTTGAATTTACAGGTTTCTTTTCCCCAACAGATGGCTGTCTAATTCACCGTTGAGTCAACCCATTAAACCTCATCATACAAAATCTACCAAGGAAATTTTTAGATTCCATGCATTTTTATTGCATGTTCTTCTCGACTCCTTCTTTGTTTTGACCCTTGCTGTGGTTCTTAATGTAATAACTCTTCTCATGATAATTAAGGTGATACCCCTCCTTAAATATGTAACAAGGAGAGAAATGTGACCCCCATCAGGGCTCTGGAGATAAATATGCATTGATAAAGATGTAAAAGATCACTCTAAGTCTTAGTCTAATCAAATGATAGTCCTGAAAAAAATACTGAGGAATCTTCACTAACAGTTTATCGGAATGTTGTCCACACAGAGCAACACCTGGGCTGACTGATGGAGAGCATTTGTTTGTTTATAGGTTTAATATTTCAGGATTTTGTGATGGTGGAATACACTTGGAAGTGTACTGTGAAGCGAAGTTTGGAGAAAAGTCTACCTATAGTCTGTGTTTCTTTTTTACAGACTTTTAAAATTTACTGACTGACACAAACATACTTCTTAATTAGAGACTTGTTTACAGTTTTTAAACATAGATTCCTTGGGTTTGTTTAAAAATTGTTTCTTTTTTAAGGTTATTTCCATAAAGCTACCCTTGGATAGGGCAACTCTTACTTAACCTCAAGGTGTTTTTGCAAAATTATGAGAGCAAAATAAGTATCTAGGAAAGACTTGCTTGTTGCTCAGTAAACTTAATGAAAATGTTATATTTGAGGTATAAATATTTATTATAACAGCCTGTAACATTTGTTGTATATATCCCGTGAGCTTGTATATAGCCAGTGAGCATCTATGGCGTATAGTTGGTAAATGAGGCTATAGAAGTGGGTGGCCCAGGAACATATCGTGAGGTTCTCTGACATTTTAAGGTTAACTAGAGGAGGGAGATCTGGCAAAGGAAATAATGAGAGGATGTCCATATGCAGTCAGGGTGTGATGTCACCAAAGCTTGTAGACAATAACAACTCAAGAAGGGCGAGTGATTAATAGTACAAGGCAGGGAGTGTGATACCTACTCAGCAGCGCATGTGGGGCTTAATGCGGAGAGCTCATTAGTGACCTCAGAAGATGGATCTTGTTTAAGAAGTGAGATGTGAGGAAGCAGAAGTCACTTCTTTGAGAAGTTTGGCTAGGAAGGGGAAAAGAGTAAAAACAGCTCCTGAAGGGGAATGTGGGGTCCCAGTAGAGTTTTACACTTTTCTTTTCTTTTCTGTTTTGTTTTGCCTTTGTTTGTTTCTTTGTATAGAGGAGAAACTGAAGTTTGTTTAAATACTGGTACAAAGGATCTGGTAGTTCAGGAGTGATTAGAGTGAATGATAGCCTAAAGACCCTGGAGGATGAGGTAGATAAGACCCAAACATAACCGGTGAGAGACTTACCCTGGAGAGGAGAGAGTGCTCCCTGCACCATGATGGCAAGGAAGGAGGGGAATGCTGTATGCTGAGGAGAAGCTCCTGCTTTCTCAGTGGAGGGCAGGCAAGCTCAGCCTGCCAAAGGGTGGGGGTTAACAGAGGCTTGGGAGAGTGGGGAGGGGCTAGGGTGACACTGGAGACAGTAGTTTGGGTAATGGTGAATCTGCAATGCTCTGTAATTTTTTCCAGAACTTAGTCATGCAAAACACAGACCAGCAGGATAGTACCACTGACCCAGGGTTGGCTCTTTGTTTTCTTTTCACAGCCACTTGTCACGAAAGGTCAGCGAGGCAGGGGGTTTAAGTTATTTGCAACAGAGGGTAAATACTGGTTGGCACAATCTAAGACAAAGGAAAGGAGTTGTGATGGGAGAGGCTGAGGATGGGAGAGAAGGGAATTCATGGCCTGGAAACTCCCCTGATGTTGAAGCAGCAGCAGCAGCAGCTGGGCTACCTGAGCGAGCAATCTGGGAGGATGCGATTTTGTCGTCAGATGGGCTGTTGGCTCCGTGCTTTTGGAAGCAGTGTCATTTTGGGTGATGGCAAGATCCAGAGGGTTTTCTCTGGAGGGAGAGCAGACTGAGGAGAATCACAGATCAGAGAAAGAGGGTTTAATTCCTGATAGTCTTTAGAGGGAGATTGCCTCTTGGGCTTGGCAGAATTTATCTCTGGCCTATAGTATACTAAACATAGTATTAGTATTAGCATAGTGTAGTATGGGTTCTTTTTTTCAGCTAGCTTTGACATCTACTTGAGTAAGCATGGGTGGGGCCCTGTTTGCTCTCTTTGGTGTGCCTCATTTATTAGCTGAGTTTCTGTCCATCATTTGGGGGAGCCCTTTGCTGTGGTTGAGTGGGAGTTTCAAGGGAACCACAAACCAGACCTCACCCTTTCACACTCTTATCTTAGCTCATGGTTATATTGCCTTTACCAGTGTTACCCTCTGAAAGAAATGAGTGAATGTTCTCATATTTTTAAAATATTTCAGTGCCTTTATGTTTTGCTCTGCCTCAGATATTAGTTGCATTAGTGTTACCTATTACAGCACTGATATTTTCTGCTAAATCATGTTATAAAACCTCACAGGTATCCAGTAAGTGTTTTAGTGATGGTTTGTGTTTAATTTGCAAAGTCTCAATGAATATCATTTACATATTTTAGTCTTTTTAGTTCTTTACTGAGGGTGTTTTCAAGGTATGTTCTTTTACTTCCTGAAGGAGCAAATGATGTGAAAATCCTTCCAGGTCAAGCTGTTTGTCCTACTCCAGGGTGCCGAGGAATAGGCCATATCCGTGGTCCACGGTATTCAGGACATCACAGGTAAAATTTTTTCTTGTTTAAATTATTTCAAGGATGAATTGGAACATTATGCAGATTAGCAGGTGTAGGTAGCATCATAAATGACTCTCTTAGAGCCAGATGCCCTCCCATTATACTCCCTTCTCTGTGTTCCTAAAGTCCCTCCTTGACATTTCCTGCTGCCCGCCCACCTCTGCCCTTCCTGGAGACTTGTTGGACCCCTGAGGCCTTGCCCAGAGCCACATCACTTCCCCCAGCCTCTGCTGACACTTTTCTAAGCCAGTGCCCATTCCATCAGATATGCTCACCATTCTGTGTCCCACCCCAGGCCTGAATTTGCTCCACACAAGTGCTGAGTCCTGCTGTCTTCTAGAGCACTTCCAGAACCTCTTGCCCTTTCCCCCTTTTGTTTTTATCCTTCCCCTCTTTCTTTTTCTCTATGTCTTAATCCTTTGGAGATGAGATGATTCTGTGATAGAATATAAAATAATGAGTGTGAAGTTATACTGTAGCATATACCCATGTTTTTAATATTTCATAATAGTATACGGAGAATATGCGTGTAAAGAAAAGTAAGTACAGATAAATCTGTAGAAGTCCGTACTGCTTTTTCTGTTTCCATCAGTTGGTAAAATAATGCATAGATGAAGTATTCATACTGGTGATCTAGTTACAGAATATGTCAACTAAAAAAAAGTTTGCTCAAATACACAAGTAAATAAAACAAATATCATAGATAAGTATAAAGAGAAAGGAATACGTTATATAATGCGTGAAGCAAAAAAAAAAAATATTTGTTTGAATAAAAGAGATCCAAATGGAAGTCCTGGCTTTATCAGGTGGTTGCAATCCTGGAACAAGTGCTGAAAACAGTTCTAAATTAATCAAAGCAAATATTTCTATAATAAATAATGGTAAATACTCCCAAATAGTCTAAATGAACATATTATGTGTGTAAGTACAATATTAACACTTAAAAGTGTATCACATAGTATCCGTAAAAAAGAAATAAAGACACGCAAACATTTTGGGTACGTGGACAAAGGTGTAGGACTTGCGGACCAGGAGAGTAGAGTTGAACCTGCTGGAGACCTTGTGGTATTGTGTGGGGGAAGGAAGAAAAGAGAGTAAAGGACATACGGGAGGGAAGGGGGCAGTTGCATCATTGGGAGAGGGCTCTCTAGTGTGTGAGGACCCTGTTGGGGCAGAGAGAGGCACTTTTCAGACATCCCCAGGGGTATATGGCTACGAAGAATCTTCCTCAGGCTTTTCTTGTGTGCTTGCTGTTTGTTTGTTTGTTTAAATCTAGAGCTGCAAACTCCAATATGGTTAGTCACTAGTCATATGTGTCTGTTTAAATTAAAATTAACTAAAATAAGACAAAATTAAAACTTTAGTTCCTCAGTCACACATAGCCACATGTGCCCTTACTGGACGGCACAGGAAGTTCCGTGGAATGGGCCTGAGAGAGCTTACCATGTTCTGCTTTCTCATAGTAGATTTTTGAGTGGAAGGTACTTCCTGATGAAATAACTGGTCACTTAGTGCTTCCTTCAAAACTTGAGTCATTATCCTGAAAGTCAGCGAGACCATAACATTGCAGTTGGTCTGTCCCTTGGTTCTTTCTGGAGTGTACCCTCCTGAGTCACTGGGGCTGAAATAACAAATACCACCCTGGACAGCTCCTTAAGATTGCTGTGTACCTCAGCCAAGGTCTCTTCTTCTACTTCATCACAGCTGACTTGCCTCCCACGCTGTTCCCATGTGTGCCTCTCTTGCCTCTCCCTGCTTGGATGGATCCTGAAAACACTGTGAACAAAGTCACAGTGGATGTGCTCCACTTTGTTCCAGCAACTTCCCAGAAGTTTTCTCATTCAGAATGACACAAAGAGGTCCAACTGTTGCTGTTGTTTTTAGTGTCTAATTATGAATAATATTGACAATGTACGACATGATTTCCTCCATCCACCAAGTAGCTTTTAAAGCTTGGCCTCAGAACTTTTGAAGAGACTAAAAGAATATGGAAGTAGAGTTTAAAGAAAGGCATTCCATGAACCTTAGGAGAAAAATGAAATACTGCACATATGTGGTCGAAGAATGGGACATTTTTTAGGGAACTAGAAGGCACAAGGCATTCTTTCTTGAGAGCTTACGATTCACAGGGCTGTTCAGGGAAACACCTACATGATTGGGTCTTGGCTCTTCTCCTACGATAGAACTTGTTGTGATAGTGCCAGGACTCCTGTAAGTGAAAGTCTTCAAAAGCTTAATGATCCCATTATCTCAGAAAAGGAAAATAACAAACAATGAGTACCTGTGATGAGTTTCTCTCTAGAATGGAAAAGACAAAAATTAGACAACTGGATGATTCTTGAACTTGCATTTAGAACTTATAAGGCATTTACACTATCAACTAAATAAATCCTGACTTACTTATGAAAAGAGCAGATAGAAAGATCATTTTCAGTGACAGGTCTTGTCTTTATCAAGTTTAGTTTTGAGATGCTAGAGTCACTCATTGACTACATCCATTTTCAGTTAATACATTGATTTATTTTTAAAACATCAACTCTTATTTTCAAATATCTATAGGTCATCCCATTCTAAATATCATTGACTAAGTTAGTCAATGTACTGACATAACTATAAGTATAACTTAATTTGCTTCAATTCTCTTGACCTAGTTGGGCAAGAGCTGTTTTGATAAATCATATTCTCTGGGGTTTATCTTCCTGTATTTCAATTATTGTAGTCTTAATCTTACATAGTTCTACAAGATGAAGAATATCCCTCTTCAGTATGTATCTTTGGTGGTATTTGTTGAGAATATTACATACACACACACACCTAACTTCACCTGCTGGGAATTTGCCATAACATACCCCAAAGTTGTCATTGTACATTTTGCTTCTTATATGTCAATGAGATGGTAAGCAGGAGATGAGAATTTTAAAATGCTGCATTCTCCCAGGACTCTAAATGTGCTGTTATACTCATCTCTAGCTTGAGTTTCCTGAAGCATGTAAGTTAGGCTTACGTGCTCTAAAATGAAATCATTTTTCCTCTTGTCATAAACATACATACCTTTACCAAGTAGTCACCATTCTACAAAATGCTTTCTACAGTCTCTAGTCCAGAAGAGTTTTAGGCAAATATTTTTACATTTAAAAAAAGAAGAAAATCACACAACCAGAAACCCCTCCAGCTTCACTAAGGCCTGTATGCAACAGCTCAATTGACTTCTGCTTCCAAAAAGCCTTGGGGAATGCTTGCAAGTGGAGAGCCGTGTTACGGAAGACAGCAATTTCAGCTGCTCTTCTCGAAGATACTCCCAGGCAGCAAAGTGCTTGCAAGGAGTGAATCTTGTTTTTACCATTTTATGTCAGAAGTTCTGATTCTGATATTGAAGTTTCAGTGTTTTGAAAGGAAGTAAACAATGTTCTTAAAAGAAGTTGTCAGCGTCTTGTTTCGTGCAACTGACAAGGAAAGCCGTGACATCAGGACATCACTGAAGACACTGAAAAGAATACAGCACTTTAAGAGATCAGGTGGGCCTCTTGGTGTCCTTTGTAGATGGATTTCAGACAGGTTTACTTTAGTTTTCATTAAAATAGTCAAGGGGTTAACAGTAATATTCAAAGCTGTTTGGAGTTCATGTAAAATCTGCATAAACCATTCTTTGAGAGAAATTGCATCAATTCTTATCAGTGTGAAAATGAGACTGGGCACACAATTATCACACAATTTACATGTGATTTGAATGAATTTACATAGTGAATAAAATGAAGTAGGTGTGTTTGTTACCATAGAAATATTTAAAGATTACAATATTGGGACTACAAGATGTAAACTTACTTTAAGCCAGGGTCCAGGATTCGACAGGCAGTTGTTTTTTTCTAAATGAGTAGAATGTAGACTTGGGAAGACTGGTCTACCTCTGGGTCGTAAAATGTACAAAAGTAGTTTATTTAGGAGCTAATAATTACATTCTTTATACAAAGAGCCGGGTATTGTTACAATGTAAGGACCTCTGGCCCTGATGTTCCTGTGTGGGTCCAGGACATAAACTGCTCATGTCACACCATAAAGAACATACTAGAAAAGAGGCATCTGCTGCTCAGAAGTGAGGGTGTCTGGTAAAATCTAAGACGTTTTTGGTGATTTTCATGGAAACTTATGGCACAACGCCTCTATTCAAGATTTATCTAGAATCGTTTTGCCAGTAGTGTATGTGTGTGTGTGTGTGTGTGTGTGCGCGTGCACATGTGTGCCAGGAATGTATTAATGTGTGGTATGTGTGTGAATGTGTGTTTATATGGTATGTGCATATGTATGTGTGGTGTGTGTGTGTTGGGGGGGTGGGTGCAGTGGGTATGTGTGTGTGGTATAGTGTGTGGTGTGGGGTGTGTGTGGTATCTGGGTGTGTGTGTGTGTGTTTGTGGGAAGTGTGCTAGGGTATATGTGTATGTGTGGTGTGTGTATATATATATATGTGGTGTATATGTGTGTATATGTGTATGCGGGGGTGTGCTAAGGGTGTGCGTGTATGTGTGGTATGTTGTGTGCATATGTGTGTGGTGTATTATGTGTGTGGTGTGTATGTGGGGTGTGTATGTGGTGTGTGTTTATGTTTAAGGCTTCAGGCAAGCCTGAGTTGGACTTCCAGACCTACCAGTTAGTATGAACTCTAGAGCAAATGACAGTACTGTTCTCCACCTCAGTTTTCTAATCTGTAAATGGGGGGCTCTGCAAAAAAAGAGGTTGAGTTCGCAATGAGGTTAAAGCAGGCAGAAGCCTTTATTCTCGGTCTGGTACAGAATCATACTACTGAAAGCAGAACTACAGGAAATATAAGGAGAAACAGTATGATAGGAGACTTGAACGCCTCCATTTCAGACTACGATAGATTACTTAGGCAAACAGTAATACAAATCTACAGAATCTGAATAACACGATTTTGAAAAAGAAGAAGATTGACTGAAAGATATATATCAAACTGAAAGCAGAATAAACTACTTAAAAGCACTTTTAAAAACTCAACTATTAGGCCACAAACAATAAATTCTGAAAAGCAAAACAGTTGAGACCCATTCTCTGATCAAATGCAGTAAAAGACGCTGTTGAGAAAAACTCCAGTCAACTCAGAAGACATGCAAAAAAAAAAAAAAAAAATCACAAGCAAATCCTAGGATCAAAGGACAACCCAAACCTGAATCTCAGAAAATCTGGATTTAGCGTAAGGAGAACACTAAGGATACAAACTTTTGGGATATCGCTGTACCTATGCTCAGAGGCAAATTATACCCGCCTGTTAGAAGGAGGAGGGACTGGAAAGTATCCCCCACACTGAGAAGGCACTTTGAGACCTAAAAACGAGGCAGGCCACTCCATCATTCCACTTACAGAGTTCTGTTCAGGGTAATTTACTGAGGGGGACCGGCCCTGCTTGTGTCCAGGCGCCCGACAGCTGATCCCCGCCCCTATTCTCTACCAAGTCTGGACCTTAAACCCTGCTTTTATAGAGGTGGGGCGTGGTGGTGCCTTCTGTCTGCCAGGGACCTGAGGTGGGGCCTGGAGGAGAAGGATCTGAGAACCAGGGTCCCCTAAGAAAGGGCCCAGGGGCACGCTCCTGGGCTTCATGTACCATTGCTCTGACTGCGTAGGTACTGGCTTGTTTTAAATCTTTGATCACCCTTTTGGGGTGCCTGGGTGGCTCAGTCGGTTAAGCACCCGACTCTTCATTTCACCTCAGGTGGTGATGACCTGATCTCACAATTTATGAGTGAGCCGTGCGACGGGCTCTGCGCTGGCAGCACGGAGCCTGCTTGGGATTCTCTCTCTGTCTTTTTCTCTCAAAATAACTAAACATTAAAATGCTTGTTTCAAATCTTTGATCACTCTTTTAATTGGGGCTCGTGGAACTCCTGGATCTGGATCTCACAGACCTGTCTCCTGCCATTCTTAGAAGTAGGTCTTCCTCTTCAAGGCTAGCATTTCCCGTGCTGTCCTGTCTCGTGGGTGGGTTTTCAGCCAACAGTCCCTGGTTGCAGGGCAGTGCGGCCTCTGCACACAAACCCCTGCCTCTAGCCTCTGAGCCCTGGCAGCCTGCCGCGCATGCTCTGACTCTGCTAGGGCCCTCCCCCTCTGGCGCTCCTCTCAGCTGCAGCGGGGTCCCTCGGGTGGTCCACCCCTCGCGTCCCCACACTGGCCACCTTCCCTACCTTCTGTCCCGGCCCCTCTGAGTGACCCGCACAGCCACGTTCCTGGGTCTCACCTCACCTGCCTCCTGGAATTCCTTTTGCTTCCTTGCTCTTTCTGTCACATACTTACTTTCCTGGCTTTCAAGTCTTTTCCCCGGTTTATTTTCTCCTAGTTTTGGGGTAGGATTTGTGGGAGGTAGTTGGGTTATATATATTATATATTATATATTTATATATATAGTATATATAAACATATATAACATATATATACCATATATATATGTTATATATAACATATATATAACATATATATATGTTATATATAACATATATATAACATATATATATATAAAATATCTGTTATCTCTCCTTAACCACAGTTGTTTACTTGTGGATAGAATTCCAGTTGGAAACCTTTTTCTTCAGAATATGAAGGCATTGCTCCATTTTCCGTCCATTTACCAGAAGTCAGCTGTCATTCAAATTTCACATCAGGAAAGGATTGGTCACCCTCTTCCTTCATCCCGCCCTTTGCAGGAATCTCATGCCCTGGACATTTTCAGAACCTTCTCTGTATCCCTGGTGTTCTGAACTAAGTTTTCGTTCATAGGTTCAGTCTGCAAACTCATTTCTTTTGTTTCTAGGAAATGTTTCTATGATACTTCTGGAGTGATACCCTCTTTTCTGTGTGCTCTGCTTGCTTTCCTGCACAAGTGCCTGGATGTTCTCCAGCTTAAAATCCCCTTTCTTTTGTTCTCTTCTATGGAATATCTCAACTTTGACTTGCAATTCTTTGATTAAAGTTTTTAAATGCACTATGACTTTTTTCCTGTTTCTCAGAGTGCATCCTTATTTACTGATTCATTTTTAATTGCGTCCTGTTCTTTTTTAAAAATATTTTTAAGTTTATTTATTTTGAGGGAGAGAGAGACAGGGAGAGCGAACAAGCAGGGGAGGGGCAGAGAGAGAGGGAGAGAGAATTCCAAGCAGGCTTCACACTGTCAGTGCAGAACCGAACTTGGGACTTCATCTCACAAACTGTGAGATCATGACCTGAGCCTAAATCAAGAGTTGGATGCTTAACCCATTGAGCTACCCAGGTGCCCTGATTGCATCCTGTTCTTGTTTGATGGACTTTGTGTCCTTTCTTTACTCTCTGACAGTATATGAGACTATTGTTTTCTTGCTCCCTGCATCTTTTTTTTTTCAGGTACTTGTTTTTTGTTTTAGAGAGAATGTGCATGCATGAGCGAGTGTGAGCAGGAGGAGGGGCGGGGGGGGGGGCGGGGAGAATCTTAAGTAGGCTCCACACTCAGTGCAGAGCCCGACTGGGGCTCGATCCACGACCCTGGGATCATAACCTGAGGGAAATCAAGAGTTGGAGGCTTAACCGACTTGAGTCACCCAGATGCCCCAGCACTTGTGTTTTGACTTAGGTTTTGGTGGGGTTGGTTGGCCTCTTTCTGTTACGTGAATGACATTTCCCTAATCCCAGTAGTCCTGTGTGTTCACTCTTGAGAGCGAGGCACCAGAAAGCTGGTACACAGCTTTGTATGCATGCTTGGTGCCTGCCAGCTGGTGAGCTCCATCCACTGGTCAGGCAAGGACAGAGCCAAGGTTGAGGAGACCATCACCAGCAGTGAGCCTCCTCTTCTGAGTAAGTTCCTTCCAACAGACATGATGCTTCCAAACATTTCCTAGGTGCTTTTATGCCATCCTCTCCCTGCGGACTCTTGGCTCTCACCTGATCCATTTTCCAGCTTCAAAAAAATGTGTTGACTTACGTGCTATCATTTTTTCTCTTATGCTTTGTGTTTATGCATTTATACCTTCTCATTGTTTTATTTAGTAATGAGAGGAGGGACTTATCATCAAGGAGAAAGGATAAATTCAATTTTCCAATCTGCCATTTTTCTCTAATGTATTTTTAAAACTTGGCTTACTCCCCAAATAATAATTTAGCTAATAGTATATAACTTTATTTCTAACTCTTTGTTGTTCCACCTTATCATAATTGCACCTTCTTCTTGGTATACATAGAAAATAAAAGATTGTGTAAAATGACTTTTTATTTAGCTTGGCTCTGTAAATTTTATGAATTTATAGTGGCTGATTGGAATACTATGTTTAAAAAATTCTCAAAGGCATGGTTTTAATTTCATATGCACAGTACTTCTTATTTATTTTCATCTACAGTTAAAACTTTATCTTCCCAAGACAGTGCCTTTGTGACATGTGTTCCCTTTATCTGACTCCTTTGTCACTTGGCCTGTCATTTTCTTTGACTTTATGTAACCACATGGTGAAATTGAACTGGGTAGAAGTTTAAAAATAAACTTGTAGATGTGTTTTTACTTTAATAAGTAAAAAGAAAAAGAGTATCTGACTTTAGATAATACTTTTAATTCTCAAAATGACATGATTAATTACCCAGTTTAGTAAAAGCATTGATAAAGTAATGAAAGATCAGCCATGGGTCCTTAAATCACTTCTGTCCATTACTTGGAATTATTGAATGTTAATGTATATGTCTGATTTTACTCATTGGGAAAAATTACGTAAGAATTCTGATTTTTTCCTTCCTTTAAGGAAGAGGATTGCATATGGAATGCTTAGATTTATAGCAACTGAGGCATTTATTTCCAAAGATACTATATTCTTTGACATAGTCTGTGGATTTTATCAAGTATAAAGTTTCCAATTCCATGAGTTTCCAAGGTTGTAGTAACTGTATCTTTACTATGAGAAAAGTAGATGTGACTTTAGTTTATTTCTCTGTGAGATCACTTTATGGCAATTAATGGGAGGACAAAATGATAATGTCTGGTAATTTTAAGTCACCTTAAAAACAAAATCAAAGTAAAAATAGACACAGAAAAAATCCATTCTCTTAGAGATAATACCATGTAAGTTATTTTGATTCGATACCATTTCATTACAGAATTAATCCACAGTCAATAGTAAAATTTTGGATAATATACAGAAGCATTCAAGAATAAATAAAAACTACTCATATTCCTACTACAAACTTATATGCCTTAAATGTGTTTCATTTTTCAGGCTTTTTCATATGTGTGTGTATGTATGTATATCTGTGTGTGTGTGTGTGTGTGTGTGTGTGTGTGTGTACACATACACATACACATTTTCCATGAGTAAAATCAGACAGGATATACAATTTTTTGCTACTTGTTTTTCAATAAAAGATCAAATAGTTTCTCCTTTTGTTAAAAATTTCTCAGATACATTAACCAGATATTATTTAGTGCAAAGTCTTTATGACTATTGCCTCTTTGTGTTATGGATTCTGTATTAGTTAGAAATGACTCTTTATCTGTATTTTTCCCTGACCCCTGCATTGTCTTATATTAATAGAGCCAAAGAGAATTTTTTTAATTTTGAGAAAATATTTGCCTGTTCTTTATTTTTAGCCTTTCATGTCATTTTATTTAGATACGCTTTTTGCAAAAAGCATAGAACTGTCTTAAAAGTAAAATCCCATCTAAGAGTCTTTTCCTGTTGATAACAGAGTTTGACCTATTTGTGGTCATTGTTATAATTATTATATAAATTGTGTATATTCCAACTTGTTTTGTGCCCTAAGTTTTTGCCTTCTTTTTTTCTTTTTTAATGATGGTGGTGGGGAAGGGAAGGGACCTTCCTTCATTCTTCTTTTCCAGAGCATTTTGTTTGTTGATAATCCCTAGTTTAAAAGGAAGCTTCTAGTTTCTCTAATGGTTATTCTTAAGTTTTCCAGTGTGCTTCTAAAACTACATTTATGTAACTATCAAAGTCATAGAACATTAATCTGGCTTTTTTGTGAAACTTGAAACAATAAATGCTTTTCTTTTTTCCCTAATCCAACATACCCACTTATATTAATTGAACTTGTGATTCATTACAATACTCTTTTTTCTTTTCAGTTTTTAAGCAATAAGGATCAATTCTTGGAAAGAGCAAAAATGGGCAAACAATTTTACAGTCATACTTAAAACAACCATGTACTCTTATTTCTGTATATTTGACTGGTTCTGGTGGTATCCTCAGCCCTTTTTATAGTGCAGTTTTTGCATTTTTAAAAGTTTTAAGTTGAATTCCAGTGTTAGTATACAGTGTAATATTAGTTTCAGGTGTACAGTATAGTGATCCAACACTTCAATACATCACCGGTGCTCCTCACAACAAAGGCACGCCTTAATCCCCATCGCATGTTTATTGATTTAACATTTTCTTTTCAATTTTTTTTAACGTGCATTCATTATTGAGAGACAGAGCGTTAATGGGGGAAGGACAGAGAGAGAGGGAGACACAGAATCCGAAGCAGACTCCAGGCTCTTGAGTTGTCAGCACAGAGCCTGACGTGGGGCTTGAACTCACGAACCGTGAGATCATGCCCTGAGCCGAAGTCAGACACCCAACCCACTGAGCCACCCAGGCGCCCCTGATTGAACATGTTTTGTTATTTGTTCTGGCACAGTTCTTTTCAAGGTTTATTTTCATTTGTGGCACCTCTGTATCATATTTAAAATATTTGTGCATCGTACCCATGAAATCAGTCTGAGAGGAGACAGAGGTCTTAAGCCCAGAGCTTTTCCTTCAGAGCTCCATCAGCGTTACTTCATATCACTTTCCGGTTCTTGTGCCACGTGGGCAGAGTCTAATGCTGGCCCCATTGATGGTGGCGGAGGTAGTCTGCACTCCTTTTGTTGAAGGTTTCCTGTAGAAAGTCTTTATATGTTTACATATATATGAAATTTAAAATCCTTCTAGATATGTGTCTAGATATGGTTTCCTTCTTTTTGAGTTTACCTATATTACTATATGTTCTTTCACAGCTTTCAGAGCAGAGTCCTCTTTCATCTCCTATCGCATTTCTCCCAGTATTTTATAAGGTTTTGTTTGTCTGCCGTCTGTATTCTTCTCTCTAAAAGTGATGTTAAATGACATTGGATCCTCTGCCTCTGCCCTTCGTGTCTCTCATTTTTTCTCTCATTGTTTTCAGTTCTTCATTCTTTCCCTCTGCATCCTGGGGCACAGCTGGTTTGATTTGATCTTTTGTGCCTACATGAGGGGGTTGTATGCACCTCTCTGCCAGCTTTCCCAGCCCCTCTTCATTCCTCTCCATCACCATGAGGCTCCTCTAACTAGCCATTAGGGAAGACATTTCAGATGCAAGATTCTTAGCTGATCCTGACACATAATCATCCCTTCACTGGAAAGTTTCATTTCTCCATTTATTTTTTCGAAATAAAAAGTTTCAAGTGCATGCTGCCCTTTATTAAAGGTAACTTAAGAAGATTCCTTATAATTTCAAGTGGTTGGACAAAGGGTAAGTTCACATCATCTCTGGGCCTCAGTTTTTCCATCTGCAAAACGGTGATTGGACTGTGATTTCTCATTTCCTTTTTAGTTACATTACCTACCATATTGTTTACTCTAAGTGACATTTATCAAATTAATCATCTTAAGAGCTAAAGTATACTGTCTGGACAGAACTTATTCCAATTGCAAGGAGCTAACCCATATGTGAATTTCACTGTTAAATGTGAATATCTTGAGTTCAGGATCTATATTCCAAACGCAAGGCCCATAACTACAAAACTATTGCTAGCAGAAAGAACTGGGTTGGAATATCTGGTTTCCTAAAGACACCTCAAGAATCAAGATGAATATTCCTTCCATTATTTGCTGGGCACAGGGGAAAAGAATACGATTCCACAATCAGTTTTCTCTGACTTCCTGGAGTTACTCAAATTGTCAAAGAATTTGTTCTAGCTAATCTGAATGCATAAGAAAGTCTGTAATCCAACTTAAAATGGATTTTTCCTCCAAGAAATAACATCCCTAAGACTAGGAAGTTTTGTCACTCACTGTGGTTCTTTTCTTATAGATATGTCATTCACTATATCAATGTGACATTCTTTTGGAGACTCTTAACTTTTAGATAAAACACCATTATTAAAAGGTAGCATAGCAGAACCTGTCTGCCTTTTGTGTATGAGGATAATGTTGATAGTACAACTGTTTTGGGAAATTACTTGCAATGTAGACAATAAGATGGACTAAGGTTGATACAGAAGTTGAATGTTGATGTTTCTCCTTTGGAAAGAGCCTATTGTACAAGATAAGAATACCAATTAATAACATGTTATATTTACATATCATTTAACCACTTACAGTTTCACATGCATTATCTTATTTAATACACAAGGCAGCCCTATGATGTAAATTTTGTTATCTCTATTTTATGAATGAAGAAAGTGAGTCTTGGACAAGTTGTGTCCTCTCCTCATGGCATAGCTGGTAAGTGGCTGATGTTCAATTAAATGTCTCCTAACTACTGCCAGATGCATATGTGGAACTGGGGTGGTAGTTGAAGTTTTGTCTTTCATTTGTAGATTAGGAAGATTTAGGTCAGAAAGGGAAATGATAATACTAAACTACACACAAACTTACTTCATCTGGATAATCATCTGTTAAGGAGACTGTTAAGAAAAGTTTTCTCATGAGGGAAAAGCAATATAAAATGATCTCCAGGTTTCCTTCCAAACTATAAATTTTTTATTCCTACCTCCAAAATACACATACACACACACACCCACACACACAGGGCAGGGGGATCTTAAAGACAATTTCAGTTGTTACTCATAATTTGCTATAGAAAATAAAGAAGAGTATAAGCTACCTGAATGTTTGCCTCTTCTCTGGTATGTAGAGCTGTTAAAATACTCCTTGTAAAACCTGAACTATTAATAAAAAACTTACAAGTCAGAAATCTGAAATAAGGACTCAGGTTGTGAAAATATTAAGCTAGATATGATTTTAATTACTCCTTTGTCTCAATTATTCTCATCTTGATGATATAATAAGTACAGCATCATACTCTAATTTCTGTTATTATAATTCTCTGCCCACATATGTCAGATTTAATATTCATTTGCTCGTCTTTATGTGGAGCCAGATGGAAGAGGTGCATTGCCTATTTATAAGACTAGCTGCTATTAGTGTATTTTCCAATTCCTTCAGTGACTAACAGTAGGTGCAGTTGAGGATGGTTTAGGACTGCATTAGAAATGCCAGAGCAATAATCCAAAGTAAATAATATGGTGCTATGTATCCCAAAAGATCGTGCTGATTACTAAAATAGACACAATGCCATTGGCCTCAATTATAATAATGCATGCTGCAGAAGGCTCAAGTATGAATGGAGAACAGATAATTCTGATATAATAAACAGAGCTTTGATCTTGGAAGCCATTTATACAATGTTGTAAACGTCAGTTATGTGGTAAATACCAAAAATTGTTTTACAAGATATGGTAATTCTGTGGTTATATGCCCAACAGAAATGTGTGCCTAAGTTCACGAGAAAGGTATGTACGGGAATGTTTGTAGTGGCACCCACCATTCATAGAAGCCCAAACGTGAATTCACTCCTTTGCCCGCCAACGGTGAATGGATAAATTGTGGCACATTCACACAGTGGATGCTCTACAGCAGTGGAAACAAGCCGACTCATAAGTACACACAACAACATGGGTGAAGCTCACAAATGTAATGGTGACTGACATGTTTGAGCCAAACTCAAAACAGTAAATGCTGGGTGATTCCATTCACATAAGATACAAAAACAGACATCACTTATCTACTATATAAAAATTCAGGGCTCTGGTAAGAGGGGGAACGGAGGGGCTTCTGGGGCCAGGTTCTGGTTCGTGAGCTGGTGCTTGTGACAGGAGTGTTCAGTTGGTGAAAACAATTTACAGTCTGTGCATTCTGAATGTAAGGTGTACTTCAATAAAAAGTTTGCAAAGCAAGATTACCTCATTGAAGTGGCTCTCCAACAACATTACTTCACAGGTTTCTGTAAGTGGACCCGTGACAGTCTGACGTGTCAGTTAGTTACACCAAGCTGGAAGGAAGCTGCCCGGCCTTTCCTGCCACTCCAGAGACCTCTAATGTCAGGGCAGAGGGAGCAAACATCCAGGGTGAAGGCTGCTAATGACGTCACCTAGGCCCCTGGGCTGTCGGCCAATGCAGGAGGCCGGTGGCCAGCTTCCCTGGTGTCCCGTCACTGAGGCCTGGGTGTCACCCCGTCTGTCTAGTGAGATGGAACTGCCCCTGTGTCAGCTTCAGCCTTCATTTGAACTTCATAGTCCACATTGCTCATCTTAGGTTTTAACCTGCTTTGCACGTCTCTATCATGGGTGAGAAGTAAACAGATAGAACAGAGTACAATGTTGACACTTCACTGCATTGGGGATTAGGAGACCTTGCTCTTCAGCCTTGTGTTCTGGAATCTATTACCCAGCTGTTCGCCTGTGTTTTGCTTCCTTGATGCCAGACTTTGAGTGGGGTAGAAAGATGACTTTTCCCTCCATGAGACAACAGGTCTTGTAGGAAGAGGTATCAGGATAATGAAAGCAGACTTAAATTCCTTCTAGTATAATGTATTTTTCATGGAAAACCATGGTTTTACCCTGGAATGAAGCCTTCCACACACATGAAATAGGCTGAGTCTTCCATCAAGGGGTAATTGGCCAGGTTTCTGTGCTATTTAAACTAGACTGTGAAGTAGATGACAAAATCTCAGAACAAAATAGCATGTACCACTACTTGGAGTATTTCCTGAACAAGGATCCGCATGCACACAAGCCTGACACCCTGCCTCTTCCTCACATCCCAGCCACCCACACGTTTATCTAAGAATTCTTTGCTGGTAATTCACAAACACCAAAAAAGTCTTTTAAAAAAAAGGAACTAAGAACCGTGTTCCATTAAACTGCAAACTGATGTTCTACCCTGTGCACGAGGAAAACCTCTGAGTCTGTGCCCAGCATTTCCGGGCCAGCTGTGTGTGGGCAGCCACTTTCGTGTCCCCACACTCACAGCAGATCTTGGCTCCTTTTGACAGTTGCTTCCAGCAGGTTCTCATCTTTGTTCACAGGGATAAGTGCTAAGGATTTCAGCATGGTATCCCTAGCTATCATATTTCTAAAAATCGAGCTAGTGGCTGGTGGCAAAAGAAGCCATTGCTCTCTCTCGTTATCTGCGACTTCACATAATTAGTGTTGGGAGTGACCAGTGGAAACTCAGAGATGGACTGGCTATGTGCCACTCTGGTGGAGGTGTGGGTAGGGCTTGTAAGGGAAGCTCTTTGCAGAGAAGGATGCTTTTCTGGTCACAAAACAAACTGCGCTGGAATCAATAGGAAGTACCAGGTAAATTTAAGTATACAGCCACACCTCGATGCAAACATTTGGGCCCAATGACTGAAATCCCACTCTTCTTTAATACAGGAAAACAAATGGCAAGGCTCGAGAAGAACAATGTACTTGATGTTCATTTAATCAATTTTGCTGTTACTTAAAGATATTTAAAAATAAGGCCATGTAAGTGGCCAATGAAATTTTTATGTGTCTTAAGGGTTTCTTTTGAATGGAATAGCTGGGTACTAATGAGAAAAACATTGCAGAAATTTGTGACTTAAAAAATAGTTAAAATTTGCATTTACATCTTCAATAAAAATAATGATTTATGTCTTTAACAAAAATATATCACCCAGAATGGCTTATGTTTCTTTTTCATACAGTTTTCAGCCTTTCATTGAACAAGCATTTGTAGAATGTCCTTTATGTGCCCAGCATTGTGCTAGGTATAGATCTGGCCCTGTTTCTAGAAGCTTCCAGTCCAGGAGAGGAGATGAATAATACCTATAATGTTAATTAAATGGTGTGAGAACAGTATGCTTGGGGTGTTATGTGTGGGTGGTCACATGAGAGTCCCTGGAACTAATCGAAGAGTTTCAAGAAAAGTGTCCCAGAAAAGTTGGTAGCTTCCCCAAGTCCCAAAGGATGAGTAAGATTTAAGCAAAAGGGGAAAGAAGGGATGTTCCAGCAAGAAAGAGTAGCTAAGACACAGAACGTGTGTGTGTGTGTGTGCATGTGCGTGTGCGTGTGTGTGCGTGTGCGTGTGTGTGTGTGTGTGTGTGTGTGGTTGCATGTAATTTCAAACATCTGGAGCTTGTACTTGGGTGGTGATAGTGGAGGATGAAGGGTGACAGATAAGGCTAATGACGTGACCAGGGCCCATGCCCACTGTGCTCCTAAAACATTCTAACCTTTCCTGATCCTGGGCCTTCATAGCTTCTCAGATAAGAGGTTGAGAGCTGACATGTCATCTTGCATTCAGGTGTGAGTGTGTTCAGCCTGTTTGGTCTTCTTCTTGGATGCCTATGCTGGTGGCTGGCTGGTGCCCGCTACTAACACAGCCAAAACAGTAAAAGTAAGGGCCAGCTGCTTCTTGTGTTACTAATACAAAGTCTTAGGCATTCTTGCCGTGAGTTTATTCAGTGTTCTCCAGTGTTCAGGATGTGGGCATCGAGAATACTTATTTTGGAGGTGCCTGGGTGTCTCAGTCAGTTAAGCGTCCGACTCTTGGTTTCGGCTCAGGTCGTGGTCTCGCAGTTTGTGGGTTTGAGCCCCGCATCGGGCTCTGTGCTGACAGCATGGAGGGAGCCTGCTGGGGATTCTGTGTCCTTTCCCTGCCCATCCCTCACTTTCTTTCTGTATCTTTCTCAAATTCAAAAAAAAAAAAAAAAAGAAAGAATATTTATTTTCTAACAACACCATTGTGGCTTCATTGTCAATAACCCACTGAGATTTTTTTAATGATACTTCAAGATTAGGTTTCTGTTGTGTGCCAAGGATTTGACATAGGTTGCCATATTTAATCGTCACAACAAGAGTTTTACAGTGGATCTGATCTCGTTTCATAGATGAGGAAACTGCGGCTGGTTTCAGAGGGGTGGCCATCTGGTTATCAATAAATGGCAGAGCCAGCATTTGAATACATTTATTTGAGCTCATCGTTACACTAAGTGCCGTCTCCCTCCCCTACTCTTGAACCCAGGAGGCAGCCAATGACTGCTGGGGAAGTTTCTATACCTCTGGCCCCTGGTCTGGCCAGCTCAGGTCCTGTTGCCCTTGCTCGGGCTTAGCATTCTGAGAGGTCTGTGAACTTAACTTGCTGTGGCTATTTCATAGAATTTCTATGTCCCTGCCATCCCTTGCTTCCCCACCTCTTCTGCTCCCTTCCCCAGACTGACCTCAGCCCCTACTGCACTGAAAAAATAACCATCCGGTCATGCCTCCTTCCCCATGGGCAGAACAGAGGAGTCCTCCTGCTGAGTGCCAGTGTGTGATACCCACCCTGCCCCTTGTCACCCATCTGCCTGTGAACCAATCCCTTTCTTTCTAGGGGCATCTTCCCCATAAGAGCTAAACACATTCTTAGTACAGCTATATGAAGAAACACTACTCAGCAGAGAAAATATACAAACTACAACCAGACACAGGGGCAGGACTCTCACAAATGTCCTGTTATGTGAAGAAGCAACACCAAAACAACACCTTCAGCGGGATGCAAATTACAGAAAGTCCTACAACAGGCAAAACCAAGCACTGTTGTATAGGGATACATGCAGAGCTGGTGAGACTGTGTAAGAGCCAAGAAGTGACAGAGGGAAGAAGGAATTGGTACAGGGCACGCTGGGGACTGTCGCAGTGCTGACAGTGTTCTCTTTCTTGACCATGATGGGAGATATGCGAGTATTTGTTTTATAATTATGTTTTAAACAAAATACATATGTCTTTTGGTATTTTGTATATAGGAAACATCCAATAAAAAAGAATAATAAAAATGTAAACATACCTAAGTATCTTTTATTAAAAAATCTTTTAACCCGAGTCCCTCTATAACTTTTTACACGCCCCCCCTCCAGCCTTCACCCCCAGATATCCTGAGGGGTGCTGTGTCCCTCCCTACCTGCCCCTCCAGCCCTCCTTCAGCCCTGTCATGTGGCTCCCAGGTCACCTGCTGCCCCCTTGTTGCTGAACCGTGTGGTCATTTCTAACCCCCACAGGTCCTGCAGCATCGATGGGGTCTCTCTATCTCCCATTTCACTGCTACTTTGGTTGTCACTGACCTCTCTTTGCCTGGTTTCTAGGACATTACTGTCTCATGTCCTTCTCTTCCTCCTTGGTCTCCCTTGTCGGCTTCCTACATGACCTGCTCCTACCATACTCTTCCTCAGGGTCCTTCCCAGGACTGCCTCTCCTCACTGCACTTCAGGGACTCTTCACACTAACTGTGGATGGAATCACCCAGAAAGCTTTGTAGAAGCACTGATGCCCAGGTCCCACCTCCCAGAGATTCTGACTTTACTGACTTGGGGTGGGACCCAGCTTGCAGGATGGCCTTACAGCTCTCCGGTGTGCACGGGGGCTGAAAGCCACTCCTCTCCTGCTTACTCTGCAAACTCACGGCTTGGTCATTACTGTGGTTTCAGTGACCTCTAAGTGCTCACGACGTCTGGCACTCCTCTAGCTGAAGACACTCCTGAGCATGGACCTGTATATGCAACTAACTGCCCAATGAGCACCAACTTTGGGACACTGGTTTGACACCTCACTCTTGTCGTGTTCAAAGCTGCCCTTGTTGCCCCCGCCGAATAGTGAGTGGTATGATCATTTATCCTGACTTACAAAATGAGAAATAATTCTTTTTTAAAAAAAAATGTTTATTTATTTTTGAGAAAGAGCAGGCTGAGTCTGTGCAGAGCCCGACACAGACCTCTGTCTCACAAACCAGGAGACCATGCTCTGAGCTGAGATCAAAAACCAGATTTCAGGGGCCTTGAGAAATCATTCTTAACCTGTCCTCCTGTCTTACAGGTGGCATTTAGTCAGTCACCCAATCTTGCCAGTAGGGTCTGCTTCCTCAGTGGTCTCAACTGTGCCACTTGAGTTCATGCCATTCTCTCACAGTGACTCAGCCCTCTCTTGTCTGTTTCCCCTGCTGCAACCAGACTGGTCTTTCCCAAATGTTAAGGAGACCATCTCACCACTCTGCTTTAAACACCACTCAATAGCTCCCCATTCCTCGCAAAAACATTAACATGACTTACGAGGCCCTTCTGCACTGCAGCCATTCACAGATTCCAGCCTCACAGCAGCTGAATGTGCTTTTCCTACTTCTGGAAATCCTCTTACTGTCCCTGTTCATGCATACACTTCCCTTGGAGACCCCCCACTCATTGTGACACAACTTAGACCTCATTCTTACACCTCCATGGCTTCCCCGTCCGTGTTGTGGGAGTTCCTGTGTGCCCCCAAAGCATACCCCGCTCCCTAGCATGCCTGTGGAACTCTTGCAGGCCCATTGAGTTGTCTCCAGCACTGGACAGCGCTCCTGAAGGCGGCACGGGGTGCTGATCATCACTGGACTCAGGGTCCTCACCAAGTGCATGGCACACGTGTGACAGAAGTAGTAAGATAGCTTTTGTAATTTTTTTTTTAAAAACCAGTGAAGACTTACAATATAAAGAATTAAATAGAAGACATTTTTCTGAGGAAATCAAATGGCACATATTTATTGAGCAATGAGAGATGCGATTTTCAAAATGTGATCCGTTTCAGTGATATTTTTGACTGTCTTCATCTGTTCAGGCTGCTATAACAAAATACCACAGGCTGGGTGTCTTCTATGTAACAGAGGTTGATCTCTCACAGTTCTGAAGGCTGGAAGAGCAGATCAGGCTGTCAGCATGGTCGTGTCCGGGTGCGAGCCCTCCTTCTGGCTCATAGCCAGTATCTTCTCGTATGTCCGCACGTGGTAGAAGGGACGAGAGAGCTCTGTAGAGTCCCTTTCACGAGAGGACTAATATCATTCCTAACATCTCCACCCTCATGACCTAAGCCACCTCCCAAAGCCCCCCCCCCCCCTCCCCATACCGTCACATTGGACATTAGAATTCCAATATATGAATTGGGGCGGGGGCACAGACAGTCAATCTATTGCACTATTTATTCCAGAAACATTGGTTGAAGTGCTGCTGTGTCCACGGCTGTATGGTGGAAGCTACAAGAAGTCATAAAGGGAATATACACAGGAGCGTGTTGTCTAATAAGGGCAAAAAGATGTGAAATACATGAATATAGATGACTGAATACAGAAGAGAAAATGATGAATATCACAGAACAAGAACAGATAGTCCTTATGGTCTCAGTGGAGGGTAGATTAATTCACAGCAGAGCAGGGGCGCCTGGGTGGCGCAGTCAGTTAAGCATCCGACTTCAGCCAGGTCACGATCTCGCGGTCCGGGAGTTCGAGCCCCGCGTCGGGCTCTGGGCTGATGGCTCGGAGCCTGGAGCCTGTTTCCGATTCTGTGTCTCCCTCTCTCTCTGCCCCTCCCCCGTTCATGCTCTGTTTCTCTCTGTCCCAAAAATAAATAAACGTTGAAAAAAAAATTAAAAAAAAAAATTCACAGCAGAGCAGTCAGAGAGGGCTTCACAGAGGAAGTGATGTTCACACTGTAACGTTAGTGGTCACGAGTGCAGCGTGTGGACAGGGGAGGGACAGGAAGCTTCCTAACGGGGCAGGGGTGGTGCTGGCTGGTTTCTTCACCTCCTTCCCGTTACTTCTGTGCTTCATTTGCCTTCACCAGAAATCCATGTTTATCTGTGTGTGTGAACGTGGGTGCACACGTGTGTGGTGGTACATCCACCTAGAACACTTTCTGGCACATGGTAGGTGCTCAGTATTTTTGGAAGAAAGGAGGAGAGAATAAAGGGAGGAAGGAATTCACATTTGCATTTGGTTTTAATCTCTGAGCAGGTACACTATGGATATTACAGAGGTGAGGACAGTGAATTCCACGATCCTCCAAACTTTGTTAAGTGTATGCTGGAACAATTTAAAACACTTGATTTCAACTTTATTAGTATCTGGGCTTTCATTGCCCAGTTTTTGAAAAAAAAAAAACAAAACAAAACAGTTATGACAGTGAGGTCAAGTTGTCTTTGAATTGTCCCTTATTTGTAGGACATGAAAAGGAAACTGCCCCGGGAGTGGAGCAGAGGAAGGTAGTGGTTTAGTTCCCTTGGAAAGGTGCACCAGTGGGAGCGTCTGGGCGGCTCAGTTGGTTGATCTCGGCTCAGGTCATGATCTCACGATTCATGAGTTCAAGTCCTCCGTAGGGCTCTGTGCTGACAGTGCAGAGCCTGTTTGGGATTCTCTCCCTCTCCCTCTTTCTTTGCCCGGCTTTGTGGCCCGCCCCCCAACTCTCTCTCAAAATAAATAAATAAACTTGAAAAAAAAAAGGTGTATCAGTGAGTATCTTTGAGAAATCCTTTTCTGTCCCTATTATCTGTATTTACCAAATAAGGAAAAGGAACAATAACAATTGCAGGATTGCAAGGAGCCTACTATAAAATATACTTATTTGTAATTCTTTCAGCATTTTGGAAGTGAGGTGTTATATAAATACAAGTTGCTACTCCTTGTTTTCCATTTGCTTTTTTTTCACACATCCCTCCAATTATATATGTGTCATAGTTTTGTTTTAAATGCCAACAAAGCTTTATCAGTTTTGTGGTTATACAATATAGCTTTTTGAACTATTTTTAATATGCTTCCTTTTTTGAGTCTTTGTTCTTCTCTCACAGTTTCTATAAACAGAGAAAGCAATTCCCCTTTTAGTGTATAAATATGTTAGCCGCCAATACTAATCAGATAACACTCAAGCATGCACAAAACAGGATAGTAGCTTTTAGTTCTCCAAAGACTCTTGTCCATTCCCTTTGTTTTGGTATCACTCTATACAGTTCTGGAAAGCATTTTCTCATCATTTTATCTTTCCTGAAACTGCTTTTGGGGAAACATTGAGTGAAAGATGCACTATACAAACAAATTGAATTAAATATAAAAGATGGATGATTTGGGCTCTGTTCTTCTGATGTGCTGGGGAGTTAACCAGGCACAGTTCATTAACACTAATGGAAAAATTCATCATTTACCATGTGCACTCCCAGACATTGTAGAGGCAATTTCTGCCCCTAATTTGCTACATAACTTGATTATTCGTAAATGTACTCTAAGATCCAGAAAGGAGCTATTTTTATCAATCATGCATCCTAAAGATTACTTCTCATTAATTTAAATGTGAATTCCATTGAGAAGAGACTTCCTCTCCAAAAATCAACTTTTTTTCCCCATAAATACATCTCTGACATCCTAGACACTATATTCTTCTTTAAGTTTCCAAATAATTGAAAGTATATACTTGCCATATTTTAAATGTAACTTACATTCTTACTGTATTTTAAGTATGTTTCAAGATTCATAAAAAAAATTGTTTTTATCAATTTGATTCAGAAACCTATATGGAGTAGATTCCAAAACATGATGGACACCCCTTGCTTGTAGGGAAATGAGTTATTCAACAGCTCTGTCTCCGTGGTCCAAGACTAACACAGGATCTTAGCAGGCCAAGAATGTGCAGAGTGTCTGTTTACTTTATTCACAGGCTCTAGAATGTGCTACACCCAGTGTAAATACTTTTAAAGACATAGTCATTCACTTTTCTGGTCTCGTAAACGTGAAGCATCAAGGCAAAAGGAGAGGGATTTTATTGGAAGTACACTAACTACAGAGAAGAGAGAGAATCCTCAGTTGTCAAAGAATTTAGGATTAGAACCAGTCCCTTTTTTTAAAAAAAAAAAAGAGGTTTAAACATTTATATTATTATTTTAGAGACAAAACAGAATTGTTTTTACAGTGACACGAGGTCAAGAATTTGGGTTCTAACATTGGTAAGCAGGTGACATCTCTACTAGTTAACTGTCAGTGTTCCCTCGTTAAAAACGTGTTCGGGTGCTGGAAGGACAAGGACTGATGCTCCTTGCTATTTTGAACACCAGAGAAACAGAGTCACACGACCCAGCAGCAGGCTGCTTCTTGACTTCTGTATCTTTCCTGCACTTCAGCTCCATCTTACAGATTTCTAGGGACAAGGAAAGGCCACTTGCCGGGGAGCCTTGATGTGTAAGTGACCCTGTGGCCTGAAGTGGGGCCCTTGGCTGAGCAGCTTTGCTCTGCGTGAAGTTGGCCAGGGGCTAGTGTGCTTTGAAACATTGTGTCCTTAGTTTTTAAATCCTAGCTCACTTTTTGTAACTGTAGCGGCTTTATTAAGACACAGTTCACATGCCATGTAATTCACCCATTCAGGGGTACAGTTCAGTGGGTTTTAGTGAATTCGGAGTTGTACAACATCTCCACTCTCAACCTTAGAACACTTCTGATCCCCGAAAGAGACCTTCACCGCTTTGCCCTGCCCTCGTTTTCACTCCTCTGTGCACTGCTACCTAGCTCTTAGCTCTTCCTTCTCTTGTGCTTCCCCCTCCTCATGCTCCTCTCCTGGTCCTCTTCTCCCTGTGTGCTTCTGTGCTTCGGTTCTCTTTCTTTTCCTCGCAGATGGCAACCACTTACTCTATGGTTCATTGCCACGGAGGGAGAGAGAAGAGGTGATGAGGGCGAAGGACAGAGGGCAGGAGAGAAAGAAGAAAGAGAGAGACATTAGCCTGAAGGTCTGAGAGCATCTGGAGGTGAACATGAGCAAACACAGAAAGTAAGAACTCAGCTTCCAGCGCTTTCCTCCTCTCCTCCTGCTGACACGCCATTCCTCCGAAGTTTTTTCCTACAAGCTCACCTGCCGTGACAACCCTGCACTCACCTTGGTCCTGTCCTTCCATTATTCTCCAGAATAGTAACCCTGGACAGACTGCTGATGCAGACAGGCTGCTGTCACCGACTGCTTGCTCGCTCACTTGCTCGCTCTCCCCCTTTCTCTCTCTCTCTCACACACACTCCATAGACACAGGGGAGAGAAAGAGACACAAAAGCAGACCACAGTGTGTGTGCAACAACTGACTCATACAAATGTGTTGATGGGACATTTCAGAAATAACATTTAACTGCAACATTTATTTGTTCTATTACTAGAAGATTCAATTTTGAAACTTGACAGAGGTCTTGGGCATAAATGGGAGGAGAGAGTTTTCCCAGAGGAAACAGAGACATGCCGGCCTGCAAATCACTTGGTGAATATTGAGCAATTTCACTTCACCATATTAATTTCAAACAATCTCTTCTGACTTGTGGCAAATATTCATGAAAAGACACACCCCTAGCTCTGCAGCTCCATTGCCCAACAGGGGCACCCCCTCCCTTCACGCTGTGCACATCCCCCGAGGCCCGCCCTTATTCTGGACACAGATTCCGTTAGCAGTGGTGCCTGTGAGGTGACAGGAGACTCAGTGCCAGGAAAGCACACCGGCCTTCTGCTTTTCTTCAGCAGAAAAAGAAAATATTCGAAAAAGACTGCAGGAAACCTTCTGTGTGTTGAAACCCTCGCGGGCCCAGGCATTTTCTGTGGTACACTGGGGCTTCCAGGAGGGCTGTGAAGTCAGTGAGAGTATGTGCCACATTCCCTGTGTATTTGCACACACACACTTGTCATCCAGGGAATCCATGATGTTCAACAGAATCTCAAAAGGACTTTGACCGTAAACAGGCTCCAGAGTAATACTGATGAATCATTCAGAAAGGTCCTACAGAGTGAAGAGCTCACCTGAGGGAGTGAGGCCTGGCAGAAGGGCGCTCAAGACAACAGAAGGCAGGGTCATCCACAGGCAGGGACTGTCACCCACGGGGTTGTTGCTAGAGAATTTGGAGTTGAGTATCGTAGAAGCAGGACATGCAACCTCGTGACAGTGATTATGACAGTGAGTGAACCCATCTGCATATGGGGACACACTTGCCTGATGCCTGCACGCATGGCATAAAAAGTAAAACCAGAAGGAAATAGAGAAAAATGTTGATGGTTTGCAGTGGGCGTAGAGGAGCACTTTTTCTGCCACTAACGTTGTACATTAGAAATTTTATGATTTATAAATTATATATTCTAATTTTTACAATTTTTAAAAAATGTAAACTTCAGTATGGAGTTTAAAAGCTAAAAATGAGACCAAATAAAACTCTGCTCAGGTCCTAAAGTAAAAATTCCCCAGTAATTTTCATGGTCTTAAACAGATATGGAAACCTTGCAGAAGCGTAGGTAGAAAGCATGGAGCTAAAACTGAAGTCTATAAGGAATCAGAACACTTACAAGGATTTCTCTGTCACACTGATGAAATTTAATGCGTCAGTTGAGATTTAAACAATTTTGTAAATCCAACAAAGTGAGCAAGCATAGAGTACTTGAAGTCCCACAGAAACTTACAAACAAGGAAGGACCACTGACATCCAGGATAGTCACAGGTTAATTTCATGTTTGTGCCAAGCATTGTTTTAAAAAGTGGCCACTGCTGCTCTAAAAAGAAATTGACCATTTATCAGAGAGAAGCCAAAGTATAATAAATACTATTGAGAAGATTTCATGTTTCCCAATGAAAAGAAATGCTGTTTTACCTCCACTCCCTTCCTTCCTCCAGAAAATCCCTGCATTCAGGTCTCTGCAAACATACCCATCTACACAGACTCACAGCCTCCGTGTACCAAAACGGGCAGGGGCCAGCGCTCAGAAGGCTGGGAGGAAGGGAGGTGAGACAGTCAGTGCTGTGCTCCCATGATCTTGACAAGCCTGTCTGCTGGGAGACGGACTCTGCTTCCATTAATCCTCAAGGATGGATTCCCAATCAGTGACTGGCTGTGAAATCCAGTTCTGTGAAATCACCCTGAGAGCAATTTATGGACCTGAATCATCTATGCTCTTGCAAGTTGGAGCTCATTTCAGCTTTCTCAGATTGCAAAACTAACATATTTAGAGAGCTTCAAATGCCAGTTTATCTAGACAGATATGCTAACAAAAACATGCAACTGCAACACTTCTATTAAAACTAATTTGTGCAAGCGAGTTTGTAAAAGATGGTAATTGACAAAATTAAAAACAAAAGAAAACTTTTTCTTTTCAAATATCACTTACCCTCTGTGCTACACCCAAGTCACCCTCCTCCCTGGGGACCTGCACCAGCCACAGCAGTGATGACTCTTTAGCACTAAAGCACACATCCTTGCTCCGTTTTAACCCGTGATGAATTATGGCCCCAACCTGTGATAGCTGGAATGCCAGAGGCCACCCATGATGCCCCCGTTGTGTCTAGCGTGGAAAGTGGCAATGCGAGAGGGCTGAGAGTCGGCCTGTGTGTGGGGACTGAAGCAGGGGACAGAAGCCTAGTCACACCATGCCGCACCCATTGTCATGTCATGAGATAATGTGGGAGACTCAGTGGTTAACCAGTGATGCAAAAGAATTTGACCTCCAGCCAGGTATATAAGGTAAAGTGTGCAGAATAAGCAAAACCTTTGGAGCTTTCGGGGAAGCACCGAGGAGTCCAGTAACACATGAGAGCAGCAGCCGGCCTGTATTCAGGCTAGAACTTGGGGAGCACATCCGTCCTCTGCTGCAGCCACAGGTGCCTGCCGGCACACCCCAAGTGTTGTCTCCCTGTCCGACTTCTCATTCTGTGTGGTTGTCTGCTGGGATCACCTGCAGGAGTCCAGAATTATCCTGTCCGTCCTGCGGTTTAAAATGTTAGAAACAAAGGACACTATCTCACCCCCTAAATCAGCGATGCTGCCTCACCCACCTTGATCATCACACTCACAAAATTACATCTCAGTGTTCTCTTTAGCAACTCCCAGATTTACTAAGTCTCCCAGCCCCACTGATTATTTTTCTGCAAGATGTATCAGAATTTTTCTTCTGTTCCTGTAGCTCTTATGAAGACCCTCATGCCCATTGTCCAGATCCTGTCCCCGCCACACCTCGGGCTGGTCCTGTGGGCCAGAGCCACTAGAATGACCTTCCTGATCTTGGCCCACCAGCTTTCCCAACTTGAAACCTACTGCATCTCTAACCACTAGAAACTCTTAGATAGGCATTCGGGGCCCTCCTATGGTGAGCAGGTGTCATCCACAGTCCTGCTCCCTGGCCCACCGGGACTCTTCTCCCGGTCCTGCATCTCTGTCTCCACCCTTGGGACTGACTTAAACCAGTCCTATTTCAAGAACCTGCCCCTGTGCCCTCCTCAGTCCTCACTTAACAAACAGCAGCAGCAGTAGCAAAAACGATTTTATGAAAACATTCCCTTCCTAGGTTTTATTTATTTAAATGCAATACTGCATATAATGAGGCATGCGCTTATCATAATGCCTGGTTGTATATTAAATATTAAGTACATATTCCTATTGTTAAATTATATCATGCATTATTAAACATATACTATCCATAATACAATAAACCACAACAAACAGCTTCTTTTATCTTTTAGATCTTTGTTTGGTTTCTGACCCTTGGGGTAGGATCTTTGCCATACTTGGGTTACCATAATGCCTAGTACAGTGCTGTGCGCACAGTGGCATTCTGAAAATCTTTGTGGATGAAATGAAATGGCAGCTGCTTTTGCCTCGTACCGGCCTCCACTAAAACAGGATACTGTTTGGATGCTCGTGTAGCTCTGTTAGGTAGAATGTTGTATTTGGCCATGTGGATGCAACCTTAGTGAAGATGTATGTAGATAATGAAGTATTTAAATTCTCATTTAAAAACATGCTAGGGACAGAGCTTTAAAGTCTTTTTCTGGCAGAAAATCAAGGCTATCTCTTCTCTATTTTCTTCTCCTTTCTCACAGTTTTATAAATTACAGCTTGTCCCAATAAAAAATTATCCAGATGGCCAGTTCTTCACATTACATTTCGTTCCATGCAAGGAATGTGCCTTTGTTTCTAAAGAATCCCGTCTTTAGTACATGTACTATTCTTGTGGCGACTCAGTAGATTTCAGAATGAAATTTAAAAAACACCAAACAGCTTAAATTCTTAAAGTATTCTAATTTCCCCACTTGCTCTCTCTACGTCATCAACCATGCCAAAAATGTTATATAAATATATTAATATCATCAATATCCATTTGACAGAGCACCTAGTATATGCAAGGCATTTTGCCAGATGTTCCAAAATTTTTATTTTTTCCAAAACATTCAGAGAAAGCTCGAATGTCAGAGGCAGGTTGGCACAGTAGCTGAAAGTCTAAACCTTGGCATCAGCCTACCTGGGTTTCAATCCTGTCTCTACAACTTCTTAGCAATGTGGCCTTGAATGACTGACTGAAAATCTCTGTGCCTCAGTTCCTTCATCTCTAAAATGAAGATAATAATAGGGATACTGTGAGAATTGAATGGATTAACATACAAAGAGAGCTTAAATCAAGGTATGGTGTAGCGTAGGGTGAAAACTTTAGAAGTATAACCTGTTATGAATATGAGACTAGACTAATGAAGCTGTGTTTGGTGGTATCTTTGTTTAAATATTTAAAGAATCCTGCTCCCTAAATTTGGTAGAAACAAAAACATCCGTGTATGTATTTTGGATTAGCCTGGTCATCTTTTAGAAAATATTTTACACGTTGATTCTCAATACCCAATAGCTAAATTACTTGAACAATATTTTAGAATAGTTTATGGTAGGAAAAGTAGTATTGATCATCTTTTCTTGAAAGAAGGAGACATTCATTTTTAACCTTGATTACATTGATGCCCCCAATCTTTAATATCTCAAGATTGTTTTATTTAAAAACAAAACAAACCCTGTTTTTAAACAGCTCCCTTCAATATTTAATGAAAGATCTCGAATTCTAATGCTGGTTCTTATTTCTAATTAGGATGATACTGCTTTACACACACTAAATTACAGTACACATTTGCCTTTGGTGTGTTAACTAATTTAGAGGAAAGAGAATTGGCAATCAAATTCTTTAATATGGAGTCTGCCTGTGCATATTTGAACCTACAGATGAGTTTTTATTTGCAGACTGTGGAATGATGAAAGGTCACTTCCTAAATTGAGATCTAAACTCCAAAAGACTCTTTACTGCACTGCTTACAGAGAATGATGGGGCAGCAAGACTTCTGTTAATTTTCCTTTATCTGTTAGTGTTTGGAACTTCTTAGCTCAGGCAGTTGAAGGATGCCTGGTTCTCTGACATGGGCTGGTTTGGTTTTGCTTTTTCCATCACACAGACTGCACTCCTAGTCTTAGCTTATGGGTTTGTCAAATTGACGGTGAATTTATCATTTTGAGAACAAACATCCCAAGACAGCATTTGAATGACCTGTTCAACGTTGGGGTCAATATTAGCATTTAAACAAGGGTTAGATGCTTGTGAGTGTGTCTAAATATATGCATAGGTAAACATATGTTCATGCATATCCAAATAGTTTTTGGCAATTTTATTTAAATTAAATATATTAAATTTAAAACCATCCAAAAGATGGAATTTTTTCATTATGATCCATAGCCAAATTACATGCCTTTAGTTTATGGATAATTTTTAAAAATTGCCCTTGGAACATTTTTAAGTTGAAATCTTCTTCAGATGCCCTTTGGACAGCTGTCCTGAAAAAAGCTTTCCCTTCTGAGTGAAATTTTGTTTTAAGACAATGCATATTTATAGAAAGAAGAAAACTATAAAGACCTTTGCAGAAATTAAATGTATTTCAAATTAGAATACTTCAATTGAAAATGCACTTGAGAATTTAAGCCATAAAAAGTAACCTTGAGATGTTCGTACCACTTAACCAAAATATTGAAATTAAAAAAGTGAAAACAACTGGTATATACTAATAAGAATGTCCTTTGTAATAACAGAAACACAAAATAATTACTGTAATTGTTTTGATTGAATTAATAATGTAGCATCTTAATAACTGTTTAATTTACTGCTTAATTTAACCATATAAATAGTATTCTGTTCGAAATTTTTAAACGGCAGATTCTATTCATCAGATTTTCTCCGTGCATAGATTATACAAATTACTTACTTAGTACATTAAGCTGGTTTCAGCATAAAATTTTAAATGTCATTACTGTGCCATTTAGTACACCAGCACATTCCTTTAGAATAATTTAAAATTTTTTGAAATTTAGAAAATTTGGTAACCGTCTACTAAAATATTTTAGAGGAAAGAGAGTACACACATACACACACACACATACACACACACACACACACACTTTAACTCTCATTCTTTAAAAGAATTTGTTTTAAGTGTTTCATTTATTTTTTGAGAGAGAGAGAGAGAGACAGAGTGTGAATGGTGGAGGGGCAGAGAAAGTTATACACAGAATCTGAAGCAGGCTCCAGCTCAGAGCTTGACGTGGGGCTCCAATTTATGAACCGTGTGAGATCATGACCTAAGCCGAAGTTGGACGCTTAAACGATTGAGCCACCCAGGAGGCGCCCTTCTCATTCTTTTTTTTTTTTTTTTTTTTTTTTTTTTTTTTTTTTTTTTTTTATGAAGTTTATTGACAAATTGGTTTCCATACAACACCCAGTGCTCATCCCAAAAGGTGCCCTCCTCAATACCCATCACTCACCCGCCCCTCCCTCCCACCCCCCATCAACCCTCAGTTTGTTCTCAGTTTTTAACAGTCTCTTATGCTTTGGCTCTCTCCCACTCTAACGTCTTTTTTTTTTTCTCCCTTCCCCTCCCCCATGGGTTCCTGTTGAGTTTCTCAGGATCCACATAAGAGTGAAACCATATGGTATCTGTCTTTCTCTGTATGGCTTATTTCACTTAGCATCACACTCTCCAGTTCCATCCACGTTGCTACAAAAGGCCATATTTCATTTTTTCTCATTGCCACGTAGTATTCCATTGTGTATATAAACCACAATTTCTTTATCCATTCATCAGTTGATGGACATTTAGGCTCTTTCCATAATTTGGCTATTGTTGAGAGTGCTGCTATGAACATTGGGGTACAAGTGCCCCTATGCATCAGTACTCCTGTGTCCCTTGGGTAGATTCCTAGCAGTGCTATTGCTGGGTCATAGGGTAGGTCTATTTTTAATTTTCTGAGGAACCTCCACACTGTTTTCCAGAGCGGCTGCACCAATTTGCATTCCCACCAACAGTGCAAGAGGGTTCCCGTTTCTCCACATCCTCTCCAGCATCTATAGTCTCCTGATTTGTTCATTTTGGCCACTCTGACTGGCGTGAAGTGATACCTGAGTGTGGTTTTGATTTGTATTTCCCTGATAAGGAGCGACGCTGAACATCTTTTCATGTGCCTGTTGGCCATCTGGATGTCTTCTTTAGAGAAGTGTCTATTCATGTTTTCTGCCCATTTCTTCACTGGGTTATTTGTTTTTCGGGTGTGGAGTTTGGTGAGCTCTTTATAGATTTTAGATACTAGCCCTTTGTCCGATATGTCATTTGCAAATATCTTTTCCCATTCCGTTGGTTGTCTTTTAGTTTTGTTGGTTGTTTCCTTTGCTGTGCAGAAGCTTTTTATCTTCATAAGGTCCCAGTAATTCACTTTTGCTTTTAATTCCCTTGCCTTTGGGGATGTGTCGAGTAAGAGATTGCTACGGCTGAGGTCAGAGAGGTCTTTTCCTGCTTTCTCCTCTAAGGTTCTGATGGTTTCCTGTCTCACATTTAGGTCCTTTATCCATTTTGAGTTTATTTTTGTAAATGGTGTGAGAAAGTGGTCTAGTTTCAACCTTCTGCATGTTGCTGTCCAGTTCTCCCAGCACCATTTGTTAAAGAGGCTGTCTTTTTTCCATTGGATGTTCTTTCCTGCTTTGTCAAAGATGAGTTGGCCATATGTTTGTGGGTCTAGTTCTGGGGTTTCTATTCTATTCCATTGGTCTGTGTGTCTGTTTTTGTGCCAATACCATGCTGTCTTGATGATGACAGCTTTGTAGTAGAGGCTGAAGTCTGGGATTGTGATGCCTCCTGCTTTGGTCTTCTTCTTCAAAATTCCTTTGGCTATTCGGGGCCTTTTGTGGTTCCATATGAATTTTAGGATTGCTTGTTCTAGTTTCGAGAAGAATGCTGGTGCAATTTTGATTGGGATTGCATTGAATGTGTAGATAGCTTTGGGTAGTATTGACATTTTGACAATATTTATTTTTCCAATCCATGAGCAGGGAATGTCTTTCCATTTCTTTAAATCTTCTTCAATTACCTTCATAAGCTTTCTATAGTTTTCAGCATACAGATCCTTTACATCTTTGGTTAGATTTATTCCTAGGTATTTTATGCTTTTTGGTGCAATTGTGAATGGGATCAGTTTCTTTATTTGTCTTTCTGTTGCTTCATTGTTAGTGTATAAGAATGCAACTGATTTCTGTACATTGATTTTGTATCCTGCAACTTTGCTGAATTCATGTATCAGTTCTAGCAGACTTTTGGTGGAGTCTATCGGATTTTCCATGTATAATATCATGTCATCTGCAAAAAGCGAAAGCTTGACTTCATCTTTGCCAATTTTGATGCCTTTGATTTCCTTTTGTTGTCTGATTGCTGATGCTAGAACTTCCAGCACTATGTTAAATAACAACGGTGAGAGTGGGCATCCCTGTCGTGTTCCTGATCTCAGGGAAAAAGCTCTCAGTTTTTCCCCGTTGAGGATGATGTTAGCTGTGGGCTTTTCATAAATGGCTTTTATGATCTTTAAGTATGTTCCTTCTATCCCGACTTTCTCAAGGGTTTTTATTAAGAAAGGGTGCTGGATTTTATCAAAGGCCTTTTCTGCATCGATTGACAGGATCATATGGTTCTTCTCTTTTTTTTTGTTAATGTGATGTATCACGTTGATTGATTTGCGAATGTTGAACCAGCCCTGCATCCCAGGAATGAATCCCACTTGATCATGGTGAATAATTCTTTTTATATGCTGTTGAATTCGATTTGCTAGTATCTTATTGAGAATTTTGGCATCCATATTCATCAGGGATATTGGCCTGTAGTTCTCTTTTTTTACTGGGTCTCTGTCTGGTTTAGGAATCAAAGTAATACTGGCTTCATAGAATGAGTCTGGAAGTTTTCCTTCCCTTTCTATTTCTTGGAATAGCTTGAGAAGGATAGGTATTATCTCTGCTTTAAACGTCTGGTAGAACTCCCCTGGGAAGCCATCTGGTCCTGGACTCTTATTTGTTGGGAGATTTTTGATAACCGATTCAATTTCTTCGCTGGTTATGGGTCTGTTCAAGCTTTCTATTTCCTCCTGATTGAGTTTTGGAAGAGTGTGGGTGTTCAGGAATTTGTCCATTTCTTCCAGGTTGTCCAATTTGTTGGCATATAATTTTTCATAGTATTCCCTGATAATTGTTTGTATCTCTGAGGGATTGGTTGTAATAATTCCATTTTCATTCATGATTTTATCTATTTGGGTCATCTCCCTTTTCTTTTTGAGAAGCCTGGCTAGAGGTTTGTCAATTTTGTTTATTTTTTCAAAAAACCAACTCTTGGTTTCGTTGATCTGCTCTACAGTTTTTTTAGATTCTATATTGTTTATTTCTGCTCTGATCTTTATTATTTCTCTTCTTCTGCTGGGTTTAGGCTGCCTTTGCTGTTCTGCTTCTATTTCCTTTAGGTGTGCTGTTAGATTTTGTATTTGGGATTTTTCTTGTTTCTTGAGATAGGCCTGGATTGCGATGTATTTTCCTCTCAGGACTGCCTTCGCTGCGTCCCAAAGCGTTTGGATTGTTGTATTTTCATTTTCGTTTGTTTCCATATATTTTTTGATTTCTTCTCTAATTGCCTGGTTGACCCACTCATTCGTGAGTAGGGTGTTCTTTAACCTCCATGCTTTTGGAGGTTTTCCAGACTTTTTCCTGTGGTTGACTTCAAGCTTCATAGCATTGTGGTCTGAAAGTATGCATGGTATAATTTCAATTCTTGTAAACTTATGAAGGGCTGATTTGTGACCCAGTATATGATCTATCTTGGAGAATGTTCCATGTGCACTCGAGAAGAAAGTATATTCTGTTGCTTTGGGATGCAGAGTTCTAAATATATCTGTCAAGTCCATCTGATCCAGTGTCTCATTCAGGGCCCTTGTTTCTTTATTGACCGTGTGTCTAGATGATCTATCCATTTCTGTAAGTGGGGTGTTAAAGTCCCCAGCAATTACCACATTCTTATCAATAAGGTTGCTTCTGTTTATGAGTAATTGTTTTATATATTTGGGGGCTCCGGTATTCGGCGCATAGACATTTATAATTGTTAGCTCTTCCTGATGGATAGACCCTGTAACTATTATATAATGTCCTTCTTCATCTCTTGTTACAGCCTTTAATTTAAAGTCTAGTTTGTCTGATATAAGTATGGCTACTCCAGCTTTCTTCTGGCTTCCAGTAGCATGATAAATAGTTCTCCATCCCCTCACTCTGAATCTAAAGGTGTCCTCAGGTCTAAAATGAGTCTCTTGTAGACAGCAAATAGATGGGTCTTGTTTTTTTATCCATTCTGATACCCTATGTCTTTTGGTTGGCGCATTTAATCCATTTACATTCAGTGTTATTATAGAAAGATACGGGTTTAGAGTCATTGTGATGTCTGTATGTTTTATGCTTGTAGTGATGTCTCTGGTACTTTGTCTCACAGGGTCCCCCTTAGGATCTCTTGTAGGGCTGGTTTAGTGGTGACAAATTCCTTCAGTTTTTGTTTGTTTGGGAAGACCTTTATCTCTCCTTCTATTCTAAATGACAGACTTGCTGGATAAAGGATTCTTGGCTGCATATTTTTGCTGTCTAGCACCCTGAAAATCTCGTGCCAATTCTTTCTGGCCTGCCAAGTTTCAAAAGAGAGATCAGTCACGAGTCTTATAGGTCTCCCTTTATATGTGAGGGCACGTTTACCCCTTGCTGCTTTCAGAATTTTCTCTTTATCCTTGTATTTTGCCAGTTTCACTATGATATGTCGTGCAGAAGATCGATTCAAGTTACGTCTGAAGGGAGTTCTCTGTGCCTCTTGGATTTCAATGCCTTTTTCCTTCCCCAGTTCAGGGAAGTTCTCAGCTATGATTTCTTCAAGTACCCCTTCAGCACCTTTCCCTCTCTCTTCCTCCTCTGGGATACCAATTATGCGTAAATTATTTCTTTTTAGTGTATCACTTAGTTCTCTAATTTTCCCCTCATACTCCTGGATTTTTTTATCTCTCTTTTTCTCAGCTTCCTCTTTTTCCATAACTTTATCTTCTAGTTCACCTATTCTCTCCTCTGCCTCTTCCATCCGAGCTGTGGTGGTTTGCATTTTGTTTTCCATTTCCTTTAAAGCGTTTTTCAGCTCCTCGTGCCTGTTCATTAGTCCCCTGATGTCTGTAGCAAGAGATTCTCTGCTGTCCTGTATGCTGTTTTCCAGCCCAGCGATTAATTTTATGACTATTATTCTAAATTCACTTTCTGTTATATTATTTAAATCCTTTTTGATCAGCTCATTAGCTGTTGTTATTTCCTGGAGATTCTTCTGGGGGGAATTCTTCCGCTTGGTCATTTTGGATAGTCCCTGGTGTGGTGAGGGCCTGCAGGGCACTTCCCCTGTGCTGTGGTGTATAACTGGAGTTGGTGGGCGGGGCCGCAGTCCGACCTGATGTCTGCCCCCAGCCCACCGCTGGGGCCACAGTCAGACTGGTGTGTGCCTTCTCTTCCCCTCTCCTAGGGGCGGGATTCACTGTGGGGTGGCGTGGCCCATCTGGGCTACTTGCACACTGCCAGGCTTGTGATGCTGGGGATCTGGCGTATTAGCTGGGGTGGGAAGGCAAGGTGCACGGCGGCAGGGGGGGCAGGCTTAGCTCGCTTCTCCTTAGGTGATCCACTTCAGGAGGGGCCCTGTGCAGCAGGAGGGAGTCAGATCGCTGCCGGAGGTTTGGCTCCGCAGAAGCACAGAGTTGGGTGTTCGCGCGGAGCGAGCAATTTCCCTGGCCGGAGCCGGTTCCCTTTGGGATTTTGGCTGGGGGATGGGCGGGGGAGATGGCGCTGGAGAGCGCCTTTGTTCCCCGCCAAACTGAGCTCTGTCGTCCGGGGGCTCCGCAGCTCACCCTCCCTTTGTCCTCCAGCCTTCCCGCTTTCTGAGCAGAGCTGTTAACTTATGACCTCCCAGACGCTAAGTCGCGCTTGCTGTCGGAGCACAGTCCGTCAGGCCCCTCCGCTTTTGCAAGCCGGGCTCGGGGGCTCTGCTTGGCCGGCGAGCCGCCCCTCCGCCCCGGCTCCCTCCCGCCAGTCCGTGGAGCGCGCACCGCCTCGCCGCCCTTCCTACCCTCTTCCGTGGGCCTCTCGTCTGCACTTGGGTCCGGTGACTCTGTTCTGCTAATCCTCTGGCGGTTTTCTGGGTTATTTAGGCAGGTGTAGGTGGAATCTAAGTGATCAGCAGGACGCGCGGTGAGCCCAGCGTCCTCCTACGCCGCCATCTTCCTAGTATCTCCGCCCTTCTCATTCTTGATGCATCTTTCCTTCCCTGTCTAGTTTAGTGAAAACATTACCTGCAACAGAATAGTTCAAACAACATTTTTGTATACTCAGTTAAAGAGTATCTCTTAATTAATATCAAGTAAATGTCATATGTTAGATTTGACTTTTTACTATTAGAATAGACATTAATGAAACGACCAAGTTCAAATCTCACATGAAACAAAAATAAATGGAGATTGCATTTCATTTTTATCTATTTCTGTGTACACCATTGGAATTCCTATTCTTGGCATAGAGTCTAGCCTTATCAATTTCAAATTTGTGATTATTTTGAAAACCACATTAGGAGCCGAGGGGACTAATTTTGATAAGGGCTAAATATTCTCCAGGAAGCGGCTGGTTCTCCACCTCTGCAGCTGGGCCTTTGTTGTTTCATCTGGGTAGTGGGCAGAGATGCCAGAAAGTTTAGATTATTTTTTCTCTAAGAACAGAGGCAGCTTTTAGGAGGAAGGATTCAACCTAAATTAGCTAAATAAGGGGACTGGAAAAAGAGCCAAAATGGGCTGAGTTAGAGGATATTGATTAAAAGAGTGAAGTTCTGTGCTGATTGAGATAGTTAAGTCTTTTTTTCTGGGTTTTATGTTTGAAATCCTGCATGGCATCAATTCGAGTGACATCCATACATGGATAAATTATAGGTATGTACATTTTATATCTATGTATCTGTTATTTCCTTGGTAACTGATATCCTCCTGAGATGCTAAGGCATAAAGTAGCCCAATCTTACTCAGTTTACACTTATATGAATAATTTATTTCCTTATATTATTTTAAGGAACTTATAGTAGAGAAGATGCATATATACAAATAATAGTATAATGAGATAAATATTCATAAAAACTGGAAAATTTGTGTTAAATCTAGGAAGCATTGATTTTTCTGATATGACCAGAATTTAGGTTTTATGGATGGTTAAAATGAAGAGGGCTCTGCAAGGCAGTCAGATCAAGGGGATCCTTGAATGTATGCAAAAGAATTTCTTTCTTTTTTAAAAATTTTTTTTAATGTTTATTTTTGACAGAGAGAGACAGACAGAGCATGAACGGGGTAGGGTCAGAGAGAGAGGGAAACACAAATCTGAAGCAGGCTCCAGGCTCTGAGCTGTCAGCACAGAGCCCGACGCGGGGCTCGAACTGACAGAGCGCAAGATTTTGACCTGAGCCAAAGTCAGACGCCCAACTGACTGAGCCACAAAAGAATTTCAATTTGAGTCTAAGAGTGCACATTTATAACAGGTAGAAGGAAGGAAAGAAATAATGCCTCCCTTTTCCTGAACTTCATCTACAATATGAAAATTGAATCCTTATAACTAACAGCATTATGAATTATAGATGGATAAACTAGGGTTGGAACAGCCTTCATCAAATGCACGTGCACCAGTTATTATATTAAGCACTCTGCATCCAGTATAACCCTTACATTGACACAGTGAGTGGAATGAGATTCTTCATGTTACATGTGAGGAGACCATGATCTGTAGAGGATGAGGATTGGCGGTAGAAGGATTGAAACTCAACCTGGTCACTAAAGCCTCTTTTGCTGCAGGATCCCTCAGGTGCTTTAGATGAGTAGAATAAATTATACCCTGAAAAAGAGAAGTAAAGAAAGGAAGAGCCTTCAGTAAAGTTTCTTAACATTAAAATCATCATTAGGAACCAGAAAGATGGAGCAGACATATTTTTCTCTATTACTCCCACTAAAACGTGGACATTATATATAAAAGAAACATGAAGGCTATGAAAAGTGGAGAGGAGGAGGCAGACCAGTTAGAGACCTTAAGACCTGAGTAATACCACAGTGATAAAATTCCCTGTGTTTTCTTTCTCCACACATATCCTAGACTCATTGTTTTCATTTATTCATTTGTTTTAAGTGCATTGATAATTGCTTGTTGAAGCATGGTTTTTATTATGGCTGCTTTGCATTTCTTGTGAACTAATTCTATCATTTGTGTCATCCTGATGTTGGCATTAGCAGCATGCAAATATGCAATTATAGAGCTCACTAGTAAAAGTAAATATACGGAATAGTGTTCAAATTCAGAATAGTCTTAATTGTGTAACGGTGGTACATCAGTCACTTTAACTCTAAAAAAAAGGTAAATGAAAAAAGTTTAAAAATAGCTATAGCTATAGTAATCCATTATAGATTAACAATATAAAAAGATGTAAATTGTTACATCAATAACATAAGAAATGGGAGGGAGAAGTATAGTGGTTTAAGTACAATGGATTTAAGTTATTAGCTGCCTAAAATAGATTATTATAACTATGTTTTATATAAACCTTATGGTAATCACAAAGAAAACAAACCTGTAGTAGATACACATACTATAAAGAAATAGGAATCAAAGTATATTGTTACAAAAAAACCCATCAAATCACAAAGGAAGACAGCAAGAGAGGAAGGAGAGAATAAAGAAACTATAAAACATTCAGAAAACACTTAACAAGATGGCATTAGTAATTCTTTGCCTTTAAATAACCACTTTAAATATAAATGGATTAAATTCTCCAATCAAAAAGCATAGAGTGATTGAACATATTTTTAAAAAGATCAAACTATGTGCTGCCTGGAGAGATTCACTTTAGCTTTAAGGACTCACATAAGCTTAAAATAAAGGAATGGAAAAAGATAATCCATGCAAATGGTTACCAAAAGAGAGCAGGGGTGCCTAGATTTATGTCAAGTTAAAATATACTTTAAGTCCAAAATTATCTTATAAGATAAAGGAGGTCATTATATAATGAGAAAGGAGTCAATTTATTGAGAGGATATAACAATTGTAAATACGTAGACAGCATTGGAGATTGCAAATATGCAAAGCAAACATTAACAGAAGTGAAGGGACAAATAGGTAGCAATAAAATAGTAGAAGACTTCAGCACCTCACTTTCAGCAATGGATAGATTATCCAGACATAAAATCAATAGGAAACAATGAATTTGAGCAGTATAGACAGAACATGTGTGTATAATAGACATACAGAGAACATTCTGTCCCAAAACAACAAAATACACACTCAAGCACACTTTGAACGTTATTCAGTATATATCATATGTTAGGTAACAAAACAAATCTTAACAGATTTATGAAAATTGAAATAATATAAAGTATCTTTTCCAACCATGGTGGTATGAAACGAGAAATCAGTAACATGAGGAAAATTAGACAATTCAGAAATATATGAATGTTAACACACTCATGAACAACCAATAGTTCAAAGAAGAAGTCAAAAAGGAACTTTTTTAAAAAACCTTGAAACAATGGAAAATGAGACACAACATTAGGGGATGCAGTAAATGGAGGTCTAAGATTAAAATCTGTATCAATAAATGCCTACACAAAGAAAAAAGAACAATCTCAAATAAACAACCTAACATTATAACTCAGGGAACTAGGACAAAAAGAATAAAATAAGACCAAAATTAGCACATGGCAGTAAGTAATAAAGATTAGAGTGGAGATAAATGAAATTGTTATTAGAAACAATAAAAAGATCAATGGAACTAAGTTATCTTTTTGAAAAGATTAAAAACACCTTTAGCTAGTCTAAGAAAAGAGGAAAAAGACTAAAATAAATAAAATTAGGGGAAAAATTACAGCTGCAATCCATATAAAGGATCACAAGAGACTACTATGAACAATTACATACCAATAAATTGTAGAACCTAGAAAGTAAATCCCTAGAAACATACAATCTTCCAAGATTGAATCATGAGGAAATAGAAAATTGAACAGATCAGTAATGAGTAAGGAGAATGAATGAATCATCAAAAACCTCACAACCAAGGGAAATCCTAGATCAGATGATTTTACTGGTGAATAATACTAAACACTTAAAGAATTAATTCCAGTCCTCAACTCTTCCAAAAAAGTAAAAAGGAGGGAGTACTTCCAAACTCATTTTATGAGGTCAGCAATTCCCTAATACCAAAACCATACAAGGACACTACAAAAAAAGAAATTTATATGCCAGTATCCCTAATGAACATAGATGCAGAAACCCTCAACAAAATACTAGCAAACCATATTTAACAGCACGTCAAAATGACCATACACCATGATTGAGGGGGATCTATCCCAGGAATGCAAGGATGGTTCAACAAATGCAAATCAATAAACATGATACACCATATTAATAGACTGAAGGATAAAAATCATATAATCATAACATATGCCAAAAAAATTTGACACAATTCAGAATTTTTATGATAAAAACTGTCAACAAATTAGGTATAGAAAGAATGTAGCTCAACATGATAAAAGGTGATACGTGACAAGTCTACAGCTAACATTATACTCAGTGGCGAAAAGCTGAAAGCTTTTCCTCTAAGAAGAGACAAAGACAAGGAAGCCCACTCTTGCCACTTTTGTTCAACATATTTCTGTAAGGGCTGCCCAGATAATAAGGCAAGAAAAAAATTAAAAGGACTCTAGATCAGAAATGAAGAAGTAAAATGAATAAGACATGATCTTATATATGGAAAACTCTAAAAACTACACTGGAAAACTATCAGAACTAATGAATGAATTCAGTAAATTTGCAAGAAAAAATACCAATATACAAAAGTCAGTTATGTTTCTGTATACTAACAATGAACTTTCTGAAAAGAAATTAAGAAAATTTCATTTATAATAGCATCAAAAAAGGGGCACATGGGTGACTCAGTCAGTTAAGCGTCCAACTTCAGCTCAGGTCATGATCTTGCAGTTCATGAGTTGGAGCACCACGTCAGACTATGCTGACAGCTCAACCCCTCTCTGCCTCTCCTGAACTCATGCTCTGTCTCTCTCTCTCCCTCTCTCTCTCTCTCTCAAAAATAAATAAACATGAAAAAAAATTTATAACAGCATCAAAAAGAATAAGATACTTAGGGATAAATTTAACCACAGAGGTGAAAGATACGTACAATGAAAATGATAAAACACTGATTAAAGAAATTAAAGAAGACACAAATAAATGGGAAGTTATCCCATGTTCATGGATTGAAAGAATTAAAATTGTTAAAATATCCATACTGCCCAAAGCTATCTAAAACTTCAATGCAATCTCTATCAAAATTACATTATTTTTCAAAGAAAGAGAAAAAACAATCCTAAAATTGATACAGAACCAAGAAAGACCCTGAATTGCCAAAGCAGTCTTAAGCAAAAATATCAAAGCTGTAGACATCACACTCTTCTCTGACTTCAAATTATACTATCATACAGTCAAAACATAATAATCAAAAAAGTATGCCACTAGCATAAAAGTAGTCACATAAAGGAACAAAATAGAGCACAGAAATAAACCCACATATATATAGTCAACTGATCTTTGGAAGAGTGCCAAGCATGTACAATGGAGAAAGGATAGTGTCTTCAATAAATGACATAGGGAAAATTGGATATCCATATGCAGAATGAAACTAGACTCTTATTCCATACATAAAAATCAATTCAAAAAACTGGGGTGCCTGGGTGGCTCAGTCAGTTAAGTGTCCGACTTCAGCTCAGGTCATGATCTCATAGTCCGTGAGTTCGAGACCTGCATCAGGCTCTGTGCTGACAGCTCAGAGCCTGGAGCTGCTTCGGATTCTGTGTCTCCCTCTCTCTGCCCCTCCCCTGCTCATGCTCTGTCTCTGTCTCAAAAATAAATAAAAACATTAATTTTTTTAAATCAATTCAAAATGAATTAAAAACTGAAACGTCAGGCTTGAAGCTTTAAAAGTCCTAAAGCATAGGTAAAAAGTTCCTTGGGGAACCTGGGTGACTCAGTCAGTTAGGCAACTAAATCCTGACGTCAGCTCAGGTCTTGATCTCAGGGTCATTACTTCAAGCCCCACATTGGACTCCATGCTGGGCATGAAGCCTACTTTGTAAAAAAATTCCTTGACATTTGTCTTGGCAATGACTTTTTGAATGTGATACTAAGAACACAAGCACAAGCAACAAAAGCAAAAATAAGCAAGTAGGATTACATTGAAATAAAAAGCTTCCACACAGCAAAGGAAACCACAAACAAATGAAAAGACAACCTATGGAATGGGAGTAAATATTTGCAAAGCATACATATTTGATAAGGGTTTAATATCCAAAATATGTAAGGAACTCCTACAACTTAATCACAAAAAACCTACAAATAATCTGATTTAAAAATGGGCAAAGGACCTAACTAGACCTTTCTCCAAAGAAGACATACAGAAGGTCAACAGGCACATGAAAACATGCTCAACATCACTAATCATCAGAGAAATGCAAATTAAAACCACAATGAGATATCACTTCACGCCTGTAAGGATGACTATAATAAAAATAAAAAGATAACAAGTGTTGGTGAGCATGAGACATGGGAGTCCTTGTGCATTGTTGTGGAAATACAAAATGGTGCAGCCACTGTGGAAAACAGTATGGGGTTTCCTCAAAAAATTAAGAATAGAACTACCATATCACCCAACAACCCTGCTTCAGGTGTATATCCAAAGGAACTGAAATAAGATTCTTGAAGAGATACCTGCACTCCTATGTTTATTATAGCATTGTTTGCAATAGCCAGGATATGGAAACAACCTAAATACCCATTGGTGGATGAACAGATTGAAAAAATGTGACATCCACATACAACAGACAATGCTGTTTAATAAGAAGGAAATCCTGCCATTTACAACAGTGAAATAAGCCAGAAAAATACTGTATGATACCACTTTTATGTGGAATCTAAAATAGACTCGTACAGAGTAGAATGGTGGATACTAGAGGTTGGGGGGGAGGAAATGGAGAGGTGACAGGTTAAAAGGTACAAGGTTTCAGTTATGTAAGGTCAATAAATTCTGCAGATCTATTATAAAGCACAGTGCATATAGCTAATAGTGTATACTTAAAATTTGCTAAGAAAGTAGATCTTAAATTAAATGTTCTCTTTTTTGAATGTTTATTTATTTTGAGAGAGAGAGAGAGAGTGCATGCATGTGCCGGTGTGTGTGCTCCAGTGGGGATGGGGGAGCGGTGGCAGAGTGAGAGAGAATCCCAAGCAGGCTCCGCCATGACTCAGGGCTCAACCCCAGGAACCATGAGATCATGGCCTGAGCCCTAATCAAGAATTGGGATAGTCAACCGACTGAGCCACCTATGTGCTCCATAAGGTGCTACCACTAAAAAACTAAACTAAAATAAAATAATTAAGGTGGCAGGAGGAGAGCTTTGGAGGTGATGTGTATATTTATGGTCTTGATGGTGATGATAGTTTCACAGGTGTATATTTATCTCAAACTCATCGTGTTGTATACGTTAAGTATATACAGCTTTTTATATGTCAGCCATACCTCAATAAAGTTGCTTTAAGCAATAAAGAACCAAATAAACATTATAGAATGGAAAATAATAACCACAATAAATAGGAACATTAGTATTGTATTTTGTATCATAGAAGGCCTTTTCCAATTAAAGATTCATGGTAGTCACAATACCAGGACCTTGCTTGATTTGTCTCATTTGGTTTTCACAAAAGTCCATATGAGAAAGCTGTTCATCACCATTTTATAGATGAGGGAGTAGGAGACAGTGGAATAGCTTGCCCAAGGTTCTGGTGCTAACAGCTTTAATCCAGTTTCCTCTGATTCTTAAACCTGTGCTTTTTGGCACTATCCTGATTATAGCCTCCATTTGCACGGTGATTCTCTTCTAACTTCCTACCTGACCATTGCAGCAAGTTCATAATATCTAGCGTGACTTCATGGGCTGCATTACCCCCACAAAAAATTGTTTCTAGAACGAAATTTATTTTATCCAACTCTTTGAACTGTGAGTTCTATAGCTATCGACTTATTTTAACTCTACTTAGGAAACTTTTGTTTTTAATATTCATACTTTTTTTTTACTGTGTGCATTCACTTTTCTAATGCTTTTAATGACAATTAAGTGAGGTATCAGCTGTGTTATGGGCAAGGCTAGTCAGAATCAGAGAAAATTTGCCTGTAACTTGTCTTGAGCAACTGTTTTTTTTTTTAATTTTTTTTTCAACGTTTATTTATTTTTTGGGACAGAGAGAGACAGAGCATGAACGGGGGAGGGGCAGAGAGAGAGGGAGACACAGAATCGGAAACATGCTCCAGGCTCTGAGCCATCAGCCCAGAGCCCGACGCGGGGCTCGAACTCACGGACCGCGAGATCGTGACCTGGCTGAAGTCGGACGCTTAACCGACTGCGCCACCCAGGCCCCCCTTGAGCAACTGTTTTAAAGCCGCCTGAATTTGAGGAAAATTGGCCCTGAGACCTTAGAATCTGACATCTATGCCAGTTGATTTTTGTCCATCTCTGTGTCTGAGAACAACATAATAGAAATTGTGTTACATCCTCAGTGCATATTTTAAAAATTATGATGTTTCTTTCTTCCTGGGTCTATATTTCCAACATATTATTTGTACGTGCTCTTAATCCTCATAGAAGCAAAATCATCAATAATTTAAGTCATGTTAGCTCTTAAAAGTTTCTGTAGAAACTATATAGGTGTTCCATAATTTCAGCAATCTGAACTGGAGTATGTATCATGTTTTTTAGTGCCATTTGGCCAAAAAATCAGCATTTTTTTAAGAATAAAAAATGTCCAGTTAACATTCTTATACTATGTTAAGTTTAGACTGCCCACGTATTAAAGATTGAAAAGGAATGGCTTATTTTCAGAAAGTTAAATGACAGAACAAGCAGTATTCAGTCTACTGGGAAAGAGTGTGGGGTGGAGTATGGTGGGCGGGCTGCTGGTCTTCTTACATGACCGGTAGGATGCCAGTCACCTGCCAGAGAATGGGGTCTTGTCGCCTCAGGGCCCAGGGCCAAATCACAGGGCGGGCGGCATTTATTTATCTAGTTCCTTCCCATTTCCTCGCTGACCCCCTTTTTCTGCTAAGTCTCCGTGACCTCTCTCATGATCTGGCAGAGGGAGCCATTCAGTACTTCCCTGCTGCCTTTTGTTTCGGAGAGGCAGACCCCTCAGACCACCTCTTCCATGAATGCTTCCAAATAGGATTCCTCCTCCCACTCCAACAAGTATTCTTTGTCTTTCGAAGATAGATGAAAAGACTTCGAATCTAATATCCCAGGTGAGATATAATTCTTCTGGGTTGCTTATCTGGGTCATAAAAGGAAAAGCATATAGTTGGCTTGTAAAAAAAAAATCGAGGCTAAAATATAGAACACAGTAGGCCTCATCGAGGGGGCAGGTTAGTTACGTTAGAAAAGAACTCTTTAAAGTCTCACTCTGTTTCTAATTCGTGGGCTAGATGAGGGCGTAGTGCTAGTGCAGAACTCCTCCTGGGAGCTACTGTCTATTTCTGGCAAGTTCACTTTTCAAGATCAGGAGAAAGGTTGTCAACGACTTGACATTCTTCCTGAAATACTGCTGACCTCTGTGTTGTTGTTGTTTATTTATTTTTGGAAGTACAGCACTGAAGGGGCTATTTCATCTTTGCTGTCTTGCTGAAATTTGTAATGCTTCCCAACATTTTAATGTCATGTCACAGAGAGAAAATGGTCGCTAGTACTTGGGAACAAGAGGGGATTTCGAGCCTGGAGGAGACTGCTCCAGGCTGGGAGGACTGGCCTGGGACTCTGGCCAGTGCAGCTGTACATTGGTTGGGAAGCTACCATTAGAAAAGTTGTGACAACTCAGTTATAACCTTCTGGCCAAAACTGCCCCCTACCTGGGATGTGACAGAACATGGCCCATTGTTTTCAGCAGACCAGGGTAGTCAAAGAGAAGCAGAAACCAAATTTGCAGCTTAGGTATGAGAAAATGAACAGAGTGTTGATACAAGATGATAACATAGTAGAATGAGCAAAACTGGAGTCCGAGAGGTTGGGCAGTCAGGAGTCATCCTCTAGACTCAGAATTGGGACCAGATGGGGAATCCATGATGAACGTAGGGATCCAATTAGAGGGCAAAGCACAGTAATAGAGAATAATTGAGGGTGACAAGCACACAGAAGACCAGCCAGGTAGTATCTGGGAAGTGGATCCTCGCTCTGGGGTTGGAACTGGGAGGCAGAAATCCTATCCTGCGAAGGGGCCAAGAAGAAAGTAGGAACATAGAGCTTCTGTCCCAGTAGGGCCCCCGAATTCTAGCTGTAGCAGCAGACCAGGCATTTAGGAACAAGGACCAAGGCATATGCCTCATTGGTAGACTCAGAGCCCACGAGGCTGCCCAGAGTCCTGAACGACGGCATGAGCGCTGGTATCAGCCGTGGGCACCGTTCAGGTTTGGACCTTTGAATCCTAGAATGGATGACTGCGTTTCGCAAATTACCTTCGGCCTCAGATCAGGATTGGTCCTGGGAATATGGGGAAACTGCACCAACCTGTGAGCAAAAAGGAGGACAGTCCAAAGGCTGAGGGTCCTCCTGGGCCCGACACAAAACGCAGCAATTCAGCCTCAGCTGCCAGGCGCTGCTGCGTCCGGCCTTGCCCCGTTGTGACTCGAAGACAGAGCAACAGTCAGGAGTGCTCCTCAAAGGAGTACAGGCCAGTTTTCTAAAGAAAAAAAACATGTATACCAGTAAAATTTACTTTTACTTTCCCGTTCATCCTCCGATGTTAACGTTATACTAAAAGATTCGGAAAAGCAAAAGTAATATTTCTAATTGCCATCGTTTTTATGTTTCTTGCTGTTTATGAAGAGGACTACTAGGATCTCCATTTTTGATCTGTTAGAAAATCTCTTTTAAAACTTGTCTGCAGCTGGCTGGCACCTTTCTCCTTATTTAGTGTTTACCCTCCGTTCATATGCCTTGCTGTCGGTGAGCTTGGGACTGACATGTTTTTTAATAAATTACGCGGTCGAACCATATGAAATTTGGATATTTGACTGTCTTTGTGTTTTAGAAACTGCACTTTCCTATGGGCCAACCTGGTAGTACCTGCTGTCTCTTGCTTCTTTTCCTGTAAACAGCAAACATGCCCTTAATTAAGGAGGGACCCAGAACCAGGCTGCTCCGTCAGAGGAACCGCATCTTCCACACAATGCTGCTGCTCGGTGCTTCCCCTCAGCCTGCAGTTTTTACACTTCCTGTCTTGGCCAGAATGAGCTGAAATTTGAATGCACTGCTTTCCTGTCAGTCAGAAGCTGTCATCTTACCTGGACCAACAGAGCTTTAAGCCATAAGAATTTCAGCTTAGGTCAACACTTTTCTTTTTTTTTTTTTTTTAATTTATTTATTTTTTTTGAAATTAGAAATTGCTTTTATTAGAAATTACTTTTCTTTTTTTTTAATATATATATGAAATTTATTGACAAATTGGTTTCCATACAACACCCAGTGCTCATCCCAAAAGGTGCCCTCCTCAATACCCATCACCCACCCTCCCCTCCCTCCCACCCCCCATCAACCCACAGTTTGTTCTCAGTTTTTAACAGTCTCTTATGCTTTGGCTCTCTCCCACTCTAACCTCTTTTCTTTCTTTTTTTTTTTTTTCCTTCCCCTCCCCCGTGGGTTCCTGTTAAGTTTCTCAGGATCCACATAAGAGTGAAACCATATGGTATCTGTCTTTCTCTGTATGGCTTATTTCACTTAGCATTACACTCTCCAGTTCCATCCACGTTGCTACAAAAGGCCATATTTCATTTTTTCTCATTGCCACGTAGTATTCCATTGTGTATATATACCACAATTTCTTTATCCATTCATCAGTTGATGGACATTTAGGCTCTTTCCATAATTTGGCTATTGTTGAGAGTGCTGCTATGAACATTGGGGTACAAGTGCCCCTATGCATCAGTACTCCTGTATCCCTTGGATAAATTCCTAGCAGTGCTATTGCTGGGTCATAGGGTAGGTCAATTTTTAATTTTCTGAGGAACCTCCACACTGCTTTCCAGAGTGGCTGCACCAATTTGCATTCCCACCAACAGTGCAGGAGGGTTCCCGTTTCTCCACATCCTCTCCAGCATCTATGGTCTCCTGATTTGTTCATTTTGGCCACTCTGACTGGCGTGAGGTGATACCTGAGTGTGGTTTTGATTTGTATTTCCCTGATAAGGAGTGATGCTGAACATCTTTTCATGTGCCTGTTGGCCATCTGGATGTCTTCTTTAGAGAAGTGTCTATTCATGTTTTCTGCCCATTTCTTCACTGGGTTATTTGTTTTTCGGGTGTGGAGTTTGGTGAGCTCTTTATAGATTTTAGATACTAGCCCTTTGTCCGATATGTCATTTGCAAATATCTTTTCCCATTCCGTTGAGGTCAACAATTTTCTAAAGAGACTGTGTCCTCAGAACCTCCTTTCCCCAATATTTACCTAGCTCATAAGTAAGTTTTAGGGGCACCTGTGGCTTAGTTGGTTAAGCGCCCAACTTTGGCTCAGGTCACGATCTCACAGCTCATGAGTTCGAGCCCTGCATCGGGCTCTGTGCTGACAGCTCAGAGCCTGGAGCCTGCTTCAGATTCTGTGTTCCCCCCTCTCTCTGCCCCTCCCCAGCTTGCACTCTGTCTCTCTCTCACAAAAATAAATAAACATTTAAAAAGATAAGTTTTAAATAGTTTTATCACACCTAGAACAACCAATTCAGTGGTTTTTTTTTTTTCCTATGGGTATAGATTTATGTGGAATCATGCATGCTGTTACACACACATACACACACATGCACATGCACGTGAGTAAGGTTCTGCATTTTCAGAAAGGCAGGCCAAAGTTTGGGATGCCCTCTCTTTAACATAAGTATTTCTCTGCAGAGAACACAAGTAAGCACAGGGGCGCCTGGGTGGCTCAGTCGGTTAATCGTCTGACTTCAGCTCAGGTCATGATCTCACGGTCCGTGAGTTCGAGGCCTGCGTCGGGCTCTGTGCTGCCAGCTCAGAGCCTGGAGCCTGCTTCGGATTCCGTGTCTCCCTCTCCCTCTGCCCCTCCCCTGCTCATGCTCTGTCTCTCTCTGTCTCAAAGATAAATAAAAACATTAAAAAGAATTTTAAAAAAACAAGTAAGCACAGCGTTGCAATCCAGAAACTTGTTCCCAGCACAACGCAGGTTAAAAAGGGTACAGACAACTGTATCTGAGAGCCCCTCATCCCTTGCTTCTTTTGTGCTTTCGTCTCCCATCGTTATCTTCCTTCAAGTTCTTCACCAAAATATGCAACATATGCTCCTGTCATTTGATATATTCTTTTGCACTTCACACTTCATTCTGATCTGTGTGCTCTGGAGACGTGTTCTCACAGGGCTTGCCTCGTGGAATCGGGAGGCGCTCCATTCTTGTGACGCTCGGTGCGTCCCATTCCGTTTTGCATCCCTCATTACTGCAGAGACAGAGAGGAGCTAGGATGGAATTGGGAAGTAATAAGCAGGTGATTAGATGACTAGAGGGACTGATTTCTGAGTGAAGGTTGAGGGAAACAAAATTTCTCTAAACTGAAGCAAATGCCGAGCAAGAAGGTCTGTGGCTGCCGTCTACAGTGCTGGACAAACTGGACAAATAAGCCTTGGGAAGAGAGTGTTAGTGCCACGCAGCACATGTTGGGGTGAGGATGTGGAATTAGGAAAACTCATGACTGTAATGAATCATTTAAAAGTCTCAAATTGAAGGGCACCTTGATGGCTCAGTCGGTTGAGCGTCTGACTCTTGATTTGGGCTCAGGTCATGATCCCAGGGTTGTGGGTTTGAACCCTGCGTTGGGCTCTGCACTTAGCATGGAGCCTGCTTAAGATTCTCTCTCTCTTCCTCCCTCTGCCCTTTTCCCCACTTGTGCTCTCTGTCTCTCTCTCTCTCTCTAAAAAAAAAAGTCTTAAATTGTGTATGGGTTAGATGGATAGCAAAACTTCAGAGTAATAGTATCTTAATGAAAACTCAGTTGTACTTGAAATAAACACTTCCCAGTTTCCCTTAGGATAGCCTCAACTTTTTTCTGCAGGAAGTTCTTTCAAAACTCCCCATTAGATCTCATATGCTGTAGCTTAAACAAATTAACTCCTGCTGCGTTGTTATTAGAAACAGTACTTACTCACATCTTCAGTCCTCACATGGGACTCTGGCACACGCTGACATATTTCCCCCAGACATGAGACGCAGCAAACAATACTGCTCTACCCTGTAAATACCTGCCTTGGTTTCTCTTTGCACAAGAATTATACCACAGTGCTCTCAAGTTTCTTCCTTTTTTTTTAATGTTTTATTTTTATTTTTGAGAGAGAGCACAAGCAGGGGAGGGGCATAGAGGGAGGCCGGCAGAGGATCTGAAGTGGGCTATGGGCTCTGTGCTGACAGTAGCAAGCCCTGTACAGGATGCAGGGCTCGAACTCTTGAAACGTGGGATCATGACCTGAGCTGAAGTCGGACTGAGCCACCCAGGTGCCCCTCATGTTTCTTCTTTTTTTTTTTTTTTTTTTTTTCAACGTTTATTTATTTTTGGGACAGAGAGAGACAGAGCATGAACGGGGGAGGGGCAGAGAGAGAGGGAGACACAGAATCGGAAACAGGCTCCAGGCTCTGAGCCATCAGCCCAGAGCCGACGCGGGGCTCGAACTCACGGACCGCGAGATCGTGACCTGAGCTGAAGTCGGACGCTTAACTGACTGCGCCACCCAGGCGCCCCTCATGTTTCTTCTTTTGATGATGTTAAGAACCTTGTCCCCCTTCTGCCCATCTTATTGGTGCTAATAATTAAGTCAACAATTTTGAGGCTTTCTAAGAAAGTGCCAGTCAATTAGGGAAAGTTGCTTATCCTGTGTGCGACTGTTTTCTTACCTGTAAAATAAATATGTCAATACCACCTTTGGGTATTTAGTAATAAATATTAGAAATAATCTATGTAAAAAACTTGAATTTTAATGGACCTATAGTACACAGTCATCAGAGGTACCTTTTTTGGTCTTATTATAAATTGTATTTATTAGTATACATCTTCACTAGATTTATAGCAGATGTTCAGTTAATGGATTATTGAATCAATAACTAAACAAACTGATAAATCAATGCCAAGTATTACACATTACGGAACATGGATGTAAAGGGGACCCTCCTGTCTGCAGCAAAGGCTGATGATCATCCCTGTTGCCAGTTTAGATTCACTCTGGCTTATTTGGTCAGGCTGGTGTCATCCTAACCACGCCATCCCAAAGTCCAGAAGATCAATTGTAGGTATAGGTTGGTACTAAAGGCTTTCCGGGGTTAGATTGTTTGTACGTTCTCCTTGGAAAACTCCACTCTATTTTAAAATAGAGGAAAAACTGCATCGGTCCCTGATTTTATCATGCCATTAAAATAGCAAAAAGGGGCGCCTGGGTGGCGCAGTCGGTTAAGCGTCCGACTTCAGCCAGGTCACGATCTCGCGGTCCGTGAGTTCGAGCCCCGCGTCGGGCTCTGGGCTGATGGCTCGGAGCCTGGAGCCTGTTTCCGATTCTGTGTCTCCCTCTCTCTCTGCCCCTCCCCCGTTCATGCTCTGTCTCTCTCTGTCCCAAAAATAAATAAACGTTGAAAAAAAATAAAATAAAATAAAATAAAATAGCAAAAGAAAACGTTTATGTTTTCATAATAAAAGAATTTATTATGCATCATATATCGGCAAATATACGGTAAATTGGAAGTAAACTCATAAAAAAGACCCAACTGCTTAGATATTGATGCATTTGACTATGTGCTTCCCTACATGGAGAGGATGATAGCACTGGGATAATAGTAGCCACTATCATATAATGGGGTGTGTACATGTGTGTCAGTGTGAGATTTCTCATGGTCCCAACAACCCTTAGGGTTGGATCTGATTTTCCCATTTAACTGGAGAGAAACTGAAGCTTGAGCATGAAGTACCTTCCCCAGGGTTGTGCACAGGTGACCTCCTGTCACACCTGTGCTTTCCCTGACAGTGGCTCTCTGATTCCTCAGCAGCGGCAGAGCTTTGGGGCTTCTTTAGAGACAGGGATGTGGGCAGAGAAATTTAACAGAGACTACTGATCAGCCTATAGAAAGAACCAGATCCTGTGTCCTGGCAGATCCTTGCTAGTTAGGCTCCAAACAACATTTCAGATTCAGGATCCAGCCTTCACTGTGGTCTCTCCGTTTTCATCTGAGGTGTCTCTTCACGTTCAAACACGGCACTTCCTAGCAGGTTTCAGAAGGATTAAGCAGAAATACAGTATTTCTGGATACATGAATGTTAAGAAATAAGAACAGAAAATTCTCTGATACTGGTAAATAGTTACCCATAGTATTTTGTGATGCACGTGGTCAAATCAGGGCATAAATATAAGCAAATAAAAACTTTCAATCAAGCGTTTATATGACATTTTCATCACTCTACCAGAAGCACATTATTATGTTAGTCTTAGATTTTTAAGTTTCCAAAATTGTAAAACTGTGTGTGCTAATGACTCTACCTATGATACTCTGCGGACCAGTGTCTGTGATCTGGCACCTGAGATTTCCTCAAAGGGCGATCTGAAAAGAAACATTAGGGTGTATTCAGTGAGAGGAGAATGTCTGTATTCAGGTCTTAAAGTTTGGGTGTAAGTCTGTTCCCTTGACAGTGGATTCCTGATGTATCACTATAAACTGACGACTGTGCTCTCACTTTTATACAAACCAGTGCTTTTGGCTGCCCGTATTCCGACATGAACTTGAAAAAGGAGTCAACTCTTCATGACCGTCTGCGAGAACAGACACAGGCAAATTTGGACTCTGACTCTTCACATTCAAGATCAAAGAACCTCTGCAGTTTGAACTTCAACGGAAAACACGAGAAGGTGAACAGTCAGCCCAGGTAAGGAACTTTTTGAAAATGTAAATCAGAAAGTAAAGCATGCAGAATAAGAGCAAATATTTTAACTGTACTAGTTTCTTATGTTTCCTTGAAGCGGTTATGTTCGGTTTTGGGTATGATTATGTTCACTGGCTCCTAGAATTCATCTAAGGCTTGATGTTCATTTAAAACACATTTTTTATTTCTTCGCTCACAAAAATTTGAACTTACCCCTTTCTAAATACACATGTGAGGGATAAGAAAGCACATCTCATCTATAAAATTCCGTAAGAGTCCCCTTTATCTTGAACTTCTTTACTCTTTGGTATGGTGTCAGAGTCATGGCCGAGTATTTGCAGTCCCACCAGGACTGCGTCTCCTACCTGGGATCTGTCTTGTCATCGTTAATCCAGATGCACCTCACGCAGGATTTCTTCTCTCTCGGAACAGTTTCCATTTTGACTCCTTGATCACGCTCTGTCCTTTTGTTCTTAAGTGTGAACTTCTGTTTTAAGTAAGCATCAATTTTTGATTTTCATTTACATGCTATCATTTTCTAAGGGGCTGCAAACACAACCTTATTTGGTATGTTTTAACCTAAATGTGTTAATAATCTAACAATTTTTTTTTAAAAAAGAGCTCCCTTTCTCCAAGTCAGGAATTGTAAACAGAAAAATCCGACACTCAGTAAGTAATGGGAGATCAGACAGGTGGAGCCAAGAAACGCCTGTCAGAGCAGTGAGAAGTGGGTGTTTTTCAGACTCTGCTTCAGACAGAAGGCACTCCCCTTCAAGCCCTTGAAAGACAGTAGACCCTCCTTCCTTGAGGTTTGAAGGAGTGGCTACTTGAGGGGCTGCTGTTTCTCTGAAACCTCCAGAGCTTTGCTCTTTTCATTCAGCACGTGAGAAAGGAAGAGGTTCGTGCCTTTCAGCATGTGTGCCTGCGTTTCCACTGCAACAACTTTCTGCCCATTTATGCCATGGGTCCCAGCAAGGCTGCTCCTTCACTCCCAAGGGGAGACCCATCCGTTGGGAGAGTTTGGTGCAAAGTGTGGGTTTTGTTCTTTTTCAGGCAAATGTTGGTATAGGGTATTTGGGTGACCTTTCATTCTTGTCCAATAGCTGATTTTGGTTTTACTCTCTCTGCACACCACCGTGCAGATTAGCTCTCCTTTAATGTACAATTTCTTTCCTATGGATACTCATGCCTCTCTATTTTTGTAGCTGTATCTTGCATTTGTGTTATTTGTTATACACCCACTTCTCTTGTTGAAACTTCACAGGGTCTAGTTGTTCTTTACTGCTTTTTCCCACCCACACTGTTTACAACTGTAAGTGGTTTGAAAGCTCAAGCATCCTTTCTATTTCCTAGTTGAGGGAGAATTTTTTCCCTTCCTTTTCTTAAAACTGTTTTCCAAGGAACGGTGTTTATTTATCCCACCCAGAATTATAGAGACCAGTACATCCGTTTGCTCGTACTCTTTTTGTTCTGTTATCTTTTTTTTTTCCAAATAAAAACTCAGTTTCTCTTGTAAACATTTTAGACATTCATCCTCCATGTCAAGAGTTGGAGAGACAAAACAGATCTTTGAAATGCTTTAAAAAAGCTATTAGAACTGCCCCATTCTTTAAGGCTAACTAAGCCTTTCTTTTTTAGCAAACACGGACTTATGGCGTCCCCTATCTTGAACTCCTCGTAGGCACTTACTCTTTTCAATATATTATTATATGCTTTACCATTTTGAAGAGGATTTGCGCTGAAATACATCAGATAAGCGTAATTACTACAGTAGAAAGAAGTAGAGAATGCCAGTTGATAACCAAGCAGAAAAATCACACATGATCCTATCCTGTCGAATCCTATTCACGGATGCCAAGCACTGTAGAAGTAGCTGGGAGAGGGGAGGGGAGTCGTGCACATCTTGAATTCTTAAGCCTTCTTTTATTTTCCAGTCTCAAGACCAGCGCCCACATTGCACTCCAACCCCTGTACCCACCCCCGTTTTTTTAACCAGCCATCATGACAATGTTTGTATGGTACTGGCCCTAATGCCCACTTTGATTCTACACCCATCGCTGTGACATCCTGTTCATGGTCTAGAATTCCAGGCTGGGGGGAAAAAAAAACAGATCACGGAAATCATCAAGGAATCATATGTAGGCCAATTATGAGCAGAAAAAAAATATATTTTAACTCTCCTCACAGTTTACTTGTAGTAGTTTCCTGAAGCTGACTTTTCCATAACCGAAATCTTTGCTCTTAAAACCACAAGATGTCAGATACAAGTGGAGGAGAATATTTAAATTCCATCTCTTTTCTTCTACATGTTGAGGAGAATGATTTTTACTTGGCTCATGTCCCAGATAGACGTGGGGGTTAAATTACTGAAAATTAGAGTTACAGTTTCCACACGCCTCCCATCCACCCATCCATCCACCTATCTATCCATCCATCCATCACTGAGCTCAGGACAGGCCTTTTGTAATTTCTTATACCAGCAACACTTGTCACCTTAGAATCTCCAGACTGCTGACAATTCAAGTGCAAAATGTAAAATTAACTCTCGACATTCTTCCAGAATCGATTAGATACTGCCCAGCAATTTAGGGAATTTTGTCTTTTCCCTAACTCCTTATCAGTTTTGTGATTACTTTTTAAAAGTATGTTTGTTTTCATATTAATCTTGGTAGAGGCAGTTATGATTAGTCAATCATCTAATTATGTTCACAGTTTCTGAATAGAGGGTCAAGTTTTAAAGTTGAGTGGATTACACGCTACCAGTGGTTTACAACATTCACGTTCATAGCAGTAATATTACATGTTAATACAACTTTAAAGAGTCAGACTCCCAATAGGTCACCATTACTAAAAAACCATATATTCTTTTTTCCTTGTGTTAATAGGGTCAGTCGTATTACATTCATGGTGCATTAAGTACAGGCAAATGACATTATACTTGAGTTTCTGTCATTTAAGTATGGACTCTTGGGGAGAGAGAATAGTTTTAAATTGTTTGACAGTTTTATAGTCTGCACGTACATTACCTTTGAAACTTCCCATAGTCTTGTGATTTAGGCAAAACAGATATTATTGTCATTATAATATTGCCACTTACAGTTGAGGAATTAGAGATCTTTAAAAGTAACTGATCTGGGACCCAAACATAGGTGTTCTGATTTGATCCAGCATATTCCTGTTTCAGTAAACTAATAATAGTGACGCCAGAAGTATTAGTAATAATAACTATCTAATATTCATGTCACATGCTTACTTTGGGCCACAAAGCACTGTGCTAAACAGTGTATATACATCATTGTGTTAATTTCATTTTATCCTCACAACAACCTTATGTGTGATAAGTATTCTTATTCTGAGTTTATAACGCAAGACACCTGCAGGGTCAGAGAGGTTAAGCAGAGCGTGCAGGACCACACAGACAATTAGTAGGAAAATTAGGATTTGGGTCTAGAATTGCCTGACTCCAAATCTTGGACATGTTTCAACTACGTTAGACTACAAAGGAATGTTGGTTTAATGTTTTGAAGGGCCTGGCTGAATTTATGTATGGACTACTTTCTACCGTATCTAAGATCCTAAGGGTCATCTTGTGATGTATTTATTTCTTATTTTGTGAAAATAGAACTATTGGAGGGGAGGACTCTTACTATGTTTCCCCAAAACCATTTACTCTCACTTACACTACATGTAATACAAAATTTTCCATTTTGAATACATTTCATTGTAATAGACTGAAGGCCTCACTCTGCAGCAAGGGAATTCAATTATACTCATTAAAACAGTGTCATCATAAAGAAATTACTTTGAAATGCAACTGCTCTCTCCCCCCATATTATCTTTTAACTGGCTTCCCTAGGCCCGAATGGGGCATTTTTTCCAGGCATTTCCCACCCACGTGAGTATTCTTTAATAACTTTTTCTTTTGCCTCCCCAAAGCGGTGCTTAATATATCCTAATTCATGCAATTGGTAGAACCACCATTGTTAATATCCAGTCATATTCATGTTCACTCATTGCTATTAAGAAAATCTAAGAAAATGCCTAATAAATCTCATTTTATTTGTCCTAGTGCCTTCCATATTATAAATTTTGTACACTTCCCTAAGGCCTATATTGATAATACAAATGGCTGTGGAAAGCTATGGTAATCAGAGAGAATGGAACGTAGTGGAATAGTTCCTTAATGTTTCTTGTAATAAATTGTTCTGCCACAAGCAACTAGTTTATTTCCACTACTCGCATTAGCTGCACCATAAATACTTTCTGTGGGGTCCGTTCTCAGAATTAAAACAGTGTTAGTTGGTTGCTTCCGGTATTAACCTTCCAGGTTATTACAAGGGTTTTCCTTAATCCATCAGTGTCTTCTCTCACGACTTCCCACATAAATTCCCTGCTGTGGGAGATACAGTCAACTCAGTGTCCCACTCCCTCCCCTTCATCATCCACAATATTGCTTTAATTACTGGGCTGGTGGTGCCTTTGTTCTCCTTCTTCCTACCTTGTCTTCTTCCGCCGATATCTTCTCCCTTCACAAAGGCTCATTTTTTGTCTTAAAGCATTCTATAGCAGTTCCAGCCCATATGAGCTTCTTGAGGTTAGAGATCACATTGTACACATTTCTGTATTTCTGACAACTAGTACAATGCCTGACACTCAGTAGGCGCTCAACAAATAAAATAGATTTGGAGCAGCCACTCTGTGTCAGACACTTGCTAGGGCCAGGGATATGGACCTAATAAGAAATAGTCCCGCTCCTTGTTCTTAGCCCTGCTTTGTGCTTTGCTCCATACCACACTTCAGTAGCTTGTGTGTGTGCCTTTTTAATGCTTACTTTGTACTCGTGCCTTATTTTCTCGAAAGGACTGGAGGCTGCTAAAGAGGAAGAACCAGTTTTCATTATGCTTTTGTTGCTTCCTCATTCCAGTCACATTATAGGTTCTTAGTAAATCTAAGTTTGTGGGTTCAGGTATATACCTTACTTTGCCTCTTAGAGTCTCCATTTCCTCACCTGTAAAATGAATATAATATGTGAAGCTTAGATCTTGCATCTAGGTGTATAGATGTAGGTAGATATAGATGTTATGACTGGGCCTGGCATGTAGTAGAGACTATTTAAATAATAGTTCCATATCTTTTCCAATTTTTATAAAAATCATTGATTTTAAAGTCTTGCAACTGGACCAGTCCTAGTTGTGTATATGCAGCACATGTTTGCACCAAAAATGGAAATTTAGAACTTTATTTATTTAGTCTGAGCTACTCCTTGGCATCCAGAACTCAATTAATTACACCCCTTAATCAAGTGAACAGTGATCAACCATCAAGACAACCAGGGTCCTGTTGGCCCTCTAGAGGTTGTGGCTAGACAAGAAAGGCACCTCCACCCAGACAGGCTCCCTCCCTCTCAACACCTCCAGGTGCACTCTGAGGGACCTCTAGCTAAGTATGACAATCCTGGGGCTGTGTAATGGGAAGGGACTCAAATATTGCCTACTCCTGCTTCTTGAGCATGGAAGGATATCAGAGCCAAAGAATTGAGTTTCCTTATTGACCGTGTCATGAATGGCAACTTTGAGCTCTCTCCCAGTCATTGCTCTGCTCACTATTCCGTACCACCTTCTCCACAAGAATTGGGATCCTGACTGTAACCACGTCCTGAAATCAAACATATTCATTCATTCATTCATTCATTCATTCATTCATTCATTCTTTTCCATTTAACAAATACTTAGAAAAGTACTGTTCTGAAATCTAATGCAAAACAGACTAAAATCCTTGTCCTCAGTAAGCTTTCACTTGGTGATAAGAAAATCACCCAAGCTAGTGAAGTGGCAGGACGAGGATTTGAACTCAGGCAGGAGGACTTGGCAGCAGGCATGTTGATTCACTCATTGCATCGACATTTGTTCATTCAGCAAATACGTGTGGAGCTTCTCTGCTGGCTGAGTGGTGTGTCAGGTGCTAAGGACATGGGGGTGAACAAAACTGCCCCGTCCCTGCAGGTAGAGGAGATGGATGAGGAAAGACAAAAGTAAACCGTAAATGAGGAGAAAATCACAGACTATGATTAAGTGCCACAGAAGAAGTAACAAAGGAGTGAATGGGCAACACTCAAAGTATCTCCAGGATTACCTGTCTTAACGTCCTAGAGACCACAAGCAGATCCGTGCCATTAGGAAAAACAAAGTGGGGGGGGATAGTTCTGTGGAATAGTTTGCAAATTGAAAATGAAGTTAGTCGTGTCAAGATCATCTTAGCGGTGTGGACAGAAACAGTGCTGGGGTGAAAGGACTTGGCCCTCGTTGGATCCCCCTTGCCTAGCTTCCTTTGGCACTTTCGTTATAGTCTCGTGTTTTGTAAACAAATTGACACTTCTGCTGATATGTTACAAGATACCCAATGTATGCCTTAAAAAGATCTTTAAAACTATTTCTCTGAGCTGGTTCTTACAAGGCATTTTATAATTTATTGTGGATCTCTGGATTTCTGGAATCCTGCCTTGGCCCAGGCTCTTAGTAATTAAATGCTGCAGAACGGCGTGTGCTAATAAAAAGTCCACGGTTCCTTGCATAAAGGAATACTGCTGTTCCTGCACACCAGAAAAACAAGACTTTGTTGCCCAAGCACCAGCAGGCATTTTTTCTCATCTACATACTTCATTTGGCTTTAAAATAATTATTTTCCACTCATTTTAAATAGTAAAGTTGGGACACTTGACGTGATTTTTTCTCATAACTAAAACAAGGCTTATGTATTATAAGTAGAAAATATAGATAAGTAAAAATAAAATAATAAAAATTAAAAAATTAATAATACTCAGACCTTTCCTTGTCAGATAGCATAACTTATAGACTTATAAAAATATGACAAAATTCCCACTACAGTAATTCAGGTAACATAGAAGTTTTTTAAAAAAATTTCTCACTCCCCACTTCTCAACTCTGATGGGTGCCCTGAGGCTCCTTGTGTGAAGAGTCATGTTCTCTTTTACACTTTTTCTGTGTTTATATACATATGGATGTTCAGGTATTCAGATATGAATAAAAGATATTCACTCTTTTAAAAAACAGTACAGTAATTTTGTGTTAATGTTTCTTTTGAGGTTGGCTTGTATCACTCTGGGTAGATTAGGGTATAATCATGTTGGGGAAACATGACTGCATTCTTGACATGAACACATAAGGGAAGTTTTAAAGGACTCTGACATTAAATATAATAAATAAATAAAGCTTTAGCTTTTATAAAATACACATGTATTTTTATCCCAAGTTTATAATGGTGGTCTGAATAAGGCACCTGTAAATAAGTCAGCATTTATGGCCAGAAGAAAAATAACCTGGTCTTAGACTTTTATTTTTATGTGGAAAAGTTGTAAAGGCTTAAGCAACTAAGTCTGCCTACAAAGGAAAACAAATTTGCCCTATCCTTTATGCGTAAAACCATGTTTGTTGGCTCAGAGAAAGTTTGACAATAAAAGATACTAGCTTAAAACATGCTTTATTTACTTAATGTGTCATGGAAAATTTGCCATATTAAGTGGATTCAGTGCATTGTTTTTAATAATGATCGTATTCCATAGTGTGGACGTACCGTAGCTCATTCGCCTATTGACAGGTATTCAGGTTGTTTCCAGTATTTTCCCTCTGTAAATAGTGCTGCAGTAAACATTTTCATATGTAGATCATTTATTGATGCTTTATAATGCAGTACTTTTAAAAATTGAATTGCATTTTCCTTATAAACTAAACATACAGTATGTATCCTTTCTTAGGTTATAGAGTCTTACAGAGTCCTTGATTTATTTTGCTTTACTATAACTAAATTCACATATACAAACATATACATACATGTGTACACACACATAAACATAAGAATACATATGTAGAAAGCCTTTGCAGTCCTCATAATGTGTCCCCAGCCTGCACATCTCACCTCATCACACACCACAGCCACTATGATTTCTTCCCCGGCCTGCTTTCCACATGCCAATGTCTTTGCGGTGTCTCTCTCGACGCTTCCCTTAGTAAAACTTGGTTTGAGCCCTCTGCAAACTCGTCTCCTGAAAGCTTTTTCTGATCTCACTGACATTTTAAGCAGGAAATACCCTACTTTGTGATTCCCAAAGCAATTTCTTCCTCTCTTCGTGTAGCCCTTTCCTCAGTCTGCTTTGTGTGGAAATTGGCACTGCTCACATATGTATCCTCCGGTAGATTATGAGTCTCTTGGTGGCAGACACCATTTCGGATGAATGCAACACCTGCATTTAGGAAAAGCTCAAAGAAATATTTGTTGGACTTGGGCAATTTGTCTAAGAAATAAAAAGCAGTCATAGCTCAATATTTGCCTTTCAAGCCCTACTCTAAGTTGTAACTACTGCAGTTATTAAGGCCATTTTGAGAAAAGTAGTAATGTAAATCCATCACATGTTATATGTATATTTTTGGCTTTAGGAGCCTTTTCCTTTACTGCTAGAACAGGAGTCAGCAAACTTTTTCTCTAAAGGGCCAAGTAGTAAATATGTTAGGCTCTGGGAACCTTAAGATCTCTGCTACAGTTTCTCAGCTTGACCACTGTTGTGTGAAAGCAGCAGTGGACAGTAAGTAGCAAATGAGCAGGGCTGTATTCTACTAAAATTTCATTCACAGAAACAATGGGCAGGATTTGACTCCTGGACTGTCTTTTGCAACTCCTGTTCTGGAAGGCATCTAACTATACTTAGACGACTAACCTGACTTAAATCCAAATTCTGATTTTTCCACTTTGGCTCTTCTGTTTACTGTGTGACTTTGGGCCAACTACTAAGCCTCTCTGTGTTTTTCAACACATGTGATTAATATTACCTACCTTCATGTTAGGCATCTAGTTCAGGGCCTAGCATTTACTGAACCCAGAAACAGTAGCCACTAACTTGCCTTATTAAATGTAGCCGAAGCATAGAAAGAGGGTCAGAGAGTATGCGGTCCCTTTTTCCAAGTGGACGTAGCAGAATCCTAAGGACAAGGCAAATGGAAAACCAGTGGGTAGCAGAGCCTTTCAGATAACAGGGGCAGGTCTCACCAACAGAAACAGGAATCCTCTTAGTCATGTGCCCTCCTCTGTAGAGTGCACAGGGATACACGGACAGACAGGTAGCCTGGCATTTACTGCTCCGACAGCAGTATCACTAACAAAAGATTTTGAAGATTGCTTGGAGCACCTGGAACTGTGAAGGCTGTATAAAAGGTATAGGCTAGGCTTCAAGCAGAATTATCGGTGAAATAGTAATACCTGGGGGTTTTAATCGTGCTACTTTTTAGCTAAAATACAAACAATTACTCTTTGGCATATTACTGGCCTAATCATCTGCAAACGTTTCTACTGTCTGTATGCAGTAGATTCTTTTAAGATGCAGCCCTTTAATCGCTTTTCTCTCTGCCGTCAAGGTGAAGTCCAGACACTTGAGAACAGTGTGCAGGGCTCTCCACAACTTGGCTTTAGCTTGTTCTTTTAGTTCTTTGTGCTCCTTGCACAGGGCAGGTGCTTTAGCCAAATAGGTTGATTAGTTTCTTCATGTCCTGCAAACACCCTCCCTCCCATTTTGCTTATGCTCGGTCTACGGCAGTTTCTGCTTTTCTCCCACCCTAATTTTCTAGAATTTTACAAGGCTGTTGGTCATGCACATCTCCCTTCTGTCAGGACCCGACCCAGCTGCAATCTCCGCAGAACTCCCCACTAGCCTAGTGCCAGGCCATCTTCCCTCCAGCTGCCAGGAGCATGATTGATACTCCCTTTCTTCTGCTTTGTCTGTGACATCTCCTTGATGCCTTCTGTAAATGCTCAGCAAACATTGGACAGTGATGTACAGAGTACAAATCCAACCTGGATATGGAGTCTACAGACTTGAGTTTGTGTTCTGGCTTCACCATTGACTCACTGTGTGCCCCAGATGGGCAAGTAGCTTAAGATCTCTGAGCCTTGGACCCTTTATTTATACCAGGAATCCTATCCCCACCTTACAGAGTTTGCACGAATGACGTGAGGGTGAACAAAGTGAAGAGTGGAGGAGTCCTTAGAAGGCATCTATCTCCCTCAGGAAATGTTACTGAGCCTGAACCGATTACAGGGTTTCGCTTGGTGTTATCTCCCCAGTGATGTAATAATTTTGAAAGCGAGACTGTACTGAAATATATTGGTGGTAAATGGCAGTTCCTGGAATTTTTTTTAAACTACTCAGTAAATTTATTTGATTTATTTTTAAATTGCTTTTTAAAATCCCCATCAAAATTATATAAGGCATACCAGCTTCTGTTTTTCAAAATTTTTAAGTTAGAATCAAGATCTTCATCAGTATCTATTGTAGAGGGATGCTTTAAGATGGCTTGAAAATCAGCTCAGTTTCATCAAATTTGTCAAGTTTGGGGGAATATACCCAAACAAATATTTGCCAAAATATATAAACAGAGCTAAAATTATTCTTTTTTCCATCTTACTCTTTGCAAAATGACTGCACCATGCTATTTAGTGCACATGTTGTGCCCCTGGCATTCCACATTGACCAGCTTTCTCCACCAGATGCTCGCTGCTTCAATTTAAGCCCTCTTTCTATTGTTAATATTCTTTCTTACAAGGATCTAAATAAATCCTGATGATCTGTATATATCCAGAATGTAATGAAAATTAAGCATATTGAATTAATGAAAATATTCCTCACATTTTTATGCGTGTCTGTGCTGCCTAAAAGTTTGTAGACTATTTTGTAATATATCATTTCACTCATTGCTCAGAACCAACACCTTAAGGCAAGCCCAGTCTCCATTTTGCACATTGGGAAGCTGAGACCGGTAGATTTAAAAATGAGCTCTGGCTCACAAACCTCGAGCCTGGACCCAGATTTTCTACACTGAGGGCACCAGACCTCCTTTTAAGGTCCAAAGATGGGATTTCAAAAGAAATTCTTTCTCAGTTTCTTGATTTTTTGATTTAAAAAAGGTCTCAGTGGTAAAAAGGATAATCTAAGTGATATGTGGCTAAAATTACCTAGAGTTATGTAGAAGTTGCTTAGGTTTCTGTGTAAGGTTTTGGGAACTGAATCGGTGTCCTCACGTAAAACAGAAATTGAAGAAATACTCAGGAGCTTATCAGTGAGGATAAAATGAGAGAGCTGCTATACAGGTAATAGGAAAATACATTTGCAAAGCAAGCTATTATAATTTTCATTAAAATCATAAATATATGCAGATAAATTAATCAACTATCTCAGGGTCTCTCTACTTAAAAGTAATTTACTAGGTAATTAGCAATGCTGGAAAAAGTTTCATTTTAGAAACTTCCATGTTCATTATAAACCATGAGCTTCAAGTTTTAATAAAGTTGTATGATGGAAAAGTTACAAAATTAGTCCTTACTGCATACCAGAGCATTTTAAAAGTTAATTATTTCACTGACATTCAACTGCGTAAATTACTTTATACAGTTGTTTTAGTACAATGTCTATAATCTTCTGATCAAAATAAGAGCTAAAATCATAAGTAGCAATTATTATTTACCCACCTATTAGCACACTGTCCCCTACCATCACTGCTAGCTCCTCCTCAGAGTCTGAAGAGATTATTCTCCAGAGAGTTTTGGAAACTTTTTACTGTAACAGAATGAATGGGGGTTGCAGAGGGGAGAGCTTTCAAGTCACAGGCTTCAAAGTTGGTTTCCGACGGAAAGTATATTTTTAAAATCTTATATGGAAGAAGAATTCTAACAAGGTTGTGTGCAGCAAGATACCTGCTAATTCACTACTGTTTACTCGGTGGTTTCTGTTTAAATTTGTGCTGCTGTCATGATTTATTCCTACCTCACAGGATAATGAATCTAGATTTTATTTCTGTTCTCTGCCCAGACTTGTACAGCAGGCAAAGTGTTTGAAAATCAAAGGAAAAGAAGATATTGACTTGGATAATCTCTTCAGAGGTAAAAATGAAAATACTAGCAAAAACACAGACTATGCTTTTTTGTGTGAAATATGTCTTATTTGTTTGCTGGGTTGGTTTTATCACTCCAGTAGAGAACAGTGGAACGAACTTGAAGAGGGGAGGAAGATTTGTGTTCTAGTCCCAACCCTTCGGACAAGTAGGTTCCACTACTTCTACAGCCTGACCTTGATTCCCTCATTTTTAAAGTGAAAGGGCTAGACTGTGATTTCTGTGGTCCTCACTCCTGATGGGACAAATCAGAACCTATCAAAGTAAAGGTCTCTGTGGTGGAGTCACTCGCCACCTGCAAGAGGGCATGGGGGAGGGAAATCAAGAGTATCTCATGGCATTTGTATATGTTGGGGGACTGGGAAATGTACCTCCTATTTAAGACAGGCAAGAAGGTTATTGGGGGAAAAGTTTAACCATTAAAAGCTGAAGGATTATTAGAGTGTAGGAAAAAGAACTGCCTGTCTTCATTTAATTCTCTTTATTTCTGATTAAGGTTTGCTCTAGACAGAGTTTCACCTATAATTTTGAGGTTCTATTGTAGTAAGCTAAGGAATGAGTTTCCCCTTAGTTATGTTAATTTAGTGCAATAGTTTTTATCTCATCAGATGAAAACATTGGTAATTTGTAATCAGCGTTCTTATGTCTTCAGCCATAGTAGTTCTTCTGTATGTTTGTATCTCCCAGAACACCGTAGGAAATCTGTTCCTCTTCCAGTGGAAAAGAAAATTAGTGAGTTTTCTGCTGACTTGGCCCAAAGTGGAACGGATTAGCACAATTTGGTAGCACTGTGCTCATCTCCACTACAGTTACCCATTAGACTTTTCTTAAGAGGAAAAAAAAAGCTGTACTTGGCAGCCATTGAACAAAAGAGTTATGACATCTGTGAGCAAAGCTAACCTATTCACTTCAGGCAGGGACCACACTCAGCTGTGGTTGGAATAATGACTCTTGATTTCATCTCAGCCGAAGAGGGAGGAAGAATCTTTTCCTCAGAAAATGAGGGCAGTTGAGTTACTTTGGTTTCTTTGTGCATCCACACATTTCTCCCTAACCAGAGAATTTCTGTGTAATATAATCAGGTCTGAGCATTTAGAAACTGCTCCATACAAATGTTCTAATCCACTTTACCATGCCTCCATTCTGTAAACAACATGTGTTTTGGAACCGTATAAAGAGCTCTAAAAAAGTGTCAGTGTTTTAATTCATATTTTGACACTTTTGAAAATATCTCCACAGAGTAATTATGTATATGTTCCTGTTAAAACAGATACACAGGCAATTTTGTAATTCACATAGTAAAAGTAGTAATGAGGATCATCCTTATAAAAATAGAAAATATCACTAGCAAAATGCATTTGCATAATGTGAAGGATGAAATCTCTTCTAACTTGTTCAGTATGTACTTATTCTTTTCTGCATCACTTTTAAAAGGTTTAGTCGACCTTAAAAATAAAACAGCCAGTTATTTTACCAGCAAAATGAGTTTATTTGGGAAAAGCAAAGAATTGCAATTAGGGACAAGCGATCTGTGGCAAAACCACAAGCAAATCTGGAGGAAAAAAAGGAAAGGAACGTTACTTTATAAAGAAAAAGGAGGAAGTTGCTCTGAATGAAAGTCATTGGAGGGAGGAAAGGGAGAGTTCAGGGTGTGGCCGTGACATTAAATGATCATTTAATATTTTCCTTTTAATTTTCTTCAGCCTGTAAGTCTCAGCATAAATTCCAAGTTCTTTTGGGTTATTTTGTTGTTGTTCTGAGTATAGATCTGAATAAACCCCTTAATTCATCAGGAGTATTTTTTTTTTAAAGGAAAGTGAGTTAAAATTTGTTCTCCATTTCTCCTATGAGGGGAAATAGTATACTTTTGATATTTAAAGATTGTGTGTACATGTGTACATCCAACTTGTGTTTTTCATATCTTGGGCAGGTTTTTAATTTTTACTTGGAAACATCTTTGTTTTCTAAATCATTTTATTCACAATAGATATTCTTGGCAGATAAAATAAAAAAATCTCACCATAATTTTCGAGGATACTGCTTAGAGATACAACATTCTTTCCTTTACCATGATAATGTGTAAAAGTAAAATTGGATGATAGAACATTTTAATTAGTTATATAAATTTGTTGAGGAAAACATGATGATCTAAAAGCATGTCTGATAGTAAAATTGACAGAAGTTAGAGTTTGTCTTACTACTCTACAGGTGTACAGGTAAGCTTATTGGGTGTTACACCTAAGACGTGTCAAATGGTAGTTCTCTTTTCTGCCTTTTGTTAAGTAAAATAATGCATGAAAATACTGTTGCCGTATCTGCTGCACCACACCCCTTCTCTGGAATTGAGTTGGGCCTCTGTGTGGTGGTCTTTTAGGTTTTTACCTTTGCTCGTGAATGTTCCACAGAGAACCGCACAAAATGGGCTCCTTTGAACACAAATTGAGTGAAGCTACTCAAAGCACATTTCCATTAAGTTTAAAGGACCCGCTCACCTAAGTGATCTGCCCTTGTGCCAGTTGAGAGAGCCCCAGAACCAGAGCTGTTGAAACTCAGCTACTGGGTACCATAGACGCATGTCATTGTCAGGGCCACCACGCTGCACTACTCCAGGGGACATCTTTGTTGTTGTGGAATGTTCAGCTATAAAGGTTTTATTTTAACTATTTACTATTTTTGGTCTCAAATGTGTAAGTAATGCTTACTTAAAAAAAAATCCAAAAATTTCGTAAAGCAAAAAATACAAGAGATAGGCATGAAGAAAGCTAATCGTTAATAAATCCCTCACATATTTATTTTGGATATAATAATTCACCTTCTCACTGTTACCAATACAGAATCATCTTCGGTGAACAATGACTGACTTTTTTTCCCCCCCAGTTGCTAACATATCATGGCTACCTTTCTAAATCAGTGCATGTACACCTGCTAAGTTCTTCTTTTTGTTTATTTTTTAAGTAATAATTTTAGACAAGTACAAGAAATTACACTCATTCAATCACCATTTGGGTCAAGAAATAGAATCTGAATGGAAGCCCACCTCTTGATGTCCAATTACCACCTCCTGCCAGGGTCCTGACTCACTCTTCTGATTTCTATCACTGTTGCTGCTTTGGCCCTGTTTTGATCACTGTATAGTTGAAATCACAGAGTATGCATTCTTTTTTGTCTGTCTGGCTCTTTTTGCTAACATTCTGTTTGTGAGATCCATTCAAATCATGTTTGCCTGTTTGCTTCTTCTCTATACTGGATATTATTCAGTTTTATGAAGATGCCACAATTCATCTGTCCATGTTAATGTTGGTTGCTTTCAGTTTTGCCCTCTCAGCAATGGTGCTTCTCGGAACATTCTCGTATGTGATCTGGTGGATATGTGCATGTGTTTCTGTAGCGTACATAAAAAAGAGTGAAGTTTCGGGTAATTGAATGGGTTTGCGTTTAGGAGCCAGTGTCGAATAGTTTTGCAAAGGGTTGTACCAGCGCATTCTCCCAGCACAGTTTAGAAATTGCAGGTTCTCCACGTCCTTGCCAGAAGTTAGTACTTCTCTGTCTCTAATTTTAGCCATTTATTTGGGTGTGCAGTAGTGTTTAATTATGCTTTTAACTTTTCATTTCCCTGAGGCCTGATGAACTTGAACACTTTCTCATGTTTATTGGCTATTTGAATATCCTCTTTTTGAAATATCTTTCCCATTTGTCTTTTAGATTGCCTTTTTCTTATTAATATATAGGAATTCTTTAGGTCTGCAAATAAGTCCATCCTTGGATAGATATATTGCAAATGTCTTCTCCAGTCTGTGATTTGCCATTTTGCTCTCCTAATGGCACCTTGTGATAAATAGAAGTTCCGAAATGTAATAGAGTCCATTAATCCTTTCCATTTTGGTTAGCACTTCTAGTGTCCTGTTCAAAGAATTTTGCCTATTACGTATTCATAATGATATTCTGCTGTTTTTTTTAATTCTAGATTCTTTATTGTTTTACCTTTCAGATTACAAATCTGTATTTACATCTAAAAATGTACCTGGAGCTGATTTTTTTTATACATGGCATCACATGGGAGCCAGTATTCACTTTCTACATGAATATTCGGTTGACCCAGCACCATTTAGTAAAAAGACCTTCCTTTCCCGTATTGCCCTTCATAAATCAGGTGACCATGTATGTATGGGTCTGTTTCTGAACTGTGTTCTGTTCCATTGGCTTGTCTATTCTCATGCCAATACCATACTAGTTTAATTATTATAACTTTTTAAATCTATATAATAGATCTTGATAGCTAAAAATGCCACTTCTACAATTTTATTCTTTTTCTTTGAGATTGCCTGGCTATTCTTGTTCTTCTACATATCTGAAGAGCTTGTCTTTGTACACACACACACACACACACACACACACAGACACAAGCCAAACAACATATTCTGATTTTGACTGGAGTTGCAGTGAATCTATAGATCAATTTCCAGTGAATTGGCATTCTATAATTCATGAGTATGGTATATCCTTCCATTTAATTAGGCATTTTTTGATAGTTTTCAATAATGTTAGACAGTTTCTCAGAGCCAGGACCTCCAGTATAATGTGGAGTAGATTCATGATAGCAAGGCATCTTTGTTTCATTCCCAGCCTCAAGAGGAAAGCATTCAGAAGTATACTATAAAGTACAATGTTTGCTGTAGTTTTGTGCCCTTTAATAAGTTGAGAAAATTGCCTCCTTTTTTTAGTTTGTGCTTTTATTTTTATGAATAGGTATTGAATTTTATCAAATGCTTTTTCTGCATCTATTTGGATGATCACATGATTTTTCTCTTTATTCTTCTTAATATGGTGAGTTATAATGATTCCTCAGGAAATTTCTTATTGAAGTTAATCATATACTTGGAAAAGTATTAAACTACATAAGTATTACTCAATGAACTTCAATCAATGAATATTTATGTACCAGCACTCAGATCAAAACATAGAACCAATATTTCTTTGCCAATACAGGTAGACCTTATTTTGCAGAATAAGCAATGAATTTCAGTTATCATGGTTTAAGTGAATAACTCCAATCCCCTAAAAACACAATTCAGATTTCAGTTACCACAGTGCGTTAACTGTGGGTCATTGCACATGGTGCTAGCCCTGTAGTCCACAGATCACTACCTAACTAACAGATCTGCATAATGATCAGTGACTGATAATGTCTCTTCTTTCAAAGTCTTTCGATGTTTATTCTGAGCACATCTGTTAGTTCACACACTGAGAGCAAAGCATGTAGTTAGTTGTGTTGCTTCCTTGCTCCCAGCGATAAACACATGTGATATGTTACAAAAGTAGAGACTCCAAAGAGTACTGGCCAACACATAAGAAAGTACAGTAAAAAAACAAAGTGATAACATTGGAAGTGAAATTCTAATCAAATGTAAACAGATTTATAGAAAAAATAGCCAACCATGGAGATGCTGGCAATGCTTCCATTTTGAGAGACTCTAGCTGCACTGCCAGAGGAAGTCAATGAAAACAAACTCTCTGACATAAATGAGAAGATGGCAGGGACAAACTAGGTGAATATGTCCCACAGGAAGTGACACTGGCACACACACACACAAAATCCCTTGGAGATGTGAAAGACAAAACGTTGGAAGCTGATCCAAACTTGGAAATAGTATGACAGTTTACCAAAGCAGAGAAAAGATGCTTGCTCTGTATCGTAGATATAAGACAAGAGGAAAGCCAACATTGTTCAACTCTTGATAAATTTTTACAAAGAAATAAAACATTTGAGCTCAATGTTTTTAATGTTTTAAATCACAATGTACTAAAAAATATTACCAGTACTATTTTTTAAATTTCCCTATACAATTATAATTGACAATAAAAGATTTTTAATACTTTGATCAAAACTTGTAAAGGTCATGGAGAAATCAGTCTTCCATTGGTTATTAAGCTTGCCTTATATTTAGCTCACTTTCAGCTTACACAGTCATTTTTATAGTTCAACTACCATGCCAAGTGAGAATTTCTTATATTTTATAAAGGACTTTTTCAAATATGTTCATAAAATAAGTTGTAATGACCTCATTATGTTTGGTATTAAGAGTATGATGACCTCATAAAATGAATTGGCAAGTATGTTCTCTTCTTCCATTCCCACAAAGACTTTATATAAAAGTAGTGACATTTCTTTCTTAACGGACTGAGCCACCCAGGCCCCCCATGACATTTCTTTCTTAACTGGTTAGATAACTTCACCAGAAAAGCTGTCTGAGCCTGGACTTTTTTAATGGCAATAATTTTAATTATAGATTCAATTTCCTTAGTAGATTGAGTACTTTAGATTTTATAAATTTCTTACTTGGGACTATGTCAGTTTTTTTTTCTACTGTGCTTTGTTTTCTCTTTTATTAATGTCTGCTATTATAGTTTAGCCTTTCTGCTTCCACGTTTCTTGTGGTTTATTATTATTGTTTTTCTGACTTCCTTAGATGATTGCCTAGATCATTTATTATTAATGTATGTGTATTAATGTGCTTAGAGCTGTTAGTATTAATCTAAGTATCACTTTCCCGCATTAAACAATTTTTGATTTGTTAAATTTCATAGTCATTTAATTCAAACTATTTTCTTATTTACACTTTGGATTATTTTGCCTATGAGTTGATGTATAATGCTTCATATTCAGATAGATGGAGATTTTATCTTTTATTGATTTATTTCTAGCTTTTTTCTACCGTGGTCAGAGAACATATTCTGAAAAATGAGTTTGTTAATCATGTTATTAAATCTTTATTTTTACTGAAGAGTTAACTACTTGTTAACAAGAGTTTACTGCTTGTTCTGTTGGTTCCTGAGAGAAATGTTAAATCCCTCTCCTATGATTATGGAATTAATGGTTTCTCCTTTTACTATATATATATATATATATATATATATATATATATATGTATAGACTATACTATTAGGTTCATGTAAACTTAGAATTATTATATATTCTTAATAAATTTCCCCTTTCATCATTTGAAATATATCTGTATTTCTCCTAGTACTTCATTCCCTAAAGTCTACTCTGTCTGGTATTAATGTTAGCACATCAGTTTTTTCTGGTTAGTGTTTGGATAGTTAGTGTTAGTCTTTCCATCCTTTTATATCTTCATCTAGGTGTTTATATATCAGTATGTCTCTGGTAAGTGGCATGTGATATTTACTTTGATATCTATATGATTGTAATAGTCTTTTAATTGAAATATTTAGTATATTTGTATGTAATGTTATTACCATAGCTATCATTTCAATAATTATTTTCTATTTTTCTTAATAGTTTTTTATTTTTTTATTTCTTGCTATATTTTTTATTAACCAAGAATTTATTATACCATTTTCTCTATATTGGCTTTTTGGTTGTGCATTTTTAATGTTCTTTTAGTAGATATCATAGCAAGTATAATATCAGTCTTTTTACAGGATCATTTCCCCTCTATCTGAAAGACTCCTTATTCTATTTCTTTTAGAGTCTCCTAGCTATGTGTTTTCTTTGTCCATAAATGCCTTTTTTTTGCCTTAATTTTTGAAGAATAGTTTTACTGGTTATAGAATTCTGGATTGGCAGTTAATTTTTTTTTCAGGTTTTAAAGATGGTGACCTATTGTCTTCTGACCTCCATGGTTTTCCTCAAGAAGTCATTTGAGGTTTTATTGTGTCTCCTTTCAAGAGAGTATGTGTTTGGAGTGTATCTTATCTTTGACTGCTTGTAGGGTTTTTTGTTGTTGTTGTCTTTGACTTTCAGAAGTTTTATTATGATGCCCAGATGTAATTCTCTCTGTCTTTGAGGGATTCATAGTGCTTCTTTAGTCTGTGAGTATATGGCTTTCATTACTTTGAGTTTTTTCTTAAGCATTATCTCTTCAAATATTGCTTATGCTCCATTCTCTCCTTTCTCTTCTTCTGAGACTCCATCTATAAATATATTATACCATTACTTGTCTATATGTCTTATAATCTGTTTTCTATATCTTCCTTCCTTTTTGAACTATATGCTTCAGTTTGAACTTTTTCTACTAGCCTTTCTTCAAGATCACTAATTCTCTCTTTCTTCAGTAGTCTCCAAACAGCTCTCCATCCAATGAATTTTTAGTTAATTCTTTGCATTTTTCAGTTCTGGAATTTTTACATTATAATTTTTACATGGATTATAATTCTTGAATAAAATTCTGTTTTGCCATCTAATTTCTTAAACACCTTAGTAACAATTATTAATTCTGTGCCTTCTCATACCAATCTGAATCATCTGTGGGCCTGCTTTTCTTATTGTCCTTCCTAGGAGAGTTGATCTACTACAGCTACTCCATCATAACTGGGAGTGGGATTCCTGCCATATTCTTACTTAATAGCCACAAAATCTCACTGGGTGATTCTACCATCATTTATTTAATTAAATGCTCATTCATGCACATTTTTATTCTTTTCAGCTTTTACGTTTAAAATAAAGACACGGTAAATACTCATACAGTTATATGTGGGCATTTTCAGGAATGTTTTTATAGGATTAATATCTGAAAGTGAAATTGTTTGATCAAAAGTGTGCAATTATAAATTATAAGTGTTCCTGTCAGCCTACCTTTAAAGTGTCTGTAGCCATATACTCTCCTAATAACATATAAGAGTAATTACTTCATTCTGCCCTTGCAAGTAATGACTGTTGCTTGTTCCTGTCCTTTGTGCATTTTATTCTTGCTTATGCCATTATTGCAGATTTGAAGCTAGCTTAATGTATTATGGATACCAATTATTCATTGTCTGTTATAGACCTTACTAATAATTTTTGTATATACTCCCATCTTGTGCTCCCACCTTGTATACTTTTTCATTTTTTAACTAAAAATGAATTTTCATGCAGTCTGATTTATCATTTTTTTTCTATCGTGGTTTCTAGTCTTCATCTCATTCTTATTCCAAATTAAGGTCATACAACTATGTATGACAAGAAAAAGCTGTGGCCTTGTCTTTTTAACATGCAAATCTGTATGCTATATGGAACTTATTTTTATGTAAGGATTAATGTAATATACCAGCTTGTTGTTTTTCTGAATTATTTCAATACCATTTAAAAAATAACCCATCTTATTTTCATATTAATTTGAATACAGTCTTCATATAGGAAGTTCTGTCACATATTTGAAACTTAAAAGCTCTGACAGGGCCTTGGGTGGCTCAGTCCGTTAAGCTTCTGACTCTTGATTTCACCTCAGGTCATGATCTCATGGTTTGTGAGATTGAACCCCATGTTGGGACTTGGGATTCTCTCTTCCTCTCTCTCTGCCCCTCCCCCACTTATTCACACACAGTGTCTCTCAAAGTAAATAAATAAACTTAAAAAAATACATAAAAATAAAAGCTCTACCATCACTGATACTATGTGTGTGTCCAAGACTCCCTTCATACCTAGAGCTGAAGGCCACCACATTCCAGAGAAATCTAAACCTACTGGAAGAAAGCCAGTGCTGAAATATCATTAGAAGTCAAAGTCTGGAGAAAATGAGGAAGACAAGAGCAAGGAGATAAAGATCATCACCCTAACAGGAAGAAGGAAAACCACAACTAGAGAACCAGGAATGAAAACAGAGATTTAAGCAGTGTACCAGAAAGCCACAACCTGTGGACCTTCCAGATGGGTTTAAAAGATTCAGATCTTAGACATCTTTTTAGTTCACCTAGCTCTCTACGGAAGGTGACTCAGAGTTAACAAAACTCACTAGTTTTATACACCCATTAAAAGCCTCTGCACAGCCTCTGTGGGTCAGTTTCCCAGGAATTTTTAATTCATGGAATTACAATGCAAGTCTGTCTGAAGGGCTCGGTTTTGCAATACATCACAAAAGTAGTTGTTCCTGTATGTACCTACAGATCTTTAACCACCACTGAATAAGTTGTTTCTACTTACACAGGTGCATGCTACATAGAGTATCGGTGAGAGAAGGAGCCTGATAGCAAATTGATATATATGTAGGCTCTGGATTTTGGTTGGGGAGGTTGGTTCTTTGAAGCTCATGTTCAAAATTAGTGTTCTGTCTGTCCAAGCTTCTGTCTTAGTCTGTGTGGCATGATCCTCCAGACCAGCAATAACCCAAGTTGCAGTTCCACAGACAGTGGTTGCTCAGAGTTTGGAAGTGCCCTGTGATCCCCAACAATGATTTGCATGCTTACTGCATAATTTCTTCATTAGGTTAGAGACTATCATTAACATGCTCTTTAAATTTGGTGAAAATATATTTTGTCATTTTCAGCCTAGGTAAAGGATACATAGAAAATCAACTGGGTGGCTCACTTAGTTAAGCATCCAACTCTTGATCTTGGCTTAGCTCTTGATCTCACGGTCTTGATCTCAGGGTCACGAGTTCGAGCCCTGCATTTACGTCCATGCTGGGAGTGAAACCTACTTAAAAGAAAGAGACAGAAACATAGACAATTATCAGTGGTTACACTTTGTGTATTCTGTGAGCTGAATTTTACCCTGAATTTTAAGGGCCTTCTTGGGGTTCATGCCCTGTGGGTTTGCTCACACAGGGATCTGAGGAAAGAAGAGACTACCACAACCTTCTTGATGACATTATTTGCCCATGGGAATCATCACAGGCAAAAAGCAAATTGATGGCTTCAGTTCTGATGTGGAAGTCATCACTCTAGTCCTCACAACAAGAAAGAAGCTGAACAAACTGAAAATCAACAGTTCTTTTAGATCTGTCAGAGAGTGGAGGTCCTGCCCTCAAGGGGAACTGTTTTGCCACTGGTTTATGTGTCCTGTGGGAAAAGCAATTAGACAGCTCCAATCCCCTCTAGCTATGTGTCATACATACTGGAAGGGAAATCAAAAAGGCTAAGAAACTCTTCTTAAGGCCACAGGGACTCAAACCCACTAACAAAACAAAACAAAACAAAAAATCAAAAACAAAAAACAGGTTTAATCATAAGACTCTAGAACATTTTCCCCACCAATACATTGACCACCACATCAATAGGGCTCCAATATAATAACAGTAGATTTATAACCGACAACTCTGAGACACAGACTCTGCTGAAGGAGTTTCTAGGGAAATCCAAAGACAAAGAGAAAGAAAGAGGACAACTAGAGGAAGTTGAAGCCTCTAACATCTACAGGGAAGCATGAATAGCCTAACTGCTAGCTGTTTTAACATAAAATCTCACACCAAAGACCTTTCACCTAAGTTCCTATTACCTGATACATCATGTCTGGCTTTCAGCAAAAACTGCAAAGCATGCTGAGAGGCAAAAACAAACAAGCAAACCCACTACAGACTGAAGAGATAAAGCAAGCATCAGAACCAGTCTCAGATATGGCAGGCATTTTGGAATTGTCAGACTGGGGATTTAACCATGATACAGCTATGTAATTATGTAACTGTGATGAGAACTCTAATGGAAAAAAAGAGGACGTGCAAGAATAGATGGGTATTATAAGCAGAGAGATGGAAACTCTAAAAAGGAATCAACAGGAAATGCCAGAAATCAAAAATACTATAAGAAAAATGAAGAATGCCTTTGACAGGCTCATCTTTAGCTCGGATATGCCCAATGAAAGGGTCAGTGAACTTGAAGCTGTCGGTAGAACTTGCCAAACTGAAAAACAAAGTGAAAAAGAAATGAAAAAAAGATGCTACAGAATATCCAAAACTGTGGAACAATTACAAAGAGTGGAAAATACATGTAATGGGAAGATCTGAAGAAAGATAAAAAGGAGCAGAAGAAATATTTGAAATAAGAATGGCTGAGAATTTTCCAAAATCAATGACAGACACCAAAACCCCAGATCCAGGAAGCACACACACACACACACACAAAACCCACTAAGGATGAATATGAAAAATTCTACACCTAGCTATATCATATTTTAGTTACAAAAAAAATCAAAGACAAAGAAAATCTTGAAAGAAGACAGATTAAAAAAAAACCCGTAGAGGAGCAATGAGAAAAGTTACATTGGACTTTCTTTAGATTGGACTAGCCATCTAAGCAAAAAGAGAGTGGACTGAAATATTTAAAAACATTTAAACTTTTTTTAAAGAAAATAAAACCCACAATGAACAATTTTGTGCACAGTGAAGCTATCCTTCAAAAGTGAAGGAGGAATAAATACTTTCCCAGATGAGCAAAAACTGAGGGGATTTGTCACAGTAGACCTGCCTTGAAAGAAATGTTAAAAGAAGTTCTTCAGAGAAAAAGAAAATGATAAGGGTCAGAAAGTCAGACCTACATTAAGAACGAGCATTAAAGAAGGAACAAATGGAGGTAAGATTAAAATCTATTTTTCATATTCTCAGTTGATCTAATAAATCAGTTTGTTCAAGTGCTTTTCAAAATAATCATAACAGCAATGTATTGGGTGATTCCAACTTATGGCTAAATGAAATGAATAAAATTTTAAAGAAAGTTTAATATGCCAAGGAAGGAGAGAAAATCAAATGATATAAAATGCTCGATTAAAATCAGAGAAGGGGAGCGCCTGGGTGGCGCAGTCGGTTAAGCGTCCGACTTCAGCCAGGTCACGATCTCGCGGTCCGTGAGTTTGAGCCCCGCGTCAGGCTCTGGGCTGATGGCTCGGAGCCTGGAGCCTGTTTCCGATTCTGTGTCTCCCTCTCTCTCTGCCCCTCCCCCGTTCATGCTCTGTCTCTCTCTGTCTCAAAAATAAATAAACGTTGAAAAAAAAATTAAAAAAAAAATAAAATAAAATCAGAGAAGGGAGGAAGAGAGGGAGAAGACAAAAGAGAAAAAATGTCACAAGGGCAACAAATTCGAAATGGATCATAGATCTAAATATAAGACACAAAACTATAAAACTTCTAGAAGATTATGTAAGACAAAATAGATGACATTGTGTTTGACAGTGGGTTCTTAAAGACGACACCAAAGGCACAATCTATAAAAGAGAAACTTGAGAAGCTGGACTCCATTAAAACTAAAAACTTCTGTGAAAGACACTATCAAGCAAATGAAAAGACAAGCCACAGACTGGGGAAAAAATATTTGGAAAACATGTATCTTATAAAAGACTTGTGTCCAAAACATACAAACAACTGTTGAAAACTAGCCATAAGAAGACAACCCACTTCTTAAGAGGACAAAGATATCAACAGACACATCAGCAGGCCTAGATGGCAAATAAACACATGAAAAGATGCTCAACATCCTATGTCATCAGGGAACTGCAAATTACAACCATACAATACCCCCCCATGCCTATTAGAACGGCTGAAATTCCCCCAAACCGGTGAGCACGTGGTGCAACAGGAACTGTCATTCTTTGCTGGCAAGAACACAAAACAGTATGGCTGCTTTGGAAGAATCTGGCACCTGCTTTCTAAAACGAAACACAGAATTCCCATGTAATCCAGCATTCCTATTCCTAGGTATTTACTCAAATAAATTTGAAACTCACGTCCAAATAAGTGGTTCAGTTGTTTTAAGTGTTTGACTCTTGATTTTGTCTCAGGTCATGATTCCATGGTTTGTGAGATTGAGCCCCTTGTTGGGTTCTGTACTGATTCCGCTTGGGATTCTCTCCTCCCCCACCCCTCCCCTGCTCACATGCATTCTCTCTCTCTCTCTCTCTCTCTCTCTCTCTCTCTCTTTCAACATAAATAAATAAACTTAAAAAAACCTACACACAAATTTTTATAGAAGATTTAGTCCTAATCACTAAAATCTAAAAGCAACGAAGATGTCCTTCAGTAAGTGAAAGGATAAACAAACTGTGGTACATCCATACAGTGGAATATTATTCAGCATTAAAAAGAAATGAGTTCCAAAAATGCATATTGCTAAGTGAAAGAAGCCAATCTGAAAAGACTACATACTCTATGATTTCGGCTATACAATAGTCTCTAAGAGGCAAAGCTGTAGAAACAGCAAAAAAATCGGCAGTTTTGGGGAGTTTGGGGTGGGGAAAGGCAAAAAGAGATGAATAGGGAGAACTTGGAATTTTCAGGGAGGTGAAACTATTCTGTGTGAAACTATCCACCATGATAGATGCATGGCATTATGTATTTGTCAGAACCCATAGAACTGTATAACACAGACTGGATCCTAATGTAAACTATAGACTTCAGTTCCTAATAATGATGTTTCAATATTGGTTTAGCACTGGCAGGATAAGTACCACACTAATGCACGATATTACAAATAGGAAACTGGGGAGTTGGGGAAGAAAGGGGGACTTCAGGAACCCTCCATACTATCTGCTCAACTTTTCTATAAACCCAAAACTGCTCTAAAAAACAAAGCACTAATTTTTTTAATGTGATTGTAAGTACTTGGTATATTTGTAATGACCCAGCAGTACTTTGTGTGATGTGGGCAGACAGAGGGATGGAGCAAGGTGGATTTACTGAGGAGAGGTAGGGATTTTTTGCAGTTGGCTGAAAGGTGATTCGAAGGGCAGGAGCTTGGTACCCACAATTAAGTGAAAGGAGGACATTCTGAGAATTAAGTGAAAGGAAACTGAAGGTATAATACACATATGTAATGAGTATTCTCAATTTCAGTCTAGAAAAATGTTTACAGCCATCACAAACATCTGTAGTGCTGTACATTATGCGCCGGTTCTTATGGAGTGTGGATACTGCATCTGTTTTTTCTTTTTCTTTTTTTTTTTTTAAGTTTATTTGGCGAACAGGGGAGGGGCAGAGAGAGAGAATCCCAAGCAGGCTCCACGCTATCAGTGCAGAGCCCCACACAGGGCACGAACTCACAAACCGTGAGATCATGACCCGAGCGAAGATCAAGAGTCTGACGCTCGACTGACTGAACCACCCAGGTGCCCTGATACTGCATCTGTTCTTGATAATACTCTCATGCAGGCAGTCTGCTACTTTTGATGTCAGTTAAAATATTCATAAGAAGAGCTTTCAAGGTAGAATAGAATGTAATAAAAGTTTCTCATTTAAAAGGAGAGCTATTAGCCTTAACTTTGCTTAAAAAAATAAGTAGCAGAGCACTGTGTCCCAATTCAGAGACCAGCTGAGACTAGAGGTGTTGAGCTAGAGATTTTGGAGGTGCTGAGATTTGAATGATCAAGTTTGTTTCTCTGCCAGATGCTCTGAAACACCTACACCCTTGGGCCTGCTGGTAGCATCAGCATAGCCGCCAATGAGGCTCAAAGCAGGAAGAAAATCCTTGGAAGTAAGTGGAAGGGTCTGGATGCCTCTTAGCCTTCTTTGTAAGATAGCCTGAGCTTTTTGTTTTTTTTTTTTCTTTAGCTTGTCTTTTTAATATGTTCTATATTATCTTTCTAAAAACTCCCTTCACCCTTCTTTTCTAGAACACTCTTCCTGTCAAATTCCCGAAACACATGAAAATGAGAAAGCCAGTTTTTTTTTTTTTCTTGATGGACTCTAGATATAGATTATAGCTTATGGGTTTTGCACACATAAGCATTATTGACAAAATATTTTGAAAATCCAAATGTGGAGAAAAGTTATAGTGCAAGAATTAAAAAAAAAGTCTGAGTAAAAATAAATCTGCTTTAATAAGTAGATACTTATTTTTAGTCATAAGGCTTGAGGGACTGACAACTCTAAAAACTCAATTCCGCAGCACCAAGTCTGGTGCAATGTGGGCAGCCCTCCCATACGCTTCCTCAGAGTATTCCAAAAATAACCGTCTCGAACTGGAATCTTCTCTGACACATCCTCTTCCCCATGCTGACACCACACCGTCCCCGGTGATCGGAGAGCACAGCTTTACCTACCCAAGTCTCTCCTGCCTGCTCTGCTGGGCCCTGGAACCTTGTTAGGAGAGAGTGAGCAGATCCCGGTGGTCAAGCTGAGGGGCTTCCCCTTGTTTACTGTCCAGAGTTGTGGAAGAGTGGACAACCCAGAGAAAAACAGAGAAACAGGCCTTGTTTTCTGGAATAGAATCACAGCTTGCATCCCAACGCTGCACGGTATTCTTTCACCAGGGCCAAAATGGGATTCCTAGGTTCTTGGATTCTAGGCTTGTCATCCCAGACAAGGTGATGGGGAATTCTAATAACTTCAGCTTCTTCCCAGTGTCAGATTTGAGGGATATGGACATTCCCTTCTCATATTCTGTGAACGTGTAAGAATCGTGTGGGTGTTTCTGGGTGCAGTGGATGGCCCCAAAACAAAACCATTTGTCTCCTCTATTCGCCAGTTGTCCCAGGGCATTTAGAGGCCTGTCTCCCTTGTCTGTAATTTCAGTGCCAAAGGGAAATATTCCCAGGTGCAGCAAAGAAGCTTTACCTTTCAAGTATATTGGGGGTCAAAGAAAGAAAGCCCCCAAATCTCTCCAACCAGTTGATGTTGTGAGACACTTTTTTGCCTTGATGACAGGTACCAAGGGTTTGAAACAAAACCAAACAAAACTGCCCTGATATACAGTCTTCCTTGGAGAGAACATGCTTGTTTTATAAGAAAAAGTTTTCTAACCTTGGGATTTATACTCCATAAGGATACAGTCAATAAGAGCTCAGGGCTTGTTCTAAAGGATACAGCAGAAAGGTTAGAGAGGACAGAATGTTCACGAAGCTGGAACGATTGAGGGAATGAGGCAGGGGAATTCCCTTTCTTAAAAGCCCTTTACTCAAATGTTGTCCTGGGTTTCTTTACCTAAGCTGCTTCTACTGCTGTTGTGACATCCCATGATTGCTGAGAGAGAAGACATAAACGGTGAGGCCAAGCATCCTGTGTCTAAACAGAGAATCAGGATTCAATATCTTGAATAAATGTAAATGATCCTTGGCTGTATCTTTGGACAGTCGTCATGCTAGATTTCTGAACTGAAATTCTTTGGACCTAGAAATCATTACTGAGCAGTAGAAAAGGAGAGTGTTGTTGCTGACCCCAATATACTCGGGTTGTTTTCTCAAAAGGCATGCTGATCTATTATATAAGTTGAGAAATACAAGGAGTTTTCACCTCTTTATAAATTAAAGGAATAGCTGTTAAAATGAATAAGTTTATATAAATGAGGGGCATATATATTACTTCAGTACCATATGAAGATATACCTGAATATGCTTAGTATATCAATTAGGTATTTGGTTGAGTCACACTGAGTACATTGCCTCTCTCCTTGTTGCCATAGTTACCGTTGCCCTGTGGGGGTACATCCTGTATCATTTATGTCGTAGACTTTATTTATTAGCAAAGACAACAGTTTCTTCTTTTATTTACATGGTTTTCCCTCATTCACTGTTTTCTAATGCTTTCCTTTATTGATTTGTTTTCTTTGCCTTGAATAATTTCAGATGATGCCATTTTCCTTCAGATTTTGACTGCTGAGACATCAGTGGTTTTCATATGCAGAAAGTCAGATTATAAAATAACCACAAAAAGTAAATAATAAAATAGAAAGCATTTAAGGAAACTGCAAACTAAACTAAAAAAATACAGAAGGCAGGATTCCTGAGTTATTCTAGATGTAGCTACCATGATGAACTTTTATTTTCTTTAATTTCCCTTTAGAAAGATAAGGCTTTCAAAAAAAAAATTTCCCCAGTGGTCATAGATTTTCATTCAAATACTTTGCCTAGTTTTTGTTCTATAATTTTGAAAGGAACACCCTTAAAAAAAAACATTTCTGGCAGTGGCATCAAATAATAGCTGTCTCCTTAATATGTTCCCTGTGATGGTGATCATCTGGCACTCGCTTCCCATATTATAGCGGATGCATGTTTATTGGCCCTTTTGTGCTCTAAAGGATTGTGGTTACCATTTTACTTGCTGTTCACACGGTTGAGAGTCCGTATGCGTGACCTGTCCAAGGTCACACAGCTGGTAAACGACAGAGTTAGGTTCGGTTTTCCTCGGGAGTCCAAGGAGACTCTTCCCTGTAGTGCACCGCTCCTGGAGCTGCCGGGCTGTGCGCCTCCGTGGAAGGTGTCATTAGACGGAACACTGGAGAATTGACTTTAAGCTGAGCCACAAACTCACTGCGTGATGTGGCTAGAACATTCAGACTGGGAGCCCTGGCTTCCTCATTTGTCAGATGGAAAGCATCTCTCTACCTCTCAAAGTGGTAGCCGACCAGATCAAAGGAGAATTAATATGAAAGGGCATTAAAAACAAAGCACTGTATATGTAAGAGTATGACCAATAGTCAAACATCTCTCTATATGTTCATCAGAGGTGGATAAATAACACCTTCACCTGAACCTCCTGACGGGCACTTCATGCCCAGCTGGGCCCCCAGGAGTGCGTGTACTCTTGTGGTTTTGCTTCCTCTCTGACCCTTGCTAAGTCCTCACGTAAACATAAAAGCAAACTTCTTCCACAGAAACGTGGGAGATTTTGTTTTGTGTGGAATAGATTGGCATTGAAGTCTGTGTCAAAAGCCATTTGAGTGACTCTTGCATTCTTACTCTGCTTGTTGACAGTCGTTTCCTTACAAGAATGTCTTTCTGCTTGGTCAGAAATTTCTCCTTGGAGATGACAGAATTGCTGTCTTACCATTAATAAATTTTGTAACCCACATCCTTTTTATTTTAAAGAAATACAAACAAATCTACCCAAAGCCATGCTTTCACACACAATCGAGGTAACCAATGCTTTCCCGAAGCACGGATGTTTTCAGCCTTGCTGGAAGCTCACCTTTCGATAATCGCCTTCTGGCCACTCGCAGAAGCAATTACTTCCACAGTTCATAAACACGGGGCTCCTGGGTGGCTCAGTTGGTTAAGCATCCGACTTTGGCTCAGGTCATGATCTCATGGTTTGTGAGTTCAAGCCCCACATCGGGCTCCATGCTGACAGCTTGGAGCCTAGAGCCTGATTCAGATTCTGTGTCTCCCTCTCTCTCTCTCTCTCTGCCCCTCCCTCACTCACACTCTGTCTCTCACTCTTGCTGTCTCAAAAATAAATAAACATTAAACATTTTAAAAAAATGAAACACAAGTCTACTGTATACAGAGAAGAGACTAAGATTAAAAGTTTAGTCATCTGGATTTCACACATATATCCTGACGTATAGTGAAGAGATCCTTCCCTGAGGATCTGAGACTCTGAGTTTAGTCACTAACTTTTTCTGTGGCATTGGACAACCCTCTTGGGACATCTGTCATTTGATGGGTTGCATTTGGCTAAATTGCAGGGGATGTCGGTTATATGTTTCTTTGTGTTTCTTATGTTTATATCAAAAGATTAATTTTTTTTACTTCTTTGAACTCAGGGGTTGGAGGATAAGTTTTTCCGATAATCTTTGTTTGGATTGTTTTACTGTTTTACCTTAACATTAAGACCGTTCCCTGAAAATCTTTCTAAATCACTCCCCTAAAAGGAATTCTTGAACATACTATCAAAGAAATCTTGAACATACTATCAAAGAACATCTTGATACATCTTGAACATACTACATCTTGAACATACTATCAAAGAAATCGTATTTTCAAATATACCTACTCAAGCAATGATCTTGGTGCTCATGGCACTCTGGATTGAGCTGCTTAGAATCCTACACCTGTATCCGGTGCTTAATAACTCTTAAGCCTTGTGATTTGAGAAGTACGTGTATGAGTGAAATGAATATGCTAATACCAGATGTCATTAATCAGTACAAATTAATCTTGGAATGAATGACAAAATGTTATAAATCTTCTTTGGGGGTTCCATTCCACCTAAGGTTAAAACCTCCTTAAATACTTCTAGAAAATTCCTTAGAGAGGTTGTAGTAGGCAAAATGGTTCCTCTTTTATATATATATTGGGGTGGTATAGCCATTCACCAAAAATAAGAGAGATGTGCAATTTGAGTTGCTTCTTCAACACCAGAGAGCACGGAAGTATCTAATCATAATGTCTCACAGATTCCTCAGGTAAAAGGTACTAAGTTCTTGGAAAGAGTTTTAAAAACAACTAGGTTTCAAAGTCTATTTTGTGTCTTCCAGTGGAGTCATAGAGTAATCTAGAAGTAAACAGATAAAAGCTGAACTCCTAGGAGGGGAAAGAGGGAAGCCCACCCACTTGGTGCTGCCCCCTAACCATGCAAGGGCCCTGAGGCACTTCCACAGAACCGTTTTTGTGGTGGCAGCATCCTTCATGTGTTCATGTGGCCATTCAACACATATTTTCTACATACCCAGCATTATTCTAGGCATGGCGGAGACCACAGTGAACAAGAACAAAGCTGGTCTCAGCTGTCATGGAGCCCACCGTCTGGTGAGAGTGACTGACACCAAGCCGGGGAAGGTTACAGCTGAAGTAAGTGCCCGGAAAGAGCAGCATGGGGTGCCAGAGGGTCAGAGAGGCTTCTCTGAGGGAGTGACACGGGGTCCACTCCTGAAGGGTACGGACACATGAAGTGGACATCAAGGGAAGCGCAGAGGCAGAGGGCAAGGGGAGAAAAGAAGGACATTTGCTGAGTGTTTCCATGAGCTGACAGTATGAGTACCGTGTGTGTTATTTATTTCAATGATCTGATATGATAGTCTTAATCTGATGTTGAGGGTACTGCTTTTCACCCTGTTTTACCGAGAGGAAACCAAGGTACAGGAATTACATCATGTACCCTTGGTCCCGCTGTTAAAGATGATGGAGCCAGGGTTTGAACCCAGGTCTTACTGTAGAGCCTACACCCTGGGCCACCACCCCATTCACCTCCTAACACGAGCAGACGCTTGCAGGGGCTAGAGCGACGGTGACGTGTGCATCAGTCTGTTCTCCAAAAAGATCAACATGAAGACTCAGGCCGGCTCAGGGGTCATTCATTCAGCCCATTGCTCCACACTAACACGCGTGATGCTGTAAAGATGGGTTTGTGAGAGGCTTCTGTGGGAAAGATGTTGTCACTAAATAGGCAAGCTCACGAGAGCACCGAGAGCCTGTCTGCAAGGAAGGGAAAGAAGCAGACGCGGTGCCTGCCAGCAGCCCCAGTCACACTGGCAAGACATGTGAGGAGTACAGTGCTTCACTGGGCCCGGTGAGTTGGACTCCGCAATGGCATTTGCATGCCAGGATTCCTCCTTCAGTCACCTCTCAGATAACAGTGAGTTCATCTGCCCATATTGTACATAGCGTGTAGACATCGTTGAGGTGTGCCCTCTGGACCATGAGCTCGTAGGCCGGGAATCTTTGCTTATTTCTGTATCTTCTGGGCCTGGCCTCACGCCAGTCCTGCAGTGAACACTCAGTACTGAATGAAATTTGTAGCGTTTCTGGAGCCAAGTCCCTTGCGCCTTTCTCTATAGAGTATTTATTGCCTTATTGAATTTATATTTCAGCTATGCAAGCAGTTGTTTTACTAATACACATAGATTACAAATGTCTTAATTATCTCAGCATTGTATGTATACGTTTTAATGTTTGTTTATTTATTTATTTATTTATTTATTTATTTATTTTTGAAGGGGGAGGGCAGTGAAAGAGGGAGACAAGAGGTTCCAAAGCAGGCTCCGCACTGACGGCAGACACCTCAACGTGGGGCTCGAACCCACAAACTGTGAGATGATGACCTGAGCCAAATTCAGACATTTAACTAACCGAACCACCCAGGCGCCCCTCAGTCTAATACATTTTAAAGAGCCAACACCGGCTGGAAATCTGTGAGACATCTCCCTCTGCCACTTAAAAATAGGAAGACATAAGAAACAAGAGCAGGGTAATAATCACATGTTCAAACGCTGGACTTGTTCTTCCAGATATTCAATTTGTTGTGGAGAGAATAAGTTGACACAACATTCTATTGGAATTCTGTGAGTTGTAAATGGATTCTGCCTGACCATCTAGTGCGCGCTGTAGTTTAGAGATCTGTGGCATTCAATTTGCATAGCCCAATTTCAGGCCATTGCGGTACATTTTCCAGTTTGTTGACTTGTTCTTTCTCTAAAAACTAACAATGTCAGAATTCTTTATGCCCATTAGCCTACTTACTCACTGAATCTTGAAACAGAAAATTCTTCACCATTGGCAAAGTAAGAGCCAGCTATTTGCAAAACTTAAATCGAGACTCTCTCTGTTACCACAGACGGTTAGATGGGAAAAAATACATATGAATTTTGTAACTCACTGCCCTTTCAGCTGCAAACAAGGATATTTGACCTTTTTTTGCCATTTGCTTAAATGTCTGGAAACTGATATTTATTATACCACAAGAGGCATATAAAGTACAGTAAGCCCTGTTGTTCACTGTGACTAGTATCTGGCAGGGAGCAGGCACTGATTCATATTTATTGTAATCCAGCATATTGATTAATACAATATATTGATCCAATATATGTCAACTGCCATCTTCTGAAAACTGCAATTAATTTCATATTGAAAATACGTTGAACATATTTTATTGCTTTATGATTCAAAAAGCACTCCACAGATTTCCTAAACTTCTGAGCCATTGTTTCAACATCACTTGAAGTTGTATTGATTGATGCAATGGTGCCAGTTGACAGAAATTTCCGATCGATAATATGCTTTCAGCACCCGTCTATATGTGTAATTTTCAAATTAAAGAAAAAAAATGCTTATGAAATTGAGTTAAAAGCAGTATTTTAGTCATTACCAAGGGTTTTCTCTAAGTTCTTAGTAAGTCTTTGGAACTACCTCCAATTGCTTTGCAAAGAACTCCAAAAGAGACATTTTATAATTGAGCAATGCGATAACAGAGAACCGGCGAGGGAAGCCCGTCAGTAATCAAGCACAGAGCTCAGTGGCCAAAAATGTGCCATCAGTGCTTAATGAGACAGAATAGCTAACTGATTAGAAATGTTGCAAGACCCCGCTGGTGCCGGCATGGCCGCTCCCATGGCCATAACTGCTACTCTCAGTCACCCCTGCTATTGATGCGCATCCTGCAAAGCCAGGAATTTTTAATGCAATATACTGAAAGCCAGTGCTGGCAAATAGGGCATTTATGATGCCAGGGTCCGTTGATAGAGCACGGTACCCCTCAAGATACCTTTCATCAGCACGGGTACCGCATGCTTAAGACTCCCAACAAAACGCAGGAGAGCTGGTGGCGTCCCAGGGCAAAGGCCAGAGTCTCCATCAAAGTTACAGAGTAAATTCCATCCACTTAGGAAATTTTCAAGAAATGGCCAAATTCATCCACTGAATCTGCCCTACCAAGGAAATGCAACAGGATTTCTACCCAGCTCTTGAATGAATGAAGATACAGATGCAGACTGTGATGGGCTTACTGGCATCTCATTGCACCAGGGCCCGCAGGGTTTTAATGAGAATGCTTCCACCCGGGCAGCCAAACTAGATGGGCACTGCATATTCTTGACTTGTTTGCGCATTGAAGATGCAGCGGGAGTAAGTGCAGGAGGAGTCCGCAGAGGACCTCTGTGCAGTGTGGGAGGCTGAGAAAGAGCCCCAGGACCCACACTGAGGGCTCTCACAGCCGAACCCTGACCCTCCAAGCGGCTGCTACCATTACCTTTCGCGTGTGCTTCCCCCAGACACATGGAGCAGGAAGGAAAACTAATTTTAGAGCAACAGAAGAAGACCAAATAGGTTACCAACTTGTTGACGTCACCTGTTCATTATTCTTTAATATACAGCATCTTCAGAAAACTGCTAAGGATGTAAGAGCAAATCAGTACATGTTCCACAGCAAAATTTGCTTAAAAATTTTTTTCCCATTATGAGCAGATCACCTGCTGGGAAAAAAAAATCTTCTATTTTCCCTCCTTCTCTCCAGAACTCATTTCAGACCCATGTTATTGCCCTAAGAGAAAAAAAGTCTCCATTAAAAACCAGAAGTTGCACACTTCACAGCAACAGCCCATGGGGCGACTGGGGGACACAGTAGATCTTCAAATAGCAAATCTTAGAGCCACTGGGCACACTGGAGTCAGGCTGTATTTGCATTTTGGAAAACATTAGGCATTGATTTTGTTGAGTTGCTTAAATGAAATACTTCAGAAATTAATGTGCACAGGTATTAATAATAGAGAGCATTAACCTTTATAAAGACTAAGAAACTTTTCTCAAATTGGAAAAACTATGCAGGGACATTATTAATATTTTTATTATTCTGAAGACTACAAGGTTAATTGCTTTTCAAAATGGTGAGGCTAACTAGTTTTTGCAGAGTTTCTACCTAAAGGAAAAGGCTAAGACTAGATTAACCAGGATTTTCTATGGTCCTAAAGAATGTCTCTGACACACATGGGGAAGTACATGGGGAAAATAGGATTTGGTGAGAAGTTCAATTTTACGGAGTACTTTATCTAGAGGAAAAGAATACAGAGAATTAACATTGAGTCCTTCTTTTGACCTCCAAATATTGTGTCACTTCTTAGAGCACTTGATAAACTCCTGGTCAGGCACTTTGTAATGATTTTTTTTTAATTTTGGTCTCTTGATAATTATTATACCCAATTGAGTAGCCTAAGTGCAGTGCTAACTGCTTTTGGTACTCAAAGGACTGTATTTACTGCCTTACTGACTTCACATCCATGTTTTGTGGCATTTTGCTAGCTCACATCTTGACTGGTTAAAAATTTGTATTAACAAGTACAGAATGTAGTCGAATTGCATAGGTGTTCTGTGCAATTACAAATTGGGCTTATTGTGCAAAACTACTTTTCTGAAAGCACTTTAATAAAACAAATTGAAAATTTCCTGTTTCCAGGAACTTTCACTCTGTCCAAGAAGTAATCAGAATAATGGAGAAAGGAAGCTGCAATGGCGGCTACCAGCTGGATTTCTCATGGGCCAGCCAGTGCCCTGGGGGCTTATTAAGACCCTTGTTAAGTCTGGGGAGGTGTAAGTTCAACTCACAGGCCAATCTGTTTTCAAGACTTAAACTGAAAACATAGTTAGGTAAACCAGAAGCAAAGCCAGTTCTGTGGTGTTCGGGAGCAAAATTACTCTTCTGTTGAGCCACTTAAAGATAGGGAGAAGACTGGATGAAGGTGAATGATGCTCACTGTGTGCCAGGCCCCAGCAGGTTGCTTCTCTCTAAGTTGCGTTGTGTTATCTTCTTCTTTTCTTTTAATATGGAGAAACAGCAGCACATAGGGTGTAAATAATGGGCCCTTCCCAGGGCCACATGGCTAATGAATGGCTGACTGGCACCAGCACCAATTTGTGGTCAGTCACCACGAAGGCAGCATGGTGGGGTAATAATGTCCTGATGAGTAGCTTTGCAGCAGAGGCCGGGGTCGCCATCCTGTGTTCCGTCTGCTTAAGAAACACCTTTCCTGAGCGCCAGTTTGAGAGAATGTGGGAGAGGGATTGGCCAACCCCCCACCAAATCCATCTGTGGTCATGGCATGAACATAGACTCAAATGAAGGATATGTGTATTTTCTTCAAAGTGTAATTAGTTGGCGAAGTGTTCTCACTCTGCTTCAGAGAACTAGTGCCATATGTCAATATTAGTGTTCTTTTACTGCATTCTTACAGGGATTTTCCTTAAAGCAGTCATCCGGACACTTACATTCCAAACACAATTTAAAATGTTGCCTAGTCCAAGCGTCTCTGAAAAACAGAAGCAGTTATCAGTTACTGGTGCTCTTGAGAAAACAGTCATATTTAACTTCTGCTGATTCAATGTAACAAAATTACAAAATAATGAACCTACCAAAGGATCCTTTCACTCTAAGATCAGCTGTTCAACAAACATTTTACGGAGCAAGTACTGTGTGACCAGCACTGTGAGTTACAGTCAGTCTAATGATAGCCCATCCAAGTAAAGAAATACAGAAGCAAATAGTTTTGTTTTGTTTTTAGTTAGCAAGCTCTGGAAAATCTTGGTCATTGGAAGTGAAATTTAAAAATTCATCATTCTGTCATTTAACTCAAAACCTTCGATCTCTATTTACATCGTGGTTAAGAGCATAGAGTTGGAATTCGTTCAGTCATCTATTTAATAACCACTTATAGTCTACTGCTTGACAAGCACTGTATTGGACACTGGGTCTATCACTTGTCAAAAAAAAAAAATAACAGTCCCTACCTTCACTAAATATTACATTCTAGCTGGGACGACAGATTAATCAAATGACCTTATTTTAAAAATATCAACCTGTACCTGTGGCAAGTGATATAGAGAAGAATTTATGTGAGACTTTTATTATAAGAAAACTTGACGTAACTGAGGAAATAAGATAAGGTTTCTGAGAAAGGGGACATTTGAGCTACGACTTAAAGAATGGGCAGAAGGTGATGAGGCAGGAGGAGGGAAGAAGGATCAGAGCAGCAGAGGGTAGTTGTACAAAAGCCTTGTGGAGGGCGGGACAGTAAAGCATCAGGGACTAAGAGAAAGTCAGTATAGCTTGAGAAGAGAGAATGGATGGTTGTGAAAATATCATAGTTCAAGAAGAGCCTGGAGAAGTAGAGTCTGGTCTTTGTACTGAACACAATGGCAAGGCATTGATGGGTTTAAAGCAGGGGAAGTGGATGATAAGGAACAGAACAGATACAGTCTGATCAGTTGGAAAACTAGTGAAGTTTCCAGGATAAAGGTGATGGTGGCTCGGAGGTGCATGGTGATATGGAAAGGATGGAGAGAAGAGAACATATTCAAGATGTATTCAAGAGGTAAACACCAAGAGGATACTGGGGATGAGTGACGGGGGCTATTAAGAATGACTTGGGCAACCGAAAGTGTATAATGCCTTTCACTAAGGAAACTTGAAAATGACCAGGTTTGGGATTTGAGGGCCGCGGGGGCAGGAGTGAGAATACTGAGTTAGGTTCAAGTATGTAGGGTTTTGAGAGGCATTTGAGAAAGCCAGAAGAAAATGTCAGGTAGCAAGTATATGGAGCTATAGCTGGAGTTCAGAAGTGAAGTTTGGACTGGAGATTAACTATTGGGGGTAGTGTGCATAGAGGTGGCAATTGAACTCCGGGGTCTGGGTGCAATCAATTTGGGACAGGGTGTGAAGGGGATGGGGGTTCTAGGAAGGCCTAGAACCAAATCTTGAGGAACTCTAACCCTTAAGAGCTGGTTCCAAGGGAATGAGTCGTAGGGACAGGGAGGACCATCTGCTCAAAAAGTAAGAGAGGCAAGGGCTGCTGTGTAATGAGCATCTAGAGAAAAGAGTCTGTTAAGAAGGAAGGGTTCCAGCACTGGATGTGCTGAGAGGTCAAGTAAGATGAGTACTGAAAACTCTACGTGGGACTGAAAATAAATTATGTTGGATTGAATGATGCCAAGGTCATCAAGGACACTAATGAAAGCCTTGGTGGAGTCATGGTCAGATTCAAGTGACTGAGGAGAGTATGGGAGGTATAGATAGGGAGACAGCCAGTAAGACAACTTATTCAAGCTCAGCTGAGAAGCTCAGGAGGGAGATAGGGTGAGGACTGGCAGTACATGGGCCTTCTAGGAGCTGTGTGTGTGTGTGTGTGTGTGTGTGTGTGTGTGTGTTAAATGAGAGGCACTCAAGAGTGTTCCAGCACCAGTGGAAGGATCCTGGTGAGGCAGGTTGAATTTATACAAGATAGAAGGGATTACTGAAGTCATAGTTTCTGAGAAGGCTCAAGAAGATGAGATTTGCCTCAGGTGGGCAGAGAGACAGCTTCCATAAGCTCAGTTTTAGGAAGATTCAGGCATTCCAGTTTGTGGCTTCTATTTTTTTCTATAAAGTAGGCAGCCGGATCATCTGCTGGAGGGGTTCAGAGACAGGCGGCAGCTGAGGGAGCCTAAATGGCAGGACCGAGGGAAGGGAGGTTTGAAACACTGTGCCTCGAGAGTGGAAAAGCAAGTGAGCCAGCGAGGGTCGTGGGGCTGCTGGGCAGCCCTTGATGGTTATGGAGTTTTAGTGGAACCAATCTGTCCTGTTAGGATGCGTCTGCAGGCACAGAAAAAGCAGTTAGCAAGGCTCTCAGACTGCAATTTTGGCCAGATGGTTGCAATGAAAAGACAGAGAAATAAGGAAATGTGAAGTATTTGCGGGACATAAAAAAATTTCCACTGAATCTGAGCAGAAAGAAGAGGGTAGTGAAGAAAGAATAAGGCCAAGAGGTTGGGAGCAATTAAGGGAATGAATCATTTGAAGATCCCCATGAGGTCCAGGCACTCATCAACCTGTAGGAAGCTGATGGGTGAAAAGAGGCGGGACAGGCATGGTGGGCGTAGTCTTGGAAGTCTCTGTTGCTGCACAGGCCTGAGGCTGGTGGCTAGAGGACCCTGCTGCTCCCCTGGGGTGTGACCCTAGACCCCAAAATGCAGGTTCCACAGGCCACACCAACAGGATGGATGGCCTTGATGGCCGAGGCCTCCAGGTTCTGCCATGGACAGACCAAGACCACATGTAGGGGGCAGGCCGCTTCACTCCCACACCTCACCATGCTCCTCTGGAAGTTGGTATTAGCTTTCTGTGGTTATGAGGATTGAGTAAGGTTATGGGTGTATAACAGCACAATACCTGACTCTTGGCCAGGAATTCATAAAAAGTGTCAGAAGCTGCTGTTTTTTTCTTGTGACACAGGCATTTTCTAGGCAGATCACATGTTTCATTGTTGTTATTCTTTTATTTTAACCCTTAAGAGGCAAGGCAGAAAGACATTTTGGATTTCAGAGAAACAGTGTGATTTGTAACATGGTGATATTATCATGTTGACTTAATCTTTTCTGACTCTACAGCTGAGAGTTGAGAGTTGCAGCTCAGCTGTAGGGGAGCCAGAGTGAGGCGCAAGCTGACCCTAAACCAGGGTGTCTTAGGTGCTTGCTATCCTTGAGTGCTTGTCTTGTTCAGACTAGACTAACTTAGGTTCCTTTCATAAACCATGAATTCCAAGTGTCGGGCATCGAGGAGTTAGGCCACTCAAGGGGCTCCTTCCTTCCAAAGCAATGTGAGAAAAAAGTTCACTTAGTTAGGTTTATTTGCTTACCTGTCACCTACGCTCAACAAAGATGGCTGGGGTCCTGTTTATCTTTGAATGTACACACTCATGGCAGGTGCTCAATAATTGTTGCATGGTGTAGACTCTGAATAGCAAGGATTTTAGCTCTGTAATAGGTAGGGCAGGGTTTCTGCTCACATCAGCACTATTGACAGCTGGGGCCAGATACTTCTTTGTTCTTGGGGCTGCTCCATGCACTGTGGCATGTGTAACAGAACCCCTGGCTTGTACTCACTAGATGCTATTAGCAACTCCGCCCCCCCCACCTCCAAAAATAATGACTCTGGACATTTCTAATTATCTCCTGGTGGAGGGAGACAAAATGGTCTTTGGTTGAGAACCACTAGCTTAGAGGAAATCTTTAATGTGGTCTATTTGTTGAATTTTTTTAAGTTTATTGAATTGTTTGCAGAGGAAAAAGCCTGAACTATAACCCCAAATATCTTGCATGGTTTGTTTCCGAGAAGTGAAATTGTAGGTGTTGTAGTTTCTTTCTGTAGTCCTTGGGCTTTTTGAAAATGTCTCATGTTTCTTCACTATACATGTATTGCTCTTACAATTTAAAAGGGAGAGAATGAAAAACGTTTAATATATGAAAATGATTCTTTTAAAAGTATGCGTTTCTTCCTAATACCCAGACATTCCTAACAATCGTTTTGATTTCAGCCAGTGAACATTTATTTTATTGTGCATTTTGTTTATCTAATATGTTCATTAATTATCATGGCTTGGAGTATTTTTAATCAGCAATGTCATAATCTGCTACTAATTGAAGTTCTAGATGTTGACACAAATTTATTGGTCAGCCAAGCAATGGATTTCAGTCTCCGAGACACCTGACCTTTTTCTTTAAAGGCAGGAGCTTATCCAGTATCAAGTGACTTTGGTATAACCACACTTGTCCAGTGTCACTATTAGAGCCTGAGGGCCCAGAACATTGGAAAGAAGAGGGTGTGTGTGTGAGCGAGTGAATGTGTGTGTGTGTGTGTGTGTGTGTGTGTAAGTAATAATAAACTCCAAGTCAAACTTAATTTTTGAAAAATCAGCCAGTTAAGAGATTTTGCAAAACTCTAAATCAAAAAAAAAAAAAAAAAAGATTCACAAGAAAGGATCTAGAGCCCCTTTCCCTCACCCCTTAGTTTAAATGAGGGGGAAAACCTAAAAAGTGAAGGCTTTCTTTTAGTACAAACCTTCAAAAGGGGGGGGGGGGAATGTCATTAGATAAAGATAAAGAGCTGATTCCAGCATTCAGATATGTAGCAGAGTATTTTTAAAAGCAAGAGAAGTTTGTCCTTTTCTTTTTTGTTCCATATTTTCATCACAAGTGATCTTAGAAACTTACTATCTTACTTGACTTGGGCTGCCATAACAAAATAGCACATACTGGAGGCTAGAAGTCCCAGATCAAGCAGCCAGCAAGATGGATTTCTTTCTGAGGCCTTTTCTTGGCTTGTAGGTGGCTGCCATCTTGTCGTGTGCTCACTTCTTTGTGTGGGGGATGGTGAAGGGAGAACATGAGCAACCTCTCTGGCAGCTCATAATATCTGGGCACTAATCCCATCATGGGGGCCCCACCTTCATGACCTAATCCAACTCTAATTACCTCCCAAAGTTCCCATCTCCAAGTAGCATTGCTTTGGGGGGGGACACAAATATTCAGTCCATTACATCTCCTCAATGATAACATGCAGAAATGGGTGATAGAATTGTTTATTATTTATGAGGCAATGATTGTTTGACCCAAAGCTCTCTCTTAAATATTTGCTTGTTCAAGGGAATGTAGGCGTTTGTATTTTTGATTTCTTTCCATCAGATATTCCTTCAACATTGACACATCATAGCACTCCCCCTTCAGTGTTACTGTCTCTTACTTGATCACCAAGTCAGGAGAACAGTTGAAAAATGATTTTAGTATCCCCTAGAATTATTTTCTAGTGTCTTTATTAAAACAATGTTTAAGTAACTTATTTTGATCTGCATTGCTATTGGTTAAATCTCATTGAGACATAAATACTTCATACAGCAAAATTTCATTACAGTGAAAGTTACTTGTTAGGCCTTTGGTCTCATCATAATGAGATTAGAAAAACAGTATGTTAACGCTGAAGAATTTACATTAATTAGAGCATGTAGGTGAAATAAACGTATATTAAATATTGAGAAATGGGGAAGAGGTGATGATAAAACAACAATGAGATATTTGGAATCATTTTAAAAATACATTTTCTACTTTGGAAAATCTTATTTTTCCTTAGCACACAGGGTCTCTTCACCTGGAGAAGCCACCTGTGGATATGAGACTCAACTGCATTTTCTTTACACAGAACCTTATTGTTCACAGATAGCTGAGAAGTACAGTTTCTTGCTCCATCCTGGAGTCCTTCCTTCCCCCAAATCCAAGGAGATATTTGGAGTCTGTCTCAGACAAAGGTCAGAGTTGGCTTCCCCAGTTGTGTCCTCTCTCCTGAACTGAGTGCAGTTATAAACACTTCCTCTTTGCAGGATCTTTCCAGTAATAGCTAAGATTGAATCAACTGCAGAAGCACCATTTTTTTTTTTTTCCCAGAAAACGCCCGTTCTGCCGAAACTGACATCAATATGTGGCAGGATGGACATACATATATATTTGATCATCTGTCTAGGAAGTGTTCATGTTCACATCTTCTCCAGTGGCAGTGTTTTCTTGGGCAGCACTTACCTCCACTCCACGCAGAGAGAGTTGTGTTATTTGTAGAGTCACCAGTACTGTGGAGGCCTGTCACCAGGGCAGTGCCCCGGGAACTAGGTCACACATGGTCTTTGAGGGGGTTTACATTGTTGCGGTGTGGTTTCTGTCCGTCTCCAACCTGGGGAGAGCGAAGCCTGCTAGCCAGGCTCACAAGGTAGCTGCAGTCAGTAGATTCAGTGTCCTTGTGCTTCTCTCTAATCCCTGAGCTGGAACAGTATACAGATGTTCCACGTCTCCTAACTTGTTCCAAGTGTTATTTCTCCTGCCTATGGATGTGAGTTATTTTACTCCTTATGTTTTTCTGCAAGTTCTTCTACAACTCCTTTCCTCCCAGTGCCATCTACTCCTCTGGAGCCAACTTTTATTTCCCTCTTTAAAACCAGCTCTTTTATACATTAACTGAAGCACTGTACTGTCTGACAGACTGGGAGAAATAGGGGGGCCAGGGCAGGGGTGAATCGCGAACTTGGATCTTTGGAGAACCAGGTATTCCCTTACATTTATCATGAAGCCTCCTTTGTCTGATCTCAAATGTCATTACACGGAGGTAAAGAATAAAGTTTTCCAAACCATAATCGTTCAAGCCCATGTTAACAGAGGTTACAGTTGGCTACGCAGTTGTAGGTGGTTGTAGTTGCAGATCTGTGTTCTACTAGTTGTTCATTTGCATTTTGCAAGCAAAATAACTTAACCTGTTACTATGTATCAAGCCAATATAACCTGGGATTTGTAGAAATCAAGTTTCCAGTTTTGCGTTTTACCTCCAAGGGAAGCATCCTGCATGAGTCTCCATGTGGAGCATGGTAACTATATCCTACAAGAATAAGATGCTTCGGGTCTGTGAATTACACAAGACGCAAAGGATGGTCCCTTCCAGCAACTTGAAAATGGCTCAGAAGGTGGGCACAGAGAAGTCGTGTTTCTTGTATATTCTCTGCTGATCTGAAAGTAGGTGAAGGATGGGATTTATCTTCTCAAAAACACAAGAACACTCTGCTCCTGGTTCTGTTATGGTTCTTGGAAACAGGTGGATCAGCTTGCAAAAGTCTCTTTAGATTGACGCTAAAATAATGCTTCATGATCTCCCTACTCCTACGGAGATGGGGCTGGGGGACATAAATCTGAAAAACAGCTGGGCTTGAAACTTGGGTCACATGAAGCTTCTCAGTGATCACAAACTCCAGCTTCCTAGCAAGTAACAATTGGAGTATTTTAATGGGTCAGGCTAGTGAAAGAACAACTATAAAATTGAAACACATGGAACCAGCTAGGTAAAGAAAAACATGAGATGGTAGAAATAATGCATCTGTTAGCACATTGAGTATTACACTACAATATGCTTTTTGTATTTATCAGGGAAAAATACCATTGGGTTTGATTTAGCTGCCTGGCTATTTATGATTTATATAGGTCAGTTTCCATACTGTGTTCATATGCCTATTTTTAAATGTTTTACATCATTATTATAGGAGATTTTTAAATGCAGTGAAATTTCAACCTAGAAAATTCTTAGAAAATTAACGAAATAGAGGAAAATTGAGATAGCAGTAAATATGACAATTTTGAAACGCTTTATTTGGTGAAATTTGAAGTGGGGCAAAAACAAATGCACTGGGCCTGCTCAAGTAAGATGGTTGACTAAGTTTTATCACCCTTGAGACTCAGGAATCAAAGATTATTTTTTTCTTTTTTCCCTTTTCTCTCTTCTCTGCAATAAACTTGCAGTGTTCCAACTGATGTTAGAAGAAGCACAAGCAAGTCTGAGAAGGGAAGCCAGCTAAATAAAACATGAATTAGTGTTATCTCCCCGCCCCCCATCAAAGCCTCTTCTTTCTGAAGACAAACGGATATGGAACACGTCATTTGCTTTTAGTAAAACAATGAAAATTAACACGAGAAACAGAAAATGTACATACGCATGTGGTCTGCCTACTTTCATCTAATGATGTAATTCTCCCAGATTCGGCTTTTTGCTAGCTACTGGCTCTATCACTCAGATTTTGAGAAAGCTAAAAAGCTTATTACTGATTTTTAATAGGCATGACATGTGCAGGTACAAAATTCAAAAGGTATAAAGGGGTACAGAGTGGAAACCCAGGGCCCTCCCTGCTCCTGTCCTCCAGAGCCATCTTCTCTCCCCAGCGGTAATCACATCACGCTGACCCTCTTTCTGTGTGTCTCTCCAAACTTAACTCTCTCCTTACTTATATGTGTGTTGCGTATCTATGCAAGTGATGGCATGCTGTATATACTGTTAAACACCTCTCTGTCTTCATTTGGCAGTAAAACTTGACAGATGGTTCATATCAGTACATATGGAGCTCCCTCACCCTTTTTTACCACGTGGATTATAATTTATTTGACCATTCCCTGTCAACAGCAGTCTAAGTGGCTTTCAGTGTTTGCTATGTAATGAATGCTTAACAGAATGTTCTACGCTCATCATTTTACATTTCTGAGAGTCTATGGGATAGATTCTGGAAGTGGAATTGCCGATCAGTGGGATGTGCCTTTTAGATAATGCCACACTTATCTCCATAAACTTGCACCAGTATAGGCCCACTGACAATGTGTGAGAGTGCCTCTGTTTGCACATATTGCGTCGGAGAACTTGTTCATCCACACTAATCAAATAGGCTTAGAAGTAGTATTCAAAGTGAGAGTGAGCATCTTTTCATATTACAAGAGCCGTTTGTATTCATTTTTCTGTGAACCCTCCTTTAAATCTTATTTCCGTTTTTTTCTATTTAATTGTGGCTCTGTGTGTATATATAGGGAAATTAGCCATTTTTCTGTATTGCAAATTGTTAAGTGCTGCTTTTCAGTTTATCATTTGTCTTGGACTTGCTAACAGCACTTTTTAGGCTTTTAATATTTTTTTTTGTATTCAAATATATCAGACTTCTTTGTGGCTTCTAATTTTGTATCATGTTAAGGGGCTTTTGTTTCCTTAGAAAGAAACTTACGTTGGTTTCTTACCATTTTATTGGTTTTTTTTGTTGTTTTTTTTTTTGTTAGAAGTATTGCTCCATTTGGAATTTATATCCATGTGACATGTGAGGTAGCAATTTAACTTTCCTTTTTCCTACTGTACTGGTTAAATAGGCCATGTTTCCCCCCTGGCTCAAAATCCCCATTTATCATATTATATGATATGTTAAATTCTCTTAGGTATTTTGGTTTATTTGCATCGATATGCCTATCTGTTCATATGTTAGTGCCACATTGTTTTAACTGCTGTAGCTTTATATAAGATCTTAAAATCTAAATAGCAGCATTGTCTCTCTTAATGCTCTTCCTTTTTAAAATTTCCCCAGCTACTCTTGCTTATTCATTTTTCCAAATGAACTTTAGTATCAATTTTTCTGGTACAAATACAAAATCCTGTTGGTAGTCTTATCGAGATTGTATTAAATTTATGATTTAACTTTGAATTTGCCCCTTTACAAAGCTAGGTGTAATAAGCCTTTCCCTGTTCAAATGTTTCTTGTTTCTTGGTAGTGTTTTTAGTTTTCTTTATGTGGAAATCATAGCCTTCTTATGAAGTTTATTCCTAAGCACTTTATTATTTCTGTTGCTACAACAGATGGAATCATTTCTTCCTCTGTGCCCTCCAGCTAGCATTGTTTGTGTGTAAAGTCTGTCAATTTCTGAACATTAATTTCGACCCTACCACTCGGTCAAATTCTCTCCGTATGTGTAATTTCTCCATGTAATTGATTTGTGTTTTCCAGGTAGATGAACGTGTCGTCTACAAATTATGATCATTTTACTTACTGAAAGCTATTTTATTCTCATTTTCCCTTTACCAAAGTAGCTTCACGACTTTTGGACAACGTATGCAAGCATTCTCTCTGGCAAGTAGGAGGGGATTTTTTGAGACGGCAGAGCCATGTCTTCCGTAGGACCAACGAGAACCTTGCTACTGCTTGTACTTAATTAATTCTACCTGTGCTTTTGTTGTAATTTTTGTTTGGTTAGTCCCTTACTTACTGAAAGAAATTACAGTAATTCATTTCTCATATTTGTTTAGTAGTAAAGAACATGGAATAAGAGGTGGTCACAGCTTCAGTAATTTAAGCTTTGATTTTTATTGGTGTCCTTACAGATTCTGTTTAACATGCGAAGAGAAAAAAATGTTTAAGTTGCCAAAATTTAAAATTACCCAGTTAAAAATATATGGAGTGTTATTTTAATACTGAGCGTGTTCTGCTGTGGTCTCATTATCTGAAAATTGGCAATCTTGCGAGAAACCAAATTGTTCCCTTTCTCTAGAACTTCGGGTAGGGCAGTCTCCACTATCAGAATCTTCCTAGGTCTCATCTACATGGACATTAGCTGTTCACTAGTGGGCATGCAAAACAGTTAAGATTCCTGCTTGAGAGAGGATTGATCATCTTAGTTTTATTGTAGTTAAATCAAACCCAGGGTGAGGAAAAGTAATGTAAGAAGTTAGGGATAGACTCTTAGCTCTAGAAACTGGTTTGTTGTACAGCTTTTGGCAAATCGCTTAACTTCTCTATTTTGAAATTTTAAATTTATGGGTTGCCTGGGTGGCTCAGTCGGTTAAGCATCCAACTTCAGCTCAGATCATGATGTCACGGTTCGTGAGTTCAAGCCCCACATTCGGCTCTGTGCTGACAGCTCAGCAGAGGGTGGAGCCTGCTTTGGATTATGTGTCTCCCTCTCTCTGCCCCTCCCTCATTCATGCTCTGTCTCTCTCTCTCTCTCTCTCAAAACTAAACAAACATTAAAAAAATAAAAAAAAGAAAGAAATTAAAAATTTTTTAATGTAAATATTATTAAATAATTAACTAGCATGTAATATTAATAAAACTATTAATATTAGATAGTCAGCTCCTTATGTTTGTAATCATACTCTATGGTCACTATTATGAGTCCTCACTAAATAGCCCTTTGTAGTGACATCATTCCTCACTGTGGTTATTCTGATCCCATTATGGTATTTTAGCTGACGAAACTGGGTAAGTTTCATGATCTCTCCCATGCTTCTCTGGCAGACTGAAGGAGCAGCTGAGATAAGAACCCACAACCTTAGGTTTTTAATCATCTGCTGCCTTTAGCAAACCATATATCCACCAGACTGCCTCCTGCAGTTTGTCTACCACCTTCTCAGACAGTTAAAGATTAACACTCACCTCTTGCAAAAGTCGTTGCAAGTGGGAAGTGTTAACTAATGGAAGTCAGGTAGACCTAGGGATAAGACACTGGCATCAGAAAGCTCTGCAAAGGCTTATAAAATATTTTAAGTAAGCAAAGTCGTTTCTATTTGAAATAATAGTCAAAGGGGACAATGACCATGATTTCCTTTAAATTATGTATACCACGTCTTTGTCTTTCTGCTGATGTAGCATTTGACTCTTGTTCTGTTTTTACATCTCTGTGTAAGGCTCAAAAAAAGTCCCTTGCAGAAAGGGTCGAAAAGGAAAAGCCACATGAAAGAAGTTGGTAATAACATGATGGATCTGCGGATTAAACTAAATTCCTGTTTATGTGCAGCTGACATAACTTAAGTGATGCTGTATAACCAACAGTTGTTATCCTACCAGACATCAGATAGATGACAGGCAAAATATCCACCAACACTTTAAGTAGGAGTCCTGGAACTAAAGAGCAGCATGAAACCACACATAGTAAAGATTTGGGAGAGTAAAACAGAGTGAATTTTAGAAACAGCAAAAACTAGAGTGTACATACCCACAAACGGGATAACCCAACACTGACAGCATGGAAAGATCCAGACTTACCTTGAGGTTATGATTCATTTTGAAAAGACTAGATGAAGCTTGGGTTTCATTGGATGAGTGAGGACTATGAGGTGAGGGATGGGAGAGTGGATGCCCTACCTGAAGAAAGCCCATCAAGGACGGGCAAAGGTACACTCTTCTCAACCAATGAGCAATGGCTTTATTAAATAAATATATATACATATATATATATATATATATATATATGTGTGTGTGTGTGTGTATGTATGTATATATATATACATACACATATATATACACACATATATATAAATATATAAAAATACATACATATATATACATATATATATAGAGAGAGAGAGATGTTTTTATTTACTTCTTGAAAGAGAGACAGAGCATGGGCAGAGGAGGGGCAGAGGGAGAGAGGGAGACACAGAATCTGAAGTAGGCTCCAGGCTCTGAGCTTGAACTCACAAACCATGAGATCATGGCCTGAGCCAAAGACGGACACTTAACCTACTGAGCCACACAGGCACCCCAAGCAGCGGCTTTAAAGTATATACTTGTCACATACCTGGAAGATCAATGCTGTAGATACCCAGTGGCAGTTCAGCTAATTATTCTGGAATGTTCTGGAATGTCCTTTTTTTTATTTTCAGGACTTTGTTTCATTTTGTGTTCATCAGAACCAAACCAGAATCCTTGTTTATGAATGCCCTTCACGTTGCTGAGGCACTTGGAGGGATCCCCGTAAATTTGACCACCCTGCAGAAGAGAGGTGCTACTTGTGGGCATTTATGAATAAGCGGGAAAAGAAAAGAAGCTGCTTGGAAGAGAGAAATAGAAACACCCTCTGTGATTATTTAGCTAAATGCAGGAGGCGTACTGAACTTTATTTTCAAGTTTGTGACCTTTGCACAATCATAAACTGCATTCTGGAATGTGCCAGAATGTTCAGTAGTTTTAATTAGCCACCCTATTGTGTAAAACCAACAACCAAACTGAATATGAGGGTTTTTTTTTAATACCCATTGATTTGAGTAATTAGAAAAAAGGAATCATTGTAAGCAATATTCTTCAGCTGAGTTTATGCTGGCCTTTTTAATTTTAACTAGAGTAGGGCAAAAAAGATGTAAATTACACTATTTGGCTACATTTCTTAGTTTAGAAAAATGAATATGGCCAGCACTAATTAATTAGCAGAGGCACTATTTATGTGATGGCATCTTTCAGCTAGCATACCTTAGAGGGGAAAAGGTAAGTGGTTTGTGTTATTCTGTCTCTGTGGGCTTTAGCAAGGCAGTATCCTGGAATATATTAGCAAATAACAATGACAGATTCATTTTGTATTTTGTGCCCTGAAAAGGCATTTATGTAAATGTAAATGCTGTATTTGTAATATAAAAATGGCTGGAAATTGCCGTCTCCTGAGTGTGTGTGAGAGATGGCAAGAGAAGGGAAATAAGGAGCCCCCAATTGCACCGGGATTATTAACTTTACAAAAAATGCATGCAGATGCCCCCATTTCATGGAATTCTTATAGATGACCATCCAGTTCAAAATAAATAAATTAGGGTAGTCGTGAACATTGCAAAAGAGTACTGTCAGGTAAGAAATAAGGAGGAATTTGCAAGAGTTGTGACGATTATCAATTTTGTATAAATGAGAAATTGAGAGTTTGTCTCTATAAATCTGTGGTATGCAAAAATACCAATATGACAAAAAACGGAACACTATTGCAAAAATGTTGGTTTATGAATAACTTTTCAGGGATATGTCTATTGCATAAAGTGGGGGTACATTTATATTTAATCTCAGTGTGACTTTTTCCATTGGGAAATATGGTATAAATAAGCCAGACTGGTAGATTTTTTTTTTAATGTAATGTTTGCCTATTTTTGAGAGAGAGAGAGAGAGAGAGAGAGAGACAGAGCACAAGTGGGGGAGGGGCAGAGAGAAAGGGAGACACAGAATCTGAAGCTCCAGGCTCTGAGCTGTCAGCACAGAGCCCGACGCGGGGCTCAAACCCACAAATGGTGCGATCATGACCTGAGCTGAAGTCGAACGCTTAACAGACTGAGCCACCCAGGTGCCCCTACACCGGTAGATTTTTAAAATGAGACAAGCAGACTTGTTAAAAGTGTAGTCATTATGTATTAGCACTGGCATTGTGCAGGAATGGAAAGCAGACTGGGTTCAAATCATAAGTCTGCCCCTGTTAAACTACACATACTAGGACAAGTTTCTTCACTTCTCTGAGTCTTAGCTTTTACCTGGGAACTAAGAGATAATCATTCTTCCCAGTGTGACTAAGGACAGGTGAGATGATGTGGAAAAGGTACAGCCCTGTGCTTGGCACCTAGTTTATTGTTATTGTCCTTTTTATGTGAAAATGACTTTCAGTAACAATTACTTTAAGGACTTATTCCAAACATTTTTAATAGCTTACAGCCTCCTGCCTTATTTTTTTTTTAATTTTTTTTTTCAATGTTTATTTATTTTTGGGACAGAGAGAGAGACAGAGCATGAACGGGCGAGGGGCAGAGAGAGAGGGAGACACAGAATCGGAAACAGGCTCCAGGCTCTGAGCCATCAGCCCAGAGCCTGACGCGGGGCTCGAACTCACGGACCGCGAGATCGTGACCTGGCTGAAGTCGGACGCTTAACCGACTGCGCCACCCAGGCGCCCCCCTCCTGCCTTATTTTTAAGTGTTTCCCACAGTATCTTACCTGATGCTTGGCAAAAAGTGGTACTTAACAAATACTTGTAGCATGTTGAATTATATAATTAATTTTACTTTTTCATTTTCAAAGTACATGTGAAGTATAAGTGAAATTTTTCCATAGGAAATCAGCCACTTACCATGCCATCGGTCTACATTTTCCACTGGAATCTTCTGTATTCCATCGAAAGGAAAATGAAGCTGACACTTTCTGTAGATTTTTACTTTCTTTTCCATTTGAGGTTTAAGGACTATAAAAAAAAACAGTGCTTTCTTTAATCTTTCTGCAAATCTTGAATCAGTGCATTCGAATGCAAAGACCATTTTCCACTTTTCTCATTTTTTTCGTTTTTATTGTCATCCCCGAAGCTAATCAGAGCAACTCTTCCAGTGCATCCTTTCCCACAGAAGTCGGTACGTCTAGCCACAGAAATGATTTCTTTTAAGCTCTTTGTATAGCCACCCCTTTACCAGGAACCTGGGAAGGAACAGGACGGTGCCCAGGGAGTGACCCTACCTGCCTGGAGCCCTGACCAACCCCCAGGCTCAGCACCGAAGGGGTTAGCATCTGTAATCTTACTGGATCCTCACAGCATCCCGGGTGCCCTGGTTTTTGTCAGGGAGTAACCAGACGCCTGAGGGGCCAGAGATGTTAGGCACGGTCACTGGATTGGAAATGAGGGTGGCAAGAGTCGCAGGGAGCAGCAAGACTCAGGAGTCACTGCTGCGCACAGCTGCCTGCGGGGAGTGACAGTTGTGCTCTCCTGACACAACGTATGCGTGTTTGGTGATACGTGTGGACTTACGTGAAGGGAAGGACAGTCAGAAGTTGTGAGATAGACAAAGTGGATTTGACCCCTTGACCCTAAGCCAGATCACTTCATCCTCTAGTCCTCCATTTATGCCAAGCAACCAAAGATTACAGTACCTATATTCCAGAGGTGTTGTTGGGATTCCACGGGAAAGACGTACACAACGCGAGCAGCACAGTGCCTGGCACATGGGTGGATGATGCGGTTGTAGAGACAGATTTTTAAAGAGCTTTTGAGCCATGCTAAAGAGCCTCAGCTGTAATCTGTTGACAGTAGGCATCATTGAAAGTTTATAAACTTGTCCAGGAGGCACATGATCAGACCTGTGTCTTTGAACAAAAAGTTTAAAAGCGTTGTGGAAGATAATGGGTGGGAGCAGGACCAGGAACAAGGACACATTGGTCAGAGGCTTTCCTGTGGTGCAGGTAAGAGAGAGTGAAGGTTTGAAGTCGGATAGGGTGGTAGAAATGGGAAAGCAGATCCCTCGATACTTGAAGGGGCTGAGATGCAGTTTAATACAGGTGTAAGGGAACAGAGTCATTACACGTGACCTTGACGACTCTAGTAGCCTGATGTTCTGTGATGGTATGCACCAAAAATAGGGAACAGTAAATCAAAAATAGACTTTATGGGGAAAATAGTAAGGCTAGTTTGGGACATGCTGAATTTTCGATTTCCTACAAAGAAAAAGTCTGGAGAGAAAATGCCTATTAGAAATTAGCTTAAGGGCTCACAACTCACAAGCTACATCTGATAGGGATCAACAGTTGGGATTTACAGAGGGGATGACAGATGTAAGCTTGGGAGTAAATGACAATCATTTGCTTGATTATATTGATTCATCATTAGCAAAATCACCATCACAATGGGGCTCTTGGGAGGTGCTCTATAAATCCTCCTGGCAGGAAGGTAGGAGGTAGCTAGAAGGTGGGAAGGGAGTAGCTTAAGAGAGAGGGTAATGCCCAGAGGAAGGGCCAAGATGAGCAGAGGGAGGTGGGGTAGGGAGGGAGAGCCAGCAGAGGAGGCTGAGAAACAAAATTTACAGGAGAACCGGGAACATGATCTCCTTCTGAACCATTTGTCTGTATTGAATGAGATTTTACAGATACCCTAAAGATCGATGTTTTGCCCTTTGTTCACGCGTCTGGAGTAGTCTGAATACTGCTATTTAGTCACTTCGGCACAGGGAGTGCCATGAAAGGCAGGGTCTCCTCCACTGGAGAGCAGCTCCTGCTCCAGGCAACAAAAGGGAACTAGCACTGTAAGGACAGATTCTGTCTTTGAAGACAGTGACTCATGGTCCTAGCTCTTTGTCTCCCTCGGCCCATTTTTCCATTGTCCCTTTCTGATTTGTTCAAGCGTCATTCTAATCTGTGAATAGACCTGTTGGCAGTATCTCCCACAGCTACAGGGAAATAGATTGAATAGAAGAAACTAAAGTTTTATCGTGCTCAGGACTTCAGAGAGACTTGGGTTCGAGATGCGCCTTTGCCACTAAGGAGCTCCTCAGCCCGCCACAGCCTGGCTTGCACTGCCCTCGGGGGCCTAGGCACTGCTGTCCTCAAGGTGAACACTGGCCTCCTCATTGCACAGTTTATCGAACGCTTTCAGGGCTTCACTAACTTGACTTCGGACAAGTGTTTGGCCCTGTGACACCACTCCCACCTCTTGAAAACTTCCATTCTGGCTTCCTAGACATCACACTATCCTGGATTTTCTTCTCTCTGGCCTCTCATTCTTTCTCCAGGTCCTTTGCAGCCTCCTTTTCCCCTATCTGACTTTAAATATTATTCCATGGAGCTCTCTTCTCTACCAGCCTGTGGGTCATCTCTTCAGTCTTATGGTTGGTAACTTCCAAAGTTCTGTCTCCAGCTCCAATCCCGCTCTTGACCTCCATCTGCTTAATGAGCACTTCCACTCCAGACAAAGGAAGGTAGTCCACGACTAGACTCATTATCCTCTCTTCTAAGTCTAAACCAGAAAATGGCCCCACTGTGCACTTGCCCAAGCCATAAGCCTAGGATCTTCCCTGACTCCTCTCTTCCCCTAATCACCTTATATCCAGACCTATTGATTCTGCACCCAAAGTCTTCTCACCATGCGCACTGTCACTACCCTGGTCCAGCCACCAGCCTCTCACCTCCCCTACAACACTGTCTTCTTACCTGGTCTTCCTGCCTCTCTGCTTACTGCTCCACATTTCATTCTTTCCTTTGGTGTTAAAGTGACTTTCAAGTCCAGTCATGTCCCTTTATCAGCCTCTCCAGTGACTTCAGCATAATAAGCTTTCAAGGACCTTCATCATCTGGTCCTTGCTCACATGTCCAGCCTCCCCCACATTTTTTCCTTCACCTTTTGCCTTTGCACATACTGTTTCCTCTTCCCAGAAACTCCTCCCCTTCTCACTTACACCCAATATCCAGCTAAATCCAAATCAACCCTCTCACCTCAACCTACACATCTTCCCTCTTTCCCCCTGTCACCACAAGCTCCCTCCCCTGCCTCCTTCCCTCAGTAGGATAGGCAGCCCTGCTCTTTCATCCCTACAATTCCTACACCTCTCCTAGCATGGCATTTATTATGCTTCATTTATTTTATGATGCTTCACTATTTTATGATTCTCCTTAGAATGTGAGCTCCGTGGGGCAGGGACTATGTCCACCTTATCCACCCCTTTACCTGCAGCTCTAACTTAGAGTGTAGCACAAAGTAGGCGTTCAGGAAACTCAGTGAACAAATGCTGCTCCCTGGCAATGCAGACATAGACAAGAAAATCGGCCTCCTGCCTTAAAGGAACTCATAATCTTGTAAAGAAGCAAAGCTTGTAAATAAGTATCACACAATAGGCACAGAAATAGAGACACATGCATCATCCAAATTAGCACAGAAAAGGGAATGGCTCACTTCATCTGGAAGGCTTGAGTTGATCTTTAAAAAGCAGAAGGAGCCAACCTAAGGGGCTCCAGCCTTGGACTTGGTTCTGCCCCTAATTAGCCTTTTTATCTTGGGAAAATTACCTGTCATCTGGGAACCTTAATTTCCTTCTCTAGAAAAGCAAAGAGAATAATACCTCCCTTCACAAAACTGTCTGGAGTATTCAATGGAGGGATGTAAACGACCTATACAAACCGTGCCACCTAGGAGGTGCTCAAGTGGTAGTAGCTGTTTTATAATTTGAACGGACTTACGTTGTGTTTGTTCAATGCTGCTTCAACAAGTGCACCTGAAGACAAACAAGGAAAAAAGAACCTCTTTCTTGAATGTGACTAAAATTACAACTTCGGCCTGGTCTACGTAAAAGACCTCTTTTTTCTGGTTCAGAAGGTTCCGAACTATGGCCTGATATATAATTTATCATGTGTCTCTGTTACAACTGTAGTACACTATTAAGAACCAAAGGAGCAGCCGTTGTACTAGAAAACTCCTTTTAATACAACCTGAGGAAATTATTTGCTCTGTTACCTTCATGCACAAAGTAATTTCCTAGTACTGAATCATCTTTATCATCCACAATTTTGATTCTGCATAATACTATGTAATAGTCTCCTCTCCCTGGGCCTCCACCTTACCAGCCTGGTACACTTAGGGAGCTCTAATTTAAAACACAAAATCTATGGCTGTCTGTGCAACAGCAGAAATGCATGTGAAGACATGTGCCATGAAATGGCATTCTAATCAAAAGGTATAGGTAATATCCCTTTACTACGTTTTATTTCCTTGGGAAAAGAGTTGTGTCCTCTAAGCAGATTCTTCATGTTGCTGGTGGTCTGAACGGAGTACTTCAACCCTTAGAGGTAATATCATGAATTTTCCATCACCCACTTCCACACCACTTTCAGAATGTCAACAAGTTGGTTTCAGTTAGTTTGGGGTCCCTGAGAGAAGGTGAAATTATTAATTAACATGCATAGCTGTGGGCGACTTTGTTGGGATCCTTGTAGTTCTTTCTCTCTAACATTGCCAATCAAAATCTTTGCTCTCAGAGTTTTTCTAAACCTGAACTCTTTCAGAGTGCAACTGTGGCATTGGTTTGAAGTTGCCTAAAGAATTATCCAGGTGTCTGAATTAACGTTCCTGGTTAGATTCTTAGAAGTGGTTTGTTTACAGGAAGAAAAAGTTCCAATTTGCTCTCAGACTTCAAAGTGGAGAGGAAATGGTAGGGCTTTTCCTCTTTTAGCACTTTTCAAGAATCTCATTGCATGCTCACAACACATGAGATCTCTCATTTTTAGATGTAGTTGATGCCGTGAAGTCTTTAGTGAATAGTCCATGTGTTATTACATGTACAATTACCAAGTGGTAATTGCCATTCAAGAACCTACCAGTATTCTGTATCAAGATGTCCATGGATAAAAGAAGGAGCTGGGTCTGATTCTTGACTTCAGAACCTTCCATGGTTCGACATAGCCTGTGCAGTGTACCAACCCCTGCTATATGTCAGAATCAACCATGTAACCTTTTATTAAATGCACATGCTCAGGCCCCATCAAAGGGATCATAATTTGGAAATTCTGGATTTTACTTCCACAGGCTATTTGGAAATGCAGCTAAGTTTGGGAATCACTACCCTATGCGTGGCAGTCAAGGGTCCTCACGGCCACCCTCCAGTCCAACTTCCCATTTGCTCTGCCTCTACGCATCCAGGACTCCAGCCATGTCTGTCCTTTCCACATCTCTTTCATGGTGTCGCTTCCATTGCAATTCCCTTTGCCGATCTACTGACCTACTCATCTCCTAAAACGGTGGCTTGTAAACTTTAATGTGCATGAGGAAAACCCTGTAACATCTGAAAAAAGTCCAGTTTCCAACACCCCCAACCCAAAGATTCAGATGCAGCAGGGCTGGGATGTGGTCCAGGTGGGACATCATTTATAACATCTCCAGTCAACTCCCAGACAGACATGGCAGCACTTTGAAGGCCAGTGCTTTAAGCTTTCTCTGCACACCTTTTCCTGTTCCAACACTCCGTATCTATTCCTCTGTTCCGCAGGCCGTGCTCACCCCACTCTTGTCCCTGTTCTGTGCAATATCAGGGGCTACTGTCCGGGGGTCTATGTCAGCAGGGACGGGGTTATCTTCACTTGTGTGTCTCAACTCTTAATTTAGTGCCTAGCACAATTCAGAAAATGTATATTGACTAGACCATAGTGTTTTGTGACACAACATATATTTATCGTTTTAAATTACAGTGTAAAATCTAGAAAAAGTAAATAAAATTCCACAGCTGCTGCTCCGTGACTCAGTGTCAGAATCAAGAGTAGATTGTTTTCCTCTCGCCGGAGCTACTGCGGTGCCAGCGTCTCCCACACGATCACTTCCTGAGAAGGGTCTCATCACCAGCAGGCCAGAACTGTCCGTTAGCATTTAAAGGGTGTTTAAATCCATTTTACACATTTCTTTCAACATCAGCTTTCGAAATGACTCTCTCTCTGAGGGAGGATGTGCAGTCTTCTGTTGAGGACACGTAGTGCCTGTCATTGTTCTTTCTTTTTGCCAGATTTCTAGAATGGGCAGGCAGGATCTTCTTGGTAGAGTACAAGAAGCCCAGTTCAAAAGTGGTGACATGAACAAGGGTGGCTGCTCCTGAGACAGGGGGAGCTCTTGGAACCACATCCCACTGCCTCTGTGTGAAAACCAAATGCTGGGGCTGTTCTCCCAGAGGACAGTGAGTGTCGGCTCAGTGGTTCCAGCTGAGCCATGTGCCTCCATTCCTGGACTTCACAGGCTGCAAAATCATCTTTTCAGTTTCATCCAGATGAAGAATACTTGAGCTAGAGGCACTGACCTAGGCCCTGTGAATAAAGATTAAAAAGACATGGCCCCTGCCGGCAAAGTGCTTTCAAAGAAATTAGGGCCATGGTCACACAGATGAGATTATACAGATAAGAGCTGAATGATGTCCAAGGAGTGACCATTATAGTTGGCTTCCTATTATCTGCAGGATGCAATTCAAAATCCCAGCTGTCTTTCAAGCCCCACCTCCCATCTGGCCCCTTCCAAATGCTCCTGCCATGTCACTTCCTGCTCCCCTAAAGGAGTTCTCTTCTCCGACCATATGACCTGTTCCTTGTTCTCCAGATAAACTATGCTTAATCCCACGTCCCCACCTTTGCATCCAGTGTAACCCTACCTAGAATGTTCACTTGACTCATGTTTTTTTAAGCCATGCCCTTCAAGACCCAATGTCAATCCTTCTGCCAAGTGGGGCCTTTCCTGACTACCCCAGAGGAGCACTTATCTTCTGTAACATACTGTAACACTCAACCTAGATTATATTCGGTATAGTTGTGATTTATTTTTATGTAAATATTCTCCCTTATTGAGGACCATACTTTATGTGTTTTTAAATTACCAATGTCCAATGCAGACAGTAGTGTCTCAATAAAAATTAAGTGAGGAGGATCCCTTCTGACTGGAGAGGACAACAGAAATTCCAGAGGACACAAAGTAAAGGAAAGCATTGAGGACAGGCCTGCTCCACTGCTCCTGGGATACAGAAATCCAAGTTCCACATTTATGGGCACAGTGTTGACAGAAGCATCTTGCTTCAGGTGTGTTTTTTTTTTTTTAATGTTTATTTATTTTGAGAGAGAGAGAGAGAGCACAAGCGTGCACACATGTGAGCAGGGGAGGGGCAGAGAGAGAGGAAGAGAGAGAATCCCAGGCAGGCTCTGTGCAGTCAACACAGAGTCCAATATGGGGCTCAAACTCACAAACTGTGAGATCATGACTTGAGCCAAAATCAAGAGTTGGATGCTTAAGCAACTGAGCCACCCAGGGGCCCCATCTTGCTTCAGGTCTTAGCTCCGGGCAGCTCCAAACGTGGTTGACTGCCCTTCCTCCGTAGGAGCATCACCAGCACCGTGTTTTCCTGGCTCTCCTCCCACATCACCAGCCCCTCCTTCTTGGGCTTCCTTACGGATTCTTCTTCTTCTGCCCACCATTGAAGTTCAGGTTCTTCAGAGCCCCCTCCTTTCTCAGGACTTACCTCTTCTTTCTTTACGCATTCCTTGCCAGGGATAGCACTTACTGCATGGCTTTCATTAGTAATCTGTCCACGGAGCTGAACTCTTTGCAATCTGTCTGTATCTCCAACCCATGTCTCTCTCCTGACCTCCAGACCCAGAAATCCAGCTGCTTGCTGGACACCCCACTTACATGTCCCCAAGCACCTCCACATCTGTGTCAGCGGATGGCATCCCTTTCCGCCAAGTGGAAGCCAGAAACCAAGTAATAACAGTGGCTTTTCTCTCTTTTATCAACATCATCCTACTGTTTTTTGAGTTCTACTGATTCTGCCCATTGATTTTTATACCTCCCACTTCCCTCCATTCCTACTATGACTACCTCAATCTAAATGACCAGGATTTCTGACCTGATTCAAGGACCCCCTCTTGTTTGTCCTGTGCCCACCATGACCCTCTCTAATCCATTCTTCACACTACAAGCCAAAGCCATATCTCCAAAAGTCAATTGTAGTCATGTCATGTTTCTGCTCGAGCTCTTCGAAGCTTCCCCATTGCTCTTAGCATAAAGTCAAGTTTTCTTATAAAACCCTTACTCATCCATTCCCTTTTAGCCTCTCCTTCCTGTCCATCTCCCCTCTTGCCATCTCCTGCTGTCCTTCCCTCCACTGCATGGTGGCCACAGTGGCCCCTCTGCTGCCTAGATTTCTCCCCGGTCCTCTGGCCTCTAGGCCTCTGCCCTTGCTGGTACCCACTGACACCCTCCCTGTCACATGCACGCTCACTCACCCTTCCCTGGCTAACTCCTACAGATCTAGATTTAGATCTCAGTTTCGACTTCACATGCCTGACAGCCCTCTCTGACCTCAAGGTCTGGCCGGGGCACCCTTTCCTGCCACCATTAGCCGCCTCTGCTTCCCCTGGAATAGATCTTTTCATACTGTCTTGTCACTGCTGTGTCACTTACTGCTCTGTAACATTTTGTCTGGAGGATGGATGGATGGCTGGATGATGTGTTTACTGAAAAGGTAGCTTCTGTGGAAATAAATCTTTAAGAAGAAGGACCACATCCAAAGGATTCATGTATGGTATGTGAAGTTGTCAGAGATGATAGAAGTGCCATACCAAGTATTTTATTTTAAAAATGCATTACATCTGTGTGACCGTTCTTTATACAGCACCATTAAAAAGCGATTTTATCACACTAGCCGCCCAGGTGAGTAGTTCCATGTGAGGAGGAAGGAGCCGAGAATATTAAACTTTATTATCAAAGACAAAATTGAGGCTCAGAATAATGGAGCCTGTGACCTAAGGTCACACTGGGTTTACAACTGGGACCAGAAGGAAGTCTCTCACTGTGGGCTCCCACGGCCTCCACAGACCAACTCCCTAGGCCTCCTGCCCTCAGGCTGGTCACTGGAAACAGGAAGGTCTTGGAAAAGAGATAATGGCTGAGAAAGTGTACTGTGAGCACAGAGCCTCACCGTCATGGAACAGTGAAGGAGACAAAGTATTTAACTAAAGGTTTTTCCACCTTCCATTCTGAATTAGCCCAAGACTGGTGCTCTAGCCAATTACAGCTGAAAAGTTAGGGGAAGAAAAGATAATGCAAAAAGCTGGAAGGAGAGAAAGCTGGCATGGAAAAGGAGCAAATGAATTTCCCTTTCGCTATTATGTTCCACCTTTTAAAAGCTCTCTCCTCTCACGGACGGGAGGGTGGGGTGTTTGCCTGGCAGTGCCTGCCTCTAGGTATTCATTGAAAGTCATTCCGAGCCAGGACATTTCCCCTGGCATCAGACTTGAACCTGCAGGAGCCCTGCAGGTAGGGACTATGGGCTTTTTGCTGGTTTGGCTCCCCTTACAAGAGGCAGCGTGTGTATGAGTGATGCACTTGGCCCCTACGATTGCTCGGGACTGAGGAGCAGCAGTGAAGAACTCTGGCCACCGCCCCTCCACTCCTCCCCAACCCCCCATGGATGAGGAAGATGGAAGAAGAGAAGAGAAAAGGAATCAGGTGCAGGAGAGCAGGTTAGAGGTGGAACAAGAGGGCCAAGCTTGCATGGAGAGTAACAAGCTGTGTATCTATGGAAGTGCATAGATCCAGGAGAAACTACATGTGTTCTCACGGGTTTTTATAGAGTTTACAGTGAAAATGCCAAGACTATTAGTGTTTTCCTGTTTGCAAAATATTTGCACCTTGTGACCACTAATCAAAAGAGGAAAATGGTTAATCCAATTGATTTCTGGCAAAACTGATGTCAAAATCAGATGCCTGTGTATGTTTTCAGAACTTACTTTCTCTGCCAGGGACTTGAAACCTGCAATTCTTCTTTATTACCTTTGTGACAATTTGCCTTGTTTCATGAGGTGTTTCCTCCTCCCTGATCTTTATTTCATTGACAGGCAAATAAATGTAACTTTAAATTTCCCAGTGCACTTGCTGTGTCCTTCCTGACAACTCTTCAGGATAGCTTTTCCTCACCCCGTCTGCCTTCCCTCTAATCTGCTTATCTCCATGCTGGTTATGTAGCACTGCAGTGCGGCTTCCAGAACCAGGACTTGAAATGCCCACCCTGTGCATTGGGGGAGTGACCAAAAATTCTCTTTTAAGGAGAAACTTGATTTTAATATGCTTCAGGCCAGAGGACAAAAGAAAGGGTTTCTATCCAGAAGCCAAGTTTACTATTAAGGAGAATTAGAAAAGCAGCCCACGCCATTGTTTAAAGAGGGAGTGATGGTTTTTTTCCTTGACTTAAAAAATCACTTCAACTCGGGGAACCTGGCTGGCTCTGTCAGTTAACCTTCCAACTTCAGCTCTGGTCATGACCTCACAGTTCATGAGTTCGAGCCCCTCATCGGGCTCCGTGCTGACAGCTCAAGAGCCTGGAGCCTGCTTTGGATTCTATGTCTCCCTCTCTCTCTGCCTCTCCCCCGCTCGTGCTCTCTCTCTCTCTCTCTCTTTCTCTCTCAAAAATAAATTTAAAAAAATAAAAATAAAAAAATCCCTTCAACAATTCTTCTTTGGCCAAAACTTCTGTTATTTTGTACTATGTATTTGTGTTATCATAAGATATTATGAACATAGAGAAATAGTCTGGCCTCTGTCCTCTCGAAGAGGTCAGTAGCATTCATCAGAGCCACTGTGTTTACATTGAGTGAATCTATCAGTAGCTGATGAGCATCTGCTCATTGAAGATGGTGAAGATGTGGCAGGGCACCCAGAGGGTGCACTGCTGCCTTCACAAGGCTAAATAAATACTGGCCAGAGGGGCAGGGAGGAGTGGTTCATTTTGACTAGATTGAGTAGGGAGTTAAAGAGTCTTGGTTACCAGGAAGTATGGAAATAGATTAGGTAACAATTAAGATGTGGGTCAAAGTACAGCTGAATCAACATCCTTGCACACTGACTTGTCACCTGTCCCCTCTCCTAATTTTCATTTGAAGTCTGTAGAACTATCTTCATCAGGTTATCAGTCTGCAGAAACTTTGACCTCACCCGCAAATACTGCAATTATTTTGAGACGACAAGGGAGTCTGTTTCTACCTCTTGATCTCTTTATATTTTTTACATCTTTCTAAATATGCTATTATGGCTGACAGACTAAATGAGGGCTCGTCACATGCCACTTTAGCTTGTCTTTCTGCATATTTGCAGCCAACATTAAAAACACATGTAGTAGTAATTAAGTCTTCTTTAGAAATCATTTCTTACTGGTAATGTGCTTTTCGGTTCCCTCCATGAGACACCATAGCTTGATAAATTATTCTGTTGGCAGCAGTAACAACAGAGCCTGCATAATTGTAAACCCTTCCCATGCTGGTACTTAGAGGAGTAATTATGCAGCCTGATTTCCTCATTTTAAAATACGGAGGCCAACATTAGTAGGTTTTCAGAAATATTCCTTCATTCTCTCTTTTGGGAAGAGTTACTAGCTACTTGACAAATGAGGTTCTAAAGTGATGGCGCCTTAGAGAAAAGTCTTGTTGCTTTAGAGCCTCACCTCATACGAATTTTTATTGAAGTTGGACTGGTCATGAGATCCAGCTGGGTATAAATCCAAAGAGAAGATCCCATGTTTCCCTTTGTGGTGAAAAATTTTTCATTTATTTTACTTCCATTTTGCCTTTTTTAAAAAACTTAGAATTATTCAGGGAAAATATATTATGTAAATAAAAGGAGACAGATGGGTTAAAGGGGGAAAAGAATATTTCCATTTTAGCTCAGCTTTGGAAATCTAGGCCAACTGATAAAAATTGAAGAAACACAGATTGAAACCAGATCTGTCTTACAAGAGAAATGGTGCAGTATTAAGTCTCCAAACGTAAGTGACTTTGACTACAGAAACCATTTACACCAGCTTCAGAGAGGTTGCTTTCCAACGGACTTGTTCAGATTTGATTTTTTTTAATGATTGAGTCATCACTGATCAAAATGAGTCACACATGATTTTTTATGTGACATCTGGAGGACGTTTCAAAGGCATAAAACAGATCATATCAGAGCTATTTCACCCCTTACATTCATCCTGTATTTCTTATTAGATTAGCAATGTTTTAAAATCTAAACTCTCACTTGGTGACATTTTCATTAGCACTTCTTATTCCATGTTCTAGCTTTTAAATTTTAATGCCTGTCTTAAAAAGAAGGAGAGAGCAGAGCGTTCTTAATCAGAAATGTATTACTTTCAATTTACCATCTTCCAAAAAAAGCCCCAAACAAGCAAACAAACCTCATTGAATAGCTAGTCCCAGCTAGAATTTAAAAGAGTCACAGAAACCATGATGAGAGTAGAGAAGTCAAATACCGATCCTGAAGAACCAAAAATGAGGACTGGAAGGGAGGACTGGAGTGTGTGTGTGTGTGTGTGTGTGTGTGTGTGTGTGTGTGTGTTTTAATTCTGGATGAGAAATGACTAAGGAACTAACAAAATATGGTTCCTAGGCATTGGCTGACCCACATAGGAGATGATGGACAACTTTGTTCTTTGTTTCAATGAAGAATAGCAGTAAATTAAATCCATCTAGCCATCAAAAATGAAGCATGCACTAAGCATTCTTGACTACTTGCACTTCAGTTGACTTCTAGAACGTTGACTTGTTCATGTGCTTTGGAAACACAAGGTTACAGTAAGGTGAGTCAGAGAGGCCTGGTGGGAATTGGGAGGCTCCTGGGGACTCTCCTTGGCTCTAACCCTAAGGTCCTCACCCAGTCTATGGTGTTCTACGTGGGGGTTGGAGGCCAGCCTCATTCTGGGCTGGTTGTTGCTCTTCCAAGGCACGGCCTGCTGCTGACAGCCTGGGGCCCCATGCCCGAACTCGAGCTACCACCCGTACTTTTAACTCACCACAGACGTCCAGGCCTTGCCTGCCCAGCTGTCCAACCAGGGGCTCTCTGTCCAGCTATCCCAGGCCCCTGTCCTTGCCCAAACTACAGGCCTCCTGACTTGGCACCCTGCCCGAGGACTTGTGCTGACCGTCACTACTGTCTACGGCTCACAAGAAAGAATTCCCTGCCCACCCCACCGAGAGCTGCTAAACCCTGAAAGAGGCTCCTCAGGGAGCTCTGTAGAAATAGGAGAGGCTCTCATTTGTCTGAAATGGTTTCTGTCAGTCAGAGAACACACACAGACTAACTGGTGCCTCATCAGTAGAGTTCATAAACCTCAGATTTTGTAAACGGACTGGCAAAAGAGCAAGGCCAAATTGTAACAAACGGCACCTAGTTTGGGAATTTATACAGAATTCAAACACTTCGATGGAAATTTGCACCATCTTGTATTCTTTCATTGTTGAGGCGCCCACATACATCTCTCTGTTAGACACAGATGGATCCATGCCCCTATTACAACGGAAACCAAAATTAAGGCAGGATCACAGCCTTGCTATGGGGAAGGTGGGCATGTGGTCAACCGAGAGGAGGTAGGAGCGGTGCCCCAGGACTTACGAGGATTGATCCCCATGACCACCAGTCCGCAGAGATAAAAAAAGAATCATGCTTCTATACAGATTTTTCTAAATCACGGAATAAAGAAAGGACCTTACTCTACAAGTCTTATGGTAAAGCAAGACACAACACAGAGCTATCTTCACATTTTTTTGCCTTTTTAGTGTCATTTTTTAATAGGTAGCATATTCACATGGTATGAAAATTTTCAAATGTATAAAAAGGTACACAGTGAGAAGTCTCCCACCCACTCCCTCTACACAAACTCCCCCTCCAGACAGATCCCCACTGTTAGTCTTTTGTGCATCCTCCTAGAGTTTCTTTATACATACACAAGTGAATATAAATATATTTTCTTATCCCACTTCCTTATATTTAACACAGTAAGTAGTATGCTGTATGCACTTGAATTTTTTTTTCACTCAACAGTATAGCCAGGGGATTTTCCCCATTTGTACATAAAGCCTCCTCTTCGTGTCTGGACAGTAGTGTTCCACTGAACGATGCACCACTATATAACCAGCCCTCTGCCGTGGACAGTCAGACTATTTGCAGTCTTTCATCGCTTCAAACAGTGCTGCGCAAATAACTATGTATGTATGTCGTCCTGCACATGTGCTAGGGGGTCTATAGGATAAATTGCCAAAAGTGGAATGGCTGAATGAAAGGGAATATACATCTGTCAACTTGCCCAACAAACAAATACACTGATTTGCACTCTTCCCAGGAATTGTTGAGGATGCCTGTTTCTCAATACCAACAAAGTCTGTTATCAAACATTTAGATCTTTTGCCAGTGTGGTCATTGAAAACTGCTACCTCGGTATAATTTTCATTTGCGTTTTTACTGTGAGTTAGTTTGAGCCTCTTTTCTTATGCTTAAGAACCATTCGTGTTTCCCTTTTCTGTGAACTTTGCCAGGTTTTCTGTTGCCATTTTAGTCTTTTTCCTTCCAATTTCAAAGAGCTCTTTATCTTTATGGATTTTAGGAAATTAGCCCTGTCTCCATGACTGGAGTTGCATGTATTTGTTCCCATTTTGGTTTTTTGGAGTTTTTTTTCCAGTTTTTTTATTTTCTTATGGGTGTTGTGTTTATTTGTCTGGTTGGTTGACTTGGGTTCACCTTGCCCTTAGTTATCAATCGTTTTAGTTTCTTTCGGATTATATAACATAACACAGGCAAAAAGGCCTTTCCCATGTCATGACAAGATCCTGTTATATTTTATTCGACTACTTTTATGGGCTGTTATTTTTTTACATTAAACCGTACAAATAAATATTTGGAATATATCCCTGTGTGTCATGTCAGCCATGAATCCATTTTTATTTTATTTGGTTTTGATTCAGAAGGCTACCCGCTTGATTCAGCCAAGTCTGCTCCATTTCTTCCCTAATCTGGGATGTCACCTTCGCATGTTCTAAATTTCCATAAGTACTTGGTCTATTTATGGACTTCTTATTCTTTTTCATCAGTCAGTCTGCATCCTTTTAATTACTGAAGTCTCACAAAATGTTCTAACATCCAGTTGGTCAGTCACACTTCATCGCTGTTCCTGCTTGTTTGGTTTGTTTTCTACACAGACCTCAGAATTAGCTTGTCGGTGGTTTTATTGAGGTCATGGTAAATGTATGAGAGTAACTTAGAGAGATGTGAGGTCTTTATGATGTTGATTCTTCTTCTACAGGAACATGCTGTCTTTTTGTTTACTGGAGTCTTCTTTGGTGTCCTTCAGAAGTCTTTTTAGTTTTTCTTCAACAAGTCTTACACATTTCTTCTTGAATGTCTTCCTAGGTAATGTAAAATGGCCTTTCCACTGTATCTTCCAACTGGTGGTCATCTGTGTATATGAGGGCTTTTGCTGTCAGCATTTTAATTTTGTACACTTGCCAGCTTACTAACCTCTTATCTTTTGTTGGAGTTTGTCAATTGATTCGCATGATTTTCTGGGTTTACAGTGATACCATCTGCAGTAATGATAGTTTTAGCTTCTGCTTTGTTACTGTTCCATCTCTTGTATCTTTTCTGATCTCATTGTGTTGGCTTGGGCCCCAGTAGGACGAGGTATGCATACTCAGTAGTAATGGTGATGGCAGGCATCATTCTTGTCGAGAGTTTAGTTTAAAATTACTCCAGTGCTTCCCCGATAAAAGTTTGCTTCAAGATACAGATATTTTCTTTTGTTAAGGAATCATGCCAGTTAGTTCCTCTAGTGGGTTTTTCTATCCATGTTTCTTGTATTTCAATAAATGCCTCTTAAAAATCTATGGAGATAGATGATCACAACTTCTTCTTCTTAGACTTTTTGATATGAATAAATTTCCTGTTACTAAATGGCCTTGCATTTTTGGAATAAACATTGTATTGTCATGACACATAATTTGCATGCCAATAATTTATTTAAACTTTGGTTTTGATATTAATCAATAAGAAATTTTTTCTTGATATGTATATGCATATGCTCTGTCAGATATGGATGTCAATATTATGCTTGCTTCATAAAACAAATTTGGAAGTTTTCCCTTTTCTCTGCACTGGAATGTTTTGTTCTCAAACAATTTGGTAGGAATCCCCTAGGAATCCACCTAGACCTTTTTAAGTACACAGTTAAGTGAACTGGAGCTTTGCCAGGTGTGAAGAGAGAAGTTTTTTATACTATTGTCTGTTTCTTCTATGGAAAAAAAAATCTGTTTATATTTTCTGTTTCCTCTAAGAGGAGTTTTGGTAAATTGTATTTTCCTAGAAAACTATCCATTTATTCTGCTTTTCAAATGTATTTACCTAGAGCTAAGCATAAGTAGTTTGAAGTTTTCTCTGTTTCTGTATTTTCCCCTAGTATATCTTATTTTGTCATTATCTTTTTATGACTTTTATATATGATCTGATTGTTCTGACATTTTTGTGTGATTCTTCTGAACTTAACAAGATTTATTTTTGTTCAAATGGTCATCATTATAAGTTTATATAAGACTTTTATCTTTCTTTTCAAAAGACATTTTCTACGTATTTCCTGCTATAAACAATGAAAAAATTAGAATGTTTTCTCCTTCTCCCCTTCACACCAGATTTTAATCAATAATACTACCTTAACTGATATTTACCTTTGTACTGTTAACATGCGTGTACTTCTATTACTTCAATAAAGGAACTTTTTCTACTTTTCACCGTATCCCCCTTCCTTTTCCTGTGTTCTCCATTGTCAGAGCAGGTATTGTTAAACCATTCCATCCCCCTTATCTTCTTCTTTTTGTTTTAGATCGAGAGTTAAACATAGCCACAACTCAGCACCAGTCCTCCTATTGGACTTTTCTTCTTCTGGGATGTCATTAAGAGGGACTAACATCATTAAGAAGGACTATTTCTTTGAGTTCTTGCATGTTCAACACATGTCTATAGCCTGTATATTTGAAGGACAATTCATCCAGACATAAAACCCTTTTGACACTTCCTTTTCTTGAGTATGTTACAGATGTAGCTCCACTGTCTTCTAGTTTTTGTTTTTAAAAATTATTACAGTTAAATATACACGACACAAAATTTACCATTTTAACCATTTTAAGTACACAGTTCAGTGGCATTAAGTATATTCACATTGTTGTGTGATCATCACCACCATGCATCTCTAGAATTTTCTCATCATTCCAAGCTGAAACTCTGTACTCATTAAAACAATAACCCCCAAAAGCCCAGGTTGCCACTGTTGTACTGTCTCTATTTATTTGACTATTCTAGATATCTCATATAAGTGGAATCATGGTATGTATACTTTTGTATCTATCTTATTTCACTTAGCATTATGTCTTCAAGATTCATCCATGTTGTAGTATGTATCATAATTTCATTCCTTTTTATGGTTAAATAATATTTCACTGTATGTATACACCACATTTGGTTTGTGCATTCAGTCATCAATGTACACTATAGGATTTCCTTTTTTTAAATATAATTTATTGTCAAATTGGTTTCCATACAACACCCAGTGCTCATCCCAACAGGTGCCCTCCTCAATGCCCAGCACCTACTTTTCCCTCTCCCCCAACCCCCATCTACCCTTAGTTTGTTCTCAGTCCTTAAGAGTCTCTCATGGTTTGCCTCCCTCCCTCTCTGTAACTTTTTTTTTCCCCTTCCCCTCACCCATGATCTTCTGTTACGTTTCTCAAGATCCACATACGAGTGAAAACATATGGTATCTGTTTTTCTCTGCCTGGCTTATTTCACTTAGCATAATACCCTCCAGTTCTATAGGGTTTTCTTTAAAAGAAAAAAAAAAGAAGAAGAAGAGTTTATTTATTTACTTAGAGAGAAAGACAGCGTGTGCATCTGTGTGCAAGTCAGGGAGGTGCAGAGACAGAGGAAGAGAAAATCCCAAGCAGATTCAGTGCTGTTAGCACAGAGCCTGATGTGGGGCTCCACCCAGGAACTGAGATCATGACCTGAGCTGAAATCAAGAGTCGGATGCTTAACTGACTGAACTACCCAGGTGCCCTAGGATTTCTTTAGGGTTTTCTACATATAAGATCATGTGTTTACTTCTTCTTTTTTAATTTGGATGTCTTCCTATGAGTTAGGAAGTATTCCCTCCTCCTTAATTTTGTTGGTTAAGTTTGAGAAGAACTGATGTAACTTCTGTCAGTGTTTGGTAGACTTCACCAGTGAACCCATCTTGGTCCAGGGCATTTCTTTGTCAAGGAGTTTTTGAATACTGATTCAATCTCCTTAACTCGTTATGGGTCTATTCAGATTTTTTATGTATTCCTGATTGAATCTTGGTAGGTTTTGTGGTTCTAAGAATTTTTCCATTTCATCTATATTATCTAATTTGTGGACATACAATTATTCATAGTACTCTCTTATAATCCTTTTTATTTCTGTAGAATTAGTGGTAATGTCCTCACTTTCATTTCTGATTTTAGTAATTTGAATCTTGTCTTAAAAGTTTGTCAATTTTGCCAGTCTTTTTGAAAATCAAGTCTTGGGTTCATTGGTCTTTTCTTCTCTGTTTTATTTATCTGCATTCTAATATTTATTTCTTCCTTGTGTTAGTTTTGAGTTTAGTTTGCTATTCTTTTTCTAGTTCCTTAAATTTTAGTCAGATTGATGATTTGAAGTCTTTCTTTTTCCTTATGTCAACATTTACAGCTCTAAAATTTCCTCTTAGCACTGTTTTTGCTGTATCCCATAACTTTTGGGATATTTTATTTTCATTTAAATTTGTCTCTAAGTATTTTATGATTTCTTTTGTGATTTCCTCTTTGACTCATTGATCATTTAAGAGTGTGTTCATTTCCACACATTTGTGAATTCTTCAGTTTTCCTGCTATTAATGACTTCTAATTCCATCCTCTTGTGGTCAGCAAAAATACTGTGTATGATGTCTGTCTTATAAAATTTATTGAGACTTTATTTGTGGTCTGATATGTGGCCTGTCTTGGAGCTTGTTCCGGGTACATTTGAGAAGAATGTGTCTTCTGTTATTGGGTAGAATGTTGTTTATATCTTTTAGATCTGGTTGGTTTATTGTGTTGTTCAAGTCCTTGCTTATTTTTCTTTTGCTTGCTTCTCTTTCTTTCCTTGCTTATCTTCTGTTTGGTTGTTCTCTCCATTATGTGAGAGACGTATTGAAGTCTTCAATTGTTATTGGAGAACTGTCTATTTCTCCCTTCAATTCTGTCAGTTTCTGCTTCATATATTTTGATAGTGTGTCATTAATTGCATTACTATTTATAATTGTTATATCTTCTTGCATTATTGAACCTTTTATTAATATATAATGCCATTCTTTTTTTTTTTTTTCAACGTTTTTTTTTTTTAATTTATTTTTGGGACAGAGAGAGACAGAGCATGAACGGGCGAGGGGCAGAGAGAGAGGGAGACACAGAATCGGAAACAGGCTCCAGGCTCTGAGCCATCAGCCCAGAGCCTGACGCGGGGCTCGAACTCCCGGACCGCGAGATCGTGACCTGGCTGAAGTCGGACGCTTAACCGACTGCGCCACCCAGGCGCCCCTATAATGCCATTCTTTATCTCTTATGACCTGTTTTTTAAATTTAAAATCTTTCTTATCTTATATTAGTATTGCCACCTGGCTCAAAGGGTACCATTAATATGGAATATCTTTTCCCATCTTTTCACTTTCAACATATTTTTGTCTTTGGGTCTAAAATGAGTCTCTTGCAGACACCATATAATTGTATCATATTTTTTAATTCTGCCAATCTCTTGTCTCTCGATTGGAGGGTTTGATCCATTTACACTTTAAGTAATTATTGATAATGAAGGGCTTGCTTCTGCCATTTGCTGTTTGTTTGCTGTATGCCATGTAGGATGTCTGTCCCTCATTACCTATATTACTGTCTTCTTTTGTGTTTAGTTGATTTTTTGTTGTGAGGATTTTAATTCACTTTTAATTTCCTTTTGTATATACTCTGTAGTTACTTTCTTTTTGGTTACTATGAAGATTACATTTAACATCTTAATATTATAACACTCTAATTTGAATTTATAACAACTTAACAAACATTCTGTTCCTTTACAGCTCCATCTTCCCCACCTTTGAGTTATTGATATCACAAATTACATCTTTCTATATTGTGTGTTCAAAAACATGGACTAATCATTTTGATTCATTTGTTGTTTAAATCATATATAACATAAGTATAATTACAAACAAAAATTACAATAATACTTGTTATTATATATTTCTCTATTTCTCTATGTGTTTATCTTTACCAGATGACTTTTGTATTTTTGTATGCCTTTTAGTTACTGTCTATCATCATTTCATTTCAACTTGAGGGACTCCTTTTAGCATTTCCTATAGGGCAAGTCTAGTGGTAATTAATCCTCTCAGCTTTTCCTTGTCTGGGAATGTCTTAATATCTCCTAATTTTTGAAAGACCGTTTTGTCAGATGTAGAATTCTCAGATGACAGTTTTTTGTTTTTGTTTTTGTTTTCTCCTTACAGCACTTTAAATATATTATCACACTGTGTTCTGGTCTGCAAGGTATCTGCTGAAAAACCCTCTGATAATCTTCTTAAAGACTCCTTGTACATGATGAGCTACTTTTCTCTGGGTTTCCAGGGTTCTGTCTTTGTCTTTCAACAGTTTGATTACAATGTGTCTCAGTGTGGGTCTCTTTGAATTTATCATATTTGAGGGGCGCTTGGGTAGCTCAGTCAGTTGAGCATCCAACTTCAGCTCAGGTCATGATATCCTGGCTCGTGAGTTCAAACCCCAGGTCAGGCTCTGTGCTGACAGCCCAGAGCAGGGAGCCTGCTTTGGATTCTGTGTCTCCCTCTCTCTCTGCCCCTCCCCCGCTCACACTCTGTCTCTCTCTGTCTCTCACTCTGTCTCTCCCCCTCAAGAATAAATAAACATAAAAAAATAAAAGAATTTATCATATTTGGGTTTAATTCAGCTTCTTAGATTTGTAGATCCACATCTTTCCTCAACTTTGGGAGGCTTTCATCCATTACTTCTCCTCTCTCGTTCTCTCTATCTTGCTCTTTTTCTCTGTCTATCTATATCTCTGTCTGTATCTCCCCCCACTCCAGCCCCATCTCCAATCTCTCTCTGTCTCCGTCTTTCCTTTTGGGACTCCCACAATATATATGTTGGTCCTTTGATGCTGTCCCTTAGATCCTGTTCACTTTTCTTCCATCTTTTTTCTTTCTGTTTCTCAGACTTGATAGTTTCCATTGGCTTATTTCTTTTCTTTTTTGTGTTTATTTATTTTTGAGAGACAGAGAGAGAGAACATGAACAGGGGAGGGACAGAGAAAGGGGGGGACACAGAATCTGAAGCAGGCTCCAGGCTCTGAGCTGTCAGCACAGAGCCCAACGTGGGGCTCGACCTCACGAATTGTGAGATCATGACCTGAGCCGAAGTCGGAAGCTTAACCAAATGAGCCACTCAGGTGCCCCATCCATTGACCTATTTTTAAGTTTACAATTTTTTCTGGCTGCTCAAATCTGTTTTTTAATCCCTCCAGCAATTTTTTTCATTTTAGTTATTGTACGTTTCAGGTTCAGGATTTCTTTTTAGTTCCTTTTTGATTTCTGTCTCATTATTGATATTTTCATTTTGTTTATACATTGTTTTCTTGACTTTATCCCTGTCTTCCTTTAGCTCTTTGAGCATCTTTAAGAAATTTTTTCAATGTCTTTTTCTAGTAAGTCTGTCATCTGACCTTAGGGACATTTCCTATTTGTTTTCTCTGGATGGGTCATATTTTCCTATTTCTTTGTATACCTTGTAATTACTTTGTTGTTGAACACTGGACATTCGAATCTTATAACATGATATCTCTATTAATCAGAATTTCCCCCTTACCTAAGGTTTGCTGTTCTGTTTTTGTGTTTAATTGCTGTAGGGTGTTTCTGTACTGGAGATCAGACTGAACTGTCAACTTAAGGCCTTTTCAGGTCTTTTCTGAGCCTGGATTTTACCCCAGGCATGTTATAAATTCTCTTTTCTATGCAATTGCTTTTGGATGTCTTAATCCTCAAGTTTCTTCCAAAAGGGGAAAGGGGATAAAATTTTAAGGCATGGTTTCTTTAAATATCTGGAAGCCACTTCAGCCAGTGGGATTTCAACAACAGAATCTGCCTCGGTGCCTGTACCTCCACAGTCAGAAGCAGTAATCAGTTATCACCGCATGGCTCCTTGATATTTGGTGGACAAGGTCCTTATTGCCTACCCTGACTCCTTCAAGTCACATGCAAGCCACTCCAGGAATGTGGGCTCAGCTGCCCAGGACCAGGCCGGAGGGTGGGAAATGAGTAGCTACTGCCACACTAATAGCTGAAGCTGACCCAAACTCACAGTGATTTGCTGACTAAGCCTTCCCCTGGAAGGTAGAAGTCTTCAAATCGATTCCAGAGTTCTAAAACTGTTTCAGGCAGAGTCTGCTGGTGCAAGTGCCATCTGGATGAAGCAATGGACTCCTGGCACTTCCTACCCACCATCTTCCCCGATGTCACTCCTGTGTTCTGTTTTTGAAGGTTTTGAGGAGATATCTGAGGCTCACCTGGCTGCCCAAGTGAGTGTTTACCTGTAAACTCCAGTGACTTTACTATGATATACCTTGTTATTGAATTCTGATTCACCTAAACTGGCACATAGTATGCCCTTTCAGCATTTCAAGTACGTTCAAGCATATAGGTTCCAAGTGTTCCGGAAAGAGTTGTTTTTATTACTATTCAAATATTTGTTTTGTTTCATTATTTCAGTTTTTCCTCAGACATGCTGATTATGCATTTGCTAGATCTCCTTCAATTTCATTTTGCTTGCATTTCTTATGTTTGTCTTTTATGTCACTTGCTCAGTATTATAAAAGATTTACTCTTCCTTTCTGCTCCTTCCTGTTTCATCGTCATTGCTATGATGGTTTTATTTTTTTCTTCTGCTTCTTTCTTGAGTTCTGCCTTTCTTCTTGTCTGTTGCCATCTCTTCCTTGAATTGTTGCATTTCTACTTTGTGTTCATCATAGAGGTAATTGCTTCACTGAGCTTTGTTTTGTGTTTCTAAATGCATGTCAGCATGCCTCATTACTTTTTGCATCTCCTCAGTGGTTAACATTTTTCCTGCTTGCATTGTTAAATTTTTTAATGCTTATTTATTTTTGAAAAAGAGAGAGACAGAGCATGAACTGGGGGAGAGGCAGAGATAGTGGAGACACAGAATGTGAAGCAGGTTCCAGGCTCTGAGCTGTCAGCACAGAGCCCGGCGCAGGGTTCGAACTCACAAGCTGTGAGATCATGACCTGAGCCAAAGTGGGACTTGCTTAACTGACTGAGCCACCCAGGAGCCCCTTCTGCTTGCATTTTTATATCTATAATAGCTTCTGTTGGTCTCCTCCACATTTTCCTCATGGGATCTTTGCACAACAGTGTACTAATTCTTTTTCTTTTCTTTCTGTTTAGATCATTCATTATTAAATAGGTTGGATTTTCCTGGACTAGCTATTTGCACACCCCTCTACAGTATTGGGAATTGAGGGTCAGGCTTCACAACTAAAGATTTTCTTTTTCTTGCCTGACACAGAGACAAATTGCTTACTGCAGATATGGCCCATCTGAATTATTCTTGGTGTAGCTCTGGTTTCTCTAACTCTGAACTGAGCTGAGTCCCAGAGGGCTTCTTCCACCAGCCCTGCTCACTCCAGGTCCAGGACCCATTTTTCAGAAACGAGGGACATTCTTTGGTTGGATGCTTACGGAGATCGTCCGCCTCTGGGCCCTTCTTTTCCTCCCTGCCTCTATACAACTGGCAATCACAGTTACTTCTAGCCCCTCTTACAGATATATTGGAATCTGGGGAATATGTTTACCTCTAAGTTCCACTGAAAATGGAATCTATGCTGTTCTGTTTGCTTATTTTCTTTGTTGTTTTGTATGGTTCCGTGCTCACAGCCCTGTTTCTTACTGATTATCATGTTTCAAATGACTATAATAAATCCACATTCTCTTTTCTTTTATTCCATTCAACACATCTTTATTGAGCCTGACACCTTCTGTTAGGACCATAGGGTGTACACAAGAGAAGTTGTTCTTATTTAGTGGGGGTTTAGAAATGGAAACAACTGTTATAGACACAAGGTAACATGGGACAGGTGCTACCTTATGGGTTCAAATAGAGAAGTCTGGGAAAGAGCAAAAAATTCATTTTCTGTGGGAATCAGAAACGTTTTGGGGGCCAGATACCTAAATAGTGGGTAATGTTTCAACAAAGAGAAGTATGAGGAAAGAGATTCCAGGGGGGCAAAATAGGTAATAAAAAAACATAGCACTGGAGCAGTGAAGGCATTTTCAGGACACAGCGGGAAACTGGCTACCCTGGAGTACAGGACACTTTCGAGAAAGAGAGTCACGGAGAAGGGGTGGGTAGACTGAGAGCCCAGTCTTGAGCAGCATGCTAAGGCGTGTCATCCTGGACTTAATGGGAGAGTTTGGGAATGGTTTTAATTCAGTCATTACTTGTTTGTTGTTTTTGTTTTGTTATGATTTTGGAGAGAATGCAATGGATAGATTGTTGCCAGCGAAAAATGCTGACAGCAAGTTGGAGAAGATTCAGAAATAGAAGGGCCTGAAGACAAGAGGCCATTGCGTGCAAATGGTGGCTGAGTAGGATGCTGGTCGTGAGGACAGAATGGGGAGACAGGCACCAACAGAGTGGACCCTTGCTTACCCATAACAAAGCCAGACCGAGACCCTCCAAATTCCCATTCTTTGCCCCATAAATGATTGGCTAAACTGGGAACAAGATGCCTCTTAACCAACCTTTGGTTAAGTTTCTCTTCTTTCCCCAGGCCCCTAAATTTGGCCCACCCTCAGCTCAGCCAGCAGACAGACCCCTCCTTAAGGGCCCTCCTGGCAAACAGGCCCCTCTGAGCCACAGACAGAGCTTTTTGCCCTTCCATCCCCTCCCCCACACCCTGTCTTTATAGCCTTGTTTTCTCCCCTCTATGGGAGAAAAACCATTTTTGCCTAACTCTTGAGACTTTGCTGATATTATGGTCAGAGTTGCCACCTATTGTGACAATGCCTTCCCCCCTTATAAAAAATCTTTTTGAAAAAAGTCTTTCTTTACCTGTTTTTTAGTAGTAGTAGTAGTAGTAGTATTACTTGGAAGTACCAAATCATTTAGGGTGTAGGGTCAACCAAACCTGGCCACTGATTGGATAAGAGTTTAGAGCTGGAAGGAGGTGGAAAAGTCAAGCAGGGCAGAGATTTGGGGCCAGAGTGGCCACCATGGCTTTTCAGCCGCTGTTTTGTATCTGTGGTTTAATTGGGTTTGTTTTTCTCTTGTGGGGAGGGGCAAATTTCTCTGTTTTAACTTGGGAAAGAAAAATACAACTTGGAGAAAAAAATCTTTGTGGTCCTTATGTTTCTAAAATGCATCTCACCTAAGTTGGTTTTTCTCCCCTTCTTTTAAATCTCCCAACACCAAGCATTCAACTGAGTTGAAATCAGAAGGGAAAATAAAGTTATTAAGTGCTGTTTTCAATGTTGGTGATTTTGGCTTTGCTTCCTTTTATTCATTTATAAGATCCATGAATTCAGTATCCAATAATGCCTAAGCCCTACTCCTTGTAAGATATCCCTGCTACCCATCGTCCCCACCCCTCAACAGCTTGGCGTCCCCAGCATGCTTTCTGCCACTTTCCAGATTCTTAGTCGTTGGTCTTAAAATGCATAGCTCCTGGCATCTTCAGTGTGCTTCATAATCTCCACTTATGTTAATCCACAGCTAATGGAACCGTCAGACCCAGCTCTTGCCCACGGAAAAGCCTCCTCTGGCCTCCATTGCCAAGGTGATGAAACAGCAGTGCGTGGGGCGTAGACCCCAGCACGCCTGAGAAAGCTGCATGGGCGTGTGTGCCCCACAGATGCCTTTCCTGGGCTTTCATCCAACTCTGTGTTTCTCGGGTGTTTTAGCCCGGACCTGTTTCATACATGAAAATCTCCTGCTCCCTTTAACGGAAATCGAAAATGCAAAATAACTGAAATAGCGTTGCTTGGAATAAATGGAATCATTGCACGGCCCCCTCCCTTTCCATGCTCCTCGCCAACCTTGGCCCCTTAGGTTTACATTTTCCTGTTTCTCAGCCTCTCTTTCAGTTTTACTGTGCTTGTTCTCACAGTGTCAGATGTGTCTTTTGAGTCCCCCCTGCTCGCTCTGCTCAGTTCTATGTCTGCAGAAGTGGGAGGCCTTAGTGACACGGGCGAGACGATTGTCCACACTTGAGCGAAAACGCAAAGCTAGGTACTCGCTGGATTGCCTAAGAACGTATTTGCTTTACCTTCTTCACCTTGACTGAATTCTGAGTCCTTATTCTTCTTATTTTCATAAATAAGAAAGGCCATCTTCTAAGTAACTTTTCAAAAATAGCCTATCCGTGATATGTTGAATTTTTTTAAAAAACAAGTTCTGGATTCTGCCTTCAGCATTCACTCCCCAGGACCGTAAAGCTGGAGCCTCGTGGAACGCACAGGGGTGAGAAGTTGGGATTTAATCAAATCCAATGAGCCTACTGCTGTTTTATTTTAGAAGTCCTTGATTGCATCTCTACCTTGCAGTACCCCTGCATGGCGTGGTCACCCCTGTAGAAAGCACAGATGGTGACTGTCAGGCCATGCATCAAACTCAGAGCGCTCCTGGATGCATTTGTTTTCTCTGGCTGGTGTTGGGAATTCAGCTATTTTCCAACCATTTTTAAATTAGCCTGAAATCTGCTTTTGAAAAACCACACTTCTGGATGCACCCTCTTCTCATAATAACAAAGTCTCACTGAATCAGAATGATGAAAGAGAAGCGTATCTTAGTTGAGGGAAGACACCTGAATGTGAGCTGTTTGTAAAGGCCTGTAAAGGTGTGCCATCTAAATGTACAGTAAGATCATGATTTTCTTTGTGGAAGAGAAAACTGACTATTTCAAGGCAATTCCAAAGAGCAAAACCGGGGCTAATGGATAGAGGTTCAAGGAGGCACTGTTACTTCAACCTAAGGAAAGCCCAGCATGCATTCATGGCCGTGCTGGGGCAGAGCGATTTACCGCATGGCAGGTGGCACTGCTACTGGAGGTGGCAGGGAGGAGATGGGCTCCTGCCTCAGGAGAAACCCAGAAACCCAGACCCCTTGCCCTCCAAGGGGCCAGCTCAGCACCAAGTCTGAGCCCACACTGCCAGGATCCAAACCCTGCTCCTCCTACTCATTAACTCTGTAACCTCAGGCAACTTACTTAACCCCTCTCTGCCTCAGTTTCCTCACCATAATGGGTGTGATAATTTTGAGGAATTAATATATGGAGAAAAAAAAACTTGTAAGTTAGAACAATGAGTTGCAGGTACATAGTAAGTGCGGTATGACTGTTTGTTAAATGTAACTAAGGAAAAGATTTTCTAGGATGTCCAAAAGACACTAAGGAAGATCTTTTTTGAATGCCCCCCTTGGTACTAAGCAGTAAACAAGATGGACACAGGCCCAGAATCCACACAGCTCACATCTTGTGCTGGAGAAAGTCAGGTACCCAGCCCACAGCCTGGAGAGGGCTCCCATGACAGAAGCCTGAAGCAGGGGCTTACTGTGGTCCCTAGAACCCAGGGAAAGGGCTGCAGGACCAGGACCAGGGAGGTGAGGGAGATGTTGGGCTTGTGTTCCTAGAAGAGGAAGAGGGATGAACGGGAGCAGCTGGGGCCTGATCTTCCTACCAGTATCCTCAGCTGCTGCCAGCATTTTGAGGCTCTGCTGATTTCCTTTAGAGCCATGATTCTTTACAGCCGCCAACTCGTTCATTCATTCATTCATTCACTTAACTTTATTAATAGGTGAGCGTCTATAATTTTCTAGTGCATAACATATTTTTTAGTTACCCAATAAGTACTTTAATCAGCTGGAAAAGCACATAGAAAATTTTTTGATTGTTGCCAATTCCATTCTTGTGCTATCTGAATAAAAATGATTAGGAAAAAACAGTATTCATGTTGTGTCCTTGTAGAAAATAATGGCTTTAATCACAATGCCACTTTTTAATTACTTTTTCTACATAGGTTGAAATAACCAAAGGAGTCGTATCATTGTTATTATGCTGCATAATTTTACAAAATTCTTGTTTGAAGGCTCTATCAGTGGAATTATTATTATTTTTTAGTGGGCTATGAATGGTGAGGCTCTTCTGTTTCAAATGAACAGCTCTGATTATTTCTAAGGATTTCTTGTCCTAAGAAAGTGGAAAAACAGCAAACCTACACAAGCATTAACATGCTCTGAAACAGGTATCCAGGTAAGCCCATCGTATTTTAGTTTGGAAATAAAGGATGAGGTATCAAAAGTTGCTTCACTACATGTAACCATGGGCATATTCTCTTTCGGATTCAGTGAAGTGAATCTAAACCCTTGTGGGGTCAGTTTGGGGAGACCTGTATGGCTTGGTGAAATGTGAACATAAAGTGCTCTGAGCCCCTTTCCTCCTCGCTGAGATTATCCCCAGATCTACCTAGAACATTCTTTCCCTTTGGAGAAAACAAGGGTGGGTCCATGTCTTCTCGGCACAGCACATGTCATTCCTCTTCTTGGAAGGCCCCAAGCTCCTCCCACTGACAGTGGAAGACCCAGCTCCAGATCCTCCCATGATCCACATCATCTTCTCCTTGCTCACCCTTAAACTCGGTACATGACTCTGTCATTGTGTTATTGCATCACGACAACAAATCCTTTGCACCTCTGCCTTTCCTCCTGGATCGTGAATTCCATGAGGGCAAAAAATAAGTTTTGTTGATTTTTGCCTTCCAGGCACCTGGCACTGCTTTGGATGCATGAATATATTGTTGGCCACGTCTAGAGCTCAGAGTGGTACAGTAGATGCCCCTGGATAAGAGGGGGGAAGAGAAGTGGAGGTATGAGACAGAGCCCACCAGTGCATGGGAGGAACCAAGCCAAGGATGCCCGCCTCCCAGTCTCCCAGGGGTGGCCCATTCAGCCCCAGACTGGGACAGCCAGTGGTGAATTCTTAGATGACTTAATATTTTACAGCTAAGCAGAAGTAATTCCCAAAAATTCTAATGTGGCTAAAGTTGATATATTAAAATTTTATTACAGAGATAGTTAAAGGTGGCTAGCTAAGTAAAAGGCATGTTTTGGTAACTCCTTGCTATTTTAATTAATTAATTAATTAATTAAAGTTTATTTATCTATTTTGAGAGAGAAAGTGCACATTCACAAGTGGGGAAGGGGCAAGGAGAGAGGGAGAAACAGAATCCCAAGCAGGCTCCACGCTGTCAGCACAGAGCTGGACATGGGGCTCAAACTCATGAACTGAGAGATCATGACCTAAGCTGAGATCAAGAATCAGATGCTTAGCCGACTGAGCCACACAGGCACCCCACTCCTTGCTATTTTAAACTTACTTAAAAATGTTTTTGGGGTGCCTAGGTGGCTCAGTCGGTTAAGCATCAGACTTCAGCTCAGGTCATGATCTCACCGTCTGTGAGTTCGAGCCCTGTGTCAGGCTCTGTGCTGACAGCTCACAGCCTGGAGCCTGCTTTGGACTCTGTGTCTCCCTCTCTCTCTGTCCCTCCCCCGCTCACACTCTGTCTCCCTCCCTCAAAAATAAATATTTAATATAGTGTTGACTGAGGTAGTTCCTTCCTCCTCAAAAAATGTTTTCACATGCTGGCTGTGATTTTTTTCTTTGTTTTACCTCTATTTTCTTCTTTCCCCTCTCTAGTTACAGAATCGTGTAAGTGCGAACATAAGTAAACAGGTAAATAGAATAGGCAGCTCTTGTGTAGACAGAAGGTATAAGTGTCAAGAGACTAACTGGCAGTGTGACGTGCGGAGAGTCACTTAAAGTCAATCCACAGAACTTTTCAAGGTCTATTAACCACCAAGCCCTGTACATCTCAGTGACCAAATGAGAGATAGACTCTGCCCTAAAAAAACTTAATATCTATCCAATCCCTTGGCTAACATGTACTTATTAAGGGCCTTTGTGTGCAAGGCGCTGTGCAAAGCCCTGCGTGTATAGTAACAGAAATGCCCTGGAAGTATTGTTGCACCTGACGTCCTGCGTTAGCCAAGCAAAGAGAAGAGGGGAGGGCGTTCAAGGAGGAAAGAACAGCAAGACACTTTCAGGGGACCTACTATGTCTGGGCCATGGGAATGGGAGGACAGAGGTGTGAGAGGTCAGAGAAGGAGGGAGGGAGGGAGATGAATACATTAGGGAGGAAGAAAATGCTATTTATTCAATCCCAGGTACCACGATTTGTACACGCATGTCCCATTTCATCTTCATGGCACCCTTAACTGCTGTTGTCACATGAAAGGGACCATTGGTGAGCCCTGGAACAGAAGGGTAGCCCATCTACATTCAATGCAAAAAAAAAAAAAAGAAAGAAAGAAAAAAGAAATATACTGCAGGCTGAAAGAAATTCTCAAGGCATCCACTGGACTTTAGGGACTCAGGATGTATAATAATGCTCTAGGTGGAGTTGATGGCTGTCTTTGTTCTCTCAGATGAAATGGAATGTTATGGAAAAATGAAATGTGAGATTCAGAGAGGTTAAGTAACATGCCCAGATCACACAGCTCCCCTCTGCAGTAGTGGAATTGGAACCCGGATCTCTCTGACCCCCAAACCCTTCCACAACAGTAGGCTTCAGGCAAAATAAAATAATTCCTATGGCAGAAGTATGCGTTGTTGTGGGAAAATAGGAAGGGTCCTTTATTCCAGCAAGGAGAGAACAGGGATAGTGTTTCAGAACATTCATTACAGTGAAACGAGTGGGGCAAATTAAATGGTGTTTTAGCTCCTTCTACCTCCAAAATGCTGTGACTTTATAAATGGTGTCATCCTGTTAAAGGAAAAGGCTCTGGCTTGTATTGTTCATAGCTCTCTACCTTAACTCACATTTATTTAATACATGTGATATGTTACGATCCGTGCACATAAACAGGACTGATAATGACAAAATATAGGGAGAAGAGTATGTTCATTTTCTTACCAACGGTCCTTTTTTTTTTCCCATAGGGAAACATAATTCTGGGTTTGTGACTAAATTCTGTTTGTTGGGAGGTGAGGTTGGATTTCACTAAAGCTGGGTGCATTCTTTTCTACAAAATGGTTTCAGTGTATTGTGTTTCAGTGAATCCCCGTGTGAATTAATAGCAACCAGACATTGCCTTCCCTTTGTTCTCTTCTTTTCTGCAGGTTTATTCCTTGTAAGAAGACATAGGTTTCTTTGGGTAAAAGATTCTCAGGAATCTATAACTAGGCACTTAAGCAGGAGCAGAGTTGTAAAGCAGTTGCCATTTTAGAAGATTTATTTTGTGCAGCAGAAATAGGAAATTGATAGCACAGCACTCAGCAGGACAAGTAACCTTCCTACTTTATGAAACTTAGTTTCTGAACCAGAGCAGACAGAAGATCCAAAGCAGGCTCTGAGCTGTCAGCACAGAGCCCGATGAGGGGCTCGAACTCACAAACCCCAAGATCATGACCTGAGCTGAAGTCGGACGTTCAACTGACTGAATCACCCAGGTGCCCCTATCAAAATAATCTTCTTAAAATCCTACTTTGGTCATCTCATTTCCCTGCTTAAACTCCATTCCTGCTCCCGTGGCCAAACAGACCCCAAACCCTTCCAACTGAGTCTCTGCTTATTGCTCATAGCATTCTCTGATGGCTTCCTGGTTAGAAACTGCAGGCTGACCTCACTGCCACCTGTCCAGATAGCTGGATTTTTTTTCACCCACCTGAACTGTGAGGCACCCCCCCTCCACTTGCCTTGGCTCCTGGTCTGGTCACCCCCACCTCCAGCAGCATCTACCCGAGCTCTTTGCTTGGCCTGGGGTGGGAACTCTCCAAACTGATTCTTCACTCAGTCACTGAGCAAGTATTTATTGTGCTCCTAGTATGTGCCAGCCATAGTGACAAAAGACCGGGTGTGCCCTCAGGGACAACCAGTCTTATAGTTTCATAGGCCGTGTGATTATGGCCCAACTCTGTGATTTAAGGCTTTGCTTCTCAGTTATGGTCCTTAGACCAATCACAATGGCATGACCTGAGAGCTTGTACTAACTATCAAATCTCAGCTCCCCCACCATCCATCCTGTATTAACAGTATTCCCACATGAACTGCATTGCACAGCAGAGCGTGAGAAGCTCTGCATTAAGGCTCACAGAGTCGGGGTGCGTGGGTGGCTCAGTCGGTTAAGTGTCCAACTCTTACTCTTGGCTCAGGTCTTGATCTCAGGGTCATGAGTTTGGGCCCTGCATTGGACTCTGCACTGGGCCTGAAGCCTACCTTAAAAAAAAAGACAGTCAAGTTGGGTGGGTGAGTTGGTTCCATTTATGTTTTCTTTGCTCTATGATGATTATATATTATAAGTATATATAAGTAAACTTATAGGTTTAAATTGTCCTTCATTTAGGAAATAACATTTATTTATTTTTGAGACAGAACGAGACAGAGCATGAGCGGGGGGAGGGGCAGAGAGAAAGGGAGACACAGAATCCGAAGCAGGCTCCAGGCTCTGAGCTGCCAGCGCAGAGCCCGACGCGGGGCTTGAACTCACAGACCACAAGATCATGACCTGAGCCGAAGTCAGACACCTAACTGACTGAGCCACCCAGGCGCCCCCTCATTTAGCAGACTTTTTTTTTAAGGACTTGTTAACATAAGTTACATCATTTGGTGCTGCAGAGCACAACCAAATTACAAGCAGCAAATACAGACCTGTCTGTATTGTGTACAACATGAGCACTTCCCAGATATTGCTCATGTTGCATTTTGCACATATTGGAGGTATGCTCACATCCAGGGAATGGTGGTGCTAGTTCACAGATTATAAATTGGCATCTGTATGCCATTTTTGGTCATACACATGTTCGTGGGGCCAGCACGGAGTTTTCATAAATTTTTGATTCGTTATGAACAGGTTTTCACATAGAAAGCCAGACTTCTGGCTTCTCTTGAAAACTGGGCAGCCCTGGGCCCACTTTCCTGATGTCACAGTGGGCTGGCACTGGGGGTCTTCTCCTGTACGTGGGGGCATGCTCTCCAGTTCACCATGGCTCCACCCACGTCACTGTCACTCCTCCTAGGCCTGCCTGGCCCCTATAGACGATGGGGTCTGAGAACCTATGCTAGGACCTAGGGGTACACAGAGTGAGCCTGCCTCGTGTTTGCCCCATTATAGTTACCTTCAGAGTCTTTGTAAAGAAGCAGCCCCCATGGGAGGAAAATAGGGAACCTACCATTGGTGAGGACAGACAAATGACTCTAGGCTAGTGATTCTCAACCCTACGTGACAGGAGCTGATAAAAGTACCAGTGCCCACTTCCCACCAGCACTGCCCAGACATCCCGACTTCATTGCTATGGGCATCACCAGATTTTACAATCTCCACAGGTGATTCTAATCTGACTGGAGACCCACTGATCTAGGCCATCTACAGTCCTTGCAAAATGAAACTGCAACAACAGGCCGAAGTCAGGAAAATATATATACGCATATGCTCACGTGCATAAATTGAAAGGATTGATGTTGAAGCCTCATCACTCTGGACATTGGTAATTCAACATGTATGATAGTTTTGTCTAGGAGCCGGCCTATCATTTACCTTTCTTATCCGTAAAAGAGAGTTGGCCAAGCAAATGAGCACTTGTAAGCAAGATTGCTTTAAACTGCTTTATAGAAACTAGATTTTTTTTTTGAAGGATTTGAATTCAAACACTGACTTGAGCTAAATATAATTTGTATTCCCTCTTACAAAACCAAAGATTTGGAAGATACCAGCAAGCGTGGTGAATGTATCATACAGAGCCCCTTCCACAATTGTAGAATTGCTTTCTTGTGTGGTCTGTTATCACCTCGCCTAAAATTCTATTCGTGCTTTAATTACCTTAAAATAATGTTTATTACTGTCAGAATTTGGCCATTTAGGGCACAGAAGTGTTCATCCAAGAATGTCATTAGAGGAAAAGTTCTGCTCATGTGCCTGCTGTAATGAAACCATTCCCCCTTCCCAGGCCCCAGATTGGCTGTTGCATGGTAGCATCTGGCAATAAATCTCTGCTGTTTTGGGGCAGATTCTCTTGATTAGAGGTCTGACAATCACCAGAGTAATTCATGAGATGACTTTATGCAAGAAATTTCATGATTTCTAATGGCTTCTAATGGTTTAATATTTTAATGTAATTACACTTAATTATACATTGTAATATGCATTGGCCAAGCTTGGGAACTGGGTCTTAGTAAAATGTAGCTAATGGAAAATTTTCCTCCAGCTTTTTTTAAACAAGGAATTAAGTCCTGACGTGAAACTGAATGCAAATCCAACAAGCAGTCTCTTGCCAGAGAAAATATTGGCGTAATACATTTGAATGGCCCAGTTTGTCAGTTTGCTTGGCTAAATCCCCAAATCATACACTGTTTTAGAATTATTTCAGAAGTTCTATTTCCCACCTTTCCACTAACCTACTTTTAGTAATTTCTGTTTGGTTTATGAATTTTTATCAACAGGCAGTCTGGGTGAGGGAGATTTGGGGAGACACATGCAGAATAATGTTATTTATTATGATCACCAGTAAAGGGGGTGAGGGAGACAGAGGCGAAACTCATGCCCTGGGCAGGTTTGGGGGTGTCATTTATCTATGCTGCCCACGGTGAGTGGATGTAAAGACAGAATAAAGAGCAGAACTAAAATATAGTGTGTTCCCATTTCGCACGTCCCCTCGAAGCTAAGCAGTGACGTAGTGTTCGGATTCCATTTGTGCTGTCCTTGGGTTTGCAGACAGTCGGGGCTTGAGCAAGGGAGGGCGGTGGATACACGTTAGGATTCATGTGAATGTGTTAAGGCTTACATCTCATTGTACTTTTGAGAAATAAACCCATTTTAGAATGCCCTCCTGCTCTCTATTCTCTCCTCCCTCTTCTCACTTCCTGTCACCTTCTCTCTCCCCCATGGCACTCAAAATACACGGAACATAAGGAGCACAGCACCTCAGACCCTTCCCGGCCCTGAGCCTTTTCAGAAGCACGGTGGCAGCTATTGTGCAAAGGCCCCTTGAGGCCGGGTTACGCGGAGCCCAAGCCAGACTGCAGGCCCCAGCCAAGCAGCAGGACCTCAGAGGCACCCGAAACACACGGTGCCAGACTTCTCGCTGATGGGAGAACATTCCTACTTGCTTTTCATTTGGGGGTTGCTCACTCCCTGGCCTGGAAGAAAAGGTAGAAAACGAGAGAGAGGTCATTCCTGACATTTACATAGTGCTGTCTCATACAAGTGATTTAATTCCCTGAACAATCCTGTGTTACTAACTCCATTTTCCAGTTGAAAACACAGAGGCTCTGGGAAGCCGGACATCTAGGTGAGGTTTACATGGCGAACGCACAGTGGTCCTGATTTCGAACCCAGGTCTGTGGCCCAAGTCCATGGCACCCTGCACATCACCATGCCAGTCACAACAGCCAGATGCACACATTCAGGCAGTTCCCCAAATAGGACAGGCTCCCACTGGAACAGAACTCTCGTTTTGTTTTTAGCAGATTTTAAGAGTGCCTATTTTGAAATCTTTGCTTAAGGGCACATTCTAATGTTTAGGAAAGTAAAAAAAAAGAAAGAAAGAAAGAAAGAAAGAAAGAAAAAAAAAAAAAAAGCCCTAGCCACCAGAGGCAAGGAAGGGAGATGAAACCTTCCTCCAGAGGCTTCCAGGGACAGTTTTTTAAAGGCTACCTCATCTTATGACAACAGAATGGGAACATGGACATGTAAACCTGGTAGAGATGAGAAAACAGCATTAAGTTAACGGCAAGAGCAGAGATATGGGAGTCAGATGCTTGAGTTTGAGCCCTGTCTCTGCCATTTGCTAGCTCTGTGACTGTTGACAGGTCACTGGGTACCCTGTGTACCGGGAACCGCGGGGTCCCACAGGACCGAGGCGCAGCTCAGACACCATAGCATATGAACTGCACTCCTGACCCAGTGAAAGACTCCACAGGGGAAAGGTGTTCTCATTCGTGTGTATTCCCAGCCCATGGCCTGAGTGGGACACATCAAAGGCACGAACTTCCTTCCACCTCCTTCAGCGTCTCCAGCACCCTCTTATTCTCGGGTGAATCAGCTGCTCCAGAAGTACACGTTTTGTGAATCGGTCACTCTCTTTGAACAGGTCGCTCTTAATTGCAGACCCAAATGAAGACTACATTATTGCCCCCTTAGATTGCTGGCTGGTCCTAGGTCAGTGCGCCCAGAGTCACTGCTACACCGTGTCCCTCTCTGACCCTCAGCAGCATCCACTCCCCCGGTGCCAGCCACAAAGTCCGCCCACTGAATTAGCCTGTCTCCTGGTGTTCGCCTGCAGTGTCGACCACCCCTTACTCAGTACTCTACTGTCTCTATCGTACGCATTCCACCCCAGTCCTGGGTGCTGTAAACTCAGCCCCACAGACGTCAGACGTCAGGCTCTAACTGCCACCTCCCGGGCAGATGAAGAACTCCCTCAGCGTGCTGTCTGCCTACACCCTCATCTCCAGACCAATTGTCACCTCTGTGTTGACAATATTCCCTGTAATTTCAGTCTCCTGAAGTCCCTCCGTGAAGGCCATGTAATATAGTCGTTTGAGAGCACAGACCAGGAAGCCAGACAGCGAAACCTTCTAGAAGGTTTTGTAGGCAAATACCGTTCCCTGTCTGTGCCTCATTTTCCTCACTTAAAAAGCTGAAAACAGTGCCTGGCACACAGCAAGTCCTGCCTGCACGTGGGGCCTTGTGGGATGGTGCCAGCTTGGGGAGGCAGAGGGAAAGAGGGACCGGGCTTTAGTGCTGGGAACAGAACGAGCAAAACCATTTACTCAGTGTTTCATAATATATTGTCCACCAGCAACAGTAGCTTCCCTCAAGGGCCATTTCAGGTCAGCCTTAACTAAGGCCCATCTTCTGGTTTCCCGCTGCTTCTCCCAGTATCGCCTGTCACACGATCACCTCTGCCTCAATCTGTTATGTACTTCCGTCCCAGCGCGTGCTTCGCCTTTCCGTCTTCACTTCGTTTGCCTTGGGCTCTCATTTGAACTTGGAGTAGGTAAGAGCTTTCTACTTAAATTTCAGAGCCGTTTATAAATAGGTTGCTTAGTTTCAGCCAGCAGGTAAAAGCTTTCATTAAATTGTTCCTCCTTCCCATAGTGCTATTATGTGGAGCTCTCAGAAGGGAAGAGTTAAGAATGCTATTTTCCTAGTCATTAAGGAAGCCCGGTTTGAGGCCCAAGCTGCTGTTTTCCTTTTCCCTACCTAGACTTGACCAATATGACTCTGACGGATCACCTACACCCATCAGGTTTTCCCCCCTCAGAACGCTCTCCTGAAGTCACCTAGGTCATTATCCATGATTCAGGACCAAAGTCCAACAATAACAGGGCTCAGAGTCACTCCGCACACAAATTATTTTAGCATCTCCATTAATTTCCTCACCAAGAGAGAAATGGGAACACAAGCAGCAGAAGCTACCTTTGATAGAATAATAAATGAAGGTGAGGGTTGGGGGTCTACCCAGATGTCTCCTTTTCAGTGTTCCTTTTTATTTTTTTTAAGTTTACTTATTTATTTTGAGAGAGAGAGAGAGCACAAACAGGGTAGGGGCAGAGGGAGAGAGAGAGAGGATATGCACCGTCAGTGCAGAGCCTGATGTGAGACTCGATCTCATGAACCGTGAGACCATGACCTGAGCCAAAATCAAGAGTCAGACACTGAACCAACTGTGCCACCCGGGCCCTCCAGAGGTCTCCCTTTTTCTATTCAAAATTGGAAATGGAATAGCCTCTGAAGTATTGGGAAAGGCGTTTTCAGTATTATACCCAAATATTCAGTTATACCAAGGATTTCTTGCATTGTTACAGTTACATAATTAAGCACGTATAACATTTCCTTTGGAGTTATATTCACTCGTCAACATCTTCAGTTTTGAATGCCATACAGAAACCACTAAAAAGAGGAAGCTGTAAAAATGACTGAACGGCAGCCATGTTTAGGTGGCACATAGAAGTTGTAACTAGAGATTTGAGTGGGGAGTATTCTAGAATAAAGTGTAGCCCAGAGATGGGCTTCGGCAGTGCTGTCACCCTTCAGAAATGCAGCCACAATGATTTATCCTGGCATTCCCCCCAGATTACACTGGTATGGCCTCATAAATTTATGTGGCCTTAGAAGAGAGTTTCAGATGATCTTGCTGTTCCCAATGAGAATAAAATCTGACACAATGCAGCCTCACTGTGTAATTGAGGAATATTGAGTATGAGGCTATCAGTTCAAAAGGAAGACTGGAGTACGGAGGGGCAGCCTCATTCCCTGAAAGGTCAAGGTTACTGGGGAGGCAGGAGGGATCTTCTGACCTCAGAGACTTGCTGTTTCTCATTTATTTCAGACACATTTTCCATTGCCGCCGTTGCGTTCTGCCACCATTCAGTCTTGTTCTCGATGTTTTCCCTTTCAAATGGTTTGTTAGAAGCTCTGCAAAATGTTCGTAAATATTACCCCTTACAACAAACAGGGCTTTGAGAGTGTGGTGACAGCTTACCTGAGTTAGTCTTCTTCAAACACAGGCTGTATTACAATTCTCTTCTCTTCTGCTGTTTTTAATCCCCACTCACCCACACAAAGAAGCAGATATTAGCAGCTTGCCTTTTGTAGTTGATAATTAAGAACAAGATTTTGTGATTGTTTGGGGTGTTGGTGTTACCACCTTGTTCTCTTAACTCATTAGCAGAGATGCGGGTATCTTGTGACTGAGTAATCCTGAAGCGTTCGGTCCTTCAGACATCACCTTACTTGAATGACAGCATTTTCACAAGATCTTCAAGAGGAAAGTAGCCTTTTAGAGAAAATTACTGATTCCAAATGCATTTGCATTTTCAGCAGAGGTTCAAAGCATGGTTATGTAGGCGAGTGTCATTTACTTGAGAAAGAGGTTTGCCGATATCAATACAAGGGAGGCATTGCCTCCATGTTGGAAATGCAGGCCTCAATTAATGACAGACCGTGTGTTTCCTTGTGATATGGGCAACGTTTCTTATGAGGCTCCCATTACAAAGTCCCATCAGCTCATATTACTGTCCGTGTGCAGAAGGGAAAGACCCAAGGAAATTGCCGTTTCTGCTGAGGTAGTAGAGCCCTCAGCCCATTTCCTCAGTTGCCCCTTGGTTGTTAATTGAATTTCTGAGATGACAGGTTTGAAGTAATTACATAGAAGTTACCTAGAAATAGTTGCTCAGTAGTTACATTTACTAATACTCATAAAAAATATAACTTTTAAATTCTGCATCATTTTATGTATTCACATAAATGGGAAAGAATAGTCAATGAATCAGTTCCAGGATAAATCATACAATCTCTCATCCCACCACATTCCTATTTCACTAGACATGCATGTAATACATGTGATCACTTTGACCCAATCCTGTGCACGTTTTTAAAATGACAATTACACTGTCATTTTGCGAGGTATGATGAACGTGTAAACTTAGCATGCCTCAAATGTATACCGTAAATACAATAGGATCATAAATGTATGACGATTCTTCTGAGCTTTAATTTATCCTGGTTAGTTTTTAAATCTGCAAAGAGCATATTTTTCTATCAGTATTTTCTAGAAGCATGCCCGTTGGCTGTGTGCTACTGAAGGCTGTCAATTTCAGGTGGCAGTGACCTGCTTCAGACTAACTGTATGTTCTTGGCTCCTGTGCTAACACATCATCAAGAAAACACGTGTGACTGTGTCCACAGCTCGGTGGATCTGGGAAATCAGTTCTGCACGGTGCAAAGAAACCACCACACTAAATGAAGAGAGCAGATTGCCCAAGGCAGGCACGCAAGGGGCATGTGGTCAGGAAAATGTGAAAAGGGCAGGGCAGCAGGTGCAGGACCAAGGTGCAGGGGGAGTGGGCAGCCTGCGTAGGAAGAGGGGGGCACAGGTGTTGCTCAGGTGGAAGCTGATGTCTCCATGGGCTGGGCTCCCGATTTTCAAAAGACAGTTGAAACGCAGACTGTAGTGGCTGATCGGGTTCCATCATTATCTCTTAACTTATGCCAGGTACTTGTTCCTGCCAGCTGTAAGTCTGGAGTGTTTCTCGTTTCGCTTGTCTTTCCAAAACACACCCACACATGTACACATGCAGGCACACAACCTGCAAACAGTACAAGCTTCCCGTTTTCTTGAAGCTAATACATTGGAAACAGTCGGATATATTATCCGTGAATATTGGCGTGAAGTGATGTTTGTTTGGGGACAGAAAACAGATGATTGGCCAGAGCAGCTTTTGTGTGACTTAGAACCCAGAGTCTGACAAAACTTGAGTCCCATAATGAGGAGCACAGAGTTATCCCATGTGTTTGTTATCTTCTCCGGAACAAGTTGATTTTCTCAAATGTTGGTGTAATTTAGTGTTTCTTTTTATATTTCTAATAATTTTTAAGGATAAGACTGAAGTCTACAAAATACGAAGCTTACTAATTTCTTCTTATAACCAGGACAGCTAGCCTTAAAATAAATTTCCGTTTTTTGCCCGTGTATCTTCCGCTCTTTGCGACCCACTGTGCCATCTGTAACTGACAGGTGAGAGCAGGCCAAGGAGGGTGAGGACCCAAAGGGGCCGGGGACTCGTGCCACAGTGCACGAGAACATACGCATGCTTTGTGCAAACACAGAAAACCAGGGACGCGGGCAGGAGGGGCTCCCCAGAAATAGTAGGGAAATGTGTGGGCACAAACACAAGACACGCTTCCCAGACCGCAGCTGCCAGGGATTTCTGCCTCCCTGGCCCTCATCTCAGTGTTGACGAGGGAACCAGAACAAGGACCAAGAGAGCCCCCCTCTTCTGGGTGCACCGCTGTGTGTTGCTTCTCTGAAAGCAGAGGCTGCACTGGAAATATGTACAGCTCCTAAAAAAAGAAAATATCCCCTAAGCTGCCTCCTCATTGAATTTGCCCAAAAGGGAAATGAGAAAAGAAGCCCACAAACTAACGTGTCAGTGTGTTCTCAACAAAGGAAGGGATCACAAGTAACGCATAGGATGAACACCTAAGAAGGGGAGGTCAGTTTTGATTCAAAAAGGGGCAGGCCAGCTTCTGCCAAGTCGCTCCCTCTCCCAGAGTGGGAGAGAAGGCGGGGGAAGGTGCCTCAGAATGGAAACTGCCGGGCCGTCAGGCCTGTCCTGGGCTGGAAGAGTTCCCCCAGGACCACTTTCAAAAGAGAACGGCTCATCTGTGGGGAGAATGGAGCACAGGAGCCTGTGAAAACAGGCTGGCTCCCAAGACACGTAGACCAGCCACTTGGACCTCGGCGCGCCCCACGATGCAGGCTGATTTCTCTGACTCTGTCTGTGAACACGTCAGCACCTCCAGAAGGGGAGCCCTTGGCACTGCTTCAGAGGGAGCGTCTGCGCTGTGCTCCTCGCCAAGGAAGGAGGCAGTTTTCGTGCCAGAGACGGGAAGGCCTGAGCAGCAGCTGAATTCCCAGGCCGAGGCGGGCGGGCCCTGGGACTCACTCGCTCAGGGCCCTCTTGCCAGGCTGAGCTCCCAATCCCTGTCCTTTCCAAGGCTCAGAGTGCTCTTTTGATTAGGTCTGCACAGTTTCTGTGTAGACTCTCTGGAAGCACGTTTATTTTGAGATGAATATCTGACAGTCCTTCCCAGGGATCTCTCTGGAGCTCTGTTGTCTCAGTGTTGCAACATGGTGGCTTCCCTTATTAAAGAAGAGGCGAGACCTCAGCCGTAGCAATCTCTTACTCGACACATCCCCAAAGGCAAGGGAATTAAAAGCAAAAGTGAATTACTGGGACCTTATGAAGATAAAAAGCTTCTGCACAGCAAAGGAAACAACCAACAAAACTAAAAGGCAACCAACGGAATGGGAAAAGATATTTGCAAATGACATATCGGACAAAGGGCTAGTATCTAAAATCTATAAAGAGCTCACCAAACTCCACACCCGAAAAACAAATAACCCAGTGAAGAAATGGGCAGAAAACATGAATAGACACTTCTCTAAAGAAGACATCCAGATGGCCAACAGGCACATGAAAAGATGTTCAGCGTCGCTCCTTATCAGGGAAATACAAATCAAAACCACACTCAGGTATCACCTCACGCCAGTCAGAGTGGCCAAAATGAACAAATCAGGAGACTATAGATGCTGGAGAGGATGTGGAGAAACGGGAACCCTCTTGCACTGTTGGTGGGAATGCAAATTGGTGCAGCCGCTCTGGAAAGCAGTGTGGAGGTTCCTCAGAAAATTAAAAATTGACCTACCCTATGACCCAGCAATAGCACTGCTAGGAATCTACCCAAGGGATACAGGAGTACTGATGCATAGGGGCACTTGTACCCCAATGTTCATAGCAGCACTCTCAACAATAGCCAAATTATGGAAAGAGCCTAAATGTCCATCAACTGATGAATGGATAAAGAAATTGTGGTTTATATACACAATGGAATACTACGTGGCAATGAGAAAAAATGAAATATGGCCTTTTGTAGCAACGTGGATGGAACTGGAGAGTGTGATGCTAAGTGAAATAAGCCATACAGAGAAAGACAGATACCATATGGTTTCACTCTTATGTGGATCCTGAGAAACTTAACAGGAACCCATGGGGGAGGGGAAGGTAAAAAAAAAAAAAAAGGACGTTAGAGTGGGAGAGAGCCAAAGCATAAGAGACTGTTAAAAACTGAGAACAAACTGAGGGTTGATGGGGGGTGGGAGGGAGGGGCGGGTGGGTGATGGGTATTGAGGAGGGCACCTTTTGGGATGAGCACTGGGTGTTGTATGGAAACCAATTTGTCAATAAACTTCATATAAAAAAAAAAAAAAAAAAGAAGAGGCGAGTCTGTCTCCCCGGGAGTGATCAGACCCCAGGATCCCCACCTCCTGTAAGTGTCACTCCTGCTTCTCACCCTTTAGACAAATGCAGAGGCAGTGGCAGAAAGAACCCACTCTCGAAGGATCAGAGGAAAGGAATGCCCCTACTGTGGTGAGCTCTGGGGTCAGCATCCCAGCCCTTCCGTTGCCTGATGAATATCTTTTGCCAAGTTCCTTAGAGTGTCTGAGACCCTTGTATTATCTGCAAAAGAGACTTAATAGCACTGTCCCCATGAAGTCACGTGGAGTAAATTAAACCAGCAGTAAGAGGCGACCAGCAAGTATTTGTCCCCTTGGTCCCCAGCTGGCCCCAAGTCGGCACTGGTGCTGGCAGAGGGCACTGAAGCCCTGGCGGGGGTACTGGCAGCCCTTAGGTCCATTCCTCGGGTGCCGTCTCATCGTTCTGATTGAGTGCTCCTGGCTGGGAGCACAGTGCTGTGCTCTGGGCTGGCTGTGCCTCTCTGTGGGTCTGGGAATCCGTGGAGTCCTCGGGAACCTTTTGACCCGAGGCTTATCTGAAGTTGGGCACCCGTGGACTGCGTGTCCCGTGGCTGGGAGTAGGTGAGTGCAGAGAAAAAGGAGGCAAAATCCAGTGAGGTGTTCCCTCACGGCCTGCGCACAGTAGGGAGCCTCCGGGTCCCCATCAGTCAACAGGGATATATGTGTTCTTCCTCCTCACAACGTATACCTGCCCGGCTACTTGTCAACAGACGGCCGTTGAGTGCCTCCCGTGTGCGGGGTGCCGCGGTAGTATGCTAGGTGGGGAGCAGCGGGGGCAAAGAGAAATAATACACGTGTCTTCCCACCTGGAGGCAGGTCATGTAAGATTTGAAGGTTTGCAACATATTAGTTCACTCGTCCCTCCCCGCCTCTACGTTACAGAAGCTGAGAAGCAGCCGACCGAGTACAGAGCCCGGCACCCACACCTGCCTGGGCTCCGGCACTGGTCGCATACGCTGCCACCCTCGGGGCAGGTGCCCACGCCATGTCCTCAGCTCAGAGGGTTTGCCTCCAAATCCATTTGCCTCAATCCAGTACCACCATCCAGGGCTGGAATTAAGATACAATTAAACTGTTTCTTCATCATGCTCGGTACTGTTTTCTTCCGGGTCATACTGACATGTGCGTCAACGTGGCAGGGCCTTCCAGATTTGTGAATGCCAGCTCAAGTAGGGTTCGGTCTTCTTAGGACTGCATGTGGAGAGCCGGGATAGGAAGTGAACAGGTAGGGGATGCCCGCTTTGAGAAGAGCGACTCCAGTTCTTGGTCAGGTTGGCACCCACGTTCATTCAATTATGGCCTCACTTTTGCAAATGAAGGAAAATGGTCCCGCCGAGGATAAAAAAAATACACGCTGAGTGATTGGGTTGTAGTATTCAATCGAAAGAAGCTAATTAATGATGTCTCAAGCTGCGCGAAGCAGATATTAAACCAAAAGGTCACCCTTCAGCCATCAAAAGATATGCTGCCCTGAAATCTTTTATTGGATGACTAACATATCACAAGTTAGTATGGGTTTTTCTGCATGTTTGTTAAAATGAAAGTGGAGGGGGGGTATCTGCTCCTTGAGTATCAAATTGAGATGTTAGTAAGATTCCATATCACAAACAATTCTCAGCTTTTTCAGTAATGAGTATATTTGTCAAACGAGAGCCCATGGGATGGAAACTCATTGTTTTCACTGGCACAGACCAGCTTGGCATTTGCCACGGCGTTATCTGTCTCCGCAGTGAAATTCCTCAGATGGCTCCACAGTCAGCTTGGGTCTTACGCACCTGTACTCCACTGTGCCGGCCACGGGGGTGCAGGATGACTTGGAAATGGCTGCCCTTGAGTTTGTACCCCACTTAATCAAAGCCTGCAAATAAACACACAATTTCAATACAGGGTAGCAAGTGGGGGGAGGGGGCTGTCCTGGAGGAGCCACCCTTAAGAAGCATGACACACACCCCCGCCACCCCCACCCCCACGACCCCCCCCCCCCCGCCCCAGCAGGCTGAAGAGAGGGCTGGGGACAGTGACAAGGCCTCAGGGCCTCTGTGTGAGGAGCCCTGAGCATCTGAGTGCGGAAGCTGACGGATAGACTCCTGGCATCAGAGACCCCTTAAAAGAGAGTTTGCTGCAGTAGGACCAAAAGGAGCAGCTAGAAAAAAAACCCTGCCCTCAGGAATAAAAGCCAGCAGCTAAATCCCTTCACAGACTGGAGGACTGAGTCTCACTGTGGGGACTTCGTTTTATTTGCCACTCTCCCTGCTTGGTAAATGACTTGTCCCGTCAGGATCCTGTTGTGTTTGGCCGTAAACTCGTCAGGAGGCGCCTCTGTGAAGGCAGCGAGGCCAGAGAAGCCAGAAAGGCTGTGCCCCATAGGCCAGCGGGCGAGGGCAGGCGGGAGAAGCGCCCTGAGGGCCAGAGGAGATGGGAAGGCCGCTGAAGGAGAAAGAAGCAGTCTCAAGTTCCTGCAGAGGGGCCAGGGAAGAGAGAGAGATGTGCGGGGGAGAAAGGGAAGACTGCAGCGTCTAGCAGAAGGTGGATACAGTTTGGGTGCCCGCTGAGTAGGAGCTGTGAGGAGACGCTCCGTCAGTAGGGAAGAAGGCCAGCAGTGGGCTGCGGGGCTGGATCCCCGCCTGTAAGGAGCGCTGCTTCTCAGTCTTCAGAGACGTGACAGCGAGGACATGCAGGAGGGGTGCCAGGGGGAACGGCCGGTAGGAAGGCACCTGCCCAGAGGGAAGGCGGGCCCGGAGTGCACAGGGACGGTGGGCTGGGTCACTGACTTTTCACTGAGTGAGGGAGCAGGGCTGAGGAGGGAAGGCCAGTTGGCTCTGAGCAGAGGTGATAAACTGTAAAGCCCAAAAGTGGGGCATTGAGGACCCTCGGAAAATGGCCATAGGGAGTCTACAAACTTGAAAGCTCTTGTGTCCGTCCTCCCGCTGGTACCTAGTCACCAGTGAGAAAAGAGCAGCCGGTTACCACAAGCTCCTTGAGAATTTAGTGATGGAGGGGTGTGCAGTGACACTTTTAGACAAAGTGGCTCTAAATCTGAGTGGCTCCTGATCGAGTTTTGAAAGCCATTCTTTGTGTTTGTAGTAAGCGCAGACAGTTCCTACTTCCCTGATACATGCATTTATTCATTGAGTCATTTATTCACCAACGCTGCAGCCACTGAGCGTCCCCCGTTCCACGGTGTGCCAGACCAACGTACAGCTCCAGTGTCACGGCCAGTAATCCGTGACGCCAACACCGGAGCTCGGGCAGCCGTCTCCAGCAGCACTCCCCCACCCAAGTGGGCTGTGTTTAATCTCAGGTCTTCTGTCTTCCCCCTCTCTCAGGGTTGTCGGTTGCCGGGGGCTGGGTGGGATGCAGGCTGCCTGGAGCTTCATCGTCATCGCGTCAACATGAGTCACGTTAACTCCATTCAGCCACCCAGCCCTTCCTGCACCAAGTGTGGATCTTGAGAGACGCCATGAGTCATCACTCTTCCAGACTGCACCGTCCAATAGAAATACAATACTAGCCACGTGCGAGCTGCAAGTTTTCTAGTAGCCACATTTAAAATAACAAAAGGAACAAGGAAAGTTAATTTTGGATGCCATTTTATTTAACCCATATCCGAAATATCATTTCAACATGTAAATCAAGATTACAAAAAAAAAAAAAAAATGAAGGACGGATTTTACATTCTTTTTTTTTTTTGGTACTAAGTCATCAAAATCCAGGACATGTACACTTACAATGCATCTCAGTTTGCACTGTCCACATCTTATGTATTGCATGGCCACATGTGGCCAGTGGCTGCTTTGCGGACAGTACACAGATCTAGAACATGCAGGGTTCTTCATTCTCCTGATTCTGTCGATAAGGCCACTGGGAAGTCCCTAACAATCTCTGACATTTCTGTGCTTTGTCTCCCACATTCATGTAAAACCAATATAGAAGAAACGGGTTTGTGATGAGGGAGGACTAATAACCACAGTCCTAAAACACTCTGCAAATAAAAATGTATGGATTCCAAATAACATGGTTATGAAGAAGTAGAACGTGGGTCAGCAGACCAATCACCCCGCTTGTTTTAGTAGTAACGTAAGTCACGGTTAGGAACCAGCAGTGGGCCAAGTTCCCGCTGGGAACTGAATGCCTGTTCAGGTGTGTTCCCACACAGCATGGATGGCATGGTTGTCTCACCAATGGTGTTCGGGATCCCCTTGTTCTGCTTTTCACTTTCATTTTGGGGAAACTGGGAGGTAAGAAAATAGAAATGAGAAAGGATTGAGTGAGTCAAACCCCATTACAATCAAGAGGAGACGAGTTAGCATAGAAATGAGGGCTCCAAGCATGTTAAGAACAGAGGCCTAGAAACAAAGGGATCACGGGAAGAAAAAATGTTGCAAACTGTCAAGCCCCTTTTGAACATTTCCTTGCTCCTCCGGGAGCAGCCACTCCTGGAGCTCGGTGCTGCAGGCGGAGTAACTTCTCAGTGAGTTCTGGGTACATTGAGGAAAGTCAGTCTGGGACTGTCACGGATTATGCAGTAGGCCAGAGAAAACGTAATCAGATATGGGGACCCATGGCAATTTTTTTTTTTTTTTTTTTTTTGCTTCCTCCTTTTTGGAACAGAGAACACAATAGAATTGCTACCCCTTTCATTGAAGAGAAGGTTGCTTGTGAAATGGGTCTCTGTTTTTAGTGGGATTAAAAATAACCTGAGACCCAGCCATGCAGCCTCTGGTTACCATTTATGACTCACTTGCTACAGTTTTGTTGTGTGCGCTTTTGTGAAGAAACAGCCATATTTTTAAAGAGCATTTCCATAAAGGATTTTTCTCCCTTTGTGGGGGTAGAGCAGAAGTTGGAAGAACCAGAGGGGCAGAGAAGAAATCAGGGACCTACTTTCATGTTATTTTCAGATGAATTAAAAACCTTTTGTCTCTAAATCCTCCAGACTTTGTTTAAGTCCGTGGAATGGGGAGGCAGATCGTGCTTGTACACCACAGTCATGCGTCTGTTTGATCATTTCACCCGAGAGGCAGCCCCTGAGTCACACGGCATCCACAACCGGCCTGAGCTGGCTGTCCCCGTAGACTGGGAGAAGAGGGCCTGTGCCCAGTGAGGGTTTTCCCATTCAAGAGCAGAGAGACTCTGGTCTCCTGGGGGAGTCCATTGGAGTCGAACAATTTACTGCCTCTGCAAGAAAAGTAATGACAACGTTTTTGGAGATGGGATTATTTTCTCCTCTCTGAGTGGATGCCGATCCACGGCCAAGTGCCCTGGGACGCTAGTTAGGGCGTCCCGTATCCTGGCGCTGGACACACACGGCGGAACCCCCTGGCCGTGGGAACGGGCGATGCTCCAATCCTTGAAGCTACTTGACTGGAATCCTTAAACCCATCATTATAAATTTTTTAAATTCTTAACACCCAAAAGAAACACCGAGAGAAAAACAGAGGCAAAAAAACCTCTTCCAAACTATTCTACAAATGGCAAACCACGGAGGTGACAGATATCACGTGCTCTGTTTTCTGGAAAAGGAAAGACATTTTAAATGTAGGGGTATCTTTCCCTATTGTCACTCACTCATTGGTGTTAAAGGCAAAGCCAGGATTACGCATGCATTTCCTTTTCTGGTGCAAAAGGCATTTTGATTAATTAAAATCTTAAAACCTGTAAGTAGGGGGGCTGCTTTCGCAGGCTGAGTTTTCTTGGCTGACCTTTAGGGGAGCTGGCTGGGAATCACTGCTGCAGTGAGGCCGTGAACTGCGAAGCAGCCCATATCCCTCCGCTGTGTTAGGTGGACAATGGGTTGGATGTCGGGCCTGAGGGGTGAAGTCCGTAAGTTACCCGGTTAGAAAGACCCTTTGTGTCCCCTGCTCATGGCGGGCACCCTCTTCGAATCTAGATGGCTCTGCTTACTCCAAGAGCCCCAAGACCGAATGACCTGATCGTTTTCATTTGATAATAGTTTCTGAAGACAGCATATACTTTTCATCATAGGCTTACGCTTTTTAATTTATTAGCAACCATTCAGGGAGTATCTATCTAATATGACATGAGCTGTGCTGGGCTTGGTAAAAAGTTAAAATCAGCATGTTCACATTTGATAAAAATGTATGCAGATTTTTAAGTGGATATTTTCAAAAGTCTAATTTTATGCGCGGAATTTAAAATAATGCAAATCACCCCACATTTTAAAAGTCTGTCAAGAGCCACATAATTTCAAAGCTGGCAGGCTGCACGCATTTTAACCATGTTACCCTGTTGCTGCACATTGGCACCAGCCTGCCTGGGCAACAGATGCCCTACCCAGCATCACCGGTGGCCAGGGATCCCACACTCATCGCCTTCCAGCGGGATTCTGCACATGATCTTGGTGACCACTACTCTGCCCTTTCAGGACCACTTGGGTGTGAAATCAGAACATGGCCTGGAGATCCTGGGTTTCAGCTGAATTTCAGCTTTCATAGGTTTTAGGCATATCCAGCCATGCAGGCTTTGGAAATTTTATATGTCCGAACATTCACTATTGTTAGAACTTAAAAAATCTTTATATCTTATGTTTTAAAACAAAATTCGGTCAGTTAAGCATCCAATTCTTGATTTTGGCTCAAGTCATGATCTCGCAGTTTGTGAAATCGAGCCCCGAGTTGGGCTCCATTCTGACAGCACAGAGCCTGCTTGGGATTCTCTCTCCCTCTCTTCTCTCTCTGCCCCTCCCCCACTTGTGCACACACATGCACACACACGCACACACTCCCTCCCTCTCTCTGTCTCTCTCTCTCAAATTAAACATTTAAATTTTGTTTTTAATTAAAAAACTTTAAAAATAAAAATGGGCACCTGGGTGGCTCAGTCAGTTAAGCATCCAACTTCAGGTCAGGTCATGATTTCCCAGTTTGTGAGTTTGAGCCCTGTGTCAGTCTCTGTGATGACAGTTCAGAGCCTGAAGCCTGCTTCAGATTCTGTGTCTCCCTCTCTTTCTGCCCGTCCCCTGCTCTCTCTCTCTCTCTCAAAAATAAAATAAACATTAAAAATTTTTAAATAAATAAATAAACAACAGAAAATCCAAAATTCAACTTTAAGTTTTAAAGATCTTATTGGCTTTATTCAGCGATTTGTGAACCGGGCAGCTTCCCATCCAGCAGGTAGAAAGGAGCTCCAAAGAACTATACAAAGTGGGAGATTTTTATAAGCAGAAGGGGGCAGGGACACGCAAAGGCAGACTGTTTCAGGTAAAGTCACCTTTGTTTGGGGGATGGCAGGGATGTGTCAGGCAGATTACCTCACCAGGAAATTCCAGACTGACTGGTTGAGATTATATTCCTGGGAGAGGTGGAAACGAGGAAACTAGGAAATTAGGTTCGGTATGAACTCTTGGTTTGCTGATGTGGGCCTGACCGCAAGCGACTCCATTTTGAGCTTGTCTCTTTTATCACACTTGTAACAGTAATGTAATATCTGACATGATTTGAATATTCATTATACTCCAGAAGCTGTTCTAATTCCAACAACTCAGTGGGATGTCAGTGTTATCATTACTCCCAATTAAAAAACCTTGTTACATAGGAGCTGAGTATCTCATCCAAGGTCGCCCAGCAACTGTGTGGGGACCAGGTTTCACCACTAAGCAAGCTGATGTGGACCCTTCCCTTCCCCCACCCCCCACCGTGCCGCAGTCCTCTGAGGCAAGCCCATCCTAGCATTCTCTCAGCTAGACATGAAGATCTCACCCCAAAATCATCAGCTTTGAAGAAATTGGACCTGGAAAATGGTAAAAGAAAGCAAAACAACCACCATAAAACACTCTCCAAAATGTATTCTCTGTCTTCTGTTACTACTGGAAAATTAGTCTTGGATTGTGTTAACTTGAGATAATGCATCATCCCTTCATAGAGCTTCAATCCTGACCTCAAGGAGCTTACAGTCAAGTTTAAAGTAGCACTTAACCACTTAACGACTAGTTACAGCATGCTGGGGACCACACTATGGCCTTATGCACATTTCCCTTTCCCCTCCCGCCAGCTCTGGGTGGTACGAGCTCCCAATTCCAGTTGTATCTTGGAGTTGGCAGACTGGTTCTTCCAAACTCCCTGCTCACAGACTCCCTTCCTAACCTAACTCTTGTCTTTTTGAGCAGGAAGGCTCATCTGTCAGTCTTCCCATTTCATTTTGTAAAGTTGGTAAGAGTAGAATATTATTTGTGCTTAGCATGTAACTGGTTCTGGCAAGCATTCCCCAAAACGTGAGGTTGTAGGTACACAGACAGGAGCCCTTTATACCCATGGAAACTCCAAGCCGGTTGGGGGAGTGGGCACCCCAGCAAGATGGTTGCAGACCTGTCCCCACTGCCATGGCACGACTCACTTTGTGCCACAGAACCTATTCTCCACTGAGTTCTGTTCATCCTTCGAGAAATTTGGCTTTCACCTCCCTTCAATCAAATAGTTTGATCTAATAGGGACACAGTTAACTGAATTCAAAAGCCATAGACAGCATAAAGCCTCCTGAGTTCAAGTGCGTAAGATACAGCTGGAGCTCTCTATCTTTCGTTGTAACCTGTGGACCATCTTATTTCTTGAACTGACCGACGGCTCCTGTCTCCCAGGGCCCAGAGCCATGAGAGGCAGCATACCAAGGAGCCCCAGGGCTGGTCAGTGCTGGCAACCACACATTAGATGTATTTCCAAGGGGACCCCTTGGCTCCCAAGGCAATTTGCTTCCAAAATTACAGTGTGGAAAATTTTCTTGCTTGGGAGCACAGTGGTTCTTTTACATTTTTAATGCCTTCAGCTTTTATTTGTGAATCACAGGAATCTAATCACCATCACTCAACATCTTTGCACCTCCGAAATATAAGGCTCATTAATTGTGTCTTCTCAGAGTCCTATACATTTTGGAAACTATACATGATTGATTTACCCAGGGCATGGGTTTTGAGATATAGATGTGATTTTTTTATTTTTTTTAAGTCCGCGCTATTTCAGCGAAAACAACCAATTGATTGATGCAGTGATTCTTTTCTAGAATAAAGCCCAGCTTTGGCTCAGGTCTTAATCCCTCTGAACACATAGCTTTAACTCTTTGGTTCCCAGGAAAGCCCTCAGTGACTGTGTGGCTTTGACTGCAGGCTTGTTCTGGGATGTTTCTGTCATGGGTTTTCAGGGCTGGTTTGGTCCATGCTCCTTGTCCAACCTGACACCTTCATTAAAGAACATTCACGTTTGTACGCATACTGGCTTTTCAAAGAAGGTGTGAAGTTTCCCTTCAGAGCCGGCAGCCGTACTTACTGTTGGCTGAACTACACGGAGGGCGATAACCTATTTACATACTAAAAAGGTCAGTGTTGGACAATCAGCATTTAGAGATGAACTTGCTGCCGCTTGCAACTGGAGCATAAGAATTTGGGAGAAGGCCGCAGTTTCACCGCCTCTTTATCTGTGTAGACAGCCAGCGTTGGTAACTGTGTAGGATGTCTGTGCCAAGCAGTCAGGGTGGTGACAGATGGGCTCCTTCTAGCCTGGAACCTCTTGACTACTAACGGGTATGACTGTGTGACCATGCACGGTACAGGTCAGCCTCACCTACTAAAAACTGTAATTAATTCGAGGTAGAAATATTTGCATAATAGCTTTTCAGACTCTGTTAGTAAAAGACAAACCATCATAAGAGACTTTACATCGCGTGGCTCCTGCTTACTTAACTTGTCATTTGCATCGGGAAAGGTAGACTTTTAGAAGGGTTACAGCATTTTGTGTGTGTGGTCTTCCTTCTCAAAGTATCTTAAGAATATCAATGGGTTTATTTCGCTAATGCGGGTCGAAAGTGCCTTTTCAAACGACCTCGTAAAGGCACGCGTGTTCTCCGAAATCTCTGGGATGATTTTGCTCCGCATCCATTTATAAATTCAAAGCAAATAATTAGAGGATTGAGATCTCTGCCTCCATCTACATGTTGGGATATAACATAAGAGTAAAGTCACTCCTGAAGGTGGAACACCAGTTCCTCAAGCCTGGGGAGAAGTAAGAGGCAGAAGTGAGGTCTTACCCGTTACTGATAGTCTTGAGCAAGCAAGCAGCACCATCCTTCGTGTCCTGGAACACAGCTCATTCAGAGCTTTTTCTCTGAAGAGAGAGCGCCCATTTAAGAGCACCTGGGTCAGGCTATACACATCGCAGTGCGGCCACTTTCCGCAAGTCCCGAGAGGTCATCGTGTCCTGAGGGGAGCTGTCTCGGCAGCTGCCACCCAGATTCTCACGGGGACCCTGAGCTGCATTCCATGTTCAGTGTCCCCCAGGGGACCTATGAAGCCAGATGTGGACCTGGGCTCGTTGTGTCTTTGGAGCCATGGGAGGCGGCCGCCAGGAAGAAGTCGCTGTTTGTGTGCACACACATCCCAGAGGGGTCGGTGTGCAGATGCAGTTAATAGCCACACTCCGTGAGGCTCTGTGCTTCCTCTGACTCCTGATATAGGGACAGAGAGGCCAGTGGCAGTGACAGGCTAACTCTTGGTTGGCATCAAGCAGTGTCTCGTAGAGATTATTTGACCTTGCTTAGCAAATAGCCAGAGTCACCTGGGCCTTATATAAGGTCCATTTCTCACGACAGTTGTGTTGAAACAGAACGGCGGCATGGGCCGAGCTTGGGGACTCCTCCCGGCGATGATGCCAAGCGACCGGAACGCCAGGGTCCCCACTGAGCCTGCGCTTGTCCTATCCTGGCTCTGGGCCCCCCCAGGCGGAGGGGCTGACCCAGGCGGCGCTCTGTGTGCGGCTCACTCCCCGCCTCTCTTTCAGAATATTCCGCTGAGCAGACACAGCAGGCGCTGCACCAGTCCGTCTTCATGTCCTCCATGTCGGCCCACCCCTTCCGGGACCTTCCACTCGGCAGGGAGCAGCACTGCAAGTTGCTTCCAGGCGTGGCCAACATCCAGGCAGGCGAGGTGGCCCGGTGGACAGTGGACGAGGTGAGCGGGGCTGCTCTGGGGCCTGGAGGGAGCGTGCCAGGCTGCTGAGGGTTTCTCCTAGGCGCTGAATCCACTGCAGCAAATCTAAGATCCACACTTAAGGGAGAAGGCGGGCGTGATTTGGAGAGAGTGAGGAAAGCCCAGTTGGTTTGGGCCTCTCCCCCGAGGTATCCCAGAACCACCTCTGTTCTCCACCACCATCGGCCCAAGCCTCCAGTCCCCCATCACAGATTTACTCTGGGGAAGCACACGCGTATAAGCATCTTAGACTTGCACCCTGGCATCCTGTCCGGGGAGCCCCCGCCCCCGGGATGTTCTGTTCTGTGCGGAGGGGCACCTGGAGGGCCCCAGAGGATTCACTTGTTCTCATTACTGAGCAGTTCTGTGCTGCCCATTTGTCTACTTGAAGCCACAGATGATCGGTTAGCCTTAGGTTGGTTTTTAAGGTGAATTAGATCACCACCTTGCACAAGATGCGGTACACGTGGGAAAATTGATCCAACTTTAATATAAATGTTCCTTACAATGTTGCTTTTTAATAAGGATCAGGTAAGTCTCATTGCTTGCTGTAATGCTACAGAAATGCTTCATATGTAAAGCAGTTTTCTTTTAAGGAAGACACTCTCTGACATTTCTCTTAATAAAGGTATTATTTCCACTAGTCAGGCCTTAATTAATTTTTTTTAAATGAGGGAAAACCGTGGATCGCTCTGAGGACAAGATAACGGTAGAGCTGGAGTGAAGTTAGTCACAGAATGTTCACTGAGCACTTTCTGCAATCAGCTCGACTTAACCTCGGCTTCGGCCTTCCTTTGCAGCCTCGGACGAGGCGCAGGTGGCAAAGGCCGTGCGGAGGCTGAGGTTTGGGGCAACGCTGCTCCCTCCGCCTCCTCCCGGGCACCTCACAAAACCCACCTGGAGCAGCGGGGGCTTTCCCCGGCACACCCTGCTGCCCCCCCTCTCCTTCCGATCCCTCCAGTGCCCCCGTGGCACTGGTAACGGAGAGTTGACCGAATATGCCAGCCTGTGGCGACTAAACATGATCTCGTTCCTTAAAGAGTATGCGGGGTCGGGCCCCCTGCCCCTTGTTGATGAACTTTTACTGGTTTACAAAGCGTGCAGCAGCTTCACGACCAAGCCAACTAAGTCAAAACCTATCATGTCTGTGATCCAGTCGTGTGCGGCTTTGGCCTTGTAACAGCCCTGCACACGATGGGGAGCTCCCCCGACAGCTCGGCGGCAATCCCTGGTTCCTGACTTTCAAGCCATTCACTAGGTTGTACCACCTTTTAAGTTAGAGTGACTGTGGCTTCTCTTCCCTTGCCTCATTGCCGTTGTGCCGAGGCCAATGTCCCAGGGCGGGCAGCCCCTCTCCTCCAGCCCCCGGCCCCACGTTCACAGAGCAGCCGAGACCCGCCAGTGGGTGAACACGGAAGAGACACCTTGGGTGTGAGCTCTGGGTGTGTCTGTGCCTACCTTGACATGATCCCGGCTCCCCAAACGATGTCCTCAGCTGCGCGGGCCTTAGAACCTGCGTGGGCCGTCCTCCCTGCCCACGCGCCCCTCGTGCTTCTCCCGCGCTGGGATGCAGCCCCCACGTGGTGTCCTCACACTGGCACACTTTATACCCCTGCCCCAGGTAGCCCCTCCTACTCTGCCAGCCAGCGGCGCAGTGCTCACCTCCTGCAGGAGCCTCTCCGCACCCCCCTTTTCCTCAGAGAATCTTCTGTCACTGACCTATGCTCACTTGTCTGACCCTTGACCAGATGAGTAGAGACCTTATTCCACTCACTTGATATGTATCTTGAGAACGTCTCACTATACCTGGCAGTTAGTAGATAAGCCAGTAATGTTTGTTGAATGAATGTTGAATGACAAAGGCATCATAGGCTGGATTTTGAAACAGAAGTGGAACATATCCAAGGGGAGAAAAGAAGGGAGACCATTCCAGTCACAAGGAAAGACAGAAGGTTGCATGGAAGTATGATGTGTGCACAGAAAGCATATGTACAGCGAGCGCATCCTTTACTAACATTGATGATGCTATTAACACTATTAAGGTACTGATAGTGAGACAAGGACTCTTATTTTGCCCATTTTACAGACAGGGAAATTGAGGCACCTAGAGACTGAGTCACTTCTCAGGGCCCCACAGGCAGAGCCAGGTCCTAAGCTGACGTCTTACCCACCAAGCACCCTGCGGACCTGGGGCACAGACAGAAGAGCCCTGGAATGGGGAAGGTGCACCAGGTGTGAGGCCGGGCACTGGCAGTACGAGCCACCTGAGGTTCTCATGCAGAAAATCACCTGTGAACATGGTGCTTCGGGGGCATGAGAATCACACCCACCTGCGGAAGGAGGAAGCATGCAAAGGGGCGGAGGAGAGGGACCAACCAGGGGGCACCGCCACGCTCCTGGTGTAGAATCATCTGGGCCTGCGCCGGGAGCTGCCATGGCAAAAACCACCCAGAGTCGGCAGACGTTTTAAAGTCGAAAGCCGTAACACAACACGGTGAAATAGATCAGATATTGAAGATGAAGAAGTGAAATGAGCCAAATGTGATTCCACTTGTAGACGCAGCACCACACGGTTTAGGACTTGGGATGGCGGTATGTGAGCTACACGGTCCGTAGAGTTCACCTGAATGAAGGGGAAAGTAGTGGTGCCATCACACGAAATGAAACTTTGGGAGAGAGACCCCGTCTTTTCTGAGTGAGAGGTCCCTGCAGATTACATTATAGCAGTGGATGTGCAACAACCATTCCCGGGGGCGGAAATACCGGATGAGGTGTCAGTAATGGATGGGGGGGGGCCGCTGAGGAAGCCCTCACGGAGGGCATGACCATCCAAGGAGAGCCGTCAAGGATGGAGGTCAGTGGGGACGACGGTGGTGGAGCAAGTTCATGGAAGAGAAGTGTCAGGGGCAGCAGGTGGTGAGTGTACCATTCAGCAGGGCACAGACAGCAGATGTAGCTCGGGGCTCCTGGCTGGGGCTGTGGAATTGGGCTTTGGGGAATCTGGAAAAAATGTGTACAATATGTGTATTTCTTGTCCTTAAGAGGAGCGCCAGAGCTTTTATTAACGTCTCAAGGGGACCATCATCCAAAGAGAACAGAACCTCCGTTCTAGGAAAATTAAGCAGTGACTGGGAGGTTTATGGGACCTCAGATCTGGCGAGTCCCAAGTCTGGCACTGAAGGAAAGCGAGGGGGTGGAGTGATGAGAGGCAGTAGTGGTCACAGTGCAAGTCTCAGCAGGATAGGGGAGCCTCAAAAGGGAGGGTCTTGCTGTGGGGGAGACCGAGGGTGCCATCAATGATTATTAGGAGGGCAAGGTCACAGTTCCCGAGTTCTCGTGAGCCCCAGCCTTCTATTGTTGAAAGAGGCCTTAGAACTTTCTGTGTTAAAAGTAAAACCATCCGTAAGGCTGTGTTCATAAAGTGCTCCTGTCGTGATGCTTCTGTACCCATGACTTCCCTCGGGGATGCATTCCAGAGAAACTGCTTGGCTTATCTCCTAATGTATAATATATCATAATCTTGAAATCTCCCTAACCAAATGCTCGTGAGGACAAGGACCACGTCCTAAATTTCTTTCTGTATTCTCACACTCTTGTAGCACGTTTCCTAGAACAAAATAGGGTCTCAAGAAGAATCTTGGATGGATTGACAGTGGGCTTTATGACGGTTCTGTTTATATCTTTGAAAATAAGGCAACTCTTCGATGGGGTTCGCTTCCAGGGACATTCCAGTGAGTTCCAACAATAGAGGTTGTGACTATTTTAGACACCACATTAGAAACGGGAATAGGGCAGTGGAGATTTGAAAAGTCAGTACAGGGCAAGAGGAGACAAAGGGGGGTGCTATCCTTTTGTGTTTTGTTCTCGTTAGGCAAAGTATTGGAGAGGAACCATGGGAGCCCGAGTCAGGATACATTGAAAACAGACTTGTGTCCTTGTGTTAAGGGCCATTCAGGGAGACTCAAGGCAGGAGTCTGCCTGTGGCAGAAGATGAAGAGCAAGAACGTTCCCTTTTGTCTGCTGTCCTGGCCCGGGAAGGAAGACCTCCTTCTCCTCGCTGCATCATGTTACTTGCGAAGAGAAGCCAGCACAGGGCCTTGGTGACGTGGCCCAGAGCAAGGGAGCTGACTTTTAACTCCTTTGTCACTGCGGCTGTTTCTACCAGAGCCGTGTTTACAGAAACACGGGTAGGCTATGAAGTCAATGTGGTGCTTCTAGAATGAAAGACCATATATTGTAGTAAGGGTTATTATTTTGTGAAACCTTTGTTAGAAACATCTGGGTCTATGCAAACACTCGAGTTATGGTCAGTGTGATGTGTATTTCTGACTGTGGGCCATGGCAATATTCTGTAAAAGAGTAAAAGCGCTTAAGAGTAGGAACTAAAATATCTTTATGTCTCTTTATGTCATTGTAGTAAAGTATCTTGTGCAGAGTAGGTGTCTGAGCGAATAAATGGGGAGGTGTATTTTGTGAAGAACCCTCCTACTAGGTGTGCGTGGGCACGGGAGGGCAGGAGGTGAGGTCGTGTGCACCTTAGAGCCACAGGTGCGGTTCATGTATGCTTGGTGCACACGTGGGCACTTTTATTCCTTATGTGCAAAAATGCTTTTTAAAGCAGCTCATATAAATCGCCATAGCCTCAACCAAGCGCTCCCTAAATGTCCATTAAGTTTAAACGATGGCGGTCGCTTTAAAAGCAATCTTTAAACAGGAGGGAGTGTTTTGAAAAATTCAGGATACTGCTAACTAAGCATAGCAGCCTTATACAATCGGGCCCTTAAAAAAGGGCAAATAACAGATTCCACTGTTAAAAAATGAGACCCGGGCTGGAAGCATGGTCCCCAGTGGACTTGGAACCAGTGCAGTCAGGCATACAGCTACAGGCTCAGCAAGATAGAGAACACCACCGTTTGGAAAGATTTAAGGGAGCAGCAGCCCCACTGAAGGAAACAGGCCTGCTGAGCTCCAAGAGGATGCCAGGAAAAGTAGGTCGCCGGGGGAAGTAAGTTGGGGAAAGTAATGGGCTCATCTGAGAGCTGGCACAGGGTCATCTTTCTTAGTCTTTCCCAACTGCTGTGTCATCCGCAGAACTCACCTACTCCCTGTCCTTCCAAAACAAAGCCAGGGCTTTCTCTGAGGGACACCGCGCTCCTGAGAACAAGGAATGAGGTTCCTTGAGGAATGGGAATGAGGTCCCTTGGGGAACCAAGCGCCAGTCAGCCTCCACACCAGGTGGGCTTCTTGGGGCCAAGGCGGAGGGCGACCGCCCCCAGGCTCCAACAGTAGCGCATTCACCTTAGAAAAGCAGCCGCGTCCACACAGCCATCTTGGGTGCAGGCAAACAGATGGTAGTTTCCTATTTCATGGAGTTCACGCTCATCTGAATAGTTCACGTTTGCCCAATAGGTAAACACATTTTTAAGGGGAGCATGTGAGGGAAACTTTCTGAGAGTACTCTATGGTTTGTTAGAGCTCACCACTTTACATTTAAAGTTTGTAGCAAAATGGGCTTTCTATTAAAGCTCAAAATATAATTTATTCTTAGAGTGAATAAATACTGACTAACAGTACTGAATAATGACACTGAATAATGATCAAGGCCTTTGGATATTTTTAAATTCTGGCCAGAGAAGTCAGCCTCAGTAGATTTCATGGAACTGGTTTTTGACTTTGGAGAAGGACAGATTGAATAGAATCACAGTCTCTTTCCAAAGAGGCAGAGGATTCCAGACACGTGGTGAGGCAGTGGGGCCGTGGCCACCCTGCCTCCTGAGGCCCTAGGGAGGTAGTGCAGGGAAGGGACGTGACGGGGCCCAGCTGAGGGCCACTCGGCTTCCCCTTTGCTCCTCTTTGCCCTGACAAGTTATTTATTCCTGTTAAAAAAAAATCCAGTCTAGGGGGGCCTGGGTGGCTCAGTCAGTTAAGCGTCTGTCTTCAGCTCAGGTCATGGTCTCGAGGTCTGTGAGTTTGAGCCCCACGTCGGACTCTGTGCTGACAGCTCAGAGCCTGGAGCCTGCTTTGGATTCTATATCTCCCTCTCTCTCTACCCCTCCCCTGCTCACACTCTGTCTCTCTCAAAAATAAATAAACATTAAAAAAAAAGTTAAAAAAAATCCAGTCTACCTTTGACATGGACAGTGGTTGCTTGGCTAACAATGCTGAGGAGGGGGAATGTGATTCTTTTCCCATTTTCCCAGCAAAGGACATTTTAACGGATGCAAACCATCAAAGCAACACACACTTCTGCCATGAACAGAAGTTTCTGGAACGTGTGTTTTAAAAAGATCCTCTCTCAAAGCACTTCACTGTCTGTGGAGAGCCCAGGCTCCCTACTGCTGGCAGGGCTTTCCCACAGGAGCTGGTGACTGAGATGCAACAAAATGTGTATCTGTCGCTAATTCCTACTCCTGCTTCTTTATGTTTAATTTTCCTGCCTTGACGATCTGCCCCTTTCCCTGTGGAAGAACCATCTCAAGAAAACCTTCCTTTTAGAGCCATGGCTTTGTTTTTTTTTTTTTTTAAGTTTATTTATTTATTTATTTTGCAATGGGGGGTGGGGAGAGAGAGAGAGAGAGCACAGGAGGGGCAGAGAGAGGGAGAGAGAGAGAGAATCCCAAGCAGGCTCTGCACTGTCAGTGCAGAGCCCGACACGGGGCTTGAATTCACAAACCGTGAGATCATGACCTGACCCAAAACTAAGAGTCAGAGGCTTAACTGACTGAGCCACCCAGGTGCCCCTAGAGCTGGTAGGTAGATGTGGGCCACGTCTGGAAGCATTTCTGGTTGTCACAGCGTGGGGGTGGGGGTGCAACTGGCACCCGGCAGGTGGAGGCCAGGCTTGCTGCTAAACACACTGCAACACACAGGATGGCCCCACAGCAAAGAATGGTCAGTCCCCACCAGTCAGTAGCGCTGGCCTGGAGAAACCCGCTCTTCAGCACTTTGCCTGGCTTCGACTCCCTTTGCCCCACGCCCACCCTGCAGGCAGATCTCTGGATTCTCCCTATGGGGTACCACCTGCCTCAACTCTGTGCTCTGCCCCGTGTGGAGCCCCCAGGCCCGCAGTGCCTCCCAGCTGACGTCCTGCCCAGTCCATCCAACGCTGCCAGATCCTCTCTCAAGCCTTCTCTTGCGCCGGGGTCCTCAGCCCCACCTGCAGATGAGAGTCAACCGGGGAATCTGAAAATGTATGCCCCACGCTTGGGTCCCACCCAGTTTGGCTAATTCGGAGTCTGTGTGGCCTGAGTCTGGCCATCATTCGTGTTTGAAGCTCTCCGGATGATCCCGAGGTGTGGCCACGATGGAGAACCACCACTCCAGGGCTCCCTGCAGCTGGCAGGTAGAAGTGCAAACCCACACCAGAAGCCACACGGCCGCCACCTCACCCCTACCCACCCCCTGTCCCCATGTCTCCCCTTCTGCTCGGCATTTCTAGCCAAACTGGACTCCTCACTGCTCAGAACATGTGCACCGTGCCTCTCGCTTTTGGCCTTGACCCTGAGGCTCTGTGCCGAGAAAGTGTTCTCTGCTTGTCCACCCCGAATTTCCCCGGGGTAGAAACACTGCCACCCAACAGTGCCTGTCTCAGCTTCCACCTCCCTCATCACACCTCTTCTGAGTTCCCATCTGAGATGCCATCTGTCCCTGCCAGGAACCCATAGCCTTTCCACCTTGCCTCTGGAACTTAGCGCATTTGAGCATGTATCAGTGTGAGTAGTAAGCCGTCCTTACTTGCCACTTTCCATCTATCCTCCCACCTCTGATCGAACCATAAACTCATTGGATGTTCACGCTGGACCTGCTCACTGGTCCTGCCTTCCCAGCACCCAGCAGAGGCCTCACGCGTAGCTGAGGTCGGGGCATACTTGGCCAGAGAGCAGCCCAGGGAATAAGGGGCCCACGCCCGCCACGCAGCTTCCCAGGCCCTACAAACTCTCTGAGCCCCTGCTGTCACCTGCCCCAGTGACTGTGTCTCTGCAGCTGGACCGGCAGCATTCCAGGGCTTTCCTCAGCTCCATGCTTTGTATCCACCTAAGAAGGGCAAATCATATTAACTCAACAGAGAAGCTCAGCTTCCTGGCTGAGTGGAGCACCGGGAGCTCCAGTGAAGCAGCTCAGAACCGGAATGCCTCCCAGGTGCTTCTGGGGCTTGAGGATGCCATTGTGTGGCAGCGTTCCGGCTGGTTTGGGAAGATCTTTTTTGTTGTTTTAATTCTCATCATCCTGCACTTTAGAAGGATGACTGTAAATGACTCATGATAAAACATACTTGCGGCATCAGAGGTGAGTAAAGCAGACACCAACATGCTGATTGGCCCGAAAAAGATGTTCTGAAATCTACGCATTAGATTAAATATAGCCGTGAGTCGAGGGTGCGCATACAGGTGTCAGGCCCTGGGTTCGCCCTGTGGGTGTTGGTTCCTGGCCGCCCTGTAAGCCGGAAATCGCCAACGCCACGATGTTCTCTTCTGCAAAGTATGGGGAGGGTCAGTGTCACTGTCATCTCCCTGCAGGGGCTGGGGACTCCTAAGGCTCGTGGGTTATAGACTGTGTTGATACAAGGCCCTGAGCTCCCGTCTTCTTGTGGGCCTTTTCCATCAGACGGGGAGAGAAGTGTCAAATGCACACAATTCAGTCAGCACGAGACAGCCAAAAATTAAAAACAGAAAGCAAGGCCATTCCTCTTATACACATTACCTCCCAGGTTTCATTACTATTGCCTTCTGGCATGACTTTCACCCTGTGCTGCAACCATGCCAGACCTTGCCAGGGTGGCCAGAATCCTCTTGCCATTTTGGTCGTTGAGGGTCTACACTTTATTATGTTTGGTGGCTCAGCTCCCTGAAAGCGTCAACTGGGAAAACTCAGTAGCTTCCTGTGCTTATAGCCAAGGGTCTCTCTAATTAAAAGGAGCTGGGGGCATATGTAGCTGGGGAGGGAGGGGAAAAGAGTGGGAAATGAAGTTGAAGAGAGTGATTTGGTTTGGAGTCCAAAAACCTGAGTTCCAAAACGTCCGGGGTACTTCCCGGCCATGTGTGACCTCCAGTAAGTCATTCAACTTCCTCGGGCTTCAGCCTCATTGTCCCTGATGAGGGAACTCACTCGGCATAGATCCCTTGAGTCCCTGTTGCTGTCTGGGCACAGGTAAGACTCAGATGGGGCCTCAGGACTGCCCAAGGGCCAGATGGGCAGGTCCCCATCCTTGACAGTCACTGTAAAGACTGCTACACACAAGGCCACTCCCTCCTGCCTTCCCTGACAGGACAGGAGGATCAGAGGAGAGCAGGTTCCAGAATGCCAGCACTGCACAAAAGGAGGCTGTCATTGTCATCGTAACTATAACCCGATGTAGGTCAGCCTGGAAATAAGAGGCTAGAAGAGATACTGGCGGGGGCTGGTCTAACTTCTGAGCTGGCAAATGCTAATGTGACTTGATAGTTACTATTTAAATCCTGAGCGTTTGAGGGATTTGAAGTCTATTTTACTCAAACATGGAATTACTACAACCCAAGAAATTATTTCAGGTGCATGTTTTAAGTCAGGCTTTTCATCTTGCACTGTAGGTGGCTGAGTTTGTACAGTCTCTTCTGGGCTGTGAAGAACACGCCAAGTGCTTCAAGAAAGAGGTAAGAAATGCAAAAATTGTATGTATTTCCATACTTCTGGACCCAGAAGTGCTTTGTTTTCATCTATGTATGTGCAAATAAGAACAGGCTGGGTAGGCAGGATAAAGGGGTCCGGGCAGGGAGGAGCCCAGTGGTGCCATCAGGCCCAGGCCCTTTGACCTGCTTACGTGCAGCTGGGCTTTGGCACAGAATGCTGTGGTGCTTGGCCCGTACAGTGTGCTCAAGAAGTAGACTGTTTGCTGGAAGAATAAATGAACATGTCAATTACTTAATCCTTACATGCGTTGTGAAGGCCCTACCATGATGACTTTAGGTCCCACTGAGGAGGAAGGATTCCCGCCATGAACCCCCTCCCAGGGAGGGGAGAGGATTTGTCTACTCCGAGGTGACAGTGGGACCTTCCTGTACATCCCCGCTCTGCACCTGCTCCAAGAAGAATGCAGAGAGGCCACAAAATCCTTCCATGGGGCTTCTGCTTCCTACCCCCCTGGTGGTTGGGAATGTACCAAACTGCTTAATGTTTCTCCTGGAATTAGTAGCCATAGCTCTAGGGACCCCAGAAGAGACCAGCTACAGAATAATAGTGCAGATATGGTGGTTATTGTTTATCGCGGGCTTGCCCTATGCTGGACCCTGTGCTAAGCACTTTACGACCGCTGTTCTTGGGTCCTCACAAGAACCTATGAAGAAGCTGAGGCACAGCAAGAAAAGGGCAGTCAGATCCCAGCCTCTATCTGGGTGATTCCAGAGCCGCCATCATGGCTCCAGAAGTCTCCCAGAAAACTACACTTCTAGAGACTCCAGTTTGTAGCACATCCTCCCCCTCTGTAGAGGTCAGGGCATGAATGGATCAGGGAAAATACTCTCGGTCCTGGACCCCCCTGAGCCGGGCCTCCCCAGTAATTGTGCATCACGGTAGAGGGCAGTATGGTAGCAGTGTGGGTAGCTGCCAATGGAAACATGAGGTTTGACCAGCAGGTCTCGGGTGTGGTTGGGCTGGCCTTGCACATAGGGGTTGATCCCTGCATTAAGCAATGCCGAGGACCCACCTTGTCCACAGGTCAAGTTGCAGGTCAAGTTGCTCCCGCCTGGCTTTTATGACCAGCAGTCCCTCGATGGGCAGATCACTTGACCTGTCTCATCCCTCTTCTATAAAACACAGACTTCCTCGAGGAGACCTTTAAAGATTAGAATTAGTGTGTTTCAGTGCCTAGCAAAGTGATCCAGGTATTCTGTTCTCTAAATGGATGATTCTTCAACAGACGTTATCATAAATGCACAGGAAGCCTTTTAACACTTCCTTCAAACTTTAAAACTTTAGCCTGTCACTTACATTTTAAACTTGGATTTCAAAACCGGGGTCCCTGGGGGAATCCCTACTTCCTCAGTGAGACATTGACACTGCGAGTTTGTACCATTAATTAAAAAGGGTTAGAACCACAGTGCTAGGTTCAGGGAAGGGTGTTACCGTAGAAAAACCTTTCATTCTGTCTTCTTGGGTCTAGAACCAGCAATCTTTCTGCACCAGTTTCTGTAAACAGGTGATGTGGGTGCCGAACACGCCCACAGTCCCTTCAACTCAAACTCTGAGAGCAGATCCCAGTCTGCTGTGGGAAAAGCCTGCATGGGGGTCACTCACCATCCTATGAATCTTGGGAAAGCTATTACATGTCAGACCACGATGTCTTAAAAGTTAATAAATAAAACATTTATTTTGTATGTATTTCTGCTTATAGCATTTATTATTTAAAAAAATTTAACGCAGGAAAGTTCAAAGGAGAAAGCAAAAATCAAACCACTATTCCCCCAGAAAAATCTAACTTTGCTTAACGTGTGGCATAAAGACTTCAGATATTTTCATTGTGTATATGTATACATGTGGTCGTGCATGTTTAATTGTACGGGTTAAAACTAAGATCTTTCTATATCATCATGTCATGCTTTGTCACTTAACCATGGATGAAAACTTTGCTCAATCATTAAGTGTTTCATTGAGACGTGAATTTCGGTGGCTGCCTGGTCCCCCAGCCGAGGCGATACCAGAATTTATGTACTTCTGCCATTTTTGAAATGCTGGGTTGTTTCCAATAAATAACACTAGAATGTACGCATTGCAACTCGGTTCTCTTGGGAAAAATTCCTGGAGATTTACTTGGTGAATGAAAGCAGGCTATTTTTAAGGTTCTTGATATAAATTCAGGACAAGATTTTTGAAACATAACAGTAGAAATTTAACCTGGCAACCGTGAGTGTATCTTGAATTCATATTCAACAGAGTTTCGGGCGACAGCACAGAGCGGGGCAGAGGTTGGGACCCCGTGGGAGAGGGTGCCGTCTTTCTCTGCCGTTGGAGAGCTCTGCAGGGAGGCCAAAACTGTTCAGTATCACACAGCTCAGCACCCAAAAGTTCCTAGGGGGTAAACGGTGTTTCTTTACTTGCAGCAGATCGATGGCAAAGCCTTCCTGCTTCTGACACAGACGGACATCGTCAAGGTGATGAAGATCAAGCTGGGTCCAGCACTGAAAATTTACAATTCTATCCTCATGTTCAGGAATTCCCAGGACCTCACTGAAGAAGATTCTCTCTCAGGCCAAGAAGCCAGAGGATAAACACACCGCCTGAACCGGCCAGGGCACCAGGACCTGTTCTCCCAGCAATAAGATTGGCCTACATTAATTTGATTTTAATATCCCCATGGTCATATCCATATTTAGTTTGGACCTTTTAAAGTGGTCGTGGTTGAGATGTTCAGAGGGTTTTGACGGCTGAGCCAATGCCAAGGACGCAGAGGCCCACGTGTGGTTTAGGAACATCTTTATCGTCTGCGGGGTCCTTTCAGCTCCGATGCGGTGCAACGAACAGACCAAAGAAGCCCACGCATACACATTTCAGCTTTCTCCTTCACCATTTCCCATTTTTCAAGCATGAAACTCTCAAGTGGTAAAATATGAAGAAAAACAGCATTCCCAATACACTGTTAATATTCTCACCAGAACATCTGAGCTTGGCCCAGATTTACCATCTGGGTGCAGTGAGTCTAAGAGGTAGAGGCCTGGTGCTTTAAAAAGACTTCATGTGGGATTTTTGTGTACTTTACTCAGGAAAGTGTGAATCTTTAAAAAAATAATAATAATAAGCACATGTTTTCACGATTCATTAATTCTCCTTTTTGTCCCATGAATTGTTTCTTGTTGGCACTCCCAGTGTCTCCCGCAACGAGCCCAGGAGCACCAGAACACTCAGCCTGGGCATTTAGCGGAAGCTGATCAGACCATCCCAAGGACTGCTAGCTAGTGCCTGCTAGCAGTGCGTGGCAGGCTCTCTTTGGGGGCACAGGGACACCCGCCCTGCCCCTGACACAGGCTCATGGGCCAGCTACCCTCCTGCCCCAAACCCTCCTGGCTTCCGCTCCGAGGAGGCCTCAGGAGGATTGGCCCCGCGCTCTCTCTGAGCAGGTGTGCAGCTGGGTTATATCTTTGTAGAGTCACAGCACTGAAAGGCAACATCTCTAAAGTAGGGAGCTTGGTAGCTGTGAGTCGTTTGAACAATTCTGATTTCTGGTCAGACCTGACTTGTTTCGTGCAAAGTGACTATCTCTGAGACTCCAGCAACTTCGAAAGACAGTCACCAACTTTCCTACACCCACAGTCAGCTGCATATGCCCCCGTGGAACTGGAGGTCCATTGTTTCCTGGGGGGCGGGAGGAGGAGACAAGAAACAGACCACATCCATTTGCCTCTTTAAGAATCTCACAGTTGAAGAAAGTTGATTCAGCTTGGAGATTCTCAAACTGTAGCGCACTGAAGAAAAAAAAATTCTTCTGTAAGAGGTGTGCACAAGTGACATTTTTCAGACCTTCACCTAAATGGAATTTTAATATATTATTAGTTCATGTCAATTTTTGTTTTCTATGGAGTTTTGTTTGCTGTTTGTTTTCTGCTTTGTGTGTGTGTGTGTGTGTTTAATTTTTAGACTGCCATGTACAATTCCTGCTTCTGCTGTGTTAAAATTTAATATATTTTAAATGAGAATAAACAGATAAAGAGTAAACCCCCCACATCACTGCCTTAATGAATATGTTGCTACCACCTGTTCCCATGCCACAACCTTTGCATTAGCCACCAAAGAAGTCAGCCTTTTTTGAGTACTTGGGATAGGCTTCCTTAGGGAAGCAAACTCAGCTGCTAATAAGAAGTTAAAGTGGAGTTTTTTTAATTAAAAAGAATCTCACAATTGCTCATTGTATAGGCTCCATGGAAGACACGAGATGCATGTTTCATGTATTTTTTTTAATGTTTATTTATTTCTTTTGAGAGTGGGGGGGGGTCGGGGTAGAGTCAGAGAGAAAATCCCAAGCGGGCTCCACAATGTCGGCACAGAGCCCGAGGAGGGGCTCAATCTCACTGACGAGATCATGACCTGAGCCAAAACGAGGAGTCGGATGCCCAACCAACTGAGCTACCCAGGTGCCCCTATGTGTTTCATTTCAACACAAGGACCTAACAGAACAGACAACACCAAGCCAAATGAGAGTTGAAAAGTTGTGTTCCTAAATGACAGTGTGATCAGGCAGAGCTCTAGCCAGGTACGTAGGCACCTGCCGGACACCCGACTTGTCACCCAATACCTTCACCTTGTCATACTCGAAAGGAACTCAGATGGCCTCACCCTAGTATCCTCACCTGAGTGAACAATAGCATATCAGCAGAGTAGCTGCCCAAGCCAGGAAACCCAAACGTCCGACTCTGTCCATTTCTGTGTTACAGATTCTCCTGCCAACACGAACTCGCTGAAGGTGGAGACCGACCGGGTCCGGGTCAGCTCCCGAGCGGGTCCGTGCTGGTCCCGCACGCTGCCGGCTTTCACACCTCGCCCCACCTTCCCCGGGCGAGCGCTTCCCTCCCGCTGCCGTCCCGGGCTGCACCTACCCTGAACTCCTTTCCCTCTCCAAACTCACCCTCCTACTGGGCCTCTCAGCTTTGCCTATGCTGCTCCCTCTGCCTGAGATGTTCTCTCCGCCTCTCTCCCGCCTGGGAAGACCCCACTGCAGCGCACCTCCCCATCATGTCGCTCCTCGCTGGCTGTCCTTGTGTGTTTCTCCCCACTAATCTAGACGGTCTGTGAGGGCAGAGACTGCGGCAGCCTTGTTCATCACGATTCCTAGCACTTGATGTAGTCCCTGGCACTTCACCGGCCCACAGTAAATGATTTGTTGCACCAGGGAATGAGGAGAGTCCATCAAATTCGACTTCAAAATCCCACCTCCATAACGTCCCAAGCAGGCGTAATTTGTCTGTAAAAAGAAACTAATACCTACCTTGAGGGATTTATTTTTTTAATTTGATTTTGTGGATGTGTGTGTGTGAATGTAGCAGACATAACACACATAAGGTGCCTGACACCTGATAGTAGCCATTAAGTAAGGGTCAGGAAAATGGTAGCAACAGCAATCTGATTCTCGAGCATTCTTCCAGGAATCCCCACACACAAACTCCTGAAGTTTGCGTCAGTCCTGAGGACCCCGAGAGGCTCACGGTGTGTGTATGTGTGAGGGGGCCCAGAAGCACGTGGGGCAGACCCCAGGTTGATCGCAGGGGGACCTCGATTGCCCTGACTCAGCCCTACCATGTCCAGCTTTGACTCCAATCAATTCCTTCCCATGCTCTCCAGACGGGCTGGAAACCTTAGAGTTGAAATCTTTCCACCAGGAGGATCCCACCACCCGCAGGAGTCAGGAAGCATCCAGAAATGCCCCAGATGGTTTGAAAGCCTCCACTGCCCCCAGATGCCACTCTTAGCCTCTTACTCTCCTCTTTTCTGATTCCCACCTTCAATACGAGTGAGCCGAAGACAAAGCAAAATATTGCCAATAGGGCTTCAAGAAATACAAACTTCTAGGTTATTAGGAAGAGTCCCCCTAAAGGACCATTTGTATAACACACCATAAGTACACATCGTGGGGCTGGAAATTAGATCATTAGCAAGTATGCTGAGGGAGCTTAGGACTTCTGAGACCACAGTCTTTGAATGCCTTTCATTTTGGCTACTTTTTCACCAAAATAAATTTCTGTTAACTTCCAACAACCCACTTTCCCCCCAAGAAAAATCTCTCCTTAATCAGCTCCGAACACCTCTTTTCTCCCAGACTGTGATTAGATCCTGACCTTGGATAACCCCAGTCCTAAACAGATTCCAAGAGTGACAGCGTGGAAGACTGACTCCTGTTAACCCAGGGCTCTGAGTTGTGACCTCTGACCCTTGCTGCGTGCCGACTTTTGAACATCCCTGGGATTTCCTGATCGAGTTGTCTTTGTGGATCTCCTGTTGAGTGCCATTGGAGGCAGGGAAATATAGGGGGAAATACTTGGGCTCTGGAGTGAAATCTGGGCTTGAATCCTGAAGTCTGACTCCTGATCCAGAAACGTTTCTTAACCACCCAGCAAATGACCGACTTGCCACATTTGCACATTCCTTTTGAAATACTGAGTTTTCACTGCATTACATTTTGTTTCATATCATTTTTTTTTTTTTAATTTTTTTTTCAACATTTATTTATTTTTGGGACAGAGAGAGACAGAGCATGAACGGGGGAGGGGCAGAGAGAGAGGGAGACACAGAATCGGAAACAGGCTCCAGGCTCTGAGCCATCAGCCCAGAGCCCGACGCGGGGCTCGAACTCCCGGACCGCGAGATCGTGACCTGGCTGAAGTCGGACGCTTAACCGACTGCGCCACCCAGGCGCCCCTGTTTCATATCATTTTAAAGAATATTCCGTTTGTCTCTGCAACTCCCAGAACTGAAAAATATATTCTTGAATATGAAGTGTTCCTATGAATATATCCTTAATATTCAAAAATACATTCTTCATGAATATTTTTTCTTATAAGTTCCTCTTATTCTCCTTATAAATATATTCATGAAAAATATATTTGTTAATAGGTTCTTGAATATTCAGAATCCTTTTAAATATATTCTTCCTATGAATAAATATATTAATGAATAATATATTCAGAAAAAAACCTTTCTTCAAAACGATATACTTGTTATATATTTTCCCAGTCTCCCGTTTCTCCCCACCCTTCAGTTTGTAGCTGTAGCCAAAGGCTGAAACAGCCCAAGTCCTTAAAAATGCAGCTGGGAAGACCGCAAGAACACTGAGCAGCTCAAACTCCCGAGTTACACACGCGAACGTGCTCACTGAGCGCTCCAGTGAATTGCTGATCACAACTTGGTTTCTCACGGAGATCACCTGCTCCCAAGACTTTGCACCAGAGATCCCTTTCAGGCAAAGGATGGATTTTGAATCCAGTGATCAATAAAACACAGCTCAGCTGCCACCATCAAGTGCCTGGTGCTCAAGTGCCCAGTACCCAAGCGCCCAGTGCCCGAGTGCCCGGGCTGGGATGCACAGGCAAGTGTGGAGGGCGAAGGGCAGCTGTGAAGACTCAGTTCTTTTTTCTTTCTTTCTTTCTTTCTTTCTTTCTTTCTTTCTTTCTTTCATTGAGAGAGAGAGAAAGAGAGAGAAGGCGCAAGAGAGCAAGGGGTAGAGAGAGAGAGAGAGAGAGAATCCCATGAGGGGCAGAAAGAAAGAGTGAGAGAAAGGGAGAGAGAGAGAAATGGGGCTCACCCAAAGCGGGGCTCATGCTCACCGGAAATGAGGCTTAAACTCACCTGACGTGGGACTCGAACTCACGAACCATGAGATCATGACCTGAGCTGAAGACAGATGCTTAACAACTGAGCTGCCCAGGCGTCCAAGTCTCAGTTCTTGAGTGATGTCAGCTGAGGACCATGGGCACATTGGATAAGGGCACATCACTTGGAGACTCCAGAACGTTGAGGGGCAAAGCTGTAACATCCCAATCATGCCCATGGGAATGATTCAGAGGGGGAGAAAAGTTCAGGGAAAAGGGTTGTAGGGGAAAAAAAAAAGTAAGAACTACCATTAAAAAGAAATCAAAAAGCAAAAGGTAGGAGAAATATGAGACTTTAAACCATTGAGTTTTTCTCCTAATGGTTATATTTCATGGGATCAGACTAGTTGTGTAAGGTTTTGCCTACAAAGCAACACCCATCAATTTCCCATTGGCTTCAGTTTGAAATTAGATTGTGTTCCCTTCGATTGAGGAATCTAGACAACAGGGCAAATTGATGCCTGAGGAACACAAGGTGCTGGGGAATCCCAGGTAAACCCAGATGTTCCCACAATGGATTTGTCACAAATGTTGAACCACGACTGATAGCAATTGTATTAAATACACACGGGGACTCTTTGGAAATACAGGAGCCTGTATTTTACTGGGAGTTACTGGGGCCTCAAAGGTCTTTTAGAAGGAAAAAAAAACATCAAGAACTACTGGTTGATATTAACTCAGTTGCATTTTTACAAAATAAAAGTGTGTTAACAGGATCTGTTCCCAAAAGACTCGCTTCATCGCTAGTTGTGGATGGATGGAGAGTACGTGTCTTCCACTTCTATGGAGGCGGCTGTTTCTCTATAAATTGTTCCATGATTTGGGGTTAGGATCTGCTCTAACAGTTTGCTTCAGAAGGTGGTGGGGAATTGGTTTTGTATTGTTTTGTTTTGTTTTTTCAACAAGGAGCAATTCAAATTTCATTTGGCCTGGCCTCTCCAACAAAAAGGGTCAAACCAGTCAAAAATTAGTTTATTAAAAGGAAACTCACTCCAACGGGTTACTTGCTGTTGGTGATTGAATTTTTTTTTTTCATTTTTCAACCAAATTGCAAAGTTAGCCTCCAGAAGAGCCAGCTGACAATTTCCCCCCTTTTCATTATTATTCTTAAAGAATATATTTGCTTTTCACATGCTGTTGATAGTATTCGTTTGAAACCTGAGGAGGGCTCCTGTTGGGATTGAGCACTGGGTGTTGTGTGGAAATCACTTTGGCAATAAATTATATTTAATATTTAAAAAAAAATGGAACCTGAGATTGCCCTTCCTCCACAGTGATTTACCCCATTGCCTTTTGGGCTAAAAAGTTAACTCTAGTAGAAGAAACAATAGCACAGATATACCTCCATATTGGTTCAAAAATTGTCTTCAAATGAATCAGCAAATTCACATGACCAGATGTCCTCATCTTTGTCCATTGTGGAAATTATTAAACTCATCCATTCAACACATATTTATCGAGAGCTCACTATATCCCAGGCACTGTTAGCATTTGGAATGCATCTGTGGACAAATAAATAAAAAGCTCTGCTTTTGTGTGGCTGAAATTTAAGGGACAGACAACCAACCACAAGCATAAAAATATGCAGATAAATAGGAGGGGATAAAGAGAGAAAAGTCTGGGTCTTGTGTAATGGAAATATGATCTTGCTGGCCCCCAGATCTTACAAACAATATGAGCAGGTGGTATCACTGGGTGAAATCCCCTGGCATTTACGTATATGATTCACATGACACGTACCTGCACAGACCCAGGTGTTGCTTCAATTCTTTCCAAACCTTTGTTCTTGCTCTGCTGTTGTAAACTGCAGAGATATTCTCACATCTCCCCCGTGGGACCTAGAACAATCCTCCACACAGAGGTGTCTCTCTGTATAATGCTAACTGGCTGGCTCAAGAGTGTGAATATTATTTTGGGTACCGGTTTGATGATAGCAATTAAGTAATCTGTTACCAAATTTCCAAATTTCTTCTCCCCCCCACCTCAGATACTAATTAGTAATTAACAAGAAGTAATCAGAGATACTTATAATGTGATTAAGTGAAAATAGTCATCAGGCGGGTAATTTTAAATACTGCCCTGCTTTAAATACAGACTCATTAATTTTAGCTCAGTGGCATTCTAATATTTATTATGCATACATAAGAATTTTAAATATGAATATATTTTTGCATTGCTATGCTTGGTAATCCTGCCACCTGAGAAAATTATCCAACTAATAATTCTCAAGCCCTCCAATAGGATAGCTAAGGTTAATAATGTGATTCACAAGTATGCTACTGAACAAAAAGGGACAACAAATTGATGAAAGGTGTCTGATAAAAAGGTGGAAAGACTTGACACCTTTTGTGAGTCAACATTAAGGACCTAGAATAGGTCCTGCCTTACAACTGTTTCAGATGTCCCCAAGGGGCAAAATTTTCAATTTGATCAGTTTGGTGCATGTTAATTTGAAAATTATCAGCCTTAGAGGATGCACAATTTGAGGAAAAGTGATTGTCTATCTATCTGTCTGACATCTATCTTATCTATCTATCTATCTATCTAACATCAATCTGTCTATCTATCAATCATCTCTAGACAAGTAAGTACTCTTAAACTGAAAAGTCTATACTAGCCTGTCAAGGGCAGGCTATTTGTGAACTGTTGTGGAAAAGACGAATTTTGCACGTCTGGGTAGCTATTTGCAACTTGAAGGGTCATTCGTATAGTCTTAGCAGACTTGGGCTGACAGAAACTTATTTCACAATTCAATCTGAATTCTGTACAGACCGTCAGAATAGTCCTTCTGCCTTCAGAAGTAAACAGTAAAGAAATAAAGAACTTGCTGATTTAAAAACCTTAAACTTGAGGTTACATACTCCATTTTTTGTACCGATCTTAAGCTGATGAAAAGTGTTTTGTTCCCACAAATCCATTTTGCCCTCATTTCCCGTTTCTCTGTAGAAAATAGATAATTACATACACTTTAGAAGCAATGTCATAGCTTTCTCAACCTTGATGAGATTCTGAAAATAAAGTAACAGATAAATAGAACATGACTTGAATATTTGGATCATGTGATTATAGTCATCTTTATTGTTCTATTTCCAAAAACCCCTAGTAAAAACAATTATGCAGTCTCTTTCATGATAGCCCCTTGAAGAGAAGAATGATGTCTTATGGAATTTTCTACCACTCTCAGTGCATGCACAGAGCCTTACACACATTGGGTAAATAGAATTTAATATTTAACAGCTGGATGGTGTATAAAAGATGCTCAGTATTTGTTGAAGAAATGAAGAAGAAAAAAGATGTATTTTTTCAGACCTGGCTTCAATTACTCCAACTTTAGTTATGGCATCTCCTGTTCCTACAAAATCATCTTTCATATATTTTTGAAGACCGTAATGAAGTTACCCATCAGCCTTCCATTTTCTAGACTATTCCCCCCGTTTTAATCTATTTCCATGGGTTCTTAACACTGAAATTGTCAAGTTTTGCCTCTACTATGAATTTTGCTCCCCTGCCCCCCCATCTTTATCTCCATGTGCATTCACAGCTGTTTGCTTCATGAAATTCCTCTCATCATCCCCACATGGTCCTTTAGAAGCCAGCTATTGTCACTCTGACCTATGGTTCATTTCTGCAAAAAGTTAACGATGCCATAGATGTACTGGCTCTCTGTCCCTGTCAAGTCTCGAAAAAGTGATCTGTGGGACCTGAGGTGGAAATAGCCCAGAAAACCACCGAGTCGTGCAGCCCCGTGATGCCTCTCCAGAAGGAACATGGTGGGCCCACTATCCTGAAGACAATTCCCAGGGACTGTTATTTTGTTAATGGTTTGTAAAATGGTACCCAAAACAAGCATCTAATGAAGAGGTGTTAGGCAAATTAGAATCCAGTGTTCAGGCTTAAGAGTGTTGCTTGAGTTCTTCTATTGCATTTCCTATGTTTGATGTCCCCCATGTCTAGTTATTTGAAGACTTCTCTGTCTGGCCTATTTAATTTCCTTTCTCCCCAGTCTGAGTTTCTCTCTCACTTACAATTAGCATCAATGATTTAGGCAACTCTGAGACTTCTTTGTGTTTCCTTCAGCACCTTGCCCCAGGCTGCATAATGCTAACTGGCTGGCTCAAAAGTGTGAATATTATTTTGTTGTACCAGTGTGATGTTAGCAATTAAGTAATCTGTTACCAAATTTCCAAACTTCTGGACCTTCCGCCCCACCCCCACAGAATCTAAGTAGCAATTAACAAGAAGTAACCAGAGATACTTGTAATGTGATGAAGTGAAAATTAAGGGCTAAGGTTCTGGTAACTCAAAAAAAAAATTCCTCAGCTACATAAAATTGGTTGTGTATTGAATTGAAATTTTTTCCCGAAGATTTTACTTTTAATCTGGGAACTGTCAACGACCTAACTTGCTTCAAATGGAAACAACCTGGGTCAGCCACATTCTTTCTGGTTCTATCTTTCATGAGTATCTTAGGTCATAGGAAGGGACCCAGGTCAATGTGATCTGTGATAACATGGATGTGACCAGAATCAGTATGGCCTAATCCAAACTAAGCATATTCCTCACTTGGCTGAGTATGTCAGCAAAGAGGGAAGCCCCACCTTGGTTGTTTTTGACCTTGCGATGTCCATCCACGAGTAAAAATTCTTGGCTTATTCCACCTAGAATAATTACATAATTAAGACCCTGGTGATGGGAAGAAAGAAACAAAACTAGTTTATAAAAAGAACTCTAGGGAAAACTAGAGAAAGCATTATCTAAATGCTTTCTAATTAATTATCTAATAAATTATCTAATAATTTAATCATTCACTCAATAATAATACATTTACTGAGCATCTATTTAAGTCAGACACTGTGCTCATCATATAAGCACAAGCAGTGACACTTGTCATTTTCATCTTTGAATTATAATGAATGAATAATTGATTACATAAACAAACAAATTCAGAATTACAATTTAGTTTTTGAACTATAAAAGACTTTCACAAATTCTGATAAAGTGTTTCAGAAGGTCTGAAATGTTTGAGTCACACAGGGTAGGGGCTTTCTGATTTTTTTGAAATGTTTATTTATTTATTTTGAGAGAGAGAGTGAGCATGAGAGCAGGGAAGGGGCAGAGGGAGAGGGAGAGAGAGAATCCCAAGGAGACTCCATGCCGTCAGCACAGAGCCTGACGCGGGTCTCAAACCCACGAACTGTGATGTCATGACCTGAGCCCAAATCTAGAGTCAGCTGCTTAACTGACTGAGCCACTCAGGCTTTCTGATTTTTTTGACTGCATCCCACAGAAAGAGACATGGCTAGATCACAACCTAGCCTGTAAGTGCACACACACACACGCGCACGCACACACTCACGCACACACACAACCTGTTTCTCTTCACTTATATTTTTTTGAATGCTTGTCCTAACCCATTAAAATTGATTTCATGCCCAAGGGGTTATAACCACAAGTTTCAAAGCATTGCCATAGGATACCCCACATGAGTGGCTGTTAGCCCTGGCTGACCGTAATAATCACTGGAAGCTTTTCTCAAAATACCAATGCCTGGGCCCTACCCCAGACCAACTGAATTCGAATCTAGAGGGGCAGTTTGAACACTGGTGTTTTATTTAAGCTACCCCATGATTCTAATGAGCCCTGAGAGTTAGCAATCACCACTCTACGTAACAGGAAATGTTCTTTCAAAATGAACAACTACCCTTTTAACCATAAGTAATATGTACCCCTACTGAAAAAAAAATCAAATTTATATTTATAAAATGAAAACTAAATCTCTGGTTTAACTCCTTACACTTCACTTCTGCTGTCTAGAGGTAAACTTTATAGCTTCTTGTGGATCGTCCCCCCATATCTACAGTTTTCACAAGTTCCTGTTTCCAGGTAACTTTATTTTTTATTTTTATTTTTTAAGTAGGCTTCACACACAGCACAGAGACCAATGTGGGGCTTGAACTCACAATCCTGAGATGAAGACCTGAACTGAGATCAAGAGACAGATGCTTAACTGACTGAGCCACCCAGACGTTCCCAGATAACATTTTTTTTAATGTCTTATTTTATTTTTGAGAGAGACAGAGAGAGACAGACCATGAGTGGGGGAGGGACAGAGAGAGAGGGAGACAGAGAATCCAAAGCAGGCTCCAGGCTCTGAGCTGTCAGCATGGAGCCCGACGTGGGGCTTGAACCCATGAGCCATGAGATCATGACCTGAGCAGAAGTCGGACGCCCAGCTAACTGAGCCACCCAGGCGCCCCCAGATAACTTTAATATGTTGCCAAGCTATAAACATTACTGTTGGTATTCTGACGAGAATTACATTGGATTTATGGATTGACTCAGGGTAAACTGATGTGTTTAACTTATTGAATCTTCTCCTTCAAGAATACAGTAGATCTTCTTATTCGATTTTTGAAATGACTTTCAAGAAATTACAGGTTTTTTAATGTATATGTCTTATACAATTGTTATTAAGTTTATACCTAAGGGTCCTATCTTTTTTTATGCTATTATAAATGAGATAGCCTGCCTCATTATATTTTAAAGCTAAATACTGTTTATTGAAATGCTACTGAATGTGGATACTAATGTTGAAAACAGTCGACCTAATTGAATTATCATCTATAGCTGATAGAATTTCCTCCAATTAATTTTGCATTTTTCTACATAAACAATTACATAGTCTGAAACAGTTATAATTTTGTCTCCTCAGCTGAAGTATTGGCACTGCAAATTTTTCTCTTATGAATTTAGTTTGGGATGATTCCAGAAAGTTACGTCTATTATATAAATGACTCAAAGCTAAGAATTATGTACATAATATATAGGCATGTTAAGACTGAGGGGGAAAAATGCAGAGAACTCTGCAAAAGCACTTTCAATGTGGCTGGTGGGCACCTGGGTGGCTCAGTTGGTTAAGCATCTGACTTCAGCTCTGGTCATGATCTCACGGTCCATGAGTTCGAGCCCCACATCGGGCTCTGTGCTGACAGCTCAGAGCCTGGAGCCTGCTTGGGATTCTGTGTCTCCCTCTTTCTCTGCCCCTCCCTCTCTCTCTCTCAAAAATAAACATACATTAAAAAAACTAAAAAAATAAAAGTCTGTCAATTTTAAAGAAATGTTATTTATTTAATTTGTAAAATGTTTCTTATTTGTTTAATATCAAAGTTAAGATTTAATCATGGGTATTCATAACAGAATTGCCTGTGTCTTTTTTATTATCATTGTCAGGTTTGGCTTCACTGTGTTACAACTTTACAAAAATAATTTAGGAATTTTATGCTTTGGAATAATTTAAAGAGAGTTTACAGTATCCCTTAAATTTGATGTATATTATTCACCTGAAAATATCTCCTCTCGATGCTTTTTTAGCTTTTGACAGGTTCTTCACGTTTTTCCATGGTAATTTATCTGGTTTTAGCAGAGACTCCAGATAAAATGTAGGACATCAAATTAAATCTGTAATTCAGAAAAACAACCAGTAATCTGTTAGTATAATATTGCATGAGACATACTAAAAAAATCTTATTTATCTGAAATGCAAATTTAACTGGGGAGGGTCCTATATTTCTGTTTGCTGAGTCTGATGACCCTAGTTATAAATCCTCCTGCCACGTGAACTTTGGTAATAAATATTTTCTGAGAAAGTTTTATTTTTCACATAGGTTTTCAGGAGGGTCAACACAATCTTGAGCAAGGTAGTCTCTTGCAATATTTCCTCATTTCTAATTTTATGTTTTTCTCAGATTTTTTTTATTGGAGCACTTAGTGGCTTATCTATTTTGTTGGTTAAATTAAAAGCAGCTCTTGGAATTATTATCCATTCTCCTGCTTTTCTAAGTAACAAATTAGACATGTTCATCTGTTAATGTCTGTGGATTCCTTCCACGTCCATTCTTTGGTTAATTTTGCCATTTCCTGACTAGGAGAGATTCAGGCTACAGAGGAAATTCTGAAATTCCCAGACAGTAGCCATTACTATTCCGAGTGAGTAGGGGATGAGAAGAATCAGAACCCGGAATGCCAACATTTACACACCTAGTAGAGAAGAATGAATTCAAAAGGAAGCCTGAGAAGGCTGAGAAGTGGCCAATTGAGTCAGACAAGAGCCAGGAGAATATTCAATCAACCACTCTAAGCCTCAGCTTGCTCACTTGTAAAACAAGAATAATAGTATCTGCCTAACGATAGTCTTAATAATGCGCGCAACATCCCCACCACATAGTAGGTGTTCAGGTATGATTCCTGACAGCCAGTTCCTCCTCCGTAGGGCTGCATCTTCTGGTGCCCAGGTCCTAGTTTGAGTCCCAGTCATTCGTCCTCACCCTCCTGCGGCCAGACCCACTTCTTGTTTGGTGTTCTCAGGGGCCCTCTGTGCTCTGCACCTGACGCTCCGTCATCACGTCCTAAGGACCCGCTACCCTTGACTCTCAGAGATGTCACTGCTGCGGTCCACACCCTGCTCTTGGGCGTCTGCACATTTCTCTCCAGAATTTGCTCTCCCTGCGGCTCGTTTTCATCTGCTGTCCTCTCTTCTTGCCTCAAGGCCTCCCTTTTCCTATGGTCTTTTCACTCATAACAACTACTGAGCCTCCAAGGACCCTCCGTGGAGCCTGGTCCCACACCTAGAGGATAAAGAAGTCCCAGGGATGTAATGCACAGCATGATGACTGTCGCTAACATGGGCCGTGTGCTACACAGCAAAGTCGTTACGAGAATAAATCTACGAGTTCTCATCACAAGGAGAACATTGTTTTCTTTTCTGTCTTTCTGTTCTTCATGTTGTACCTACGTGAGGAGATGGATGTTAGCTGAACGTATCGTGGGGCTCATTTCACACTCTGTGCAGAGCGCACCTTCATGCTGGGTGCCTGAAACTTATTCAGTGTGTCCGTCACTTACTCCTCAAGAAAACTGGGGAAAACCTAAACAACCAAACGGCAGATTTGCCACTTAAACGGTTTCTCAGGACGTTTATTTAGACCTTTCACCCCTTTCCTTTTCGCTGTTAGGAGGGGATGCATTCAACTGAACCATGTGCATGCTGCTTGCAGTTTGTTTGATATTACTTTTGCTTTGATATTATCGACAATTGAATTTAATTGTTAAAATTAAAAGTTAGCTTAGGGGCGCCGGGGTGGCTCAGTTGGTTAACCCTCCAACTCTTGGTTTCGGCTCAGGTCATGGTCTTGCGGCTTTGTGGGTTCAAGCCCCACGTCGGGCTCTGCGCTGGCAGCACAGAGCCTGCTTGGGATTCTCTCTCTTCCTCTCTGTCTGCTCCTCCCCCACTTGTGCTGTCTCTGTGTCTCTCAAAATAAATAAATAAAAATTAAAAAAATAAGAATAAAAAAATTAGCTTAAATTAATTAGTTAAAATTAAATTAAAATAATCCAGTTTCTCAGTCACAGCAGCCACCCCTCCCGTGCTCAATAGCCCTCCACAGCCAGCGGCTGCCGTCTACACAGCGTGGATTATAGAACGCTTGCATCACCGCAGAAAGTTCTTCCGCACACTGCTGCCTTAAGCTATCACTTTGCTCATAGAGCCAAGAACTTTACACCATCACCCTTGGAAAGGCAAAATCAGGCAGATTAACCCCCTGGGTCCTGCCCTTCTTATTTGCAGGAGCTGCATCCGTTCACTGCTACTAGAGAGTAGAAAAACCCGAAGCTGTCAACCCAGCAAACAGATATTTTATTTGAATATTTCCGTGTGGAGAGGAAGAAAACATGTGGTGTCATCTGGACTGTGTTTTCAGAATCGCTCTTACATTTTTAAAGAGAAAACAAAGGAGGCAATAATCCCCGCCTGCCTATCCATTTCCTCCTTCTGGCTCTTTGAGCTGCAGGAAGCAGGTTTAGGTCTCTGGTCTCTGCCTCGGGAGCCTCCAGGCTTCCAGGATACGAGTGCAGGAACCGGTGAAAGAGAGGACAAAGTCAGCCTGTCCCTTACAAACTACTTGCTTAAAGCTATATGGACCAAATGTCAATGGCGGGACAGCACTGAAATGCACCTGGCTGGAGCTGGGGCGGGGTGGGGGGGGGGGGGGCGTGCAGTGAAGCCAGCTCCCCTGATGTCTCTTCCCTTCCCCTCTGCCCTCTGCTCTCAGTCCCTTTCTCATGCAAACAGAAAGCTGGCAAGACTCCTCTGAACACTGAACTCCTTTGCTCAGCCGCCAGTCCTTCCTTCTCGGAGCCCAGCGGAGCGTCATCGCTGCACTGCGGTGAGGGCAGCCCAGCAGCCGCTGTCCCTTCAGGAAAACAAAAATAGCAAAGTCCCTGCCTTTGTGTGGAACTGAGTCACCGTCTGCCTCAGACCCAAGGGCCGGGGAGTTGTGTGGGAAGGTCTGGCTATGCCGAGGCACTGACCAGAAATCCAAGACGTGACCTCCTGGACTCTTACGGGTCGTCTGCCTTCTCTTGGAAGAGCATCACACTTGAGCTGCCGCCGCTGCTGCTTAGAGTGCTAATAATAAAGTAACACTTTCCGTTCATCACCTTCCTCAATTCCCATAGACACTCTGCACAATAGAGACTTTTCCCGTCCTCATGTTACAGATGGAGAAACCGCATAGGGAGGTTATTGCACCTGCTCAAGGTCACGCAGGTAGCAAGTGGGATTTAAACCCAGATATTCTGGGCACGACGGGGCACACTGCTTAGCCACTATGCCAGGAGCACGGCCACAAAGTGGTGCTAAAAACAAACAAACAAACAAATGCAAAAACCCTGAGAAAAATAGTCAAATTCTGCGTTTCAATTTTGTTCTAAGATTTGGCCCGGCCAATTGCTAACAAACCCCACTGGGGCCGGTCAGCCTGGCACAGAGAGAATTTGTACAGACGGTTCTGTCACACTGCGCTCCCAGGCTCACCCAGCAAGGTCACCCTGAGGTGGGACACAGTGGAGGAAGTGTGGTCCAAAACCTCACACTCTTAGGGGACCATAAAGTGCACACTGATTAGTAGTGTTTGGTCTCAGAAGAGATAGCTGTGTCTATTCCTGCCTCACAAATACTGGTTGAGTACCCAGGATGAGCCGGGCTTTATGCGGAACGATGTGCATTTTCACGTGACCAGGTGCTGAGTGAGCCTTATTTCAGCCCCCCTGCACACCTTGCACGGACTTATTCCATGGGCGTCCCCTCTGATGGTTCTTCCTGACACTGTCTCTTCAAATTATTTTCCCAAATCAAACCACATCGTGTTCAGCAGCAGCGACAGTGAATTGTACAGGGCTGGTGCTCAATTAACCATTTCTAAGTGACTGAATGTCTAAGCGAACGGCAGTGTTTGGGTTGCCTCCATTGCGAACAATAACGTCCCAGGGCTTTTTGGTAGCAACCACACTGGTGGCCATCACCAACCCTTTCCCTCCCCCAGTAAACCGTGGCTGAGCCTCCAGCTCCTGGCTTTGAGAACTGCACTGCAGAGCTTCTCGTCTGCCGGCTGCCTCCCCTGCACCTCCCGAAAGACAGAAAGCCAAGGGCATCCAAGTCCACATTTGAAGGGCTGAGGACGCGGTCAGTTGCGGGCCTGAGCAGCAGGTGCATGGCCCCACCGCTTTAGAGATTATGTGACATCTGAATCCCCGAGCCTGAGGAGTCCGTGCTCTATCTGTGGGCCACCCTGCCTCTTCAACAGGACACGTTCTTCCCTCCCCTGGGCCAGTGTCTGTTGGCACTGGGCACTCTGAAAGCCAAAGCCCGTGATGGTTTTCAGCCATGGTATCCCAGCCAGGCTTTCTTCCTGCCAGGGGAAGGCTGGTTTTCAGAGCCTTCTAGGAGCCCTCAGGTAGTGTTCTTGTAAACCTGGCATGCAGGATCGTTCACACTGGCCCCTAGGGAATCGCACTGTGCCACGTAGCTCAAATGGCTGCCGGTCGGTGACTCTTCTGTTGAAACTCAATAATCCGCCGAGACATTTTATAACATAAAAGTAGAAAACTACTTTATATGTGAAAGGTGATAACAAAATTAACCCTCGGAAAACATATTTGCTTTCAAATACAACCGCACAGAGGTTATGATATGTAAATATGCCTTTGAAATGACTAAGATAACTAATGTGACATACAGTATTGGATAGAGGACAGAAATAACAAAAGTAATACAGCATGGAGGTCCCTCAAAAATTAAAAATAGAACTACCCTACAACCCAGCAATTGCACTACTAGGCATTTATCCACAGGATACAGGTGTGCTGTTTCGAAGGGACACATGCACCCCTATGTTTAGAGTAGCACTATCGACAATAGCCGAAGTATGGAAAGAGCCCAGATGTCCACTGATGGATGAATGGATAAAGAAGATGTGGTGTTTATATACAATGGAGTATTACTCGGCAATCCAAAAGAATGAAATCTTGCCATTTGCAACTACGTGGATGGAACTGGAGGGTATTATGCTAAGTGAAATCAGTCAATCAGAGGAAGACAAATATATGACTTCACTCATATGAGGACTTTAAGAGACAAAACAGATGAACACAAGGGAAGGGAAGCAAAAATAATATAAAAACAGGGAGGGGCACAGAAGATAAGAGACTCTTAAATATGGAGAACAAACGGAGGGTTACTGGAGGGGGTGTGGTGGGGGGATGGGCTAAATGGGTAAGGGGCACTAAGGAATCTACTCCTGAAATCACTGTTGCACTATATGCTAACTTGGATGTAAACTAAAAAACATACAATAAAATAAAAAATAATGAGAGGGCACTAACTAAATAAAGCAATAACAAAAGTAAAATTATACATAATCAAAAGAGAAAGTATTCAGTATCATTAGACATCAGATAAAGGTCAAAAGTCCAAATAAGGCCACACCACGTTTTGACACAGAAACATTTGTAAAATGATGCATAAGTCATGGGATCAATGGACAGTAAAACAGGCAAGTTCATGTTTCGTTCTCTCCCCCAGAGAAGGTCAGACCTCTTGAACGATACATTGAACTGTCTTTCTTTCCTGACCCTCAAAGCACATGTCAACACCCAGCAATATGGCATCGTCCCCACACCTCAGAGAATCTGTGCTACCAAAGATGATCAGTGAGCAACTTGTAGTTAAAGCCAGGGCAGACTCGTGGGTCGTCATTTGCCTCATCCACCAGCCGCACTGAGCACTGACAGCCGACCCCTCACTTTTATCCCACCATGCCCTCTGTCCCTTCCAGCCACTCCCTTGCACCCGCTTCCTCCGTGGACTTCTCATCTGCTGCCTGTGTCCCCTGGCCTCCCTACCTCTCTGCCCCTATAGAATCTCACTGGACCCACTCGTCGACCAGGAGGGCAGGCTGTGTCTGCGGCAGGTGCTGCAGAAGGCTGAACACTTGTCATCCCTTCAAACAAAGTATTCTCTAAACAATTGCTCGACATTTATTTAAAGGCGGAGCTTGCATGGCCCACACAGAGAAGCCAAAAACCCTACAGTTGCTGTCTCTTCAGAAAGCAGACACTTTATATCATCCATTGGTCCCTGAGGATTTGCCACCTCACCCCAACTGACTTATCAGAATACTCCTCCCTGATGAGACTTCTTGCAGATATAATTGTTTCTATCTTGTTGGAGATATTTAGCCCCGTTTCAAAGTTGGAGTCCTGGCCTCCTCATTCTATCTCGGGGGATCAACGACTCCTGAATCTGTTGTCTTCGACCTAGAGTTCCTCCAGACCTATAGATACGAGAGCTCACTTTGCATCCGCTTGTACTTCCTCTTCAAGTGTGGGGTGTTCAAAACTAAACCCAGGGCACCCAGTCCCTGCCCTCTGTGCCCCTCTAGCCAGACCCTCCGCTGGTGCCCCATTTCTGCACGGCTGACATCACCACCCACCCAGGTGTATGCATCAAACAAACTCCAGAGCTCTCGTCCCCTCTGTACTCACCTGCCTTCCCTGTATCCAATCTGTGACTTCATTCTTTTGATTTCACTCCCCAGATAACCTGGGAACTGTCCCCTCTACTCTCACTGCCATACCCCTATTTAAAGGACCATTTTCTCCTGATGAATGGACAAAGAAATTGTGGTTTATATACACAATGGAGTACTATGTGGCAATGAGAAAGAATGAAATATGGCCCTTTGTAGCAACGTGGATGGAACTGGAGAGCGTGATGCTAAGTGAAATAAGCCATACAGAGAAAGACAGATACCATATGGTTTCACTCTTAGGTGGATCCTGAGAAACTTAACAGAAACCCACGGGGGAGGGGAAGGAAAAAAAAAAAAAAGAGGTTAGAGTGGGAGAGAGCCAAAGCATAAGAGACTCTTAAAAACTGAGAACAAACTGAGGGTTGATGGGGGGTGGGAGGGAGGGGAGGGTGGGTGATGGGTATTGAGGAGGGCACCTTTTGGGATGAGCACTGGGTGTTGTATGGAAACCAATTTGACAATAAATTTCATATATTAAAAAAAAGGCAAAAAATAAAGGACAGTTTTCTCACCTCAATTAATTCCGTAGCCTCCCGGCTGACCTCCCTGCCTCCGGGCTGTTCCCACCTTCCATATGCTCTCCACTTGGCAGCCCAAGTGACCTTTATACACTGCAGATTTGATCCCTTCCCTCTCCTACTGAAGACATTTCAATGGTTCTTTATTATCTCCAAGGTAATGACCAACCCCGTCAAATGCTTCAGAAGATTCTTAACCATTCCTGCTGGTCTCTATAGACTTCTGTCTCTGACACCTGCCTTAGAATGCAGCATTATTGTGCTTCTTTCAGTAATTTGCAAACATCTTTGTACATTTCTATTCCACCGCCAAAATAGTTTTCCGAATAATCCGTGCTGTCCTTGGGCCTCAGTTTGGACATCACTCCTTCAGAGAGCCTCCTGGCCCCCAGTGGCACATTAGGAGTGCTGGCTACGCTGTCCAGCGGCACAGGGATTCTCACATCTTGACACGTGGGGCACGCTATTATAAACACGTCTTACCTTTCTCAGTCCCCTGTGCGCATATGGTCTCCCTGAGGGTTCCGGCCAGTCCTTCCTCCTTCCCTGACAGCCCCAGAGCCTAGGACAGAGGCGGGCACTGAATTCACTGAAATAATGAAAGGAATATCTTCCGAACTTCTAAAATGTGCATGTCCTCCTAAGAATCTACCTTAATAATCAGAAATACAGTTTCCGATTTCTGCACCAGTATGTTTGTTTAAAAATTATTTATAATAGAGAAAATAGTAATAACAAACGTACGACAGAGAAAGAACAGTCAAGTTAATGATGATGAATCTATGTGAAAACTTGCTAAGTAGCCATATTATTATACTTCTTGTCATATAATAATATGGAAAGAAAAGGTAGAATGTGAAATCGTGTGTTGCAATTTAGTAAAAACGAAATTTAGTGCAGGAAAAGACAGGAAAGGAATTAGGCAAAATGTTAAGTTATACCTTTAAGTGATGGGATTGTGGGTCATTTACATTTTTTCTAAGTGTTTTTCTACATTCTCCAAATTTTCTTGATTGAATGTTAATTAGTAATACTCTTCGAATTGGAAATACACATGGGTCATGCTCATAGACACAATCAAGCATGTCTCTCGGGCTCCAGAACATTAAAGACCCCGCACAGGGATACCTGGGTAGCTCAGTCGATTATGTGTTAGACTCTTGATTTTTGGCTCAGGTTATGATCTCACTGTTCGTGAGACCAAGCCCCACATCAGGCTCCACAGTAGGCATGGAGACTGCTTGGGATTCTCTCTCCCTTTCTCTCTGCCCCTCCCCCCACTCACACTCTCTCTCAAAATAAATAAATAAACTAAAAAAAAAAAAAATCAAGATCCAGCTCCGTTGGTAGGACTTTGGGTCCCACTTTGAGAGTGACTCCGCTAGGGACAAGGTTTGATGTTCCAACAGGATGTGCCCATCACACCAAAACTGTGCCAAGTACTTGCTCTGGTCTCCTTATTAACTTCCAAGGCCTCTATCAATTCCTTATTCCGCCCCTCTGAACCTGAGCACCCAACACCTCTGTTCCCCATCACAGAAACTTTCTCTGTCTTTCCAGCAGCCTCATCTAATGTACAAGCCGAAGTACCCCCAAGTTCTTGGATTGGTCCTCAACCACCCTATCAGTGCCTTCCTATTGGTGCCTTCCTATCAGATCTTTATGTTGTAATTACTCAGTATTTGGACAACTTTCTGCCCTGAACCTAGTGAGCAGCCCACTGTATGGTGACTTGGGGAAGGTAGTCTCTGAGAGCGTTAAGGCAAATGAGGACACTAAGGCCACGCACAATAAGATAGAGCAAAGCTTAAACTAGATGACGTGCCTGGGTTATATCTGGTGACATGTTACATAATGGTTTTACATGGTCTCCAAGTTACATTTTTTGGAGTACCTCTCTAATTCTTTTAAGAACTGAAACTTTAATAGAGTGATGAACTACGTGTCATTAACCCAGCATGGGCTCGAGCACTCGAGCGCTGGGGCAGGGATATTATATTCCCCAGAGAGACTCATGAAAAAGGTATGCATGAGAAGGCTGGAAACCAGACACGGTGAGTGACCTGGGGACCTCACCCCCTCCAGTGCCCTGCAGAGGTGCCCTAGACATTCCCAGTGAGTTCTGGTGTCTTCTCTAGGGCACAGATCTTTGTCCTCCTCTCCAACTCTGCCAAAGTTGCAGGTCACCGCCCACAGCTGGCACTCTGCGGGGCCTGCCCAGAGCGAGATAGTGTCTGCTGTGGAAAGATGCCTCCCATCTGAATGTGAATCCCTGATGCTGCAAAAGCTGCCCCCCCCCCCCAGCTCCAATCCTTCCTTCCTCTTGCAAGGTCCCGGCTTTTTCACTGGCATCCACTCTTTGATTGTAGTCTGCTTGCCTCGTGAGGGCAAGATGAGTCCATGGGACCTGGCCCAGGGGTAGTGCAAAGGCGGGTACCTGCCCGATTCAGAATCACCCGCCCCTCCAGAGCCAGCCTGGTGACCTCCATCTAAGCGTCCTGCTCTACCATTCCTTCTCTCCGCCTGCCTTCTTTTTCAGGGTGCTCCTTGGTTCCTCATTCAGGGACCCTTAGCAGGCATACCCTGCTCCAGGACTCCAGTCCCAGACATGTCTAAAGCCTGAAGCGATTCAAGCAAGAATTCTTGCTGCGTCATTATACTCGTGATGAGTCAAAAACTCTGAGTGATTGAGTGTCCTCAGCATCCCCCTCACCCAGGCTCACCTCCTCCACCTGCCCTCTGGGAAGAGTTCTGTTTTTACCAGCTCCTTCCGTAGCCATGTGTGATGCAGAAGAAGGAGAAAGGGGGTGGAAGGAGAAGAGGCATGCAGGTTGGAATTGGGAAGAACTTACTGATGGCTGAGAAAAAGAAACTTAAGAAGAGTTATTGCAGGCAATTTGAGTTATTTACACATTTGTTTGTTCTCATGGCGTGTTTCTTTTTTCGGGTAATCACTCTTGTACCGGTTCATGTGTGAATCATGTGGATCAGAGCTTCAATGAGGCTGCATAATTTGTTTTTGAAAAATACTAGGGAATATGGCAAACTGTTTAAACCTGTTTTTTCCCCCAAATTTATCTATGTCAAAAAATGTATAATAATATTCCATGTCTACCATAATACTTGGATTTGGGGGCAACATATTAGAAACTGGGATAAAATAAATAACCTTCTTAAGAAACCCCCTAACCCTTTTCCATGTTAACTGTCCTAAAAATGCTACTGAATATAAGTGAGAATTGAACTTCAAAGCCAGCTCTCTGTGATTCACTGTGGTCTTGATTTTCTCATCAACCAAGAAGATCTATGTCATTAAAAAACTGTATAGGGCTTTGTTCTTTCTTTCTTTCTTTCTTTCTTTCTTTCTTTCTTCCGTCCTTCCTTCTTAGTGCTTTCTGGTTTCTAAGTGATTTCTTATGTATTAGCTAATCTGGATGTTCAGAACCACCTGGGAGGACATGGGACGTAACTTCAGCGCGATTGGAAGATGATAAAACTAGGGTTCGGGAAGGTGTTAAGTAGCTCGCTCAAGGTCATGTGGCCAGAAAGAGCTGCTGCCACTGATGGAAAAACTTGTCCAGAATCCAGATGAGCCAAATATCCCTGAAACCCTGATGAGATTCAGTTGAATGATTCAAGTGTCTACGATACTGTCAGAGAGCGAGAGTGCTTATTAGTTGATTGTTAGCAGGAAAGAAGCTATTCAGATTATGATAGATGTTCAGGCCTGAAAATGAAAGAAATCAGGTTGCTGTTAATTTAGCGACTTCATACAGCAATTCCATGACACTTTCGACTCCCCAGGTCCCATGCTGACAGCTCCATCAGCACGAAGACACGGGCGAGTGTTAGAATCACTGAGGTGACTTGGGGTCTTGATAATGATTCATAACAGTGGAGCCAGGTTTCTGAACTTATCAACCAGCCTGGAGGAGGTGGCTGAGAATTCTCAAGCCGGGAACTTTGCAAAGTTGCAGACAATAGACTTTCCTGCTGAATTACCACCACACCAAAGTCGTTTGAGTCTGAATTGACAAGGAGAAGAAAACTGTTCTAAAAGTGTCTCTAGTTGGCTGGTGCAAAAATATACCAAAAACATGCCGGTAAGTGTGGTAGCCCACGTTTCGTGCCTGACACAGCATGGCATTGGCGTTCTTCCATTGGTTAGTGAGTTTCATGTGCAGAATGGTGCAGCAAGAGAGAGCCATGCATATCTCTTCTTTAAATACATTGTCATCTGAGAGATATTTGGAAACAGTCTTCCACGGAACACATGGGCAGTTAGAGCCCAAATCCTTGAGGTGCAACCCTATTTCTATACTCACTTGGAGATGTCCTTAAAAATCGATCCGCCCTTTACTCAGTCCACGTGAGACACAGACGACTCGTCCTCTGGGCGGGGGGAGGGGGGTGGGGTGGGGAGGGGGGGAAGGGTCATGGACTAAAGGCCATTTTGAGAAATTGGAAGTACATGATAAGAGGAAAAGCAAGAGCTGGTCCCTGTATTCACCTGGAACACTGACTCTGTCTCGCACTGGGTGACTGTCAGTGACTCACCAGGTGACAAGAAAGAAGGGAAGCACTCCACGGATTGCTGCCCTTTCCTTCTCCATTTTTAAAAAATTTCTCTTCTTCTAAAGATTTTTTTTAATGTTTATTTTTGAGAGAGAGACAGAGACAGAGAGAGAGAGAGAGCAAGCAGGGGAGGGGCAGAGAGAGAGGGAGACAGAGAATCAGAAGCAGGTTCCAGGTTCTGAGCTGTCAGCACAGAGCCCGACGCGGGGCTTGAACCCACAGACTGTGAGATCATGACCTGAACTGAAGTTGGACACTTAACCGACTGAGCCACTCAGGCACCCCACCTTCTCCATTTTGAGACCTCCCACTCACTGACTCCTCTCTCCATAAAGCTTTCTCATTTCCGGAATGATCTTTTCACCTTTCTACCTCCCTCTGAACTTAAAAGTACCAACGCTTTACCTTTGATTTGTGGCAGACGTACACAAAATCCTCTTTCTCCTTTCCCTTCTGAGGGTGGGTTCCCCCCAAAAGATCCTGGTTTTGCCAAGCGTTCACAAATATCTGGAGGGCTGGGGGCCTACCAGCAGCACATGTCCTGAGAGGTAAGGACAAAGAAAGATTGGGGAAAAGAGAGGGGAGAGAGACATAGCTGGATGCTTGGGGATAATTTGGGGAAAGAGAAACAACGTTCAAAGAGGATTTTTAGAAAGCTTCGCTTTATGATACAGGACGAAATTCCCATCTTTGTCTTCCGGAGCCCGCCCTCCAGAAAGTTTTAATAAGAATCTTCAACAGTGTCCTCTGTGTGTGTATATTTGGCTGTAACAATTCACTGAGACTGACCTGAAGGTGGAAACTCACTGGATACATTCCAACTATAGACTGTTACAGAAAGTCTCTTATGTAACTTTTCATGCGTGCATGTCTTGCCTCTGTCTAAATCATATACTTCCTGAAGATAACAATTTGAGGCTATACAATTATTTCTGGATCTAGCATATTGCCACCACGGTGTCTTACATATGATAAATACTCTTTAGATATTTTACTTCTTGATTGACAGTGATAACATGTTTGGCGGGAATTATCATAATTTGGTACAGTGACGAGCCGATATTTTACAATATGAGAGAATCGAGAGCTTCAACATAAGGATACATTTCTGCTGGGATTTTTTTTTTTAAAGTTACTAGGCAGAGGCTAGTATAGGCTAGGTATAACTGTGCTCATATGATGAGCCCTGGAAGAAAAAGCGTAGTACTCAATCTTAGGCTAAGAGAAATACCAATGCCTAAAAGCCAGCGTGCTGTTGGCGTTGTTACTTCTCACATTGTTTCCAGTAATTGTCAACACTTGCCAGTCGAATTTCCAAGCAGAGCAGTCTCTGACAGGACCCTGCCTCAGGCTGAGAACGGTTGTCTTAGGGAAATGAACTGTGAACTAAGAGGATTCTGAGCGGTGGAATGCTGGTAAGTCTTTAATAACTTCAATAACTGGTCCGCAGTCTATGCCAATTTCCCTGGCGTAAGCACTCTCACCGTGGCTGATTTCAGGCTACCGATATGTATCACTGAAGGTGGAATTAGGAAAAGATGTGTACTATCAGCTCTTTGGAGCCAATCCAAGTCAGTTCCAGCACACCACTGATCCGAAGTCCGGCCCCTTGTGGACACCCAAAGAGCCAGTCTGCAAACTGCGGGGATGGTGGGGGGTTTGTGGGTTTTTTTCCTTGCAGGAACATGAGGCTGAGACTCAGAATACTGCACAAGGCACCAAGAATTATTTTTAAAACATTACAGAAAGAAAAAAATATAGATAGAGGGAATACAAATAGATGTCCGCTCAACCAGCTAATAAAATATACCCACTTAAAGCATTATATTTGCAAAGACCTCTCAAATTTCATTACCACCCTGGGCTAATGTGAGCATACCAGTAGGGAACGTCAGAATTATATACTGTTCAAACCTTAGACATCATCCAACTAGCTCCTTTCAGGCATGTGATTTCATCCTGATAAGCACAGAACAAGGAATATGCCAGCATCTGAACTTAGGTCAGTCATCTGAAGATTTCTCCTCTGGCCCACATCCTACCGCGTCCAACACTCCATTAGAACTCTCTTCTGTGGCTTGTTTCCCCCAGAGCCTAACTAAGATGGGCTAACATGCACAGGTCTGCTGGTCCACAGAACTGGGAACAAGCTTAAAACAACCGAGAGCTTGTTGCAAGTCAATTTTGTCTGTTTGAAGCAATCTCTTCCTGGTATGTGAATTGCAAGTGGTGTGAGAGTTTGAGCAGGGATGCACCTGCACCCCTGCCCTCCGTCGTCAGTGCCCAGCTACCCGCCCCCTAACCCCCGGCCTGATCCCTGTACCTACTGCAGGGAGAAGAGATAGGATGAGGGCTGGCTAAAGGTTCTCATCTATTCTAATCAACCGGCCCTTTTCTAAATAATTAATGAAAAGACCTACTCTAAAAGGTTATGAACACTTCATTGTTAGGGCTCCTGCACGGTTATTCTTATAAAAGCTACCAAAAAAGCTTCCAGGGTTGAGGGTGTAAACCTGATGAGGTCTATAACAATACTCTTTCCCTTTTAGGCAAAAGAGGTCACGGACTGAGCTGGGTGAGGGGAGGGTATTGTACCCACGTGTTCATTCTGATTCATATTTCCAATTCAATTCATATTTCTGTTACCCTTACCTCACAATGTCTGTCCTTGACCCAGAGCTTGTTGGATTTTCCAAATTCAGCCTCTCAGAAAAGAGAGCCAGGATCAGGGAGCTCTGGATGAATTATTAATAAGCATTAATAACAATACAAAGAGGTCACACAGAATGAACTTCTTCTACAGTTTACATACTTTCATTGTCCATCCCGTCGAATGACATAAGAAATGTCAATATTGTGCCAGAAAAATGATCCCCAACAACCTTCTGCCTCTGACAATGGAGCAAACAGATATTATACGGAAGAGCTCAGTTGCCCTCTTTAATTCTAATATTATGGGTTAAGGGTGTGCCAAAAAATTTTCCTAAATAATAAATTTGGCTTTGCATTTCACTTACTTACCTGAAAGTTTTGACCGTATTTATCTTGGTCAGCCAAGATGGACCATATCAGCCGAATTTTAACACTCTCTGTGAAAAAAACAGTTTCCTTACTGTCCAGCATTTAAAACATTAAGGGAGTGCTCAGCTAAAATTTAATAAAATGTGTTGAGCTGAATAAAAATGAAGCCCATGGCTGTAGTTTCATAAATGCTAATGATGTCTTTCTTTTAGCTCTAATCTCTATCAAAAAATTCACAATTGTTATAGCATCTGGTCTGATTATGTATTTTGCTACTGTTTTATTCCTGTGAATGCTTTTTTTCCCCATTAAATTCTATTTTGCACTAGCTATCTTTTAAAATTTGGTTGATAAATAATTACCTGGTATAGTGTTTTTTCCTATCTTTATGCTCTACATGTCTGTGTCATTTTATATTACATATGTTTCTTTAAAGTGGAATAAGATTGAACATTGTTTTTTTTTAAGATTTTTTTTTATGTTTCTACTTTTTTAACGTTTATTTTTTTTATTTTTTTTTTATTTATTTTTGGGACAGAGAGAGACAGAGCATGAACGGGGGTGGGGCAGAGAGAGAGGGAGACACAGAATCGGAAACAGGCTCCAGGCTCCGAGCCATCAGCCCAGAGCCTGACGCGGGGCTCGAACTCACGGACCGCGAGATTGTGACCTGGCTGAAGTCGGACGCTTAACCGACTGCGCCACCCAGGCGCCCCCTGTTTCTACTTTTTTAGAGAGAGAGTGTGTGTGAGCGGAGGGAAGGGGCAGAGGGAGAAGGACAGAGGGAATCTTAAGCAGACTTCACACCCAGCATGGAGCCTGACATGGGGCTCTGTCTTATGACCCTCGGATCATGACCTGAGCCAAAATCAAGAGTTGGATGCTTAACTGACTGAGCCACCCAAGCACTCCTTAAAGAATTTTTTTTTAATTTTTTTAGTGTTTATTTCTGAGACAGAGAGAGACAGAGCATGAGTGGGGGAGGGGCAGAGAGAGAGGGACACACAGAATCAAAAGCAGCCTCCAGGCTCTGAGCTTTCGGCACAGAGCCCCACACGGGGCTCGAACTCACAAACCATGAGATCATGACCTGAGCTGAAGTCAGATGCTTAACCGACTGAGCCACCCAGGTGCCCCTTAAAGAATTTATTTTTAAGTAATCTCTATACCCAACATGGGTCTGAAACTCACAACCCCCAGATCAAGAGTCACATGCTCCTCTAGCTGAGTCCAGCAAGTGCCCCAGTTGAATTCTGTTTTTTACTCATTCTGTCTTAAGTTAATGAGTAGATGTAATCGTAATCATAATCATTCTTACAATTGAACTAATACTTAACATCTCAGGTTGTATTTTTTTATTCATCCTTTTTGAAGGATGAATTTCCCTCTTCCTGCCTTCTATTGAAGTGATAAGATTTTCTATAGTACACTTTTGTCTCCCATGGAAAATTTGGAAACCAAAGATTCTATCATTTTTGTAATTACTTTTGAATGCATAACATACACACCAGCTATAACTGTAACTTATTTAACTGTTCAGAGGGTTTTTTTTTTTTTTTGCTTTACTAAAATCATAGCCCCTACTTAGCTATTTGTACTTTGTAATCTATATTTAGTTACATTGCTAAAATTTTATTAATTCCTGTATTTATTGATGTGTGGCTTTTTTTCTGTCTCATGTCTTCCCTTCAGGTTTCCTGTCTTCCTGATGAGATACAACCTCTAACAGAGAATGCCTCTGATTGGTAAAGGTCTGTAATGTTTCTCTTTTGCACTCAATCTAGAATGATAGTCTGGATGGGTATAAAATTTAAGGTTGAAAATTATTTCCATCAGTATTTGAAGTCCATTGTTTACTGGCATCTATTGCTGATGAGAAGTCTCTCTAGCTGTCATACCTTTGCCAATAATCTGTCATTTCTCCCTGATAGTCTCCATGATTTTCCTTTTGTTTCTGATATTCTAGATTTCACTCTGATGTCAAGTCAGAGATTTATTTTAGTTAACTGGATTAGCATTTGTTAATTACTTTCAATCTGAGGACACACATCTTTCTTCAGTTCTGGGAAGTTTTTAGTCATTAGATCTATCATATACTGAAACGTATCCACATAAACTGAAACTTCTCTTTCATATTTTTCCCCTGGTCTCTTGAAGCTACATTCTGGGTAGTTCTTCAGTATTATCCTCCAGTCCATTGATTCTCTCTTTATGTCCAATCTAGTGTTTAAATCATTTAAGTTTTTAGTTTCAGTATCAACATCTTCTATTTCCAAAGTTTTAAATTAATTCTTAGTCATGTCTATGTGGCCTTGTTTTATTGCTGCTTAGTTTTCTTTCACAACTTTCTGTTCTTGTTATGAATATCATTTGCGTATTTATCTCTTTGAGTATCCAAACACACCTATGTTCATGTGTTTCTCAGATTGAAAGCTTATTTGACTCCTGGACTTAATTCACATTTGTTGTTGATTTTGTGTTGTTTCTTAGCATCAAATGTCTTGTGGGTATTTTATAAACCAAAAAAAACCAACAACAAAAACAAAAAAACAAAAACAAAAACAAAAACAAACCTTTTGAGGCCAATAGATTTGTAAGATCATTTTATTTATTTGGTGTTTGTTTTATTATGTCTCCTTCCTCTGTGTTCCAGACGCCCTGACCATAAGTTTGGGGGCTTCTCTCAGCCACCCGCCTGCATCCATCGCCCAGGGCTAGGTATCCTGTTATTATTCAGACCCTGGCTCAGGAGGTGATCTCAGCCTCACTCTCGCCAGCAGCAGGTTTCATGAGACTCATTGCCCCACTATGTCTGTGCTCTTCCTTGGCCAACCACTCTGTTAGCAACAGTTTTTCACAGCTTTCTCTCAGAAGGGATGACTTAGTGGTGCTCCAACCCCAAGCTCCTAGCATCTGGCTGGTGCCGGCCCCTACTTGGGTGGAAGGCTATAGTCTCCTTTCTCCTGTAGGAAACAGACATCTCCTGTAGGAAACAGACATCTCCAGCCCTGGCTGCTTCCTGTCCCAGAGACCAGCAGGCCCACAGCAGTGCCTAGTTACTGTTTTGCATTGTTGTTCCATTTCTAGTCTAGGGGGAGGTTGATCCTAAAGCCAGCTGTGGTTATTCATTTTTTCTTTTATTTTTTTTAAATCAATTATTGCTACATGCTTGAAGAATGTTAATACTTCCAACTGAATTTACTGTCATTACTTTCCGCCCATTTACAACAATAACGGTGAACATTCATTAAATACTTCTGTGCCAGGCATTGTGTTCAGTATTTTCGTATCTTACCTCATTTACTTCTGAAAATACTTCTAGGAGGAAGGTGCTATTCTGCGCCTCTGTATAAGTAGAAATCAACACTCTCTAGAATTTAAGTAACCTGCTCTCTGATACATATTCTGGCAAAAGGCAAAATAGTATTCACATCCAAGTATGCCTGACTGGAAATTCAGAGCTACTGACTTTGATATGGTAAGGATAAGAAAATGTCTCTGATAATAATCTGACATAACCAGCTTTACGACCCTGGAGAAGAAGCCACAGGAGGAGGGAGAATGTGGGGTCTGGTTTTGTGGCTCTGGTTTCCAGTTAGGGTTCTTTCACTAACTACCAGAGAGACCTTGGAAAGTCACTGAAGCTAAGTATTTTCGCTATAAAATAGGGTTATTAACAATGGATTTTTCTCTCTGTTTCCTTATAAGGAAAAAAATATATATATATACATATATAACAGATCTAAAATATTTTTTAAATGTTACATATCATGTAGTTCATATTTCATATTGGTTTCAAGCTTTTTTTTCCCTGTGCTGAAACCAAAAAGTGTCATAAGGAAAGCCTATATTGTTTTCCTTGAATATATTGCCTTACACTTGCCCACGCTAGAGCTCATTTTCTATTTCGCTACCCACTCATGAAACCTCATGGGATCTCTACGATGGTTTATTCCTGTTTGACATTTCACTTCCATCTTTAATTTTGGAGATCTCACTGTGTATTCTCCAATCCAAATCACTTCTAAAACTATCAAATAAACTCGTAACATTTTTCCATCTGGAAAATTGACCATTTTCTTCTATCTTTGATTTCCTATCAAGCGAATTCTTTATCTACAGTAAAACAAACACTACCACCATTACACCAATTGGTGGTCAATGTCTTGACTGTTCCACAGCTTTTCATCACCATCCGTGCTCTTACCAAGGGGGAAACATCATGTAATGGAAAGAGCAAATTATGAAGCAAACCCACCTTAAGCATCTACTAATAGCCTGATAGAGGCCAGGTATTTAGCATCTTTGGGTGGCAGTTTCTCTAATCTGTAAAGTGAGGGTAACATCCGTCCTGAGGGAAAGATGTGATGACTTTGTAAGACCAAGTATACCAAAGGCCAGGTAGAGTATCTGACACACAGTGGGTTTTCCAATAAATACAGATTATCCTCATCACTATCTGAAGCCTGAAAGTATTTACTGGCAGCAAACTCATAGAAAAGCACATGTTGACTACATTAACCATACTCCAGTGATGCAAATAACTTGCTTGTTTTTTTCATTTTTATTGTACTGTCAAGTTCAATAAAGCAGCAACACACCTTAATGTTCAATGTTAATAGCTAATGATGACTCATTTCAAACTCCAACAAGCACAGAGCCTTCATTTTCCACACAACTGGTGGTCCCCTGTCCAGTGATTCTGAAAGGAAAGAAGTGTAGGATCCCAAGGAAGGATGGCAAGGGTGATGAAACCTGCAGAAGTGTCACTTTCAAGCCCTGGACCATCAGTGATATCCTTTATAAGCTATGGACAAGCTGTTTGCATGACTCATTGGTGGCTGCAATGTGACATCCAGACAAATGCAAATCTATTCCTGAGGAATCACTGAACTTGACAAGCATGTTTCATAACCTATGACTCCAGAGGCAGCAGAGTTGCAACCTGAATAGAACTTTTAGGAACTTTCTGGTTCAAGGTTTCCTAGGCTGGGTAAATGCAAGTGTGTGTGTGTGTGTGTGTGCACGCACACATGCATGTGCACAGGGAAACTGGAGCCAACTAGGGAGAAGGGGAGAAGAAAAGGACAGGAGGGAGGACGGGGAGCAAGGAGTCTCCATTCACCTTCCTCTTAAACAAGTTTCCCCATCACCACGTATGTGCTACTTTGCTAACTCTGTGTATTTCCAGAAAGTTGCACTGTCAGGTTCAAGAAGGCAGCAGAATTCTCTAATTTTCAATGTTGGTAGCTAATGACTCATTTCAAACTCCAACAGACATGAAAGCTTCATTCGCCACATAAGCAGTGGGACCTTTTAAAGCTAACTTGCTAAGTGCGTGCTTCCAGAAAGTTGCACAGATTCATATTATTGTTATTGTGTACTATAGGAGATAGCATAATTTCTTCCTAGAGGAAAGAAGATGTATTTGCAGCCTGTTCTTTCATAACTATATTTATTTGCACAGTAGATTTCTCTCCAAGTCACTGAGTCATATCTTCCCAGACACAAAACTGAAACCTTCTTTTCTTTTTTATCAGATTGACATTCTCATATAACATTTCGTAATAAAGTGTTCAAAGGTCACGTTTAAAATATATGAAACGTATATGAAATAAAGTCATTGAGAACTGCAAGTATTACAAGCCTCAAGCTAACAGAATGGCTTCATAAAGAATCACAGTAGCTGGCAGAATAGAAACTCAGACTAAAGCCCAGAATGAATTCTCACTTTTTACACACCTGACTTCCAGTATTTTCGGGTGCTGCCCAGGGAAGAACCTTTAACCAGGTTACTTCATAACTAGTTTTTTTTCCCACTTAAATAAACATGTGTTGTGTGGAATAAATAGCATCACATTTAAAACATGATGACTTTATATCTGTCGTAGCTACCTTTCATACTACTCTGAGTTTGGCACAGTACTGAAAACTCCCGCAAGGTCTTGAAAAACTAACTAACATCCTTCCACTTGGTGCTTGCTGTTACCTCTCGAGTGGTTGTGAAACCACCATGCTATCACATCTCAAGGAATTTTCTTCCGTAAAACTAAATTTATGTTTCTATCATCCCTGAACAAACTTTTGTAAAATTTTGTAAAACGATAACGCAAAGTGTTCTAGTATTGGTGAGCAGCATTGACACTCTGTCCTCCAGATGAAGACGTGTATAACAATAAGAGAAAAGCTATGGCTTCCCAGTTAAATATTACCCTTGGCTAAGTGCCAACAACTTTCATTATTAGAATACACAAAAATAAGTCCTTCAGTACTTCTTCCCACCCACAGCCCCCCTGGAAGCTTCGAAGGAGTCATAACCCAGATGTCACTGTGGCTTTCCCAGACGCTTAGGAACGATATTAGAATAGGTTAAACTCTCTGTGGAAGCTCAAAGCCCAGAAACCTGTGAATCTGACACTCGTGAGTTCTCAGGGCCACTTTTTCATTTGTTATTTTGCTGGATAGATAGGAAATTCAGCTTCTTCCTCAACACACGCACACACACACACACACACACACACAACTCGTACAAAATCAGTTTTCGTGAAGGTGAAGGACAATAAGCAAGGGACACATATCCAACACATCTCAAATGACAGCATCTCCCTGTACATGTTCCTGTCCCTGGACATCTTTTTGGCTTCCCTTTGTCCACCATCTTCATCAAGGAGGTTCCTCACTGACTTTCTCCATGCCTCCTTTCCTTATTCCCTGGACTTCCTAGACGGCCCTCTGAATCCTTCCCCCGCCTCTTCCTGCTCATTTGCAGGACATTTCCGTCCCCTCCAGGTCCTGCTCCCAAATGCACTGAGGTGCTGGACAGACAAGAGCACCACTGGGTTACAGGCCCCCTCTCCCTTAGAAAGACAAAGTGGTCGCACACATCATTTCCCCAGTATACAGCATACCTTTCCCCTAAGTTTTGTGTCTTTAAACAATTTTTTAACACATTTTACATCTTCTTCACTTTTTGTCAGAGATCATGAAATCCATTTGTAGCTTATAAGGCTTTAGTCTTGCAGTTTATCGACATAACAAAGAAACTTATTTGCTCCTCAGATGGAAATTTTATAGAAGAGCACATTCTCTCTTTCACAGTTTGACTGCTAGTTAAATTGCCTGCAGTAAGACTGACAGTAATTTTCTATTGTTTATATGTCTTGATCGTGTTGCCATGAAGCTTTCTTAGGTCTTGGCAAATAAGTTCAGAGTCTCACGTGGCTTGGAGAAGCTTAGACAAACGGACGCTTCCATAGTTGGGGGACAAGGAGCTACGATTAATCAATGCCAGACCCTGTGCTAGGTATTTACATCATTGCATTATTAAATTCAGTATGCAGCTGCTTTTGAGAAATGTTCTAAATGCATATGTTTAATAACTATCTCAGGATATATGAATGGGATCAGTTTTAGTACCAAGTAGCCTTTTTTAAAAAAATTAAGTGACCCTATTTAATAATTATTTTTCTTCCATCCTGGAATTCATCCTTTTTGTAATTTTTTAAGTATCAAGACTAAATTTTAATGTCACACACTTTCTTTTTTATTTATTTATTTATTTATTTATTTTGAGAGAAAGATCGAGTGAGGGAGGGGCAGAGAGAAAGGGAGAGAGAGAATCCCAGGCAGGCTCCATGCCTAGTGTGGAGCCCGATGTGGGGCTGGTCTCATGACTTCATGACCTGAGCTGAAACTAAGAGTTGGACGTTCAACTGACTGAGCCACCCAGCTGCCCCCGCGTCACACACTTTCATGGATGACTGTTAGTTGGGAAAAAAAAAATATCCAAATGATCAAACCTTATTATGCCTTTAGGAACATTTTCAAGTTGATGTGAATTTGGTTAATCACAATGGTATTTATATTAGCTACACAGTCTCGGTACATTGGATTGTCAGGAGGGCCCTCTTGAGGAGGTGATACTTGAGCTGAGACATGAAGAGACTGTCATGGGAAGATCGGAAGAATGGCAAGCGTAAAGGTCTCGAGGCGAAACACACTGGGATGTTGAAAGGAGAGAAGAGGCCAGACTGGCTGGTGTACTGAGCAAGGGCCAGTATTTGAGAGGCTGGCAGGGACCAGGCGCCACAGCGCTGTGAAATCAAGGTAGGAAAGCTGGCCTTGATTCTAAGTGCAGTCGGAAGTCATAGTGGGATGGAAGCAGGGCAGTTTGGCTTTAGGTTTTACTCGATCGCTCTCACTGCTGTGAGGATAAAGATTGTAGGGGACAAGGGAGAAAGCGGGAGGTCTAAAAGGAGGTTCCTGCCCTAGTCCAGGGAAGAAATGATGGGGCTTGGCCCACAGGAGGAGGTGACCAGGGAGGAGGGCAGAATGGGGACATATGCCTTACAAATGCGTACCATGCCACACCAGCACCAAATCAAACGTGCGCCATGATGATGCCACACGCCTGGCAGCAACCACTATCCATTTGATGTCGCTGGTTATTTGTATGGAAACATAAGCTCCTTTCAATAACACCAGGTCCCTCTTGAGAACCACTGTGCTAAAATATTGCAGCAGGTATGGTGGGAGCCCCATTTGCTCCTTTGCATCAGTAGGTGAACTTTCAGAAGTATCACATGAACTATTTTCATCTGCAGAATATAGGAGGCAATTCTTTCGCATCAGTGCCTGATGAGGCTTAATTAGTTAATGCTTACAGGGTGGTTAAAATGAAAAATGGAAAATGTTTAAATGTCAACTATGACTCTGCTTAATTGTATTGTAAGCACTTAGCTCCGAAGCTTGCTGAGAATTCCTCTTTAAACCGATAGCTATTCTCGAGGGATGGGAAGAAGGTAGGAGCAGCTTTTTCTAACTGCAATCAAAAGTCCATCTATCATTTCACATTCTTTTCCAGAAAGGATGTAGGAATCAAGTCCTGTGGAGAGGTTCTTCATTATCTTCTAGAAAACCATGTCAGAGGGTCATTTTTATGAGAAGACTAGATGCCCATAGAAATACCACACTATTTGATATCATTAGAGAATAAACGTTTCCAGAAAATGTCTACCTCAAAGCACCAAATCCTTTTTATTGTAACTCATTCTGATGGATATCTCTCTTAAATGTAGGGCGCACTTTCTTATGTGTAGGGCTAGGTGTTCAGTATGACTTAATCTTTTTTCCACATTTTTAGGTTCATGATTCCAACAATGAATACCATGTTGTGTTGTGAGTGAGTGATACTTAACAGGACCTGCCACATTCCTTAGTGGCCATTCATTAAAAGGTCTGCCCTTTGTGGCTTTTTTGGGGGGTGGGGGGGGATTTTCTGTTTTACAGTCAAGCCAGCTATTGTAACCGTTATTATTTTCACTCCGATGACTCCTCATTTGCTGTTGTTAATCTGCTGCAAGCCAGATATTTAGTTACCGAAGTTCTGAGAATTCTGTGTGAAATAACAAGGGAAGGGGTTTGAAGTGAGGAGATGAGGCTGCTCTGTTTTGAGGGCAAGGGTTTTGAGTTTTATTGTCTCTATTGGGACCATGTGGAAGACTAGAACGCTGGCATGGCTTTGTAAATGAAAAAGCAAACTGAGAAAGTATTTGTCATTGCCACTCACTCTCACAGTGAGTTGACAAACTCTTAGTTTCCTATTGCTGCTACAAAAAATGACTAGAGACCTACTGGCTGAGAACAACAAAATGCATGATCTTACAGTTCTGGAGATGAGCGGTCCCAATGGGTCTTCCTGGCTCAGGTCAAGGTGTCAGCAGTGCAGGTTCCTCCTGGACTCTGGAGAGGAGGCTCTAAAGGCCTTGACTTTTCCAGCTTCTAGAAGATGCCACTTTTCTTGGCTTATAGTTTCCTTCCATCTTTAAAGTCAGCAGCAAAGCATCTTCAAATCTCTCTCTGACTCCCACACTCCACTTTTGTTATCACCTCTCCTTCTCTGACCCTTTGAAGGACCCTTGTGATGACATTGGGTGCTTTCAGATAACCCAGGAGAGCATCCCCATCTCAGTGTCCTTGCCTGCACCTGCCCTGTAAGGTAACATAATCACAGGTTCAAGAAGGGATTAAGACATGGACATCTTTGGCAGGTCGCCAAATTTGAGTCTCTTTAGGATGGTGTTAGACATGGAAACAGGAGGCTGTTTATCATTTCTTTAAATAACCAAATTCCTTAAAGCTTACAAGGATCTAACAATCTAAACCATGTAAGGAAACTGGAAGGTTTATTCCCTTTGTGTTTAAGTCAAGATGTGGGGATTCAATTACACCTGCTGTCAGGGCTAAGAGATTCCCCTTCCCTTCCTGGCAGGGATAGGAATTCACCTACACTTCCAGTCAACTGTAGGGACTCGGAGGGCTCTCTTACCTCTCTTAGATCCTTAGATGTCCAATCAGGGAGGCTCATCTACACACAGGTGACCACGGTGCTGTTTGGAGTGGTTTCCAGAAGCAAACCCTTGACTGCGTTGCAGAGAGAATTGGGTGCTGGGCACGGGCTCCATCCTTCAGATGAGCAGCTGGCTAGAGGCACCTGTCTCCTATGTATATATCTGGCTCCTTGTTATACCTACATGTCGTGCAGAGATATAACATGTATACTTGTGTTAAATGAATAATGAGGTTCTTATAAAAGTTGGGTAATTAAATAAAAAAATATTTCTATTTACTCTGAAAGAGGACAGAAGTTCAGCAACACAAATCTGGAAACATACTTCCATTTATTCACACATCTGCATGTTGAGAAATAGAGATAAACAAGAGAGATGAAGTCTTGGCCCCTAGTGGGTTTATATTCTCATTTGGAGAGGCAGGCTCAAATAACCAAAACAAACACAAAAATTTTAATGTGATCGGAGATTGTCATTAGGACCATAAAATAAACACGGCTGAGACTGTCAACTAGTTGAACCTCGGGGAAAGCCGAAGGCAGGATAGTTACTCTGAGGTCTGAGAGATCTGGAGGCAACCACGTGGAGATGGCTGTAGGCAGAAGGAACAATGCAAAGACCCCCAGGGTGAAAAAGAGCCAATCAAGTTGAAAGAATGAGTACAAGGTCATTTCAGCTAGAGTACAGTGTGTGATGGGCTAAGGGTTATGGGACCCAGATCAAACAGGGCCTGTTGGTTTCAGTTTTATTTGAAGATTAACGGGGAACCATGAAAGTTTCAGGCAAATGTGAAGAATGACATTTTCTAAGACAGTTGTATGGAGGATGTGAAGGCGATCTGGCTGTGACATCTGTCACCCCATTGATCGCCAGCGTTGATTCGGCTGATCTGGCTGGCTAGGCGGGTGTCCCCTTCCTCCCTCACCGTTCCATGTGCGTCCCTCCAGAAGCTGTGTGCTCTGTCGAAGAGGACCACTTTCCCCGATAGAGGCGGACCATTCTTCGATCAAGGGTATACGAGTAGCTGCGCTCCCCTGCTAGAACCTCCAAACAAGCTCTTAAGACAGTTGTATGGCGATTAGATAGGATAAGAACAAGAATGGAAGCAGGAAGACCACTCAGGGAACCAGCACAGTCCCCTGGGCAAGATGGTGGGCGGTGTCCAGGAGATGAACCAGAGGGGATAAATGGCAAGATCATGTTCTGAAGGTGGAATTGACAGGAAGGCATCATGGATTAGATGGGGTGGGTAGGAAAAGCAAAGGGTTCAGAATGATTTCTCCTTCTTTTTGGCTTATTAACTGGATGGATGGTGGTGACATCAAGGAGAGGAAAATCAGAGGCAAAACAGGTTTGTGAGAGAAAATTAAGAATTCCCTGTTGGATATTTATTATTCAGAAGCCTGCTAGATACACAAGTTGAAATGTCAAGTAGGCCGTTGGATGGGGAGTCCTCAGCACTGGAGGAAAGCGAGCACAAAGCTGTGTTGGCTGTAGCACTATCTTCCATGACAGGGTTGCCCTTCCCCAGGCACCACTGTTGGCCCTTAGAAGTTTCCAACCAAGTTATCCCCACTTCTTCGGGTGACCCAGGTTTGCTTCTTGATGACGAAATATCCCTGAGTTGTTAAGAATGTGTTTGCCTCTTAGACCTCAGAGTCGGCGGTAGTCCCCAGAATTAATGAACACCCAAAGCTGTGACTGGGGACTTATGTATAAGGTGTAATGAAACAAACTACCAAATGTCTAGCGCACAGAGGGTGCATAAAGTTTTGTTGAATGAATGGTTTCCTGTAATGTCTTTACTTTTTATTGGGGTTAGCAAATATGAGTCTAATTTTCCCTCAAGTAAAAAAAAAAAAATATTTATGGGTCTGCAAGCTAGACCTATGTTTCTCAGACCTTAATGAATTGAAATAATTCTATTAATCATTGGGGGTCTTTTTTTTTTAATTTTTTTTTTTTTACATTTATTTATTTTTGAGAGAGAGAGAGAGAGAGCACACAAGTGGGGGAAGGGCAGAGAGAGAAGGAGACACAGAATCGGAAGCAGGTTCCAGACTCCGAGCTAACAGCACAGAGCCCGATGCGGGGCTCAAGCTCACAAACCGTGAGATCATGACCCGAGCAGAAGTCGGACGCTCAACCGTCTGAGTCACCCAGGCGCCCCTGGGGGTCTTGTTAAAGGCAAGTTCTGATTCAATCAGTCTGGGCCGTGCTTGGAGATTCCTCATTTCTAACAAGCTCTCGGGTGTTGCTGAAGCCGTGGGCTCTCAGATCACACTCTGAGTAGCAAGGAAATATACTCAACCTACCATCTTCTATTTCATCAGGCAACTTGTTCTGAAATGGACATGATCAGGTAGGCAAGGCTCCCACAACCAAGTGTGGCCAGTGATGTTTTGGTCTCCTGTGGACTTCAACAGCAGTTATTTCTGATTTAATCATTTGACACCAGTGTTTATCACCACGTTGTTGGTTATCATTCTATGCTGTCCTATTTTCCAAACAAAACTGAAAGTGCATAGAGAGCAAGAATACATCTCTGTCATTTTTTCTTTTTTTTTATTACTGGCCCCAAAACTCCACTTCCATACCTGGACAAGGTAATGGCTCAAGCAATATTTGTTGACTGATTAATGGATTTCCCCAGTAGGGAGGGACCCATTAGCATTAGCTAGACTCATACCGAAATAGCAATATGGCTTTTTCTATGAAGCCTAAAATTGAAATCAGATAGATTTATAGTCATACTTACATGTAATAAAGACACAGAATGTGTACATCTGTGTTAACAACCTGGGTTAATTGCAAAACAAGATTCTTCTAAAAGTTGGATAATTGAATAAAGAAGTATTTCAGAGCACCTGGACCCTCTAACTGCTTCTCAATTACAAAAGGATTACATAAAACTGTAAATCCATATTAAAAACAAATTAAACAATAATCATGAATATTATCCAAAATAATAAAGTAACAGTGAGTAGCTGCTTGAAGTGAATTATCGGGAACATTTTCATGATTATTCTTTAATTAATTGCTCCCTAATCTGAAAGCTTCTCTGCCTCTCAGTATGCATGGCAGCCTCATATCGTACTTCCCTCCCCAGAACTCACCAGCAGCTGAACAGTTTGTTCGATACATCATGGCAGCGAAAAGAACATCTAGTTGTGTGGGATAACACTTATGTGTGGCTGCCACTTGGAATTCAGTATGAATTACATACTGCAATTAATACGAAGACCACTGTCTGAAATGACAGCCGGCTCTCCAGGGGCCATCACTTCCCCCTTTTTGCTCACTGGGAACAGGGTTCCTGGCAGCCAGACAAGATTGCTCCAGAACGATGAGGATGGCCAGCTCTGATCTCTGCCCAGCAGTGGATCTCGGAGATGCTGCTCCAAGGGGTGGCCCGGTCGCAGGGACAGCTGAGAGGAAGTGTAACCACAGCTGACTTTTCTTTTCATTTTTCAGAAGTGTCAATTACCCGGTCAGTCATTCTTTAATCAACACTTGCAAAGCGTCTATTCTAGGTTAAGCACAGTGCTCGGCTCTAGATAGAGATACGGGGACAGACTCTCCGTCTTTACGAGCTTGTCGTTCACTAACATGTAGCTCCGAGAGGGCTGGAGCTTTATCTGGCTAGCTCACGCTCTATTCCCCAAATCCAGGAGAGTGCTTGCTTTACAATAGGGCTTCAAAAAATATTTCTCAGGTGAATGGATGGGTGAATGAATGGGTTTGGTGGGGGCGCCCAGATGTATAAATGGTTAATGGAGTACCTTGCATAAAATTATGCCAAAACTATAATTTACGGAGCCTCCACTAAGCCCCGGGCCCGGTACTCTCCTATCAGTTCTGCACATGATCTATTTTCATCCTTACAATCACCTCTGAGTAGCTGTGACCAGCACACCGCCGCACACGTAAGGAGCTGGTGCAAAGGAACAGCCATGCATGGTGCTACTCTGTTAGCGATAAAGAGAGAACTCAGATTCAGGTCTGCTGACCCTAGAATTCTTAACTGCGGCCCTGCACTGCTCTCTCTCCCAACTTCAGACAGTCAAGAGCCTCCAAGTTGTGGGTCCAAATCTAAAAAGGAAAAAAGGAAAAGTGTGAGTAATTTTCTGCCATGGGAATGCTCAACATGATAGCAAAAGCAATCTCTATCCTGTTGTGAAATTGCTCTGCTTTCCTCGGGGGAAACTCGGGTTTTTTTTTTTTTCTCACAGCCTGAGCTCAAGGAAAATGCAGGAAGAAGACCCGAGCCGACTCATCCATTGGCTAGACGAGTCAAGATGGCAGTGCTCACCTCGAAGAGAATTCTAATTTTCATGAGCAGACAGAAGTCAGGTGGCACTCCCTCTTCAAGACAAGCTGCAGCAGAAAACCTCACCTTCAGCGGCTTTTAATACAGGGAATCTGCTATTGACAGCAGAATCGGAGGGTGAGGGCCAAAAACAGGTCAAGATTTTTTTTTTAAAGTGACTTTTTTTTTTCAGCGCGTTAATTTCCAGGTAGTATCGCAGTAGACAATTCTAAGTTAAATGACAAAAGAAGCAGGTTTCTGGATCACGATGTTTGACATCAGTCACAGACTTGTAAATTCTGAAGATTCCCTCTTCAGATTATTTACCCCAGCACTGAAACTGGGAGCTGATTACAGAGCTGCCGGTGTGCTGGGGAAGGAAAGTCTGTGTGCAGAGCCAAAGTTGGGGACAGTCAGAGAACCTCCAAAGTCCAGAGCCCTCAGGATGGCAGGGAGACAAAAAGCTAAAGAGAGGTGGAATGACACCCAAAACAAATGTCATCCCCCTTAAAATTGTGCTGGGGGCTAATCATCGTATACTTTTATCGTACGGTATCGTACACAGAAAATCCCTTTTCTCTATACTTCCCAAAAAATCCTCAGGCATTTGCCCCATTCCACTCCACTCCACAGACTCCAGGCCTGTAGTGAAACATTAACACTGAGGAGTGTGGGAGTAGGAGGGGTGTTTAATTGAGAGCCACTGAGAGCAGTCGTTCTCAAAGTCACCCCCAGAGAAGGGGCACCTCCCAGAGCAGGGGTCTGCAAATATTTTTTCCGTAAAGGGCCAGAGAGTAAATATTTTAAGTTTTGTGGCCAAGAGGCAAAATTGAGGATATTGTGTAGGTACTTACAGAACCAGAGAGGAAGTCAAAATTCCACAGTTTTGTTGATGAAATTCAAACTATAATGAGTATAATTTCTTCGTAATACAGATTTGCTAATGAGAAGAATGTAATTCTCTTTGTAGGGGACATTTCACTTCATTGCGGCTCAAAGCTAGTGTTGCCTATCGTGGAATCAAAGAACCAAGATTAGCTTGTGAGTCTTACAAACACAGGTTGCAACACAGATTTGGCTCTTGGGCTAGTCCTGAGAACTTGCTAAAAATGCAAATCTTAAGGCTCTACTCCCTACCTACTGAATTAGAAAATCTGGGGGTGGGGCTAATTGTCTTAACAAGCCCTCCAGGTAATTCTGATGCACCCTAACATTTGAGAGCTACTGCTAAAGGGCCAGCTAGCCCCACCCACCCTGCTGTTACCATGGTAACAGCCAGTTCCCAGTCCTAGTCTTCAGCCCTACCTTCCTATTGACATCACTTTAATGACTTGGATGTGTATTTTTGTTTCAAAATAACCTTCTGGGGCTTGGGCAACTCATTTAAGAAACATGGCCGCCCATGCCTTCTCCGAGATTTCTGAGCGTACAAGCAGGACTCCTTTGGGAAGAGGCTCAAAGCCAGTGAGCGGAAACCAAGGCGCCAGAAGGATAAATCCACACTTTGTTTTCCATAGAGATTCCGAATGGAAGTTGTGACCTTTCACCTTTTCACTCGCTACCTCAGAACTACCTTTGGCCAGTGAAAAATAGATGGAGGGGCATCTGGGTGGCTCAGTTGGTTGGGCTTCGGGCTTCGGCTCAGGTCATGATCTCACAGCTTGTGAGTTCGAGCCCGGCGTCGGGCTCTGTGCTGACAGCTCAGGGCCTGGAGCCTGCTTCAGATTCTGTGTGTGTGTGTGCCTCTCTCTGCCCCTCCCCCACATTCATCCCCTCTCTCTCTCTCTCTCTCTCTCTCTCAAAAACAAATAGATGGGAAAGTGGGTGATGGGCATTGAGGAGGGCACCTGTTGGGAGGAGCCCTGGGTGTTGTATGCAAACCAATCTGACAATAAATTATATTTAATATTAAAAAAAAACTTTAAAAAAAGAGAAACAGATGCAGTTACAATATCAGCACTGTTTCCTGGTTGAATTGGGAGATTTGGCGGGATAATCAGTTCACACAATTCCTGAATAATATTTTTGCAGCCAACTCAGAGGGAAGAATTATAGAGACTGTCCCCTGGGTTCATTCTTACTGGCTCATCTTCTCTAATAAGCCACCTCAGTTTCTCCATGTGTACAATGGAATTAATCAAACCATACTAACAGAATTGTCTTGAGAATAAACAGGTTTGTGAAGGTCTCTGAAGTTGACAAATGCCCAGAATTGTTAGTAGGCATTATTATCCTAACAAATTGACAAGATGATGTTTATGCTGACAGAGAGTACAGAGAACTTATTATTCACGCAGTATCTCTCCTGTGGCAAAACTGATCACTTTATTGTCCATCTGGCACCTTTGAGGCATAGGGAACTTTCTGCTAAAAATTCAGCTCTTTAGACCCATTGGACAGGCTATCTCTGTAGACATTTTAAATACGTTCCACACTGGCCTGATCCCCCCTCCATCCACTATCTGAAATTCAGATCAGAAAACAAAGGGAGAAGTGGAAGGGATATCGTCTCTGGAAGGGCTTTGGTAAGTCTTCCAGGAGCGGCTTCCAGATGTTTCCCATTAATATCAGTTAATTAATCAAATTAGGTGGATGACTAGGAAGCCATAGAGATCCAGACCCAAGTGGACAAGAGGTGGGATTTTAATTTTCCTGTTTTCGAATTATGGGGGTAAAGCCAGGAAGGCTATAGATGTTTGAGGGGAACCCTGTATTCTCCTACTTTGCAATGTTTGCCTAAGACAAGCAAGGAACTCAACTCTGAGGGATCTCAGCACCCTTTTCCTCATCAGGAATCCTAATCGAGCTGAGCTTCAGTTCAGTAGATGCAAAGGAAAGACCCACCCAACTACACATCTGAATATGTTGGTGGATTACTGGAAGGCACGTTGGAAGGAGAGTTTAGAAAATGGGTCCCAAGGCAAATAAGCAGCTCTACGTCTACTTTAAAAATCTAAGACCTCAGAAGACAATTTGTTTTCACCAGCACTGGAACAAAGAAGGAAGTAACAGGGAAAAAACAAACAAACAAAAAAAAACCAACAAAAAAAACCCATAACTGATTAGAAGAAAGCAAGCCTTGGAAAGAACCCCATAGAATCGAGAGAACTATGTAATATTCTTAAAAAATAAAGATAAAGGGTGCCTGGGTGGGTCAGTCTGTTAAGCGTTTGACTCTAGATTTCGACTCAGGTCACGATCTCACGGTTCCTGAGTTCGAGCCCCACATCGGGCTCCACGCTGACAGTGTGGAGCCTGATTAGGATTCTCTTTTTCCCTCTGTCTGTCTGCCCCTCCTCTGCTCTCTCTCTCACAATACATAATTAAACTTCAAAAAATAAGTAAATAATAAAGATAGAATGTATACAGAGTTGAATCCATAACTGTCTCAAAAACTTTTACGTTGATAGATGATATTGTCAGTTGTTATTTTTAATCCCCACTTCATGCTGTGCTTGGCACTTAGATTATTTTTACAGTGATGTATATTTTTCATTTTCTATTCTTTGGTTAGGAAGCCAAGAATTCCGGGGTGCCTGAGTGGCTCAGTTGGTTAAGCCTCCGACTTTGGCTCAGGTCATGATCTCAAGGTTCCTGAGATGGAACCCTGTGTTGGGCTCTGTGCTGACAGCTCAGAGATGAGGGCCTGCATCGGATTCTGTCTCCCTCTCTCTCTGCCCCTCCCTCGCTCGTTCTCTCTCTCCCTCTCTCTCAAAAATAAATAAACATTAAGAGAAATTAAAAAAAAAGAAGAAGCCAAGAATTTCAGATGGAAAAGTACCTCAGTCTATTTCCATAAATAATCCAGGTGGCTGTTGTTTTTTTTTTTTAATTTTTTTTAACGTTTATTTACCCCTGAGACAGAGAGAGACAAAGCATGAATGGGGGAGGGTCAGAGAGAGGGAGACACAGAATCTGAAACAGGCTCCAGGCTCTGTCAGCACAGAGCCCAACGGGGGGCTCGAACTCACGGACCGTGAGATGGTGACCTGAGCCGAAGTCGGCCGCTCAACCGACTGAGCCACCCAGGAGCCCCTCCAGGTGGCTTTTAGATGTTAACTTGTTGAGGCCAGTTCTATCAGGTGATAGTGGTTCTGAGAATCTCCTAGTTCTGAGCCTCAGGGAAACAAAGAGGTGATCTTAATGTGCTTCCTAACATACTTTCAAGTAAGGAGAGAGGCACTGGTTAGAACCCCTAAAGGGGCACCTGGGTGGCTCAGTCGGTTGAGCATCTGACTTTGGCTCAGGTTATGATCTTGTGGTTTGTGAGTTCGAGCCCCTTGTCGGGCTCTGTGCTGACAGCCTGGAGCCTCCTTCAGATTCTGTGTCTCCCCTCTCTCTGCCCCTTCCCTGCTCACTTTCTGTCTCTCGAAAATGAATAAACATTAAAAAAAAAATCTTTTAAAAAAAGAACTTCCAGAAAAACGCTTTTGCTAGAACTTACTTCTTTTCTGGAAGTTTTAGGCACAGGATAAGTAAGCTTTGCTTCTTTCCCAGATTTAGAATCCTAAAATGACTTTGGCTAAACTACAAAGTTCCATGTGTCTCCATTTCTTCTTCTTTTCTTTCTTTTCTGTTTTTGTGAGCGGGGCCGGAGGCACAAGGTGGTTAAAAACCTTTTTGTTTTGAAATAATTACAAATTCACAGGAAGTTGCAAAGGAATATATAGACAGCAGGTCCTATGAACCTTCACCCAGCTTCTCCCAATGTTTCCAATCGTGTCATTATATCACAATATCAAAACAAGGAAACTAACATTGGGACAATCCACAGAGCTTACTCAAAGTTTACCAGTTCTCTACTTATTTGTGCGTGTGTGTGTGTGTGTATCTGTATACAATCCTATCACATGTGTAGCTTCATGGAACCACCACCACAATTAACATGCTTGACCATCACCAGGAAGTTACTTGGGGCAACTGCTTTATGGCCATACCCACCGCCACTCCACTCCATCTCTGACCCATGGAAATCACCAATCTGTTCTCCATTTCTATAATTATGCCCATTTCTTCATTTGTAAATGGTCTTGCCATCTCGTATCTGGTGGTTAGTTCGAGATTTCCTTCACCAGAGCTGTTCTTATTAATATTTTCTTGTTTACTATATATAATTATAAAAAGTATCCAAGGTCACTTTGAACATGAGTGGCAGAAATAAATAAATAAATAAATAAATAAATAAATAAAACATGCAAAGAAAAGAAATGAAAAAAGATATTACCTCTGGAATCCCATCACTCAAAAGATAAGTGCCACGCAATTTTAACATGTTTTTCTGCACTCTCCTAGATTTTGGCTTCATCAGATGGAAAACTAAAGTTCTCAGAAGTCAGGGCTTGTCTGAGGCAGCATTGTTAATGTAGAATTTCCTTTCCATTTTGTATGAATTAAGGAATGCATTTGGACTCACGGTATAAAAAACCCAACCAGTAATGCCCTGATCATATCGGGGGGTTTGTTTCTCACATACAAGACAGTGGCAGGGTAGGAATGAGGCACTAGCTTAGGGATGCACCAGGGACGCAGGCTCTTTGTGTCCCACTGTCCTGAGCAAGTTGGATATCATCCCCAAGCTTGTAAGTACCCTTTAATCAGTAACATTCAAAGTTTTCTCACTAACCATCCTTTGTAGACTTCTGCTCAAATCAAGTAGGCCAGAACTGGGTTACACAGCTACTTCGGGCTGCAAAGCAGGGCAGGACGAATATCTGTCTTCCCAGCGTCTAGAGAAAACAGCAAGGAGAAGGAGGTTAGCGTCCACTTTCAGGCAGCTAAACAGCAGTATCTGTCACCTTTCATCAAACTCCAAAATCATTTGCATTTGAACTTTAAATACATGTTTCCATGTGCGTAAAAAAAATTCTGGTCTGCCGTTTTCACTTTCCATATATTTCCATATATTTCATGTCAAAATCTCATGCAGTTACTGTACAGCAGGGGTCAGCAAACTATGACACGCATGCAGGGTAAAGCCATCCCACCTACTGCCTGCTTTTCCCAGCAAAGTCTCACCGAAGTACAGCTACGCTTATTCATTTCCACACCGCCTATGGCTGCTTTCGCTCTAGAAGGGCAAGCTTTAGTACTCTTACAGAGACCAACCACATGCCTGGCAAGGCCTGACATGGTTATTATCTGGCCCTTGACAGAAAAAGTCTTCCTACCTAACTCCACAGCATCTTTAATGAATGCTGATTTTCAATACAGTGGATGGATAGCCCCGAAGTTATCAAACCAGTTCTCTACCTTTCAATATTGACGTTGTGCTACTTTCCACTAATGCAGAGAAAGCAGCGAGGGACATCCAAGCACATAATTTTGCAAAACTCCTATTTCTTATTGTCATAGGAAGAGAGAAAGTATGGTGTAGGAGTTAACAGCATCTTCTCTGGAGCTTGACTGCTGTGTGCAGATCCTGGGTATACCTATCATTAGCTGTGTGACCTTGAGTCTACAGGACTTAACCTTTATGAACCTCAGTTTTCTCACTTGCAAAACCTACCTTGGAACTCTTGTGACGATTACATGAGTTAATATGTGCCTGGTGCTTAGAAAAATGCCTGTACATACTAAGTGCTGCGTTTATTAGTTATTATTTTTGTTGATGTTAATTTTTTGTCCTTAGTATCATTAGTAGTCATGGGTTAAATCCCTAACAGTGGAATTGCCCGAAGAGTAGGCAGATTTTAAAACTTGTACAAGTTTGGAAGGAAATACGTTTTCCTATTTCTGAGCAACAGCGCGTATTACCTTTTGGAAAGAAGAGTTTTTTTGTTGCTTTGTTTTGCCATATTGAGAGATGTTTAATTGTATTGAAATGCAACTGTTATTCTTAAATTTGTTATTCTTTCATTATCAGTGAAATTAATCGATTTTTGCCTATTTGACATTTGAATTTCTTATTTTGTGAATTGTCTTTGTTTTTTCTCCTTTATCCATTATTTCTAATTAAGATCTTGTTTAGGTATTGGAAAAATTTTTTAGACATTAAGGATATCAACTCTCTGGTACCTAGACTTTTCAATTATTCCTTATTTTGTCTTTGTTTTTGAATTTTCTTTTTGATATTCATTAACTAAATATTAAACTATAAGGAGTACAAACTATCGGTTTTTTTTCTTTATGATTTTAGTCTTTAATTCCTGATTGGAAAGCTTCTTACTATCCTGGGATCCAATATGTATTCACTCACATTTTCTTTAATTTTTTAACAGTCTAATTTTTTGACTTTTAAATGTTTAATTCACCTGGAATTCATTCTGGAATATAGTGTAAAGCAGCAACCTAACTTTTTTTTTTTTTTAACTGAATATCAAACTTCACAGGATTTGTTTAAAATCTTGGTCTGCTGACAAGAAGTATCACCTTTCATGTACGCTAAATCTCTTTGATTGATTTACCCATGTATGTATGTATATATACATATACATATATATGTATATATCTTCTCTATTAATTAATAGAACTTTAATAATTTAATTATAACTTTATAATATATTTGTGTCTGTGTAGCTATTTTTTCTTCACCAATTTTTTAACTTTTTTATTTTCAAACAGTCATAGATTCACAAGAAGTTGCAAAGATAGTAGACAGAGGTTCCCATGTACCTTTCACCCAGTGTTTCCCAGCGGTTACATCTTACATGGCTCTAGTACAAGATCAAAACCAGGAAACTGACATTGGTACAATGCGTGTATGTAATTCTATGCCATTTTATCACATGTTTACATGCCTATAATCACTGCTGATGTGCAGATTTCTGCAACCAGCACCGCAATCAAATTGAAAAACGATTCTATCACCACGGTCATCTCCCCTATTCTACTGCTTTATAGTTATACCCCAGCTCCTTCCCTCCCCACTAGCCTGACCCCTGACTACCATCTCTAACTTCTGAAAACCAGCAATCTGTCCTCCGTGTCTATAATTTTGACATTTAGGGAACGTTATAGAGATAGAATTATACTATATGAACCCTTTGAGACTGGCTTTTTTTTTTCTTCACTCAGCCCAATGCACTTGAGATTTATCCACGTTGTTGCATCTATCAATAGTTTGTTTTCTTTTATGGTTGAGTTGTCTTCCGTGGTGGGGATGTACCACAGTTTAACTATTCATTTATTGAGGGACATTTTGGTTGTCTCCAAATTTTGGCTATTACATGTAAAGCTATGAACAATCGTGTACAGGATTTTGTGTCAATATAAGTTTTCATTTCTCCGGGATAAATGCCCAGACGTGTGAATGCTAGGTCATATAGCAAGGCTATGTTAATTTTGCTTAAAAGCAGCTAAATTATCCTAAGAGTGACTACGCCATTTACATACCCAGCTGCAATGCATGAGAGACGCTGTGTCTCCTCCATGTCAGAGGCATTTGATATTGTGATTTTTTTTTTAATTTCAGCTGTTTTAGGAGAAATGTAGTGAATGCTCATCATAATCTTAATTTGCATTTTCCTATTGGTTATGTTGTTGAACATCTTTTCTTGGGCTTGTCATCCATACATCCTCTTTAGTGAAATGTCGGTTTATGTCTGTTGCCCATTTTCTTTCTCTTTTTCTTTTCTATTTGAGAGGGAGAGAGAGAGCACGCAAGCTGGGGAGAAGGGCAGAGGGACAGAGAGAGAGAATCACAAGCAGGCTCCATGTTCAGCACAGAGCATGATGCAGGGTTTGATCTCATGACCCCGAGATCGTGACCTGAGCTAAAATCAAGAGTCTGACGCTCAACCGACTGAGCCACCCAGATGCCCCTATTGCCGTTTTCTGATTGGATTTTTTTTAAGTGTTGAGTATGTAAAGTTCTTCATGCATCATAGATAGGAGTCTTTTGTCTGAACATGTGATTTATGTGATTTACAAATATTTTCTCCCAGCCTGTAGCGTATCTTTTCATCTTCTTAATGAGTCAGTCTTGCACAGAGAAAAAAATACATAGTGATTTTGATGAGGTCAAGTGTATGGATTTTTTTCTTTTTCTTTTTTTTTTCTTTTTTTTTTTACGTTTATTTATTTTTGAGACAGAGAGAGACAGAGCACGAACGGGGGAGGGTCAGAGAGAGGGAGACACAGAATCCAAAACAGGCTCCAGGCTCCGAGCTGTCAGCACAGAGCCCGACAAGGGGCTGAACCCATGGACCGTGAGATCATGACCTGAGCCGAAGTCGGACGCTTAACCGACTGAGCCACCCAGGCGCCCCTGGTTTTTTTTCTTGTAAGGATTGTGTGTATTCAAGAACTCTTCACCAGGTCCAAATCTGGCCCACAGAGTTTTCCTCATGTTTTCTTCTAAACATTTTTATAATTTACGATTCACTTTACAATCTACTATATCTTAGGTTACATCTTATGTACGGAGTGAAGTTCTGATCCAGGTTTATTTGCTTATTCTCAATATAAACTCATAAGCTCTTATTTACATAACATATTTCTCATCCCTTTTTCGTGTACTGTTCAGTATTTTTTTTTTTTTTTAGCATATTTACCGAGTTGTGCGGTCATCACCACAGGCTCCTTTTAGAACATATTTCACCCCCAAAAGAAACCTTGTACGCATTTACACCTCAGCCCCAGCCCTAGACAACCATAACTGTACTTTCTGGTTCTCCAGATTTATCTTCTCTAGGTTTTTCATACAAATGGAATGGAAGATTCAAATATGTGATCTTTTCCACCTGGTTTCTTTCACGGAGTATAGTGTTTTCTAGATCATCCGTGTTGCAGCAGCACTTTATTCCTTTTTACTGCTCACCAGTATTTCTTTGTATGGGTGCATATTTTGGTTATCCCTTCACAAGCTGATGGGCATTGAGCTGTTTCCACTTTTTAGCCATGATGAATAACGCTGCTAGAAATGTTCGTGTACGAGTTCTTTAAAATATTTTTTTAAGTTTCTTTCCTTATTTTGGAAGAGAGAGAGAGAGCGTGCGAGCACAAGCAGGGGGAGGGGCAGAGAAAGGAGGAGAGAGAGAATCCCCAGGAGGCAACTCGCTGTCTGTGCAGAGTCTGATGTGGGGCTCAAACTCACAAACCATGCGATCATGACCTGAGACAAAATCAAAGAGTTGGATGCTTAACCAACTGAGCCATCCAGGCGTCCCTCATTTACAAGTTTTATGCGGAAATATATTTTCATGTCCCTTGGGTAAATCTCTAGAATAATTGTGGATATGGTCAGGTTTGTACTGGAATTGTATTAAGCTAAGGGAATCATTCGCATCTTTGCAATATTCAGTCTTTACATCCAGAAAGATGGTGTGTTACTTCATTTATTCAAATGTCAGAACCTCCTTCCAATTCTTCCACTTATATAGGCCCCTCGACTAATGGAATGCTGTTCAATACTTCTAATTAATTTTTGTAGACCTCCCTTTTGCCCACAAATCCATTCACTGTCTTGTACATGGAAGGTGCTTGCCAGGTGCTTGCCAGGCACTTTCTTTGGTGTTCAGGACGCAGCAGCAAAAAGATCAAGTAGCGGCTCTCATTGAGCGTACTTTCTAGTCAAACAAAGGGACGACTTGCCTGAAATCTTAAAATAGCTGGCAGAATGGCAGCACAAGTTAAGCATAGTTAGTGAGCAAGACTGGGAAGTGGGGGACTTAGTGTTCCAGGCAGAGTCTGGGGCCATCTTTCCAATCCAGAAGGCCTCTGAGATGCAAATGACCCACAGTTTTTAGACTAACCTACCCCTGAGATTTTGTCCCAAACTGTCAGGCTTACAGCGCTAGGAAGAAGGCCTGTCAGGAAGAATGGGTAAGTGCAGTCTTTGCTGGTTGTAGGGCAGGAGATCAGGACTCTCAGATATAAAATGACCTGTGACATAGCCAATGAGACATGCATTCACAATCTCATCAGTGTGAAGGATCCTGTAATCCCTGTAAATTCCTAAGGTGTATTATTTATATTATGCTGGCTATTGGCCCATGGGATTGACAGCAAAACTCTAAAGAAATGTTGGGCTGTTTCTTTGGAGGGAGTGAGAAATGTGATAGGAATAAACATCCCTCTCTGAGCATGAGTTTGGAGAGAGAAATATCCCAAGCAGGAGAGAAGAGACATGGCAGTGGCTACTTGTAGAAGACAAGGCGTGGGTTGCCTCCGTGGCTCAGGCAGTTGAGCACACAACTTTGGCTCAGGTCATGATCTCATAGTTCCTGAGGTCAAGCCCCGCGTTGGGTTCTCTGCTGTCAGTGCAGAGCCTACTTCAGATCCTCTGTCCCCTCTCTCTCTGCCCCTCTCCCACTCATTCTCTCCCTCCCTCTCTCTCTTCCCCCCTCTCAAAAATAAATAAAACATGAAGAAGAAGAAGAAGAAGAAGAAGAAGAAGAAGAAGAAGGAGAAGGTGGTGGTGGTGGTTGGCGGGATCTCCGAGCCCTGCTGAGCAGATGACGAGGAAAGCCCAGAGAGGCTGTATAGATGAGGAAGGGCCTCCAGCAAAGGGAGAAGAGGCACTTCCTTCCAGAGGCACAGGGCTCATGCCCCTTTCGCCTGAAAATCCGAGGAGACTCGGGGTGGAAGAAGGACCCACCTGGAAAACCGCCAAGAGGATTTTGCAAACGGCTAGTCCATCACCATCAACCTCATACAGAGATGCTGTGATGAGAAAGTGTTAAATAATCTGCACAATGAACACTTCTGATGTGACACTCAGGATGGAAATGCAGAGGGGTGTTTGAATTCAACGTGAGTTTATTAGCTGATTTACGGAGAGAAATATTGCATGAAATGTTTCTTCAAAAACGGACTCAAAGTGGGTTGAACTCTTGCTCTGTCTTAAAACAATATAGGTCTCTAGGTACTGATCCCTCTGAGAATAGTGAAGTTCTGAATACAAATAACCAGAGGAGAAATTCCCCTGGTGATCCTGAACCTTCTGTGAGTTCACTAATGATCAGGAGAAGGGAGTAAACAGTACCCTAACTAGGGCTGAGACAAGCGAAGGAAGTATTATAGACACCCATAAGGATAGAGCACGATAGCAGAAGATTTGCTTGGATAAGGAAAATGTGCTAGGGTGAAAAATACGAGGTTCAACTGGGGAAAAGTGCCAGCTGATACCTCTGGGGCATTGTCCAGAGAAACAAGGTAGTTAATGAGCTAGAGAAACCTGAAAAGCTGTGTTGCTGAAAGAGGCCAGAACAGAGAGAGAATAAGCAGGTAGGTGTTTGCTGTGTGATCCTGAAGGTCAACATGTTAAGTGGCAAAAGCAAAAATAAGAGCCAAAGACAAAGATCCTGGGTTGGCCAACCATGATGATAGCTAAGAGCATCTCTGAAAAATTATATTCTTGAAGAATACTAGTCCATAACTAGGTCAAGTTGTCCCCTGGCTCAAATAAACGAGTGTGTTCTTTTCCAGTTTTTAGGATGTTATCACACAAGGGTTCCTAGTTTCAAGGTTTTCTTCCCTAAGAAATTCCTGAAAATATTTGCTGCTTGCTATATTTCTATGTGAGAATCTATGTTAGAGGATTTGTGATGCAATCCAAAATCATCTTTATTTTAAGTTCGGTATCTCAAAATGTTCCCAAGAAGAGCTCTGAGATTTTCAAATATGCCACCTCCTGAAGAAGTTTGCGAGTCACTAATCCAAGTGAGGCAAAGTGCAGAGCAGTAGAAAGCCAAACTCAATAGCTTCTCGATGTTTTGGGACATTTTAATGTTACTGTTTTGTACAAAACGATGTTCCTGGTTACACAAGAGAAGTAGAAAGCACAGTGGCCTATTGACATTACGTAAAGGACCTGTCTCCAATTTCTATGGCCTTAAGCAAGAATATGAGGGATCGGAAGACAAGAAGGAATCTTTCAAAGCCATCTAGTACTCCCTTCAAATCACATCATTCAATACCAACTATTCAACATTATGCATCATTTAAATAGCGCATTAATATGTATTGTGTCCAAGAGGTTATGCAACATGCCCTTGAGATTTTTATGGCTGCAAACACAAAGAGGGAATCAAATTATCTAGTTGACTTTCTACATCCTTTGTATAAATAGGACATTCTCAGTCTCCACCTCACCTTGCGAGGTGAAGCATCACCCAGGAAAAGAGGACGATAATTACCATTTTGCGGTGGTTTAGAAGCCATCTTGCTCAGAGCTGGAAGACTACAGCGACTTTTGATGTCTCCACATGCCAGTGGAGACGGGCCCAGATAATCAGAGAGCTGGTTCCATTGATGAAGTCCTGGAGCCTTTTAACTTCCTCCCAGCTGAGAAGCAGTGCTCTCGCCCCCCACCCCCCCAACCACTGCCCCTCCCCAGTGCCCTCTGCGTTAGCAGACACCCTGCAGAAATTCCCTCAGGGCTTACAGAAGGACCTGGCAGATTGTCTCTGAAATCTAAGACTTCTAAAGTAAGCCATTAAACATACATTCTAATGTGCGGGCTCTTAGAGTGATGGCTGCAAATTACCCTCTCTTCTAATTCCCCTCCCTTGGGTCAGATGCTCAGTCTTCATCATAATATATTTATCTCTGTAAATGGGAAAAACATAATTTCATGGGGGGGGGCTGTAGGGGGGAAATGGAGCTTTAACACTGATTGATATCAAAATTTTCTATCATTTCATTAATATTAATGTCATCAAAGCCAGAAGTTTTAAGTGATTGGGAGGAATTTAAAGGAAATGTGTGACAAAGCCTTCTCACTTTTGTGAGGTGAATATATTAAGCTCTTATACAATTTGCTGTAAGTACTCAGAACTCCACCCACCTTTCTGTAGCCAAACCCTGATCTTTGGAGAAAGCGGCTTTGGAAAATAATAAAAATCAGGTATATTCTGAAACATTATCTCTGCTTTTTCTACGTATCATTTTCCAACATACCATACCAATATTTCACCTCTGTAAAAAGCTGTGTAATCAGTTTACTGTGCCTGTCAAGAAGTGATGTTGGCATCTTTCTTGACAGAAAAATATTTGTGATGCTTTCCTAAGGTAATGATACTTCAATCTTCTTCAGTATAAAGAAGCCAGCTTAGAGAGTTATCAGTAAGACTTTACAGAAATTCAAAACTAAATTTAGTGTAAAAACTGTTGCATGATTTTCACCGTCAGACAGAAAGCTTACATTAAGGTTCTTGTGAGCCCATTTTAATCGTTTAACATGTCTTTTGTGGTTCTCATAAGATCAGGAAAGTTCCATCAGGTACAAATATGCTATTAGTGCTGATTTACTGGTTTTATGTATTTAGACATATGTTTGCTTTGTGATGGTAACCTGGGTGATTCGGTTTTCTCTTTTGCTATGACTCTTAATACCTCGAAGAATAAAAATGCATTGTAGATGTTATGATGAGGTCATCTGAAAGATATGTGTCATAAAAAAAAATAATCGGGTGGCACCCTCTTCAGACGTGAGATTTAATTCTCCATGTGGCCCTCTGACTCCTAAGGATCTTGAGCCCCGACCATTAAGATTCCATGTTCAGTAACTCAGCGGTGGGGATGCCAGAGCCTTGTGAGGCTCAGAGAGGCCCGCTACCCAAATTCCTAATAGTGGAGCACATTGTGGGACTCACCCAATGGTCACAACGGCATGGCTGGGGGACTGAGGAAACCCACGCTTACTTCAAAACATAATTACCTAGGAGCTCAGAAGGGAAGGGGGTGGGGCGCCTGCGTGGCTCAGTCGGTTGAGCATCCGACTTCGACTCAGGTCATGATCTCACACTCATGGGCCCAAGCCCCACGTCGGGCTCTGTGATGACAGCTCAGAGCCTGGAGCCTTGCTTCGGATTCTGTGTCCCCCCATCTCTCTGCCCCTCCCCCGCTCACACTCTGTCTCTCTCTCTCTCTCACAAAATAAATAAACATAATAATGAAAAAAATTTTTAAAAGAAGGGAAGGGGCTGACAGAGTGGAGGCCAGAAAGCCACTGCCATGTAGAATACAAAGCAATTTGAGAAACATCTCCCTGTGCGATCTGACCCAAACTTCATAGGTAGCCTTTACCCTCCGTCGCATCTCCAGTACCCAGCTCAGTACCCGACACATGATAAGGACTCTGTAACTATTCGCCGTTACGATCACGACCGCTAACATCTGAATACAGCAGCACAAGCCTGTCTGCCTGTATCCCAAGAAAGCCCTACAGTGGCGGCTCCAAAATTTCGGCACAGAATATGCTTAGGGAGAGTCATAGGGTGTGACAAGGAACACTGAGGTAGCAAGTACTCCTATTTTGCTTCTACATGTTCACTTAGGGGCACTTTCTGGGGTAGCAGAGGTAATGGGACCAGAGCGCCTCTTCCTCACAACTACTCCTCTAAAGTGCCACCGATGATCTCGTCTCTCGCTCACAGCTACCTGAAAAGAGAGGAGTTATAAATCACCCTTTACAGACAATACAATTACATCCAGACACTTAAGTAACTTGCTCCATATCACATGGCCAGAAGGGGCCAAGTTACTCGAGTAGCAACAGGTAATCCAAAAACAGAGTAATTTGGCCTTTTACAAAGCCGGATCCAGGACTCAAATCCACCAAAGTGGTTTTTTACACAGATGCATACACCTGAAATGTGATGGAGTCTAATTTCCTCTTCAGTGTGAGCTAAAACACCATGCTGGCTGCCCTACGGTAAGAAATGCATATCTGGCCACAGATGTTATACACCTCTGGGTTCATTATTTGAAAATATCAGTTAAAAGCAAAATTATCTCTGTGTCACTCACGTATGCACACACACGGGCAAAGATGGGGATCTGGTCCCTCATCCCTAAAGTGGGAGGTCTGGACCAGAGCAGGGTCCCGCAAAGTTTGATGTGCGTAGGAAATCATCTGGGCATCTTGTGAAAACGCACATTCTGATTCAGTAGGTTTGAGACGGAGCCCGAGATTTTGCCATTTCTAGCAAGCAAGGTGCTGCTGCTACCGCTTCACAGATGATACACGGAAGAGGCCCCTTCCTGTTGCAAGCGTCTTGGCATGTCTACCAATGGCCTCTCGGCCCCTACTCCCTGGTCCCGGCACCTATCAGAGGGATCATGTCCATTACTGCTCCCCTGCCCAGCTGCAAGCCTTCACTCCACTTACCCACATATCCAAATCTCTTCCAGGCCTGGGGTGGGCTCCACATCCGTGAGGTATTCCTTAACTCCTTTTTTTCTCCACAGTGGTCATTTTCTTCTAAAGACCCCAGCATTAGAGGTTTACTCTCTTGCCTTGCATTGGTCACTAACGATTTCTGGATGAGACCTAACTAAATTATAGGCTAGTAAGGACACGTCCCTTCATTCTTTTCTCTCAGTAAGAATGCTTTCAAATGGTCACCTTTTTTTTCAGTCTTAGTTCTCCATACACATGACACTCCTTGGTGGCCTTCCCTGAATGCCCAATCTAAATTACTATACATCTCAACCATGATCTCGCGGTCCAGGGGTTTGAGCCCTGCATTCAGCTCTGTGCTGACAGCTCAGAGCCTGGAGCCTGCTTCAGATTCTGTGTCTCCCCTTCTCTGCCTGCCACCCGCCCCCCACCCCACCAAGTCACGCACTCTCTCTCTCTCAAAAACAAACATTAACATTTTTTTTTAATTAAAAAAAAAAAAAAAAAAAACAGAAAATGCTTTGTGGATCCATCAGAGACCTGTCACCGGAGCACTAATCTTGGGACTCTCGCGTTTCTTTATTCTTGAAAACCACTTCCTTGTCTGTGTTCCTTCTTTCCTGCTGGGTACTCACAGCGGCCCACATCACAACTAATTCTGAAAGGAGACCAGACGTGAGCTCCTATCAGTTTCCAGTAAGTTTCCAGCAGGACAAATCTCTTCTCTCACAGAGCTTGTGGATTCTAAGAAGTAACAGGAGAGACATACCTGTGGACATTTAGGATCCGTTTGGGGAACACAGGGCAAATTTAGATGTCATCTTTCCTTGGCTTCTCCACTGACGGAGCCCTCTCTGTAAAGCCCTTTCCTAGCTCAGCTTTGATCTGCTCTCAGGCCTGCCAACACACCCGTTTCTCATCTCAGACCTCAATTATTTTATAAGACATACAATCTGCCTTTGATAGTGTACATGGAAAACGGTAGAAAACGCAGGCTGCAGGGGGAAATCTGAATGTGCAAAAATGAACCCACTTATTAGAGAAAACCTCCCCAGTTGGTCTCTAATCAAGAGCTTAGTGATTTGTAATGTTAAGAATGAATGAAGCCGAAGGCAGAAGCGAAGGCTGCTATTGCCATGTGCCATCTATCTGCAGCGGAGGTAGAGACCCCGTCTCCTGTGTTCTAAGGAATGCTCTGTAGACTTTTCCTGATCATTTCCTTTCCTCTGTAGTGAAAGCTTTTGGGCTTGAACTCTTTGACACCCTTCAGACACACAAGAAATAGGCTTGATCGTGACCTTGACACTAGCATGAGTTTACCTGTTTGCAAACTGAAGTTCTAGAAAGTGGCGCTGAGTCCAGTCTCTCGGGGGTTCATCTATGGGACTCGGAGGCGGAGGCAGGCACCCGTCCCTCCCCCAGGGCAGTGTTGCATGGGGAAGGGCTAGAAACGCCAACCGCGGAGCCTCTAACTGTGAGAAAACCCAAGAGCCAGGGCCGCCTGGCTGTGGAAATGCTGTTCTTCCTCCCTCCAGGGTCTGCTCAAGCTTTTTCTGCCTCTTCTGTTCCCAAAGAAATCTAACGAGGCCTTAACGTACTGTAGCATTTCACATTTTCTATCAGGCTCGTTTATCTTTTACACATGCCATGAAAAAAACCTGTGAGGCTACCAAGGTATGTTGTGTTGGAGTTGCAGATAGAAGGCAGGCGGCCCAGGGTGCCTGGGAGGCGCAGTCAGTTAAATGTCCGCCTCTTGGTTTTGGCTCAGGTCGTGATCTCACGGTGCTGTGAGTTCAAGCCCCGCACTGGGCTCCACACTGTCAACCTGCTTGGGATCCTCTCTTTCCCTCTCTCTCTCTCTCTCAAAATAAATAAATAAACTTAAAAGGCAGGAGGCCCAGTTAAATCTGAATTTCAGATAAACAACAAATCATTTTCAGGTTTATGCCCCCAGCAATATTTTTATTTGCTAAATCTATTGCTTAGCTTATCGCTTTCTTTTGTCACGCTTTAGTCTGTCATGTTGCCTCTTACTGGCAGGTGTACGAGGAGGGTGAAGGAGCAAGAAGGAAAGAGGAGGAATTTTATGCCCCGTGTCCAGCCTTGGGATCACAGGTTCCTTCTTCTGCTTTCGCGATGCCAGAAGAGGGCTTGAGAGGCCTTCCTGTGATATCCTCAACCCTTCAGGCCAAACAATGTTCTCTTGGTTGTGTTTTCACAGACTTCGAATTTGACTGTAGAGTGGTGTGAGTTTGAAAGCTGGGTTCTCCAGCAAAGTGAAATTAAAGGGTCCCGGTGAACCACAAAGCAAGGAAAGCAGCCACAGAGAAAGTGTCTCCGTTCTCCTGGACACAGCAGACTTTCGTGAGTGACACTGGTCCTATGCCACACGGATGCCACAGTTCACACACGGCAGCTGATTGTGTAACTCCGTTCCGTGGAGGTTAAGTGCAGATACGGTCCCACGTGGATCCTGGCGAATAGGAACAGAATGGGAGAGTGAGGAAAACAAACTGGGAGAAGACGTTAGGACTAACAAGGTTGAAAGCTAAATTTAATGAGCGTTTACCGCGTGCTGGGCATTAATTTACAGGAACTAAACTTGTTGACTCCTCACGATAATGCTGTGAGGTAGGTGTTGGTGTCATTATTCCCATTACAAATGAGGAAACTGAGGCAGCCAAGATCAGGTCTTTTACTTACTTACATGAAGTAGCTGGTTAGGGGAGGATACAAACTCGTTCCAGAACCCACTACACCAAACTACCTCAATCTCCTTCCTCAGCCTGAGCCATCTGTGACAGCAGGGTGTGCGGAGAGGTCCCAGTTGCTGAACTGTCGACACAAGCAAACCTGTTCCCCCTGCAAGCTTCCGGAGACCAAGAGGGGCCTGTGTGGACCCCTGGCCGGGCATCTTCTCCACTGAGCAGCCCCGGGAGCCCAGATAGGGGAGCCAGGCCAGGCTGATGAAATGATCAGGGGAAGCAAATGGGTTGTGAATAAATGATGAAACTGAAAGAATTACATAAGGATTGTTTTTAAGAAAGAGCAGGGGCACCTGGGTGGCTCAGTCGGTTAAGCAGCCGACTTCGGCTCAGGTCATGATCTAACGGTCCGTGAGTTCGAGCCCCGCGTCGGGCTCTGTGCTGACAGCTCAGAGCCTGGAGCCTGTTTCAGATTCTGTGTCTCCCTCTCTCTGACCCTCCCCCGTTCATGCTCTGTCTCTCTCTGTCTCAAAAGTTAATAAACGTTAAAAAAATTTTTTTTAAATAAAAAAATTAAAAAATTAAAAAAAAAAAAGCAAGAGCAAATGACAGGTTTCAGGCCAGAGTTTAATCCAACTAAACGAAGCTCATCTGTTTCCTCTTCTTTTTTTTTTTCCCCAAGGCCTTCATTGCCCTCTTGCTACAACATGTTTCAAATATTGTCCTGAGCTCCAAGTTCTTGAGAAGCCAAGGAATGACCACGATTAGGTAGCCTTAGCCTGTTAGTCCTTAGCAGGGTGACAGGGGTATCCCACAATCCCAGAAATCATCTCTACTGAAATGGCCAGTGGACTTAGGGAGAAAATAACTCCAGAAGGGCCAAGATCATCACTGTTGCTTTAAAAAGAACTCTACGTAACTCAGAAACCCCTAGGAATGTATGCTGATACCATATTATTACAGAGGTTAAAGGACCCTGCTGGAAACAGATGGGATCTATCTGATTTCCTCTGATACCCAGAGCTAACAACAAAGAAAATTACTGAAGGTGGTAACACTCGGGTTAAATAGAACAGTTCGAAGTTCCAAAGAACTCGGTCTGGAAGGACGCCTCTGAGTAAGAAAGCATAAATCTTAATGCAGTCACCAACATAGCTAGAAAAACTAGCTATGTCCAAGGCCTGTTCATCTAGAAAAGGATTCTTCTCTTCTCCAGATCACTCAAATGAGTTTTCAAGGTACAAATGATGGCATATGCAGAAATTAGAAACTGTTAATGACTTAATCCCTCTGAACTCCTAATGAAGTTCTGCAATATTATTCTCTGTATACAGCTTAGTGAACGGAGGCCCACAAAGGATAGGAGTCACCACCCGTGGTCCCCTGGCAGCCAGCTGTGTAATAAAATGAGATCTCAGATCCTGTCTTTGTACAAAACACCAGCTTATTATTGACATTCAAGAAATCTGGAAGCTTGGAGCCCAAAACCCTTTAAAGATGACAAGCTAGACTTAGTTATTTCTCCTTTGCAGTGATTTCTCTAAAGGGAAACAATCCAGTATGGAATTAAAACTCTCCCTCTGTATGGCTTATTTTCTCGCATTCAAAATCTGAGCAGGAACAGAGAGGTGGAAAGAGGTGTGCTGGGAACACTTTGATCGTCATCCAGATGCATTATTTGCTTGGAAAGGGTATCAGAGGTCACCTTTCAAACAGGCAGGTGCAGGGTTTCCTTTAAGGAAACACTTCTCCTTCAGCCCGGCCGTCACTCCACAATCTCCACCTCATATAACATGGTCCACATTTATATCATTGAATCTGTAAGTGTTAGTATCCTTAGTGTTCTTTTGGGAAAGTGTCTGCTTGAGCTTTAAACACAAGTGAATGCTGTGTATGTGAGGAGGAACAATCTTGTCACCGGAACTGTGGCCAGCAAAGCCCTCCTGTGTGGGGTTCTGTGGATCCTTAAACAGCAAAACTCAGTATATCCAATACCCACTCAAAACCACCATCGTCACAAGATTTCTGTCTGGACCCCAAAGTTCAGACCGCCCTTGTCTGTCCTCTGCTCTTCTCTTCCTTTCTTCCTGAATCCTGGCTGCCTCACTTCAATAGATAATTAAAATCTTTCTTACTTTCTCAATACTCCGTGGGGAAATTCCACTTTGAAATTCTCTTTTCCCTGTCATTTTTACTTTACAGTTGGGAGGACAGGGATGAGCTAGGAAACAGGATCTCTCTCTCCCTCTCGCATTTTTAAAATGACGTAGGGAGTTTGGACATCCTCTCTACCCCCATCTCCCCTCTTTGATCCTAACCCTGATTCCTGGAGAATTACAGTTTTCCTTTTAATGCTTGCTGATTACGCACGGGGTGGGAGCAGGACCGGCTGCCCAAGGAAGCGCCCCGGAGAGCCGATTCTAATCTCCGCGAAGCCCCAGCTGCCCCGCGTCGGGGAGGGGGGGGGGGGGGACGCTGAGGTCCCCAGGAGGCCGGTCACAAAGCCCGGTTCTGCCGGAGCGCGAAAGCAGCAGACACTGGCTGACTGGCTGCCCCGGGCCCGCGGTGCGCCCAGCGCGGCGGGGGCGGCTCCACTCCGCCGGCCCGAGTTCGCTGGGGGACAACTTACTGTGCTCGCTGTGCGTCCACACTGCAAACTCCCAAGCGGGAGGGGGAGAAACAGCCAAGGCTGTGTCGTGTCCGAGAGTAGAGGCAACAAAAGAGGAAAGGGGAGAGGGAGGAAAGGAGGGAGGGCGGGCGGGCTGGAGACGCGGGCACTGCCCCCTCTCTCACCCAGAGCGCCCCTCGGATGCTGATGGGGAGACCCTCCAGGAGAGACGGCCCTTTCTTGGGGCCCCCGCCGTCCCGCTGCTCAGACAGGTAGTTGGAGGGAAAAGAACAAAGCTCCCGGTGCACGCGGGCGGCGGTCCCGGGGCGCCCTGGGGGCGGGGAAGGCAGAGGCCGAGGCGCCGCGCGCCCCGCGCTCCCCGCCGGCGCCCCCCGCCTCCCACCCCGTGCCCGGGGCCCCTCGCCGGCCCCCCATCCGCCTCCCCTCGCGCCTCCGGGTCCTCCGGGAAGCGCTTCCCCCGAAGGCACCGGCGGCCGGCTGCGGAGGAAGTGGGGGGAGCGCAGGGAGGGCGGCGCGGCGAGGTGGGGGGGGGGCAGCGCCAGGGAGGAGGCGGGGGGCGGGGCGGGGGGCGGGTGCGCCCCCGAGCAGCGGAGTCGGGCCGGGTACCGACTGCCATCCTGCCGCAATTTCCCTGTGTCATGGCTCCGGTCTCTTAGCAACAGCCGCCAGTCCGGCCGCCCCGAGCAGCGCCAGCCGCCGCCGCCACCGCCGCCGCGGGCTCAACTCCACCCGGCGGAGCCCGGCGCGCCGCAGCCACACAAAAGAGGCGCTGGGGCCGGCCCGGGAGCGCCGCGGCGGGGCTCGCCGAGAGGCGCAGGAGGAGCGGCGGCGGGGAGCACGGCTCCGAGGCAGGATGCGGGCTGCGGAGGACCTGACACTTCTTGGAAACTCTTGGAAATGGCTCCCGCCACGGCAGCGGGGGGAGCTGCGAACCTGGGGCGGGCGCTCGCCCCCGCTGGGCTGCTGAGCCGCGCTCGGCTGGAGGGCCCCGAGGCGCTGTCCCTGCGCCCCGCCGTCGGCTCGGGCTGAAAAAGTTTCTCCATGGTTCCTTTGTGTCGCCCGAGCGCCCGTTCGCCGGCCCTGAGCTGCCCCAGCCTTCCCGGGTAAGTGAGCGATATTGTTTGCTTTTAGTGCTGCCATTTTGAGCAATTCCGTGAGTCCTCAGCCCCCGAGCCGCCCCTCCCCTCCCCTGCGGCCCCAAGCCCCGGTCCCCGGGCTGCTGCTGTTCGGGGACAGTCGTTTTCCTAGGCGGGCTGCACGGGATGCGCTGCCCAGAAAAAGCGAGCTCGGGATTGCCCTCACTTCGCTCCTGCCTCTGTTCTTTCCAGAGGCGGACTCCCAGCTGCTGCACTCATGTGACTCCAACAGAAATAAGCAGACCCAAAAGCAGGGCAAGGGGTTCGCTGTCCAGCCAATTAGGGAGTGGGGGTCGAGGACCTGGATTGAGTCCCGGGCAGGGCAGGGCGCTCCCAGCCTGTGGGCTGGGAGCCTCAGACGCCGAGTGGAGCTTAATCCATCATGAGCAGAGAAACTTGAATGTCTCTCTTGGAAGCAGTTGTATTTTTAGACATCCCTCCTTTGCTTTCCCCCATGCTCCATTCCTTAACCACGGAAAGACCAGCACCAGGCAGTAAATTGCGAGGGCAGCCAACCTCGACTGCCAAGTTTGTTTCCCTTCATTATGTATGAAGAAAAGCCTCAAAGGTGGGTCTTCCTTGCCATCTGACTTTTGTCAGTATTTCACGTCAGATGGCAATACATTACAATGGAGTTCAGCTTTCAACAGAGCTGAAGGAATAATAAACTAGGGAGTTAATTACTAGCTATTAAACTAATTTTAAAGATCTGTAAACGATTGTTGAAATCCATTCCAATTTTCCTTACATTCTGTCTACCCAAAGCCAAAGCCGCCTTACTGGGGAGAAAAACATGTGGATACCTTCTTTCCCAAAGATGCTCAGCATTCTGGTGCACCTTAGCAATGCCCAACAAAACGTTAGCCCTTCTCTCCTCTTGGAGAGCCACTGTGCCAACTGAGTCTAGGTTTGTTTCTAAAATGTCTGGCTGCTAAAACCTTAAAATAACTGCAGATCTCCAGATTATTGCATTAAAGATGCTGTAGTCTAGGGATCACTTAAAACAGCAGTCTCTATGTTACAACTACACAATAAATGTGCTTATTTTGGGGGATGACAGATGAACAGTAGCTACTCTTTTTTTTTTTTTTTTTTTTTTTTTACAATCTGTTTGTACTTACTGGTGCAGCCTCTTTTTAAAACAAAATTGTAAAGGCTTATAGATGTATTCTCTACGAACCCCTCTAACCTACCTAGTATTTCTCTTTAGTGAAAACCAACTAAGTTCCAAGGAGACATTGATTTGCAAACATTGCAAAGAGCTGATTACCATTTGCTTTTCCACCAGTGGAGAAAAGATTCTGCCTATATTGATGTAATGGAGGGGATCAAGGGCCAAAGCTCTTTACCCAGGCACCAATTAAAAGCAAAATTCTTCCTAAGTAATCCCACATATTCAAAGGGTAATTTATTCGAAAACATGAATTATTTCATAAAGGGCAAAATACCAAAAGGCTTGTGAGTGGTATCTGAGCCTTTCAAATTCATACAATGCCCTTAATTTTAGCATCTCTATTATAGGAGAGAACACAACCAATGGAACAGAAAATGTTTTACTCTGGGGATCCAGCAGGATTGAAATTTTTCAAGCTCACAGATATCTGCAAAGACACATCTGTGCATTTACCTACCTGGGCTTTATTATATTAAACAACCAAACTTTCTATAGGATAGTCCATGGATTCTTGCCACCCTCCCTTCCTAAACACGACCTCATGAGAGAAAGATGAAGAAAACAGCTCTCACTTGGGGAGAGGTCATTCTACAAATCATCATTATTATGTAGACTGCTGCACCTAATTAATTGCCTATTCATTTGAATATTGGGAATCTGAAGAGTGCTGTTGGCACATTAATAAGGGGTCAGAAAGCTATTATGGCAGAGTGGCTATTTTTTTTTTTCTTTTTAAGATCGTAATTTTCCCACAGGAGGAAAAAAAAAAAAGGTCTTTCTCTTAGAGATTCTAGGGGACTTCTTAAATTCCCTGATGAGGTTTAGCACATGATACCTTTAAGGGAGTTCCTCTGAGGGAGGAGAGGAGGCCAGAAGGAAGAGCTCAGTTACATAACCAGTTACCTAAAACTAAATATTCCACCCCAAGAAGCTGTCCAGATGTTGCAAAAAAAGTGATGAGGAAAAGGCTGCTTGTCTTTAGCTGTAGGAACATCAAGAGGTGGGAGACAACTTTGGAAAGGGATTTATTATCAGAGGATTGACGTAGTTCTGGTGTTCTCCCCGAAATGAACTCTCCATTAATTATCTGCAGTATACAAGCCGTCTGCCTGCCAGTATGTGACCTTTCATTTTCATCCAGTGATGAAAATTGCTTTTGTCATTATAAAACAGTAACTTTTGTGACTGTTTTAGTGACTTTGAGCTAAACATTGACAAATTCCTCTGCTTAGAGACTTGAACCTCCTGAACTGCTCCCTTGGGCAATCTTCCTATTCCCACAGGACAAAGGGAAAGGCTTTTGCCACGAAAGTCCTCAACCACCTCTTTGAGCCCCCACATTTAGTTTCTACTAATGGTCAGCCCTCCTTCAGCTGCCAGCTGGGAGGGTTTGAAATGAGCCTTGCTGGAATATCACCTACAGAGTGTGTGGGATGAGGGAGGGGGGAGAAAGAAGGCGTTCTCTCAAATTGTTTTATCACCTCCTATCAGTGATTGCAACAGCGTTTGTCGGCCCTAATCCATCTACCCCACCCCCTGGCCTCTACATTAGGCACTCCAGTTAGTGGGTAGCCCTGGGCTGGGGGGGGGGGTGTGGTACACATGTGGCGAGACCTGGGAGCGGGACAGTCGCAACGCGTGGGATGTTGCTGCAGCCAAGCCTATACCCTCTGACTGTCTTCCTCTGCTTTGCAGCAGGAGGAGGTGGCCGAGCAGCTAGTGGGCAGTTGGCGCCCCCCACTACTCAAGCCTCCGCCCCAGAAACTAGCCGCGCACCGCACCGGCTCACCATGATCGCCACCGGTGGCCTACTGAGGATTTCCGCCAGAAAGCAGGATCCCCTCCGGCCCCCAAGCCAGGTCCCCAAACGCAAGCGGAAAGCCAAGAAAAGGCGCAAGAACGACGTGGTGGTGGTAAAAGGCAAGCTAAAGCTGTGCTCCATCTCGGGGCTCATTGCCCTCTGCGGGATCCTGGTGCTGCTGGTGGGCATAGCCATGGCGGTGGTGGGCTACTGGCCCAAGGCCAACGGGGCCAATAGGGAAGGGGGTAAGCAGCTGCCGCCCTCAGCCAGCGGCCACCGCGTCCCGACCACGGCCAGTAGCAGCAGCAGTGGGAGCAAAAACCGGTCCAGGAGCCACCTGGGGACTCCGGGGGGTGTCAACTCCAGTTCGGTGGGTGCGCCCCGAAGCACCCCTCCAGCACGGTCAGCCTCCCCTTCGTCCTCCTCCTCGTCCGTGGGTTTCTTCTTCCGCATCTTCTCCGGATACCTGCACTCCGACAAGCTCAAGGTCTTCGGGCCCCTCATCATGGGCATAGGCATCTTCCTCTTCATCTGCGCCAACGCCGTGCTCCACGAGAACCGAGACAAGAAGACCAAGATCATCAACCTGCGGGACCTCTACTCCACCGTCATCGACGTGCACAGCCTCCGCGCTAAAGACCTGGCGGCCGCCGCGGCTGCGGCCGCCGCCGCCGCCTCCTCGTCCTCCGCCCCCACCTCGGCGACCCCCGGAACCGCGCCGCTCAACGGCTTCCTCAGCTACGTGCAGTCGCGGGGCCTGGAGCTGAAGCCCGGGAGCTGCGGCGGCGGCTCAGGGGACGCCTTCGGGGCGGCGGCGTTGCTGGCCAGGGGCTCGTGGCCTCACCCCGCGGCGCTAGGCGGGGGCGGTGGCGGGGCCAAGGAAGCCGCGTCCCCGCCGGACCTGGCCTCGTCTCCGCGCTGCCCGCGGGAGTCCCCGAGCCTGACGGAGGCCGTGTACAGCATCTACCGCGAGCGCTCGGGCGTGGCTGGCCGTCGCCGGGCCGCCGCCGCTGCCGCCGCCGCTGTGGCCGCTGCCGCCGCCGCCACCGCGGCCGCCAGCAGCGGCGGCAGCCCGGCGCCCTGCAGCCCACCCGAGAGCTGGGGGCGCCAGAGCACCGCCAGCTCCCTCGTGGGCTCTTCGCTGAGCGCCTTCGCGTTACTACCCTTGCAAGGGGACCGCGACGGGGATGGGGACGGGGACGCGGAGGGCTTGAGCTGCAGCTGGCAGAGGCCGCCTGGGGAACGCGGCTCCCGGGAGATCCCAAGGGGCGAGCTCGACCTGAGCTTGACCGACCTCCGCGGCGCCCCGGGCTGCTCGCGTTGGGCGCCCAGCGAGCTGGAGGAGCCCGAGGGCGCGGCGGCGGCGGCGGCGGCGGCGCGCACCGCCAGGGGGCAGGGTGGCCGCCTGCCCAGGACCGGCAGGTACGCCGCCCTGCGGCGCCGCAGCACTAGCGGGCTCCCGGACTACCGGGCGCCGCCGTCCCCCGAGCCCCCACCCTCCCCGCGCAGCGCGGAGCTGGACTCGAGCCTTCTGGCCCAAGCTGCCTCCCCCTCCCCGCCCCTGCGGCTGGAGGACTCGCCCCCCGCCAGGCCGGACTCGCCGAGCTCCCAGTCGGACGACCCTTCCTGCTGCAATAAGGGCTACAGCCCCCTGCGGGAGGCTGGCACCTCTTTGGAGTCAGTTGTGCAAGCAGTAGCCAGTAAAAGTCCAGACTGTGAGGCCGCCACGGCCCCGGGTGCGGAGCCGAGCCCCCCGGAGGATCCCAGCCAAGGGCCACCTAAGGCCCAGCCACCTCAGCCGGTGCAGAGGCAGTTTACAAACAAGGAGAAACTCTTTATGATTTCCCGGTCTCATGCCATAGGGGTAGAGGATGGAGAGCTGGAAAGTACTGGCATTTAGGGCAAGAGGGAGCAAGGGGGCGGGGGGGGGGGGGGAAGGAGTGAGAAAACTGGGGAAATGCCCACTCCAATCGGCGAATTTAACATTTCCCTCTTTCCCTGTGGACTCATCCGAGGAAATCGTCCAATACCCAAAGAGCTGCAGAATGTTATCCTTGAATTGCGTTCACAAGATTCCTGTAGATAACTCCAAGCAAAATTTTTTTTTAAAGCCAGCTAGTCTTTCATGTCCGATGGTGATTGTACGTTCCATGAAAACCAAATGTATTAAAAAGTCAGCAATCTAGTTCATTAGATAAAATTCTCTTAATTTTCTTAGGATCAAAATAATATATTTTTGACAGTAACTGTGCACTTTACTCCAACTTCCCACCCCCCCCCCTTCATTTCCCTAACCCTGTACTCTGCTGCTGGTTTTGTCCATAGCTGCTTGTGAATGACAAGCTTCCTTTCTCTTATGCTTTTGTGGAGCATGGAAGGGGTTGTCCGCAGTTCTTTTAGAACTGACCTTACTAGAGGAAGTCAAAGCCAGAAGCAGGAGTATGTCAGGAAAGAGCACTTTCCTTGCCCTACCCCACACTGCTCCAATAGCCCAAAGGCCTCTTTATTTTTTAAAAGGGTATTTACATTTTGCTACTAGGGTATCTGATGGAGAAGGGGAGGGGCAGCATCTAGATGGACTGTTACATTCCCAAATTCACTCTACCAAGTACACGATACTTTCTTGAGTATTATCACACGTGTATTGCCAATAGTGTTATTAAAAATCTTTTTTTAATAAAAGAAGTTTCCAAACAAACAGTTAACCATAATATTGCCTCCTTTTGCCTTGGAACTAATGCTTCTAACACATTAAACATTTAACAGTTCAGCTGGTAAAATCTAAAATATTTTGCTATGACACTGTACTATGATAGTAGGTATCCGCCCCCAAAGTGCTCTGTGCTATCATGACTCCATCCATTTCCAGTATATTTTTAACTTTTAAATACAGGGTAGTATTGAACATTTGGGAGTTTCTCTTTCAAATAGAATGAGATATTAAATAAATAGTAATTTTCTATAATACTTCTAGTTTACCTCAAAGTATTAATTTATGGAGCACCAGGCTTAATGGCCCCTTTTCATCCTCTTGGATTTGACTTATTTGGTTTTGATTTTAAGTTCATGATCTCAAATCCATGGCCTACATAGGCTAAAAAGATAATGTTTTAATAATTTGGGAGATTGTTTACAGTTGACTTTATTAAAAGTCAGCTACTTATTCTTTAAGAATAGTAGACAAGGTACCATTTGGATGCCTCTTCCTTTGAATGTGAGAGCCGAGAATCTCCAGAATGGTATTACTTGCTTTGGGCCATTTGGAAATGAGGCCTCATTGTAGGAGGTTAAAATACAGATTTTAAAGGAAAAAACAGCCAAAGATGTCATGTTTGGTCTCCCTGGGTGAAGCAGTGAGTGGGTCCAGTGGAAAGAGTGCAGATTCGGGAGTGAGACTAGACCCCAGCTCTCAGCATTTGCTAGCTGTGTAACTTTGAACAGAAACAAATGCTGAGTCTCAGTCATTCGATCTATGAAATGGGGATAATGAGACATACCTCATAAAGGTATGAGAGTGTTGGACAAGGGGTTATAGGTACAGAGCAGAGTACCTGGCTCAGAGTGTGTACTCGGTAAATTGTTCCTGTAATTACTATTATCATTATAATAAGTTGTCTGCATGCACTATAGAAGAGTAACCCTTCCTTCAACTTGAGCTCAAGAAAGCCTGGCTAAAATCTGGAATATCCACTTATTATCTGCATAACCTTAGGCAAATCACTAATCCCTCTGGGCTTCAGGTGGATGATAGAATCTCTCTGATTGCCTTCAGCTCTAGAAGCTTTACTTCAATTCAGGGTATTTGTTTTGTCCTAGATATAATCATATTTGTACATACAACTTTGCAAAATGAATACACTTCATAAACTACCATTTAGTGTAACTTTGAAAGGACCTAATTTATTTCCAGATTGGATCTGCATTAAGCTATTAACTCACTTTAAAGCTCTGGACTAATATATTTGGTTCTTCTATATAGCATACATGAGCTTCCACTGGTAAGAGTGACAAGCAAGTGTAATGATACCTCCAGGCAGTGTTAAATTTCAAGCGTCTCTATTGTTTTATCACACTCCCCCCAAATTTCTAATTTCCTTAGTTTCTTTTCTCCATCATCTTGCATATTGTGTAATACACTGGGTTTGATGGGCTGTTTTAAAGGGAAAACAGGGGCACCTGGGTGACTAAGTCTGTTGAGCCTCTGACTCTTGATTTTGGCCCAGGTCATGATCCAAGTTTGAGATCAAGTCCCGAGTCCAGCTCTGCACTAAGCATGGAACCTACTTGGGGTTCTGTCTCCCCCTCTCTCTCTGCCCCTTCCCTACTCCTGGTGTCTCTCTCAAAATAAACAAATAAACATTAAAAAAAAAAAAAAAAGGAAAATAGGCTCCAGTGCTCTGAAATACTGTTTCTAGTCCTCAGAAAATGTACTGTAAGACATTTAGCAAATAATAAAGCCCTACCTCTTAGTTTAAACAGAGGTGGGCATAATAACATTTATCCCTTACAAACTTTAGAAAGTTCAATCCAACCAATTGACTAGACTCAACAATGCCAAGTGCCTGGTCATATAAAACAGATTAAACAGACACTTGTAGCTCAGAAATTAAATAACTTCAGGGGAGCCTGGGTAGCTAAGTCGGTTGAGCGTCCAACTTAAGCTCAGGGCATGATCTCACGGTGTGTGGGTTCAAGCCCCGCATCTGGCTCTGTGCTGACAGCTCAGAGCCTGGAGCCTGCTTCGGATTCTCTGTCTCCCTTTCTCTCTAGCCCTCCCCCCGCTTGCACTCTCTCTCTCTCTCTCTCTCAAAAATAAACATTAAAAAATAAATTAAAAAACTTCAGCAATTTATCTTAGTATTAAGTCGTATCTATCTTAACCATTCAGCAATTTTACTGGATCTTTTTTCTCCCCCTGAAGATAAAAAAAAAGGCTAAGCTCAGTTTTTCAAGTCTTGGGAGGAGCCCAGGCTTTCATCGGCCCTCAGAAGGAGTCCTCTGCAATTATGCCAATGGTAATTTACAATCCTCCCTTTTGCGGGAGTGGAGATCTGCCATAATAATGCTAGATTTTTGCTCACTACTTCCTGTGGGCCATGTTCTGTTCTACATGCTTTGTGTATATTATCTCAATTACTCCTCGCAGCAGCTCTGTTGAAGTAACATTATTATCCCCATTTTACTGAGAAAGACACTGAGGTCAGGATGGTGGAGCGCTTGCCCAGGTTCAAACAGCTGGTAAATGGAGGAGCCAGGATTTATACAGAGTTTTGAGGATTCTCTGGACCTGAACCCAAACTGGCATTTCTAGAGACCATCAGAATATCCCCTACCTTCTTAGCTTCCTGCTAGATCCTTTCCCGGAAACTATTCTTAGAGACTTGCAGAGAAGCGTTAGGGTGCACGGCCAGTTTAAAAGCTGGAATTTGCATTTAAGTATTCAGGCTGGCATCAACAAAGCTTTTCTCGGTGCGACTTGCAGGGTTTGTTGTACCAAAATCAACAGGACTATCTGAAGGGATCTTGGACATCATGGAACCCTTCCCTCCTTTATTTATAAATGAGATTGCTAAGAATTAGAAAGATGACAATTTGTTCAAAGGCAAATAAAATAGCAGTGGCAGGACTAGAAAGCTAAGACTGTTGAGATTGCAACAGTGGGCGTACACATACCCCCTCCTCTACCAACCAAAACTCTGTCCTGTATGAACTAGCTGGGTGAAATGGGCAAGCTGCTTAGCCTCTCTGTGTCTCAATTTCCTTTTCCATACAATGGTAATAATAATGCTCCCTACCTCTAGGGGACCGGACTGAAGATTCAATGAATTACCGTCTGTGTAAGAGCGTTTGCAACAGGCGTGGCACGTGGAGAGTGTCATAAAAAGGTTTTTTTTTTTTAGTTTTATTTAAAATAGAATTAAACTGTTAAACCAAATCATTTTGTATGACTTTCCTTTTTATTCACAGAATAATTTCAGGTTTAAAAGTCTAAAGTTTAAGGCAACATAGCATAGGGGCTCAAAGTATGCCTTGGAGGGTTACATAACACTTCACCTAGGTTTCCACATCTGTTAAAGGAGATAATAAATAGCATCCGACTCGTGGCATTCATTATTTAAATGAGGGCTAGATACACTAATATACTCAAAGAACTCAGAACCACTCCTGGCACAAATAAACCTCAGTCACTGTGAATTACTGTTATTAAGGCAACATACAGAAAATTAATTAGTAGGCTAAATTTATTACTCAGTTGTTAGGGACAGCCATAAACTTACTGTGCTGAGAAGTCTTTATAGTTTAAGTATATTGGAAAGAAAAAATAGACCTTACGAAATGAGAATCGAGGCTACTGCAAGGTCCCCAGTAGAACGTAGAACTAATGACAGGTGTGTGCCCCTCAGGGTCCCATCATCATAATATGTAACAACAAATGCGAGCGCAAACTGCTTACATGGCTGCACTTGGTCATGAGTATTGCTTTTCCGCTACTGAGGCAGGTTCCATCAGAAAGGCCAGGCTAGCCATGTAGTCTGGGCCCCATTCTGTCCGAGGAGTGCCCAACATGGGCCAGGTGCCTGTTCATCTATTTACATTTCTAGACGAAAGTCTTTTCCATACTAGTTTTCTCTTTCATCATTTTGGGTTCTTCAAGATGCAGTTTTGAAATTCTCTTTTTGGGTTAAGGAACTTTAAAAAAAAAAAAAAAAAAAAGCCCTTCAGATGGCTCAGCCGGTTAAGCCTCTGACTTCGGCTCAGGTCATGATCTCGCATTTGTGAGTTCGAGCCCCACATTGGGCTCTGTACTGACAGCTCAGAGCCTGGAGCCTGCTTCAGATTCTGTGTCTCCTCCTCTCTCTGCCTCTCCCCTGCTCACACTCGTTTCTCTCTGCCTCTCAATAATAAATAAATGACGAAAAAAAATTTTTTAAAAGCCATCCAACAACGTAAGATTAGAACAAACTAAATCTATGAATTTGTATTTGATGGGAATAGCATTTTTGTCTAAATGCAAAAATACATTTTATGGTCAAATAAAGGATAGGATTGATATTTGTGGAGGTTGTTTTCTGTAGACCCAGACTATTTATTTTGTATTTTTTGGCTAAAAATCATTGGGTGAATATTTAGACTAAGTTTTTGAATGACTCACTCTGAAAAGTATTTTGAGACTTTTTTTTTCTTTCCAGGGAAATCATCTTTGAGCTTTTTTCCTTCAAAAAGGGATGAATCTCCTTAAATGGATGGCAAATTATATGTTTTTTAAAATATTAAGTCACTACAAATTGGTGGATCCATTTGCATTAACAACTTCAGTCAAACACTGCCTATCACTCTCTAAAACCAGATGAGCTCCTTATTACGTGTGTCATCTATTTCTTCATGATGTCAGAGAAGCACTGGGCTGGTGTTGGGTCTAAATATGGTCATAAACCACAGTAGGAATTATAAAGCCTGCCATCCTGGGAATTTTGCCTTTACTACTGAGCCGGGGGCACATTAGGGTTTCTACCATCTGAAAATACATTTATTCAATTTTAAACTCACCCCGAATCCTTACCCCATCAGTAATTGCTAGCCTGTGATATGGCCCTGCATGACAAACAGGACATTTGGCTGATTCATTGCTAAGATAACAAAGGTTTTTTTGCTCAGGATGTTGCCAAAGACTAAAAAAGCTTATGCAGATTCACCTGGAATGTCACAAAACATGTGTCTGTTGCAATAACGTGTGAGGTTTACCTTTGCTTAGGACACCACACTGCGAATCAGCCCTACTAAGGGCAGGAAGGGTGACTGTCAATCACATGGGAAGAAAACGGGGAGTAAACCCAGAGGTGGAAGAAAAAGAGAATCCTGGGGAAAGAAAAGAAGAAAAAGATGAAGTCAGATTAGAGTTGCTATGAAAGCTTTTTGTTTCGCAAATGAGCACATGATCATTTAGCTTGGAGATCATTTGTTTGTAGACAAGTGTCTTAAACTGAAACATTACAGTAACTTTTATTCTTTAGAAAATCTTTCAGGGGTGCCTGGGTGGTGCAGTCGGTTGAGCGTCCGACTTCAGCCAGGTCACGATCTCGTGGTCCGTGAGTTCGAGCCCCGCGTCAGGCTCTGGGCTGATGGCTCGGAGCCTGGAGCCTGTTTCCGATTCTGTGTCTCCCTCTCTCTCTGCCCCTCCCCCGTTCATGCTCTGTCTCTCTCTGTCCCAAAAATAAATAAAAAACGTTGAAAAAAAATTAAAAAAAAAATCTTTCAGCAAATGCAGAGTTGGACATTAATTTGCGTATTTTTCAGTATTTAAGAAATTCAACATAACATTGTGCTATTGACACAAATCCACTCGAGTCTAAGAACTGCTGAACATCTAAAAATGTTTAATAGCAGGGAAGAAACTTATGGTCAAATTTACAAAGAATTGCTTTTATGTTGAAAAATCTGAGGATCTTTATGTCTATACTGTCAAAGAAAGAAAATATGCCAGTTATTAGTTGTAATGGTGTATTAGGACAACTGAAGCAAAGCAGGCCAAAAATCTGCTTTGTCTTTGTGTAGGAATTTGGCCATGGCTTTGTTTTACAATTGCCTCATCACTCCATTTTGTACAGACATAACTTACAAGAGAATAATTTCACCTGTAGGAGTAAACAGCTTTGTTGGAAGCAGCTGCCCTTTCAGTAAAATACATAATTCATTTTGGGTTAAATTGCTTTATTTCTTTTTCAAGATCCATTTTAACTGCCTATCATAAGTCAGGCAGGTGCTGTGCTAGGTGGAAAGGATTAAACCTTATAAGACATAATTCCAGACCACAGGATCTTGCAGATCTCATGGACACAGGCACATAACCAATAATTTCAATACAATGTGAGTGTCACGAGAGAGTTATGATGTGGACCCTACAGCTGAATCTTGAGATATGAAGAAAATGTCAGCGAGGTGCAAAAAGGTGGAGAACAGTGGAATCAGCATGAGCAACTACGTGGATGCAAAATGCACTTCAGCAAGTTAGACTTTCAGAAGATAGCTTACACTTGACTTTTCCCCAGAACCCCCATAATCTCAGAGTGAAATACTTATTTTGAAAAACAAAACAAAAAACCAACAAAACCCATATCTATCTATCTGTCTGTCCATCTCTCTATCTCCTCTGATAAGTAGTAGAAACATATTTGGAATTAAGATGAAAGTAATTTGGGTGTTAAAAGACTCAAAATGTATACTCTTTACCATTAGATATCTAATTACTCCCTATTTATAACTGACTTCAACTGGCAAGAATTCTTGAATACTGAGAAGTATCGGTACATGGACGAATGAACCATATTCTCATTGGACCCACACCATCTTCATGAGCAAGAATGATTTTTGCTGAATTATATACTGCTTTAAAATGACAGTTTAATTTAAATGTTCAGGTGTGGGAAACCATTTCTCGAGATGTAGTATAAAGGGATAAAGCTGGGTGGGGAATCTGCTATTTGGGAATGCTTTGTATATTTCCGGCATGGTGGATAATGTTGCATTGATCCATGTACTGTGAGGATTGGATAAACTTGAGGATATTTTAGCGGGCTACAGGGCATTTTTGCAGAATCTAGACCTGATAATTGAATGTATTTCTACAGCAATTTGCAACGTCACTTGTATTAGATCAAAAATAATTTATCTTTGTTAATAAAGAATCCCATCATGATCTCTTCCCTCACTTTCATGTTCCTAGCAAAAATGAAGATTAGTTCAGGCCTAGTTATCCTTTTATGAATGTGTACAAGACATGTACAAGCATTCTTTACAAATTGGCACCAAAAGACTGTGCTTTCTAATTTCTAAACAGGCAATAATTTTTTAAATTTTTAATTAAACATTTTTTAAATGTTAATTTTTGAGAGAAAGAGAGAGAGAGAGAGAGACAGGGCATGAGTAAGAGAGGAGTATAGAGAGAGGGAGACACAGAATCCCAAGCAGGCTCCAGGCTCTGAGCTGTCAGCACAAAGCCCAGTGTGGGGCTCGAACTCACGAACTGAGAGACCATGACCTGAGCCAAAGTCATACCTTAACAAACTTGGCCACCCAGGTGCCCCTAAACAGGCAATCTTTTTGGGATAGTTACAAAACCCAATTCAGCCAGAATAATTGTTTGGTACTGTATGCAGCCTAAATACTTCATTTACTCACAAAGCTTCCAACTAAAAGATACCTCCCCTCCAAGAATAATCTACTTTTCAATACAAATATTCCCTTAAAGTAAAAAAAAAAAAAAAAAAAATTAGTTTTCTTCTGTTTTTTTGAATTCCCCATATTTTGTTTTCTCCAAGATCTTTTTAGCGCTTCAAGCAGTGAAGGCAAAAGTATGAAATGTGTTTTTTCTTTTTTCTAATCCACCAAAGTGAGAATTTTGCCAAAGCACTTTCCATTGCGCATAAAGTCCAACAGATACTGTCAATTGCGGTTTTATTGTCACAGCCGCCAAATAAATCTTTCATAGAAGATATATTTATGGGTAAGAGGCTTATAATTTGGAAATACTGATAGATAAAGTACTATGGTTAATACAGCATGGTAAATGATGTCAGGAAGCAAATTGAATTCTTGATAGAGCAAGAAAATTCAAAAGACTAATTTGGTGACCTAACTGCTAATCCTTCAGCTTATATAACCACGCATCTCGATGTGTTTGGAGCACAAACACACGCAAAATATGGAGCACAAAATATAACCTCAATGCTTGTGCACTTGATTGTACAATTTCTTCCACTTGTATTCTTAATCATTCAGAATCATCTGTATTCATTTCAGTTTCATGCCTGAGAACGTTTCTTGATTTATTAGTCTTACTTGCTTGAGATTACTACTTTAGAAAAAAACGAATACATTTATAATAATAGTAATAATAATAATAACAATAACAACAACAACGGGCTTACAGGAGAACAAAAATAATTTGAGTACATTACTAATACTATAGTAGTCGCTTGCACCCAGTTTTTTGATATCTTTTCAAATAGAGAGTGAATTGGACGATATCTTCTTGAAACATGTGCTGCCCAAAAGCCAAAACACAACAAAAATGTGCCTCTGCAACTTCCTCATTTCTTAAATCCCATGAACGTTAGACTCGAGAAAACTTTATTTTCATGGCGCGTTCTAAGTTGAGATATGGGGTGAATGCTTTCCAAGATTTTTTTCATCACAACATGAATGGAAAGGAAACTTAATAATGCTATAGCTGCTTTTTAAAAAATGCCAGCTTTGATGAAGTTGATGGCAATTAAACATAACACTTACAAATAAATTGAATAGAGCATCTGGCCAGCCAGTAAGTATGAATCATCTCCAATGGAAGTACCGAGTAATAGTAAAATAAATAAATAAATAAATAAATAAATAAATAAATAAGGTGATATGAAAACAAACAAAAACGTATTTCAGGCATGATTAGAGCCATGAGTAAAAACAATCCGAGTTGATGTGTAGCAATTTCTAATGCAACATAATTTTTGAAAATTATTTAGTGATTGTATAAATGTGACATGCCTAGAAAATGTTAATTAAACTGGTTTACACAATGGTTGAGATGTATAATTATTTAGCCATGCTCCCACAGTCATGAGCAAGGCAATTGTAAGCTCCAGTTCCACAAGGCTGTTTTGGATTGTAGCCCCTGGAGCTGGTGGTTGAATGAAGAACCTTTCTAGCCACTGAAAATGAAAAGGTCCTAGGAGTGTCCACCTCATTCGTCTTTGATTTCATTTACGGATGTTAGGAAGAACAACTTCAGTGGCGAGCCGAGCGAGTATCGACTCGCACACTGAATTATGGAAAGACAGCAGTAAGATATTTGGTGGGGGTCAGAATGAAAACTCCAGCCATTGGAAATTTTGATTCACAAGCACTCCATAAACATCTTAAAGACAGAGAGGAAGGAGAGATTGTTGAGAAGATGAGCCAGAGGAACTCTTAAAATCTGGACCATTTTTGCCACAATGTCCTGAAACTGATCTGAATGCCTGAGATTGATTTCCAGATCTTGGCCTGGAATTAGGCCTGTTGAATCAGGCTGTTGAAATAAAAACTGGGATTGATGATGGAAGCATTAAGTGGAAGGATACCTTGGATTTTGAGTTGCAAAACTTACAGACCAGAGGACATCACAGACATGTGCACGTGTGCATCAGTAAACCCAGGGCAACATAGAGCAAGGTCATCTTTGCGACACACTACTTTGTTTTGAGGTCTAGGAAAAATTGCCTGGTGAGAAAGTATGGCACAGTCAGAAAACCGTTGCTTCAAGCCTCCGACATAGACTGTCTTACACAATCCACCAACACCCAAAGTTGATTTCTTTGCCACAGAATTCTGTTACAGATCAGGTTTAGAAATGAATTTGTTCATATTTACGCTAGCAGAGTAGATACGTAAAACTCAGTGAAGAATCCTATGGTCTTTAGATTATGTTTTGGTTGTCATATGGCATAGTTTACGTCCTCTTGATGCCCGCTATTGTCAATATTATGAGCTAAGTAAAGACCTGGACGCTGGAGAGCTCTGGGCTTTGCCAAGTGGGCTTCATAAGACTAAAAAAAAAACAAAAACAAAAACAAAAAACAAAACCTGAAAGTGAAATTGAACCAAACAAATGTCAACTGTACAAGCACTGGAATTGATTTCAGACTAAATTTGCATATTTAAATTAAAATAAAATAGGAATAATTCATTATGCAACTCTTCTGTTCAGTTTGAATACACAGGATTTTTTTTTTCCTAGACTCTAATTAGAAAATTCAGATGTGGTCAAAATAACTTTGAAAGAGTTTATGTTTGTTCTGAAGCCAGCTGGGAGTATTTGTTAGGGAAGATTTGCTGTGGAGAGTGTTCAAAGGACTCTTCCGGAAGTGTAACGCCATAAGCATTCACTTGTAGCGATGTCATACGCTTGACGTGAACTAGATTCTCCTAGTTTAGACTTCATAGAACTAGTCTATGAATTTCTTCTTGCATTTCAAAGCAGAATATAATCCTTCTTCACAAAACAAGTAAAACACAGCAATAGCGACGCAAATTTTATCTCACACTATATTATGCCTAGGGAAGCTCATTTAAAGAGTATCATTTTTCACTCCAATTTTGGTTTTCCATAGACCACGATAAAGGGTTCAAGTCTGGGCCTAATTAGCAAAAAACATGGTGGGAATTTTTACCACCCTTAAAGAATGAATCAGTTAATTTAGGTTAAAAACAATCTATTCTGTTTTATCCTTATTTGAACACCTACACCTGATCGTGGCCAAATCTACCTTGAACTGTGTGCTATGATGCCAAAGCTCTGGTGAGCAATTTCAAAACATTTTAAACACAAGCCAGTATTTAAAATATAGCAAGACCAAAAAAATAAAAAAATAATAAAATAATAACATAAAATATAGCAAGACCCCACTTTCCGACTGTTTTGTGTAAAATCACTTTCTCATGCTTTTATCCCTCCATGACTCAGATATCTTCATGCTTTTTATAGGAAGTGTTCTAAAATTTTAGATTTCCCTGCATCTTACTCCCCCTACTGTTCAGTAGATGTATGTACTCCTTAAAGTAAAATTAAGTGCCCTGGTCAAAGCATACGCTTTTATACAAAAAATGAATGTCCTTCCGGGCTGCCCTCACCCCTTGGTTAAAATGTGAGGCAACCCAGATAATAAATATTTCTATCATCATTATTCCATCAATAGCATAATCTCACTGTATTCTTCCTGAATTCTTTTATGTAGAGGGGCTCACACCCTAGAAATGTTAATAAATCCATCACCAGGCACACAGCCAATTTTTCTTGACCAGAAGTACTATGCTGGCCGCATCTTCTACTCATGTTCCTTTCATGTGTGCATTTATTCAGCAAACATTTTTCAGAAACCTTCTAATTTTCAGATTTTATGTTTAACAGTGAAGATAGTAAAAGGATGTACTTCTTGACCTTGAAATATCCTATTCTAGTGGCGGACACTGATATGTAAAGGGACAATTTTTCTGCATGACCAGTGGAGATGAATTATGCACGTAGTTTTTGAGAACATGCATTCTCAGCTCTGAGCTAGCCCCAAACATTTTCTCACCTGCAAAATAGGAAGGCAATTGTAACCTACCTCAGAAGGTCTGTGTGAGGGATAAGTAATGTAAGGTAGATAAGGCCCTGGGTCTAACACATAGTCGATGTTGGGTAAACGCATGCTATTACTATTACTGGCCAGTGATAGTGCTATAAGCATCAAGGGCTATCTAGGTTTCCCGGAGAAGGCATTTCTCTCAATCATGTACTACTCGGAAATGCCTTCATCAGGTTTGGTACAGCATGTTGAACCAGTCAGAATTCAATCAGAAAGGTGGATCATTGTGAGTCCTAGGGCAAGGGATTTAGTACAGGAATGGGACCTAGGACTTTGGAGAAGGAGGTGGGGCAAATGAAGTTCCAGAAAGGAATTCGGAGTGTCGGAGAAGGAGTCAGCAGCGTGGGAAGCCAAGCATGTCCAACCACCAGAATGGGAGACTCCCGGGATTGCTGTGGGAAGCTATGTCTCCGGGTACTACGCTCCATGGGTCCACCACCAAGCATCGGGGGTGGGACCGGGGCTGCCATTGTTCCAAATGGTCATCCATTGGGAGGAAGAGTTGGGCATGGAACAGAGGAGGGAGAAGGTAAGCTGGATCCCACTGGCCCCTCTATGTCTGCTGTAACCCCACTGCTGCTTCGCTTCCCCCTTCTGCAAATTGGTCTTTCGGCCAGCTCTAACTCAGAAGCATACAAGGCAATATATTCCGAGAAAAATAGATCCAGTTTAACTGAGTTGACACAGTTAAAAAAACAAAAACAAACAAAAAAAAAAAAACCACCAGAGTCTGGGGCGCCTGGGTGGCTCAGTCGGTTAAGCATCTGACTCTTGATTTTGGCTCAGGTCATAACTCGCAGTCGAGTTTGAGCCCCACGTCAGCTCTGCGCTGACAGTATGAAGCCTGCTTAGGATTCTTTTTCCCTCTCTCTCTTTCAAAAATAAATAAACATTAAACACACACACACACACACACACACACACACACACACCAGAGTTCATCTGTCACTAACTTGGCATCCATACACACCCCTTTAGCCATATTTAACTTACAAATAAAGACATGAGAAAATCACCTAACGTGATACAACGATCTCTCACACAACTGAAAACACACGAAGGCTCTCTCTAAAAAAGACTATAAATTCAGCGCGTTCTTCTTTGAGTGATGTTCATTCTTCTCACAGCCAACCCTCTGCCATCCTGTAGCTTAAATACTGAGATACGACAAAGTTAACCACTGTTACCCTATCTTAAATTAGACAAATGAAGAGCTGAAGTGGGGGAAAAAGACAAGGACAATGTTTATATTTCATATTCCCTTCCCTTTCAGCAAGCAGACTGGCTGGTTGTGATTCTCTTTGGGTGATCCAAACCTTCATTCCTGAAAGTTCTGTGCCAGGAGCATTCCTGCCTATGTCAGGCTGTTGTCGTTTTACATCAGAGGACATAAGAATTTGAACAGGCACCATCAGGACCTCCTGCATTCCAGATAACGTCGTTGCTAGCATTGTGTAATAGCAAATTTCCCCTTGACAGTCAGAATCAACAGCATCACCTAACTCTTATCATTGCCTGCAGGTTCACTGGCACAAAGATCCCAAGAACCCGCATGGCAATCTTAAATTCCAGCTGACTGGAACCAAAACTGTGTCTCTTGTTGAAAGCATTCCTTCCTTGAGCACTAAAATCTTTAGACCCAGCAGAACCCAAACTTGCAGCGTCTCAGAAGCAACCATGTCACTAGTAAGTCATTAGGGATGATAGTGAGAGGAATCACTCCCATTTCTGTCCCTTGATTATCGGACACATGAATCATGGCTATGGGAGAAACACCAATGCATACTGGCTGCTAACTCAGAGAATAGGACACATTCTACAGTATATTCTCCAGGCCTGTAAAGTATTGCCACATAGCTATTGCTGTGGCTTAGTCTTCAAAAGGCCATTCTACTGTTCTGTCAGGCCAGTTGTTTAATATTTTTTAAAAATGTTTATTTGTTTGGACAGAGAGAGAGAGAGAGAGTGTGTGTGTGTGTGTGTGTGTGACTAGGGGAGGGGCAGAGAGAGAGGGAGACAGAAACCCAAGCAGGGCCTCATGTCATGAACCATGAGATCATGACCTGAGCCAAAATCAAGAATCTGACTCTTAACCGACTGAGCCACCCAGGCCTCCCAAAACTCTATAGCCGTTAAACAATAACTCCCTATTCTCTCCACATAACCCTTGACAAACACCGTTCTATTATATATCTGTATGATTTTGACTACTTTTCAGTACCGCATATAAGTGGAACCATACAGTATTTGTCTGGATTGTTTCATTTAACATAACGTCCTCTAGATTCTTCCATGTTTAGCATGGGTCAGAACTTCCTTCCTCTTTAAGGCTGAACCAGATTCCATTGTTTACATTTTCCATATTTTGCTTATCCGTTCATCAATCAATGGACGTTTATGTTTCCATGTGTTAGCTATTGCGAGTAATGCTGTTATGACTATGGATGTACAAATACCTCTTTGAGACCCTGCTTTCAATCATTTGGGGTATATAGCCAGAAGTGGAATTGCTGGGTCATATGTTAATTCTATTTTTAATTTTTTTTGAGGAACCACCATAGTGTTTTCCGTAGCAACTGTACCATTTTAAATTAGCACCAACAGTGCAGTATAACAAGGGTTATACTTTCTTCACGTACTCACCAAAGCTTGTTGGTTTCTGGTTGTTGGTTTCTCCCTTTAGTAGCCATCCCAAAACTAAAAAATTAAAAACAAACTAACAAAGTATAGTATCCATCCCAGTGGGTGTGAGGTGAGATCTCATTGTAGTTTTGATTTGCATTTCCCTACTTATTTGTGATATTGAGAACCTTTTCATGTGCTTATTAGCCATTCCTGTAACTTCCTTTGAGAAATTCTATTCAATTTCTTTGCCCATTCTTGAACTGTTCTTTTTTGTTTGTTTGTTTTGTTTTGTTTTTTTGTTTTTGTCTTCTGTTGTTGAGTTTTAGGAGTTCTCTATATATTCTGGATACTAATCCATTGTCAGATTATGATTTACAAATATTTTCTTCTATTCTGTGAGCTGCCTTCTTACTCTGCTGATAGTGTCTTTTGATGCACAAAAATTTAAAATTTGTATAAAGTCCTCCAATACATCTATGTTTTCTTTTGTTACCCATGTCTTTGGTGCCTATCCAAAAAATCACTGTTAAATCCAATGTTTTGAAACTTTTTTTCTTATGTTTTCTTCTAAGAGTTTTATTGTTTTAGGTCTTACTTTTAGGTCCTTGATCTATTTTGAAAAAATTTTTTTTTTCAACGTTTATTTATTTTTGGGACAGAGAGAGACAGAGCATGAACGGGGGAGGGGCAGAGAGAGAGGGAGACACAGCATCGGAAACCAGGCTCCAGGCTCTGAGCCATCAGCCCAGAGCCCGACGCGGGGCTCGAACTCACGGACCGCGAGATCGTGACCTGGCTGAAGTCGGACGCTTAACCGACTGCGCCACCCAGGCGCCCCTCCTTGATCTATTTTGAATAAATTTTTGTGTAAGGGTCCAACTTAATCCTTTTGCATGTAGATATCCAGTTTTCCCAGTACCGTTTGTTGAAAAGGTTGTCCTTTCCCCACTGAATTTTCTTGGTGCCCTTGTCAAATATTATTTGACTGTATATGTCAGGGTTTATTTCTGGTCTCTCTCTTCTATTTTATTGGTTGAGATATGCCAATATCATACTGTTTTGATTACTATAGCTTTGTACTAAGTTTTAAAATCAGGAAGCATGAATCTTTCGGTTTTGTTTTTCTTTTTCAAGATTGTTTTGACTATTTAAGTTCCCATGAGATTCCATATTAATTTAAGGGTCAGTTATTGTATTTCTGTGAAAAAATGTCATTGCGATTTTGAGAGGGATTGCATTAGATCTGTAGTATTGATATTTTAACAATATTAAATCTTCCAATCCGTGAACATGGGTTGTGTTTCCATTTATTTACATCTTTAATTTATTTTGGTAATGCTTTTTAATTTTAATTGTACAAGTGTTCATCTCCTTGGTTAAGTTAATTCCTAAGTATTTTATTCTTTGCAATGGTATTGTAAATGGAATTGTTTTTATAATTTCTTTCTCAAATTGTTTATTGTTCATGTACAGAAATACAACTGATATTTTTATGTTGAATTTGTACCCTGCTGCTTTGCTGAATTCATTTCTTCTAATATTCTCTCGTGGAATTCCTAGGGTTTTCTGCAGATAAGATAAAATCATCTACAAACACATCATTTTAGTTCTTCCTTTCCAATTTGGATGACTTTTATTTATTTTTCTTGCCTAATTGCTCTGGCTAGAACTTTTGGTACTATGTTAAGTAGAGGTGAAAGCAGACACCTTTGCCTTACTCCCCGTCATAGAGGAAAAGATTTTAGTCTTTCACCATCGAGTATGATGGTCACTGTAGGTTTTTCATATATGTCTTCTATTATGTTGAAGTGGTTTCCTTCTATTCACAGTTTGTTGAGTATTGTCATTAAAGGGTATTGAATGTTGTCAAGTTATTTTTCTGCATCAATTGAGATGATCCATGTTTTTTCCCTGCATTCTGTTGATGTGGTTGGTGTATTACTTTGATTTTCACATGGTGAACCACTCTTACATTCCAAAAAGAAATCCCTCTTACTTAAGCTATACAATCTTTTTAATTTGCTGCTGAATTTGGTTTGCTAGTATTTTCTTGAAATTTTTTGCATCAATATTCATAAAGGGTATTGGTTTGTACTTTTCTTTCGGTGTCTTTGTCTGGTTTTGGTATCACAGTAATAAGATATAGTTATACAATAAGTTAGGCAGTGTTCTCTTCAATTGTCTTAGAAAAGTTTGAGAAGAATTGGTATTTGTTCTTTAAATGTTTGGTAGAATTCACCTGTGTAGCCATTTAGGTTCAAGGATTTTGTTGTTGTTTTCGTTGGGAGATTTTTGATTACTGATTATAGGTCTATTTAAATTTTCTATTTCTTCATGAGTTAATCTTGGTAGGTTTTATGTTTCTAGAAACTGCCCATTTCACCTAGTTTATCCAACTTCTTGGTGTACAATTGTTCATAGCACTCCTTTTTAGTATTCTTATGATCCTTTTTATTTCTGTTGAATGAGTACTAATGTCCTCACTTACATTTTTTATTTTAGTAATTTGAAACTTCGCTTTTTTTATCTTAGTCCATGTAGCTAAATATTTGTCTATTTTGTTGATCTTTTCAAGGGATAAGCTTTTAATTTCATTTTCTTTCTTTTTTTTAAAAAATTTTCTGCTTTATTTATCTCTGCTCTCATCTTTATAATTTCCTTCCTTCTGTGACTTTGGATTTAGTTTGTTTTTCTTTTTCTGGTTCCTTAAGTTGTAAAGTTAGGTTGTTGACTTGAGATTTTTCTTCTTTTTTAATGTTAGTGTTAAAAGCTGTATTTTTCTTTTTTAGCATCACTTTCATTACATCACATAAGTTTTGAAGTGTTGTGTGTTTGTTTTCATTTGTCTCTAAGTATTTCTAATTTCCCTTGGGATTTCTTCATTGATCCATTAGTTGTTTAAAAGTGTGTTGTTTAATTTCTACAATTTTTTTTTTGAATTTTCCAGTTTTGCTATTGATTTCTAACTTCATCCCATAGTGGCCAGAAAAGATTCTTTGTATGATATCTATCTTGTAAAATATATTGAGACTTAATTGGTGGCCTAACATATGGTCTGTCCTGGAAAATGTTCCACATGTACCTGAGAAGAATATGTATTCTGCTTCTGTTGGGTGTTCTGTATGTGACTGTCAGATCTAGTTAGTCTATTACACTGTTTAAGTCATCTATGTCCTTACTTATCTTCTGTCTGGTTGTTCTATCCAGTATTGTAAGTGGAGTAAATTCATGCTTGGCTTCTCAGATTGACTGGTTGGTGACTTCTCTGACTGTAACTTAGCTTGCAAGACTTTACTTGCCCCAGCTCCTCCCACAATTATGTACAACCGACTTTCTGCATAAATACCTTATTCTATAACTCGTGGAAATTCTGCTCCTCTCACTGAATCCTGATGGATGATTATTGGCACTGGAAGTGGTTTCAGGGGAGGAGAACCTAAATGATGAGAATCTGGAATAAGTTCTCTGACTCTATTAGATTTAAATGCATCACTGACATGTTTCCAGAAGTAGAGGGGGCATTGGTGGTCCACACACTTCCCACCCCCAAGCACCCGTGTGCATATTCCTGGAGCAACTTGCAAAGAGCTTGCGGGAGCCATGGCGAGCTCCTCTGATTATCAGAGATCTCTGTTCTGATCACTGATTGCTGCTTCTGAACACAGAGGTGCAGACAAAGAGGCAGGTAGTCCTGTTGCCCCTCCCCCGATTGTCACGAGCCCCGGTCAATCCGAGAAACCAAGCATGTTCAGCTGCCAAAATGGTACTGAGGAGGGATGGCTCTTGGGACAGTCTATGGAAAGCTTGTGACCTCTGTTTAGTTACTGCTTCTGTAGGTCTGCCACCGGTCACCTGGGGCCACTGTTGGAAAACAGGGTCAGTAGCTAGGAAGAAGAGCTAACCATGGAGTGGAGGAAATCACAGACAAACTGGAACCTGCTGGCACCCCTACATCTGTCTGTCATCATAACTTTAATGACCTTCAGGAGTAACTGTGGATGCCTTATTTCCACCTTCTGCACATGGCTCTTTAGGCTACTCTCACCTGGAACCATACATGGGAGAGGATCCTGAAATATCATTCAGAAATGTTACTGACATGACATAGTATTAATTTGTGACCATGATGACAGTCCTTACTAAAAACTACTAAAAACCCAATTTTAGAATTTGTACCAAGTTGATTTTTACTTCTTCTTGTCTTAGGAGACATGTAGTCTTGTTGCCTTTTCCACCAGAAGAAATAGTCCACGTTTTCAAGAGCAATTTTGAAGGCACTGGCAAGAACCATCTTTTTTTTTTTTGTCATCAATCATAACACATAAAATGAGTCAATGAACAGTTTGAAAATATTCCTTGAAAAGAAAATCCCTTGTATTATTTTTTAAATTTGCAAAGCGTTTAGTTAACATGCAGGAAAGGAGGAGGTGGATAAATAGGAATTACATAGTAAGGCAGGTGTGATGTGTTTTCAGACGGCAATTACAATTATTACATGAAATTATTACTAGGTATCTTGAGCTATTTAAACGGTCTCTCCCTTGTGCCATCATTGCGGTGATACAAAACAAACCCAACAACACTGGACGCTGTGTTACCTAGTATTTTGTCAGATGAAAAGCATGCAAACAAGTCCACGTAGAATCCCCCATCTGAAGAGATGGGATAGATACTACCGGTATTATTTGGCAGCAAGGGAATGTTTAATTCTTTCATTTCCTACCCTCCATTTGTCCTGAGATTTCATGAGTAGAGATTATTTTCTTTAACTTCTTAACATGGCACACTTAAAAAATACATTAAACGTTTACCCATGTTTGTAGGGAGCACTATTCACAACAGCCAAAAGGTGGGAGCAACCCAAATGTCCATCAACAGATTAAACAGATGAACTTTTGTGCATATACATATAATAGAATATTATTCAGCCTTAAAAAGGAAGGAAATTCTGACCCATGCTAAGTAGGTATGGATGAATGTGCGACATGAATGAGCCAGTCACAAAAAGGCAAATACTGTATAATTCCACTTATACAAAGTACCTGGAATAGTCAAATCCATAGATTCAGAAATCAGATTAGAGGTTGCAAGAGCAATGGGAAGTTATTGTTTCATAGGTAATAGAGTTTTAATTGAGGAAGATGAAAAATTCTGGAGATAGAAGGTGGTGATGGCTGCACAACAGTGTGGATGTATTTAATGCCACAGAACTGTATACTTAAGGTGATTAATATGGTAAATTTTGTTATGTTTTGCCACAATTGTAAAAAAATAATAAAAATTTATTGAGCAATGTTATTCACTGCTCAGTATAAGTTAACCCAGGTACATTCATATACGTACTGAGCATTAGGAATGGCGGTCATGACTGATGAGGAGAAAACAAAGGCTGTAAACTTGGAGTGTAGGACACTGACTCTGGGACAGCACCTTAAGAAAGGTGATGATGTCGAAAGGAAGTGTAATTCACCAAAGACTACCTGGGAAGTCTTGGGATGCAACGTGAAAACGGTGTGCAGGGGATACAATGTGGGATAGCTGCCCCACTTACAGCAATTCCTTCCTCCATGAGGCCACCACTGATAACAGGAGTCCCCACTGTCCACACTTACATGACATGACTTTAGCTTCCTGGCCATAGCTAATTGACCCAGGGGTAGTCACCTGCCCTGAGCTTGCCAGTCAGATTTTAAAATGTGGAACAGGGAGAATCAGAGACCAGCAGCTCTTGAGGTTGGATCACATTACGTGATCAGCAACGCAACACACAGAGGGTCCCCAGGATGGTCCAGTCACAGAAGTTCCTGGGGTTCCCCTGGCTCCTGCAGTGGTAAGCCTGTTTGGTTTGGGTTTGGATTAGATCCAACAGGGTCATTCCAGTCCCCCTTGCCTTCTTTTCCCATTTTTGTTCTGTTTTCTCTTGTTAGCTAGCATCGGCTACTGCACTCACAACCAGAAGAACTTAAACTAACACGGGAAGGCACGGAGGAGTCTGATCGCGGCGGTCAGGGGGCCTTCTCTCTCTGACCTGTGCCGCCCTCACATTTCAATGTCAGGAAGGGAGGTACGTGGTGCAGTCGGTGAGTACACTCAAATCCCAACTAACAAAGAGTTTTTGACAAACTGATACCACTCATTCTTACAACATAGACTTTTACTAATATATTAAGTATTGTCACACATACACTCAAAACTTCCAAGTCACAATCAAAGGGCACTCAGTTAGCAACTGACATAATAACTCTTACAGAACACTCTCTTCCATTTTCCTGTGATAACTACTACGAGCACTTTCTTTGTCTCTCTCAGTGGCTCCACAGAAGTTCAAGGCTTCAAAGTGAAGAGTAGATACCCTACAAAAATGTAATTATCATGATTAGTTTATCAGTCACCGTAGTAGGTACATAGTTTCCTTCCCTTAAGGCTTACTCTCACCCGTGGAGAAACATAAATAAATACTTAAGACTTAAAGAAGGCACGTGATAGCTCACTGACCTCAAAGAAAAGCTCTTGCTAAATGGAATTTTCGAATATCTTCATCTTGGATACACCTGGCCTGTCAGCGACTTCGTTTGAGGCAAATGTCATCACAGGATACACTCTTTCCTGATACCCTCTGTGACAGCATCTACCTCAACAGAAGCCTGATTTAAAACATAGGTACAAACATTAAAAAAGAAAGTCTATCCCATCTGCTGTGCTGAGCAAGGGCGGCTTGGACGGGAGCCAGAGAAGTGAGGACTAATGATCTGTTTTCCCTTTGTGCCAGCCCCCAGATATACAGGCCCCTGAGGCAGCAACGGCAGATGATCCAGGAATTTGTTAGCGATGCAAATTCTCAGGCCCCACCCTAGAACTCCTGACTCTCCGAAAACTCAGGTCAGTCCAGCAATCTGTGTGTTAACGAGTTTACCAAGCCCCCCAGCTGATTCCGGATGCTCGGTTTGAGAACCACTGCCCCAGGCTCTACCTACCGTCAAGCCTGCTCAAGCTCCTTTCAGGTAAGTTACCCTTTGGTTCTGAGGAGGCTCAGACAAGAGAATGTGGGTGGGTGGAGAAACAGTCCCCTCTGAGGAGGCAGCAAGATCAAGGACAAAACTGAACCTGTATGCCTTCTCCGGGGGGAAAGGAGGGCAGGTTTGGGGGAGTGGGGAGGGAAAGGTTGTAGGGGGGGGCTGTTACCAGAATCCCCTGAATTCCAAGGTCCTTATTATTCCATCACGATGACTCAAGGGAAACTCAGACTTACTGGAATGGCTAGGATGCTAAAGGGATTTCGGGATGCTGAAGTTCATCCCTGCCTTCTTGCTTCAAGGTTAGGAACCACAGCCTCATCACAGCCCCCGCGGCGACTTTCTTCCATTGCTCTGAGTGGGAAAATACAAAGCAGACCTTTCCCACTGTATGAGTTTGCTAGAGCTGCTATCCCCAAACCCCGAAGACCGGGGCACTTCAACAGCAGAAGCTTGGTTTGTCGCGGTTGTGGAGGTTGGAAGTCCAAGGTCAAGGTATTGGCGCGCTTGGTTTCTTTTGAGGCCGCTCTGGCTTTAGAGGCCACCTTCTCCCTAAGCTTCCACGTGGTCTTCCTTCTGTGTCTGTGTCCCAGGGTCCTCTTCTTCTAAGGACAGTAGTCAGATTGGATTAGGGCCCAAGCCCAATCTCCAAAAACAGTCACATTCGGAGCTGTGAGGGGTTAGGGCTTCAGTTATGACTTCAGGGGAACAGCATTCAGCCCATGACACTCAGAGAGTAAGTGCTGACCGGGCAGCCTTCAGTGACATCCCTTCGTACCTTTGTCACTCCAGATACTGCCTCCCTGTCCTGCCACATGCTGACAACAAAACCGGAAGGAGCTCTTTAACTCAGGGCTTTATCAAGACAATTAAAAGACTGTAAATGATTGCTCTCATATAATTCAGTAAGAAATGGGCTCTTCAGTTTACGTGGTATAGTTATACTTACACATATACATTTGAAAGGGCTGTGCAGTAAAGTTCCAGTAAAAACACAACCTGATAAAAATAGGTAAATCTTTAAACCATTGTGGCTAAGTGCATTTTTTTTTCCTCTCTGGATTCTTTAGGTCATCGTTCAGATAGAGCAGCCAGCTCTTGTCGTCTTTTTTCTGTGCCTTTTATTAGAGCCGCCACCACAAATTGCAAAAAAGCACCTTGCTTCAGGCCTCTCTTTGCTCTAACTACAGACTGTAAATCCTCATACCTGCTTACTGCTAGGAAGTTTTGTTTCACCAGGAAACTGCTTCCTCCAGTGGACAGAATGCAAAATGCCTGCTGTCAGTCACTTATCACCCAGGAAGCATGCCTCCCTCTGTCTGGACATCACTCTAAATGCTTTCTCTATCTTATGCTGTTTGTGGGGGTTGGGGTGCTTTGGGTTGGCAGGGGGACTATCCTGGCCTCAGTAACCCCTTGAAAACAGAGCCTGAGACGAGGATTTGCATACAGATTCTTCATCACCTTCTGAGACCACTGCTTTCTGGTGAAATGACCTCACGTGTCCAAAGGGTAGACTCCTTCACCATTCAAAAAGCAAGGTGTTCAAAAGTGAAGCCCAGGGGCGCCTGGGTGGTTCAGTCAGTTAAGCACCCGACTTCGGTTCAGATCGTGATCTCACGGTTTGTGAGTTCAAGCCCCATGTTGGGCTCTGTGCTGACAGCTCGGAGTGGGGAGCCTGCTTCGGATTCTGTGTCTCCCTCTCTCTCTGTCCCTTCCTTGCTCGCACGCTCTCTCTCTCTTTCAATAAATAAACATTACAAAATTTTTTTAAAAAGTGAAGCCCATGTTTTGCTTAAAGATTAGGGCTCCAGGTCTCCCGGGACATCTTTAAATGTTAAATTATTTTCAATCAACATATGTTCCCTGGCACTAGGTCCTCAGATTCTCCAAGTACTATAAGAGGTATGTGGCTTTCGAAGAGCCAGTCCTCACCCCTTTACCATCACACATGTAAATCAAAGATCTAGTGTGCCCCTGATTTTCAGACCTTACCACTGGGGTGAACCACATTCGGGAATGGTACGCCACCCCTGAGAAGGTAAAGAAGGCCTGTTTGGTGATTTCAACACTCGAGGATGCTCCTGCCCCATAGAGCTTAAGAAACTAAAGCAATGCATTATTGACAATGACGTTTTAAATCCTACACACCAGAACTTGTGAAAGCCAAGGCCACTACTACCCTGGCCCAGTATTGAAGAAAACCAGCAGTGACCAAATATCGCACTAACCGAATTGCAAACCTAGATTAGGAGATCATTCTAGGTCTAAGGAGGCAGGGATATATGAATCAGCAGAAGGAGCTGATGAGGGGTGAAGGAAACGAGAGAAAGAAAAGAGAAAAAGGCTTTGCAGCTTCCAAAAGGAAGCGCTTATTTGCTGTAACTATTTCTATAGCTGTTACATTTCCGCCGTGTTGTGATTATTTATAGACTGTCAAAGGAGTCTCTCTTTTTCATGTGTAGGTTCCAATTAAAATCTGTCAGCAGTTCATCAGCCCTGTGAAGGTAGCGCTAAGTCTGTGTTCGTGTCGCAGATAACTCACGCAACCTGGCTCCCGCTTCCCCAAATCAGTTTCTTTTATGATGAGAAATAAACGTTTGGAGCCTCTTATTTAAAAGATAAGCAGGGGGGGGAGGGTGAGTCTGGGTGGCTCAGTCAGTTAAGCATTCGACCCCTTGATCTCAGTGCAACTCTTGACCTCAGGGTCATGAGTTTGAGTCCTGCGTTGGGCTCCACCCTGGGCACGAAGCCTACTCAAATAAAAATAAAAATCAAAGATAAGCAGGGAATGGGCTTGGCGGTGATTTTCACTACCGGCCTCTCCATGTGTTCCATTCCATAAGCACAATGTTCTACCTCAGTGTTTTGTTCCTCCTTGATGGAGCAAACACGGTTTTGTTTTGTTTTTTTGTTTTGTTTTGTTTTTTTCCTTTTCCTGTGGAATATGAATTTCCTCTCAGCCTCTCACAGTTCAATGATTCCTGGCAACATCAAAGAACTGAGACAACAAAATGGGATGCTTTCTGAACATAAAGATGCTGGGTCCTTCAGTCTCTCTCAAGAAATAATGGTGTCAGCAACACCTCTCAGCCAAGATCATCATCATCTCAAACAGCCTTGAGGAGCTGGAAAAAAACTAGATTGTCATAGCATGGGTATATATGCCATTTTCAAGCCAGAAATGCATCATTTTGTAATGATTACTGAATCTCAGGTATTGGGGGGGCAGGGAACAATGAAGCATAAGAAAAATCTGGAAATTCATAATGGCTCGGGAAGAAACTTCTGTTTAAATAATAAAAGGCAGCCATAAGGAATGCTACTCCACAAATATTACTCCGAACCGCAGCTTAGGAACATTCGAGGTGGTAGATTTTCCTTTTATGTGAGAACAAAATAAAAGTAACTCCCAACAAACTGTAACATGCCTTCTCCGTTCACATCCGTCTGCTGAACCCCTCTCCCCTTCTCTTCGGAGGCGGCCGCCACTAGCTTGTCCTGCCTGCGTAAAGCCCACGACAGGTGAGTGACCTCACCGTGGGAAATGACAAAAAGGAAGGCTGATTGCTTCCTGATGCTTGGAGTGTCTGTATCCGATGGTGCGCCTGACACGGCCCAGGAGAGGGGTCACTGAGTCCGTCCGCAAACAGGCCTGTGAACTTGTTGTTCGGGCCAAATGAGTTAGTCCAGATGGGGATATCCATTTATATAAGCGGATTTGAGTCAGCGTTGTTCCAGAATAGTAGGTGCTGATACCAAGTCCTAAAAACCAAGACTCCGTTTTTAGTTTTTAATCGACACTTGCAGTAGGTCAGTGGTTCTCTAATAGGGGTGATCCCTCCCCACCCCCAGGGGACATTTGGCCACGCCTGGGGATGTTGGGATATTTGGGTTGTGACAACTGGGGTGTGTGCGCGCTACTGGCCTCTAGTGGGGAGAGGCCCGGGAGGTTGCCAAGCATCCTCTAATGCACGGGCACCCCTCCCCAACTCTGCTCCACAAAACAAAGAGTTAATTGGTTCCAAACGCCGATCCGTGCCCACGGTAAGAAATGCTGTGATACGTTAAACGTGGCCACAGACGCCTTGCCACTTCTTCCATCAAGAAATGGAATCTCTCTCCCCACTTGGGGCCTGCCTGCACTGACTGACTGGATGCAGGGGACACGATGTTCAAATTCCAGAACTAAGTGTCCAGAGGCCTTCGAGCCTGTGCTCCCCGAGACCATGAAGCCTGAAAGAAGCCCAAGAGGCAAGATCAAGGTGACAGAAAGACCCCGCTGTTCAGCTACACCCACAAGGTCAACAGGCAAACACCCCCAGCTACTCCACGGCGTGGTAAGAAAAAATAAACAGCTGTTTTAGGTTACTAACATTTGGGCTGTTAGGCCAGGCAGCCACAGGTAACCGACATGGCCGGAAGGAGAGCTAACCTCGCTGTCGAGAGAGCCGAGTCTCCCCAGCGTTCTCCAAAGCCACGGTCCCTCAGATCTTTACAACAGGCTCCGGAGAGGGCACATCTAAAGCTACGGCTCCTTCGCTTCCACTGACACAACCAAACCAATGAAATTCTGGACATTTCTGGAGAAATCAGCCTTTCCTGGTGCAAACATTCTAACTACCTGCTTTCCCTCCTTCATCTCCAGTCAGCGTCATCTGAAGCACGTTGAGGGGAAGAGAAGACGATAGGGGAAAAAGAACACAGTGCAGAAATGAGAATCCCAGTTAAACCACTAGGCGGTTGCATGCTTCTTGAGTTCCACACGACGTCCTCTGGAAGACCCCAGAGGAGACGTAGTTCTCCTCACAAGCGGTGGAAGGACTAATGGCCTGCATTCCTGAGGAATGCTCTCCCTTTCCTGCTTCCTGAGCAGCAGAGTTCTCTAAGCCAGCCAGCTCACGCCCAAGTGTGCAGCACAGGAAATCCGATTGCGGGGGTCCCTCCACCCCAACCTCCTGGCACTGTTCTCTGTGGCACAGGAGCAGGGCTCGTTGACTCCACCCTGCCAAGGAATCTGTGGGTAAAGCTCTCTGTCTTGAACACAGCATCTTCCAGGGCTTGGTAAGGAAGAAGGATGCCTTTGCATTGGGAAAAACTCATTGTGTGCAGCGTCTGAAGGAAGCAGGATTGACTGTGGTCTGTGGGGAAGCATCAGCCCCGTCAGCTCCGTGCCTGCCCTGTGCTCCGGGGCTGGTGGAGGAGACCCAGCAGCCTAGGTGTTTCCCAGGGTAGGCGAGGCAGGGGTGGGAAAGGAGGGAAGAAGAGCCAATGATGTGGATTAGGGGGTGGATGGGGGCCCACCGCAGCAAGTGGACCACATCTTTGAGGGAGTGAGAACTACAAGCTTATCTCCTCCCAGTCCTGCATGGCACCTGGGATCAGGTCGCTTTCGGCTTCCTTTCGGCATCAGAGATTTGCCACCCTGGCTGGGCATTAGAATCATCGGAGAAATGTATTTATTTTTTAATGTATTTGTCTGGGATGGGATCCTGGTATCAGTAGCTCCTAATGTGCAGGTATTTGTTTGTAGTTTGGAAGGAATCTACTATTTCATTGTCTTGTGGAGTTGAGGCTCTTGCCTTCTTCAGCCCACCTGGGTTCCAGCCTCAGCGTTGGCGCCAGAAGAATCTCACAAGCGCCAGCGCCCTCTGGTGGCAGCCAGGACCTTGTACAGTTCTAAGAAAACAGTTTCTCATGCTGGTCGTTAAGGATTAAAGAAAGAAAAATGAGAAGATACAGATACACAGAAGAAAAAAATACACAAATAACCTAAACTACTCAATGTTGACTTGTGTACATATTCACAGAATTTCTTTGAAAAATTTGTTCTCTACCAAAATAGAACTAGGTTGCATATGCCGTCTTGTTAACCCTTTACTTAATATACTATGGATGCATTTAAGCAAATACATTCAATTGCTACATTGATATGAAGTGAAATTTATCTGATTTTAATTTCGCACACAGTAATAGGAAAAATATTTAATGTTTATGGAGCACTTACTATATGCCAGGAACCACTCAAAATACTGGAAGTGGATAGTCTTGTTTTATATTCACGACACCCCTATGAAGTGGATATTATAATTATTCCCATTTTATAGATAAAGCTATGATGTCACAGAGTTTTGATAATTGGAACCCAGAATCAGGCATAAATATTTTACTTTATGTTGCCAGGTATTAGGTATTAACTATGTTCCTTCCTGTGGTCATATTTGTGGTTTCCTTTTGGGGGGGGTAACAAATTGTATTGTGTAACACACACACACACACACACACACACACACACACACACACCTGTGGTCATAGATTGTTTCCTTACCCCTTATGCTAAATTCCTGGATGAATTTATGGTAAGCATTTTAATGGTTTTACATCTATTATCAAACTTTTCTCCAAAAATGCTCTACTTAGAAGGCTAAGGGGGATGTGTGCTGGTATATTCTTGTGTTTACAAAAATTTCTCAGCCTTAATTTCTAATACAGTGCGTGCACACACACACACACACACACACACACACACTTACACACAAGCTTTTTAGGGCCTCGGTAATTTTTTTTGTTTGTTTGTTTGTTTTTTTGTTTTCAACGTTTATTTATTTTTGGGACAGAGAGAGACAGAGCATGAACGGGGGAGGGGCAGAGAGAGAGGGAGACACAGAATCGGAAACAGGCTCCAGGCTCTGAGCCATCAGCCCAGAGCCTGACGCGGGGCTCGAACTCATGGACCGCGAGATCGTGACCTGGCTGAAGTCGGACGCTTAACCGACTGCGCCACCCAGGCGCCCCAAGGGCCTCGGTAATTTTAAGAAAGGATTCCTGAGACCAAAAAGTTAGAGACCCTCTGGGCTAAGAAAATCAACCTAGGGAAATTTCTTTGGGGGGGCACTGCCCTGCCCCCCATCTCCTCTATCCCTCTCCTCTCGGTTCCGGGCTGTCCGTTGGCTGCAGGACCCATTCTTTCCCTTTCAGTAGTTTCATTTTCGTGTTCATCCTTCACTCCTTCTGTCATCAAACCCAAAGTCTCTGTCAGCCTTTGGTCTAAATACCACGTGTGCCCCATAGACACGGCAGCCATGCAGCCCAACACTTCCAGAAAACACCCTCTTCCAAACATTCGCCTCTCTTACTCCCTGTCAACGCCCACTCCCAAGAATGCTATGACGGGCCAGCCTGTGTGTTAGGAGGGGCGACACAGTCCTGTGCAAAGAGAATTGGGTTTGAATACCACCTTTGTTTGGTGTCACAGTACTTTGATAACCACGCGTAACTTCCTTAACCTCTCTGACCCTAGCTTCCTTATCCGTAAAACATGAGAACATCACCTACATTTTTAGGGTTCTGAAATTAAATGAAATAAAGTGTCTAGAACCATGAGTGGCAGAGAATAGAAATTCAACCGTGTGAAGTAGTTCCACGATTTCTCTCCGCATCCCTTTATTTTCAATGTTTCCCGTCTTTGTTTCATAAATAGATCCTAGAAATGGCACATATCTGGATTTTTTAAAGAATCTAACATGACAACCTCAGTCTAACTAGAGAACTGAATCCATTTAGATTTGTGATTCTAACATAGTTGGACTTGTTTCTTTAAATTTGCGACGCGAACTATGTCACACACACAAAAGTAGAGAGAACAAATGCTATGGTGTAAGGAATAACTAGAATATCTGTGTACTAACGCCTGGGGTTAAGAAACAGAATTTATCATGACTCTAGATATTTCAATCCCCAGTTACAACTACTCTTCCCACCTCCCTGCGGTAACCAATATCCTACTTTGTGTTTTAAACATTGACTCGCTATTTTTAGTTTAATCTCCGATGCATGTGTTTCCATATATTGTGTAGTCTTATTTTTTTGAACTTACAGAACTGCGATCATATGGAATTGATTCCTCTGTAAACGGGCTTTTACCAGCACTCACCATTCTATTTTTAAGACGATCCATGCAACCATGCAAAGCTAGTTTATTCAATTTCTTTATTTTTTTAAAGTGTATTCATTTATTTTGAGAGAGACAGAGACGGGGCAGAGGGGCAGAGAGAGAGGGAGAGAGAGAACCCCAAGTAGGTTCCGAGCTGCCAGGGCAGAGGCCCTTGAGGGGCTCGAACCCACAAAGCTGTGAGATCAGGACCTGAGCCGAGTAGAGTCTATTGCTTAACCGTCTGAGCCACCCAGGTGCCCCTGGTTTATTCAGTTTCTGCTATGTAGAGCGTAGACCAAAATGTGTCTACCCCTTGTGTTGATGACACTCGCATTGCCTCTAGCATTTGTGCATAATTTATATATCCGTTCATTCACTTATGCGAGTATGATCAATGCTCAGAGTGTCTCCCAGTGCGCATGTGCAGGATTTTTTAGGCGTAGAATTGCAGCCCCATATGCATACACATGTTGTTTTCCCCGGCGATGCCAAACTGTTTCCCAAAATGTTTATACAAATACACATTCCCATTACAATTGATGGAAGTTCCCTTTTTTTTTCCCAAATCCTCAAAGCATTTGGTATCTGGATTCTAAATTTTTTGACAGTCTGAAGGACGAGACATAGAATATTAGGATATTAATTCCAACTTGCCTGATTAATTATAAGGTTGAGTATCTGGACATTCGCCAATGATCTTTTGTGTTTTCTGTGAAATGTTTGTTCGTGTCTCTAGCCCATCTTTTTAGGCAGAAGCATTCTGGATGATCTTTTTTTTTTTTTTTTTTTTTGTCCACCGTGTATGCGTCAAATTTATTTTTACAGCATTTTCACTCATTTTGGATGTCCTTTTATAATAAACATAAGTTCCTAATTTTAGTGGACTCAAATTTGTCAATCTTTTCTTTATAGAAATATATAATCTATTTAAGAAATCATTCCCTACCCAAAGCCACAAAAATAAGTCTTCCTATATCATCTTCTCAACAGTATATAGTTTTAACTTGTACATTTTCGTCCTTAATGTGCATGTGGAAATTATTTTGTGTTTGGGAAAGTGGGGATCCCATTTCTTCTTTTGTCTGTCCTGTCTCCACTTATCCGGAAGGCTTTTTATTTATGTAGGCGGTCTTCGACATTTTTCAGTAAAGTTTTATAATTTTTCCCACACATATCTTACACATATTAGATTCAATGCAAAATATTTAAATTTTAGTCTTATAAACAGCATATTTAAAAATTTCATTTTCTAAATTGAATTTCTTTTAATTTAATGTTTATTTTTGAGAGAGATAGAGAGAGAGAAAGAAAATGCTCACAAGCAGTGGAGGGGCAGAGAGAGAAGGAGACAGAGAATTCGAAGCAGGCTCCAGGCTCTGAGCTGTCAGCACAGAACCCGATGTGAGGCTCGAACTCACAAAACACAAGATCATGACCTGAGCCAAAGTTGGATATTTAACTGACTGAGTCACCCAGGCACCCCTCATTTTCTAAATTGAAATTTCATTTCAATTGTTGCTTGTATGTAAAATGTGATTAACAATAATATATTGATTTTGTCTCCAGCAGCCTCCCTAAACTTACAAATATCAACCTTTTCTACAGATTCTTTTGGATTTTCTTTGACAATGCTATCATCTGTCAATAATGAGTTTGTATTTTTCTTTCCTAAAAGATACATTTTTTTTTTTACTTGCCTCATTGTATTCACTGGACTCTCCTGTATAAAGTGTAATAAATGATTGAGGGCATCTTTGTTTTCTTATTAATTATAAAGGGGATATTTTCATTATGTGATCATTAAGAATAATGCTTCCTATAAGTTTTTTTTAATGTCCTTTATCAGGTTATGAAATATTTGCAGAACTTTTCCTCAAGGAAAGAGAGTTTAATTGATTGCTTTTTCTCTACCAATTGAGATGATAGGATTTTCTCCCTTTAAACTTTTAATGCCATGATTTCAATGAATTGTTTTCTTAATGATTTTTAAATTTTTTTAATGTTTATTTATTTTTGAGACAGAGACCATGTGCGAGCAGGGGAGGGGCAGAGAGAGAGAGGAAGACACAGAATCGGAAACAGGCTCCAGGCTCTGAGCTGTCAGCACAGAGCCCAATGTGGGGCTCGAACTCACGAGCCGTGAGATCATGACCTGAGCCGAAGTTGGACGCTTAACTGACTGAGTCACCCAGGTGCCCCTTGTTTTCCTAGTGTTAAAGGAACCTTGAATTCCTAAGATAAACCCATCTGGGCCACGAGACATTATTATTATTTATTTTTATACACTGAATGATTCCATTTACTAAGATTCTGTTAGAACTAAGAAAAAATATTTTTCCTTTCTGGTCATTAGGTTTTGGTATGAAGATTTTACTAGACTTTATTTTCAGGAAGAGTTTGTATAAACTTGCAGTGAAATGTTCCTTGAACTTATTATCTGTAATGTCAGATAGACCTCAAGGTTTCTTTGTTGGAAGATTTCTGCCTACTAATTCAATTTCATTAGTGATTATAAGAATATTCAGATTTTCTATTTCTTCTAGGGTCAGTGTGGTTAAGTTATATTTTAAAAATCAATCCACTGTAATATTACTCAACCATAAAAAAGAAGGAAATCTTGCCACTTGCAATGAAATGGATGGAGTTAGAGGGTATAATTCTAAGCGAAGTAAGTCAGAGAAAAACAAATACCATGTGATTTCACTCATATGTGGAATTTAAGAAATAAAACAAATGCTCACAGGGAGAAAAAATGAGAGAGGCAAACCAAGAAACAGACTCTTAACTCTAGAGAACAATCTGATGGTTACCAGACAGGAGGGGGGGGGGGATGGGTGAAAGAGGTGATAGGGATTAAGGACTGCACTTGTCCAGACGAGCACCAAGTGATGTAGAGAAGTGTTGTTGAATCACTACATTGTATACCTGAAACTAATATTTACACTGTATATTAACTCACTGGAATTTAAATAAGAACTTTAAAATAAGAAAAAAAAATAAAGATTAATCCATTGCATCTAAGTTTTCAAACTAATGGCCTTAAAACGGGACATAGTACATTCTTACCTATTAAATCCTGAAGCACCTGGGGTCACTTTCTTTACTGCTATTCCTTGTCTTTGCTCCTTAACTTTTCAGAGGTGCGTCTGTGTTTTTAAAGTTTATTTATTTTGAGAAAGAGAGCACACGCACAAGTGGCAGAGAAGCAGAGAGAGAACCCCAAGCAGACCCCACACCACCCGCGTGGGGCCTAACACGGGGCTCAAACCCACCAACCATGAGTTCATGCCCAGAACCAAAAGTTGGACACTTAACCGACTGAGCCACCCAGGCACCCCCAGAGGTGTGTCTATTTAGTTCACCTGTTTTCAAAGAACCTACTCATGACAATAATTTTCTCTTTTATGTCTGTTTTCTGTTTCATCAGTGGTGGCTTTTATCTGTAGGATTACTTTCCTTTATCCTTCTTCCTTTGGGATTTATTTGCTGGCCATATTTTGTTTGTTCTCATTTCTCATGATGGATGCTGAGTGCCTTAATTTTGACCCTTTTTCTTTTAAATGAAAGCATTAGAGGTCACAAATTTCTCTGTGTATATCACAAGTTTTAACACAATATTTTTGCTTCTCCTTTGACCCATGAGTTACTTAGAAGTTAGAGAAACTAGGGGCAGCTGTGTGGCTCAGTCGGTTAAGAGGCCGACTCTTGATTTCAGCCAGGTCAGAGTCTCCTGGTTCGTGAGTTCGAGCCCCACATCAGGCTCTGCACTGACAGTGTGGAGCCTGCTTGGATTCCCTCTCTCTGCGCCTCCCTGACTTTCTCTCTCAAAATAAATAAAAAAAAAAAAAACAAGTTTGAAAAACTTGCAAACGTATGGAACTTCTTTAATTTTGTTTTTATTCCTAGTTGCATAGTGGTCAGAGGATGTGGTTTCTGTGACATCATTCCTTCGTGTCAGTTGAGACAAACTTAATGACCTTACAGACGATCAATTTTTGAGAATGTTCGCATGTGTTTTGAAGAATGTGCATTCTTTTCATTGTTATATGCAATTCTGCACGTGTCTAAACTGTGCTGCTTAAACCTTCTATATTATTACTTGGTTTTGTCTGCTTGAAGTGCTAATGTCTGAGAACAATGTGTTCCAATCTCCTACCTGTATGTTTTCTCCTTATGGTTCTATTTTTTAAAAAAATATTTTTTAACGTTTATTTATTTTTGAGACAGAGAGAGACAGAGCATGAATGGGGGAGGGGCAGAGAGAGAGGGAGGCACAGAATCGGAAGCAGGCTCCAGACTCTGAGCCGTCAGCCCAGAGCCCGACGCGGGGCTCGAACTCACAGACAGCGAGATCATGACCTGAGCTGAAGTTGGACGCTTAACTGACTGAGCCACCCAGTCGCCCCTGTTCTATTTTTTTTTAATTAAACTATACTATTGGGGCACCCCGGTGGCTCAGTCGATTAAGCGTCCGTCTTCGGCTCAGGTCATGATCTCACAGTTGGTGAGTTCGAGCCCCGCGTCGGACTCTGTGCTGACAGCTCAGATCCTGGAGCCTGCTTCGGATTCTGTGTCTCCCTCTCTCTCTGCCCCTCCCCTGCTCATGCTCTGTCTCTCTCTGTCTCAAAAATAAATCAAACATTAAAAAAAATTTTTTTAATTAAACTATAGTATTGCCATTTTAGAATTTCCTGTCTTCCTGCGGAATCGTACTTTTTTGTCATTTTGAAGTGAGTCTCTATCTCTGGTAATACTTTTTGCCTAAACTCTTTTATCAGATATTAACTAGCTATGTCCTCCAGGCCCCGAGTCTTTGATACCAGAGACAGAAATCCTACACTCGTCCCCAGTTCTCTTGTTTGTATGCTTTTGATTTGTCCTGCCGCTTGTTATTCTTTTTTTTTTCACCTGTTTTGCCTTTTCTTCTTTTAAATTGTCCTCTGTTTACTTTCTTTTTCTTTTTTCCCTATCCTTTATTTGTGACTCACGATTTTCATTCTTTTAGGATTTACCCTCAAAATGCGACCATGTATCACCATCTCAACCTTCCCCTTGAGTAACAATAGGGCCTTTGGAGACCAAACCCAATGATTCTGCTCCAACTTATATGGCATTTAAAAAATCAGTATTTTAGCTCATTAATTAACCCCACAACTTTGGTTTTTTACTTTCACATAGAAAATATTCATCTAGATTGAAAAACAGGCTTACCAATTTTTTGCTAACCATTTCTTACTTAATCTCAGACCTTCTTAGTGAGATCAGTTTCCTTCCTGAAATACATTTTTATGTTTATTTATTTTGAGAGAGAGAGAGAGAGCACAAGTGGGGGAGGAGCAGGGAGAGAGAGAGAATCCTAAGCAGGCTCCACACTGTCAGCACAGAGCCCAATGTGGGGCTTGAACCCATGAACCACTAGATCATGACCTGAGCTGAAATCAAGATTCGGGCCCTTAACCAACTGAGCCACCCAGGCTTCCCTAAAGAAATACATATTTTTAGGAATCCCGTTGACAAAGTTCTGTTGTTCATAAACTCTGGTTTTGTATATATGACAATATCGATCTCACCCTAGTTTTTAAAAGAAAAGTTTGTGGAGCATACAGTTCTGAATTGGTGGCCATTTTTTCCTCAGCATTTTGATTATTCTCTAGTTCTTGCTTCCATTATTTCTGCTAAAATCTATGCAAATTGTTTTTTCCCTTCTGTCTCCCCTGTTCTATTCATTTTCTTCCCAAACACCAACTAAGTTTATGCTAGGCCTTTTTATTCTGTCTTCCACATATATTAATGTCTTATTTCCTCCCCCCCAAACTTTTTCTTAAGGCTGTATGCTAGGTAACTTCAATATCTTGATATTTATTATTTTTCCTTTTTTTTCCCCAGGAAGTGCAGGGATTACTTCTTGAATTCAAATATATTAATTCTTTATTTGTGTAAAATATGCTGTTTAGATTATTTCAAGAATTATACTCTTCATTTTATCTGCATGCTATTTTTGATAATCCTTTGTTCCTGTTGTTTTTTTTTTAATTTTTTTGGAGGGCGCCTGGGTGGCTTGGTCGGTTAAGCATCCGACTTCAGCTCAGGTCATGATCTTGCAGTCTGTGAGTTCGAGCCCCGTTCGGGCTCTGTGCTGACAGCTCAGAGCCTAGAACCTGCTTCAGATTCTGTGTCTCCCTCTCTCTCTGACCCTTCCCCCGTTCATGCTCTGTCTCTCTCTGTCTCAAAAATAAATAAATGTTCAAAAAAAATTTTTTTTAAATAAATTTTTTTTGAACATTTATTTATTTTTGAGAGACAGACGAGTCAGAGCACGAGCAGGGGAGGGGCAGAGAGAGGGAGACACAGAATCTGAAGCAGGCTTCGGGCTCCGAGCTGTCAGCACAGAGCCTGACCCGGGGCTCAAATTCACGGACCACGAGATCATGACCTGAGCTGAAGTCGGACGCTTAACCGACTGAGCCACCCAGACACCCCCCACCTTTTTAAAGATTTCTGTATTTCATTATAATGGTCTTTCCTATTCGAAATCTGGTCATTCCAATAATCTGAGGTGTTTGTGCAGGAGTGGAGTGGTCTAGATTGATTGTTTTTGCTAATTTACTCCTGCTGATTTGTTTCCTTGGGCATAGGATAGTGACCTGGAAATTAACTTATATTTGACTATCTTTGACCTCATAATCCATGAGAGTTCTGAGTTCTTGGGTTACTTTCCTCCATCAAGGGTGTTTCTATGGGGAGTCCCGAACATTTTCAAGTGTATCCATTCCATCCATTGTGGGTCCTAAGCTTAAATTCCACATCTGCTGCTGGTGTGGGCATTTTCCAGGAAAAACCTAGCTTTTTGGGTTTGCCCACACTCCATTCCATTTTCGTGCCATTGTTATTTTTCTTGTTTGGGGGATTTGTTTTTGTTTGCTTGTTTTGGCTGTTGCAAACTCCCATTGTTTTGTTTATGAGCTCAGCAGGATTTGAAAAAGTGTTCATGTTAAACCACAAGAGACTCTTAAATACAGAGAACAAACTGAGGGCGGATGGGGTGGGGTGGGGAAGAGGGGAAAATGGGTGATGGGCACTGAGGAGGGCACTTATTGGGATGAGCACTGGGTTGTTGTACGTAAGCCAATTTGACAATAAATTATATTCATAAAAAAGTGTGCATGTTATAATCTACTCTGAATGTAGCAGTATTAGCTCTCCAACCCTTCCTAATGTCCAGTCCGCCACGTTGTTGGATGCTGTAAATCTAACAAACGGTAGTTAGTTATTATTATTACTGATTTGAAAAACACAGCTTCTATACCACAGGGCAGCATGGAATCCAGTCCTGGAGTGTGGAGAAATTCATCAACAGTATTCAAAGAAACTGATAAATATAATTGACTGCCTCTGTTACACAGGTTTTTGAACCAGCATTTTTAAAACTGGAATTAGGTCTCTATAATGCAAACTTGTTTTGACACAGCTGCCATTGCAGATTCAAATGACAGAATCTGGTTCGGAGAAAGCAGCACACACTTTAAAGTTGCTCAACAGCGCTCTCCGAATGCCGCTGATATCACTGCTTCCCGGGGCAACAGCCTTCTGCCAGTTCACATCAAAATACACATTTAGCATCAAGGGGAAAAGGACCTTTTGGTTCTCCAAATTTATTGCCTTCCTTCCCCCTCCCTTCCCCTTTCTTCTCTTGCCAGCCAACAAAAATTATATCTGGATCTTAAGCTTAAACTCCAGACGAGCAGGAACCGTTAGGAATTGGAGGGGCTCTTATTCCGGAATCTTAGACCCTCCAATATCAGGAATTTCCAAGAGAGAAATGAATACGCCTTTGTTTATTAGGGAATGAGGATGGTTTATAGTGTTTTCTAGGTGCTAGAATAAGTAATCCATTTGATGTCCTCATAATAAGATGTGCCCTTCTGTTTTCACTCCTCTCAGATATGAATTATTAAAGACTCCTATTGTTCCTCTGTAAGTCTTGTATATAATGTAGAACTCATCTTGCAAAGAGGAAAGACAAAAACTGAAAGTAGCAAAAAACGATGCATCTGGAGCTTGTGATTTCTGCCAGCCGCAAAAATCATTTCTTGTACTTTTATACAAAAACGTTTTTCCCCATTTGATTTCCATCTTGTGCTCAAGGTAATTATCCTTCAGAGACACCTACAGGGAGAGGCTTTGAGAATGTCTGATAATTTTTAATGCGTTTGCCTCTCTACATTTTCTTCCCAACATTCTACTAAGTGGAGGACATCTGCCATGAAACATCAGCAGAGGAGGACTTCATTAAATATTGAATACTGTTTTCTGCCTCCACAAGTGTTTGTCCTATACCAAATCCTCATATGGTGAAAGTGTGCAGGAGGGCAACCCAAATCTTCATGAGCCACAAACTGGTCCTTGCAAAAAGGAGATTGGCCCGTTGATATGCTGCTGGTTACTTAGGAGCAGTTAGCCACCTGCTGTGTTTCCAATTTGAACAATTGTCGTGATAGCATTTCTAAAAATGGCTTTAATGGAAACTTCAGATAATATGGTTGTGGATTGGAAGCCGTCTTCAAGATTTGCAACCCCTCTTTGCACAATAGTCAATAATAATTCAAAATGAGAGGAAACGTCGCTGTTAGAATCCTCTCATTGCCTTTTCCAAAATCTATACCTTTTCTTTTACATATATAATGGAAATATACATTTTTAAACCAATTTTACATTCACTTTGGAATTTTCTCCGTCTATAATTTTAAGCCTTTGAGAAATTCCCTATTTACCGGGAGCTGTTGACTTTCCCATTAGTGCCATCTGCTGGTCTAGATATTCTGACGGGGTTCTAGTTTGCAAGTTAAAATACACTGAAGAAAACCTAGAATAGATTTTGAAAGTAATAGAAAATCTTCACTTAAATTTTGTGAAAAGATCTTTTTCACACGTACCTCATGGGTTATATTTAAATTCATAGATCCTTTTTAGCTCACTCAAAGTTATAATTACCATGACTTCAAATCATTCGTATGTATATTTATATGTATGTTATGTGTTATCATAATGTATTAAAGATGATAGGTTGACTTTCCCTTGAGTTGCAAAATTTCAGAAAGTTAACCTTAAGGTGTAATTACATAATCTCTAAGAAGCAAATTTCAAGGCTGGAGGATAAAAATCCGATTTGTTGAATATTTTATATGTGGTTTAAATGAACTCTTCCCAAGCTGAGAAAATAATATTTACACTTATCTCGAACACTAGTAAACAGGTGGACTTGAAACCGGTAAGTCTAGGGTAGTTTCTTCCAAGTATCTTGTTGTATAGAAACTCACATCTAGTATCTCTGTACTAGTCAGATCCAGGTCTCAGCAATATTTTTCTTCTGGTTTTCCATAGTCTGTGATCGATCCAGTCCCATATCCCAAACGTTCGTTAATTTTATTTGTTGTAATGTTTCAAATAGATTTCTACCCGTGATTTGTCATCCAGATGGCTTTCCAACAAAAGGGCACTTCTCCACCTTTGTATTTGCATCCAGCTCTGAAAGATGCCCAGTGGTTTGCTTGCTGCGTTCTGGCATGCTCACCATCTCAGTGGTTAGCTGAATACTGGAACGCATCCTCCCTTTCCTCTGCTCACTGATGAGATATAATTTATGTTGATTCAACTCTTCACAAATTGCCATCTGTCAGCTTTGCTTTCTCTAATCCCCTATCTCCCTCCTTCGTTGCATTTGGTCGAACTGGCAGAAGCTCGGATATTGGCTTGGAGCAAAGTCTCCCCATCAATAGTAAAGATCTCATTTGAAACGTACATCTCACTCATGAATTGCCTTCTTTTCCATCTCAACTGTGGCGATATTGTCATTTAGCATTTCATCGTCCTCTGCTGCACAAAAAATAGTGTGGCAGCACCCACTGACACCTCTGGCTTCCAGAGCCATATTGAGAGGCACTTTGGCATCCTGTGTCTCCCAAATAATCTGTCTCTGTTGGTACTGTGTTTTTGTTTGTGTAGTTGGTTGTTTTGGTTTTGGTTTTTGGGTGGTTATTTTTTTGTTTTTGTTTTTTTGCTTTGTTTTGTTTTTTGTTTGGAGAGAGAGAGAGAGCATGAGCAGGGGGAGGTGCAGAAGCGGAGAGGAAGAGAGAGAGAGACCGAGAGAGAGAGAGAGAGAGAGAGAGAGAGAGAGAGAATCCTAAACAGGCTCCACACTCAACACAGAGCCCAATGCGGGGCTCAATCCCACGACCCTGGGATCACCAACCGAACTGAAATCAAGAATCTGACTGATGCTCAACCGACTTAGCCGTCCAGGTGCCCCTGTGTTTGTTAGTTTTCTATGGCCTGGTTTTATGCTTTCAGGAACTAGATATATGGAATATTCACAGTGATCATATCCAGATTCCTGTTTCCTCCCTGGTGTGCCTAAAACACAGACCAATTTCATTAAAAATTTCTATCCCAAAGAGACTATCTTTATATCCTCTTTATGTATCTGAACAAATCCTTCTATAGCCATGGAATATAGGAAAAATTAGTTAACGCTAATTAAAAAGTAGACAAGCATCATTTAATTAATAAGAATATTAAAGCATGGCGAAAATCTGTAGACAGACTAGAACTAAGCATAATTGAATACTTTAATATTTTTAGAAGTGCTTTCCCTAAACCAAGCTTTCTCAACCTTGGTACCACTGACATTTTGGGCCAAATAATTCCTTTTGTGGGAGGCATTCTGTGCATTTTGGGATGTGTAGCAGCATCCCTGGCTTTTACCCACTGGATACTAGTGGTATTCCTGTCCTCTTTCTTGTGACAAACAGGAGTATCCACATAGATTTGCCATGCATCCCTTGGGGGACAAATCTACCCCCCCCATCGGGAACCATAAAAATATTAATGAAAGTAAGACACTAAAATACGAGCCAACGTCCACAGTATCCTGGTGGTTTTCATTAGCTTACAAATGACCTCACTATATGAGAAATGTCCGAGGATTTCCAACAGGACACAAAAACACAGAACTTAAAGCTGGAGAAGAATATGACAATATTTCCTCCAGAAACGGTGAGCTAGAATATAGCTCATGATTGTGGACTGCAGACATGCTCCCGGCAAAGTCTGACATCTGAACACAGAACTCGTTGGTCAAGTGTTCTAACGGAGAGGTTGACAAGTTTGTATTTCTTATTTTCTAGGAAACCAGGAGCCTGTGGAAGCCTGGCATTAATCAGTGCTGGTAGCTAACTGCTTTCAGAACCACTGGTCTAATGGGTAGATCCTGAGTGCTAAGAGAAGAGTCTCCAATGCGCTATGTCGTCCTGGTTCTTGGCTGTGAGCCTTCCGAAAGCATCCTCATTAAGGGCCTATCTATCCTTGAATGTTAGGTGTTTCCTGGGGGCGGAGGTCCTCTGCTCAAAGTCTCCATCGATGTACAGCACACGATAGTTGTGACCTCATTCCGATTAAGCATACAGGTTATAAATCCTTTTTAGTTCCAAGGAAGCTTCTCCAATGGCACGTTCATATACACAGTGGTGCTCTGTTATAACAAGGTTTCCTTGCTTCATGAAGTTGGAGATGCCATAGGCTAAATCTTGTCCCTGTAACATGAAAACCCATAAACCGCCCCCCCCCAAATCTAATCTAATATGGCTAGTTCTGAAACAAGAGCATAAGTCCAACCCAAACCCTCATGTCACAGAGGAATCCCATTTTATACAACCATTTAGACTATATCATATCCACCACTTAAAATAATGTCTGGCTCTGAGATTTTGGGCTAATGGAATAATTCATGCTCATCATAGTGAGGACAGAAAATCTCTTAGAGCAGTTAAAAACACGGGTGACAAGACTTTGCTAAACCTCAGGTACTACCTCTATAAAATGGGGATAATAATAGTTACTATGCCTCCTAGACTTCTTTCTTTCTTTCTTTCTTTCTTTCGAAGAAAGAGAGGGCGCAAGTGAGCAAGGGGCAGAGAGAGAGAGAGAATCCCACAAGGGGTGTATATAGAGAGAGGGAAAGAGAGAGACAGGAAGAGAAAGAGAAGTGGAGCTCACCGTAACCGGGACTCGAGCTCACCTGATGTGGGACTCGAACTCACAAACTGTGAGATCACGACCTGAGCTAAAATCACATGCTTAACAATAGCCACCCAGTCCCCTCTAGGTTTCTTTTGAAGGTTAAATGAGAATCTAGGTATGAAGTATATGATTCTGTGTCTGGCATATGGTAAGAATTCACTACCTCTTAGCTGCTAGTACTTTACTACATAATTATACAATACATATTGTTGTTATGGGAGCTACCAAGAGAGAGTGATAACCTCTTACACACCAAATACTTTCATAGGGTCTCCTTAAAAGGAAAACTAGGGAAATTTATGCCTAAGAAAAGAAGTTAGTTTTCTTAGCAGTAACCCAAGAAACTTTAAATGCTCGATGAAAAGACTGGGGCACTCTATTTGGGATAAAAGTTGCAATTCCGTAAAGAAGTATGATTTAAAAGAAAATGAATCAAACTATATCCTAGCTTCAAAGACCTACAGAACATCCAAAGTCATCTTAGAATACAAAAGAAAAAAATAATAATAAAAGAGGAGAGTCTTACCTGAATGCTTAGATAGTAGGGATTTCAGTTCCTTTTTAACAATGACCAGGGGTCAAAGTGTCTTAACAAGCAGATAGACCATCTCGCATCCCTCTGGCGGGCAGGCTGGGAGCAGCTGCGTCGGGTAATCATCGCTCAGTTACGGAGTTGCTAAGATCCACCGCTCTTCTGGCCCCTGCTTGTCAAACTACCTTCTGAGAATAATCTGACTTCCCGTGCCAGCTTCCCACTGGGAGAAGGCACACTGGCGCAACGGATACAGATGTGGGCCCTGAAAAGCATGCCTCCTTGGCATGCTGCCAGGGTTTGGTGTGTCACAATTTGGGAAATGCCTTAAGAATGAGAACCACAGGGCACGCAAAGCCAGGCAATGTGCCTTTGGAGACTCGTTCTACCTCGGAGGACAGCAGCTTCGTACAGGACCACTGAACGTAAACCATCTATGTCAATGACCTTGATATCTCTTCAGTGCTTCAATGCTTTGCTTCTTGTCGCTTTATTTGGGAAGCTCCTATGTGAGTCTAACTTAGTGATAATTATAATCATTCACTAACTCAGGATTTTAGGCTTCTGAACATGGTTGACCCTATCTCTTAAACAGTGAGGCACTCTGTAACTAATTATTACAAATGTATCAATCCACATACAAATTCAGCGCATTCCGGGAGAATTGTGAGAAAATTCTTTTTTACCTTCAGAGGGTGAAAGGTCCCAGAAGTATCTAAAAGGTGTCTAAAAGATGTCTCTGAAGCATATTTTTACTGCAGTGGATACCTATAAAATGAAATTCAAATGTTACACTTTGGTTAACTTTTAAAAAGCCACAAAAAGGTAGCAGAGAACATCAAAAATATTCTGAACATCTTGATAATTAGAAATGTATTACATGGTGCGCCTGGGTGGCTCAGTCGGTTAAGCGGCCGACTTTGGCTCAGGTCATGATCTCACAGTTTGTGAGTTCGAGCCCCGCGTCAGGCTCTGTGCTGACAGCTTGGAACCTGGAGCCTGCTTCACACTCTGTGTGTGTGTGTCTCTCTCTCTCTCTGCTCCTTCCCTGCTCATGCTCTGTCTCTCTCTGTCTCAAAAATAAATAAACATTAAAAAAAATTAAAAAAAAAAAAGAAATGTATTACAAAATAGAAATGGCAGAATTTCTAGCTATTAATCCAGAAGGAGGGTTCAAATAGTACAACAGAGTCTATCATCATTAGAAACTTCCATAGGGATTTGAGATTTGGGTTGGCATCCTTTCTTGTCGTATAACTGCAATTACTTTCCAGAAGCTTATGGTGGATTACACAGTCTGGCATTCTAGTAAAAATCTGTTGAGTCTTAATTGGAAAAAAAACAAAAACAAAAACAAAACTTGTGTGTTCACTGGGGGCCTAAAATGGAGCCCAAATTACCTACTATGTGGGTCAAAGAGTATTTGTCTCGACTTCTGCTGAGATGAAAGTCACTTCTGGGCTGTGGCCTCATGTTCTTCCTAAGGTTGTTTAGTGCCTTCATTTTTGGAAAAGCGCAGAGCCTGAAGAATAAGGTCCAGCCAACGGGATTTCCATCCTGGCTGTGCATTATCACTTTCCAAAAACACCAATGCTTGTAGACTACCACATTCAGTGCAAAAGTCATCCTACCACAAAATTCAAGTCTGGGCTTTTAAAAAGACCAACAGAGAGCTGAAGGCCCAATGCTAAATTTCAAAAGTGATGAGCCCGTGTTGGGGGTATGGTCCATCCCTGCTCTTACACCTGTGGAGTGGCAGGAGAGAAGCCCTCTGTGAGGAGGAGTGAGGACAGACCAGCCGCATCACTCTGTTGGTGGTCCCATAACAAGGGGGACATGACAGACATTTCCTCGAGTCCGGAGACGAGAAGTCTATGATCAAGGGTGGGCAGCGTTGTATTCCTGAGGCTTCTCTACTTGTCTCGTCGATGGCGTCTACTCCTTGTGTCTTCATGTAGTCTTTCCTCTGTGCACAGACACATACCCAAATTTTGTCCTTTTATGAGGACACCCATCATTGGATTAGGACCCACCTTAAAAAATCCACTTTACCTTAATTGCCTCTTTAAAGAATTTATCTCCAAACTTTTTGAGGTGCTGGGGTTAGGACTTCAATACGTGAATTTTGTGAGGACACAACTCAGCCCATAAGAGCAGCCCAACTCTTCATGGACTTATAATAGGCACAAGTGGAACAGCTGACATGACCCAGTGTAGGGCCTTGGCCACAGAGCAAGACTTTCCCCACGGGCAATGTGTTCCCACGGGTTGTCGCTGAATGCTTGGTGGGTGGTCCATCAGTTTCCTGTCGCTGCAGCAACACATTACCACAGAATTATTGGCTTCGAACAACACAGATTTATTTTATTTTTTAATTTTTTAAAATGCGTATTCATTTTTGAGAGACAGAGCACAAGCAGGGGTGGGGAAGTGAGAGAGAGAGAGAGAGAGAGAGGCAGAATCCAAAGCAGGCTCCAGGCTCCAAGCTGTCAACACAGAGCCCAGCGTGGGGCTTGAACCCACAAACTGCGAGATCATGACCTGAGCCGAAGTCGGACACTCAACCGACTGAGCCACCCAGGCGCCCCGAACAACACAGATTTATTATCCTACAGTTCTGTAGGCCAGAAGTCTAATTTCGTCTCCCTGAGCTAAAACCAAGGTGTTGACTGGGTTCTGTTCCCTTCAGAGGCTCTAGAAGAGAGTCCATTTCCTTGCCTTTTCCAGCTTCAAGAGGCTGCCTGCATTCCTTGGCTGATGGCCCCTTCCTCCAACTTCAAAGCCAGCAGAGTTATATCTCGCTGACCCTGTTTCCATCACCACATCTGCTCAGACTCTTCTGTTCTGCCTCCCTCTTCCATTATTAACGACCCTTGTGATTACATGTCATGTACCCAGATAATTCAGAATAATCTTGTTTTCTTACTGTCATCTGGCTGGCAACTTTAACTCCATCTTCAGCCTTCATTCCCCCTTTCCATGTAATCTAACACAGCGTCTGGGGATCAGGATGTGGACATCTTGAGACGCCATTACTCTGCCTACCATCATAGACAGTATGTCAAAGGCTGGGGCGGCACCAGAGATCTGAGAGCTATCTCCCTGAAGGCATGAAGTGCCTCCCCTGAATGGGAGCAAAAGATGGGCAGGAGGGATGCTGAGAGAAAGTCCTCCAAGGCATTTTAGGCCCCCACAGAGTATAAGGCAGTGCTGGGCAGCAGGGCAGGAAGGTTCTCCAGCGGTTCAGAAAGTGTGTGAAGGGGGCAGGTCTGGAGAACAAAACCTCCCCATGGATACAGAGCAGCTGGGTTGGAAAACAGATAAAAGTTTCCCATATTCTAGTAAGCTGGTGGCTCAGTGGTCAAGCCAAAGAGCTCTCCAGGATCTCACCAGTGCTTATATCCCAGGCCCTCCAGAAGACCAAGTCCTGGTCCTGCTTTAAAGCACTTCAAATTGGTGGTGAACAGAATCCAAGTAAAGCTCCTACAAAGCTCAGATCCAGCCTAAGTGCAGATCAGATTGTATCAGCCCTGTCCCCTCACCTTAGCAACCCGACCCAAGTAGGAGCATGCCTTTTTATGGAGTAAATGTTATTATTTCCGTCTCTACCATTCTTTATTAAAAAGTATTTGAGTAGGGGTGCTTGGGTGGCTCAGTTGGTTGAGTGCTCGACTGTTGATCTCGGCTCACGTCCTGATCTCATAGTTGGTGAGTTCAAGCCCTGCATCAGGCTCACAGCTGTCAGTGCAGAGCTCACTTCAGATCTTCTTTTCCCCTCTCCTTGCCCCCTCCCTTGCTCTCTTTCTCAAAAATAAATAAACATTAAAAAATAAATTTAAAAAATATTCCATTCTCCAATAAGAGGAATCGGGTCTTTCTGAAAAACAGACTGATACCAGGGTGGGGCAGGGAAAATACGAGAACAAACTGGAGCGTCTTAGGGAGAGAAGTACTCAGAGGAAGGTGAGGATATATCAAAAGGCATAGACACCAGCATGACAAAGCTTCTGATGGCCAAAGCTGCAACAATTTGAGCAATAAAATAATAATAGTATTAGATTGTAACCCACAGACTGAAATAAATACTCATGAGTCCATACTCAGATACTAAATAATTGAATGAATAAATGGGAGAGAAGAGACAGCTCTTTCTCATAGCATTTGAATTAATAAATGTGGAAAAAATAAGAGACACAGAAAATTACCTTTTGGATACCACAGTTAGATTGTTGCAAGCAAGATCCACCAATGGTTGCTACAGTCAGTGGACAAAATTTGAGGAAAATGAGGACATGTATATATTCTAAATCTCCCTAGGAAATTCACTAACTACAAAGAGAAAAAGAATCATTTCACCATGGAGAAACCCAGTAGATACCCCCTTGTCTAAGTGATCAAGGTTAGCATCACTGGTAACATAGGACGTTTCAACATCAGGTACCCCTGTTAATACCCTGAGGAAGGTTCATCACTTCTGTAGTGTTTGCTAAAAATGCATAACCTCAATCTAATCCTGGGGAAATCCCCGACAAACCCAAACTGAGGGACAATCTGCAAAAAACGGTATTCTTCAAAAGGGCCGAGGTCACCAGAGATGAGGAAAGTTAGGAATGGCCACAGCTGGAGAGGTCTAAGGCAACATGACAATTAAATACCAGGTGGGATCCTGGATTGGATCCTGCAACAGAAAAACAACATTCCCGGAAAAATCTGGTGATATCTAAACAGTCTGTAGTTTAGGTGACAGCAATATGCCAGGGTCAGTGTCTCAGTTTTGATAGCTATCTCTGGCTGTGGGAGATGTGAGGGGCAGGGAAAGCAAGGTGGAACACATGCAGGTTCTCTCTGTGATGGTTCCATATTTCTCTGGAAATCTCAAATGATTTCAAATTAAAAAAAAATGTGCCAAAGGATCTCGTGGAAAAGGTTGACAACATGCCTGAGGAGAGCAAGACTTTCCGCCAAGGCATAGAAGCTATTAAAAACGACAACAACAACAACAAATGGAAATGTCAGAACTAAAAGATACTGATACCGGGGTCTACACAGCAGAAATCTTGGCTTAATTGTTCGGAGGCAGGAAGCAGGCAGTTGGACGTTTAGGAGTAATTCCCCAGGCAATTCTAATTATAGCCAAGGCTATACCAGGCTAGCTTGTTCAAATTAACATTAACATATAAAGAAGCTATATAGAGACTTTCCTAGACTTACTGACATCCTAATATTGTAAGTAGAAAATTCATTTAATATACCTAACCTATAGAACATCATAGCTTAGCCTAGCCTACCTTAAACGTGCTCAAAACACTTATGTTAACCTACAGTTCAGCAAAATCATCCCCCGCAAAGCCTGTTTTACAATAAAGTGTCATGCATCTCACGTAATTGGTTAAGTACTGCACCGAGAGTTAAAAACAGGATGGCTTGTTTGGGTACAGAATGGTCTTCAGTGTACTGGTTGTCCACTCTCATGATGGCGTGGCCGACTGGGGGCTGTGGTTTTCTCCAACTGGCCAACATCAGGAGAGAGGGTCATGCTGGACATCATAGTCTGGGAAAAAATCAAAATTCCAACTTTGAAGTCATAGCATCCACCAAATACCTATCGATTTAACACCATCATAGAGTCAAAACATCTTAAATGGAACCACTATAAGTCAGGGACTGTACTGTCTGCCGGGGGTCCCTAAGACCACCCCCATGTTTGAGACTTACTAGAAGGGCTCAGGGGGATCCTCATATAGTTTTACTATGGCTACAATGACTTACAGCCAGATCATAAAAGACAGTAGTCAGGAGGAATCCCCACACAAGCTTCCATGTCCTCTCTCCCTCCCCCGAGGGGGACACTTGAGCATGCTTCTTTCTCCAGCAAGTGTGTGATGTTTCTGCCCAGGGAAACTGGAGCATGCATGGTTCTCATTGGAAAAGTCCAAGATTTTTAATGGGCGCTTATCAGGTGGGCACCCCCTGCTTAATATGCTCCCAAATTCCAGACCCCCAGAAAGAACGTAGGTATTCTGCACAAAACCACACTGCTTGTTCCAACAGCTGAAGCACGGTGAGCCACTTTATAAGTTAGGAAAAGCTTTATATCATTGTAGGAGCTGTTTGCCGATCAAGATCCCAGACGCCAGCCATGGCCGACCTTACCAGCAGGTAATTCTTCTGCATATATCATAACTCACACCATGGCTCACATTTTACTGAGTACATATGAGAAGACAATCACTGTGTTTTACATACCTCATCTCGTATAGTCCTTTTGACAATCCACGAGCTGGGTATCGTCTTCATTTTATAGCTCAGATAATTTGAGGCTTAGAGATCTTTAACCCCAAGAGATAATTTACCCCAACTGCCCACAGCCAGTAAACAGTGATCATCTAAATCCACAGTTCAGGGGCGCCTGGGTGGCGCAGTCGGTTAAGCGTCCGACTTCAGCCAGGTCACGATCTCGCGGTCCGGGAGTTCGAGCCCCGCGTCGGGCTCTGGGCTGATGGCTCAGAGCCTGGAGCCTGTTTCCGATTCTGTGTCTCCCTCTCTCTCTGCCCCTCCCCCGTTCATGCTCTGTCTCTCTCTGTCCCAAAAATAAATAAACGTTGAAAAAAAAAATTAAAAAATAAATAAATAAATAAATAAATCCACAGTTCAATTCTGACACATCCTGTGCTGAATCCTTTTTTGTCCTTTTGTAATTGGAGACAAATAATTGCTCTCCCTCTCTTTACCACAGAGCGTATTTGCAGATAAATGAGGAGGCTTCCAAAAGTACCTAGAAAGAAATTGTATAAATTCTGTTTTTTCCATCGTTATTACCAGTGTAGGTAATTTTAACAAAAACAAGTGTCTCAAGTAGATCAATAAATGTGGCATTTGAAAAACCACCTTTTCCACATTTTGTGAATCTCCTTTCTATGTTACAATGGTATGTGAAAATATCAAAATATCACTTCCCCAAATTATTGCCAATTCACCTATTTACTGTTTTTTTTAAGGTAAGTAGGCTTTGGCTTTTCAAATATTACTGATCTCTTCCCTTTTTGTCTCCTCCAACCCTTGGACCATGTGACGTTTTATTGTAAGTGGTTACGCTGTGCCCAATTCAAAGCTGCTGCTAATTGACCAACCTCCATAGCCTCACAGGTGGTTCTCTTTCAATAAACGTTATGTTCAATTTTATGACCAACACCCCTACATGTATTTCAACAACAGGAAACCAAAAGGTGACAGAGAAGTCCCCTTTGCTCTTTCAGGGAGAAACCCTCCGTTGCCCTGTGCCCTGGATGCACCTGTGGTCTTTTACCAGGAGCCCAAGGGCAGGCCAGCTGATCCAGCTTGGGGACTGCCTAAACTTCCAAGAGGAGCCACCCTTGTGTCCCTCTGTTGGTGGAGCCCTCTCATGGGCAAGCCGAGGCTGTTGCAAAGTTTATGCCAACTGAAGCAAAGACACTGATTTAAAATCGTAAATAAAAGATAGCCTTAATGAAATGAAGAGTCTAAGTTTCTGGACGGAGGGTGGCGATGTTTTAATAAGCGGCCTGATAAAAAATATTTTAGGCTTTTCAGGCCGTAAAATCTTTCAGTGTCTGTTTCAGTGACTCGGCTCGCCCTTGCGGTGTGCAAGGAAACTTAGACAATGTGTAAACAAATGGGCATGGCCATGTTCCAGTAAAACTTTATTTACCAAAACAGGGGGCAGGTTGGATTTGGTTTACAGGCTGCAGTATACCAGCGCCCGTTCTAGAACATTAGCAGAATCTGCTGCATGTGTTTTTCCCTTTAAGATACCCAGGAAACAGTAACCCCTTTATTCATGATGTAACTTATTATTCCTACTTATAGCCCAAGCAGAGTTTCCATACTCAAATGCTAGAATTTTCAGATGTGAAGTGCATGAGATTGGTTTATATATTTAACTTTGTTTATGATGAATACCAGTACTAATCATTGTTAAATATAGAAATGCAGATAGAGCCTGTATGTGTTAATCAATAGCCCATGAGCCATTTTGGTTGGCACACTGCCATGTTCTGCGTGGAGAACAGCTGGGATCTGACTGCTTTTGCGAAATGTATTGAGGTACAATGACAAAAGAAATATCTCCAGATGCCTGTACATGATAATGCATCTGGAAAAAGGCTAGGTTGTAGAATCAATAGCCGTCAGATGGTCCCCTCGCACAGATATTCCTGGGAGACCAAAATTTATAAATACAAGTAAAATCTACATAAGCCTCTAGGTTCACAGTAGCTTTTTTTCTAAATGCAATCTGAATTTCAAAATGTAGCTATGCCTATTCAGTGATTGATTTGCACAAAATAACTATGAATTCCATATAACACTGTTTGAATTTTAACGATATGTGTCTTGATGACTCTCCCTCTGCATTGAAAGGATGACGGGTTGTATCAAACAGCAGGTCACAACCAGTAGATGGCATCTAACAGCTAGAGCAATAGTTTAGACCTATTTTTAACATCACGCTTGCGATTTATGAGGGCTCACCCTCCGACGTTATTTATAACAGATCAGTTTAATTTCGAGCCCTTACTCATCATGGTTGAATTTTTAAAAATTACTATCCAATAAGTTCATATAAAGGGCCAAAAAGGACCAAAAACTTCCCGCAATTTGAACCTGATCGTTCTACTGCACTTCCACACCATAAGCGGACTACATGTTCTGAATTTTTTAAATGGATATAATTTAAAGACATTAAACACTGAACACAGGCATTTGAAATACAGTTAGTCCTTTATGATTGAATAAAACTAACTTGCTAATTGTTGGACCAAGACCAAAAGATATAATACCAAACCTCCTGCAATTTGGATAAATTCCATGGGAGTCAAGTGAGTTCAAAAGTCTCACAAATAATGAAATTACTGACCAGGATAGATCGGAAGGAGAAAACCAATAGATTGAATTCCGTTCCTTGGAGCTCAATTTGCTTTTTAGCTGACTGTTTTTAGCTGTCTGCAATTGCACCAAACTGAAGTCATTAAAAACCCATCCATTTTCGTAGGCAACCTCCACAGGACTTCAGTGAATCTCACCACAGATGATACTTTGTAAGAGGAGGCAGACTTTTTTGCAAGTTTCACCTCGTTCTTTCCTCTGCAGGGTTTATCAATGCCAAGATCTAAGATTGTAAATAATTTGAAGAAACGGAATGTGTCTTACCATGCATTTTTTCTAAGTTGCCATGCACATGTGTTGGTGTTGGTGTTAGATCGATTTCATAAATAAAAGAGCCTTCTTGGAAAAGTGAAGGACAGAGGTCTGTGGGGGGAAAAGAATAATCTAATCAGAGACTTGTTTCTTACTTTAATCACGAGCCATAAAAACAGCCAAATCCCATGTCACGCTGCAGTAAAGGTTACATCAGTACTTCATACAATATTTATAGTGTAAGAGAAAGCCCTGCAGTCCGACTCCAATATGACATTAATCTTCTGCTGTGTCACCACACACCCACCCCTCCCCTCAGCTAAATGTGCTCCCCGGTGCCATTCCGATAATGGACATAATTGGCCGGGGAATATTAATGTAACAAGAAATCCAGAGCACAAAACAAATATAGAATCATACTGGATCCTAGGGAAGTGTGTTTTGAGTGCCACTTAAGTGGGGGGGGGGGCTACCCATCCCAGTTTGCCCTAGACTGAGGGGCTTCCTGGATGCTGAGCTTCCAAACCCAGACAAGTTGGTGATCCCACTTTTAAGAGGCAATGGCTTGGGGCGCCTGGGTGGCGCAGTCGGTTAAGCGTCCGACTTCAGCTCAGGTCACGATCTCGCGGTCCGTGAGTTCGAGCCCCGCGTCAGGCTCTGGGCTGATGGCTCAGAGCCTGGAGCCTGTTTCCGATTCTGTGTCTCCCTCTCTCTCTGCCCCTCCCCCGTTCATGCTCTGTCTCTCTCTGTCCCAAAAATAAATAAACGTTAAAAAAAAAAAAATTTAAAGAGGCAATGGCTTGAGGCTATAAAGGCTTCATGCAAACAATATTTATCACACCTTGTTGTACAAGAGGTCATCACGGGCAAGACCTGGCATGAGGTCTTACTATGGCATGAGGCTATAGGACTCGAAGCCTGAGCCTGAGACAAGGTCCTGGATTTCGTTCCCACAGAGCGGGCAGCTTTTCTGTCGTCCTGATTTCTTTCTTGGTCTCCACCGTCCAGGCTCACAGGTTTAGGGAAGGGAGGGCAGGGCTTTCAGAGGCTAAGAATTCAGGGAAGTCCTGTTTGGGGCCACTTTTCAGACCACGGCCCCTTCTGGCACTCTTTCCTGGTGTTACCCATTCTGTAATTCTCATTGAAACCTCATTTATACCCAGAAGAATACATCAAAGCAGCCACAAAGGAGCTCAGTCATAAGGATTCAATCAACGTAATTATCACTCTTCTCCATGAAGCTGCTCTGGGTAGCTCGAGGACCGTCGGGTGGGATTTGAAGGCTTTGCTGCCTCTGACGTCTCCGCTCATTTCACGAAAAGCTTTCTCGAGGACATCTGGTGAACAAATGATTTACAGTTACTGAAATGGGGCGCAGGGCTGGATCATCGCCTTTATTGCAACCATCTAGGCGATGGCAACATGATTGAGTACTAGACTAGCCAAGGGAATTGAAAGGCCCCTCGGTTATTGTACACTGCAAACTCAAAACTGCGTTGTTCTATGTGGCATAAGGCGTGCCACCTAAAATGATGACACACCACGTGCAGAGAGCAGAGGATTCCCCCTGGAGCCTGTAGCACAGGCTAGGTATGTCAGGTCTACATTTTTTTTTTAAGTTTATTTATTTATTTTTAATTTTTTTTAATGTTTATTTACTTTTGAGAGAGAGAGAGACAGAGTGTGAGTGGGGGAGGGGCAGAGAGAGAGGGAGACACAGAATCCGAAGCAAGACTCCGGGCTCTGAGCTGTCAGCACAGAGCCCAATGCAGGGCTCGAACTCACGAACCGTGGGATCGTGACCTAAGCCAAAGTCCCACGCTTAACTGACCGAGTCCCGGCCAGCTATTTTTTTTTAAGGTGGACAGAACAAAGTCCAAAAAAAGTTGTTCTTATGAAAAGTGCCTCCCTCCAAATCACCGTGAAGTTTCTACTAGCAGCAGGTCAATGGCTTCCTAAAAAGCCTTGTGTAGCTTCAGAAAACATATTCTCAAGCCACATGGGTGGCTCAGTCGGTTAAGCAACCGACTCTTGGTTTTGGCTCAGGTCATGATCATGTGCTCGGTGGGTTTGAGCCCCGCGTTGGGTTTTGTGCTTATGGTGCAGAGCCTGCTTAGGATTCTGTCTCTCCCTCTCTCTCTCTCTCTCTGCCCCTCCCCGCACAGGTGCATGCTCTCTCTCTCTCTCTCAAAATAAACTTAAAAAAATTATATATAAAAAAAGAAAACATATTATCATGGAAGGGAGATGAGAAGCAACCTACTACATGTAGTTATTCCAGAGTTCAAGAGAAAGGTAGAACAGATGGACAGATTTTGCCTGGAGTCCATATGAAGAGGTATTTGAAAATAGCTCAGGTAACGGACCTCCAGAAGATTGGGGATGAAGGTACAGGTAACCTACCTGACAATCTTATCAAAGGCCATTAGCGCCCTTTCTCTTGCCTTCCTTCCCTATATGAGGTGGAAAGGGCTTACGTCTGGTACAGGCTTCCTCGCCAGCGGGCACAGGAACTTCCAACAGATTGTCCCCATCACACATCTGAATCAATCTGAGTGCTAGCCCTTGAAGAGCAAAGGAGGTGTTTGAAAATGGCTAAACATTACAACACATCATTTTTAATGAACGCAGGACTTAGATTTAGAAGCCGGCAAAGAAAATATTTGCAGCTGAGTAATTTTAACGCCAACCCTACCCACCTTTTATTATTGTTATTTTTTTTTTTTAATGAGAGAGGAGACATTGCCAGTCACCCTTTTTAGAGGCAAAATAATTGTATAAAAGAGGTGTAGTGGAATGACTGAGAATTTAGTCTTTGAAGCCAGGCAATCAGGGTTCAAATCCTGGTTTTATCACTTTACTAGTGGGTCCTACAACCTAATGGGGTTTGTGTATGAATCAATACACGCCTAGAATTACACCTGGGACATAGCGAATTCTTGGTCGTTGGAGTAATTGTCATCACTGAAAATCATCACCCTTTCTGAATTTGGGTGGAGGTTCTCCCTAAGACACCAGGAGAAAGGGATTCTCCTTATTCTTGCTGGAAGGAGTAAACGAAGCCACAGTAATTGCTACTTGTGTGGTCTGTTCCGAGTAGGAAACAGGCATCAGTAAATGGATGTGGTACAAGTCACTGGCTGTTATTTTTTGCTTCAGCAACAAACTGTAGATTTTCTGGGCTCATCGTAGTTGACATTGTTTTCTTATATTGCTACAAACTTCTGGAATATCTGAGAAATTCCAAAATTACGGGCATCTAAACAACATGTCCCAGATGGCCTTTTCATGCAAAGGGGACAAAAACTCCTGTTCTGACTTTATGTGAAAAATATGGCCACCTGCAGGAAGCTTATAGAACTAAAAGTAACCTCAGCAGAACATTCATGAAGGCAAAACAGTTGTATCAAAGGACAAATAGTAATGTGTCTATGAGGACCATATATATTCTTTTTTAAAAATATTTGTTATTTTTGAGAGAGAGTAAGAGAGAGCACATGCATGGGTGTGAGTGGGGGAGGGACAGAGACAGGGGTGGAGAGAATCCCGTATCAGGCTCCATGCTATCAGCACAGAGCCCAACACGGGGCTCTATCCCACCAACCGTGAGATCACGACCCAACCCCAAACAAACCAAGAGTAGAAGGCTTCACCGACTGAGCCATCTAGGTGCCCCCATTCTTTATTCAAGACCCAGCTCGAGTGTCACCTCCTTTGTTAACCGTTCTCAATTCCCCCAATCACGTTTGTTCCCACGTGTGAAGTCGACAGTACTCAAGTAATGCTCTCCTTCTTGCACTTGTCGTGTTGTAACTTATCTGCCTGCACGTCTCATCCTTCCCCCACTTCTACACTCTCTTAGGCAGTTTCTACACCCTCCTGCACAGGACTTCCGTTAATGGTCTGGGCGACTAGTCTACCACATAGGACAAACTGGGTGCCCCCTAAATACTTGTTAATACCACAGACCTTATTAGCAGGCACCCACATCAGGCTCTCCTCTTCTCCTCGGTACCAGGGGACTGGCGTTCCTAAACCATTTGCAATCAGGGCCCATGTGCAGTTCTTTTTAGTGGGATGAGAGCAGAAATGGTGAGCGTTGCTTCCAGGCTGACACCTAGAAGGTGGGAGGTCCCAGCACGGTGGCAAATGTTCCACGTTAAGGTGGCAGCACGTGTAGCAGCCTCTGCCCTTGAGCAACCATGATGGGTGAGCTCCCTGCCACTCACTTGGGAGATGACTGAAAAATCTACCTTTGTGGTTTTAGCCCCTGAGATTTGAGGGGTTTGCTACCACATGGACTATCCTACCCTGTCCTGACTCATACCCAGTAGATGACAAATATTTTCACTTCATGAGATTCAGACATCAGATCGGAAGCATCACAGGGTCCCAGGAAAAGCACTCCATTAGAGGGGCCAGAAAACCAGATGTGTGCATGCACATGCACCTTTAAATGCATGCATTTTAATCATTGACAAACTCTTGGACTTTTTACTTCCTTGGAGGTAAAACTAGGGTGCACCAGAACGAGGCTAAGGCCCACATACCTGATTCCACGGATTTGAAGAAAGGAGTTGTGACGCATCCCCTTGCTACTTGTCACGTGACCCTTCTGGATCGAATGCTCAAGTTTAAGAGATTACTACTGTACGGGCTAGAGTTTAGAAGAGGTTACTGGTCACTGCAAATCCAGAGCAGAATCTCATTTTTACTTTAGCCAAGTGTTTTATAGCTCCTTAGCAAGAATACTTCCCTCTGTGAGTCACTTCCAGAAGAAAATGGGTTCTGTACAATTGTATCTACCTATCTGAATTGTCTGATGATTAAAGACAGACTTTGTCTGGCACACCCAGCCACCTGGGCAAATTAACGTTATACAGACAGGGGTTCTTCAGGGGCTCCCGTGGTTAGGCTGCATAGGGCAAGCCATCGCGAGGGACATACTAGCGTTTCAGAAGGATGAGACTGTGGGTTCAACTCAATGGGCAGGTCTAGTTTGGCAGCCTTTCACTCAGGCAGGTAGCTTTGAAGTGGTGCAGGTGAGCCTCTGAACTCATGACCGATGAAGGTCCGCTAAATGCAGTCGAGCTCTGTCACATTCTCTGGATGTTTCAAGGTGTTTACACTGAGGGCAGCTGAGGTTAGGACCCCTCCTTCATTAGGAGTGTGCTCACTGCAGGATTTCACCAAGGGGAAGAGCCAGGAACTTCTTCTCTGCTGATGTGGCTCTCATGGGAGCAAAGCTCATCACCCGGGAAATGATGCCCAGGTTCCGAGCTGTTGCTGTGGTTGTCGGACATGTTCTTCAGAAGACAGCAACGCCAAAGAAACGGAGCAGTCCTCTCCTTGCTTGGTACAGAAATGGCCCGAGCCATTGAGATACCATGTTGAAAATGGGATATCATCACTACTAATCCTAGAGCTGATTCCTGTGGTTCCCAGCCATGGCTGCTCACCTGAATCACTTAAGGACCCAGCCCGAGAGCTAGACTGAGCAGGCCCAGGTAGGGCCCAAGCCTCAGTATTTCTTTCAGCATCACAGGATTGACTAGTCTGGTCGAGTAGCAGGGAGTTTCTATAAGGTAAATTAGAGGAGCTCGTCTTGTTTCCCTGCTCTGAGTTACCACTAGGGCAGGCTATGTATGAATTAGCCAGAGGCTGTCTATACTAAGCTCTGTTCTGTTTGCAAAAAAAAAAAAAAAAAAAAAAAAAAGGTGCCTTTGGGAGCAGTTTTCATTCTCTAAGCCCCAGAGCATGGGCATATGTAGAGACAGCTGTAGCTATGAGCACAGGAGTACCTTAGTGGCCCCACATGACAACAGCTCCTGGAGAGGCCCAGGAGCTCAGGTCCCAGGTGCCTGGAAGTCCTCCTGAACACCGAGGAATGCAGCCACAGGGCCTCCTGCACAGCCCAGTTTCTCTGGCTGTCGTCTGACCACCTTTGACAAGGTCTAGGGAATTTGTCAAGTAATTGGGTCATTGTTTAGTTCCATAAGAATTTTTTTTTAATAAGGAACCTTTATTTTACTCCCTAGAAATTTCAAAAAAGCTTTCCACATTTCAAGCAATAGTGGGGTGCATACTGTAGAAACAATTCAACGGTTCATGGGACTATTATCTGTTCCATTTGGGGATGGGAAAGGGCAGCAGTCAAGCATTGGAGACAAGGGGACTCACCGGTTGATTCTTTCTAGTTCTTCTGACTTCAGGGCGGTCACAAGATGGCTGGTTTCCACTTGTGACAGTGCAGTATTGCTGAATAGGGTCAGGGAAGGCACAAGTGGAGAATTGCATCGTGATGTTTCTCATAAATGAGAAGACTTTGGGGACACCAACACATCAACTTGAAAAGCAAGTTCAATTAAAAAATATCTAAGCCTTGGATACTCCTGATTATGTAAGGTAAAGGTATTAGAAGTTTGATTCAACAGATCCTCCTGCAGTGTTCAGGATAGGGCTCCAAAATGATAACCTGTCTCACCCTGGGGAGAAACCAGTCCTTCTGGGAAAAACAGACCTACCTCATGAGCCTCCAGGGAGCGCTTCATGACCACCTCCTAGAATGCCCATTTGAGGCCCATTGTGGAAGGCTGGAAATATTACAACTTTCTTTAAAAGTCATCCCTCGATGCAATTTAACCTCATGACTTTGGAAACCAAAAATTGGAAGAAAAACAGTATATTTTTTTCCCGAGAAGAAACTTAGTATATGCTTAATGGAAGAGGCAGCTGTGATCATTTCAAGAGAAATGCCCTTGAGTATGTCCTACAAGTGTCTCTTGCCCTTGAGTATGCCCTACAGTGCTAACGAGGCAAACACAGGGAGAAATCAAGGCGCAGCTCAGAAATCAAGGCGCAGCTCTGGAGCTCAGACCATGTTCGAAGAGGGGCAGGACGAAGTTGGCAGATGCTGTGCTTGAGTCAGAATCTCCTCCTTCCTCTTCTCCTGCACCAACTTGGCTTAGCCTTGCTGCTTTAATGCCAGACAGTTCCATCATCGATTCTTTAAGGGAAAGAAGAAGGAACCTCAAGAATCCCATGAAGGTGGGGTGCCTGGATGGCTCAGTCAATTAAGCATCTGACTTCAGCTCAGGTTGTGATCTCATAGTCCATGAGTTTGAGCCCCACATCGGACTCTGTACTGATGGTGCAGAGCCAGCTTAAGATTCTCTCTCCCTCTCCCTCTGCCTCTCCCCCTCCAAAATAAATAAATAAGCAAACATAAAAGAAAATAAGGAATCCTATGAAGGTGACATAACACCTTCTCTGTTACTACAGCCCTGTGAGTTTCCATCATAGAACCTGGAGCCCAGCCTGGGAGGGCATTCTTGTCAGTATAATCCAAGGACCCTCAAGAGCAAATGTGCTCTGCTCATCTACTTTGGAGCCATAGCTTCTCTTGGGACTAAGCTTGCTGGAAGCATGAGAGGTGAGTGTACAGCTGATAGAACCATCATAAGTAGATGGACAGCTGATGATAAGCTGTCTTATCAACCTGGAGAGTCACTGACTGGTGTCTTCTAAAGGAGATTGCGGTTGTGAAAAATTTCTACTATCTAGATGGTGAGTCCTAATTACCAAGAAGAACTCTAACTTGCTTCTGAGGAGTATTTTAATCCTAACCCAACACAGCTGCTTCCTGGGGCATCAGCACAAACCTACCCTGAACTTCACCTATAGGAAAAAGAAAATCACTTCCTGTTCTTTGGAGCAGGTGGTTATTTAGGGAAAACAAGTGACCCGTTCCAGGTTCATCTGGTGAGCCATAAACCCAAGCACTGTGTAACTGCTCTCTCTCAAAATAGTAGGCAGCCCTGGGAGAGCCAGACTTGAGTCACTGCACTGACTAGCAAAAGGCCTCCGACTTCAAGCTGAGCTGTGAGAAGGCCTGTGCGCAGCAGGCTTCTTGGACAGTGGCCAAGAGCTAGAATTCCTCTGGCTTTTGCTTTCTCCATGGATAGAGGCTCTGAGGGACAGCCATGACCCAGAGTGGTTTCCACAGGAGGAGAGGGGAACCATTGATACATAATTAGCAGCATCGCATATAATACTTCCCCAAAACACCCAAGAAATTCCAAGCTCCCTTCTGTTTCCTATGAGGTTACTTTTCCTTTTTCTTTATTTTTCCAGAGTGAATACTCCATAAAGACATGAACACCAAAATATATTTAAATGGAGTTTTTAAGATCGTGGATGAACCAAGACTCGTTTTATACAAATGATGGTTCAGTGTCAAGTACTTAACCTTCAGTCCTGCCCAGCGTCTCCTGTTCTTCTGCTCTTCCGTAGACTCCTTCACACATACCACTCAGTTGGGAAAACGGCCTATAGCATAATGTCATTTTAGCAAATGTAAAAGTCCTTCTACTTTTTCTTTGTCTCTGTTTCAACACCAAAATGGCTCTGGGGAAATTTGCATACAAAGGAGAACGATTAGACACTGGAAGCCTATCAGATTGTCTTCCTTCATGGGAGACAAAGAAAACAAAGGCTCCTTAAGGTACCAGGGACTCATAAAGGAGTGCTCATCCCTAGGAACGCATGAAAATGCCGATCAGCAGGTCCTGCGACCCACCACTCCCAAGTCCCCTCAGCAAGATGGGAAACAGACACTCCCTCTATGGGTGCCACCACAAAACACAGGCACCTTCCCCAAACCATGCCAGCTGCCATTTGCCTATTAATGAAAGGAGGCACAAGTCGTTAAAGGCCGGGAGATAGACCAGAGACCAGAATTTTCTAATCAGAACTAATCCCTCCAGGCATATAGCATTTGATACATCAAAGGCTTAATATTTGATACATCAAAGGCCTTCTCAGTAATTCTTTTGAGGAATCAAAAAACTATGCTAATGAATGTATGAGCTCTGTAGTTTTAAATCGGAACTTTTTTTTCTGGCTTGGGATAAACTTTTTATAACTTCATTTGGTTGAGGAAGCATCTGTGTATGTGCTATGATTTAAGATGATCCAAGAGAACCAATTGATTCCAAACACCTTTCCCGCCACCTTTCCAGAGCCCCATTAGTGAATGTCTAAGGTTAAGGATTTGAGGGCCTTGTTAAAATACGTGTTGCCCCAGAGACGTAATGGATAAAACATAATTACCCATTAATATGTTAGGGTGGACTCACCTGCCCAATTAGCCCATCTCTCACTTGTGTGGCATTGAAAGGTTGAGACCCTGATAGATAGTCTTCGATGGGGCTTCACTAGGCTGTGAAGGCTCGTTACTGTGGGGGTATTGGTCCCTGGAGCAGGGAGAAGATATCCAAAAAGAAGGGAATAAAGGCCTATAAGAGGGGATAAGACCACTGGAAGTAGGTGGTCTTGAATTATCATTCACATGATTCTTGATTTGAAGACTCAGAACAGGGCTTTGAAGAAGACCTACCCTTCCTCCACCCATCCCCAGCTATGCTGCTGAGTCTTTGACCCCTCTGGGCTCCATTGGTATCTTCTGCAAACTTCATTACAACACTAATTATATGGCATCACTTCTTTTGTTCATGTGACTGCCCTTTCCACCCTCTGCTGCCTGCAGTAGTATTGACCATGTGCTCTCTCAAGCACTTAGTTCAATGGCTGGCCCTCAGCCGGCCTTCAGAGGCTTTATGCTTTATGAATGAACACATAATTGTCTGGTTAATTTCATAAACCCACAGAGGATTGAGATAAGTTTGCACTTCCTTCCATTTTAGTTTGAATGCGGGTGCCTCCTTTTTCGTTGACAACAGGGGCTTCTCAGCCAGGCTTCCACTTGCGTGTACCATGCACTTACTGAATTGTGCCTCCTGGCTGGGCAAACAGCAGACAGATGCCTCTCCCTCCAGGACAGGCAACCCTGGCGTATGACATTGTCAGTTGAGAACTGGATGGCTTTTCAGCCCACGTACTTCCCCAGCTGGCCACTTTTGGGCCACACACACTGTGTATGGTACACGCAGTCTGCTTCTCAGCTCTTCTGCTGTTTTGGCCTTGAAGAAACTAACATGTACCTGCCCAGATTCCATTTCATGGGAACCTCTGAAGAGTTTTTACCTCTGTCCTTTAAAATGTGTATGTAAAGACTGAAATAAGATCCTTTACACGTGAACCCATGGAAATAAAAGTATCCGAATAGAGGAACACGATGGCCCTTCCAAGTTTAAGAACTCACTCCTACAGACAGACTCACCATCACAGGCTTACACCAAAGGCTCAGAGGAGCATCATGAATGCCAACCTCTGAAGTTTTCGTATGAGCATAAGAAGTCCCAGCAAAGCTCACTCTCCCGTCTAAACACCAGGAGGTTGATAAGGTGGTCTTTGGTCCAGAGACAATGTCCACTTCATTGCCACCAAAGGAGAGTCCGAGAGATCAGAGAGGATTCCATTCTAGGTTTCCCAGGCACGGAAAAGTTTGGTACTAACTCAATCATCCCATGCCACTTTGACCCTAGAGCACCCTAAGAGTCTCTGGGAACCCCACTGCACGCTGAATGGGAACAAAAGACCTTGACTTGCAGTGTCCACAGAGGCCTGTTCGTCTCCCAGAGAGAAGCCTTGGCCTTTGGCCCCAATAAAGAGGCCAGGTTTCTTTCTGTAAGCTCAATGCTCTTTATTTCTTGTTCTGGTAGACTCTGCAGGTAGCAATGTATTTGATCTATTATTGTTTAAATGTATTGAGTTCACTTCTGTTCTTTTCCCCTTTGCTTGTACTGACAAAGAGCTGTCCACCAAATTCATCTATGGAGGCAGGGAAACTGTTCCTTCTCAAACATTTGCCCGTTATTTTCCTCGTTGGCTAATGCTGTCTATTCTAAATCTTTGACATAATTTGAAAAAAAAATGTGTTTATATCTGTTCTCAACTACCTTCACAAGCCTTAATCATAGCCCTTCTTCCACCTGAAAGCCCTTCTCACTACTGCCTCAAGTGACATAAAGCTAGAAATTTGATGTAAAGTTCATTCTGTGGAAAGCAAGGACATATAAGTGAAAAACACTTCCCATTTATCTTTCATAATAGGGCCTGCAGAGGTTTGGGGTACCAGCACTGAGTCAACATGGGGCCTCTGGCTTGCCTACACTGAATAGTTGAACCATTCGGACAATCAATTCTTCCACAGCCCATTTGGAAAGTCCGGAGACCTGAAGGTGGCTTAATAAAATTAACCAAGAGTATTGGGCTTATAAGGGAATAGTTCTGCAGAACTGGTTATCCCTGATACACTGGATGGCCTGTTGCAAATAGATGCTTTAAGAGTTGCATGGTCACTATTTTTTCTTGGCATTTTGTCTCAAGATGAAGATTGCTAAAGTCTCTAAGCTCGTATATGCAGCAGAGACTGAGTTCCCATAATCCCTCCAAGATGATTAAAGACAAACTATAAAATGGATTACTTATTGGATATTACAATTTCTTTTTTATTCATCAAATTCATTGGTTACCATCCTTCCTCTTCTCTCGGCACCATGAAAATGGTGCAAGAAAAAAAAATAAGAAAAAAATCTGCTTTGGTATATTTTTCTTTACAGTAACTGGGTACTCCCAAACCAATAGGCTAATGACAATGGATATTGACAACTGATCCCAAATGACAGGTATAATATCAAAACTATGAAGAAATCCTCACTGGGACAGCTTTTTGTAAACTAGACTAGTGACAGGGAACACAATGTTTTGCTGAGCACCATCATTGGTCTAATTAACTGTATCTCTATGCTGAGGGTTCTACCCATGTATTCCATTGACAACTCACTGCTGTTAGGCTTAAAGAATGTAATTTGGACTCAAAGATTTAATAACACAAAGAATCTAATTTTTCTTACTTTTCATGCTATACTTCCTTCATGCCCACGATCATACACATACAGCTCCCCGATAGATACTCTGAGTGTGAGAATTCCTGCTGACTTCCAAATGCCATACCAAAAAAAGAAGGGGAACAGAGGGTTATGCCTGAATGTGTTTCCTCAAACAACTTCTTGAAATAACTGAAGTTGGGAAAACACAGTTGCGACAGAATCTGCAGACAGCCAAAGGGTTCTCACTTTTGGACATTGTCATCATCAGTCTGGAGCTAAGAGCTGATAATTCTGCTGAGTATCGCCTGCTTTGGGATCCTGATTGCATAGGAGTTCCTGAAGTTCTAATTTTTTTTAAGTTTATTTATTTTGAGAGAGCAAGTGAGCAAGAGAGCCCCCCAACACAGGGCTTGATCTCACGAACTGCGAGATCACGACTTGAGCCAAAATCGAGTGTTGGACACTTAACTGACGGAGCCACCCAGGCGCCCCTTGAAGTTCTAACTATTTTTTAAGTTTATTTATTTATTTTGAGAGAGAGAGAGAGAGGCAGAGACAGCAGAAAGAGAGGCAACCCAAGCCTGCTCCGGGTTGCCAGCGCAGAATCAGACGCGGGGCTCAAACCCACAAACTGTGAGATCATAAACTGAGCCAAGATCAAGAGTTGGACGCTTAACCGACTGAGCCACCCAGGCACCCCTGAAGTTCTAATTTTATCTAGAATCTACAAAGTCACACAAAGAGAAAAAAATCTGCTTTGTTTCCATCGCGGAGTATCTTATGTGATCAAGAACAAATATGACTGTTTCCCAGAGGAAATGGAAGCAAAGGCGAGTGGGTGTCAGTTTGGGAAAAACACATGGTACAAATGAACGGCTAGCCAATAGCAAAGAAGGCTTTGAAACCTGTGATAGGAAGGCAGAACTCCCAATAGTCTCTGACAGCTGCGGAGCTTCTTAAAGCCAGCAACCACTTCTCATAAGAGAGAAAGGGGAGGAACAAAGGTATAGCCATCTCTCCATCTGCTCAGGGCTTGGAAACATGGGGGAAACATCGACGGGGCAGCCCTCCACAATGCCCCCCTGGGATGTCTTGATGATACTCACTGGAGGCCCTGAATTTAAGTTTTAAATGGGTTCTTGATCAGCTGCCTTCCCTGATCCACTCTGTGCTCCCAGTGTAAAGCACACACCAGTATAAAGGTGGTTTCTACTAAGAGGAGCACAAGGGGGGAGCCCACTGCTTGCTGCCTGAGTCTCCCGTGGGATGGCTTTGCCCAGGTCTTCTCCTCTAAGCAATAACTGTCATTTCAACCATGTGCGGGCCCTTCCTTTATAGCACAGGTTCCGGGCACTGATTTTAATGCCTGCATGTGTCCATTTAAAGCATCTTGTTCCAAATTTGCCTGCAACCTGTGCCCACAATCTTTTCTGAGAAAAATCACCTACATTTAACACAGGCAGCTGTGCATACAGGCAGATGGATGGCTGTCTGAAATTTGGAGAAATGGAGCTGCCTGGCCCCAAATATTACACCATTCCCCAATCTCCTGCCTTTTGTTTTTTTTTTTTTTTTCTCCAAGCCCCTTCATTTGGGTTAAAACAACATCTCCTAAGGGCTTACATTAAAATGCAAATATGTTACCTGGAAGGGGAAATGCTGTAAATTATTCAAGTTTACTAATGCATTAGCAAGGATTTGTTTTGTTCTGCTTAGAAAAGTATCTCCTTCAAATGCAGTGTCCTAAAAGACTATAGACTATGCCCTTTTGATTGGTTTCTCGGAGTGGAGGAGAGGAAGAGAAAAGATCCAGCACCCAAGATTTTAACCAGAGATGGTGAATGGGACATCAGCTGAGCATGTTCCAAATGTCAAGTGCTTTAGGTATTGTAGTTAATCTTTATAACAACCTTAGGAGGTTGGTTTTAGCATCCTCAGTTTACAGATAAGGGAACTAACACTCAGACATATTCAATAACTCTAAGTCGGGGCAGAGCCAAGAGTCAAGACCTGGTTTCTTAGACTCTAAAATCATTGCCCCAGCAAATATCTACAGGATCAGAGGGCGTCGAGTGAGGGTGTGAATCAATTACCTCTGCCTTTCCCCTTCTTCCAAACACCAAAGAGAAAGGAGGCAAAGTGGTCTGCATAGAGGAGACCTCTTATCAAGATACCATTGTAAAATGTCATAGGATACTCGAGGGTGATGCAAATGTTGTGGATCTTGATTTGAATGTTGGTTACACATTTGTCATAACCCATCTGACTGTACACTTAGGATCTGTGACTTTGACAGCATATAATTATAATATGAAAATAAATTATAAGCTTTATTTAAATTACACACCTCCAGGACCAACGTCAAGAGCCTGTGCTGGTCCTTACTTTCCTGTTTGGTCAGAGCCAAGAAAAAACAATTTTCTCATTTAAAGGAATAGGATAGATCTTTAAGACTTGCACAGAACCCCCATAGATATCAGGAAAGAATCTTTTTAACAGGGTTTATGGCAGTTGGTATGTCTTCTATCTTACACCTGAACCTGATAACAACGATGGCAGGGAATTCATGCAGAAAAATGTCTGTGATGATGGTCCTAGATTATAAAGAAAAAAAAATCAATATTAATCTGATAAGCATTAGTTTATAATTCAACATCTGAAGTAAATTCATGCATCCCTGGAATGTCAAATTCACTTAAAAAATGATGCGAATCATATTTTCTTTTAAAAGTCTAAATACACTAAAACTTTTAGCGCAATGCTTGAAGAACAATATAATTATCGTGGTCTACATCCAGTTGCCGGTTAATTGACTATTGAAGTTGAAAAGCATTTCCATAATTAATCTCATGCCATTTTCCAATTATAAATTTGCTAGTGTGAAACTGATGCATTTTCAAAAGCTTGTTTGGGGGGAATGGATACTTTCTGAGACAATCCAGGATAGTTGCCTGATCAATATTTAGCTTTTTGAAATCCTACGCACCAAGGGAGTAAAGTGAAAGCAGCATGAAAGCATTGTTTCAAGCTCATCTTTGAATAGCTTTAAAAAGATGAAATTTGGGAAGAAAAAAACCAAACAAACCAGAGCCTCGGTGTGATTAGAAATACTATAGAGTTTTTCCAGACAGCTCAAGACAAGCCCTGGAGCTGAACAGCATGCCAATGGCAACAGAAACTCTTTACTCTTTAATGTGTTAAGTTCACCAGAGACCTCCCAAGATGCCCAAGTCTTAATAGACAAAAAATATGGCGACCAACTCTTTGCAATTTGATGCAATCATGACGACTATCTGTTTTTACCTAATGACTCTGAGCCCTTTAATTTGGCCAAAATGAACCACAGCAATGACAGGTCTTATTTGTTTGCCAAAGATAGGTACCCAGAAAACCCAAAAGACTCCAAAGAAAAGGGAGAGGGAAGCTGAAAGGACAGAGTCTATGAAGTAAGGAGACTCAGATTCAAGTTTTGGCTTTGGTGCTATCCTGTTTGACTCTGAGCACCTTGCTTTACCTCTGGAGACCAGTTTTCCCCTCTACATCATAAGATGAAATTAGACAATCTGTCAAGACCTTTCTATGTTAATACTGAATACTTCTTTTCTCAAAGAGACAGGAAAATGGGCCTTGGGATAGCACAGGAGAAATGAAAAGAAATTTTCACCATCAATGTACTATTCACATCCTTTCTCCTGAGGCTGTTTGACAGATTCTCATGTCTCTTGTGATGGGTTGAATTGTGTCCCTGCACCCAAATCCATAACCCCCAGGACCTCAGGAGGTGACTTTATTTGGAAAAAGGGTCATGGCAGATGTAATTAGTTAAGATGAGGTCATACTGAAATAAGGTGGACCCCTGATAGAATATGATTGGCATCTTCATACAAAGGGGACACAAAGACACAGGCACACAGGGAGACTGTCATGTAAAGATCTGAATTATGCTGCTGTCAGCCAAAGAACTACATGGCCTTGCCAATACCTTGATTTTGGACTTTCAGGCTCCAGACCTGTGAGACAAATCCTATGTAAGTCACCAACTTTATGGGACTATTACGGCAGTTCCATCAAACTAACTCATCTCTCCACTTCTCCACTTTGCTTCTATGTACATCACTTTCCCGGTGAATTCTCACCAATAGTTCTCTTTCAACTTCTCTTTAAAACTCAGGTCTTTCATTTAGGTCAAGCTCCGTGTTCTTGCCAAGTCAAGAGACCTTTCCCCTAAATTCGGATGGCCTCTTGCCATTCAATTTTAGTAAGCAGTGCATGGGATCAAACCATTAACTTTTCTATTCAATCATGAAAATTAAAGTCCTCCCACATCCGTACTGTCTTCCATTACCTGAGATGCAAAATTTGTTTAAAACATTTTAAAACATTACGACCATGACGGCAGATGAGTCAGCAGTGATAAATAAGACATCCTGGAACGATCATGGGATGTTACAACAGTTCCAGTACAAACCTTTTTCTTCTCAAAGATTGCTAAGCATTTTCTCTTAGGCCCCATGCCAGCTCCTCTGAAAGAATATTGAACCGGATCTGTTGAGATTTAATGTGCCCGTCCATTAGATTAGATTTTGCACCGGCCACCTTGCCCTCCAAGGAAGTGTCAAGTCCAACACCACTTGTAAAAATTAAGGTTGAAATCAGAGAGAATATGTCAACCACTTACATGAAAAAACTCCAAAATAAAAATATGAAGGAGAAGAGTTTTATAGGTGTCTCCCATTAGTGAAATTTAAAGGTAACAATGTGAAATGATGAATATGTTAATTAGCTTATTTGTGGAAATCATTTCACAATTTATGCCTACAGCAAACATCACGTTGTACACCTTAATATGTACAAATTTTATTTGTCAATTGTACCTCAGAGCTTGGGCGGGAGGAGAAAAAGAAATCTGATGCAAGGGGAAATCAGAAGGTTCGAGTCTTGGCCACTCATTAAGTATCCGACAAGGCTTTCATGTTATCAGAGGCTCAACTCAGTATAAGATTGCCAGGGGCCTGTGATGAGAACTTTTGTATCCCAGATGGTGAGAAATGCCTGCTTGTAGAAGTCTCTTGAAAGCACATGGCCTTTGTGGAGTTTCCATCCAGCAATCAGAGAGGCCCATGGAGTGGAGGGTCATGCCTCTGCCTCCTGCAAGGCTTTGGAAGAAAGGTCAGGATCAGGTCAGAAGATTGGGCCCAATCTTCAGAAGACTTGGATTCTTGAACTCTTCTTCCCCGGAAGGCGTGTGATATACAGAAGGCAGCATACGTGGCTTTGCTAGGGAGGTTATAAGGAATGGTTAAAAGGATTTTGGAAATGGGGGGACCTATTTTAGGTCCACAAAGCTGGCAAGGACGGGGCTGGAATGGGCAGGGGCTGTGTGTGAGCTGGTGAAGGAAAGCAGAAGAGTTTATGAAGGACGTAATTTAACTTACAATTGTGGTCTTATATAGAATAATTTCTAATCCACCCTCCCTTGGGTACTCAGTCACTTACAGAGGGGGGACCTCTCCTTATTACAGAAAGCCAGCACATACAAATAAAGAGCTTGGAATATCACATTAAATTACAGTGAGAAATCTGAAAATAAACTATCCCAAATCAGCACTCCTCAAACTTTCATATGCAAAAGAATCTCTTGGATTAGCGGTGAAAATGCAGAATCCTAGATATTTTGTCATATTCTGATTCAAAACCTAAGAATCTGCATTTTGACAGGCAGCCTGGTGAATTCTGAAGCAGGAAATTCCAGGATAATCCCTTCAGAATTAGTAATCCCTATCTCATGCAAGGTTTTTCTTTCCAGTAAAAAATGGACCGGGGCGCCTGGGTGGCTCAGTTAGCTGACGGTCCAACTCTTGATTCCGGCTCAGGTCATGATCCCAGGGTTGTCGGATCGAGCCCCATGTTGGGCTCTGTGCTGAGTGTGGAGCCTGCTTAAGATTCTCTCTCTCTCTCTCTCTCTCTCTCTCTTTCTCTCCTTCTGCCCTTCCCCACTCATGCTGTCTCTAAAATTAAAAAAATAATAACTAAAGTGAATCCTTACCCATCACTTTTTCTAATAATCTTTCCTATTAACTAAACATTCAACTCAGAAAAAAAGTCCATCAGACATTATGTTCTGACTTTGGCTTAGAATCTATGGCCACTATCAATGGAGGCACCACCTCAGTGTGAGGCGATGTGCAAAAGGTTCCAGGAGGACCAGAACTCTCCTCTGCTCTCGCTCTGGTCTGTGGAACCACTCAAAGCTTCAGCATGGCCCTGCTCACGACACCCTTTCTGAGAATTCAGCCACTCTGTGAAGGGCACCGGCTCCTGATCTACCTCAGATCTGGCATGCCATGTAATGGGGAAAAGAGGTTTCTTTTAGCTCTGTTTCAGCTCTATCTGCACAGAGTTTTATCAGATCTCTTTATAGCAAGGATCCTGTCCAGCCAAAATCCTGTTACAAAATATCATGGATGGATCAGTGGGAAATGGGATCAGAATGTGTTTGTCCCCTTCACACGGGCCCTTCAGGGGACCTCTGGTCCCTCTGGTCCAACTATTGGTCCTGTTGTCAAGTCCTGATCGCATAAATGCCCAACAAAGGAGAGACATAAAGGAGGGTGGGGGTGGAAGTCTGATAGTTTCCATCATTTTTTGTTAGCGAAAAGGACTGTTTCTATAGGGACTGTACCAGGGAAGCGTAAATAAATCATTGTGATCATTATAAAGTTAGGCTAGAGAAGGTGAAGGTATCTAAGTGCCTGCTTCTTGATAGGAAGATAGAATGATGCAGGGCTTAAGAATATGGGTTGTAGAGTCTGACAAACTTGATTTCAGACCCCAGACATACCTCCGAGTTATATAGAACTGGTGACTGAACTTCGGTCATTCCGTCTATATGATGGAGATAACAATACTTCCCCGTGGGTTTCATGTTGGAGTTAAATCTATACAAATACACACGTTTATGTCATATACACATGCATGTAGGACATATACACATGTGTACACACACACACCTAAATGCATAGAGACTGTGTGTATCTCAGCATACTGCTTGGTATATACAAGGGTCCCTTAAGTGGCAAGAGTAGTAGTAATTTACAGTTATGAGGATGACTGTAAGAATGAGAAAATTAGGAAATGAGACCCAATGACCAGTTTAAACCTGTCACATTTGGGAAATACTTTTCCTTACTGATACCTCACTTTCTTTGCTATGGCTCTAACACCCTAAGCATACAATAAGTCATTTATTTACTATGTACTATGTTCCGGCCACGATAAATACAAAACCAATGAGGCAGAGTAGTTGGGGCTCCATTTCTAACTCTTCACCATCACCATCCCCTAGCTCCGTTGTTTGTTTGTTGGTTTGTCTTACTTCTGGGCATTTTCCTACGGACTTTAATGCATTTAATGGCTGGTTTTGACGGCACTATGCTTCAATATTACTGGGACTATTATTCTAACCAATAGCGGCTTTTCCAACCACTATGATTTCTGTGAGAAGATGCAACATAAATTTGGAAGATATTTACATTTTGGTTTTGGAAACAAATGGTTAGGAGGTAATTCTCCACTGGTCTCTTGGGGTTCTGCATGTCTTACAAGCCAGGCACGGATGGTGTTGTGTTCCAGACCGTCTTTCCAAGGATGTCTGTATAGTGGTCCAACCTGGAACCAAGGAAAAGCATCTCCTTCTGGAACATAGGGAAAGTTTGCTTAAAGCTTTGGAGGATAAAGACCGTGCTCCCTTTGGAGCAAGGGAAAAAGCATGCTTACTCCTCATTATAAAAGACTAAGCTTGGGGCGCCTGGGTGGCTCAGCTGGTTAAGCGTCCAATTCTTTGTTTCGGCTCAGGCGATGATCTCATGGTTCACGGGTTCAAGCCCCACTTCAGGCTCTGCGGCGACAGCGTGGAACCTGCTTGGGATTCTCTCTCACTCCCTCCCTCCCTCTCTGACCCTCCCCCACTCACTCTTCCTCTCAAGATAAATAAACTTAAAAAAAAAAAAAAAAAGATTCAGCTTCGCCAAACTCAAGGATCCCGTACTGGGTCACAATCCGCGGCAGGTACAGGTGCCATGTGACCCACTTCTCAGCACCTTGTAGAAATTGGGGCTTGGGAACAAATGCAAAAGTGCTGATCCTTGGGTGACCGTTATTGTTGTCAGTAGAAATGGTCCCTTGTGATATGACCTGGTCTCGTGACTTCTGCCAGCATCCATGAAACCACAGCAAGCTAACTCTTAGCTTGCAAGCTAACTTTCAGCTTGCACATAGGGTAACTTCTCTGATACTTCACAGTCCCTGACGCTAACCATAGGGTGGGGCCACCGATATTTCAGGTCAAGGCAACTTTTCAACTCTAGTTTCTTACAAACTGTGTGGATTTCTTACATATTCATCCTGGATGAAGGGACAGAGTCTCCCCAAGCAAGATACCAAATTTAAAATGAAAGTGGCTTTTCTTTCCTCTTTCCTATCTGGTTGGGGCTAAAAGATCACAAACTGCAGATCAAGTCTAGAGAAACAGGCAAAAAGAAGGAGAAGAGGGCAGAGGGAGAAGAAAAGAGAATGAAATAGGTAATGGTAACAAATTTAAAAGGTATTTAGTATAAAACCGGGTATCTGGTTTAAGAAGATTTGTTTTAATGTTTATTTATTTTTCAGAGACAGAGTGTGAGTGGGAGAGCAGAGAGAGAGGGAGGGTCCAAAGCAGCCTCTGAGCTGTCAGCAGAGAGCCCAACGCAGGGGCTCAAACTCACGAACGGTGAGAACATGACCTGAACCGAAGTTGGACACTTAACTGACTGAGCCACCCAGATGCCCCAAGAAGATTTGTAATGGGCATATTGATGCCTTGGCAAAATTGAAAAATTCACATCAATTCATCCCAAAGAAAACCCACAATGGCTTCCCAATACTCTTACCTGATCTTTGGAATAGCTCCAAGTTAACTTGAGGACTCTCCTTTTCATTTCTTTTTGCCCTTCTGGTTTTCTTTTGTCACGTCACTGTCTGCACTTACAGTACTTCCTATTTCTGCATGCGGATCAGCTTCAGTCTGCTGAGGTATCTGTCCTGGGCTCTCCTTAGCACCTGCTCCTTCCTTGCAGGCTGCCATCTTGTTATCCCGCCATTGGTTTTGCTCTACGTCCTTTAGATCACCTTCCTATGAACCAGTCAAGAACTGGAGACTCAGCCGCCCTTGATCTTGTGGGATCTTCATCGTTGTGTTTGGGGGATTGTGTCTCTACCTAACAGACTCTTGAACCAGATTCTGGTTTTTCTTGATTCTGCAGACACTTCAGTATTCCAGAAGAGCCTTTTCTGAGCTTACTGCTGCTGCCTCAAGACCCTCAAAATGGCCTTGCCCTCTTGACACAGGACTCTCAGGAGTGGTCCTTCCAGGCCCTTCTGTAGGCATGGCTACCGCCTTCTCAGCACTCTTGGCCTTGGGGCTGCTTTTCTCACCTGAGGAGGACTTGCTCCATTCCATGTTGCACCTCACTTTGAGGAACACCTCCCTTTGAGGTCACTATTATGGCATTCGTGGTACTGGATCCCCTAGACCCTCTTGCTGGGGCCTTTATAAAGCTTCTTTTACTTGGCTTGACTGTTGAGCTTTGGTGCTTCAGCTTCAGAGCACCTTGTGTGCTTGGCCAGCAATCCCCAGGGAGTTCCTCCGAAGCTCTGTGGCCTGGCCTCCTCCTCGTGCACTTTAGGATGTGGCCGTTCCTGCTGCAGCACCAACTTGCGTTCCTGCTCTACCTAGTCTCTCTTCTAGCCTTGCTTGCTGTGTCCCCCGTTTTACCTTTCCTGAGACTGATGACCTATTGCTTACACCCCCACAACTTCTTCTAAGTTTCCCTGCTGCCGTGAGCTCATTATTGTCATCTTTTCCTTTTCCAAGAACATGGATTCCGTGCTTCTATTCCCTTGAACCCGTTCTTGCCTTGGAGCTCTCAGCCCTCTCGTCTCACAAGTTTGCTGCTGTGTTCCACTTGGGTCTTCTGTTTCTTTTTTATTTACCGTCTCTTGGGCCGGCTCCCTGGTATGGTCGTACTCACACTGGATCTTCTTCCCCACAGCCAAGGAGTGTTTCAACCTCAAATTCTATCTCTTCCATGTGAATGAGGTGAAACTCCTGGTGAGTAGCACCGGGGCTTTCCTGGCTTGGGGATAGAACAGCCTGAGCTTATATGGCTACTTCTTACGTGGCCTTGTCGTCTTACACTCTGGCATTTGCTCAAGCAAGCCTGGGGCGGCCTCGCTGTGTCTTTGCGACTCAGTAATTTCTGCAGTAGACCATCTTTCCTTGAGTCATGTCTTTATCTCATCCCCGTCTTTGCAATTATTTCCTCCTCTTGATTATTGAAGAAACCTTCTAGCTGTCACATCTGTCTCGTGGTGATCTTGCTGCTGCTTCGGATCCACAATATGCAGAACCTCCTGGTCCTGGCCCCAGGGTTGTGCCTCCCACACAGTTCTGTTGCCTCCATCTCCCGGAGGCTCCCTTCCTTCCAGGAATGGCGCTGTTACTCCAATGCCGTCAAGCCATTCTTCTCAGTCCTGGGGGTCTCGGCTCCTCAAAATACTCTCATCTAAAGCATAGATTCTCCCCTATTTATTTTTTTTAAAAAAATTTTTTAACGCTTACTTATTTTTGAGACAGAGAGAGAGACAGAGCATGAATGGGGGAGGGTCAGAGAGAGGGAGACACAGAATCTGAAACAGGCTCCGGGCTCTGAGCTGTCAGCACAGAGCCCGACGCGGGGCTCGAACTCACGGGCCACGAGATCATGACCTGAGCCGAAGTCAGCCGCTTAACCGACTGAGCCACCCAGGCACCCCGATTCTCCCCTATTTAAACGAGGCTCTTAATGTCCCAGCATAATCTGCTTTTGACGCACCTCCTTCAACCTCTGGTAATACCTTTTTCCCTAAAATGACCGTTTTCTCTCCCAGCCATTTTAAGTAGCAAGAGAAAGATAAGGCGCCGTCACTGACAAAAACCTGGGCCCTCGACAGCCCATCAAACATTATAGAGGCCCAACATTATTAGAAGCTGAAATTATGACTGACATAGAATGTGTCAGAGAGTATTCACTCTCCCATTCACTTATTGCAAGCTACTATAATCACTGTTGCAAATAAAGAGGACTTTTTAGCAAAACAAAAGCAAACAGAAAACCCAAAACCAAGCAAGCAAGCAAACAAACAAACAAACAAAAAAACCCAGCCAGAAACAGAGTGTCCTACTGTCCCTATACCTTCCTCCCCACACTGTAGGCACAGCACTACCCTACCACGAATGCTTAGATTTTAGTTACGTCTGGGTATTACTGCTTCTCTCTACATGTGCCTGAAGGTAGACACATATCCTCGAGGTATCGCAGCCTCCTTCTCTGCCCGCTTTCTCTCCTCCTCGACACACACACCAGCCTTTGCTTCGGCCCATGGGAGTGAAAATAAGGATTCTGCTTTTCACAGCACATTTCTCACTCATGTGTCTCCATCCAACAAATTAGTCTATAATTTCCACACCTTCCATCTTTGGTAAGGTTAAAAAAAAAAAGGCATTCACCCAGGGACTTCTCTTTCTCTCAAATTTCTATATTTCCCCAAGACCCAACAGAAGACATTATGAGCTAGCGGGATTAAGATTCAAATGAGTCTGTGTTCAAATTCTACTCTTGCTTCTGGGATAACTTGGATCCCCCATGCCCCCTGGTGGATATAAATCTTTCAAAGGGGAGAACTGTGTCATGTGTAGCTTTTATTTCCAGTGTCTGACATGCAATGCCCACTCTGTGGACATACCCTGAAATTTGGCATAAGCCCTACCTAAGTGACGTGGTTACTAAAGTCTATGCAAGTAGTTGACAACCCCATGAAGGATATATGTGAAACGACTTTGTGAACAGTAACGTCCTGGAGACAGGACCTCTGTCTTGACAGGGCGAGTTGCGCTGCTGACTGGCTCCTCGTAGAAACTGGCAAAAATTATAACACACACACACACACACACACACACTTATATTCTCTAGAAATGGTCCTAAGGGCAAACCGCAAATGAAGTAACACCTATTCGAGAAAATCGTGAACATTCACTAACAAACTCAAGAGTCTGTGGCATTTGAACCAAGACCTCTTTCTCTGTCAATCCTCCCCGCTCAGCGAGGTTGGAGGCTCCAGTCCAGACACCTGCTGCACAGAACTGCAGGCCCCCCACTCCTCACGGCTCCCCATCAGAGTGCTTTCCTGCTGGGAGGAAAAGGACTTTAGCACTTCTCATGCGCCCCAGTTGTTTGCTGCTGAGACTAAGTTCTGGGTGAGGGAAGGAGAGCTCCTGGTCGTGGACTGGAGGCTCCGCACTGAGACTACTGTGGCCCTTATTGTCATTGCCCCAGCTCCTGACATGGCAGATCCCACTCGAGATCTGAACTGAGAGGGCCTCCGACTGCTGCTCCCCTCCGCCCCACAGAGTGCTCACCTCCCAGAGTGGGGTGTCACTCAGGGGGAAGCTTGCCACTCTCTCCACATCCAGCACCAGAGCCCTGGCTCAGAGAATTTGCCTGAGGATAGAAACAGGCTGTGAAATAGCTCTTAATCTGCTCCCTAAGGAACGGACTTCACATTCAAGAATATGGAGAAGTTCAAGTCCAAAGATGCCCTGAAGAACAGTGCCTGTTGCGGTAGAAGGTAACTGGGGAGAGATTCATGGATTTAATAAAGATACAGCCTAGACCGCAGGCCACAAGTATGCAGGAGAGAACGGGGAAACAGAATAGCCAGGAGAAGCCTCATCATGTCAGAACAAATATCAAACACTCACCTCAGACACAGTCATTTCAAAGGAGCCATATTTGATTGGATTAGTTTGTAGAGGTAGCTTTTAGAGTTTAGTTCAGAGGATCAAAGGAAAGCATGATTGAGAAGTAAAGAAAAGTAAGTAAAGGAAGGGAGATCTGGGGGACAATGTCGCATCAAATCGTGGATGTCAACAGAGATAAATTGCTTTAAAAAATAAAGATTCTGGCGTCGGAAATTACAATAACCGAAATAAAGGTCGCTAAAGAGAGCCAACAGTAGATGTGAACTGGCAAAAGAATTAAACACTTGAAAATGGGTTGATGGAGATGATACAGCCAAAGAAGAGAGAGAAAAAAAATAGACACTAAAAGAGAGCAGAACCTCAAAGAAATGTGGGACATCATGAAGCACGCTAACATGTGTAACGGTAGTATTAGAAGGAGAGAAGACTCAGGAAAAATGTTCAAAGAAATAATGATTGCAATTTCCCCATATTTATCGAAAACATGGCAAAGTACACATCTAGGAACTCACATGAAAAGGGTCAAACATAAAGAGATCTACAGTAAAAATGTTACAAGTCAAAACAAGGAGGAAATCTTTTTTTGCTAATTTTTTTAATGGTTATTTATTTATTTTTGAGAAAGAGAGAGAGTGAACATGAGTGGGGGACGGGCAGACAGAGAGAGAGAGAGAGAGAGAGAATACAAAGCAGGCTCCAAGCTGTCAGCACAGAGCTTGATGTGGGGCTTGAACTGACGAACTGTAAGATCGTGACCTGAGCCAAAGTCAGACGCCTAACCTACTGATCCAGCCAAGGCCCCTCTTTTTTTTTTTTTTAAGTTTATTTATTTTGAGAAAGAGAGAGTGTGTGAGTGTGTGAGCAGACGAGGGGCAGAGAGAGAAGGAGAGAGAGAATCCCAAGCAGGCTCTGAGCTGGGAGTGTGGAGCCCAGCATGAGGCTGGATCCCACAAACCGAGAGATGATGACCTGAGCCAAAATCAAGAGTCGAATGCTTAACCAACTGAGCCACCCAGGGGCCCCCAAAACAAGGAGAAAAATCTTGAAAGCAGTGAAAGGAAAACATTTTGTCAATTACAAGGAAACTCCAATAAGATTAAAACCTGACTTCTCAGGAGAAAAAAGAGAGACCACAAGGCAGTATAACATATTCAAAGTGCTAAAGAAAACAAAAACATGAGATACTTGGAGGACAAACCGTAAAATACCAGACACATTCAAGTATAGTCAATCTTTAATGTGAATGGATTAAACAATACAATCAAAATGCAGAGATAGAGGGGATCTTTAAATACATGATTCAGCTATATGTTGTCTATAGGAGATACACTTTAGATTCAAAGATACAAACAGATTGGAGTAAAAAGATAGGAAACAACATCATGCAAAGAAGAACCACTAAAAAAGCTGGAGTGAATATGCTAATATCAGACAAAACAGACTTTGAGACAACAAATGTTACTGGAGACATTGGCATATTTTATAATGATAAAAGATTTAACCTATCAGGATGATAGAACATCTATAAACATATATGCACCAAAAATACCTGAAGCAAACCTGACAGAAATTAGGGGAAAATAGACAATTAAACAATAGTTGGAAATTCCAATACTCCATTTTCCATAATGGATAGAATAACTTAGATGATCAATAAGAAATCATGAAAAACCCTTTAAGTCAGGTAGATTTAACAGACACCCATAGACTACTCTACCCCCAAACAACAGAATATATATATTCCTCTAAAGTACATATGGAACATTTTCAGGACAGACCATTTACAAAAATCAATAAATGTAGGGGTCCCTGAGTGGCTCAGTTAGTTAAACATCTGACTCTTGGTTTCAGCTCAGGTCATGGTTTCGTGAGCTTGAGCCCCGTATCGGGCTCCGTGCTGACAGTGCAGAGCCTGCTTCGGATTCTGTCTTCCTCTCTCTCTCTGCCCCTCCCCCACTCGTACTATCTCTGTCTCTCCCAAAATAAACAAACAAACTTTAAAAATCAATAATTGTAAAAGAACATTAATATTATAAAGCATGCTCTCTGACAACAATGGAATGACATTAGGAAACAATAACAGAAAAAATTGGGGACATTAACAAATATGTGGACATTAAAGAATACACTTTTAAATACCAGCCAAAGAAGAAAATAAAGGACAATCAGAAAACAGTTGAGATGAAGAAAAATGAAACACAACATACCAAAACTTCTGAGACACAGCTGAAGCAATGCTCAATGGGAAATTTATAGGTATACAAGATCTCAGACCAACAATCTAACCTTCCTCCTTAAGACACTGGAAAAAGAAGAGCAAATGAAACCTAAATCAAGCAAAGAAAGAATATAATAAAGATTAGAGCAGAGGGGCACCTGGGTGGCTCAGTTGGTTGAACTGACTTTGGCTAAAGTCATGATCTCACAGTTTGTGAATTCGAGCCCCACATCGGGCTCTGTGCTGACAGCTCAGAGCCTGGAGCCTGCTTCAGATTCTGGGTCTCCTTCTCTCTCTGCCCCTCCCCTGCTCATGCTCTGTCTCCCTCTCTCAAAAAATAAATAAATATTAAAAGAAAAGATAAGGGGCGCCTGGGTGGTTCAGTCAGTCGAGCGTCCGACTTCACCTCAGGTCATGAACTTGTGGTTTGTGAGTTCGAGCCCCGCATGGGCTCTGTGCTGACAGCTCAGAGCCTGGAGCCTGCTTTGGATTCTGTGTCTCTCTGTTCCTCCCTGCCTCACACTCTCTCTCTTTCTCAAAAATAAATAAAGATTTTTTTTAAATTAAAAAAAAAAGATTAGAGTGGAAATTAATGAAATAGAGTAGAGAAACATCAGAGGAATTCAATGAAACCAATAGCTGGCTCTTTGAAAATACCAACAAAATCTCAAAACTTTAGCTAGGTTGACAAAGAAAAGAGAGAGAGAGAAGACTCAGATTACTAGAATAAGAAATGGAAGGACATTTCTCCCAACCTTACAAAAATACAAAGGATCATAAGAGAATACTATAATACTATGAATAATTGTATGCCAACAAGTTCAATAAATAAATTCTTAGAAAGACATACATTTTTTTTTTTCAACGTTTATTTATTTTTGGGACAGAGAGAGACAGAGCATGAACGGGGGAGGGGCAGAGACAGAGGGAGACACACAGAATCGGAAACAGGCTCCAGGCTCTGAGCCATCAGCCCAGAGCCTGACGCGGGGCTCGAACTCACGGACCGCGAGATCGTGACCTGGCTGAAGTCGGAGGCTTAACCGACTGCGCCACCCAGGCGCCCCAAGACATACATTTTTGAAACTTGACTCAAGTACATGGGCTCGTGGGTGGTGTAGACGGTTAAGTGACCATCTTTGGATCTCGGCTCAGGTCATTATCTCACGGTTTGTGAGTTCAAACCCCACATTGGGCTCTGCACTAATGGTATGGAGCCTGCTTGAGATTCTGTCTCTCCTTCTCTCTGCCCCTCCCCAGCTTATGCTCTCTCTCTCTCTCTTTAAAAATAAAGAAATAAACTTTAAAAATTTAAGAAAAGAAATTGATTCAAGTAGAAATAGAAAATCTGTATAGACCTAGAATAAGTGAAGAGATTGAATTAATAATAATAATAGTAATAATAATAAAAAGAACTACCTACAAAGAAAAGCCCAGGCCCAGATAGCTTTACAAATGAATCCTACCAAATATTTAATGAACAATTAAGATCAACTTTTCACAAACTCCTCCAAAAAACTGAAGATGAAACTGCCCAACTCATTTTATGAGGCTAGCATTACCCTGTTACCAAAACCAGAAAAGATCGTAGGAAAGTGACAGACTGGTATCTCCTGTGAATATGGATACAAAAATCCTCAACAAACTCTAGCAGACTGAATCCAGTTACGTATTTTTATTTATACATAGAACTTACACTGTGTGTGTGCATGTGTGCATACATGTGTATGTGTGTATATGTGTATGTATACATGGCAAAGGATTCTCAGCTATGACCCCAAAAACATTAGCGACAAATGAAAAGATTGGATTTCATTAAAATTAAAAACTTCTGTGCTTCGAAGGACACTACCAAAAGAGTAAAATATTTGCAGAACAGGAGAAATCATTTACCATATTCCTAATAAGGGACTTGTATCTTGACTCTATAAAGAACTCATATAACTCAATAATAAAAAGACAAATAACCCACTTAAAAAAAATGGGCAAAAATTTGAATACACATTTCTCTAAGCAAGATATACAAATGGCCAATAAGCGCATGAAAAGATGCTTGATATCATTAGTCACCGAGGAAAATGTAAATCAAAACCACACTGAGGTGCCACCTCATGCCTATTAGGATGACTAGAATAAAGAAGTCAGATAGTAACAAGTTTGGTGAGAACGCAAACAAATGAGATACCTCATACGCTGCTGCTCATGGAAATGTAAAATGGTACAGCCATTTTGAAAACCGGAGTAGCTGTTTCTTAAATGATTAAACTTAGAGTTACCATATGACCCAGCAATTCCATTCCTGGGTATACAGCCAAGAGAAATTAAAAAATAGGTCTACGCAAAAACTTATACATGGATACTTACGGCAGTATTATTTGTAATGTCCCAAAGCTGGTAACAACCCAGATGTCCAACAGACAAATGGATAAACAAAATGTGATATATCCACATAGGTGAATCTTGACAACGTTTATTGATTGAAAGAAGCCAGGCAGAAAAGACCACATATTATATAATTCCATTCATGTGAAAGTCCAGAATAGGGAAATTTATACAGACAGAAAGCAGATCAGTGGTAGGTCAGGACGGAGGAGGTTGGGGTAATAACTAACGACTACAAAATTCCTCACTGAGGGGCGCCTGGGTGGCGCAGTCGGTTAAGCGTCCGACTTCAGCCAGGTCACGATCTCGCGGGAGTTCGAGCCCCGCGTCAGGCTCTGGGCTGATGGCTCAGAGCCTGGAGCCTGCTTCTGATTCTGTGTCTCCCACTCTCTCTGCCCCTCCCCCGTTCATGCTCTGCCTCTCTCTGTCCCCAAAATAAATAAATGTTGAAAAAAAAAAAAATTCCTCACTGAGGTGATCAGAATATTCTAAAATGGACTGTGGTGTTGATTGCTTGCCTGTGATTACATCAAAAACAATTGAATTGGACACTTTAACTGAATTATATGACATATGGATTACATATCAATAAAGCTGTTTATAAACTTAGGTAAAGTACTATTAAAATGCAAGTCAATTGAGGTTCAATAAAGAAATATTCTTTAATATTCAATAAGGAAACACTATTTCTTTATTCCTGGTTTAATAACATTCAAAGGCCATACAGTGTTATCAGAACACTCAGAAATCAACTTTTTTTTAATCCTTAAAGAAATCATTAAAATCTCAAATTATATTGAGCCCTTTGTGCAACAAGGAATTTTCTTGTATTATCGTTATAAGCAATCACCACCTTCCAAAGAATATGTTATTTAAAATTGACAGATGATTGCTTCTATTTTATTGAAAATCTATATCCTTCCTATTAGCCTTAATGATTTCTTTTCTTAGGACAGAGGTGATTTAAGGGAAAAGGATGTTCAGCTTGCAATTTGGTAGCCCTCGTAGATGTGTTCCAGTTCGTTAAACTCTGCTCACGTCACCTTCTTCTAAATGCACCACATTATGTCATATTTAGAATATTCTCTTCCAAATGTGAGGTGAAATCATTTTGCAGAAACAAGGAAACTTTTACACAGGATTGGAATTGTAATCACAATCATAGGAAAAAACACCTTCTTTATCATTGGCAAACTTCATGGTTTTCTCCCTTTTATCAAAAGATTTGGCTTTGCAGTAGATTGTAAGCCAAAATAAGGGCTTTTCTGTCCCAAAAAATGTTGCCCAAAGAAGAAATGAGGAAGGGTTAGCACTCGGTGCTAACTTGCAAATATTTCTCTGTCAGCATTCATAAAAGGAAGCTGCTTACCATTCTCTTCTTTGTTGCTGGTCAGCTGAAAATGAAAAAGATAAAACAATACCCAAACTGGTTTTCTAGAAGGATACACAGATGGCTCCACGTAAGGAAACCTGTGTCCACATTCCGCAGCTAAGACCATTCATTAGACAGGATCTCAGTAGGATACAAGGACAGAATATTCAGTAGAGATAAGTTAGTAAGTAACGCTGTATGCTGCTTATGAATAAAGAGTCCAAGGATCACATCAAAATTAGTCTGTTTTCATGTTCCTGCATCATAAATCAATGGTTACTGATCCCCGAATAAGATATTCAGAGGACTCTATTTGTACACCAATGTTCACAGCAACACTATTCACAGTAGTCGAGAGGTGGAAATAACCCAAGTGTCCATGGACAGATGAATGGATAAACAAAATGTGGTCTATGCATACTATAGAATGTCATGCAGCCTTAAGAAGGAAGGGGATTGTGACACATGCTACGATATGGATGAACATTGAGGACATTGTGCTAATTGAAATAAGCCAGTCACAAAAGACAAATATTTTTTGAGTCGACTTACACGGGCTACTTACGGTAGTCACAGTCACAGAGACCGAGAGTACAATGGTAGTTTCCCGGGCCTGCAGGAAGAAGGCAATGCAAAACTATTGTTCAATGGATGGAGAGTTTCAGTTTGGGAAGATGAAAAATTTCTAGAGGTGGATGGTGGTGATGGCCTCAAAACAACCATGGTTGTAACTTACACTACTGAGCTGTATGCTTAAAATGGTTAATTCTAGCTCACGATATAATTTTTATATTAAAATGCACATGCTTGCAGAATTTACATAAAATTTAGATGTATTTAGATTTTGCATAAATATGTAATTTTTGGTGTATGTAAAAATATAGAACAACAATATTCAAAGCTCAAATATCTCAACTGTGGCACTGATCTACCCCCACGCTCTCTTACGGGGACAAGAGGATTTCGCTTTAGAAGTGGGGTAGTTCAGATAGAAAACAGTTAAGTAATAGAACACAGTAAACAATGGTTTCTAGATTCTACCCAGTTACCTGCTGCTTTTCCGTTCCCTGCCTGAAACGCAGGATCCAGATGTGACTGCTGTCCTTTCCCCTGGCAAATGAGATTTCCCAGAACGTACTACTTAGTGACTTTTAACATATGTGGCATAATCTGAAAGAAAATAATCAGTGAGCTTTCCTAGTCCCTTAAGTTCCCTAGACCATAGTCTTGAATCAAAGCAGCTCAGGCTAAATCAGTTGAAAAGGTCACAGACAAACTGTGTAGGCATCTGAGGATCCGGGAGAGGTTGCCTGATGGAGCACGGCCCAGGGGTCTGCTCTGACTGGACAATCAAACACGGTCTACTGATTCTGAAGTTGAAGGTTGATTATGAAATAATTGGCTGATAATGACAACTTAGGTTTCTTTTTTTCTTCAAGCACTCTGTAGGAAAACATTCACTGTCAGGTAGGAGTTTGGGGAAGAATCGAAAAGTACGATTAACCAGCACTGTTAGAATTCTCTATTTACTGATAATTTCACACAAGAATTCAAAATAAGACGCCATCAAGTCAACCCCATGAAAGCCAAGTGACTTTGTCCTGGTCACGCTGTTAGCATGATGGGATTCCAGATCCTCTAGAAGGGATTCCAGATCCTCCAACTCCTGCTGGAGGCACTCCCCACCTTATCACCAATCTCTTTTCTATGTAAATGTGGTTCTCAAAGAAAGGTGTTGGAACCAGCAGCTTCGGCATTACCTGGCAAATTGTTAAACATGCCCATGTTAGGGCGTCATCCCAAGCCTACTCCAATGGAAACTCATGGGGGTCTGGTGGGACGGGTTGGGTGGGCCTGGCCTTCCAGGTGGTCCTAACACACACGGATGTTTGCCAACTATTTTTTTTTCTAAGATTTTATTTATTTTTGAGAGCGAGAGAGGGCGCAAGCGGGGAAGAGGCAGGGAGAGAGGGGGACAGAGGATCTGAAGTGGGCTCTCTGCACTAACAGCAGAAAGCCCGATGCGGGGTTCAAACTCACCAGCTGTGAGATCGTGACCTGAGCCCAAGTTGGACGCACAACCGACGGAGCCACCCAGGGGCTCCTGCTGACTATTGCTATATATACCATGGTAACTGGTGTTCGTAATGAAGGCTCCCGTGTATGTCAAGATGCAAAATACTTTCTGGAACAAAGATTCTAATTACACACCGTACAGGTTTAGTATGCAAGTAAATTGTCTTGCATTGTAGTCGCTTAAAAAAAATGCCTGTACTCAAGGAGGTTTGATTAAGGCTTCAGCAGATGGAGAACTTACTGCATTTGTAACTATCACATAACCTTGGGTTTCTCAAGGTAAACGGTTCATCAGATAGTTGTCACACAGTTTACCTCCAGCTAATGAACTATTGGCTGTCATCACCCCAGGAACTGGAATAGTTACTTAACAGGAACATTTAATTAAGTCAGAACTCCATCTACTCCTTTTCTCCAAACTTCTGATAACCTTTCCACCAGCACATGACTGTGGGCTTTTTAATAAAAACCGTCTTGGAGAGAAGGAAAAAAAAAAAGCCTCACTTCATCACCAAAGATGTGGATTTCGTTATTTAACAAGTAAGTTCTGTTCTGACGACTTTGCAGACACAAGCCCACCAGATTTCTGCCCTTAATTCCCCCACCTTAGCTCATCTGAAAAGCGCATTCTCAGCAAGTTTTCACACAATTTCCACATTGTCTGATTTAGCCAAATCAGCCACTAGAAGCTTATACAGGATTAAAACATTAGCATTCTCTTACATCTTGGTCCAAGGATAAATTCTCTGTATAGCTAAGTTTAGGTGATGAGCAAACCCCTGAAATGCTAGAGCACCCAGAGACTGACTTCCTGTGCACCTGCCGCCATGAAATCATGGGATAGGGAACACAGAAAACCTCCTACCAGGCTACACAGGTTAGAAAGGACAACCATCTCTTTATCTCCTCTCACTTTAACTGTAGCGAGTTGTGTGTTTGCTTCAGTCATACAGGGAAGGGAGATACATGGCAAGGCTTTGTGAGGATGCAGGGGACAAGACCCCAAATCTCAGGAACCTTTTCTTGCAGGCCCTTACCTCACTTTCTTCCAGCATCGTGTACCCCCTCCTTCCTCCTCATAGCCTCCCCGCAATGTCTGCGGCGGATCTGTTTTTATGGGGAATGAACAGGTGTCCCTGTGACCAGACTAGGGGCTGCTTGGCAAAACTAGAGTTAAATAGAGAGTCCCAAAGGGAAACGATTAGAATGACCTGTGGTCAAAATACAGTCAAGGAGACGAGGCTTGTTTGATTTAAGGAGAGAGAGGGAGCTTTATTTTGTCAGTAAAACGACTGAAGTTGTACTCTTCCCACTTAAGATTCTTTATTTTTTATATATATTTAAATTTTACCCAAGTATAGTCGACACACAATGTTACATTGGTTTCAGGTATACAACATAGTGATTTGATAATTCTGCACATTACGCTATGCTCACCACAAGGGTAGCCACCGTCTGTCACTATTACAATACTTTGGACTGGGTTCCCTATGCTGTGCCTTTTGTCCCTGTGACTTATTCCATAACTGGAAGCCCGTATCTCCCAGTCCCCTTTACCCATTTTATCCATTCTCTACTCCCTGCCCCTTTGGCAACCATCAGTTTGTGCTCTGTATTTATGGATTTGTTTCTGCTTTTCGTTTGTTTTGTTTTTTAGATTCCACATATAGGTGAAATCATATGCTATTTGTCTTTCTCTGACTTATCTAATTTAGCATAATACCCTCTGGGTCTATCCATGTTGTTACCAATGGCAAGATCTCTTTCCTTTATATGGCTGAGTAATACTCCATCGTGCTTACATATGCACACACATACACGTATATACCACAACTTCTTTATCCCTTCATCCATTGATGGACACTTAAGTTGCTTCTACATTTTGACTGTTGTACATAATGCTGCAATAAACATAGGGGTGCATTTATCTTTTCGAATTAGTGTTTTTGTTTTCTTTGGGTAAATACCCAGTAGTGGAATCAGCGGATCGTATGGTAATTCTGTTTCCATACTGTTTTCCACAGTGGCTACACCAATTTACATTTCCGCCAACAGTGCATGAGGGTTCCTTTTTCTTCACATCCTCACCAACATTTGTTATTTCTTAAGACTCTTTTCAATCCCCCAAACTTAAGCGCTGTGGGCTGGTCTAGCTCAGCTGCTGGAGATGATGTTCCGACAAATTCAGGGAAGATGGTTAGCACAGTTTTGGAAGGAGTGTTTACGAGGCCTACACATCTTCTATTTCATCAGCTCTGCCTACATTTGCCAGTTATTCTAGGCGTTCTATTCTTTAGGTCATCATCGTAGATTTGATAAGAATTTCTCCGTAGAGCTCTGATAAAGCTATATCATCATACCATTTTAGTATTATGGATTATCACTTGATCAATTTAATTGGTATTAATTATCTAATGAAGCTATATTGTCCTCAAGCGCCATAGTTGTGTTCCTGAAAAACCTTATATGCTGCAAAATTACACGCTAAAACCAGCGGGACTTGGGAAAAATGGGGTTGAAGGAGACCACTGGAAATCTGTGTAACTTTGTAATCAGAGAAGTAAAAACCAACAAAACGAAAAATTGCAACCCTTATTAAAATACCAGCACAGTTAAATCTCTACTGACTTTGTGTCTATGCACACAGACCAGATGTCATATCAGCCTTATACTCTGGGGCTCGTGTTGCCTCTATCAAGATTTAGATCCTCGAAAACACTTACCTATGATAGACCAGTTTTGTCAACATCAAACGTATAATCTGGGGGTAGGCTTCGTCATCAATTTTTGTTGACATAGGAAAAAATGGCTTTGTAAATGCTTCATCTGCATTTACAGCTTCCCCAGATAGTTTAACATAGAGGACAGGTTCTCAAGTGTGATCCTCAGACCGGCAGCTTCAGCACTGTGCAGAACTTTGTTAACTGTAAGTTCTTAGACTGTCCTCCAGACCCACTGAGCCACAAACCCCTGAGGATGCAGGCTGGGAAAGAGGGAGAGCCCAGAAATCTGCATTTCAACCAATTTTCCAGGTCATTCTGATGTGGGTAAAGTCTCAGGACAATTGTCCTACTTGAAATGCCTCTGTTCTTGAAGGCACTACAGCAGCCACTTCTTGGAGAAGGCATTTTGCACGATGTCAGCTTTTCCTGTAAGGTCTTCAAAATTGCTAAGACTTTGAGTTAATTGTGAGAAAGCGGCTCCCAATCTTGTCAGAACGGGATCACACTGGAAAAACCACCTGATGTTCCAATAGGACATCTTGATGTTAAACTGAACCAAATCCCCATTGATCGGTTGCATCTGAACTGAGTCACAGTTAATGAAGCTTGTGTTTTGCTAAACGTACTGTGAGAGAACAGAAGTGTTGGGTACAGCGAGAAGAACATAGGTTTTAGGGCCCAACTGAGGTGAGTCTGAAAATTCACTATCTCCCGAGACCTCTCCTCCTCCATCTGCAAAGGAGTATCATTGAGAAGCACTGTGTCTAAGTGAAATGATACATGTAAAATGTCTAGCATACAGTGGATCCGTAAGTAAATTCTAATTCCCCATCCTTCATCGTTTACCTTATAAAACCAGTTTTAGGGGTGCCTGGGTGGTTTCATCAGTTAATCATCTGACTCATGATTTTGGCTCATGTCATGATCTCATGGTTTGTGAGTTCTAGCACCGTGGAGCCAGCCTGGGATTCCCAGTCTCTCTCTCTCTACCCCTCTCCTGCTCATGTTTTCTCTCTCTCTCTCTCTCTCCCTCTCTCAAAATAAACTTTAAAAATAAATAAATAAATAACAATTTTTATAAAAAGAAAATTAAAAATAGAAGCTCAATACATTTGAATAGATCTGATATCTGGTTTCATTCAAGATTGTTCTATAGTCTTCGTGTGCCTGACTCTTTCTGGCCCTGCCTCTTACACGATGTCAGGCCGCGATGTGCATTGTGAGTCACATTAAAGTCAAAATTCTACCTGATGGGTTTCAGGGTGATTGCTTCACTGTCTACTAAATCACCAAAAGTTATTTTAGAAATAAATTTAGTAATTTAATAATTGCTTATTAAGTATAATATTAATATAATATAATATACAGTTCCATATAATAATTAATCATTTCATACTGATGAAGACGTCCCAAGTATTACCCCTCTGTAAAAGATGGTGATGGCTATAGAAATAATAGCAATTTCTTTTAAACACCTACCAATATTATAGTGGTAGTGGTAGCAGTAGATGTTAAAAGCAGTAGTTCTAATAATATTAATTGTAATAGTCCATGTTATATCTATGAAAGTCTGTTATGGCCACAGCAATATTCCCAGTGCCTGACACAGCACCAGGAATGGAATATGTGCTCAACAAATATTTGTTGAATGAATGAATGTCATGTTTTAGGTAATTCAGAGGGATTGCATCTGTATCTTCTCTGCATCCCCATACTGCCAACACTTGGTAGGCCGAGAAGATTAGTAATTCAATTTTACAAATAAATAAGAAGCGCCAGGAAGGTAAAAGGACAGACAGAAACACAGCAAGGTCTCAAAACCGCTTATTGACAGAGCTTCTGAGTTTCACAACTTAGAATCTATAGAGACACAATCTGCTCTGAAATATTTAGTCTGGAGATGCGTTAGCTTCCAAATGTGGCTTTCATCCTCTCGAAGTTTATATTTAGTGTTGGCAGTTGCCTGCCAACATATGCTTTGACAAAAACACTAGGTTCGGAGGTCCCTTGCAGAAGCATTCAAGGGAAGGTGAGAGATAATGAATTTCTTCCTGTGGGCTTAGAGCTAAAAACTTCCACCTAATGCCGTATTATTTCTGTTTAAAATAAAGCATTCTGGAACTTTTAGTAAAATAGGTTGTTTTAAGCGTATCGTGTCATTGCTCTCATGGCTACACCATGGAATCTCTGATCTTCAGAGAAGACAGCTTCCATATGCTAAACAAGTATGTCTGACGTCATTCTTTTGTCGTTAGGCAAGTTGGCAGTCCAAAGAAATACTGGGCTATGAACAGACATTCTATAATTTATTAGTATAGATAAAGTATGGGTAACTTTTCCTAAGGAGGATAAGCCAATAGTTATGGACAGACGGGCAAGAACAAAACAGGAATCATGGAACTGAGCAAAATCTACGAGATGAGAAATCCAAGAGGTATAGAGTCAAATATTACTGAGTTAAGAAAACGGGAGACGCAATTTTTAATCGCTCAGCAGTGTCTGAATAAGATACAAAATATAAAACAGTCAGTTGCCCCTTCCCAGATAATATGAAAAACAATGAAATACCCACATAGACTCAAGTAGAAAGTGTGAAAAATTATTTATGCAGCTTAATTTAGAATGTTCTATTCTTCCCTGAAGCGTTTGATTTTTCTTAGTCCTAGTAAAAATAGATCATAGTAGCAAGTAAAACACTACTCCAGTCCACTGCAAAATGATAGCTATGTGTAAAGGATGGTTGATATGGAACTTGTGCTTAACAATTCTCTCTCCTAAATGGGTAAGGGGCATTAAGGAATCTACTCCTGAACTCAGTATTGCACCTAACTTGGATGTAAATTAAACAATAAATAAATTTAAAAAAAGAATTCTCTCTCCTTCCCTCTCTCAGATGATGTTTTATTAAGGTAATGTTATCTGAATGAAATTTTGATTTTTAAATTTGTTTGTTGGACAGAGAGATGTAGTTCCAACATGGAGATCGGGAGACATGGAGAGTCTTCTGAGAGGCCCAGACATCGTTCTGCTTTTGCTGACGTTCGCGGCTTGATTTCAGCTAGATTGGAAGATCTGAAAATCTCAGTATGCCTTTCTGAGCAGTTTAAAAGAATCAGAAGTAGTTAAAATTTAGAAACTGCATAAAATATAATGTATTTAAATCTGAAACACTAGGGAGACTTTTTAAAATTTTTTTGGAGCTAGGAGCTGATCTTGTCGGATAGGAAAAAAATAGAAAGCATTATTATCTCCCACTCCAATTCATTTGAAGCTGAGGAAAATCTCATTCGATTTCATTCAAATTATGCTCTGGCTCTGTGTGAATGATATATGTTATTTGAGAAAATGAGGGAGATGATCGCCTCTCGGCTAATAGCCCATGACGAGATGTGTGTGTGTGTGTGTGTGTGTGTGTGTGTGTGCGCGCGCGTGCGCGTGTGTGTGTGTGTGTGCTTGCGCACACACGTCTTATAAGTGGTGGCTTATTTTTTTTTTGCAAAATACCACAGTTAATGTGTTTCAGGGGATATGAAGAGTTCTATGGTCAAGTTTATTAGGAATAAGGTTAAATAGTAATTGATTTGTAGCACAATTACCATTTTGATTAATTTAGTCTTTCCCTTGCCAAGAGGTGGTGGGAGGGTCATGCTAATTGCCTTTTGAATTACTATTTTGTGTGTCTGGTACTGGCGTTGAAAAGTCCTTTTAAATCACCACTGTATGTCAAAGTCAAGTGTTTTATTCAGTGCGGTTTCTAATTAAAGTTACAAGAGGGCTTGTCAGTCACTGGGAAGTAAGATACACATTGAACAAAAATACTCTTATCCTGAAATTTTGTTCCTGAAAATGATGAGAATTTGTTCTTAGTGGGGTGAAAAAAGAGAGACTCTGCAAAGATTGTGCCAGTTCAAGGAAAAAAGTTTGGACAGGTAAGGTATGATTTTGAGGACTATTATCTTTCTCTGTCCTGCTTCTCATCCCCTTCCCACATCAAGACTGGCCCATCAGGATATGGCATTGGGCAGCCTTCTGTCCAACCAAGAGGTTCCCCCTCCGGCCGTAGAGAGACCCTGTTTGCCAGGCCCCCCAGTCCTCCATCCCAGCTGAGTCCCGTCTTTCCATATATTTTCTCTTGTCTTGTCCTCTCTAGAGTGGCAGTCATTTGGTGTGGGGTGATTAGTTAACCACTCCCTAGGATCCCAGCTACAACCTTTGTATTGTAGTTGGATCTCCAGAAAAATATCGAGGAATGTTAAAGAACGCCTGTGATAATATTTCCCATGTGGTTAAACGTAGGAAGCAAGAAAATAGCATAAGACAACGGTTCCTTTCAGAACCCCTGAAACTAAGAACTAAGCTGACATTCACAGGTTCCGGGGATTAGGACATGAACCTATTTGGGGACCATTACTCAGCGACCACAAGCACTGTGTATGAACATGGTGCTTGCTGCTTGCCTTGAGAGATGCAGACCAACCTAGGGTTTTAGATTCGAACGTATCCCTAATGATCGTATGGGTGAGCAAGGGAGGTGAGATATATGTATGAGCAACAGACAGAAAGTGAGGTTGCAACAAGATCAATGTAGACAGAAAGTCATGGATGTTCAGAGCAGGGGAAATTATTTGAGAGTAAGTGGAAAGAAAACTCCCACTCAAAGTAGCATTTGAGCCTCGAAGGGAAATAATGCAGAAGTAAAGACCAGGAAAGGCAGGAATAGGGCAAGCAAGTAACTGGTAGGGGGTGGCTGGACAAACCATGCCTAAAATTTTATGTTGACATGAAGTGATGGGAAATGTTTCAAAAGAGAGTTCTTGAATGCTAGGTGAGGGGCTCTCATTATATCGGTAGATAGCAGGAAAGCCATTGAAGCATCATGTGTAGAGGCATAGAAAGATTATACTGGTGACAGCGATGTGTGCCTGGGCATTTTTGCAGTGTGGACCACACATGCAGACCTGAATTCAACATGGTATCCTCGCTGGGAAACACACCAAGGCAGAACGTGCCAAGGAAATAGAGGTTCAGGGATGGATGCTAACGCATTGCTTTTCTAGAGGAGATACTTTGATTCTCACATGCATGTAGTATACCCTGAGACAGAATCAACAGAATGCTGTAAAACCCAAGAGGACCCAACCAGCTTTGCAGACTCTCTCTGCATCAATTATTTAGGCTCAGATTATTACCTACAAAATCAGATTCTCTTAAGATTTATGATTAGTGCTGGTAGTGTTTGGTCTTTTTCATGATGTAGCTAAAAAGGAAAAAAAAACACTCAAAACCATGGCCACTTGAGAAGACCATCATATTTATATTGGTAGTATTACCCATTTACTAGGTTTCTGACCTTGAATAGACCTCTTTAATCTCTTTGAACTTTAGCCATAATAGTAACACCAGTTTTACTAACTCACAGGCATGTTTTAATGAGATAATATGAAAGTGGCTTTGTACATCCAAAATGGTGTCATAAAAATTAGTTCATATTCCAAAAAATGATACAGCATCTCTCATTTGTTGCGAAAGTATTTCTCACGGGGTGTTGCTGCATTGGTTACAATGCAGATCAAGCTAGGAGAGTAAATTGGGCCACCTCGGAGGTGTTGATTCCTTAACCGGGAGCATCTAAGGTTGCCTGATGTCCATCTGACTGGTTTCCATTTTGGGAAGTCATGAAGACCACAGCCATCTGACTTGAGGCAGATACAGAGAGGGAGGCTGATAAATCAGGAATTTAATTAACAGAGTGACTCAGGTAGAAAGGTTAGAGCCTAACTGGGTTTCTGTTTACATTAAACAGATGTGATTTGTAATCTGACTCAATCAGCAAGAAATTACATGCATCTTGAGGCAGAAATATCATGGATGTAAATATTCTCTTTTGGGGGAACAAGAAACACTCAGGAAAATGACAACGTTTCATCTCTTCGTGTGGTCTTATTTTAGGGATGCTACGTCTTCTCTCCAGACCACAAATAGTTACCTTCTTGCCCACCCAATCCCCACCTCCACGTTTGCCTTAATCAAAACTGAAAGTACTATTCTTTCGGTGCCCCAAAGTATTCATGGTAGATACTTACAGGTACCGTGATGAATGATTCCCTGCTCATATCTCGGCAGTTACTCCAAGAGTTCGTAGCTGCTATTTCAAGATAGGTAGGGTAAGAATTGAAGCAGGGATGCCGCCTTAAAGACAATCCTACTATCAATCAACTCGTATGAGCTCATTGGGAGCAGATGGTGTTGGAGAAGTCTTCCCCCTCTGCGGTGCAAGAAGAAACTAAGCTTCAATTGAAACACTGGAATGTGTTCTCTCTCCTCGTAGGAGACTGTTGGTTTCTGTCAGTGTAACTGAGGGAGCAAACCATTGAGGGAGAGGCTGAATCCAAACAAAAGGATGACTGAGCAGGAATTCAGGGTCTCTACCTTCAGGACTTCTCTACTGTGACCCAGAGCCTCAGAACTTGGGCTCAGAATCATCCACATGTTCTCCTGCAAAGTATTTCTGGACCCTCACTACCACAGTGCGGGACCCAAGATGTTGTTGATGCGTAAACCATGACCACGAACAAAGGAACATGAAGAGAGAGGAGGGCGTTTCTGGAGATGAGCTTCATCTCCTGACTTCATCTTCATGACTCAGCTCTATCCACATCCTTAGCATTAGGGTCTGCAGCTCCTTTGGGGGGGAGCCTCCTTTTGCCACTTGTCCTTGGATCCCAAAGTCATTCCTCCAGGCTAGGAAAGAAAGAAGCAAACACTCAGCTCTGTTTTTTCCAGGGTGTATGTTGACATGTGGGGAAAGCTGTTGCTAGTTCTGAGTAGAAGGCACAAGAAGATGGAGACTGTGTGATCATGCTTCTCCAGAGCAGAAGGCTGCTCAGCCAGCAGGATACCTGATGCCGGGGGTGGGGTGTACCTGGAGGACGAATGCTCAGCCCCCGTGCTGGGGCAGGTACTGAGCATCTGGAGGTGAATGCTCACAGTCCTAATCCTGACTCTGGGCCAGCTTCTGGCTGGTCCGCTGCACTCACACCAAAGCCAGATTATTTCCTAAAGTTCCTCCGTTTAGTTCCTGGAGGGTAAGATCATTTTCCAAAGCACCTTGGGTCTATCTGGTTTGGCACCTGCCCCCAGTGCCTCTCACGCCTTCCCCTCGCCCCACTCTAGTTCCTATCTTCTCCCTTACTTCCCCTAGCCCTGGCTTCTAGGCTCCTCTCTTGGTCTTTCCATTCTGCTGCCCTACATTATCTGAGAAAAAAAGAACTTTATTAGCTGCCTCAGCTCTCATCACTTGGTAACCCGCATGACTCCTTTCTCCAGAGCCGTTAACCTGGACAGCTGCATCAACTTACTCTCGGCCTCAGGGGTCAGCCTCCGTCTGAGACTCCAGGAGCCATTCTGACTCCCAGGGGAGGATACGCAAGTAGCCACTCTAATGCAGATCTGCCTAGACACAAGCCTTCTTGCTTAACAGTCCCCTCCCTATGTCCTCCGCGTGATGGCCTATATCTGGGAATATCAACTGTCACACTCAAGAAGTCTCTGATTGAAGATCTTTAAGGGAAAAAAGTCCGTTTGTGACTTCAAGTAGAACTCCGGGCCTTTGCTCGTTTAGAATATTGGCAGAAGATTCTTATCGCACTACTTTGAAACATTTGTTCTCTGTTGCTGACAATAAGAGGCTTCCTGGTACAGATGTGATTGTGGTTGTCAAGAGCCAGTAGAGATGAATCACCAGCAGGAGTCTCTGTGCCTGAACAACCCCTAAACTGGATGTAGGGGAGGTGTGCCCTCCTCATAATGTCCTTCTGATAGTCCTTCCTCTTGTGTTTAACGAAAGCTCAGAATTCAAATGAGCTTATAAAATAAAGATAGGTCTCAAATCAATAACGTAACTTTATACCTTAAGAACCTAGGAAAAGAAGAGCAAATTAAGCCTAAGGCAAGCAGAAGGAAGGACGTAATAGAATAAAACAGAAATAAACAAAGCAAACAATAGAAAAACAATAGAGAAAGATCAATGAAACCAAATGTTGAGTTTTTGAAAAGATCAATAATATTGACAAAGCTTTAGCTAGACTGGTCAAGAAAAAAAAAGAAAAAAAGGAAGGCTCCTTAGTAAAATCTGGAACTAAAGAGGGAACATCACTACCAGATTCTAAGAGAATATATAAACAATTATATGTCAATAAATTAGATAATCCAGATGAAATAGAAACTTCATAGAAAGGCACAAACTACTGAAATTGACTCAAGAAGAAATAGAAAAATTAAATAGATTTCTAACAGTAAAAAGATTGAATTAGTAATTAAAAAAAAACCTCCCACAAGGGGCGCCTAGGTGTCTCGGTCAGTCGAGCATCTGACTTCAGCTCAGGTCATGATCTCATGGTTTGTAGGTTCAAGCCCCTCTTCGGGCTCTGTGCTGACAGCTCGGAGCCTGGAGCCTGCTTTGGATTCTGTGTCTCCCTTTCTCTGTTTCCCTCCCCTGCTCATGCTTTGTCTCTCTCTCTCTCTCCTTCAAAAATAAACATTAAAAAAAAATTTTAACCTGCCCCAAAAGAAAAGCCCAGATGTTTTTATGGGTTTTTATGCATTTTTATTCTGCCATGGGAGAAACATTTAAAGAAGAATCAACACCCATCTTTTACAAACTCGCCCATAAAATAGAAGAGGAAGGACAATTCCCAACTCATTTATTAAGGCCAGTATTACCCTGATATCAACACCAAAGAAGTCACAAGAAAACTAAATAACAATGTTTCTTTTGTATATAACACAAAACCTCAATAAATATTATCAAACTGAATCCAGCATTCTATTCTATTCTATTCTATTCTATTCTATTCTATTCTGCAAATGAAATTTATCCTAAGAATATGAGTGTGGTTCACATAAGAAAATCAATCAATGTGATACACTACATTATAGAGTAATGGGGGAAAAAACACATGATTATCTCAATCGATGAACTAAAAAACATTTGACAAAATCCAACAATCTTTCATGGTAAAAAAAACATGACTAGAAGGGAATAGAAGGGAATTGTCTCAATATGATAAGGACTAGATATCTATGAAAATCTCATAGCTAATATCATACTTATTGGTTAAAAATGGATGTTTACCTTCTACGATTAAAAAAAGACAAGACAATGATCCCACTCTTTCCATTTCTATTTAACATTGTACTGGAGGTTCTATCCGGAGCAATCAGACAAGAAGAAAAAATAAAAGTCATCCAGTTGGAAAAGGAAGAAGTAAAGCCATGTGTATTCACAGATGATATGATTTTATAGGTATAAAATGCTAAGAGACTCATTAAAACATGATTAGAACTAACAAACAAGCTTAGCAAAGTCACAGGATCAATATACAATGATCAATTGTATTTCTATACAATGTATTTCTAAAAATAAGAAATCTGAAAATGAAATTAAAGAATCAATTCCATTGATAATAGCAACAAAATAATAAATACTTAGGAATAAATTTAGCGAAAAAGTACACAAACTCTTCTCTGAAAACTACAATACATCATTGAAAGAAAGAAAACCTAAAAAATCATTAAAGAAGACCTAAATATGGGGCGCCTGGGTGGCGCAGTCGGTTAAGCGTCCGACTTCAGCCAGGTCACGATCTCGCGGTCCGGGAGTTCGAGCCCCGCGTCAGGCTCTGGGCTGATGGCTCAGAGCCTGGAGCCTGTTTCCGATTCTGTGTCTCCCTCTCTCTCTGCCCCTCCCCCGTTCATGCTCTGTCTCTCTCTGTCCCAAAAATAAATAAACGTTGAAAAAAAAAAAAAAAAGAAGACCTAAATAAATGAAAAGATATCTCATCTTCATAAGTGGGAAGACTCAATATTGGTAAATGGCAATACTTCCCAAATTAATCTACATGTACAATACAATCTCTTTCAAAATCCCAGCTGCCTCCTCCCTTTTTTGGGGGGTGAGAGTAAAAATTGATGAGCTGACTCTAAAATTCACATGGGACCCAGAACAGCCAAAATCATCTTGAAAGTAAAGAATAAAGTTGAAGGACTCACACTTTCGACTTTGAAAACTTACTAAAAAGCAACAGTAATCAAGATTATGTGGTATTGACATGAGGGTGCACATACAGGTCAATGGAACGAAATTGAGGGTCCAAAAATAAACCTGTATACATTTATGGTCAATTGATTTTCAACAATACCATTCAATGGAGAAAGAAGTCTTTTCTTTTTTTCTAATGTTTATTTATTTATTTTGAGAGAGCACACAAGCGGGTTCGATCTGACGACTGTGAGATCATGACCTGAGCCAAAATCCAGAATCAACTGCCTATGTGCCTGGGTGGCTCAGTCGCTTAAGTGTGACTCTTGAGATCGGCTCAGGTCATGATCTCTTAGCTCGAAAGATCAAGCCCCCCATTGGGGTCTGATCTGATAGCGCAGAGCCTGCTTGGGATTCTCCGGCCCTCTTTCTCTGCTCCTCCCCCACTCACAGGCTCTCTTTGTCTCCCTCTCTCTCAAAATAAACGTTAGAAAAGAAAAAGTAAAAAGAACATAGGAATAAATCGTTGCGACCTTGGATTAGGCGATGACTTCTCAGATGTGACACCAAAACCATGGGTAACAAAAAGATAATGTGGACTCCACAAAAATTTTAAATACTTGTGCTTCAGAGGAAACCATAAAAAATGTGAAAAGACAACCCACAGGGAAGAATATAATATTTGCAAATCACGTATCTGATAAGGGACTCGTATCTAGAATACGTTAAGAATTCCTATAACTCAACGATGATGCATTGTACATTTTTAAAAACTTCCTATTTTCCTGATGCTCCAACATTCTCGCAAACAAGTTTGAGCACCCTGCCCAGGGGACCCGGTACACCTGTGTAATAAGACACGTCTCTGTCACAAGTTCCATTTCTTGCCCTCCCCTGACCGTGGCCTAATGACATTCAAAACACCGGTGAAATCTCCTCCTACCTCTTGCACATGTTCCACTCCCAAGAAAGACACTTGTTCTCTTGTCCTCTCTATCTCTTGGCTCCCCAGCTGCTGGGCTGGGCCAACTCTTTGGTGCTCCATCCACGTGGCTCCATGGGTGGTATGCCATGCCTCCCTCTTTCTGGGACCTGTGAATGTAATAAATATCTTTCACTTACACCTGCCTCTCTTACGCCATGTCCACGCCAGACTGATAATCAAAAAACCCGTATTTAAAATAACATAATTATTCTTTACCACACAAATAAAATGACAACCCAATTCAAAAATGGGCAAAAGGGTAAAGAACCATGTCTTCGAAGAAGGTATATAAGTAGCCAATAAGCACTTGACAATACACTCAGTCTCGTTAGTCATTAGGAAAATGTAAATCAAAATCACATTAAGATACCGGTTCCTATTAGGATGGCTATACTAAAAAAAGATGAACAGTTGTGTCAGTGAAGACGGGGCCAGATTAGGACCCTCATATGTTGCTGGTGGGGAAGTAAGTGGTTCTGCCACCATGGAAAGTTTGGCGATTCCTTCAAATGTTAAACATATAGTATACAGGATATACATATCCTGTATGTATATTACCCAAGAGATTTAAAATCAAATGTCCATACAAAAACTTGCCCACGATTGTTCATAGCCACATTATCTTTCATCATTTTTAACTGAAATTTATAATCACCATGCTGTACATGACATCCCCAGGTCTCATTTATCTTATAACTGGAAGTTTGTACCTTTTGACCACCTTCGTAGCAGCATTATCCATAATCACCCCAAAGTGAAAATAACCCAAATGTCCACCAACTGAAAAATGGTTAGACAAAATGTGGAGTATCCATAGTATAAAACGTTTGGCCATAAAAAGAATGAAGTTCTGATACATGCTACAAATGAAAGAACGTTGGAACATACTAAGCAAAAGAAGCCATATATTCTATGATTCCAGGTGTATGAAATGTCCAGAGAAGGCAAATCCATAGAGGCAGAAAGCAACTTAGAGGTTGCCATGGACTGAAAGGGCAGGGAAGAGGGGAGAGACTGCTCATAGGTATAGGATTTCAAATTGAGGTGATAAAAATGCTCTGGAATTAATAGCGTTGGGATGCACAACTCTGAATAGACCCCAAAGCACTGAAGCGTATACTAGAAAAGAGTGAACTTTATGGTGTATGAATTGTATCTCAGTAACGTTGTTATTTACAAATAAAAGCCCCCAGTGCCTCCCCCCCCCACACACACACAACTTGTCTCCAGTAAACAGTTCAAGCCCCATAGCAGGTGTGGTTGGTCCTGCCTGTCTTTTCCATCCATACAGTCATCTGTGCCCTCTTGGCCTTGACCTTCCAGCAAAGCGGAGCTCTCTGTCGGTCCCAGAACCCATTATACGGATTCTCACCTCCCTGCCTTAGAACCTTAGCTTGTCCCTACCCTTCTTGTTAAATTGCTATTTGACTTTCTTTAAAAATGTTTAGAATAAAAATCTCAAACACACAGAAAAATAGAAAGACTGATACACTGAACACCCACCACCTACATCCAACGATTGCTTTTTCCTGTATAACCCTCTGATGTCATGTAATGTACAGTTCAGGCCTCACTTTGACCAGTCAGCCTTACTATCTTTTACGGCTTTTCTTTTTCCCCAAACCAGACTCCCACATGAAGGAACACACACTACATCTTGTTGTTATGTCTGTTAAGTCTTTCCCAAATCTAGAATGTCCTCCACCCCCCCCCATGACCCTCAGTTTAATCTCTTATATTAAGTCTCTTTTCTAATAGATGGGGCCAGCTGTCCAGCAGAATGTCCCATAGTCTGGATTTGTATAATTGTTCCTTTCTGGGTCCTATTTAACTAGTTTCTCTATTCTCTGAATTTCCTGGGAAGTACAAGTTGGATCTAAAGGTTAATTACATTCTAGTTGTTTGGAAAGAGTACTCCACGGGAGTGATTATGTACTTCATATTACATTGCATCAGGACGCAGATTATGTTATTAGCTCACATAGTTTGCATTCAAACCCGTAAAATTTCCCTTTTTAGAATACCCCTTTCATAGTTAATTGATTGTGTTTGTGAAGAGAGGTTGTCCTTGGGCATAAAGTTAATTCAGGGCTGTAACTCTAGGCTTCTCTTTCATAAGCGCTATTATCTCTGCGGCTTCACTGAGGATAAGCGCTGTGCTAGCCCGTGGGCTACCGAAAGTTGCATGAAAGGTAGCGCCTGTCCCCAGGGATAGCACTGGGGGACTCTAGCGTTTCCTGCACGTCAGGTGTTGGGTCACAGGCGCACACGTGGACACACGCGGACACGCACGGACCCACACCACTGTGTCAAGAAGAAGAGTGCCTTCAACAATGCTGAGCAACCAACCAGGGCCTGAACCACGCTCCAGGCTCAAAACTCCTGGGACACTGCTGGCCAGGGAACTCCCCGGATCCTCTGCTTTCCTGCCATGCAGAAAGGCGGAAGGTCCGGGGAGTCAACAAAACTTTAAACGTCAGTAAAATAATCCGTGACTGTTCCTTGAGCACCAAACGTGGGATTTGGCTCCAGCCATCTCAACGTTAACGGTTAAAACAAGCAACCAGACAAACAAACTGGTTCACGCTGCAAACCAGCTAGACATGCCTGCTGGCTTTAAGTCGAGCCACAAACCCAAGTTGCTTTCAACTCGCCAGGCTGTATGGAATACGGTTAGAAGGAGCCCAGACATGTTCCTCACTCTGCGGTCAGCTGGGAGGCCAGCAGATCTGAGACCTGCATCTGTGCCTGCATATACGCCCAGTTTCCCAGTGTTTTCTCAACATGCAAGGCTCAGGCAGGGTTTATATACTGATCGCTCAGTTAAGTCGGTTTGATAGGTTTGATCCCTGGTGGCCCAGTGAGGATAGATTTTAGAAATGCAGCCCTGCCTGGAATTGCTAAGAGGAAACATTCCAGGGAAGGGAAGCCAGCACAATTTGTACAATTATGGCGGCAAGTAAACAAGAGTATTCCGGCAGTTTCTTAATCCTGCCGCAATCTGTCTTGAAGCGGTCAGCAGTTCCCAGGTGCACATTTCTGTGATGTGCTGTGTTTCTCTAGACAGTTCCCCTCGCACAGCCTGGGACGCTCCCTGAAGAAGTGCGGAAATCGATGCAAAGGGCTCTGGTCCACGGGAATGACCTAAATACCGGCTTTGCTCCTGATGAAGCGGTGCTGATTGCTTTTACGCGTATCTTTCATCATCATTAGCCAGCTCCAGCTTCCCTTCCCCAGATAAGGGTACCAGAAACAACAGACTGAGCAGAGAGAGAGAGCTGAAGAGGCACAATTCAGCCAACAATCACGAGCACACGAAAAGGCAGCAAAACGCGATAAAATAAAAACAGTGCATCTGAGACCTACCAACACAGGCAGGAAATTACCAATGGCCATTGCACATGAATTCTCCCTTCCCATCAAGGGCACGGCAACCACATTCCACACCAGCACCAAGCCTTTCACTGAACATTCATCACAGGGAAGTATCTTTCAGATATGCTTTTTTATTACCAGGCGGTGAGATAAATGGCTCTTGGGTAAATCAAGGAACAGCGCGACTCTATATGATCTCTTTTAAAAATTATAATATTCATCTTGCTACTTCTGCCGAAAAACCAAAATAAAGTCCAAGTTGTTTGACAAAATGCCATGCAGCTCTGAAAACGGGAGTCTGAGTGTACTGTATTACATGTGATATTATATATTTATTACTCAGGAGTTTGCATTTAAAAACTATATGGCTGCCCATTCTTATCCTTCCTGGCAGGATAGCTCATGACGATCAGGAGGGAAAAGCCCCATGTATTACGACTTTCACTCTGTCTTCGGTCATCAAAAATGAATTTCCCCTGGCAAACAGTTTATTTTGCAAATGAGTTTAAGTGATTCATAGTCTGCTGAAAAATAGCATCTTGAAATTTATTCTTAAACATAGCGCTTTATAAACTTAGTTCACACATATGGTGTTTCCCAGGCAAATATTCAGAGGCACAGGGATGGGCCTGTGGCGGGGATGAAGCTGGAAAGCTGTATGGGGGCAGCGCTCTGCTAAGTGCTTGGAGGCCCTACACGGCCTCTCCAGCAGGGGTCCAGGCAGGCGCGCAAGGGACCGGTGACCTGGAAATCAGTGTGGCCAGAATCAGCGCAATAGCAGAGAGGAGAGAAGGGGCCCTCTCTCCCCTTCCTCTCTCATCCCCTTTGCTCCTAGTGCACACACAGAATGGGCCATTTCCCTGTTTTGTGTCTTGTAAGAAAACCCCCGAATCACCGGGAATGATTCACAGAGAAAGAGTCACATATCATCTGGAGCACAAAACCCTAGAGTGCAGATGGCAGAATTCAGAAATAGAATGAAGTTCCATAGCTCCAAGCACAGGGCCAGACACCTGGCGTTGGGAACGCGATGGTTACAAAACTAACATGGGACCAGACACTGCAACCTGGCAGACAAGTGTCCTGGGAGACAGCTAGACAGAAGTCAACCATGAATCTGCTGATGTAGGACCGTGGCTTATCTCAGCCAACAGACTTCCCTGGCCTTTTGAGAGGCGGTGGGGCCATGTGGAAAAACAATTTATCTGGACCCAGAAGACCATCATTCTGGTCCCAAGCAAGCGCTTAACTTCAGTTTGGATCTCAGTTTCCTCCCCTGTAAAACCTGCGTCGTGGTGCCGTTAATCTCCCCCACCCGCCGCAAATTACACCCAATTCAGGAATACGAGAAACCCGAAGTGAGTTCAGAGACATCCCTGAGTTTTTGAGGCTTTAAGAAACTTACCAAGTGGTAAGATACGGAGTTGGGGCTAATTTATGTGTGTCCTCGCCCCCGGAACAGGGCTCTTCCTAAAGCCACAAGGAATGGGAACATGGTACCAGAGCACAGGTGGAAGGTCCCCACCTCCTTTCCAAATAGATTCCCCCTCCCTTGCCCCCTGTTTGCTGAAGGGGCCAAGGAGGAGGAGTCTTGGCTGGGAACTCTTTCCCCATCGCTGTTGATGGGATGCTAAGTGGAACAGTGAATAATGATACATTATTTACAACAATAAAGACGAAATAGCAACAGCCAACTTTTATTGGGCACTTACTCTATTCTAGGCACTGAGCTAAGTGTTCTACGTGCATCATTTATTTAAAATTTCTCGTAACAACCTCACGAGGTAGGTCCGTGCAAATCGTATTATTATTCTTTTCAGAATCCAAGAAACAGTGTTGGATAAGTTACTTACTCCAAAGGAGACCGCCTGTCCATGAAGGAGCTAAGACAAGGACCCCACCCCACCTGGGGTCGTACCTGCCTCCTGGCATTCTCACTGGAGGGCGAGGATGGGTGGTTAGAGAAGCCATATCTTTGGTATCTTTGTGAGGCAGAGAATGGGTCATGTTGTCGGTCTGCAGGATGGGTTGGGGGGGAGGTCTGGGACTCAGCTGTGCTCAGTGTTCTCCCCGTCCCTCATCTGCACACTAGTCTCTGCCCCAAATCTGAAGAAAAGTGAGAGAGAATGGATCCATCCAACCGGAAGAGGAAGGGTCTCCGATTCCAGATTCTGGGAGGTGATGAAGTAACTTCATTGTCATCTCTAAGTGTGAGGAGCGACCTCACCCAGATCACCAGTAAGCCCTCGTTCCCCTGTTCCCAATAAGGAGAGGTGGGCAAGGAGCACATTTAAGCCACAGCCTGAGGGAAATGCCAGGGAAGAAAGCATTTCGTGACCGAGTTGTTGTTGACCGTGGGAAGAAGCTGCCGGAAAGGGATCAACATCTCCTCTGAGCTCCCTGACAGGAGGGGACATTTCTGCATGGCAGTGTGTTGCTGTTCATTGCAACACTGGAAAATTTTAAATCAAAAATGAGATTTCCAGAAATGTGTTTCCCTAAATTCTTCACACGGGTGTGCTATTAATATGGAAATGAGGAGAGGGTTTAATCATGTTTGACTGTTTGCTGGAAAGAAAGCAAACATGCTGCTAGGCTAAGTATCATCAGGTTTGTAAAATGGGGTCAGGCTGATGTGGGATTGATGGGTTTCTTGCTGCTTATTATCCTGTTGGATGGTCGGAATAAATCCAATGCTGAGAGAAAGCCACTGCGCCCCTGCACTTGGCACGGAGATCCTGAGAAGCAGGTGGCCTTGGCAGTGACCTGGAGGGCTGGAAGGTGGACCTCTTCAGGCCGGCACCTGTCCCTGTGCCTGAGCCTGGCCCCGGCCCCACGCCCTGCAGGGTGATTGTGGCGGAGGGCGGGCTCAGGGCAGGCACAAGGCTGGAGTAGAAGATCAAAGGGCAGATCAAACAAGAATTCCTCATCTGCGTATAATTGATCCCTGTTTACAAAGTGTCTCTGTGTATATTGTTTCAATTAATCCTCCTACGGCATCAGTGACAAAGGCAAGGCAGATCTTTTTATCTGCCTGATTTACGGATGAATGAATGAGGCCCCAAAAGAAGGCAAGCGGTTTCTTCAGTGTTACTCAGCTCACAAGGCACAGACAGAACCCAGGACCCCGGCCCCACTATGCCACAGTGCTCCCTCCATGCCAGGGCGGTGCTCCGGGGGCTGGGCTCTGCGCCTTCCTCCTCCACACCCCATGTGGGCTCTGCCCATAACTTAGACTCTGTTACTTACACGTTCAGGGGCTAAGCTTGCTCCTGGACTCGGCCGAGGTAAGTACTCCAGGCTGATTTCAGCACCAACTCCCCCCAGTTAGTTAATTAATCTCTTCAGGAAATATGTTATGGGGTCATCTCGTAGCTACTGCGAAGACCACGGCGAACAGGAAAGAAAAGCATCTGTTCTAGGGAGCTTGTCGTCGAGGGCTGTGCTCCTTCCTGACTGTAACGCACGCGTGGGTCGCCCCGGGACTCCTGACTGAGGGCAAATTCTGATTCAGTAGGTCGGGGCTGGGGTCTGAGCTTCTGTATTTCCTTTTTTTTTTTTTTTTTAACGTTTATTTATTTTTGAGACAGAGAGAGACAGAGCATGAACGGGGGAGGGTCAGAGAGAGAGAGGGAGACACAGAATCCGAAACAGGCTCCAGGCTCCGAGCTGTCAGCACAGAGCCCGACGCGGGGCTCGAACTCACAGACCGCGAGATCATGACCTGAGCCGAAGTCGGACGCCCAACCGACTGAGCCACCCAGGCGCCCCTGAGCTTCTGTATTTCTAATGGGTGGTGTCAGTGCTGGGGGTCCACAGACCGGGCTTTGAGCAATGGGCCCCTAGCACCTGGTGGTAGAAAACTCTGTCAACAGACAGCAATAGAACCATGATAGATGTAGAGTTTCTGAAACCCGGTTTTGCTTTTCCTTCCCCCTACCCTTCCAATGGCTAAGCTCTTATTTACCCGGTAATGATCTTCATCATAGTCTCTGAAATATGTGAACAGTTCTGTTTTCCCTAAGTTTTGTTCCTACTTGTTCCCAGGCCTTGTTCCCTGAGTCCCGCCTTGACTACCTGCCTGCCCAGTCCACACTGCAGGATGCTTGTTGGCTTACACGGCTGCCTGGAACTCACCGCCAGATGCCCCTCAGGCTCTCCACGGGTCCACCTCAACGTGCTTTCATACTGAACTGGGAGGTCCGAGCCCTTCCAGTTCAGCACATGCTGCCGTTGACTAGTGGGATCAGGACACAAAAACGTGTCCAATCAGCTCCTTGATAAACTAGGATCCGAGGCGTTCGATTCCCAAGCAAGGAGGTGTATTTTATGCAGTGTCAACCTCTTAATTAGACATTAGTTTTATTTACTGTCAATTACGCAGAAGAGAACCCTTGTCCCACTGAGGATAAATGCCTCTCTGCACTCCCCTGTGAGGCCCACTTGCTTCTGCTGATGACTTTATTAAAAGGTAAGAAGATGGGCCTGCTTTATTAGCATCACAGCAGGAATCAGACCGTTGCTATAAATGAACCTCCTGAGATCCCGTCTGAAATTGCAGATTGAGAAGAACTAACTAAGAAGCCAGGGATTCAACTTTCCAAGGTAGAGAATGAAGGCGCAGGATCTGAATATTGCTGTCAAAATGCACGATTCGAAATTTCAAGAATATGAGTAGAGCTCGTTGAGGTAACATCTGTCGTTCCCAAACTGCACACGTGTTAGGGTGTGAAGACAGTCCGTGACTTTAAGATCACGGATGTCAGCTTTCAGAATTCTGTGGACATCAGCCTCAGATTTGCATTCCACCCGGAGGCACAGGGCAGCCACTTGGTGATTCCTGGTTCTAGAAATACTTCTTGCCAATGTCACGTCCTTAGCGGAGAAGTCTGTTTATTTCCTACTCTAACGGGGTCTTTGACTCTTGCGTGCTCACAAAATGAACTGTTTTTCTCTGACCCAGACTCAGCCTCCCCCTTTCTCCCCCAGCCTTTTTGTGATGAACTGCTCACCACATCACATATTTAAAAAAAAAAAAAAATGGCTATCCCCATGTTTGAACCAGAGGATAAAAGTCTTCTGATTACCAAACACTGTCTCTGAGTTCTTGTTTGCAGGTAGCATTTCTTTTTGGAACCCTAACAACCTGACCTCATCAGCTGGAAGAGAGCTGTCCATATTGAACAAAGGGCAACCACACCACACAACTAGACTTCCCGCAGCAAGGAAAGCAGGGTTTCTTTTCCTGAAGGTTCATGGGTGCTGGAGCTGTGAGGAAGGAGTCTCGGAGCAGATAGAGTGCCGTGACATCACCTGCCCTCCTTACCTGTGCACGCTTTCAGGGGGCCCTGGGGCCAAGCCAGATGCAACACCCCAACACGGTTATGGGACAGGATGGCATACACTGAATGCTTTATACCCCAGTGCCTACCTCGTTTCCCAGACTCCCCAAACGTGAGAACTTAGTTGGAAACATGATAGACTCATCCAGAGCCCTTGGGGCCCCAGAAGCCAGAGGATCCCAGTGGAAGGTCCCTGTCATGGGTGAGAGGGGCCACAGAGGTGGATGGAGGAGCAGGAGAGGGAAGGAGCTGAGGTGAATGGGTGGGTGGGCAGCCGGAATCAGAGACCCGAGGGGCCGCAGGCGGCGTGTTGGCAGGTGTGAAGAAATTCAACAGCGTACACTTGGCCACCGTCTCCCAGAATTCTTTAGCAAGCGGCCCGCACCTGGCCAGAGGGAAAGGCAAAGTAGACACAGAAGACCAGAGGAAGACTGACACAAGTGAGGCAGAGCCCCAGTGTCAAAACAAATGTGGATTCTGCTTAGAAGGCTCAGAGAGATGAGAAAGAACCCAGTGACCTGAAACTGAGGAAGAAGAGTGAGGCGTTGCCATTAGACATAAGAAGCCTGAGGGCACTTGGGTGGCTCAGTCGGTTGAGCATCTGACTTCAGCTCCGGTCATGATCTCACGGCTTGTGAGTTCAAACCCGACATGGGCTCACTGCTGTCAGCACAGAGCCCGTTTCAGATCTTCTGCCCCCCCTCTGTCCCTCCCACTCTCATGCTCCCTTTCTCAAAAATAAAATAAAACATTTAAAAAAAGGAATAAGAAGCTTGAGGGAAGTCTCTGGTTCACCCAAGAGGAAGATGAAGCAAACTCGTGTGTCTGAGCCCAGGAGCACTCCCACCCCCACCCCCATGCTGGGGGCCCAGATCTGAGTCCCTGGTGGAGGCAGAGAGGGAGAGAGAACATAAGGCTAGATGCAGGGATGGAGGAAACTTCTTCTTCTTCTTCTTCTTCTTCTTCTTCTTCTTCCTCTTCCTCTTCCTCTTCCTCTCCTCCTCCTCCTCTTCTTCCTCCTCCTCCTCCTTCTCTTCCTTCTCTTTCTCCTTCTCCTTTTCCTTTTCCTTCTCCTTCTCCTTCTTCTCCTCCTCCTCCTCCTCCTCCTCCTTCTTCTTTTTACAAAATGCAGGAATAGGCTGGTCAAACAGGTATGTAACGAGCGTAGAATCAGACAAGTCAAGGGCAGCTCAAGTGAACGAATACACTCCTGTGCTTCTAACAAGTGACTTCTGGCCATTCACATAAGCAGTGGTATAACACTGTCTAGGTGGGGCTCAGAATTCCCTAGCACCGTCTAATCCCGGGGTCTCTGGCCTGGGGCTCCAAGAATCATTCCCACTTGAAACTGCAATCCAAAACTCACTTCTTCCAAGTGACTTTTTTTTTTCCCTGACAAATTCCTATAGTGTCCATGCAGCTCTAAGTAAGCTCTGGCTTTTGTTCCTCTTCCCACCCTAGTGCTTCCAAGGTCAAATGCACATTCATAGTACATGTAGAAAATGATTCTTACCAGGTTGGTCTCAATTCCCTGCATAACGACTATTAGTATGAAAAAAATATTAATTAGCACAGGCCTGTTCTAGGAATAAATGACTTGTTTAACTATTAATAGTAATTATTATTTTAAATATAATTTACACATACTTACGAAATTCAAGCTCTGTATCATTCACTGACAAGTAGTAATGATAATATAAAACTCAAGTAACCTCAGTTCAGATGAGCAAATAAATTTGACAGTAGAATGACTCTAATTAATGAATTTGCTAAAAGCCTTTCCCTGTTAACGAGTCCTTAGTCGAAGGTGAGCTTAGAATTAGGATATAAATTTTAGGTATACTGATAATACATGTGGACATGCGAAGAATTCACCCCAACAAATATGTATTGCTTTGTATTCAGTACAACAAATTTGTATTCAACCCAACAAATATGTATTGCTATGTGTTCGGTACTGAGGGAAAACATTGATAAATCAATCAGGGCCCCTGCTTCTGAGGCTCTTAGCATCTGGGGAAGATGACCCGACAATATTTGTGAAGCAAGAGCGAACAGGAGAGAGAGAGAAGTTGAAGATCCAAGGGAAATGAGGCAAACTTTGGCGGCAGGGGGTGGGCAGTGGAGAACAGAATTTGGGAAGAGGGACTGACCTTTATCAGAAGATGAAAGGGAAGAACAAAGTGTGGGCTTCATTCGACATAGGAAAGCGTCCATGCTCTTTACTTAGAAAGTAGGAGGCTTACACTTTGCTGAGGGTGAGAGGGTTGAAAGGGGGAGGGATGACTAGGGAGTTTGAGGAAAGTGGGAAAAGATGAACGTGGTAGTTGACAAACACTAAGGAGTAGTTTCTCAGTGTTCAAGACCCAGCCAAGGCAGGGGAGCCAGGATCTGTGGTGACGCCAGTGGATAGGTTGAGGAATCTTTTCCAGCAGGACTGGTAATACCTAATATCTGGGTGTATTAGCAGACGTTGTATGGAATAGATCCCTTGTTGGGAGATTCTTGGGAAGGGTAAGAGAGGAAGGGGGTACCAAGGCATTGAGCGTGCTCCTGGACCGTGCTTGACGCCGTGTCGTGTCAGAGAGAAAGAAGGGCTTCAGGGGAACTAATAGAAGGGTATGGGAACTGGCGGCCTGTCTCCAGTGGAAGAACAGGTACCGTTGGTAGAATATAGGGGGTGAAGAGTTCTGTAGAGAAGCAGTTCTCAGCAATGACAAGCTGCTCGGTGTGACACTGGGTGTAAGTAACAAGAGGGATGTGGGGGTGGAATACTCTGGATCCGAGGTACCGTGAGGTTAGGTTGTTTGCTGGACCGCCTACATGGATACCGAAGTCGGGAGCTGATGATAGCAGGACCGAGTGCAGGGGAAGTCTCCGGCTGTGCTGCTAAGAGGGCAGTGAGAGGCATAGAGATGGGGAGACGGAGGTAAAATTAAGAGGAAGAGAGTGAGGAGGATAGCAGCACCTGACTCTGGGAGGTGAAAGTCTGTTCAAGGAATCCCCTATCTTGGGGCGTCTGGGTGGCTCAGTTGGTTAAGCATCCGATTTTGGCTCAGGTCATGATCTTGTGGTTCATGAGTTCGAGCCCTGCATCGGAGTCTGTGCTGCTAGTGCAGAGCCTGCTTGGGATTCTCTCCCTCTGCCCTTCCCCTGCATGTGCGCTCTCTCTCTCTCTCTCAAAATGAATAAACTTAAAAAAAAAAAAAAAGGTATCTCCTACCGTAAGAGAGGCAGGCGAAGGCTGCCTTTCATTATGAAATCAGGATCGCTTTTTCAGACTCCCTGGCAGATGGCATAACGTCATGTGACCAGGCTCTGCCAATCAGACACACCTGCCCAAGCTTGCGGCAGGAAGCTCAAGCTTATACCCAATGTACAGGAGCCCTTCTGGAAGGGGATGGCCGCCAAATCCCCATGTCCAGCTGCTAGCTGCACAGGTGCTGGTGTAGACGGAAGCCTCTAGGAGCGCCTGCTGCTGAGTGGGCCAGCAGTGGATTTTCGACACACCAGTCCTGCAGAGCGGTTTGGGGCTGTGCTCCTGTTTGCAGAGCCTGTAAACATGGTTCTCCAACCCGGACCCTCACCCTATCCCTCTACACCATCCCCACTGCGGCTCTCTGGCCATCCGGCTATCCCATGAGCGCACTCGTTTCTAGCCCCCACCAGCTGGCCGGTTTCCATGGCTTGGGACCCAGGGAATCCTGACTGATGCTGGGATACAGCCGGATGGAAACCACCTCAAAGGAGAAAGGGTTTCCCCACAAAGGTGAGAGGGTGATGGTTTGGAAGTGGATTGGGCAGGTGGCAAATACTGCCCCTGCCTGACCTTGTCCTCTTACATCCTTTCCAGACTCTCATCCTGATAATGCTCTGTGCTTCCCGGAGAATGTCACTTTCCCCATAGCCCTCCGATGGAGAGGGTTCATGCTCCCACCCTCCAGTTGTCTATCAGTGGGGTAGGGCTCATGTTCAGGTGCTGAGCAGGTGGTGCCTGGGGTTTCTAAGTTGGCTGGTTCCACATCAGATCTGACTTTATATCCAGAGGGTGTTGCCTATGACCATGGGAGTAGTTCTTCAGGTGCTATGCACGGAGGGTGTAGTTCGTCTCCTCTGCCCATCTGAACACCAGGGGATGGATGCCAAATTCTTGTTGGATCAACCTGATTCAGGGATTCTTATACAGCAAGACCTGATGGGATCCCTGAACTTGGGACTTAAAATAGACAATAAAGGACCAGGGAAGGGGCGCCTGGGTGGCTCAGTCGGTTAAGCGTCTGACTTCAGCTCAGGTCACAATCTCACGGTTCGTGAGTTCGAGCCCCACGTCGGGCTGTGTGCTGACAGCTCAGAGCCTGGAGCCTGCTTCGGATTCTGTGTCCCCCTCTCTCTCTGCCCCTCCCCCACTCATGCTCTCTCTCCCTCTCTCTCTCTCTCTCTCTCTCTCTCTCTCTCAAAAATAAATAAACATAAAAAAAAGGACCAGGGTTAAGAAGACTTGACTTTCATGGAGCACTTGGGTAGCTCAGTCAGTTAAGCGTCAGACTTGATTTTGGCTCAGGTCATGAACCCAGGGTTGTGGGATCTAACCCCGCATTGGGCTCTGTGCTGAGCTTGGAGCTGCTTGGGATTCTCTCTCTCTCTCTCTCTCTCTCTCTCTCTCTCTCCGCCCCTCTCCCCTGCATACCCTCTCTCTCTGTCTCTCTCTCTCTCAAAAAATAAAATTAATACAATTAAATCTAATAAAAGAAGAAGAAAACTTGACTTTCATTGCAGAATAGAGAAAACGGAGTTGACAGAGTCATTCATTACTTAAGCAGACATGTTAAGTAAAAATAGAAATAATAAGCAAGCATAGTGTTTTGCGTACCATTGTGGTTCTGGTGGGAACCACCCGAGCCATGAGTGAGGAGGGGGTATCTCAGCACCAGTTGTATTCAAATCTTTTTTTCTATTAAGTCACCTATAGAGTATTCCTTCCTGCATTTCATTCGGATCCATGCCGGTTAAATCAGACAGTAATTATATGCCCATCGTCCGACAGGCTCTGCTAAGTGTTGAGATATAGCACCGACTACAACATAGGTGCCGTTGAAGAGAACCCACAGTCTTTCTGGAGACACAGGCAATTACATCAGGGAGAGCCAAGCAAGCATCTGCCTTGGGAAGCGTATGGGATGTGGGGGGGATATACATCCGGCTGGCTGTTTCTCTGTGGCTCAGTAATACACTCTGAAGGAAGTTATCAGTTGACTTCTCTGCAATTACTCAAAGTCCATATTTTAATACTATGTGTAGCATTCTCTCAATGTCTCCTTTTGCCATTTTGCAGATCCACGCCGGAACAGAACCCAGAGCTGCTGAAGGTGTTCAGCAATGCAATTCGCTCCCGATGCAAAACGCTCCATTGATGTTTGCCACGAATGACTCCTTCAAAATGCATTCTGGAAATACTTTTGCAACCAGGTGGGAGGGATTTTATAGTCTTTGCTGCACGCACGTTGGAGAAGTTCAGCCCTCTAATAACGCTGCCCTGAAGCGATTTCCCCGTCCTGGGTGAGGATTCCTCATTCCCCATCGTGGACTACCCGTCAGATCCTATAGCTGGGGTTAAGAGCCACCCCTTTATATAAGACAAAATGCTACCTTGCCAGCTGTTGGCCGTTTCACTGATGTATCTTTATAGCATGTGGGTTTCAAAAGCGTTTGAACACTGGAACCTTTAAAAATTTTATGTCTTTCCTCCCTCGACAGTCATCTCCTCTGTCCATTCCTTAAATAAAAACATTGTCCCCGATTTAGTGTTTGCTCCTCTGCCATCTCCCTCCCCATCCCTTGGGAGTCTTGTCTGCAGAGGCTCATGGGATGTTGGATTTGGGTGGGGACCTTGCGATCCACCACTGCAGTGGTTCTCCACTTCCTGTGCTATTCTCCATGCAACCCCTTCCTCAAAGCAAGTCTTGCAGAGTCCAATATATGATCCAGGCAGTGGGGGGCTTCTGGTTTTTTAGGGGGATCAGGGTCTAGACCCTGTCGGCTGCTTCTTTACACAGCCATGCAGCAGTCCCTACCTAATGCACTCAGTGTGTCCTAGCCAGTGCTTCTCAAAGCGGGTCCCACTGTGCTTGCCAGAACCTCAGACTTCTGCCTTCCGAAGCACCGCCACCCGCTACCCACCGAATCAGAGTCTCAGGAGGGATCCTGAGGATCTTCATTGGACGAAGCTCCTCAGCTGAGTCTCCTCTTCATAAAACTTGAGAACCACTGCCTTGTCCTCCGAAGGCAGAGTTTAAAACTGCTGTTGTGACACTGCCCCCTTATCTCACCGAGGAGGCTCTCCAGTCCCAGCGCGACAGAGCCAGACCTTCAAACAGAGCATGTAGGAAGGTGCCCAGTTGACGCTAGGCTCCCAGGGGCCTCTTGCAGCTGCCTGCGGGGTCTTAGAATCAACGGGCATTTGCCACTCCAGGGTCCCGTGGCACTGGCCCTCTGTTCCTGCCACACCCGCCATCCAGGGATGGGTGGTGGTCTCCTGGAGGTCTGGAGCCCGGCCTTCGGACCTGAGCTTGTGCTTCTGACCCACGATTCTAGGGGACTCCCTGCTTCCCTTGGGCTTCCTGCTCAATGTCCTCGTCTCGGCACTGTCACCAGTGTTAATCACAGACTCTCTCCAACACCACATCCCGGTAGAAAAAACCCTGACGGTCACTGCTGCGCTGATGCCTGTATTCTTGTCCTCATAACAGATGCAGTGACGTACCCATTGTTGGTCTCCAGTCTTGGTTAAACATCAGCACCACCCAGGGAGCCTTTTAAAGATACCCACCGGGTCCTACCTAGAGATTCTTTCGTTGGCCTGAGATGAGCACTGGACATTAGCATTGTTTTAAAAAAGCTTTGCCACTGCCCACCTCCTTCCTCTGCTCCCCCCTCCCATAAACCTGAGTGGGAGCAAAGGTAGAGAAGCACTGTTCTACCTTTGCATAGAGTTAGTTAGGGGCACGTCTGTCTCCCTGGCGAGGCTGTGAGACTTGCCACTGTACAAGCTGTATCCTCATCACCTTTGGATTGCGATTCTTCCTTCCTGATTGTATTTACTGACTGTATCGAGTGCCTACAGCATGCTAGATATTAAAGGCACTATGCTGATGGACGTAGAGGTATTTTGCCACGCGGAATAAGTCAGACAAAGACAAATACCCCACGGTTTCACTTATATGTAGAACCTACAGCACAAAACAAATGACCAAACATACAAAAGGAGAAACAGGCTCGTCCAGAGAACAAACCGGTGGTTGCCAGAGGGGCGGGGTGAGACGGGTGATGGGGATCAAGAGGTACAGCCTTCCGGTTATAAAATAAACAAGTCGCAGGGATGAAAAGCACAACGCAGGGAATGCAGTCGATAGTATTGCAAGAACGTTGTGTGATGACAGAGGATGACTACATTTATCCTGTCAAAGCAGGGTATAGAATTGCAGCATCACAGTTGCACCCCCGAAACAAACCCAACGCTGCATGTCAACCGTACTTTAATAAATAAATAAAAAAGAATCAGACTAGCATTCTAACTCATCTGCAATCCCAAAAGGTAGAAGAAACCAATATTCACAGATCACTGAGAGGAAAGGACTGCGATCAAGAACTCATACCCAAATGAGACACCCGTCACCTGGGAAAATAAAAGAGGTCTATCTCTGGATACGTAGCCCAGTGTAGTCCCATCAGAAGTATGTGCAAAGGTACACGCACAAAGACACTCTACTGATCTCATGCTTTTGCACAGAGATGACAGATAGACAGATAAGGAGACAGATATAATACATGATTCTTACCATTACCATTTATCGTATTTAAACTGTAATCTCCAGAAAGATCTGTGCCTAGCTTGAGCATACAACCCCACACTTGCAGCGCAATATCCTACCCCTTGAAAGAGAAGCAGTGTGGAGTGCAAAGCACACTTGCTTTGGCAACTGGCTGTCCTGGGTTCAAATTCAGTTCTGACACCTCCCAGCTACATGGCTGAGCAAGTTCTTTAACCTCTCTCTGAACCTCAGTTTCTTCCGTCATTCAAAATATCTCCTAGGGCGCCTGGGTGGCTCAGTCGGCTAAGTGTCCATCCAACTTTAGCTCAGGCCATGATCTCATGGTTTGTGAGTTCGGGCTGTCAGCTCAGAGCCTGGATCCTGCTTCAGATTCTGTGGCTCCCTCTCTCTCCGCTCCTCCCCCGCTCTCACGCTGTCTCTCAAAAATAAATACAGGTTAAAAAATTTTTTTAAATATTATCTCTCTGTGGAATTGTTGTAAGAATTGCAGGTGGACGAGAAGCTGGCCAGGTACTCCCAGTGAGTGCCCAACCAGAGTGAAGCTTTGTCTTCCCACCTGCAGAGAGCACTCCAGCCTTTCTGGGTATGTCCAGAGTTGTCTAGATTGTGCTAGAGAAAGTCAGAGAGAAGGGAGGAGCTGCTTCTCTGCACATAGGATTGGGCAAAACACTAGCGATTTTGTTCAAGCCAAAAGAGAAAATTGTCGGAGTGTTTAAACCTGCTGCAGATTTAAGATTACCAGAAAAGATCAGGTGGTAATGCTGTTCAAAAATATGGGAAAGAGAGCAGACAATCAGCAAAGGAAAAAAAAAATACGAAACAAGACAAGTTAGCCCAATTTGAGTAGCAAGTAAAAACAGGAGTAGGTTTTGGGAAGGAGAGGCAAATCCTGGCTGAGCCACTTGCTAGCTGTGTGGCTTTGGAGCAGTGTATGCCCGATGTTACTCGTTGATTCAATCTTCAAAACTAGAAAGCACAATAAAAACGTTAGCTATTTTAAATCCATTTTCTGAGAATGAGCAGAGACTTAAAAAATATACATCCAAATACTAATATTTGATCCCACGACGGCAAATTTTCTCTCCTGATATTAGTTCCACAGTTTTCCCGCTAGGTCTGAGTACGAGCAAAACTGTTCTGCATCGGACGTCACGAATCGTTGAATCTGGGTCAGACAATGTAGCAGCGGCCTAATCTCTTCTTATAGCCCCCAATCTGAATAAGAGAGGAGCTTACAGATTTCCCAGAGGAAGACCTCTCGTTTTTAAATGGCTTCCAGCAAGCTGATGTCATTGGACTTCTGTAGGAAACACCATTTTTAAATATCATTTCTATTCCATTCTGGTGCTCACGGACGTGGTTCATTGTTTAAGGGCTATGGTAAGAGTGACTTAGGTGCCATTTCACCTCTATTTTCTCTCTCTTTCTTTCCTTCTTTCTTCCTACTTTTCTTTCTTTCTTTCCCCCAGTAAACTAAACTGCAGAGTAGTATGCTCCTTCCTTTTCTAAAAGAAGTAAAGAGATTTTGCACATCTGCACCATTTTATGACAGAAGTAACCTGAAACCTATTTTTTTAAAGTACCATTATTACACTTTATCCCAAAGCCATTACATTGTTCCTTTTTAACCTGCTCTAAGCTAAAATGCAAAGCCATAGTCCTCATTCTCGACCCCCTGTAAGTCTGGCTTTTTGAAAGCAAGGGTGGGAGCAGTTCTAAAGGCAAGGCGACCTCTGTAAATGACTCAAATGAGCACATCTAAGACAAAAAGTCCCCAGAGACCGGTGGTTTTTCCACAAGACGGCCCCACCACTTGCTCCTTTCGGACTTGGCTGAAATCAAGAAAGGGACGTAATTATCATTATTTTCCAGTGAGAAAGTTAAAACCAGACGGTGACAAATCAATTCTCAAGGCATGCATTTTCACTCACGAAAGTGAGAGAAAAAAAAAAGGAAAAGAAAAAAAATGAAGCCTGAGAATCCCCGTTGCTAGTCTTCAAAGTTAACAAGCTGACCAACCTCCTAGTGTCGGAGATTGTCAAAATCTCCAATGCACCATTTTTCAAATGGAAACTGATGACCACCGGATGGCAAATCCACTGGGTGTGGTGAGGCCGTCAGACAGAGGTGGGTGGTGCTGAGGAGTTTAGCAAGGGTTATGAACAGCTCTATTAGCACGGGGATTGGATCCATGTGAAACTTAATACTTTAATGACTGAGCTGCTCGTGGGCTCTCTCTCTCTCTCTCTCTCTCTCTCTCGCTTTTTAATTCTCTGGGTCCCTAGAGAAAAATTTTCTACTCTCAATCAAATCTTCTTGAGCAGAGGAGAAAGCAAGGGTATAACTGAGTCAGGAAGAGCCAGGAAGAGCTTCCAAAGAGCGAATCTCCCATGTGGATGGCTGGCAGCAGAGGGTGGCAGGTAAGTACTCAACTTCTAGAATCAGACTTCCCCATCCATGTAACCTGACTGAGCTGCTTACCTGATTTAAGTCTCGTTTTGGAATGAAAGCATCCCATAAAACATTGACTATAGTGCTTGGCATGTAGTGAACTCTTATTAATTATGGGGAATTCTAATGATCTCTTCTTGTCAATGTTGAACAATTTGCATCGTGGATATCAAGCGGTCAGCACATTTTGGGTGAAAGCATGATATATGAATGATGTTCTGAATGGTTCACTGTTGGAACTAGCCAATGAACTTACCATTATCACCAGAAGTTGCTGATATATAAAAGCGATCTGAGTTTATAGGCACCTTTTCTGACCATATTCCCAAGCACCTTGATATATGTGTATTTCATCCCTCGAGATTGGTGGCAAGTGCTACAGCATCCCAGGCTTTAAAAGATCTGGGACCTAGAGAGAGATAGAATTTATAAATAGAATTTATCAGTATCCAAGGGACCCTCTAAAGAAAATGACCATGGTTTCCGCTGTGAAAACGATGCCAACAGTCATACCATCATGTAATGTCCAAGAGTGTAAGAATGTTTTCCAGTTGAATTAGAGCAGTTCCTGTGGTTTTCATAACCAGGGAGCAGTTGGCAGAAAGTACAATAAACAGACAAGTACAATAAAATGCATTATGCACACAGTATGTGGTTGGGGGTGGGGGGAAGGTAAAGGAGGCAATTCTTCCCTGAAGGGATTGGAAAAGCGTTTCCGGAGTCCAGAAGTCTCGATGTGACTCTTGAAAGGTGCACGTTTGCCTGACAGTCGGGGCTGAGGAGGGAAAATACAGGGATTATTCCAGACACAGAGAGATGCATAAGCAAAGATATGGAGGAAAGAGATAGCCCGACTTCTATGGGCATCTGCAATCCGTTGGTCTAAAATTTGACTGGAGCATAGGGTGTACATGTACATGAGGGAGCTGAGGCTTTAGCTTTCATTCCAACCCATTCATTTCCACTTGTCTTTCTCTACCAGCCGGGATTCTTGGTTACCTCCACCAGAACCCAGCACTGGCTGTTTTAATGACAAAGTAGGTCGAAGTAGTTTCTAGTTAAACAAGGTAAATTGAATACATGTATTTACCTGGGCTCCCTACTGAGATTCCGCTAGAAGCACAGGAAAACAGTCAGGAATTTCCTTTTTTTTTTTAATAGCATAAATACAAAAAGACAATGAAAATGGGAAAGAGATAAAATCAAATGCTTTTTGGAAGCTGAAAAGAAAGTGGTTTCCTTTTAACAGACTTAGAAGACTTAAGGAAATGGACTTTCATATATATATATATATATATATACATATATGAAGACTAACTTGTTCTGCGAGTCTTCCGTAAGACGAGCAAGCGTTTCTAATAAGTTTTAGGTTGATAAACGAGCGATGTCTTCTAATAGGAGTAGTATGTGGCACTGAATGTCACGTGATCACAACGGAGCCAATGGTTCTTGAAATTTGCTTTGATACACAAGTGCTTTTGGTTTATGCGCATGTTTCTGGAACAAATTACACTTGCAAACCAAGGTTTTACCATATATATATATATATATATATATATATACATATACACACACTATATACTTCTTCTCCACCCCAGAAGGACCAAAGGCTCAGGAATTGGTGGCACAGGGTAACCCTGGAAGTGAGCTAGAGGTGGGGCTGGAAACAAAGACTGGCTTGGAATCTGTTCAATAGTAACTGGACCTCCAAATCCTGGCCCTGTTCCAAAGGGTCAGACGGTTGGTCCCTCACTGCCTCCTATGAGAGAAGTGGGTATTTGTTCTTTGGAGAAGGCAAAACAGGAATCTCTGGATTGGAGTCACAACAGGCACAGATGAGGGTAGGAAAGTACATTGAAAACAAGGAATCGAATAAGGGTTTATATATTGAATGCTGGTAACACAGCCCTCTTCCTTTTATTAACTGTCTGAAGGCTTGTGTCTAGGCACATCCCCTCCAAGTAGAAGATGGAAAGTTGTAGCTGTCGTTGTTGTTGATCATCTCAGAAGACAAGACTTGTTGATGCTACCATGGTAACACAATGGCCCAGATGGAACACCTTACAGTGAAACCCACTACGGTCCATCCCCTCCCACTTGGGGCTTCCGCTTCCAACTCAGCTCTTCAATGCGCTACTCTAACCTATAGGAAGACAGCCTCTTACATCATAGACCAGACCCTTGAGGAAAGCTTCAACATGAAGGTCAGAGACGCTTACGGGTTGAATCACATGCCCCCCAAATTCATATATTGAGGTCTTATTCTAACTCAGTATCTCAGAGTGTGACCTTATTTGGAAATAAGGTGATTGCAGATGCAATTAATTAAGATGGACCCCTATCCAGTATGACTAATGACCTTATTAAAAGAATGTCTTGTGAAAAGAAAGAGACATGCACAGAGGAAAGACCATGCAAACAAACATAGGGAGATGATGGGAATTTACAAGCCAAGGAGAGAGACCTAGAAGAGAACCTTCCCAGGCACCTGGGTGGCTCATTCGGGTAAGTGCCCAACTTCGGCTCAGGTTACGATCTCATGGTTCATGAGTTCAAGCCCCGCATTGGGCTCTGTGCTGACAGCTCAGAGCCTGGAGCCAGCTTCGGATTCTGTGTCTCCCTCTCTCTCTGCCCCTCCCCTACTGGTGCTTTGTCTCTCTCTCTGTCTCTCTCTGTCTCTCTCTGTCTCTCTCTCTCAAAAATAAATTAACATTTAAAAAATAGTAATAATCTCCCACAAACTTCAGATGGAGCCAACTCCGTTGCTTTTGACTTCCAGACCCCAGAACTGTGAGACAATAGATTTCTGTTGTTCGAAGCCAGCTAATTTGTGGTGCTGTTACAGCAGACCTAGTGAACTAATACAGAAACAAAGACAAATAATTAGGATGAGGAAAGGTGGGGGGAAAAAACCTCAAACAATTATACACTAAGATTTAAAAAAATCAGAAAAACCCAACTCAGAGGGTTAATAGATGATATTCCCTCCATAAAACCAAAACAGTGTGCTCTTAAAGAAAGAACACTTGAGGGCACCTGGGTGGCTCAGTGGGTTAAGCGTCTGACTTTGGCTCAGGTCATGATCTCATAGTTCGTGGGTTCAAACCCCGCATCGGGCTCTGTGTTGACAGTTCAGAGCCTGGAGCCTGCTTTGGATTCTGTGTCTCCCTCTCTCTGCCCCTCCCCCTCCCCTGCTCACTTGCTCTCTCTCTTTCAAAAATAAATAAACCTTAAAAAAAATTTTTTTAAAGAACCCTAGGAGAACTAAAATGAGCTATTTGAAGTTAAAAAGGAAATTTAAATATTTTTGAAAGCTAAATAAAAATATTATAGAGAAAAAGTTGGGTTTATTGCCCCAACACAGATTTTAAAAATCAAAGCGACTTAAAAAGAGAGAGAGAGAGAGAGAGAGAGAGAGAGAGAGAGAAGTTAAAAAAATAATTAGGGGAGAAATCCAAAGTCTGATATACAAATATATAAACAATAAGAGCTTTAGAAAGAGACAACAGAGAAAATGGAGAAAAGGATACCATTGATGCAATGATGCAGACATGCTTCCCCCAACTGATACTCTTGTGTTTCTAAATTGAAAGAGCCCAGAAATTGCCCAACTTGATGGATGATACAAGGCCCCCACAAAATGTTGTCACCATGAAAACAGAACATAAAAAACAGAATGAATATTTTTAAAGATGCTAGAGTGAAATGATAGTTTATATATGAGATAGCAAGATTCAGAACGGTATCTGGTTTCTTAAGAACAATCTGGAAGGAAGGAAGAAGATAATTGATGAATCAAGTTTTCAAATTTCCATCCAAAGATTTCCGAATCTTACATTCTATTCCTGATCTATCAAGTGTGAAATAAAATATTTCAGAAATTTTACTTCATAAGTGCTTTCTCAGGAAGCTAGCAGAGAATTTGTTCCATCAAAAGGAGAGTAGAGGTGCCTGGGTGGCTCAGTCGATTAAGCATTTGACTTCGGCTCAGGTCATGATCTCATGGTTTGAGCCCCCCCCCCCCGCCCCCCCCCCCCACCGTGGGGCTCTGTGCTGACAGCTCAGAGCCCAGAGCCTGCTTCAGATTCTGTCTGTCTGTCTGTCTCTCTCTCTCTCTGCCCCTCCCCCACTCACATTCTGTTCTCAAAAATGAATAAATGTTTAAATTTTTTTTTTTTAAAAAAGGAGAGTAAACCGGGCACTCAGGTATCTCAGTTGGTTGAACGACAGACTCTTGGTTCTGGTTCAGGTCATGGTCTCACGGCTGTGGGATGGAGCCCCACATTGGGCTCTGCACTGACAGCACAGAACCTGCTTGAGATTCTCCCTCTCCCTCTTTCTCTGCCCCTCCCTACTTGCACTCCCTCTCTTTCTCTCTCTCTCTCAAAAATAAATCAACATGAAAATCTTTAAAAAGAAAAAAGGAGAGTAAACCAAGAAAAGGAGGGGGGGGAATGATAGCCAAGAAATAGGGGGTCCAATATCAGAGAGGGAGTGGGAGGAGAAAGAGAAGTGGGGGGAGAGATAGAGAAATTGACAGTGGGAGAAACTCTGAACATCAGGCTTAGAGGGCAACTAATGCAAGGAAATAATAAAAACAATAAAGGAATTCAGAAGACATGTCTCTAAGATAAAAAGTAGATAGATAGATAGATAGATGATAGATGGATAGATAGATAGGTAGATAGATAGATAATAGATAATAGATGATAGATGGGTAGATAGATAGATGATAGATAATAGATGATAGATAGATAGATAATAGACAATAGATGATAGATAATAGATGATAGATAGATAGATAATAGATAGATGATAGATAATAGATGATAGATAGATAGATCGATAGATAGGGAATGGACATGCTCCCTATTGCATTCTAATATATTGGGAAGAGATATACAATTCTACAGACAGGTTTGGCAAAAGTAATAAATACATGGACCATGGAATAAATGAAGAAATTATTAACTCTGGATGGGGGAGTTGTAAAAGGAAGGAACTGTAATTATGGTATAGTATATATGCAGCTGTAAATAACTCTTCACATGCCTAATAATATAAACTGAAATTTTAACCAAAAATTAAATGAATCACATTGTGAAGGTGGTGGGAGAGGTGTCTCTGTATGGCCAGAAGGAGGGGCTGCTATTTTTAGAAGTATTTTAGAACTATCTAACTTTTAAATGGTGCACATTTGCAGATAAAAATGGGGGCATTTATTGGAAAGGTAGAGAAGAAGCTTCACAGCTGCTGGGAGGGACAGGCTTGGAAAAAGCATGGGAATTAAGAAGGCTCCAGAGGCCAGGAAGTGTGAGCACGTGACTAGAGAGCTGCCCCCATATCCCCGCCCAAAAGACCCCACCCGTTTCTTTCTAGTTACCTTCTCGCTGTCTCTGGCTGAGTCTGGGTCACTTGCCTAAGCCCTGGCTACCAGAGGGTGGGAGGGGAAGAGTTTCTTCCTTAAGCTGTCACAGCTGGCAGTAGGGCCTGGGTTCTAGCAATGAGGACTTTGTCCCTAGGGCAGCTGGTGGGGTATAGAAAGGACAGGCCACCCATTCTCCCATTTTTGTCAAATTGGGGATAGTCAAGTTTACTAGCTCCCTGCACTTATCAGTTCACCTGCGGAAGCTCCCTCTTCTGCAGTAGATAACAGGGGCCCTAAATACTTCTACCTTCATCCAAGACATCCTTCTTGAAGGACAAGGAGATTGGAGGGGACAAAGAAAAAGGGTCTCTAGTTTTTTAATCCTTCATCATTGACTTTCCCCTGCCTGTAGTGGTTAGGGGGTGTTCAAGACACATTGCTCACTGTGGCACGGAATGAATGTTCACTAATAACCCTGGGACTGGAACTCAGGCCTCTGAATGTCTCCCCACTCCATTGGAGAACAGACTAGGAGGTGGCCAACGGGGTGGGGGTGAGGGGGAGTCTCAGCACCAAGGACAGGGGGAAAGAGTGTGCAGATAGGAAAGAGTTAAGGCTATCGTATCCCTATGGAAAAGAAAGGAAATGTTGTTTTGTTTGAACATACTTTGGGGGTACAAAAGAAAATATCAAACCGTGAATAAGTCCCTCTTCTAACTGTAGCATGACTACTGGCACGTTGTGCAGACAGCCCTTGGAATCCCTAGTAGCTATGAAAGGAGCATCATTGAGGTGCCCAACATGTTGGGTATGTTCTCCTAACCTGTTCATAGCCTTTGCTCATCTTTACTTTTGAGCTGTTGTTAATTGGGGTGTGGGATTCAACTGAAAGTCATTTTAATTGTACTTGTATTCAGGCTTCCAAGTTAGAGATGAGGAGAAAGTGGATGTGGGGGGTGGGAACAGGAAGGTGACTTGAGGACACAGGCAGCCCATTAGGTAGCATAAAGTAGTTTTCTGTTGATCAAGAGTACCTAGGCATTGAAACACTGCCCTGTACCCCAGCATTAGAAAAAGTAACTGGCTTGAGCCGAGAATGGCTTGCTGGGGCAGTAACACCACCATCCTGACCTTTGGGGTTGGTGGTGATAGCAATAAAGCAGATGTGTTTGATTATGGCACTTCATAGTCCTATGATTCTAGGAACTGTTTAATGTGATTACTCTGTAAAATAATTACTCTGCAACAGCCAGTTGCAGCCATGAAAAACTAGAATTTACTACTTGTGTTTTCACATATACACATACCATCAAAGCTTCACACTAACTGTCTACCATAAATTTCCTACAGATTCACCTCTAATAATCTGAAAGTGTAGTCAGGCTAAACTGCACACTGCTTGGAAAAGCACATTTTTTTTTTCAAAACCAAGATGGCTGCCAGGAAAATAATTAGATTATCACCAGTAGTACAGCCTTGGACCAGTTGTTATTGGTCCAGTTGTGATTTCTTTTTGTAGCAAGGAGGCTGGGAGCCCAGCTGAATCTGAGAGTGGGATTCTGGGTCCCATGCACCTCTCAGATGAGTATACCTTTGCAGTCTAGTTACACAGAAATAGCAGAGGTAAGACAGTTCCAGAAGTCACAGGACTCCACTCAACATCAGCTCGGTGTTACAAAACTTGGGACTCTGCTGAGTCTAGAATTAGCCTAGGAAACCAATGCAGCCATCAATGAATTTGAGCAGGACAGCTCTGAAGTTCATTCAGAATGGCACCACAGTACTCACCTACAACAATGTTCATGCTGTCAGGGGTAGGTAGTGGGAGTTTTAACAATCTAGACGTGAAGACTCCATGGATTATTACTATAACTGATTCTTGTGGAAGGAAAAAAATGTCTTCCAAGTAGACATAGACCAAATTAATGGAAGCCTGAGACACAGTTAGGTATTTTCTTCCTGCAAAGACGAAGCTAAGTGGAGATTTGCAAGTTATTAATCAGTTAAGCACAACCCCAAACTCCTAAGAATGACTCCATAGAAAGCCTGGTTGAAAACTTGTTTTTCTGTGAGCTTTCATTATAAGTGAAATTACTTTCTTAGCTGCTCAGCTCTGTACTTGTTGCCTAAGAGCAAGGGGTGTTTCAGTATTAAAACTTCCGCAAAGCCTTGAGTGGCTTTGTAGGTTAATCTTTTATCATAACATCCTTCCTCCTTTCCTTGGGAGTACGTCCTCCAAGATTCCAAGGGAGGAGAAGAGAAAAGTTCACCCTTCACTTTCATTGGACTATCCAGGCAAGACAGTAGGGTTTTATAATCCTGGATTTGAAAATGCCAGGATGCCTCATAAAATTAGCCAACTGTCTGAGAGATGGTTGCAGCTATTTAGGCACTGCTGATATGTAACGGGGTTAGGATTTCAAGCAACCCCATTGCTCTCCTGTTACATCACCAGCTCCTCTGGTGGCCCATTCCCCACAAGCAGGTAAACGTATTATAATGAGTCATCCCCACATCCTAAATCTATATCGGTGTCCCTGTCCCGTTTAAACATGACCCTATTATCCCTTGGTTTTCGAAAGTGAGGGAAACCAGTGGCAGGTATGGAAACTCTGACTTTGCTAAAGCTGTCTATGGCAGAGACAGATGTGTTTACACTACCCTAGCCTAGGAGAAAGTGATTTAGTCCATTCATCTCTGATTGTACACGTTCACTCTCAATTATAGGGTAGAGAAAATATGACTTATTGTTACTTATTTACGTAGGATCTGTTTCTCTCACTGCTTAAGCACTGAACATTGGAAATTCGCTGCTTCGGAAGTTAGCATATACTAAAGCTGCTAGGTCAAGGATGATAATTCCAGGGACTATTGTTTTGCCAGATGTCTCCTGCCCAAACTAAACACGGGTCACGGTTATGGAGAAGGCCATGTTTAAGTGGAATAGGAATGATGGTATGGACTTGCATCGAGTCCGGCTACCATAGGTGCACTTTCAGAACAAGACTAACTTCTTACTTCTGTGTCAGGGGCCAACCAATCACAGAGCAGTTGTAATAGTTCAGCCTTCAGTTTTTCTTTCTTGTGTTCTTTTATTTCACATAATTTTGAGTTTTTTCATTCTCTGACACTGTCTTCTAGATTTAGAATTCTTTTCGAGAACTTAATTTTCTTTTTTTTAAAATTTTTTTTTCAACGTTTATTTATTTTTGGGACAGAGAGAGACAGAGCATGAACGGGGGAGGGGCAGAGAGAGAGGGAGACACAGAATCGGAAACAGGCTCCAGGCTCTGAGCCATCAGCCCAGAGCCTGACGCGGGGCTCGAACTCACGGACCGCGAGATCGTGACCTGGCTGAAGTCGGACGCTTAACCGACTGCGCCACCCAGGCGCCCCGAGAACTTAATTTTCAAGAAGGCTGACGATTCAAGTGCTTCAGTGGATTATTAATTACAATAGTGTTGGCAGTGAACCAAGTTGACTAGCAGAATGCTATTAAAATAAACCTTCAATACTTTTGATTGTTGATAAACCAAATAATTGATAAGAAACCATTACATTATGTTCAATAATTGCTGGTATAATCCAATAGTTTAATATTATATTACCTACTCCTGCATAACAATATTACTACAAACTTAGCAGCTTAAAACAACACATGTATGTTACCCCCGTTTCTGTGGGTCAGGAATGTGGACACACTTAGCCGAGCCCTCTGTCCAGGGCATGTCACAAGGGTATAATCAAGGTGTCGGCCAAGGTTAGGGTCTCTCCTGAAGTTGGACTGGGGAGGAATCCACTTCCAACCTCATATGATTATTGGTAGGATGCCAGTTTCTTGGGGGCTCTTGGATCTAAGGCTTCAGTTCCTCGCTGGCCATGACCACCCTCAGTTCCTTGCCTTGTGGATCTCTTCACATAGAAGCTTATCTCGTCAGCCATCAAGACAGGAGTCAAGGGAAAGAGCATACCTGCAAGATGGAAATTACAACCTTTTGTGACATAAAGCGACAGCGCACCACCTTGGCTCTAATTCATTGTTGAGAAGCAAGTCACAGGTCCTACTTACACTTATGGAAAAGGGATTACACACAGACAAGAATGCCAGTAGGGAAGCATAATTGGGAAGCTATCTTAGAGTCTGTCCACCATGAAAATATTGAGAAACAATGAAAGATTTGACCTCTTTAGGCAATCCCCCCTTAAACGTTTAGGTCTAAACCATAAAGGGGGGTAAAAGACATATTGGGGGTAGCAACCCAAAATAAAATGTTGCTGCAGGAGTAAGAAATCAGTAAATATATAGATAATCTATTAATCAGAGGGAAGAAATAAGAAGAGAGGTTAATAAATTACTCTTTGTAAGAAAGTAAGGACAAAGCAAGCCAGAGAAATACAATTCAACACATTTTTCTTGAGCAGCTATATAACTTGCACTCTGCTTACATGCTGTGGACAGTGAGGAGATTGCAGGAGTGCAAAAAAAAGATGAAAAGAAATAATACAGGGTCTTTTTCTCAAGCTACTTATAACAATAACAAACATTTATATTGATTTTAACCTAAGCTGGGCACAATTCTAATACCTTTACATGGATTGTCTAATTTGAGCCTCAAAACAATCCTATAAAGCCAAAAACAGCCCCATAAAGCCCATCTATAAAGGTGTTATTGTTCCCATGAAGAAGAGAAAACAAAGGCCCAGAGAGATTTGTTATTTGTCCAAGGGCACAGACCCAGTAAATGAGTTAGTGTGATACCAAAGTCTATGATTTGCACCAAGGATCACCATAGGCCATATTTGAAAAGCTACTTGCTTTTATAAGTTAGAACACAGATATGTGCATGTTATTACATGTCCATGACTGCTTTCACAGTATAATGGCAGAGTTGAGAAGTTGTCCCTATCTCCTGCAATGCCTGAAATATTTACTACCTGGCCCTTTATAGAAAAAAAAATTGCCAGTCCTTGCTATAAGCCACAGTAGCATATCACCTCTTTGGTGAGAGACAGACATATCACGTACCCAAAATTCTAAGATACAAGAAGAAATATGAACTCCGCAGAGGTACAAGGAAAACGGAAGAGTGTTACTGTGTCTGTCCTGAACACAATAGTGGTGACGAGGTGCAGGTCTTAGGAGGATGGGGGTGTCGTTTAAGGTTTTCAGGCCCTAAAGCTGATGTAATTGCCTAGAAAGTGGAAATAAGAACAGCATAGGAAAAAAAAAACAGCATAGGGAAAAACTAAAGATATGACACGGCTAGATTCAGTGGTTTTAGGAAAAAAAGAAATGGAAAGAAAGATGTATATCCTATACTGTTTGTAAGTAACTATTATGCAAATAAAGTAGCAAAATCTAATTACATGCCTTGTCTAAAAGGCCATTTTCACCTCTCAACTTCAGTTTCAACTCATATGTAAGTTTCTAGCAACGGAATCAAGCAGATAGCAGGAAGAGATCACATGAAATCTGAGTGTTCTGTTTGCTTTACAAACATGAAACTGTCCTTTGAATCCAAAAGAGCCTATGAAGATATTAGAATTAAGCTCATTGACAACCGGAAGCCAGAATATTCGTCATCGTGGCATCTGTACCTGCTTCATTCAATTTCTTTAACTCTTACTCCTGACTAGACTTTCCATATATATTTTTTAATCATTTCGCTAATTCTCACCAAGGGACTCAGCAAGGGAATAGTCTTATTCAAGACATTTAAAATTGGGTGAATATTTGTTTTGATCTCTTGCTCATCTTGGTGACTTACTGATGGTAACAACTGGATTGCTAGGTTGATGGTCTGTTAGGTCTGACATCCCGGTCCACTGGTGGGTGTTCCGGGCCTCAGACGAAATAACCACCCTCCAGTGAGCTTTCCTGGAAAATGTAACTTACTTCTTTGATGGCAAACATCACACAGAGATGAAACTGAAAACAGAAAATTTAATAAGATAAAGACATGTTTGACCATCTTTCTCTACAGCTTCAGAAAGAGTTCAGCGTTTCATAAGCAGTACGTGGCATAGCATAGGCACATCCAAAGGATTGATAGGCATCCCACTACTCCAAGATTTCCCTTGGTGATCATAGCCTGCAGTTTCACTGCTTGCCGAATTGTTATTACACGATTCCTGCCTTTTCAGCCCATTTTGCTATCACTTATGTTCTTCCAGTTTTAATTCTGATGTTGTGTTTTTGGCAAAATGGAAGTAAGTTAAATGGGGTTGAAGGTACTTGGAGTCAATTGAAGTCAACCGCTGTTAAATATGTATGAAGGTTATAGGATCAGAGCCTCACTTGCCAGAAGGAAAAAAAATCTCTTATTTTGCACATTTTCTGCCCCTAGGCATTTTAAAAGAGGCTCCTCAGTATGCCCAAGCTTCGTCTCAGCTCTGTTCCATTCCATTTCTGGTCACACACTTTTTGTTCCTTAAATATCATCCCATTTCCAGAGAGAGGTTCAAATTATACCTAAAACTTTAGGTGCCCTTTCTGACAAGGCAGATGTTAATTGAATTATGTAAGTTCTGCATTCTCACCTGCTTCTTAATCTTTCAAGATTTCTGTCTACCTCACTCTGAAATGAGGAAAGCACGAGGTTTACCCAGGAGGCCTGCATTTAATTCCTTATCAGAATCTCGTTCCCCAAACACTAGATGAAAGCAGGAGTCAGAAGAGTGACTGACTGACCCAATCTGTTGAGCGCCTCCATTTTCTTCCAAGAAATGAAATATTAACGGTCTGTAGAAGGTGTTAAATACAGACCTGCTCCACTAGAAACAGAAGACGAGGTTTTCTTTCCATTTGCATTTATTTTTCTGTTCCCATGGAAAAGCCTAACTGTAATATTAAGAAAACTCCTACAAGTGGAAAAAAACTATCAGGAACACCAGAAAGCATCAGAAGATGAATCAGAGGGCCAGGCAGGGGTGAAAATGAAATAAAACCCCACAGAGGGGCAACATCATGGCATCCTAGTCAGGGTGCTCCCTTTCCCAAGGTGCATGCTGCCTCATCCTGTAGGATCCTGGTTTCCCCAGGAATAAAGTTAGAGTCGTCACAATTTCTCTTAGTCTGCCAGACCTTATTAGAATATGCAAGCAAGAAAATTCTCTTTTGTCCATCTACCAAAGTTTTGGACACTTATATTCTATGTCATAGATAATATTATAATTTCAACATAGTAATTTTTCTCCCCATGTGCTCCTTTCTATGGGGGTTTGGGTTGGGGTGGATGTCTCCTTATGAGAGGATTAACCATCTCGGCCACATTGATATCATGTTACTTGCTTTGAGGCAGAAGTGACGTGTGCTCCTTCTGAGCAGAAGCTTCAAGGGCCATCTCATGGCTCTGCATGCTCTCATTTCCCTGTGCCAAGAGATAAGCAGTGCTGGAATAGGGACTGCTACAAATGCCTGGGACCCAGATGAAGAAGATGTGCAGCAAACTTGCAACAAGGATATAATATGAGCAAAAAATAAAGCTTTATTGCTGTCAGCTGCTGGAAGTCTGGAGATGTTTGTTACTGCAGTATAACTGAGCCTGAGCTGACTGGTACATATCATTTGGAAAATTCTGAAGTCTTTTAATAAGTCCAGCAGAAGTCTAATTTAGAGCATTCACATTGGCTTCATCCTACACACTTTGTTAAGTATCATCTCTTCTTAACCACTCATACATACATTTATTTAATCAGTCACTCAGCAAGTATATATATATATATATATATATATATATATATATATATCTTATGTCTAAAGTGCTTGCCATGTATCTTGTACTCTGCTAAAAAAGACCTTGAACAAAAAAGTACTGTGTATGCCATTGGGAGCACACAGTCTGAAGATGGACATGAAACAACCACACAAATAAATGCAAAATTACTAACTGTGCAACTAATACGAAAGAAAAATAAAGGGCTCAGCAAGAGAGAATAGCAGGGCACCCGAGTTAGATTGGGAAGTCAAGGAAGTTCGGTGTGTGGCTCAAAAGCTGAGACCTAAAGGATGAGTAGAAGGTAGCCAGGGCACAAGTGCCCCAGGCAGAGTGAACAGAATATCCTGATACTGTGCAGTGAGAAGGGAATGGATGTTTGAGGAATGGAAAGAAGGCCAACGTTGTTGGAGCACTGCAAGCGAGGGGGGAGAAGAAAAGGCAAAAATGGAAGGACAGGCAAGATCAAGAAAGACCCTGGAAATTGGGCAGCTACATGCCCCAGCTTGCCCCAGACAGTCCTAGTGAATGCTGTTGTGGCCAACATTTAGACGCCCCCCCCCTTTTCTGTCACAGTGCCTCTACCTGGATGACAAGTTATATATCCACCTTCCGTATCAGACATTGTAAAGACTTGGAGTTTATGTCAAGAGCAAGGGAGGAAAGTGAGTTAATCAGATGTAATATTTTAAAAAGAAAACTGACTGCTGTATAGAAGATGTCAAGAGTGAAGAAATGGAAACCAGTGTGGAGGCTCCAGACATGGACCAGCACAGACGTAGAGGCGGAGATGAGAGCAGTGAAAATATATGAGCTGTATTTTTAATGGCAAACCACCACTAAATTCTATCATTTTCTTTGTTGCTGACCACCGGCACATGAGGTGCACGACCTCAGATAAAGAGATAAAACCATCGACTTTGGTTTTAGGTTGTCTCTGAGCCCAGTCCCACTACCCTTCCCTCCAATGTATCTGCACCGTGTGAAAAAGAAACCAACGGCTTTGCATATCACACGATAACTTTATTTTCTATGGACGGCTTTGGCTGCTTGACCTTCATGGCCTCCTTTTCCTCTCATCCCACTTCTTCTTTCCTTGGCCTCATCGTCTTCCTCCATATCAAATTCCTTTCCAAATTCCTTTCTTCCTCTCTTCTATACTTCCCTCTTCTCCTCTTAGAAAATAAGGACAAAATAGGAAATATTTTCTAAACAGAAGACCAAGGGATATGTATCTATCATGCTCATAGTGCATTTTTATGTAATTTAGATTATACTTCATTAAAAATATATAGAGCTACTTCGTATGAATAAATTATTCACATAATTTTACCACGTATTTATTGACCAGATTCCCATCACATGATGCTAGAAAAATTTAGTGCTTACCCAATATACACGGTCTAGAGTGGGTGGGAAATCAGGGAAAGCTGCATCCTCTAGGAACGTGAAGACAGCTTTCTGGGCTTCAGTTTCTCCACAAAGAAAATCAGGCTTTACATAGGAGGTCCAAAAAATGTCTAATTTTATTACTCTCTGATGTCATGCTAAGACATTACTCTGAAGATAATCACAAAGTACTCCAGAGGTAGCTGAAGTTCAAATACCAGAACATAATGACTCTAGCCATTCACTTTGGGTCTCAAGTTTGTTCATTTTTACTGAGGTGCATATTATTACTGAAAAAGTCTTGTCTCGGGGCGCCTGGGTGGCGCAGTCGGTTGGGCGTCCGACTTCAGCCAGGTCACGATCTCGCGGTCCCTGAGTTCGAGCCCCGCGTCAGGCTCTGGGCTGATGGCTCAGAGCCTGGAGCCTGTTTCCGATTCTGTGTCTCCCTCTCTCTCTGCCCCTCCCCCGTTCATGCTCTGTCTCTCTCTGTCCCAAAAATAAATAAACGTTGAAAAAAAAAAAATTTAAAAAAAAAAAAAAAAAGTCTTGTCTCTCCAATACAAGGCAACCAAATGAGAATAAAATGTTCCTGTCCTTCAAATATAAGAAAGGGAAAGTCCGATTGTTCTTTGATGGTAGTTGGAAACCATCAACACTCACCAAAAACCCATTGGATCCGTGACAACTCCGTTAGACACGCTTCTGAAAGTCAGCCAATCAGGGACACCTCAAAGTATCTGAAAATCAACCAATCAGCCAGAGTCTCACTCTGGGAGCCTTGCTTCCACACAGAAGCAACCAATCCTTAGGGATTGGTTCCATAGTTAACTCCCACCCTCCTCAAACCCTATATAAGATCAGACGTTTTACTTTGACCCCAGACTGTGCCTTCCAGGTGCAGCTCTCTCTGACTTTTTAAGCAGTATGTTCGGAGAGCGATTCATGGCTTTTTCCTTCAAGACATGGAATTTCTGGGGCTTCCTTCAATACCTGTTGTTTGGAACTTCTTTAAAATCTCACGTAACTTTAGTCTTCTCAAACAGAGGCACTTAGTGGACTATGGAACCAAGTGTGATTTCAAAGTTTAACTAACGTTGGTAAGTCTAAAGACCCACATTTAAAAATCCTCAATCAAAGCAAGTGTTTCAAGTTTTGACCCAGAAAACAGAGACATGATTGAGAGGGCAGACTTGTAGGAGTTTGGGAAATGTGGGGCAGCAACATGAATTAGCTTTGAGCAATTGTGTTATTTTTGAAAAGTGTTCCGGCAGTCTGTTTATGGGACAGAAAACACGTGGAGGCTGGGAGCTGGGAAGGAAGGAATCCAGACAAGATGGGGTATAGATTTTGGGAAAGTGCATAAGTATTCCAAAGTTCCCAGTTTAGTCTTCAGACGTATGAGTGTTTTTACGCTGTTTTAATTTTCAATACTTATTTCCTCTTGTTTCTCCTTCATTCTGTAGTCGCATGCTTTCTGAAAATGTCAGCCTGAGAGAAAGGGGGGGATGTTCAGCGTGATTCCCTGAAGACCAACCCCTGAGGGGGTGGGAATGGGAATTGAAAATTCAAGGAGAATGTTAAAGTAATGTGAATTTAAACAACTATGAAATGACTTCCACCTTTCAAGTTAAATATAATATTCCCTGTAAGCAAACGTGTTAGGAGACGGTCACTCTCATGTTCTTCTGATGCAAATATAAAATAATTAGTTTTCTAGAGGACAATTTTGTAGTATTTATCAGAAACACTTAAAACATGCAAAGCATCTGAGGCACTGGAATCCCCCGTAGGGCTGTATCCTAAGGAAATGATACTAGATATGCGTAAGGTATATGTAGAAAGATGTTTTTGCAAAGAATAAGGGCTTGAGAGGATGAACTTCAGTGCTTATATCTGTGTTGTGGAATTAATAGGATTTTCATATCTTCTTGAAAAATTTTGTTCTTTGTGGTCAGGGAAGAAATACAACTCAGGAAAAAAAAAAAACAGAGGGAAATTCAGAAAGAGTTTTTGTGCCTCTCAGGTAACATTTTCCTTCTGGTGATGACAGCCTTCTGTATCCAACTGCTGTGGGAGGAACCTCAACTGGGAATTTTCTGTCAAACAGGAAGTGAGGGGATTGCCATGGGAGGAGATGGTAAGGGAGCCAGAAATGGCAGCTGGGGCCTTTTTTTGTTTTTTGGGGTTTTTTTGCCTCACTATACCCTTCGTACCTGTGCTCAGGACTGGTGGTGGATGACTCTAGAAAATAGCCTTTGTGGGAGGAAGTCTGCAGGAACTGGAGCTAAGAGAGGTAAAAGCACACCTCACATTCACCCAAGGCCCGGGGCCCACTTTCCGTTTGGCTTTCTGCCTGCTCTCCTACAGGCTTCTTCCGAGGTCTTTCGGCCCAGGGTACCAGGAGGGGTCCCACTTTCATGGCTGGGCTAACTCCCTTTCCAGTCGGGTATTTTTCTTTGCTGCCATTTTCTTGGTTCTCTCTTGCTTCTGAGGAGTCATTAAGCTACATGTGCAAACCATATTTCGGGGCCGTGCAGCTGCGGAGGCCCATGGATATTGAGCAGTGAACAAATCTCCACATTTTTCAAGCTCAGCTGTTTGAAACGTGCTGAATGCAGAAATCATTGGTGAGTTACAATGTGTTAAATGACTCTAATTAAATGCCTCTATATTATGACACAGTTCATGATATTTCATTGCCAAAATTAAAGCTGGAGCACCTAGAGTGGTGAACGCTGTATTCTTTACCCCGTTCTGGGGAACTGAGGGAGAATTGGCACAAAAGCCACATTGAAAGATAATTGTGTTACCGGAAGACGTTTATTATTCGGATTCTTTTAGCCTCTTGATAACCTTTAGCGAGTGATTTTTGTACAATGTTGCACATTGTCTCCATGCTTTTCATCTACTGGACAGAAGAATGGGGAACAAATTACATCTAACAAAATTTCCAGCAGATGATAGTGTCTAGATAACTGGTCTGTTGTTGTTTTTCTAATTTGGGTGTTTTGCATAAAGCAGTTGTGAAAACAAGACACGAAATAAACTAAACTCTCATTGAGTTCCGCATCACGTTGGCAGCTTGGGTGAAGAGCTTCCTGGTCAGTCACTAAAGCACACTTTAACTTTCTCATTTAAATAAAAACTTCTGGAATTCCCTAAGATCTGTAAGTAGTATTTCCCTATTTTTGTACCTAGAAACCTATATTTGGTGCAATTTTCTTTCTCTTGTACATACCTCTGAGTTTGGCTCTATTCCCAATGTCGGTTGGAGGGTCAGTTCTTTTTTTTTTTTTTTTTATGTTTATTTAGTTTTGAGAGAGAGAGAGACAGAGCAGGAGTTGGGGAGGGGTAGGGAGAGAGGGAGACACATAATCTGAGGCAGGCTCCAGGCTCTGAGCTGTCAGCGCAAAGCCTGAAACGAGTCTCGAACTCACAAACCGCGAGATCGTGACCTGAGCTGAAGTCAGATGCTTAACCGACTGAGCCATCCAGGTGCCCCTGGAGGATCAGTTCTTAATAATTTCCATAAATGGTTGAAATTTTCAAGTTATTCTTTTTAAAAATATTTAAAAAAATTTTTTTTAATATTTACTTATTTTTGAAGGAGAGAGATACAGAGTGTGAGCAGAGAGGGGCAGAGAGAGAGAGAGAGAGAGAGAGAATCCAAAGCAGGCCCCAGGCTCCAAGCTGTCAGCATAGAGCCCGATGCAAGATTCGAACTCACAAACTGCGAGATCGTGACCAGAGCTGAAGTTGGACACTTAATACATTCTATTAAAACAAAAATCGTGAGTCTGATTTGGCACAGTCTCTAGTCCAGTAAATTATTTAGATTGTCGGTAGTCATTCCGCTTGAGTAAGGACCATAGTGTCCAGCCATGGGAGATGATGAATGTTCTGGATTCCAGTCCTGCTGCTGCCTCTGTCACTCGGAGCTCATCTTTTTGTCTTTGTGTCCTCAAGGAGAAAGTGTGGCTCATAAAGCCCAACTTGTCATCGAGGGTATAGAAAGAATAAACATAATTATTGTAAAATGCTTTATAAATAAAGGGTGATGTTGCTTGCGGTATCCTGAACTGGCTACTCCAGTTTAATTCCAGATCGGAAGCCAGAAGTTTTGCCTCAGCCGATGGAGCCGGCCCCAGACCTCACTTAAGGCAGATTAACTCACTTAACTCACTTAGCTCAGATTTCCCTGGGACACTTTTAAGGTATACAGATGCCCGGGTCTCACACTGAATCAGGGTATCTGGGGGAGGTTCATGCATCTCTATGTGTGATTCCTTATTTCCTTTCAAGAGGACTGAAGGGTCATCGCCTAATCACCGTCTACCTGGAAGGATGTTAACGTTTTACATGTATTCTTGCATTTAGTCTTTAGAACACTGTTGCTCTTATTTGACAGATAAGAACGAAAGATTTAGGATTCAGATGCTTCCAATTTGCCAAGGTCACAGTTTCCAAGCACACGGCCGAAGTGTAGCCCAGCCCTGGGTGGCCCCAAACTCCCAATCTCTTCCTCTGCCATTTTGCCTCCGTAAGCGAGAGTGGACAAGGCAGAGGGAAAAACTCTGGCAAAGGAGTGGAAACATGCTGCAGTGTCTTCCTACCAGCACCAGCTCCATCTGTTTTCGCCTGGGTTGCAAGCTCCCGTGGACTGACTGGTAGAGAGCTTTCCAGGGAAGGCAACCCCTTGCCTGACTGTCGATGAGTCAGTTCCCCACCATTGCTTATCTTTGTTACCTTCTGCAGCCCTGTGTAGAAAAACTAAAGGTTCAGAACAGATGCCGTTTGAACATGAGGTTCTGTTTAAGCAAGATATTTCCGTGCGTGGCCAATAGTAACAACGATTTGCAGATCTGGTTTCAAAAGATTCTGCTAAAATGAAAATCCCATAGAACAGCTGGAATCCTAAGTCTCTGTCCATAAACGTAGTAAATATTTGTAACAAAGACCTTGTTCTGTTGCTCACATTTGTGCTATGACTGCCCTTGAGGCAACGAAGGATTGTTTTTTCCAAAGGCATTTATTTGGCTTATTTATTTGAAAAAGACGTGTCTATGGTTTTTGATTTAGTCACAAGTCTTCCCAAAGACAGGAAGACCACTGTCAGCAGGGGCTCGGCCTTTATGGGGCCCCTTACCTTCAGCACTCAGAAGCTAAGAGTGAAAGATAAATCTTTGCTAATAAGGAGAAGAAGGAACACTGAGGAAAGAAACCTCAACTGGAGGGAAATGCCACACAATGGAAAGGCATGAGCTTTGTAACTAGAAAAATCTGCGTTCAAATCCTGACTTTGCCTTATGTAAACATTTATTTATTAAATGAGTTCTAATCTTGTACAGGACACTGAGTTAGGCATTAGGCATACAGAGATAAGTAAGGAATAGTTCTCGGGAGCACACAGTCTAGAATATGTACCAAATTTTTAATGTTTAAATTAATGATGGCTAAGCGTTATGACAATGCCCTTCATTGGGTACTAAAGAGGCACAGAGGGGGCTCAGTTGGTTAAGGGTGTGACTTCTCAGGTCATGGTCTCAAGGTTCGTGAGTTCAAGCCCTGCATTGGGCTCTTGTGCTGACAGCTCGGAGCCCGGAGCCTGCTTCGGATTCTGTGTCTCCCTCTCTCTGCCCCTCCCCACTTGTGCTGTCTCTCTCTCTCAAAAATAAATGAACATTTAAAAACATTTTTTTGAGGGGCGCCTGGGTGGCGCAGTCGGTTAAGCGTCCGACTTCAGCCAGGTCACGATCTCGCGGTCCGTGAGTTCGAGCCCCGCGTCGGGCTCTGGGCTGATGGCTCAGAGCCTGGAGCCTGTTTCCCATTCTGTGTCTCCCTCTCTCTCTGCCCCTCCCCCGTTCATGCTCTGTCTCTCTCTGTCCCAAAAATAAATAAACGTTGAAAAAAAAAATTAAAAAATAAAAAAATAAAAACATTTTTTTGAAAAGGGGCATCTAACGTCAGAGAAAGGGGGCCACCCGGGAAGCCTTGCTGACTGGTGACTTTGGGTGAGTTACCTACTCTCTGTAAGCATTGGTTTTCTCAAGCTGATGGATTACTTGCCTTGCTGGATTGTTGTGAGAATTGAAGAAGCCAAATGTGATCTACCAAGGTACCAGGCACTTTGTAGAATTTCTATGAGTCGTTAGATGTTAATAGTATGATTGCAATGACAAAGATGATATTGACATGAAGGACAAACGGGTCAAAGAACAGTGGTTGGAAGACCCAACTGCTTTGCCACTCAAAGTTAAGCGACGTGTGCGTGTCTCTCCTCTGTGCTCTGAAAGTGCTGCCCAGTAAGTATTGCTTAATTCCGTGAAATTGTGAGTCCCCTGAGGACAGGCGCAACTCTGTCTTATGAACCACTGTGTGTCCAGGATTTAGCCTTGATCCCAGCACGTGCTAATATCTCCAACACGTTCATGGAGGGAAGAACATGGAAGGCAAAGAAAAGATGGAAAGTGAAACAGATGAAAGGAAGAAGGCAGAATTCAGGCAAAATCCTTCCTCAAGGACGCTACATGCTGTTGGCCCCTCACCTCTATTTCGTGTTTCACAGCAACACCTTTTGTGACTAACTCATTGTTCCAAGTCATTCTCTAACCCGGCAGCACGCACAATCTCAATCCTGATTTCCTTTTTCCTTTTCCCTCCTCCCTAGAGGGTCAAAATTGTAGCCATGCCACTTACTGAGCTGTGTGCCCTTACTTAACCTTTTAATGTCTTTGAGTCAAGTGAGGATAAATACAGTGAAACATGGCAGATTGAAATATGCATTAAGTCCACTTCTTCCTAACATTCTATTATAATTACAGTGACCATTTTTTAAATGGAAGAGGTGATAAACTTAAAAAAAAACAAAGGTGACAGCAGAGAATAGTGGCTGACAGTTTTTGAAAGTTGGAAAGCTCGTGGAAGAAAGATAATTGACTGAAAACTTGGCCTGAATAGGGGAAATCAATAATGAGCAAGCTGACTCATTACACTGACTTGCAGAAATGCTCAGAAATTGTAGGTACCGGGAACCTCTGAAGATAAACGTGTAGGTAAGGCTTAAAAGGAGGGAGAGACAGATAGGCAGAGAGACAAAAAGAGACAGAGACAGAGACAGAGACAAATCTCCAGATTTCCTCCTTGGTCTGCCCAGCCAGGCTACTGCCCCTTCCATGTCCTTGACTGGAAATATGAATGCTTCCCCTCTTGGGGCGCCTGGGTGGCGCAGTCGGTTAAGCGTCCGACTTCAGCCAGATCACAATCTCGCGGTCCGTGAGTTCGAGCCCCGCGTCAGGCTCTGAGCTGATGGCTCGGAGCCTGGAGCCTGTTTCTGATTCTGTGTCTCCCTCTCTCTCTGCCCCTCCCCCGTTCATGCTCTGTCTCTCTCTGTCCCAAAAATAAATAACAAACGTTGAAAAAAAAATTAAAAAAAAAAATGCTTCCCCTCTGAAGAGCTTGGACCGGAGGTGTTCTGGAATTGGAATACGAGGCAGAACCAAGTGTGGGACATAGCACCATGCCAGAACCAGGAAAAATAAGTGAAAGTCTACACCTTGGGCTGTGACATTCCCCTAAACCTTCCCCTCCCCTTCTGCTACCAGAGTCCTGGTGGCCAGGCCTGTGCCACAAGGAAGGAGAAGGCAGGACTCCACTCGGGGAGACTCAGCCAATGAAAAACACCTACACACACTGATAGAGGAGTTCTCTAACAAAATGGCACAGTCTCGACAGCAAATTCTCCTGGTTGACAACTCCCATTCACACAAAACTGCTTCCAACCAGCATTTCAGTGCTTCACTTTTACGTAAATACAGGCATCCCCAAGACTAGACATTTGAGGGCATCTACTAATGTGAAGGAGAAAAACAAAAACAAGCAAATGGGGGAAAAAAAAACTTAGAAGAAACAGATAGAATGTAACAATCAAAAGAACAATTCAATGAAATCATTAATATGACCAGAGGGAGGCAGAGAGAGCTAAAGTTACCATGTCATTCAGAGTGAAAAAAAAAAAGAATATATTATAAATAAAACTGAAAAGTCAATAAACTGTAATATAAGGAAAATATTTAGCAAGGTGGAGAAAAATGCCAGAAGAAACAGCTAACATGCTTGAAAAGGATTGTTTCACTTGAACAGAAGTCGCAGAAAAGAAGGAGCAAGTCCTTATATTTATGAATAGAATAAATATTAAATTGCACCACAGACAATAGGAACTCGAAAAGCGGTTTTTACAACAAAAATCCATTTAAAAACGGGCAGAGGACCTGAATAGACATTTCTCCGAAGACGACACACAGACACGTGAAAAGATGTTCACGTACGTCACTGATGATCAGGAAAATGTGAATCAAAACCACACCCGATACCAGTCAGAATGGCTAAAATCAGAAAGACAAGAGATAGCACGTGTTGGCGAAGATGTGGAGGAAAAGGGACCCTCATGCACTGTTGGTGGGAATGCAACCTGGCACAGCCACTGTGGGAGACGGTATGGATGTTCCTCAAAACATTGAAAATACAAATACCATAGGATCCAGTAATTCCATTAGTGGGCATTTGCCTGAAGAAAATAAAAACACTAATTCAACAAGACTTATTGCAGCATTATTTACAACAGCTAAGATATGGCGGCAGCCCAAGTATCTCACAACAGATGAATGGTAAAGAAGATATGGTATTTTATAGTTATATATTTCCATTATATATATATATATATATATGACATATATACTCCATTATGTATATAAAGGAATATTACTGAGCCACAAAAAAATGAAATCTTGCCATTTGTGACAACATGGATGGACCTAGAGGGTATTATGCTAAGTAAAATAAGTCAGAGAAAGACAAATACCATATGATCTCACTTACATGTGGACTCTACAAAGCAAACCAAACAGGGGGGCCCGGGTGGCTCAGTCGGTTAAGCGGCCGACTTCGGCTCAGGTCATGATCTCGCGGTCCATGAGTTCGAGCCCCTCATCGGGCTGTGTGCTGACAGCTCGGAGCCTGGAGCCTGTTTCAGATTCTGTGTCTCCCTCTCTCTCTGACCCTCCCCTGTTCATGCTCTGTCTCTCCCTGTCTCAAAAATAAATTTAAAAAAAACGTTAAAAAAAAAAACAAAGCAAACCAAACAAATAAACAACAAAAAGCAGAATCAGACCTATAAATGCAGAGAACAAACCCATGGTTGCCAGAGGGGAAGAGGATGGGCGGATGGGCAAAATGGGTGAAGGGGAATGGGAGGCACAGGCTCCAGTTATGGAGTGAATAAGTCATGGGAATAAAAGGCACAGCGTAGGGAACACAGTCGGTTGTACTGTGATAGCACTGTGTGGTGACAGATGGCAGCTACACTCGTGGGGAGCACAGCATAATATATTCAGTGGAGGTTGAATCACTGTGTTGCACACCTGATACTAATGTAACATGTGTCAACTGTATTCAAACTAAAATACACACACACACAAACACACACACATATACTGTATTCAATATGAATACAGTATATATACTGTATATATTCTGTATATATATATATATATACTGTATATATTATTTCCTATATATATATATGTGTGTGTGTGTGTGTGTGTGTATATATATATGAAAGAAAATAGGAAAAACAAATGGTTCTGGCTGTTGTTGATGTTCTTCCTCGCAGCAGCCCCAACCGTTCGCGTGAGCCTGGCCCACAGAAACAAACCAGAGGCTGAAGTCCATGTTGATGGTGCCAGCAGCCTGTCCACATCCCCTCTGGAAGTACTTGGAGGGACTGGGAGGGAGGGGAGGCAGACATCTGGTTGAAAAAAGAAGCATCATCATTTATAGATTTCCTCTCTGCTTCTTAAACTATTACAGTATGGGGGCGCCTGGGTGGCTCATTGGGTTGGGCGTCCGGCTTCGGCTCAGGTCAGATCTCACGGTTCACGGGTTTGAGCCCCGTGTCAGGCTCTCTGCTGACAGCTTGGAGCCCGGAGCCTGCTTTGGATTCTGTGTCTCCCTCTCTTTCTGCCCCTTCCACACTCATGCACTGTCTCTCTGTCTCTCAAAAATAGATAAACATTTAGAAAAATTACAGTATAACTAAATATATGTTTATAGTATAAAGCAAAGAATAAACATATCCCCTGCTATCTGATGCCCAGCTCTACAGATGGGGGGGCACTGGCAGGGAAAAGGGGCCCATTTTGGAGTGTTTCTTGCTTCCTTCAGCCCAGAGGCCATTGTGGTAGCCGTCAGGTATCGGAAACCAATACGATGAGGGAGTCGTAGCCAACTGGATGGAGATTCTTACATTACCTTTTTCTTTCCTGAAGATACAAGAGCCGCAGGTTGAAATCTGGGAAGAACGAGGTTGTCTCCATCATTTATAACTCTTCTCTGAGAAGGTGACCAGATATTGGGACCCTCCTTGTCATTCTCCATCCCCGATAAGCTAAAAAAAAATATTCATTTCAGTGTTACTGCTCCCATCGCTATTATTCTGTCCGCAGGTGAAATCTGTTCTATAGTCCATAATGCCCATACAGGCCTAGAGTTTTCTCTGGAAAGGAAACAACTTCTACCGGCACAAAACAAGAAAACGTATGTCTGGTAAAATGGACCACAAGGGAGTACAGAGCGTTCTCAAGCCAATGCATCCAAGCAAGGCACCCCCTTCGTTGTGTCTCTTGTTATCTTAAGGCCTGCTCTCCCCTGGACCGGGAGAGTGTGGCCCTCGAGAGTCACTACGATGATGATGAGCGAGTACGAGAGCGGTAGCCTCAGGTCACGGGCCTCCGCTGTAGTCCTAGCTCTGCCCTCAGAACTGTGCATCATTGCAGAAGTCGGTGTCTCTGGGCTTTGCCCTCTTCCTCAGGGAAGCATGTGTGGACGCCGTCCGAGTTTCCTTACACCCGGACTCCTGGTCCCCTGCTTTTCTCTCTCTTTCCAGAACTATAGTATCAAGGAGAGGCTAAGAAGACTGGGGCTGGGCCAGTCATGGCTGGGGCTGCCCCCGTTCCAGCTTGTCGTGTAACCTGAGCCAGCTCTGGGGCTCTCTGAGCCTTAATTTTCTGTATTTAAATGGACAAAACATCAGCGCCTTTCCCACGTTGTGCCTGGGATGACTGGAGGCAGTAAGGGAGGTCCTGTGTTGGCTACACCGCTTGGCACAGAGGAAGAGAGGCTGGTGAGGCTTCCCCAGATGAGAAGCCTTGCAAACCAGCCACTAAAAGTGTGCTGAATCCTCCGAGGAGCTGGGGAGGGGGGTGAGGATGAGCATCCTAGGGACAATGCTCATCCTTGGAAAGACGTGATTAAAGTGGTGATAGAAACAGTGATGACAGAAAGTTCCACAAAGGCAAAACAGAATTTTTTTAAAACATGGTGACCTGTTTTATAGAACCCGGAGGAGGCGAGATGAATTTTTCACAACTCTAAATATGTAGCTCTGTCCCCGGAGCTGCCGTCAAGGGCTCTCTCTGCACACCCACACTCACACACTCATACATACTCTCTCTCATACACACATACGTGCTCACAGACTATCTTGCACACACACATACACTTGCTTGCTAGTACTCTTTCTGTGTGTATATGTCTCTCTCTCTTACACACACACACACACACACACGCATGCATGCATACGCATGCACACACACAGTTGGTGCTCTGTCCAAGCTGGCCTCATTTAGTTGCTGGCTCTGGCAAGGTTACAGTCATTGCTCATTATTCATAAAGTGTCATAAATGTCGACGTTGCCTTACAATGGGTGACGCTCTAGTGAAAAACAACAATAGCAACATAAAAAGACTACATTCTTGCCCCGAGGAGCATACAGTTCGAAACCTGCCCTACGAAAGGTTAAGACTGAAGACCCCTGCCAGCTTCTAGAAATGTACCGTGTAGAAACAACAAACATGTACCAGGGAAGCACGATTACACTACAGGTTCTCCAGGAGGTTTTTGAGATTTTGTGAGTACAGGCTTACGTTGTATAAAGCTACTGATATCTCAGCTAAAAAACTCTGGGGCACCTGGGTGGCTCAGTTGGTTAAGCGTCAGACTCTCCATTTTGGCTCAGGTCATGATCTCGTGGTTCATGAGGTCGAGCCCCGTGTCAGGCTCTGCACTGACAGTGTGGAGCCTGCCTGGGATTCTCTCTCTCTCTCTCTCTCTCTCTTAAAATAAATAAACTTTAACAAAAAAAAAAAAGAAACTAAAAGAAACTTAGAGAAAATAAGTGTTTTCCAGGGCTTAATGCACCCTGGAATCTTGGAATTTTTGTCCAATTCCAGAATTCATGGCATCTAACACCCAGGTGTCTTTCTCCTTTAGGAGTTGGAAGTGAATAAGGACAGAGCACCTAACATGAACCAGGTACACTCACTCACGCTACACTGTCTCCTCTATGATGCATAAGATCTCCACAAGCTAGTGAGGCCTTCATTCTCCCAGCCATAGGCAGATTAGTTACTACGCCCAAGATCCAAGTTGCAAGTTGCAGTTTGAACGAGGTCCTCTCCATTCTGAGGTCTTGCCAGGTCTCCATGCTACTTCCTCATCACTGGACTAGGAATATAACAACGTTTCAAACACTCATCCTCTCCTTATTCTTCCAGTTCAGCTACTTGCTCATGCAAATCCAATAGGAAGAGTAGCTGGAGGTACGACAGTTGAGGAGGGGAAGACTTTGAATACAGCAGAGGTATCCTCTTATCAGCATCGCTCACAGACTTGCAGACAGGCTGGGGAGGCAGGCAGGCATCCCAGGCCACCCTGGACTGGCTTGTTCAGCCACAAATGCACAGCATGGATGAAGTGATGATTTCAGGGGCAGTGTCTGGGAAGCAGGGGAGCGAGACAACTAGCCTGAGTCTCTACAATATTATTTAGTGGAGTATACAACAGATAATAAAAAAAATATGCTTATTGACTGACTAATGGACTAACCCTAACCTATTCCCTACAAGTGTATGTGACATTTATCACCAAAAAGAACTGTCCAGTCAAGGAAGATGTACGAACAGCAGAGACAAAGTACACAGCTGTTCGGGAGGTGCAGTTTTGGAGGCATCAACACCCCAGCCCCCAAATACCCATGTTTTTCTGCTGGCTGATCCCTGAAACTCCACCCTTGGAGCTTCGTCTTCACTCCCTTCACTTGCATTGTTGATTTCGATCTTACTTACCCTGTGCCAGCCCTTCCTGGGCTGGACTGGAGACACAGGCAGTGAGATGAGAACCTTCCCATTATCCCAGGGAGAGACGGATAAGTGCAAAGGCAGTTAAAACCTAGAATGAGGGGTGCCTGGGTGGTTCAGTCGGCTAAGCGTCCGACTCTCAACTTTGGGTCAGGTCACGATCTTGCAGGTTTGTGAGTTTGAGCCCCGCATCAGGCTCCCTACTAACAGTGTGAAGGCTGCTTGGGATTCTCTCTCTCTCCCTTTCCCTTTACCCTTCCCCTGTTCTCTCTCTCTCTCTCTCTCAAAATAAGTAAATAAACTTAAAAAAATTAAATAGAGTGAGCCAGTGGGAGGCAGCAAGTCACAGGTGGAATGTGCCCCAGGAAAGGAGACATCTGCATCCAGCACAGAGGTAAGTGTGACCCTGGTCCACGATGGCAAAAGGTCCAGAGCATGCAGCACTGGAGGGAGCCTCGTCCAAGACCCTGTTCTGCCAGGTGGAGGATTCCAGAAAGGAAAGATGCTGCACGAGGGAGTGATATCATCAGATCTGTATCTTAAAATATAAACCAGGACAAAAATAAAGGAGGCTGGCACATGTAATCCATTATGTCACTCCGATTCTAATGTTATGAGGATTCTTAGAAGGGATAATGATTTTTAAACAAGTTATGTATTCTCTGGAATGAGTAAAGGATTCAAAGACTATTTTTTAAAGTTTCTTTATTTTGAGAGAGTGTGTGCGAATGGGGGAGGGGCAGAGAGAGAATCCCAAGCAGGCTCCACCCTGTCAGCTCAGAGCCCAACTCGGGGCTCCGTCTCAAGACCCGTGAGATCATGACCTGAGCCGAAATTAAGAGTCAGATGGTCAACTGACTGAGCCTCTCAGCTGCCCCTCAAACGCTAATTTTTATAGTAATAGAGGAGGAACGCCCAGTTGGGTCCGAGCACTGTGGGAAGTAGCAAGGGGAGATCTGAGGAAGAAGAGGTGGAGATGTGGTGCGGAAAAGATAAATGATCGTCTTGGGGTGCCTGGGTGGCGCAGTCGGTTGGGCGTCCGACTTAAGCCAGGTCACGATCTCGCGGTCCGTGAGTTCGAGCCCCGCGTCGGGCTCTGGGCTGATGGCTCAGAGCCTGGAGCCTGTTTCCGATTCTGTGTCTCCCTCTGTCTCTGCCCCTCCCCCGTTCATGCTCTGTCTCTCTCTGTCCCAAAAAAAATAAATAAGCGTTGAAAAAAAAAAAAGAAAAAAAAAAGATAAATGATCGTCTTAGTCTTGTCTGGCCCGGTCTCTTAAGAGGAGGGACATAAATCATATAAATTCATTAGTTTTACTTCATCTATCAGAAATTATTATTCCATGAATTTAAAGCCCAATTTCAATCAACAATAGAATGAATAGAGTCTTTAGGGCGGAATTGGCCTTGCCTGAAAGATAACATTTGAAGAAGGTTTGGGTACCGTTGGTTTAGGTCACCTCAAGTCACCTCAAAACATTATTAAAGTTGAATTTCCCCTTAAACATGTTATTTTGAAAAGGGCAGCTGACGTCTGTCAAATAATCATTGGCCAGACTGCAATTGTTGCCGGTATAGTGTTCCGATGGTATCGGCTTGTACGGGAAGGGCAGCCCTCACGTCGGGCTGGAGGAAAAGTACGTGTCTGCAAATATCTGCCAAGTGTCTGCCACGTAGCAGGTACCAAGCCAGGCTCTGGGATAGGACGGTCAACAAAGAGGTACAGCCCGAGAGGTCATGGTCCTTACACTCCAGTTAGAGAAGTAGACAGATTCAATTCAATATGCAGGCAAGGAGAAGAATCCTTCTGTGACGGGAAACCTAGAGAGAGTTCAACCAGACAATGGGATGCGTTGACATCAGTTTCCCCTAGAGAGGTCAAGTCAGGCTTCCCAAGGAAGGTGGTATTGAAGTTGAGGACTGGATTTAGGAACAACTAGCTGGTGGAAGTTCGAGAGGGAGTGGTGGGGGCAGAGAAGAAAGCATGCCCGGGAACACAATCTGTGCTGTAATCGAGAGGCAGATGAGGTGCAGAAGGTCAGGGGAAGAATCGTCAAAACCATGGAGGGTGAAAAGCAATACTTAAGTCCGCTCGTCAGCCCTCACACTGGGGACCTGCTGCCATGGAGATCTTTGACTCTCCACCAGGGTGTAGGGTCCCTTGTTCACATGACTCCCGTACCGGAAAACCTACCCGTCAACACAAAAGACCATTCCCCTCTGGTGGAACGTAGCGTTACATTGTCTTTAGTGATTTGGGAAAAATAAACAAATGGGGGTGCTGAGAATTCATTCCCAGCGAGCCAATATTCCATTAGGATTTCACAGAGAGGGTAACAGCCTCAGCAGGGAGCGGGGGAGGGACGAGCATGCGTGGAAAGTTTGGATGAAATGACAGATCCGGCATTTTATTGTTCCTGAATGGATGACATTGCAATTGAATTTGCTTTTCTCTTGAGACAGAGGAATTTTGTAGTCTTTTTCTTTTCCTAAAAAAAGGAAAGAAAAAGCAAGAGAAAACCACTCTCTGATTCCAGATTGCTCACCCCTAGGGAAAAGTTGTTTGGTGCCGGGAGGTAGGAGGCTCCAAGGAAATAAATAGAGCATGAATTGCTCCTGAGGTATAGATGTCTTTCTACGTCTGACATTCAGAAAAGGAGCTCTCAAGCTGTATGTGGGAACAAAAATCCACTGCAGTTATCAGTTTCAAGCTAATCCTAGAAAGGAAAGAACTCGGAGATTCTATAATTTTACTCTATGTTTCGCTTCCTTCTTAAAAATCAAAACAGCCACCATTCTTCCATCTGGACTTCTTAACTGGCTGGAGGGGTTATTAGTCTCGGGAAGTATATGGCTCCCCATTAGTATTGGCAGCACTGTTTTCTGAGGCTCAAAGTCCTTGCAACGAGGTCACAGTGAACGCTGGCCTCTGAGTAAGGCTCCTTTCTGATCCCACAATCCTGAAAGGGGATCCGTTGTTGCCTCTGTGCACCCGCAACATGGGAAGCCAAAAAGCATTCAATATGAGTGATTAGAAGGTCGCATAAAAAAGTGCTAATATCTTTCCTCCAAAATGCTTCCTCTTGTCGTTCAATACTCTCGTAATTTTTCCTTTACCAAGTAACTGGTAGGGAAGATAACTACCCAGCATCTGCTAAAAGCTGTGATCTCAGCGAGTCGTCCCGAGGGGACAGCCTGGTTCCCGTTTCTAGCGGCCTCTCTGGGGAAACAAGGGGCTTCTGGTTGAGAGACAGCGGGCCTTTCTTACAAAATCTTCTGAGAGCCTACGCCATTTCAGAACGAAAATCTGCCGTTACGTCAATAAGGAGCTTGAAACTGTTTACATTTGCTCCCTCCCAACATCTTATGTCAGGATAATGAGAGCTGCGTGCTTCCTTGATGGAAGGCTGACATTCTGTCCTTCCTGGGCTTGTACTTGCCATCGAGAGAAATGAAGAAATAATTTTCAGAGTCCCTATTGATCTGGCATTGCATTAACCGTCTGCTGAGCCAAGCTATTTATTGACTAAATGCTAGCTGGCCCCTTCTAATTAGCTCAGCTTCCCTGAGCAGATTTTAGGATGGGTGAAAAGATGCCGGAATGGGATGCTCTGAAGCTGTCAGAGCTATCTCCATGACCCCTAAAAGTCTTTCTGAGTTTCCAATCACGTTTTAAAGGAGCCAAAAGACAATGTTTGGTTCTTATTCACAAACAACCACTTGCATGAAGGAACACAAAATTGTCTCTCAAAAGACATTGCAGGACCACAGGAAGGGGACCTTCTTTCTTTCATAGAGGCAAATGGCGGAGTTCGTATGGTGAGGCCAAGTCTTTCTCTGCACAGGGATCGGTCTCCTTCCAATCATTGACCTCACTTAGGTAACACCCTCTTGGAAGCTGCTCTTGTCTATTTAGATTCACTCTTTGAAATGCTTTAGAATCAGGGAACGGTCCATTTTTAAAAAGTAAACTCAGTATTGAAATAGAAGTTACATACAGAAAAATGCCCAAACCGTAAGCACACAGTTTGATATATTTTGTACAAAGTGAACTCACCTGTGTCATCAGACCACAGATCAAGAAACAGAACATTTGGGGGCATCTGGGTGGCTCAGTCGGTTGAGCGGCCGACTTCGGCTCAGGTCATGATCTCGCGGTCCGTGAGTTCGAGCCCCGCATCGGGCTCTGGGCTGACAGCTCAGAGCCTGGAGCCTGCTTCGGATTCTGTGTCTCCCTCTCTCTCTGCCCCTCCCCCATTCATGCTCGATCTCCCTCTCTCAGTCAAAAATAAGTAAACGTTAAAAAAATTTTAAAAAAGAAAGAAAGAAACATTTCCAGCAGCCAAAGAAGCCACCTCTGTCACTTCCTGTCACTGTCCCCCAAAACGGTAACCACTATGTGGGCTTCTAACACCAGAGCTTCTATTTACCTGCTTTTGAACTTCATATAAGTGGAATGATACGGTACACAAACCTTTGTTTCTAACTTCCTTTACTCAATATTCCTTCATAAGTTTCAACCAAGAATGGGAGAAGTTTGAGGTGAAGTTACACAAGAGATGATATCTGGTCTGTAAGTTTTTGCTGGATTTTGACAAGTGCTTATGAAACGCCAACACCAAAACCCCAAGTCTTTATTAACAGAAGTTTAGCAGATGTGCCAGAGTTATTAGTGCAGATAATCTTGAACATAATGCTTTGCATAAGTAGAAACTGCTATGACAAATTACTTCAAAAATATTCAAAAGCCTGTGTGGGTCCAGGTCAACTGAATAATAGTAAGCACTCACAAATTTCAAGTGTGACATGAATGTATTCCTATTTATAAGTTTACAGTGACTCCCTGCTTTAAAAAAAAAAAAAAAAAAAAAAAAAAGCTTTGCAGAATTCTCCTAAGCTTCTTAAATTCCCTGCAGCTTAGAATCACCATATAAATATTCACAGGATTTTCCAAAGCAAAAATTGCTGCTTTTCTTGGCTCCTGACAAGCAAACCAGCAAGAGACTTTACTGGAACAAGATGCAAAGCACAATCATATTGAATTTGAACATCAGTTTCAAAAGCAACTTTTTATAATTTCTGGAGCTAGTAATCAGAGGAGCAAAATATTAATGAGACTCTGTGTCAGACGGTTTAGCTCTCAGAGTTGGGATTTGCTTCTGCTTTTAAAAGTAAAAATAACCTGTAATTTATAAAAATACATTTTCCTTAATATCGCACCATGAAAGTAAAAATTACTTTTTATGATAATTGAATCATACTCCCTCATGGTAGTGGAGGGAATGGTTGACCCTTCTCTTGTCTAAAGAAGGGGCACTAGAAAAATCTGTAGGAATGCTCCCACATCCCACATCCCACTGGCATTTGAGAGACTCAGAGGAATATGAGAGAAAACCGAAAAGGGACGGAGAAATCAGTAAGTTTCAATGACCAGCCGAGTCTCGAAACCCAGCACGGAGCAGTGTGTATATCTGGAAGAGACCCATCCATGCGTTTATTCATCGGTTCCTTTACAGACATCTACCATGTACGGATCGTGTAGCAAGCACAAGCGGGTAAGTTTCCCAAATGAATAAAGTGCCTTGGAAAAATGCACGGTTGGCATCAATCGTGTGCTTGGTAAACAGGTGCTCTGGAGAAAAAAAAGATCCTTCATTTTAGGGTTTGCCACATTCGACGATGTAAATATCCTCTCCATGTCTGATGTCAAGATAACCAGTGTGAAATCACTGAACGGAAGCTGGGACAGGATGCAGACTTAGGTCTTGTAAGCAGGCAGGAGCCGGCTCCAACACCTTGAACGCGTGGCTTTGGTGATGGGGAAAAAAAAAAAAATCCATACTTGGAACAAGATAAAGGCAATACAAACAGTATTGGACCTTCTTATCAATGAATCAAAGAAAACAGAGTGTACATTCTAGGACTCTGAAAGCCCACAAACAGGGTGTCTCATTCAAGGCTAACAGAGCTGAAAAGCAAGCAATGATTTCCCAAGGAAAAGCAACGCGAATAGAATAATCACTACAGGGCGGTGCTTTGGAAGAGTGCCAGAAGGTTGGAGGGCCCAAATATCTCCCCGCATTCATTTCACCTTGATGCGAAATTGCCATGGTGAGCATCAGTCTATAGAGTTAAATCTTTGTGTGTCAGAAGGGCCTTGTGAGATGCCAGGGTGCCCTGAGACAGGTGGCAAGATGAGCCCCCGGTAAGCAGGTGGCTGGGAGAAGGGGAGTGAGTGCTGACTGGAGCGGGCTGGTCAGCTCCATTCCTGGCCTGCTAACAACTGTGTGGCATGCAGTCAGCCCCTTCGCAATTTCGAGCCTCGGTCTCCTTGTGGACCCAACGGCATCCTCTTTCACCCCCCTTGGACCGCAGATCACCTCTGCATCAAGTAGCCTGGACTCGGACAGCAATTGCTGGTGGCTCTATGCTAGAAGATCCCACGCCTTGACACTCTGTCTGTCTGGAACTGGGGGGACTAGATACGGGGGCCGAGGGAGATGCCCATCTACTTTTTACAAATGCTATTTTCTGTAAATAATTCACACTGCATCTAGCATGAGGTGGAGCCTTCTCAGGGGTTCCCGTGAGCATCACCAGCTCTTACTAACGCTTCATGAAGGTTCTCGAGATTTCCGAAGAAGGATGTCATGCAACTGTGAGCATCAAACTTTCTGGAGCCTCAGAAGAACCTGAACCTTGTAAAGATGCGGCGTTCCCCGGTGAGTCGAATGAAACGAAGCATAAGAGAAATGCCCAGAATTTTAAATACCACGAATCAAGGTTAATGGCTAGATTCCGTTATTTTTAATATAGCCAAACTGGGCTTGGATTTTTTTTAGTGTTTCCCGTCACTCCTTCCAACACATCTTTCATACGCCCAGGGTGTATATGAGTGTGCGTTTTTATCGTCCTCGTAAGTATCCTAAAAGTGACGGCCTGGTTAGCACACAGCAGAATTCACTTTGGTCAGCAGTAATTGGTAAACAAAGCTTCACTAATTCCACGCTGTTCATCGTAACTGTACCCCAAGTCACCACAGAGCCAGACGATGCAGAAAGCTGAGCAGGAGCAGGCTCGAACCCTCCGGGTGCCCTTCCAAAACGGGGGTCCCAGGTATCCTAACACGTGCCTGCCACTGCCCTGCTCCTTAACTCCTTTTTTGGAGAAACATCAATTTTGCCAAATCTTAATTTTTAAATATTTGATCATTTAAAAAAAAAAAGCCCCTTGATAGCTTGCTCTCTAGCCATTTTTAGGCAAAGAAATGTGTTTTTCAAAATATTTGCTTATTCCTGGTGAGGAGGCATTTGTCTGTCAGAGAAAATTTCAGTGGGCTTGAAAACGTTAACAGACTAAAGCCGCGCATGGCCCATCACGCACGAGCTGACGTCAGCACGCCTCTGATAGGCAGGTGGCAGGAGAACCCCAGGGTAAGAAATGGAGCCACCGTTCAAAGTCAGTTGTCAGGGGCAAAGGCCAGTTGAGGTCTTGAATCCTAGCGGTATCAGGGTTTTTTCCAGCGACAGTAAAGTGTGTGGTTAAGAGGACCCATTGGCTGTTGGAGAAAATGGGCCTCTACAGGTGGAGAACCTTCTTCGTGTACTTATATTTGCATCACATTCTTTTTCCGACTTTGAAAGAAATGCAAATTTATGAAAATGCAAATGGTAAAGAATATGAGAAATAAAAGCAAATGTTCCCTGTAATCACAAAGCCCAGAAATAACCACAGTTATCATTTTACATAGACTTGCCTGAGTTTTTATGCACATATCAATACCTACATAATAATTACCATTATTTTTTAAAATGCATCATAGCGTGTGTGTGTGTGTGTGTGCACAGTTTTACAACTTGTTTTTGCCCCCAGTTATCTTTTTATGTCAGTCCATGCAGTTCTATGAGCTTTTGAAGGACTGGACAGAAAGAAACCTCCTTTAGGATACAGGCATCACTGGGATTTCTTTGCGAGGGGAGCAAGGGCCAGGCAGCGTCCCATTTTGCAGATGGATAAATGGAGTTGCAGAGAGGATGCCTGCCCTTCTCAGAGTCCGGAACGAGATGACACCCAAGCAGGGCTGAAACAGTTACTTCTTGGGTTTTGAAGCAAGCTTCCCTTCCCTGCTACCAGTCCATTGCCTCCTGCTTCCTGAAATATAAGTTAAAACGATCACTTTTGAACAGGCTAAGCTGTGCTAACCATAGATTGATTTTGCAGGTTACTGCCAAAAGGGATACTCAAATAATCATTAAACCACAGGGGATGGTCATTCATCCCTGTAAGAACTAAAAATAAACCCACTGGGTTTTCTCTGCTCCATTTTTTAGCAGAAACTCAGAGCGAACCAATGATACATTGGCTTCCAAGTGCCTGTGTATATTCCCTTAAGAGAAGGAAGCTTTGGGAAATTATAGTTATTTATTGTTCCCTGTTAAGATGCGGAGACCATGATAGGACTTCCATTTCCTCTTGACTGGGAAGACAGCTCTCCTTTCGGGTTGGGGACACTTTGGGCTGCTTTCCTGTGGAAAGACTGGAGAACTCTGTTTCTCACCCAGTCGAGGCTCTGGCCACATGACCTCTGGGACATGTGGTCCTCGTCAGCCCCTCCACCTGGAGGCCTGTTCCTCCCTATTCATCTGCTAATATACGGTGCATTCTATCAGATTCTATTCAAATCCCTTCCGCCCTTTCCAGCTTTGACCCTCTCCTCCTCCTCTCTTTTCCTGCCCAGATTCCCCAGGCTCCTCCTGGCTCCTGTTTGCTCCTTCTCATTCACCTCTGCAATCAGGCCCTCTACCTGGGCCTCCTGGGCCTGTTGTCATTCTCTCTCAGTCTCGGAGTTCTGTTGATTCTCCTGATGTGTCCCGTCTGTGCTCCATGCATCATCCCCAGCCCCTCTGCCCAGCTCTGTGCCTTCCGGGTTCTCGTCCTTAGCAGACCGCCTGTCTCCTCCTTCAGTAAACCCTCCAGAAGCAAACTCCAATCACACCCTTCTCTCTTAAAAAATGTCACTGGAACCCCATCTCTGGTATTCATTAGTTCACTCAAGAGCTGTGACAAGAGTCCTCAGGGGAAAGATATCTCGGCCCCTCTCCACCGAGGAGCAGTTTCCACCGCGGTGGGAAGAGCCAGCAGGTAAGTCATGGCAGGTCCGTGGGATGAGTGTGAGAAGGAAGGAGGCCAGGGCTGCTGGGGGCACAGCCCAGCCCAGGGCTCAGGGGGAGCCCTGAGGAGGGACGACAGATCACCGGGAGTCCTGAGGAGGGATGCAGTGTAGCCCGGCCACAAAGGGGGTCACAAACCTCCACCACCTGTCCTTGGCCAGCTTCTAACCCCCTCCCCACCGCTCCTCCCAACCCTGACCCTCCCCTCCAGCATCTCTGCGCAGCTCCCTTAAAATGCCTCACATCTCCTCTTGGGTTTTCTCCCGCTTAGAAATCCTCCATCGGGTGTGCCCGCCCTGTCTCTCACCTTCGAATCTAACCCCTCACGCACTACCTGTGGTCAACCGTCCATCCACACGCACCATGCATTCATTCTACAGCGGCTTACAGGCTTCCCGAGTGCTGCTTTGTGTCCGGTGCTGAATTACGGGCTGAATACAAACAAAAGAAGAAAAGAAGACTGAGTCTCCACCCTAGGGAAGCCCCCGTCTACTCTTTTAAGCGGTTCCTTCCCACAGCTAGATGTTGTCATCAGAGCGCAGGTAACAAATGTTTTACGTCACACATCTGATCCCCGTCTATTGGAGAACGTCTTCTTGCTCCTCCCCTTCCTCCCTCTCCACATTCTCCTTCTTAATTCGGGTTGTAATTCATGTCCTTATCACTCAAGACATTTGCCCCCTTCTGCCTTGTGTTGCAGATCCTCTTACGTTTGCGTTCTTTCTCTGACTCAGTCGTAAGCCCCTGTAGGTCAGAAATCTCTTCTTTTACTCCTTATGATGCCTAGCAAAGCTCTGAGTACATATTTATTGTAGAACCTTGTAACGTGTCGGGAGTTCCCGGTTAAGGTTCTCGGCCTCTAGGGTCTCCCAGCGGAATAGGAAATGGAGCACAGAGAGAGAGAGGGTTTGAAGCCAGCGGACCCCACAGCACAGAAGGCCCGGGGAATTGAGAGCCTTTAATGTTACGAGTGGGTGAGCGAGGGAACATCACCACCACAGGGCACAACCTTGGTCTGACCCCCTCTCCCTTCCTGCCCTGGGCTTCCTCGGGATCCTCATTACTGGTTGTTCATGGAGAACAGTGTTTCCTTCCTCTGGCACATTCTCCCGCCGTGAATGCACTCTGACATTTCTGTTGTTCAAAGCCGGACTCACTAGCACAAGTCACCCACCCAGTTCAATAAATTCCTTTTATTGCTAAGCCAGAGTTGCAGTGATTTATCCCAGGACCTCAAATCACTTTGACTCTAACACGTACTTAAATTATAAACCATGTCAGGAAAACATCTCATTTTCCATAAGTAGTCATAGTCAGGTTTAAAAGTTACAGGATAATATTGTGCAGAGAAAAGGCTGAACTCTGTGATTTCCTGCCTACGCCTGTAATAAGTAACACAAATATAATAGGTTTATTTTGTATTTTCCAGTGACTTTGGGAAACATTTACATGGGAACCACTTCCTGTTGCCTTCAAAGATTTAAATTCCATAGACGTTAGGAAATATTTTTGAAAGTTTTCAGTTTGGTTTTGGTTGAGGATTGCTGATAACCTGCTGAAATCACATTTAATGGAATTTCTTCTGGATGCTGCCCTATCTTGCCAAAATTTTAATGAGCTCTACATGTAAAACCTTGAGAGTGGATATATTAATAATGATTTCAGCCACAGTCATATAGAAGAGTTACCAATTTGGTGAATTGTGAGAAATGTCCCTGTTACATATTCAGCCAGATAAATGGATCGATAGATAGACAAATCAAGTTGAAATAAAAGCAGAAACCTAATAATTATCAGGGTATTTTAGCAATCTCCCACCCTCATGTCTTATTTTGAGAATAAAATGCGTAGAAAATCATCTGTAAGTGTTTGAACACAGCAAATAGGGGACTAATGATAGACTCAACTTCTTACCTTTTGCAGCAAAGGTAATTTTAAGAAGGCAGAGTTGCTGTTAGAGAAACATCTGTTTCTCTACTCAGAAAGCAATTGAAAAAATAATAAAATTCGGTGGACATTATTCAAAAGGTAACCTTTCCTTAAGAAAACATTTCAGTGTACCAATTTTATTTCATTACTAACGGGTCATTTCAACTGCAGAATATTAGAACTCCATTCCCATTATCACCGCTAATCGGAATATGGAGTCCTACACGCCGATGATTTTGACAAATTTATGTTGCTGGTGAATGGAAAATCGTATTTGTTTGCAACCAAATCACGGGCTAGCACTGCCTTCATAACCTGAGAGTTGAATCCCACCTATTTTCAAAACTCTGAGACTCAAAAGCTGTGTTTTCTCTCTTACCTGGGATCCTAATCAGCAGTGGGATATTGTACATTGCTCTGTGGCATATCAGTATCACTGAATGTGCTTGGGAGCACGCAGCAAGGTTAATTGGATTGATAACATGGCAATATACAAATGGCTGAATATTTTAGCATTACATTTCCTGGAAATCCAAAAGCCATTCTTCATTTCCTACCTCTTTTCTAATTGAACGATACCCTCTAAGTTTTCCTGTCTGACCTTGTGGGTCTGACCTCTTCCCTGAAGTGTTTAACGAGTCAACTTGGCACTGACCGAGGACTAATTCAGATCGAATGGCAGGGCCAGTCTTATTTTGTTTTACGAGGAGATAGGAGAGAGAGGATACTCTGTAGTGCAGCACTGTTTGATTTGTTTTTCCATCGCGTTTCAAAAGCTCTGTCCTTTTACTGCCCAGGAGAAGGAGAGGTGTATTTCTGCGCCTGACAGAGAAACTCGTGTGCAATGGGGGATGTGTGTTTCAGGTGCCCACTGGGCACGGCCGCCGCCCGAAAACAGGGAGCCTGCTACCGCCAGGCATCTGCTCATCCAGTTTATGGTTTTGAAGCATGCTTAAAACACCCACCAGGGAGAGCTAGCAATGAGAGCCTGGTTCTGAAGCCGGCAGCGAAATCCAAGGTTCCCACCCCTCTGCAGAACTCTGGCCAGTAGCCCATCTTCACCCACATCCGTGGGAATTCACCAACCCCAGGTCCGTGACCGATCTGAAATGCAGGGGCCGGATGCACGGGTGCACTTGCAGGGCAGGCTTCCGGTCAACATGTATGGAGGGACCTCTAGGCTCCAAATCCAAAGAGGTAAGAATGAACAAGCCCCAGCTCCTCCCTTCCAGGAGCTCGCAGTTGGAACCACTCAGACCAGGAGCTCAGACGACACGGCTCTGCTCGTCACTGAGGCCACCGTAGGATGCTGTTCTGATGAGCACTGGGTCCTGGAAAGAGAGGTAGACTGGGAACGGATAGAGACAAAAATGAAAAGGATGAAAAATGAAATCAAAATGAATCAAATGAAATCAAAAATGAATAGCCTTCGGTGGAGCAAGGCAACCGCTGAGCCCCCACACCTTCCCCAGCGCCAGACCTGAAGGATGACGCGGGCCAGTACAGTGGCCTCTGAGCCACGAGCTTCAAAGTTTGGATAAGTGGGCTCTTACCGCTGCGATCATCTCTCATCATATACGCCCTAAGCCACGACTAACTGACATTTATTAAATGCTGACTGTGGGGGCGCCTGGGTGGCGCAGTCGGTTAAGCGTCCGACTTTAGCCAGGTCACGATCTCGCGGTCCGTGAGTTCAAGCCCCGCGTCAGGCTCTGGGCTGATGGCTCAGAGCCTGGAGCCTGCTTCCGATTCTGTGTCTCCCTCTCTCTCTGCCCCTCCCCCGTTCATGCTCTGTCTCTCTCTGTCCCAAAAATAAATAAACGTTAAAAAAAAATAAAATAAATAAAATAAATAAAAATAAATGCTGACTGTGCACACAAGTGACCTTATCTCCTTTAGTTATCAGAACGATGTTTCCAGTTGGTACCATAATCCCATTTTACAGATTAGAAACAGATCCAGCAACTTGCCTAAAGTCTCCCACCCGGAAAATGGGGGAATCCGAATTTGGCCTCAACTGTTAAGCCTTTATTTTTGCCTCTGAGCCAGACTGCCTTCCCAAGAGAACGCCGGAGGTTCCCAACAAGCACCGAGTATTTCTGCTTCAGTTCCTGAGCAGTGGGACAGCCCCCTTTCACCCTTGCCCCTAATTCAGCGGACCGACCCATCTGGGGTTTTCCCAAGCCACTCGCGGCCGGGCCGGCTTTGGTGTTTTGTAGTTGGCTCTTTTCTCTGCCACACGGGTGGGTGTGCTTGGGCTGCTGGACCATCTGCTCCTCCAGCTTCTGCCAACCCAGGATTTCTCTCCCGCTCCCTCTAGCCACCTTGGCAGTTCCTATTCCTCCATTCCCTTCGCCTTTCACTCCGGTGGACTTTTTCATTCCATACCCTTCCAGAATGCTGCTGGTTCCATTTCAAATAGTCTACCTACTTGCCTCCTGAAGATGAACCTTATCAGTCCAATATTGTAAGTCCACTGAGATGTGAGGTTTTGGAATCAACAGATCTACAGATTTTTGTCTCTGCTGTTTACCAGCTAAATGACCTTGGGCAAGTGGCTTTACTTCTCTGATCCTCAATTTTCTCATCTCCAGAATGGACATCATAATACCCACCTCATAGAGTGGTTGCAAAGACTCAGTGAACTCGCTTTTGCAAAAGGCACAGAGCAGCATTTGCTATCCAGGCCACCACATTTCACAACACCAAGCCAGGATGGGAATGATGTCCCCTGGTGTAATGCCATTGTACAGTGCACAACCTGTACAACAGTATCTAACAGTCCTGTCTGGCATACAGTCAATAATCAGTAAATGTTGTTATGCTTTCCCTTCCTTCTTATTAGTCACTGCTTTGGAAGACAAATTGTAATAGTCCCTTAAGCTGTCCCTTGTGGGGTTGGGAGAGCAGCTAGAGTCTACAGCACATAAAGTAAAAATAACTGCATTCATTTAGACGTTTAAGAAAAATTTTCATGTGGAAGAGCAGGTGGTGATAGCGGTCTTTTGGTGTCTCTTCTGCCCATAATTGAAATAGGCGAGGGCACCGGCATTCAACTGCTCTTTTAGCCCACGCAGAATGCGCAGACCCTCTTTGCAGAGGCATGGACACGACAGCTCCTGAGTGCTCTGCTCTCAGCCCTCCTGGAAGACTAGCTGTTAAACTCACTGCCTTGTGTGTGCATTCTGCACCCTCACCAATAAAGTCTTGTATATCGAATAGATATTTGCACAATAAACGCAGATTTCCTAGGAAGTCTCTCTGGGTTCACTGTAACGTCAGAGAAATTTCTCTATGAGTGGCAGTGGCAATGTCTCCTTAAAAAGGAGTTCATCTGAGCCATTTTTCACTCAAATCCCCTTCATTTCCAACTTAACATTATTATTTCCCTAGCCCATTGCCTGCTAATAAATATTCTTCTCATCTGTTGACCTGGAAACGATTGTTGAAGTTACTGTCCCTTTTTTACCTTTCTCTTCATAGCCGAGCTCAATACGTGATCTATACCTATTCTCTCCATTGTATCTGCTTCCCATACCTTAGCCTCTGTAATCTGGCTTCTATCTATTTTAAGATTCTCTCCTATATTATTAAGGCCCCTCCTTCCCTTTTTCTTGGCCTCTCCAGACTTCCATTTTTTTTCCTTTGAGGTCACCAATGACTTTTTCCTCATCAAATGCTGGCCTTACCAGGCTCCAAAGAAATCCACTGGGGAAAGTCTCCCCACAGGGTGTCAGAACAACTAAAAATCAACCTGGGGAAAAAAAGAAACCTTAACTCCTCCTTCATGATTCCGACTTTCATACCCCAAATTAATTAAGACTTAGATATAAAAGCTAAATCTACACGACTCTAGAAGAAAACACAGAGGAGAGTCTTTGTAGCCTTGAAGCAAGCCAAGACTTCTTAGGACCGAAAAAGTATAAATCACAGAAGAAACACAAAGTGAAACACTGGACTTGACCAAAATTCAGAACTTCTACTCAGCAAGAAAGAATCATGAAGAAAATGAATTGGCAAGCCATAAACCGTCAGAAAATATTCCTCTTAGAAATATATGAGAAAACTGGGGCGCCTGGGTGGCTCAGTCGGTTGAGCGTCCGACTTCGGCTCAGGTCATGATCTCGCGGTCTGTGAGTTCGAGCCCCGCGTCGGGCTCTGTGCTGACAGCTCAGAGCCTGGAGCCTATTTCAGATTCTGTGTCTCCCTCTCTCTGACCCTCCCCCATTCGTGCTCTGTCTCTCTCTGTCTCAAAAATAAACGTTAAAAAAAAGGAATATATGAGAAAAGACTTGTATACAGAATACGTGAAGAACTCATATTAATTTAATAGTAAAAAGGAAAACCATCAATGAAAATGGCAAAAAAAAAAAAAAAAAAAGCCTTTGGGTAGAGAAATGGCCAAAGCACATGAAAAAGTATTCCACATCATTGTCAACAGGGAGATGAAAATTGAAAAGACTGACAATGCCAGGGCTGGTGAGACACAGAGCAGCCACAACTCCCATACATCGCTAGCTGGGGTGCACAATGGTACGACCCGTTTGGAAAGCTGTCTGGCAGTTTCTTATGACACTAAAAATATAACTATATTCTACCCAGCAATTTTGCTTCTAGCTATTGCCCAGGAGAAATAAAATCATATACCAAAGAGAGAACGAGAGAGCGGGACAGAGACAGAGAGAGGGAGAGAAAGACTTGTATAGCAATGCTCACAGCAGCTTTCCTAATAGTAGCCCAAACGGGGAAAAAAATAGTGACCACGAAAAGGAAAATACATTTTTAAAGTGCAGTAGAGCAGTTCAGTGGGATGCCGCTCAAACAGAAAAGGAACAACGACATTTATGTCTAAATAGCGACATATTTGGCGCTCGAAAACCCACTGTGGGAAAGGCAGACATCAGAGATGTCAAATGTCCCATGTGATTGCATTTATGTGAAGTTCAAGAAAAGCAAAAGGGAGTTCTAGAGATAGAAGCCAGGACTGCGGTGTCCTCTGAGGTGGGGAAGAGGGCAGGCAGCAGGGACTGACAAGTCAGGGACATGGGGGAGCTTTCCAGGGTGGGGGGAATGTTCTACATCTTGACAGCAATGTGATTTCCATGCATGTATGCCTCTGTCAAAACTCATTGAAATTGTGCACTTAAAATCTGTGAATTCTCTGAGAACTGTAATTCACTAAAAACAAACTTTCTGAAAAAACAAGACTTTCCCCTTCTCAGACTTTTTGCTAGTATCTTGTACCCCTTCAAACCGTTCACTTGACTTTGGGGGTCCCTCTTCTTGTTCCCACACCCTCCTTCTGTGTGCCTCCAAAGGGTCTGCCCTTATTCCTCATCCTTCCGCTTCACATCCTCTCATGCACACATTCACCTCAAGCACACCCACTGGCAAGACACAATCCAGCCAACTTCATAGATTCAAGGCTCATTTCCCAGCAAGGTTGGAGAACATTCCTTCTGCAGCCTAAGACAATATGCCTCCAGTGATTCACACACCACCGACGCTCCCTTCCCTTCTGCCTCCCACTTCAAACCTCCCTCTGAAATCAAACAAAACCAAATTGCTTACCTGGAAATATCATAAGACCCACAAATATCAGAGCCAGCTTGGCACACGGTGCCACCCTAAGCCCATGTCACAATGTCATCCTTGCTTTCCGGAAATAGGCTCCTCCTTTGGTTCACAGCCTGTTGCATTCAGAGGTTGAATTCACTGGAGAGTGACCATCGCGATTTCTGGCAACCCAATGACATCAAAGTGCATGGCTGATGTTCAGTGAATACTAAAAAATAATAACTATGTGCTTGAGGAAGGGAGCCAAGCCCCAGGCACGATGCAACCAGAAAAAATGAACAACTAATTCTGAAGATTTCTATGGTCATGAATTAAGATTGGAAAGCTAGTGAACCACATAACAAAACCAAAAAAACGAAGCAATCTTTTAGAGTCAGACTTAGAAATGCCTGGGATGATTTAATTTTACTGGGTTTTCTTTGTTTTGTTTTGCATCCTTTGTGTTTGGAAAAGAACTCTTAACTCACACAGTCATAAAGGAAAGTCATCAGAAACAGCAACTGAAAACCACACAACTGTTATTTTCTTAGCTAAGCTTTATTACTCAGCTGAATACTCAGAAATATAGAAAAGGACAAAGGCTTGTAGAGAATACAACAAGGGGTCTGGTTAAAACATTTTTAAAAATAATCACCCAGACCAAGTAATTTTCTTGTTCTACCTCTTTGTACCAAAGATGTTGAATAACTTGTTCCATTTTCTGAGAATATTTTTGTCTGATTTTCTGAAACTGGTCTTACATGACTTTGGAATAAAGTTATAAGTAGGTATCGTTATTGCTTTTACTACTAATGCCTGGATATCTTTTAAGAGTGCACATTTTGTATGTCAATACTACCCAAAGCTATCTACACATTCAATGCAATCCCAATCAAAATTGCACAGCATTCTTCTCGAAACTAGAACAAGCAATCCTAAAATTCATATGGAACCACAAAAGGCCCTGAATAGCCGAAGTAATTTTGAAGAAGAAGACCAAAGCAGGAGGCATCACAATCCCAGACGTTAGCCTCTACTACAAAGCTGTAATCATCAAGACAGCATGGTATTGGCACAAAAACAGACACATAGACCAATGGAATAGAATAGAAACCCCAGAACTAGACCCACAAACGTATGGCCAACTCATCTTTGACAAAGCAGGAAAGAACATCCAATGGAAAAAAGACAGTCTCTTTAACAAATGGTGCTGGGAGAACTGGACAGCAACATGCAGAAGGTTGAAACTAGACCACTTTCTCACACCATTCACAAAAATAAACTCAAAATGGATAAAGGACCTGAATGTGAGACAGGAAACCATCAAAACCCTAGAGGAGAAAGCAGGAAAAGACCTCTCTGACCTCAGCCATAGCAATTTCTTACTTGACACATCCCCAAAGGCAAGGGAATTAAAAGCAAAAATGAACTACTGGGACCTTATGAAGATAAAAAGCTTCTGCACAGCAAAGGAAACAACCAACAAAACTAAAAGGCAACCAACGGAATGGGAAAAGATATTTGCAAATGACATATCGGACAAAGGGCTAGTATCCAAAATCTATAAAGAGCTCACCAAACTCCACACCCGAAAAACCAATAACCCAGTGAAGAAAGGGGCAGAAAACATGAATAGACACTTCTCTAAAGAAGACATCCAGATGGCCAACAGGCACATGAAAAGATGCTCAACGTTGCTCCTTATCAGGGAAATACAAATCAAAACCACACTCAGATATCACCTCACGCCAGTCAGAGTGGCCAAAATGAACAAATCAGGAGATTATAGATGCTGGAGAGGATGTGGAGAAACGGGAACCCTCTTGCACTGTTGGTGGGAATGCAAATTGGTGCAGCCGCTCTGGAAAACAGTGTGGAGGTGCCTCAAAAAATTAAAAATAGACCTACCCTATGACCCAGCAATAGCACGGCTAGGAATTTACCCAAGGGATACAGGAGTGCTGATGCAGAGGGGCACTTGTACCCCAATGTTTATAGCAGTGCTTTCAACAATAGCCAAATTATGGAAAGAGCCTAAATGTCCATCAACTGATGAATGGATAAAGAAATTGTGGTTTATATACACAATGGAATACTACGTGGCAATGAGAAAGAATGAAATATGGCCCTTTGTAGCAACGTGGATGGAACTGGAGAGTGTGATGCTAAGTGAAATAAGCCAGACAGAGAAAGACAGATACCATATGGTTTCACTCTTCTGTGGATCCTGAGAAACTTAACAGAAACCCATGGGGGAGGGGAAGGAAAAAAAAAAGAGGTTAGAGTGGGAGAGAGCCAAAGCATAAGAGACTCTTAAAAACTGAGAACAAACTGAGGGTTGATGGGGGGTGGGAGGGAGGGGAGGGTGGGTGATGGGTATTGAGGAGGGCACCTTTTGGGATGAGCACTGGGTGTTGTATGGAAACCAATTTGACAATAAACTTCATGTATTGAAAAAAAAAAAAAAAGAGTGCACATTTTGTTTGGTGGAACTGAAATCACTGAGCCACTGGACAGGTGTTTCTCCAAGCAAAAGGACATAAATCCTTGGGGTAGGTAAATTGCCCTGTGAGTTTAAGGATGGAAAAGCTTTTTCTTTTTTTCTTTTTTTCTTTTTTTTGAGAGAGAGAGAGAGCAAGCCAGGGAGGGGGACAGAAAGAGAGAGAGAGAAATCCCAAGCAGGCTTTGCACCGTCAGCACAGAGTCTGACGCAGGGCTCAAACCCATGAACTGTGAGATCATGACCTGAGCTGAAACCAAGAGTCAGATGTTTAACCGACTGAGCCACCCAGGTGACCTGGAAAAAATTGCTTTTAATAACAGATGGTAGAGAGGAGATAAAGATTGGGGAAGGTCTCATAAAGAAGTGCATTTGAATTGGCCCCAGATAGTGATTGAATCTGGTTATATAGATATTGAAGACACGGGCTTTGCACAGAAGGGCAAAAGCGTTAAACCTTCAAAAGGCCTTTCACTGTCCTGCATTCTTATAAATGACCTGCCCCTACATTCTTCTCTGTTGCCTCTTTGCCCACCATTTTCTCCTTGTCCACTAAGCTGGACTCACTGCAGCCTTCCCTCCCATTCCTTGACATGAGATTTGTCAGCATCTCTCTGGAATGCTCTTCTCCCAGATGTTCGTGAGGCTTCTCCTCTTCACTTCACATCCAGCCTTCCCTGACCAACCAGCCCGCTCAGGTCCTCTAGCCTCTCGCTGTATGAAGTGATCTCCACGGCACATGTCACTAATTAAAACAGTCTTAGTTAGCTTCTTACACATTTCCTATAAGCTCCACAAGGACCCTACATTCTCTGTCTTCACTTCTGGATCTTCAACACCGGGAACAATGTCTGCGGTAGACTAAGCACTCATTAAATGAATAAACGAATAAACGAATGAATGGACGAGTGGAGAAAGATGCCCTTGTTCCTTGAGATTCGGTGAAAAAATGCATCGAGTAATTCATGTTGCTTACAGTTTAGTCTGGATGGAAAAAAGCTGTGGGCACTGAGGGCGCAGAGTTCGATTGAAGCCCGATTTTGGTGGGTCTCAGATGCGGGTCAGTGAATTTGCAAGCAAGGTCCAACTGCTGGATGGACCGTGGCATCCAAAACATGAATGCTACCCGCAGGCAGGAGTCTAGGCAAAGGCGACACCAATGGGGAGCGGATGCATGCTATTGGCCTCAGCAGTGATATGAGCAGAGCCATGATTAAGGAAGATGAAGGCAGGGCTAGTGTGGAGGATAGATCTGAAGAGGAAGTGAGACTAGGGGTAATCAAAACAACAATGGCAACCCCAATGTGCTAAGGGCTTTCTGGGTGCCAGCCCCATTGTTACACTTTTGGTTGGAGGGTCTGAGAACCAGTGTGCAGTTCACCTGAGGTCTCCTTCCTTCTGCTGCAGAGACCAGTACCTCCAGTGTGACTATTTTGAAGCCTGCATCCCGGAGTATCTAACGTGGAGCACGGCCCCCCCAGCCGAGCTGTGATGGACACGTGACATAGGTTGTTTTGAACCACTGAGATCTGAGTGTGTGTGTGTGTGTGTTTAAACACAGTATAATCCAGCCTACTTTGAATTCTTTATACAAGGAGAGTCACAACAGAGTTCCTTGGACAGAATACCAGCCATTGCCCTGGGAGGACCCCTCTACAGAAGTAGTTTGCATATTAATTGAATCGTGCTGAAGATGGGACCACAGCTTCGAATTTCTGCTCCTTTCCACAGCACCCCTAGGCATCGAAGGTTGAGTTAATCTCCCTCCTCGGATGTTACAACATTCCTTGGTATAACCAACATTCGTTCACCCAGGTGCTTATTTTATTTTTTTCCCCTTCATTCTGACCCCAAAATAAATTTATCCTTAAATATGCATGTGCCCCTGTCAAATGTTTTTGTGAGTGTGTGTTTTTTATTTACATAATTGGTATTGTGCTGTAATTCTTTTTTTTTTTTAATTTATTAATTTGAGACAGAGGGAGGGGAAGGGGCAGAGAGAGAGAGAGGGAGAAAGATAATCTCAAGTAGGCTCCATGCTGTCAGGGCAGGGCAGAGCCCAAGGCAGGGCTCAAACTCACAAACCATGAGATCACGACCTGAGCCACGATCAAGAGTTGGATGCTTAACCGACTGAGCCACCAAGGCACCCCTGGGCTATATAATTGTTCGGTCTCTTAAGTTGTTTTGTCAGTATTTTCTCTTCGCGTCATTCTCTGCATATGGCTGGAGGCACATTTGGTTTGTTCCCTCCCCAGGCTTCATAGTATTCCATAGTAAATGTCCATCACCTGTCACCTGTCCTCGGCCCTAATGGTGGACACAAGGTAATCACCCAGTCACCTTTCCCACACAATGCCAAAATGATGTCCTGCACAGATTCCCTTGCAAAATCGACAAGAATTTCCCTGGGATAGACTCAAATCACCTGGCCATAAGTCTGGACAAACTTAATTCCACTGAATACTACCAAATTACCACACATTTCAAAAGGCCTGTATAACTTTATACTGCCACCAGCAGTGCTGAAAGTCCCGGTTTCCCACGTGGTATTCAGTGTTTGTTTTCATCCAAATCTGGAAAACGTTCTTATCGCATCCCTTGCCTGTCTCATCCTTGGTATCTGGCCCATGAGGAGCCTGTGAGCCGGCTCTGTGTGGTGCCCCGAAGTCACCGCTTGGGGACAAGACCTCTGGGAGGCCACCTCTCCGGGCCTGATGGGCTCAGCCCATCAGGCGTCCCTGCACTCTTGTACGGGTCACCTGGGGTTAGGGACCCTAGGCTGTCTGTCCTCGTGGTCACAACGCCTAGTCTGGCACACAGCAGGCACTCAAGGAACATTTGAGGCTTTGCTGAATTTGCTGCGAGAGCATCACTAACTTACCGTTCCGGACTCCACTAAATTAGTCAGTTGGCCTGAGAGCCAGGATGAAACTTCCCAAGATGCCCGAGTCCCTGGGTGAATTCTCTTCAAGGAGAAGTATAATGAGCCGTACATTTTAATTATTCCAAGGACACTGCCCGGTCAGTAGCTTTCTGAACCATGTACACGCCCTGAGCCTGAATTCTCAAGATTATGTTTGTTTTTCGCGTGTGAGATTCACCGATCTCCCATTCCTGCCTTTCCGCCTTCCTTCCTCAGGGGATCTGAACCAAAATACCTCCTTTGCTTTACAAACTAGAAACGAGCAAATTTAGTGTTTCAGATTATGAAACAAACAGCAATCGCAAACAGCACCAAGCCAGTCTCTTAGGAACAAAATAGCAGACTTTGGGCTCCCTGAGGATGAGCCATCACCAGCATGGGCGGGCAGCCCAGCTCTGTCCCCAACTCGGCGGCAAAGGGGCGCTTTTGTGGCGGCTCGCCACAAATAAATGCGAGGGCGCATGCTCCCCCATCTTAAAAATAATTAGTGCAGATGCCAGGTGAATAATTCTGGAAGGCTAATCGGTGCTGCGTTTGGCTTCCTCCCAGCCTCCCCTCCAGGATGGCCTGCAGAGCCACTGGTCTATGTGCCCAGACCCGCGCAGCTCACAATCCGCCTCCGCCTTCTCTTTCAAATTTGTCAGTGTCACCAGAATGATGAATTTGATTTAAAACAATGCCCAGCGCGTCTGGGGGGGAGCACGGCATCAGCCGGGTTAAGAGAAATGTTGGGGCAATGGGGTAGTTTGATGAGTTTTATGTTCTAGGTAACTGAGAGTTAAGTAAGACATCCTTTTCTCTTCGATCCCTGTGACTGCGTGCATTTCTAAAATGAACTATTGCGTTCTCCTGTCCTTGTAAGCGCAGGGGAGTGAGCGTGGCAGAATCCTTCTCCGAGGACAGGAAGTTCAGCCGTCATTCTCGGCCATCGTTCCTGCATGTCGATTAGAAGATCATTCACGTAGATTTAGAAGGTATAGAAACCGGGCATGGACAAATCCTGTTACCTTCCAGGAGCTGAGATCTGGAAATAAGTCTTTGCTTTTTCTTTTTTGTCATTTGCCTTGGAGGGTATAAAGGAGGTCTGGTTAGCGGAGGCTCTTCATGAGTTGGCATGCAGACGAGTGAAGTTTTTGTTTTTCGTTCAGAATCTTCGTGAACAGCTGTCTAATTCATTTCCTGATCAAACTAATACTGTGTTTCAGCTTCTTCATTCCCTAGACTCATGTGGATGAAAGTACCTCCTAAAAGCCATAAATGTTGTCCAGAGAGTATTAATTATAATTTTTGCCCACTGATTTATATTGTGCGTGAGGCGAAATTGTGGCTTTTCACACACGTGCGTGTGTTTTTTTTAAGCAAATAACTTTATCTAAATGTGTTGAAAAAACTTCTATCTTGGAAAGACAGCATGGTATAATGAACTGAGTTCTGGCTTTGAAGTCAGACATAATCTGAGTCAAATTTTAGCTCTGCCCCTGCTGTGTGGCCATAAGAAAATTATTTAACCTCTCTGAGCCTAAACTGCCTCCTCTGAGAAACGAAGATAAAAATCCTTCCTTTACAGGGAGGGCCAGGCTGGAGATTAAAGGAGAGACTATGTGGAAGTGCCTGGTGCCTAGTGGTTGATGAAGAAAGTCAGATCTTTCCCCGGGATTGGAAAACAAATTATACCATTTATTGTACTGATTGAAACCAAATACCCCTTCTCTTTGCCCTAGGATGGTGACATTGCCGACTCAGGTCCTACCTGCTGCAGATTGTTAGTGATGGGTAATGGTACGTGCTAAATTGACTGGGCCAAGGGACACTTGTGTGGGCAGGCACTGTCCAGTCGAAAGGAAACCTGTACAAGGAAACCATACAAGGAAAGGTGGAGGAAGAGAGGATTTGTCCCTTCTCTGCCAGCCTGCTGGAGCTGGGACAAGCCCTGGGACAGGAACTTAACACCACTGGCTCCGCTGAGGCCTTCAGACTCAGACTGAACTACACCATTCGCTTTCCCGGACTCCACCTTGAGGACAGCACATTGTGGGTACCGATGATCAGTGTCCATAATCTCACGAGCCCCTTCCTTATAATACATCTTCATGTGTATCCCCTATTGCTTTTCTCTCTCTGGAGAAGCCATTGGAGTGAAGCAGCCTCTATTCACCGACCTGAATTCGAACCATTGATTTGGGAAATTTTTAGCCTTCCTATCCCACCTGTTCAGGGCTCTCATCCTGGTTCTTTTGTTTTTTTATTTTTTACTTTTTTATTGTTTTTTAAATTTTTTAATGCTTATTTTTATGTTTGAGAGAGAGGTGCGCGGGGTGGGGGGACGCAGAGAGAGAGGAGATACAGAATCCGAAGCAGGATCCAGGCTCCGAGCTGTCAGCACAGAGCCCGATGGGGCTCGAACCACAAACCGTGAGTTCATGACCTGAGCCAAAGTCGGACGCTCAACCGACTGAGCCACCCAGGTGCTCCAATATCCTGGTTCTTTTATTTTATTTTATTTTTTTTTAATTTTTTTTTTCAACGTTTATTTATTTTTGGGACAGAGAGAGAGACAGAGCATGAACGGGGGAGGGGCAGAGAGAGAGGGAGACACAGAATGGGAAACAGGCTCCAGGCTCTGAGCCATCAGCCCAGAGCCCGACGCGGGGCTCGAACTCACGGACCGCGAGATCGTGACCTGGCTGAAGTCGGACGCTTAACCGACTGCGCCACCCAGGCGCCCCTATCCTGGTTCTTTTAAACAATGTGGGACCCCACCTCTGCAGAATTGCCCGTGTGGGAATTTTCAAGATATTATTACACACAGCTATCTCACTTTTTCTTTCTCTTTTTCTTTTCTTTCTTTTTCTTTTTGTTTAGTTACGGCCCACAGTGGCCAAACCAGATTTCAGTGGGATACTAGAAACTGAAGTCTATGTTCACACGGGTTAAAAAGAAATAAACCATGTCACTAATGACATTTCTTTTGCAGGTTTTCATGACAGGTTCCTCATTTGATGTCCTGACTACGGAGAGACATGAGGCCAGGCTGCTTTATAAACAGGTTTTAAATCTGTGGCCTCACACGAGTCCCCTATTTAGTCCCCCTAAACAGCAAGTTTAGGAGGAAAGTAAAGGTGCTCTTTGAGGCCCCTTGGCTGACCCACCCCAAAGCTAACAGCACAGACTGAATCCTGGCATGAATCATAACTAAATGTCAGAGTATGGGCAATTTTGACTTTCTTCCTCTGGAAATGGAAAATAAAAATACCTCCTTTTTAGGGTTGTTGTGACATATAAAGTAAAAATAATTCACAGGCATATAGGAGGCTCTCCGTAAGTGACAAGCACCTTCTTCAGGCACAGGGAGTAACATAGGAAACAGACTATCAACTGACCTTTAAAAAGACCGGACTTGACTTGTCAAGGATGTGGCACCACCGGGACTGTCACACGTGGCTGACGGAGTGGAAAACGGTGTGACCGTCTTTGGGAAAACTCTTGGGAAGTTTCTGGCAAAGCTGATCACACACTTAGCAGATGATCCAGCAACACCATTTCTAGAAATGAATGTGTATGTCCACAAAAAGATCTTGTATGAGAATGTTCACATCAGCTTTGTTGAGGATAGACAAAAATTAAAACACAGACCAAATTTCCATCAGCTGGTAAATGGATAAACAAACTGTGGTGTGTCCACACAAGGGAATAGCGCTCAGCCATAAAAAAGAAGGAACTACGGATTATGCAGCAAGAGGACTTAATCTGAAAAACGTTATATTAAACTAAGGAAATCAAGCCCAAGGGAATAGATGCTATGTAATCCCAAAATGCAAGAACTCTAGTGGCTGATGGCAAAGTAGTGGCTACCTGGGAGGATGGAGTGGTGGTATTGACAGGGAAGGAACTTGGCAGAACTTTCTGAGGTGATGGGCATCACCTAAACATTTAGGTAATGGCTGCCCAGATATGTACAAAATCATCAGCTATGCCATTACGATATGCATATTTTACATTCGCAAATTATACCTTAAAAATAAGACTGAAGATTACCTTTGGCAGTTAGTACCTTGAACAAACCCTCAAGCAACAATTGACACAGCAATTCCTAGGAGTCAGAGAAGCCTAAACACGTCCCATGGCTCCTCCATCACCCCTCCGTGGACACATGTGTAGGCATTTCCTGCCTGTCTGATATGTCTTCAGTCACTCATCATTTATTGAGCATATCTCTACCACATAATAAGAAATAGGAAGAATACAATAACACCTCTTCCTTCCGAACTTTATAATGTGGTTACTGTAAGTTTCTATCGAGTGTTGGGACAGGGATTGGAAAATACATATTTGCAGGTGCCTGTTTTGGTCCAGCTGGCATTTTCTGTAGGAACACGATGAATTCATCTTGTATCATTCAGGGGACAGGAGCCGGACACCCCCCAGAGCGGGGTCTGCTTTCTAAGGCAGTCCAGTTACAGCCCCAATCTGCTGGGGAGGGCAAGAGCATCCTCGTTCCCTGACTCCAGATTTTTCCTGACACAACATTTCACGCTTTCATCTGCCTTCAGAGTTTGAACGTATGTTTACGAATTACTTACTTTTGTGGAACCTATTAAATGAGAAGCCTTGTTTCTTAATAACAAGTAGATTAAAATGTGAGTAATTTCATGGTCGGCAAAGACAGTGAAATGTTTATGTAATTCAGTAAGGCACACTATTCGTGTTCACAAAGCAAAAGCATATTTGTCATGAACAAGGAATTACTGTCTGCAGGTGGGATGGTGGCGGTGGAGAGGGCACTGGGGTCCCCGCCCACCCATCGTGAGGCCACCTAACACTGCCCACACGCGCTGGGCCTCGGGCAGAAGCAGGTCCTCTCTTGGAGGACCCGGGTAAGCTCTGAGAGGGCAGGGGCCTTGTAGGCTCGGAACCGTCCAGCACTGAATTTTGCACAACTGCTCCCGGAGAGTAATGACTATTAATGACTGCATCCAAAATACCTACTGTGAGCCGGGAATCACTGGCCACTTGGTAAGCCTGATCTCAGTTAATCCTTACGGCAGCTCTGTGAAACCGGGCTCGCTATTTTAGGAGCTACTATGTAATGAACACGTAGAGAGCCCAAGGCATTAATTTAATCCTTGCAACAATTTCACAAAGAGGGCGCAATTATTCTCTCCACTTTACTGAGGAGAAATCTGAAGTTGAAGAGGCCACGCAGCATCTCTGAAGGTCACGCAGCTGCAAAAGCCAAACAGGCAGTTCAGTCTGAGCACCTACCTCCCCTCTCCCAACTCTAATCTCCGACCAGGTTTGCTTCAAGGTGACCGGCAGAGAAAAGGAGAAAACCGAGGCATGCCAAGGCCAGCACCCTGGACGTAGGGAGGGCAGGGGCTAGGAGAATCTGATCAGACACAGAGACCGGCCCTGAAGAAAAACACAGAAGTAGTTCAGCCAGCCCCGTAGCTGGGTGCGTGCACGTATGTGTGTGTCTGCATGTGGGGACATCTGCGATGGTGGCCGTGACTGTGGAGAGGGTGATGTGCACGGGAGCGGGGAGGCGTGCTGGGAGGACGCCACAGCTTCTGTCCTAATTTTGGCAACAGGTGTCCTCTTTCCAGGGTGGCCAGTCTCTAATGGAAGAGTCCCGAGCCAAAAGCAGGTGGCTTTTCCTTTCCAAGAGAATTGAAGCGTTTGGACACAAAAAAACAAAGCCTGACACAGTGCCCCAAGATCACACGGGCAAGTCTTTAACATGGTCGTGTAATCTGAATTTTTAGCGTTCTCTGCAATTATTAAATCTTTCTGTATGTATAATTTATCTCCCCGACTGGAATATCAGTTACTAGAAAGCCTGTGTGGCGATGCGTGTTAGCGCCCTGCCCAAGGCCCTCCCATTCCAGACACCCTTGACCAAGACTTAAGGCCCCAATTCTTGACCTATACATGGCCGTCCTCTGACCCGGAGCCGGCCTGCCTGGGCCTCAAGTCCAGGCGGGAGAAGCCCCCTCGCAACGGCGGACAAGAGTAACACGCAGGTCCCCCCAAGCCAGGACAGCTTGGAGGTGCGTTCTGTCCTGTCTACCACAACCCCCCCTGCCCCGTGGAATTTTGCCACAGGGGCACCAGGTGGTCACGGATGCAACGTCCATCTTCTTCCTTCCCTTCGCGTCCTCACCCCCGATTCCCCTTCCAGGGCTTCCTGAGATCACTTCCTAAAGAAACCCCCTGCTCCGGAAACTTCACCTCCACATTCAGCTCCTGAGAGAAGCCGAACTAAGAGAAATGGGCATTTAAATCTTCCAGGCTCAGCCTTCAGATGGTGATTCCCCAGATGTGGGCACTAGGCCAGAAGCATCACCTTCGCCTGGCATTTGGTGGAAATAGAAATTCTCAGCCCCTCCCCCCAGACCTGATGAGCCAGGAACCCTTGAGGGATGGCCTAGGATTTTGTGATTTAGCAGGCCGTTCAGATGGTGTTTTTGTTTGTCTGCTTCCAGTTTCGTTGAGATATAATGAGCATGCAACATTGTGTAAGTTGAAGGTATACAACACTACGATTTGCTACATTATATATTGCAAACCGTTCGCCACAATAAGGTTAGTTAACACACCCATCAGTTCACCTAGCAAAATGGTGTGGGTGTGATAAGAGCTTTTAAGACCTACCCTCCTACAACTTTCAAATATACAAAATTGTTGTTAACTGCATCACCATGCTGTGCATTACGTCCCCATGGCTTATTCATCTTATAACTGGAAGTTTGTACCTTCTGACCACCTTTACCCATTTCCCCCCCCCCACCTCTGGTGACCACAAATCTGTTCTCCCTATTTATGAGTTTTTAGCTTTTTTTAGATTCTACATATGAGTGATATCACACAGCGTTTGTCTTTCTCTATCTGATGTATTTCACTTAGCATAATGCCCTCCAGGTTCATCTATGTTGTCACAAATGACAGAATTTCCTTCTTTTTTATGGCTGAATAAGAATCTATTATATATATGTATATATATGTGCATATACACATATATATACACACATATATACATATATACATATGTACATATATACATATACATATGTACATATACATATGTACATATACATATACATATATATACATATATATATATACACATACCACAACTTCTTTATCCATCTGCCAATGGTCACTAATGATGTTTCTATGTCTTAGCTGCTGTGGATAATGCTGTGATGAACATGGGGGTACAGATACCTCTTCGAGACTGTGATTTTGCTCTCCTTGAATATAATTTCCCCCAAGGGGGAATGGCCCCTGCAGAGGATTCTGTTGCAAAATACAGTCTGAGAAACGCTGACCTCCAGGTAAAATAAGCATTTGTTTACTGCATGAATATGAGAGTAAAGGAGGGAAGAGACTGCATCCTGGTCAGGACCAGCCAGAGTGGGAACCGCACACCCCCAGACCTTCCTGGAGAAGCCTGGAGAGCCTTTCACACTGGACAAGATACAGAAGAGATCTGCCTCAAGTGAGACGTTTCCCTTGACATGGTGGACCCTTAGCAAGCCACGGAACTGTAGTTTTCCGTGGCTGCGCTGAAGTGGCTTCGCCCCTCCAAGTACTGCGCTTGATTTAACAAGGTTTGAGCGTTGCTCAGGATGAAGTAGCCAACAGTCAAAGCCTGCGTCCATTATTAGCTATCATTCGCGGACTTACAGTTTATAGTTTTCTAGGGGGCAAGATCTTTCCGTCTAGAAAATGATGACCCTCTCAGAGATCAGTTGTGACCCTTGATTGCTGCTAGAAGCGACCACAAACACAGGCTCCTCCCCTGCAGGCAGTAGGGGTGCCCCGTGGCTGAGGGAGCCAACATGCTGAGTCTGAGATGCCCGGTGGACGCTCCCGAGGTTCCCTCCGCCCACTTCGCGTCCCCCTGACTTCCCTACCTATCATCACATCACATCCAGAGCAGATCGTCAGGGCGGGTTTCAGAGAAGGTGACAGGAGCTGAACCAAGGGCCCAGAAATGGCCGCGAGGTTTGGGGAAGAGATGGAGTCGGTGGGGCCCCAGGGACGTCGGTAGCGGCCAAACCAGGAGCACAGGGATTCGATCGCAGGCTTCACGCTTACACCAGCAGGGGGCTCCTCTTTCAGAGAGCTGTCCTGAAAGGCAAAATTCGGTGGGATCCGCACCGAGAGCCTTCTCAGGTGTGCGCAAGGTCTGACTGTCTTGCCGAATGGAACTTGCGCCCCGCCCCCTCACGTTTGTGTGACGTTGGGCAAATGACCTTCCTCATCGGACCTCAGAGTTGGGACCAGCAGTTCTCACCAAATTCTTGCAGATCCGCGATTCTCGACTTCCACGAATTCTCCACCATAGATCCTTCCTCATAAGGCAACAGGGCCGAACTCCCTGCGCCGCCCAGGGCGAGCTCCGTCCCTCCCTATCACAACCGCTCTGTTCTTTAGTCTCCACTGGCCCCGGACCAAGCTCTGAGCGCCGTCAGGCTGGGGTGACCTCCTGATCTTGAGTCTCAGGTGTCCTGATACAGCCATCAGGGATTATTAGTGACCTGATCTGCCTGGGAGAGAGCCACTCGCCTGAACATCGCTCCCTCTGGGACCGGGAGATCGATGATGAGCGGACCCTTGCCCTGAACTAACCGGCTGATGGGAGAGGGCATTTTTGCCTTTGGCCTTCTGACCACAGAGTCTCACAGCTGAGCTAGTCCATCAGTCATGCTAATGGAAAGCCGTACATTGGATAAGGGCTGCAAAATACACGGCGTGGGCCACCTCCTAGCCTGCCTCTTTATGAGCAAAGGACGCACTGCTAGATAGTACGCATACGTGGCTTCCCAGAGAGGCTGAGGCTTAGACGGGTTGCAAGAGGGCTGTCCCAGGCTGTTCTAAATGGAAGCACATTGTTCACTTGGTTCTTGTCAAGATGCCAGGGAAGGTCACCAAAATCTTCGGAGCTTACCTCTATGTGTTTTTCCCTGGCCTTAGTCACCAGAAAGCACGCCGTCCAAACCCTGCGATCTTTGGGAGGAAGCAACTCAGGGCTGCTCTGTGTTAACCTGAGCGTTTGTCTGCTTTGGAGTGTCAAGGGCTGCGTGAGACGCTTGAGCCATTTGTAATCCCTTTCCCTTCCGAGCAAATCCAGAGCGGCACTAAGGAAGCCTGCATTTCTATTTCAAATTACAACTTTTGTCACACCAACTGTCACCAGCTCATTACTTTTTCCTTTGAAACTGTCCTGAATTCTAACGCACTTTGCTCAAATGCTTTGTTTCACCCAGCATCTTTAGCTGTGAATGTGTCTTTCAGACAAGACGTTTAGAAAACAATTGGCATAAACTGCTGAGGCCGTAAGAAACGGAAGTGGTCGCACACACAAAGGAGGAACGTGTAATCTAATCTGTCCCGAAAGATTGGCAAAGCAGGGGTTCTATTTGTTAAATAGAACGCTATGTACTGTTCAGTCATTGTATTAGTTCATTTATCCTGTCCCAAAAATTTCTCATGACACACTGTAAATTAGTTCATTCTGATAGTATCCTCTAATTTCAGGAAAGGGTACAGGCCATTGAGTTTGCCTGGCCAGGTTCAAATGCTACCCCCATCACTTGGGGGCATTTACTCTTCCTGTGAGTCCATTGCTTCATTAGAAATTCTAAGTTCGCGGGGCGCCTGGGTGGCGCAGTCGGTTAAGCGTCCGACTTCGGCTCAGGTCACGATCTCGCGGTCCGTGAGTTCGAGCCCCACGTCGGGCTCTGGGCTGATGGCTCAGAGCCTGGAGCCTGTTTCCGATTCTGTGTTTCCCTCTCTCTCTGCCCCTCCCCTGTATATGCTCTGTCTCTCTCTGTCCCAAATAAATAAATAAACGTTGACAAAAAAAAAAAAGATTAAAAAAAAAGAAAGAAATTCTAAGTTTCAATTTGTTGTATTAAAACACAATAAAATTGGAATTCCAAGTCAATGAGGAAAAAATTATGCCAAAAAAAAAATGGTGCCAGAATAACCGATTACCTATTTAACTAAGATATTTTAGTTGTTAATTGTTAGGAGAGAAAGAAAGGAAGGAAGAAAGAAAGAAAGAGAAAAAGAAAAAAAGATTAATTCAAGAAAATACATTTGTGGAGTATCTGGGTAGCTCAGTTGATTAAGTGTCTGACTCTTGATGTCAGCTCAGGTCATGATCTCACGGTTCATGAGTTTGAGACCCTGACATTCGGAACCTGCTTGAGATTCTGTCTCTCTCTCCTTCTCTCTGCTCCTCCCCTACTCTCTCTCTCTCTCAAAATAAATAAACTTTAAAAAATGAAAATATGTTTGGGAAATTGGGGCGTCTGGGTGACTCAGTCGGTTAAATGTCTGAATTCGGCTCAGGCCATGATCTCACAGTTCGTGGGTTTGAGCCCTACGTTGTGCTCTCTGCTGTCAGCAGGGAGCCTGTTTCAGATCCTCTGTACCCCCCTTCTCTCTGTCCCTCCCCTGCTTGCTGTCTCTCTCTCATAAATAAATAAATAAATAAATAAATAAATAAATAAATATTTTAAATTTCTTTCTAAAAAAAAAAAAAAGAAAATATATTTGGGATGTAACCATAAAGGAAATATCTGATAGACTTGATGATGTAAAAAACTAATTTTATCAAAAGCACAAAATTAAAAGGTAAATGATGAGCAGGAAGAAAAATAACCTTTTCAAAATGAATGCATAACAAATTCTTGCTATCCTTACAGAAAGAGCTCTTAAAATTAGTGAGAAAGCAATGAAAACTCCAGTAGAAAATGAACAAAAGACATGAACAAGAAATTCACAACCCAAGTGGCATACATTAAAATGAAAACCGTGATAAATATTTCATTGCAACCAGAATCAGAAAAATGCAAATTGAAAATAAAAAGGAGATGTCCTTTTGAATCTATTTGATTTATAATTTTTACAAATGACAAAAATAACCTGTGTTGGCAGAGGTTTTGGAAAACAGCCATTCTCATACATGACTTTATAAAGTTAATAAGGAAAAACTTCAGTTTTAGTACAATTTCAACAAATATTAATTGAGCACACATGATTATGTGCCCAGCACCGGGTCAGGCTTGGGGACATACGTCAGTAAGACCAGGAAGGATCCTGCTCTTCTTGGAGCCTTAATCTAGTTGTAGAAGGTTGTAGGGAGGGAGAAAAAGTACAGAGGAGAAGTAGAAGATATCTAATACATATACTAGTATTAACGATACAAGAATATTCAAATTTCACAAACTTGATCGCCCCTGACTGCTGAGCTTCAGAACTTCAGGGGAGATATCCTACCACATTCACCCCCATCAGGCTCCCCTCAGCTTGTTGGAGGGGAAGTCTTGCGAAGTTTCTCACACATTCAGAAAAAAAAAAAAAATTGTCAATATCCTTCCGTTCCTACCTCCTTGTTGTCCTCCTCTTCCCCTGAATTAGTTGAGCAGCTACTTCACCATTACATGGCTGCAGTGGCCTCTATGACGAGCATTCTGTGCTGCCCGTGGCACTCTCTCTGACACCCTCAAAGCCATAAAACCAGAGCCAAGCTTTTTGGGCCTTCCTTTCCCAGAGGGATGGTGTTCTATTCTATAAAGAAATACAGACCATCAAATTTCTGTACCCGTTAAACGTCTGAGGCTGGCTCTCTTCCCAGGATCACCCCAAGGAAAATTACAGAAGCTAGAGGGGGTAGTAAGGACTCCAGGAACTTTTAAAAAGTGACAAAAACTCAGGGTGCCTGGGTGGCTCAGTCGGTTAAGCGTCCAACTTCGGCTCAGGTCACGATCTCGCGGTCCGTGAGTTCGAGCCCCGCGTCAGGCTCTGGGCTGATGGCTCAGAGCCTGGAGCCTGTTTCCGATTGTGTGTCTCCCTCTCTCTCTGCCCCTCCCCCGTTCATGCTCTGTCTCTCTCTGTCCGAAAAATAAATAAACGTTAAAAAAAATTAAAAAAAAAAAATAAACTTTAAACAATTTTTTTTTAACTGAGAAAAACTCTGGAGCAACTGAAGGTTGTTTTGAGCCAATGGATGTAGGGGATAGGTGACTGGAGGTGGCAGTGACACACTGTGGAAAAGGAAGATTAGGTTCTACTCTCACTAGTGCCTTGAGATGTCCTGAGACGATCCTTGCTTGCTCCTTACCTGCTCCTTCTCCAAGTCAGCTGCAACAGTCCAGGACCCTGTATCAACAGGTCACTGACAAGAGTGACAAGCTGGTAAGAGAAAACAGGAAGAAGACAATACCCATTACAACCCACAGCTAGAATTTCAGGCAATAGTGACTTGATGGGAGAGGGGGCTGGCGGGATGGGGAAGTCAGATAGATACAAGAATGTGCCCAAATACTTACCAGTTAGTGGGGAAATTAAAATATTGTTGAGTTTTTTTTTTAAATCAATAGGGTTAAATAATCACACACAATTTTAGGTTTAAGGACACATAAAGGACAAAAGTAGAATGCTTAGCTTTTAAAACATCGCAAGGAAACGCAATCTAAAGGAAAAGAGGAAAGGAGAAAACAAGAACAAGATATAGGGAGGAAATGTACATGAGATACACTGGCAGAAATAATTTCTAATGTTATAGTAATCGATCAATATAAATGGGTTAAGCACATATATCACAAGACAGAAGTTTTCAGGTTGGATTTAATAGAAACAAATGCTTACCATAAATTATCCACAAGAGAATGCCTAAAACAAAAATGACACAGAAAAACGATGGGAAAAATTGAAACAGGTAAATGTAAAGTAAAAGAAACCTTGCTCTCTGATGGCAGAGAATACAGATCAGAAACATCAAAAGGGACAAAGGGGCATCTGGTAAGCGGAACAATAGAATAGGAAGATGACGCTCACATACATACATATGCCTAAGTGCAGCCTCCAACTAGGCCAAGTGACATGGACAGGACATCAGAAAGAAATAGAGAAGGCCACAATTTTAGTTTTCAAGGGGCACAGAAAGTATTTCAAAAGACGTTGGCCAAAAAATTTTCTAAAATGTGAAAACATCAAGCTACAAAGGCCAGAAGTTCTAAGAACCTTCAGCCTAAACACAAAGACCTAACTCAGTTAAGTGCTGAAAAGCAAAGAGCAAGAAAAAAATCTAAACTGTCTAGAGAAAAACGACGAAAACAATAGTAAGATCAATTCCTCGTCTCTTAGTTGGAAATGAGGGAAGCCAGATGAAGTGCAGAGTTATCACAAAGTGCTAGAAGGTAATAGCCTTAATCTAGAATACTACAGAATACTACACTCAGTGAAAATGTCCTGTCCAGATTAAAAGAAAAACAGACAAAATGTTTAAATAGACCTTTAACCACAGAAGAGACATAAATGATAGATAGGCACGTGAAAAAAAAATGTTCAATTGTGAATGTGTTTACTAATCTCTTTCTGCCACTTCATTATTAGTATAGAGAAACGCAACAGATTTCTGTGTATCAATTTTGTATCCTGCGACTTCACCGAATTCATCTGTCAGACCCAAATTGACATTTTTCCGAAGACATCCAGATGGTCAACAGACACAATGAAAAGATGCTCCACATCACTTGTCATCAGGGAAATGTGAATGAAAACCACAAGTGAGATCTCACCTTACACCTGTCAGAACGGCTAGAATCAAAAAGACAAGAAAAAGCAAGTGTTGGCGAGGATATAAAGCAAAAGGAACCCCCACGCAAGTTGGTGCAGCCGCTGTGTAAAACAGTACTGAGTTTCCTCAAAAAATTAAAAATAGAATTAAGATATAATACAGTAATTCCACTACTGGGTATTTATCCGAAGAAAACCAAAACAGTAATTTGAAAAGATATATGCACCCCTATGTTTAGTGCATCATAGCTTACAATAGCTAAGATATGGAAGCACCCCCAGTGTCCCTTGTTAGATGGATGCATAAAGAAGATGTGGTGTGCATACACAGTGGAATATTACTCAACAACAAAAAGAAATGAAATCTTGCCATTTGCAACAACATGGATGGACCTAATGTGTACTATGCTAAGGGCAACAAGTCAGACAGAGAAAGACAAACACCAGACGATTTCACTCTTGTGTGGAATTTAAGAAACAAAACAAGAAGGCAAACAAAGAGAAGAGATAAACAGAAAAACAGACTCTTGAATACAGAGAACAGACTGGTGGTTGCCAGAGGGGAAGTGGGTGGGGGATGGGTGAAATAGTTAAAGGCCATTAAGATACGCTTATCGTGATGAGCACTGAGTAACCTATAGAATTGTTGAATCATTATCTTGTACACCTGAAACTAATATAACAGTGTATGTTAATTATACTTCAATTTAGGGGTGCCTGGGTGGCTTGGTCGGTTGAGCGTCAGACTTCGGCTCAGTTCATGATCTCACGGTCAGTGAGTTCAAGCCCCGTGTCGGGCTCTGTGCTGACGGCTCAGAGCCTGGAGCCTGCTTCGGATTCTGTGTCTCCCTCTCTCTCTGCCCCTCCCCTGCTCATGCTCTGTCTCTCTCTGTCTCAAAAATAAACGTTAAAAAAAAAATTTTAAAAAAGAAAGTGTTCTATGTCATTGGTCATCAGGAAAATGAGAATTAAACCCATAGTTAGATACCACTGTAAACTGACAGAATGGCTAATTATATACTTTTTAATGTCAAAACTACATGTGTTCAGGTTATAGAACAGCTGAAACTGTCATTAATTTTTGGTGGGGAAATAAAATAACATAACAACTTTGGGAAAAGTCCTGGCAGGTTTTTTTTTTTTTTTTTTTTTTTTTTTAATAAACTAAACATGCAATTATGTCCCAGCCATTCTGTGTCTGGAAAAATGAAAACATGTGTTCACTAAAAGACTAAGACAAGAATGTTCATAGCAGCTTTATTCATAAAAGCCCCTAAAGCGAAAATAGCCCAAGTATCCATTAACAAGAGAATGGGAAATCAAACACACAAAAAAACCTGGTAAATTCATGCAGTGGAATACAACTCCACAATAAAAAGTAACTCAGTTTTAGTAGTACTTGCAACACCATGGATGAATTTCAGAAAACATCATGCCGCGTGAAAGAAGCTTTATGCAAAATGGTACACCTGTGTGACGCTATTGTGGTTTTTTTGTTTTTTTGGTTTTTTTTTTTGTTTTTTACTGTGATAAGTTTTTCCCGTTTGGAAATTCATGTATAAATTACGTCCTCAAGAGAAAAACTGTAAGTAAGCTGAACTCTTTTGAGGATGCTGATACTGAAATATTTATGGAGAAGTATACTGATGTCTACGATTTACTTTAAAATGCACCTAAAATGAGACTGATTCACGTAGATAGAAAAGAGGGATAATGGACGAAGAGATGAGTAGATATGTGAGAAAAAGTAAAGTAAATTTTTTTTTTTTATTTTAGAGAGAGAGAGCATGCAAAAGTGGGGGGGGGTGGAGAAAATCTCAAGCAGGCTCCATGCTCAGTACGGAGCAACTCATCAAGTTGCTGGGCTTGATCCCATGACTCTAGGATCATGACCTGAGCTAAAATTGAGAGTCAGACACTCAACTGACTGAGCCACTCAGGTGCCCCAGTAAAGTAAAACAGTAATGGGAAGATCTATCTAAGTGGTGATTATACAGGTGCTCACTATAAAATTGCCAAAACTTTACTGTATGTCTGAACACTTTTACAATAAAACACTGGACAAAAATACATGAGACTGCAAAACTTTCCTAAAAGCCATCGAAGGTGTTATTACTAAATGGAGAGACGTTCCAGGCTTTGATGATATAACATTGCAAAGATGTCAATTCTCCCCCAAATTAATCTACAAATTAAACCTAGCCTTAATAAACTTCCAGTTGTATTTTTTAACATAACCAACTTAGATTAAACTTTATATGAAAGAATACATACCCAAGAACAGCTAACCCAACTTCAAAAAAGAAAAGAGTAAAAACTTGTCTAGCAGATTTCTAAGAACAGACAAATTGGCCAAAGAGAGAGCTTACAGGAAGATCCATATGTGTATACAGGATTATCGTTAGGGGACAGATGTGGCCTCACTGGCCAGCTGGGGAAGGATGAGTTATTTAGTGGACAGTGCATGGAGACTGGCTCACTAAATGGGGAAATAGAAAATGGAATCCCTCCCGAATAACACATACAAAATGAGTACCAGATGGCTTACCTGGGAAACAAAAACTGTAATGTTATCAAGTGACCATGCGATAAACTATTTTGTGACCTGAGGACAGAGGACTTCTTCAGAGCTTCAGACAGGCACACCCAAGACTCTCCACTTCCCCATTTTCCTGGTTGGCCCAAGTGTGGTGACTGACTTCTCCCCAGGCACGGCAGCTCCTGAAGTAGACACCTGAGGGTCATCTGATTGTTTTAATCATCATTCAGACAGAATCCCAGTTTACAATCAGTGAAAACATCCTGCCCTATCATATGTTAAAACAGAATAACAGCATTATATGAAAATCATAACATTATAATAAAAAAACCGCAGAAGAGCAAACATCAAAATGTAAACAACAGAAACAGCAGGTTTGTTTTGGCGGTGAGATTATAGGTTGTGAGCTTTTACCTGCGCACGTTTATATATTTGACAAATTGACTGCATTGAGCAGATAGTACCTCTGTAACTAGGGGGTAAAACAGGTTTTCTCCAAATGGGCGAGGCAAAATGGAAACATTGCTTTGAGTGGGTATGCGATCACATGGCTCTAGGGAAAAAAAGATATTGATCTTGCATGTACACACACACACACACACACACACACACCTTTGGGTTCAGGAAAGTCTGTGAATCTGGCTGGAGGTGCGTGGATTTTGAGGGTGAAGGGGGCTTCTGTTTCTATTTTCACTGGCATCTCATTCTGCCAGTTACCTCCTAACTGGGGGAAAAGGGAGCGTGCTTCACTGAGTTGAGAATATTCCTCTACTTAGACGAGTTTTACACGGTCTTTCTCGTTAATAAATATATTCGTATATTCCTGATGAAAATATTGCCAACTTTTGATTTTCAACTCTAAGACCTCCTGTTTTAAATGTCCTCGTTTGGGGCGACTGGGTGGCGCAGTCGGTTAAGCGTCCGACTTCAGCCAGGTCACGATCTCGGGGTCCGTGAGTTCGAGCCCCACCGTCAGGCTCTGGGCTGATGGCTCAGAGCCTGGAGCCTGTTTCCGATTCTGTGTCTCCCTCTCTCTCTGCCCCTCCCCCGTTCATGCTCTGTCTCTCTCTGTCCCTAAAATAAATAAAACGTTGAAAAAAATTAATTAAAAAAAAAAAAAGTCCTCGTTACCAGATCTGAGCTCCAACAAGCAACCGGTGATGATGTGGTTAACGTTGGTGGCAAATGTGCCTGGTGCTAAGCTGGAGCTTCATTAGCTCTGGAAGTTTCATGAATGCGGATCAGCCCACTGATGAGAGTTTTTTTGTTTTTTGGGTTTTGTTTTTATTAAAGTCTTTGTTTTTCAGTTTGGATTGGTATCCTTAGGAATCCGTGTTTTGGAAGTGGAGTCCGAACAGACGCTTTGTATGTGTGGAAAGATGAAGAGAACCGGAAGCAGCAAAAGTGCATTTGCAACTTTAGAACACTTTTGTAAGACTATTTCTCTATATTAATCAAGCATGTGTTTTGCGTCTATTTTAAAACAAGCACTGTGCTAGACTCTGGGGTTTCTGGAACAACCATGGCCTGCCTTTCTTCATCTTTACCCTCCCTCTTCCTCTGCCTTCCTCATTCCGTTTCTATCTTCTTTTATTTCTTCCCTTCTGCGACTATGTAACAAAGAATCATCTGTATGAGTAGCAATCTGCCACCTGATTTGAGGTATAAAGAATGATCCTTCCCCTTGCTTCCAGGAACACAGAACCTAGCCAAAGGGCAAGGCGTGTGCACACGAAAAGTCAAAACCCAATGTAAAGACTTGATGCACTAAATTACAAAATAGAAGAGATGTTACAAGATAACAGTGTAAGATAGATGGAAATGAAATAGAGGGTCTATAGACAGCCGGAAGAAAAAGATCACTTTGCTGGGGAAGGTTTTTTGCTTTCAGTGAGGCAAATGAGGGTTACGGAGCAACTAGAAAGAGACAAACTGTGTTTATTTCAAATGGATCATACTGAATAGTAGGCAAGATCAGATCCTAGGTGGAGAAAAAAAGGGAGATTTCTCACAAGGTGGAGGTGCAGGCTCGGGAAGGCATGGAATGTGGCTGCGGGGAAAAAGCATGGTGATCTGACCAGGACAGAAGTTCCTGCAGGGACATGCAGGAGAAAGGCAGGTTTTCCATCTGTTTCCTTTGTCCCGGTGAATGTGAATTCAGACAGAATTTGGACAGGAGCCCAGAGAAATGCATTGGAACAACTCACTTAAAATATGGCATCAGAGCACACCTGCCAGGCAGTGTTTCCAGAATGTTTGTGAGTAGCTTCCCTGGACCCAACTTAATTGGCCATCAAAATTGAGGGGAAAATAAATCTTAAAGGGATCTGTGTCTGGAGCATGTTGTATGCGGCCAATTGGTTTCACCGGGTGTCTTTGGACTCAAGGTTTAAATGGATCCAACCACTAAATCCATGTTTTAATAAAATCTATGATTTGTGTCATTTTTCCACAGTTGATGCAAGTCAATAATTAGCTAACAGGATGTATGGGATAATATACTTTCTCCACTTCGTACCATAAAACTTTTACTCTAGCAAACCTAAGGGTGGTTTCAGAAAGCTATTCATTAAGTAACCATGGCTGCCTAAAGAGGCTTACTAATTTTTGGTGCGCCTGGGTGGCTCATTTGTTAAGTGTCCAACTTCAGCTCAGGTCATGATCTCGCGGTCCATGAGTTCAAGCCCTGCGTCGGGCTCTGTGCTGACAGCTCAGAGCCTAGAGCCTGTTTCAGATCCTGTGTCTCCCTCTCTCTCTCTCTCTCTCTGCCCCTCCCCTGCTCTCTCTCTTTCTCTCTCTCAAAAATAAACGTTAAAAAAATTGTTTAAAGAAGCTTACCAACTTTTAAAAATCTCCCTATCTGACCCCTTCCCCATCTTAATAATAGAAAGCATATTGCATAAAAGGTCTAATTTTTAAATGAATTTGGGGAGGTCACATAAAAGTTATCTGGAGACTTAGAATATTTGATGGTGTTTACATAAACAGAAAAAAAAATCAATAAGCGTAGAAGTACTAGTGGAAGTTTTCCAAGTAAAGTACATAGAAGCCACTGGATGCCGGAAGTAGCCTTCAAATGTACGTGTAAGATCGTACGGTTGCTTCACAGACACAGGGCAGCACCACGAGCTTGTTACTGGGCCCAGGAGGCTGAGACCCCATCTCGATCTGCCCTGACAAAACCCACAACATACAACAGAGTTCCTCAGAGAAGGAAGGGCAAGGGTCTCACCCATGGAAGATCCCTGCTGCAAATGAATCATGGTATTCTTTCTGCTTAGTCTCCGTACAACCTCAGAATCCTTCTCAACCCAGTCCGTCAATAGCCAGTACCCATTTACAAGAGCTGTTATATGAGAGGGAATCTATTTGCATTCCTAACATAGATCCACCCTGCATGATGTGCAGATAATACATTGGCAGAGTAAAACATGGAATAAGGGAACTCAGTCCTCTGGAAGACGGCACACCAAGGCGGTGTTATTGTTGTTGTTGTTGTTGTTGTTGTTGTTTTTAATCCACTTGACAAATGTCTGCAGAGGACCTACCAAGTGCCGGGGACACAGAAATGAAAAGTTACGTGCTAATAGAATTCCTTGTTACTCTCTACATACACATATCATTGCAAATGAAATAACAGCTGGTATTTAAAAGTAAAACTCACATCCACAGTGTGGTGATGGGATGAAGGAGTGTTGGGGAGAGTTATCAGGTTGAATAATGTAAAGTTGCCATTTTTGCAGGTCGAGAATGGCCCAATAACCACTTCCTACATCTGAATGTATAATTTCACGAGGCGGTCAGGCAGCCCCCTTCAAGGGGATGGCACTTGGGCTGATCACGTAACAAGAGGAAGACACAAGCCTATAGAGCTCTCCCGGCAGGAGAAGAGCAAGTGGGAAGGCACAGAGGCAGGAATATACAGGACTGAGTGACAGGCGGGCCAAGTGGCTGAGTCACAGCCAAACAGAGACGGGTGGGAGGCATGCCTGAAGAGGTGGGCAGAGGCTGAGGCTAGGAGGCCAAGTGTTAGGTAAGGAGTATGGACTTTCTATTAGTTGCAGTGGGGGTTTTCAGCGGGGGGGGGGGGGGGGGGGTCATATGATCTAATCAAAGCAAATTTTAAAAGATTGCTCTGGGTGCTGCACGGGAAATGGGTAAGAAGGGGTGGCAGCAGAAAAGCAGTTCAGAAGGATATTGATGTATTCAGGAGAGGGTCGATTATGGCTTGAACTAGGCTGGCAGCCGAGAGGCAAGTGGGCATGGCTGGATCCCAGGTACGTTTTGAAGGTAGAGCTGCCCAACCTCACGGTAGTAATAATTACAGTCGTGCTAATCACAAGCAAAACCCACCAACGATTATTGTCCGTAGAATACTCGCCATGGGCCGGGCCTGTTGCTAAGCATTTTGCACACATTCTTTATTTTGATTCACGCACAAAGTCTATAAAGTAGATACTATTATTATCCACACTCTGCAGATGAGAGAGCAACTCAGAAAAGTTGAATCGCTCGTCCGAGAACATATGGCCACTAAGCGGTGAAACCGGAATTTAAAATAAGAGGGTCCGATTCCCAAGGCAGAGTTTCAGACTACTCTAAGTTCTCTGCATCCAACCAGAAGTCCACAGAGTGGTGACCATATGTAGTGGATGCATAAATGGGGGGATGAGGTCAGGGAAATGTCCAGAGAAGGCATTCCAGCAGTGAGGCATGAATGGGAGAATAGATAGTGGAGGTGGGAAATAAAACAAACCAAAGTTGTAGTCACTGATAGCTACCTAAAGCACCAAGATGTTTCTTGTCTTTTTTTTTAATTTTTTTAATGTTTATTTATTTTTTTTTTTAGAGAGAGAGAGACAGAGCGTGAGCAGAGGAGGGGCAGAGAGAGAGGAAGACATAGAATCTGAAGCAGTTTCCAGGCTCTGAGCTTTCAGCACAGAGCCTGATGCGGGGCTTGGACTCAACAAACCGTGAGATCTTGACCTGAACCAAAGTCAGATGCTCAATAGAATGGGCCACCCAGGCGCCCCAAGATGCATCTTTTCTTAATCAGCCCTTTCCCACCCTATAAAGTACACTGACTTGCTAATCAAGTGAGTGTATCCTTCACCCAGATACAGTCTCTTACCGTCTCTGCAGCTGGCCCATATTCTACAAGGCTATAAGACTTAAACATCCCCAAACATGATAGTTAGTCTTTTCCCAGTTGCATCAGAGCCTTCCAGAAGCCATACTAAATTTTCTGAGAAGACCACAGTCACCAACCATGATGCCCTGGCATGCATCCCACTGACCTGCCTTAAATCCCTTTATGCCACTGCACAGTTCAGTGGGTTGGACCTACGATCATTCCGGATGAGTATGTACCTTCATTCATTGGAAGAAACATTTTGAGTTTAAGCGAGTCTGCAATAAAAAAAAGTTTACATGTTAAAAATGACCACTCAAAATGCGTAGTATAGTTGCAAAGCTAGTTGAATCATGTTATCAGACAGAACTGTTTTTCCTGAATTAAAAAAAAAAAAAAGAGCAAAGCTCTTTTGCATCGGAGACTTTAGGCCTTCTGAAGGGGAAGCAGAGCTATAAATGTTGAAAGATGCTGAAAAGACAGCTGTGGCTGAAGAACCTGCAGGAAATCTTTACCTGAGCAGGGTATGGAAAGGACTGGAAGGCCCCTCCCGCTGGCTTCGTAGTTTCATCTTTGAATTCAAATGACATATTATAGTTTGCTCTCAATAATCCATCATTGGAATCTGTCCTAGGTAAGTTACTCATTGGCACTTGCTCTGTGCTTTTCAGGAGCTGAGGGCAGGGCCTGGCTGGCAGGGAGACTCAGTGAGGCTTGTGATAGTACCTGAGGGCGGGCACCTACCTGACTGTACTCCACAAAGTAATGTAGCAAGGTATTGCTCTCCTTTGAGTAATCGGTGTCTTTCTCCTTGAATAAGAATGATCCTGAGGCCCCTGGGTGGCTCGGTGGGTTAAGCGTCTGACTCTTAATTTCTGCTCAGGTCACGATCTCATGGTGGTGAGATAGGCTCCAGCTGGGGGTGGATCCTGCTTAAAATTCTCTCTCCCTCTCCCTCTGCCCCTCCCCCACTCATGCACACACTCTCTCCCCCTCAAAAAAAAAAAAAAAAAAGGACGACCTTAAGAGCTATATTCATATATTATTCATATATAACTAAATACAACACTTCTTTTAGCATTTATTTGTAAGTCCAGTGCCTCCCTGTTGGGACTAAAAAGAATTGCTTTGTTGAGTTGCTTCTCTGTTGGTGTTCTTCATAAAGCTTACTTAATACGAAAAATAATGTGATCGCCAAACACTATCTTCCTATCAAGGCTCCGGGTTCCATGTTCTGCATGTTCACATCAGACAGCAAAATTAATTAACTCACAGCATTCAGAGGTCTGGGAACTTCATGAGTCAAGGGTCATGGAGAACCAGGGAAAACCTTGATTTTAATGAAATGTTAACAGCTAATTATACATCTGAACGGGAAAGATCAATATGACACCGCTGAGCCTCATTTTCTAATTGCCTAGTGGAGGAGCGTGATGCTTTGTAAATGAAAAGGTGGCTCACAAATGGATACCGGGAACACTGATGCTAAAGACAACCAGGAGGCAGAAGGCAATGTGGGCTGTTGAGCCTTGTGGGTTTTTACCTCTGTTCTCCAGCCAGGGCAAGTCGCTTGGTGTTGACTTCTTGATATCAGTTTGGTCGTCCAGAATCATCAATTACCATCATATTGCAGCAAGACGTCTCTTTCCAGGCTAACAATGTGTCTTCTCTTTTAGTTGTCTATAACGTTTATAAAATCAAAATGAACATTTTGCATCTGAGTCCATGGAAGAATGTGGCGTTTGTCACTTAAGAAAGTATTGAAATAGAGGTGGCACCATGATGTTAATCCCTAAGAAAGCCTCTCCGCACAGGTAACTGAGGCCAGTTTGCCTCATGCTTTTCTAAGGATGGGGGCACAGACTCCAGAGAGATCCCTTATAGTTGTTGCGATATCTTAATGACCACAGGTTATCTCCTTTATGCCCTGGAGTTGGCTCTGATATGTAGCAACTGATATTTGGCATGAGGCCAAAATAAATGTTTACTGCTTCTAATTGAAAGACGCTGTTTTTGGAACAATGCTAAGCTTATGTCAAGGTCTGAATAAAATGGACCATTCCAATAAAACTTGCATGGGGGGGGGGGTCTATACAACAGACACCAAATTACCCAGAGACCTCAGTTCTGGGTAGAACTGTATTACCACGCAGGCTACCTGTTGAGACAAACAATTCTCAAATCTCAGTGTCTTTACCCACAAAAATTTATTTTTTGCTCCCTTCACAGCTCCCTGTGAATCAGTTTTGGGCTGGTCCATGGGAAGATCCAGGCGCCTTCCATCTAGTGGTTCCTTTCATCTCCTAGGATAGGGTTTCTCAAACTCAGCACTAATGATATTTTGGTCTGAATATCTCTTTGTTATATGGGGCTGCTATGTGCATTACAGGACGTTTAGCAGAATCCTCGGCTTTGACTCACTAAATGCCAGTAGCATCTCCTCTCCTAGTTATGACAACCTGAAATGTCCCCAGATATTGTCTAATGTCACCTGAGAGTCAAAACCTCCTCCTACCCTCCCACTTCCTACCTCTCCCACCCTTGGTTACAACCCATTGCTTTAGGACCTGGCAGTCCGTCACTAGAACCTCTCTATTTAGCCAGCTAATAAAAGAAAAAAGAGAGGGCCCCTGGGTGGCTCAGTCAGTTAAGGGTCCGACTTTGGCTTAGGTCATGATCTTACGGCTTGTGGGTTTGAGCCCCGTATCAGGCTCTATGCTGACAGCTCGGAGCCTGCAGCCTGCAGGCTGTCTTCCTCTCTCTCTGCCCCTCTCCCACTCGCAATCTTTCTCTCGCTCTCTCTCTCGCTCTCTCTCTCTCTCTCTCAAAAATAAACATTTAAAAAATTTTTAAAAAAGAAAAGAAAAGAGAGAAGTCCCATCCACTCATGGATGCCTCAGCCCTGAGGTGACACCCCCACTTGGGTTCACATTTCACTGGTGGGAACTAATCACGTGTTCCCGTCTAGAATCAAGGAGGCTGGGAAATGTCTTCTAGCTGAATGTCCAGGAAGAAAGGAAGAAATAATTAGAGCTCAGGTGTATGTAGCTAGTGAAAGAGTTCTATCAGTCAAGTAGAGGAATAAAACCAGGGAAGGCTTCGTCTGTGATTGGAAAATATGCATTTCTCTGCAGTTACTGGGTCTAAAGGCTAGCAAGCATATGCTAACCAGCACGTGAGAGTCCATTTGAGAAAGTAAAGTGTTAGCGGCCAAGACGTAATTGTACACGGTCTAGGAGGTCAAGAAGACTAGCGCTTCTCAAACTTCAAGATGCACATACATTTAAGTGAAGATTCTGGTCCAGTGTTTCTGAGAGAAGGCCCGAGGTTCTACCTTTCTAATGAGCTCCTGCATTTTGCCAAGGCTGCTGGCCTACAGACTATACCTGGGTATCGAGGAAGTAGGAAAACAACACGCATTCAGAATATATGCATGAGGCTGACCCTGGTTGAAAGAATCATTTTCCCAAATAGACCCAGAAACTCCTATGCTCTTAAGAACCAGTAGGTATCTTAGTTCTTTTAACAATTCGTGTGTGTGTGTGTGTGTGTGTGTGTGTGTGTGTGTATGTGTGTGTGTGTGTGCGTTAGGGGCTGTACCAAGGCTTATAAACATCTGAGTCTCAAGATATCTCAAGGGGAAAGGAAGTGGGTGCAGAGTCTCCAGGGAGACTGAAGCACAGTGTGAAGCAACACAGAGCCTTTTTATGATTAAGTGCTGAAATGAAGGCTTCTCACATTTCCTTCTCCCAGCAAAAGAGAGGTGTTATTGTCCTTTACAGCAAGATGGTATTGCTTTTGAACAAGTCCAGCCTCTATGACTGAGGACTCACGAAGCCAGATAAGACCCTGGCAATAGAACGAACTCTTAATATTGCTACTCCTGTACCTTGAATTCTTGCATCACTGGGACCTGAACCTTTGAAAATTTGTCAAAAGGAAAAAAAAATGTGCACGCCATTTCTAAGATCTTTAACCGTGAAAGAGGATTTCAAGCAGTTAGAGTTTTTGACAGCTATAGATGTTTGCTCAGGCTAATCCTTCCTTTATTAATAAAACTCTATTTAGTTGCAAAACAATTATAAAATAAACATTGATACTCTTGGGATGTTTTCCCAAAGGTACTCTGAAATTGTTCACATTCAGAACTATTAAGAGAATGTCTATTGTAAATATTATCCTTTTTAACGTGCCAGTTTGCCTCTCAATACCAGGGGTGATGATTCCTAGTTCCTCATCCTGTGCTAATAACCGATCCATTCGTGGTGATGATAAATTGCAATTATTTCGCCTACATGCCCTTATTACTGTGCAAACCTCCCTCCTATTTATTTTCAGGTAGTGACAATTGCCTGGACAACACAGACGAGATCATATCATTGCCACTTACCAGCGTCAAATAATGTTTAAAATATGTCTCGTAGAATCAACAGAATCCTAAAAATAAAAATTTAGGACGTCCTCAATAGAAATTCAACACAAAGGTGCTTTGTGAAAAAGGAAAGAGAGCCCCAATATGAGTGACTAGACCCTTTAGGGACAGATCAACAACGCTTTGTGCCCTGAGGATGTTCCCCTCGTGCTCCACGACAGTCACCCAAATAGGCAGAGAGTGAGTTGGGTATACTCCGAAGATTCAGACATCTACAGAAAAGGGCATAAACCTACTGAAATTTATGTTAAATTACTTCGCTTCTCCTTCGATTGCCTTGGAAAATACGCATTAGGGGTGGTGCCAGGCATCCCACCTTGGAGTTACAGAAATCCCACCTGGGGATTCAGAGATGTTTCTCATATTTGTGCATAGGGGAAATCACAGAGAATTGAGCTCATGTTGGTTTAACCAACGCTTGGAGAACCTTGGCAGTATTAATGATAATTTGGAGTTCTATCTGTCAACTCACGCTGGTATTCCTGCTAGCTATCTACTTTTATTATTTCTATTTCATTAACATTTTTTAATGTTTATTTATTTACTTTTGAGAGAGATAGAGAGTGCGAGCAGGGGAGGGGCAGAGAGAGAGGGACCCAGAGAATCCCAAGCAAGGTCCTAGTCAGCCCTTCTCAGCCCAGAGCCTGACACAGAGGGGAGGGGAGACCCAGGTACCCCTATTTTATTAACATTTAATGAACACTTTAAGATAAAGGCATCTAGATCTATAATGGTTATTAATCCAAGCTGTTAGATTTTGATATTATCTTAGAGAAATAATTACAATTTGTTTTTAAAATTAAAAAAAAAATCCTTAGATATTTAGGTCTCTACTAAGAAAAATTGATCCCAGGATTTTGTAATATCTTTAGCTTTTGTGTGTATAAATACAATTTAATTCAAGAAATAAAAGATCATTATTTGATTTGTTTGCAAAATGCATAAAAGAAGGGAGTACCATTAGGACATTATCAAGACAAAATAAGAACCAAGGCAATCTTTTTGATGAATATAAATAAAAGTATAAGCCCTCCAACTTTTGGGCAGATTCTGTTTTTGTAAGCAGATAAAACCCACGGAATTTACAGGCTACCAGATGCTCCTCAAAGCATTATTGGGTAATTCCAGATCTTTTCAGGAAATTGAGGATTTTGATTACCAACCCTTTTCCTATCCAATGTTAGATAGATAGATAGATAGATAGATGATAGATAAAGGGAGCTGGAGGAAGGGAGGAAGGCAAAAGGAAGGAAGGAAGGAAGGAAGGAAGGAAGGAAGGAAGGAAAGAAAGAGAAAAGAAAAACGAAAGGAAAACAAGGAAGGAAAGAAAGAAAGAAGAAAAAGAAAGAAAGAAAGAAAGAAAGAACGAGAAAAGAAGAAAGATGTGCATATGTATTTGTGTGTGTGAATGTATGTGCGTATATACATATATGTGCATATACATGTGTGCATATACATGTGCACACACACACACACACACACACACACACACATAATTTCCCCTCCATCTCAGCAACTTGGGAAAGGGGGCAAGGAGGGGGAAAGACAAGTACTTTGCAAAATAATTGGCTCAATGAAATTTTTGTGATTACCTTTTAATGATGGTTCCTTCTAGTGTTCTCCATGCATTCCAACCCACAGTCCTTCCACCCTATTTCAGAAAGCCATCCAAAATAACAATAAATAAAGCCTCCCTATATTTATGGCTAACACCCTTAATTCTCCTAATTCTGGGCTTCACTGTCTTTCAGTAAGAAGGTGGGACCTCCTAATGTCATCAACTCTGAGACAGTACTTAGGTTTGAAACCATAGATGGGGAGGAGTGAAAAGTTAGCTCCTATGTTTCGGCTGCCTAATCTTCGAGTGACACAGAATACCCAGGCCTCTCCGTGCCCCAGTGGGAGGGTGGGAGGGAGCCCAAGGAGAAGACATGCCCCTGACCCTCTCCCATAAGCCCCCAGCCTGAGGTAGGCAAGGGTGGAGAGCAGGTTTCAGGCACTGGCATCCTGATATAAAACCGTATGAAATATTTATCGCGTTTTTATGCTGCCGTTCTGGGTAGTGAGGAAGTAACCTCAAGCAGTACACAATCCAAGGAGAGACACACATAAAATATTTAACTTTTTTTTAAAACTAAGATTTTAACCATAAAGAAAGAAAAAAAAGTTTTTAAGGGAACTTTTCTAATGCCAGTCACAGCTCCCTTATTTCTTCTGGCTGATTCTGGCTTACTTTTTTAGCTAGTGCTTACTTTTCTAGCTAGTGCTTCTGAAACGCCTATACCTGGAATAACCCCGTGAGGCTCCAGGGGGCCGTGAGCCAACGGGAGGTGCAGATTTCTTCCTTGCAGTCAGAGGGATCCTTCGAAAGCTCCATCATCCTGATCAAATCACCCCCTGCTTACATCTTTATGGCTCTGTTCCACCCACAGGATAAAAATCTGAACTCTTGTCAACCTGGCCTAGAAGACCCTGGGTGATGGACCCAGGTCACCTCTCAAGACTGCAGTCTCACCGCGGATTGTCCATTCTGAGCCACGCAAAGCTTCTCGCAGATCTCCCAAACCCCAAGCTCTCTGCACTGTGTCCCGAGCCCTCCTCTCTGCTAGGAGAGTTGCTTCGGCACCAATCGCGCCTCTGCATCGTCTGAGGCCACAGACCCGTGGGACCTGCAGCTCTCAGGTGTAGCACCTATCACCTGACCTAATGGCCTGTTTGCTTGCCTCTCTCCCTCCAACTGGCACCCCTGAGGGCCAAGGCTTGCTGCCGCTCTGGTGAACAGCCCCCATGCCCCACCCCCCCAGCAGGGAATCAGCACTGAACCTGCATTTGGCAAGCGCTGGCTGAGCTGAAGCAAGGAATTCGTGGTCTCGCATACATTCCCACCAGACGGCAGACGATCTCAGGTAGTAGAAAATGGCACTGGGTGTGGAATCAGGAGACCCCAGGCCTCATCTCATCCTGCTCATATGCTTGTGATTAACTCATGGGTGCCAACCTCCCCAAATCCCATTTCCCCACAGGCAAGGCAACACAGTGAAATGAATAAATGGGAAAGCACTTTAGATCTGTAACAGATTACAGGCATGTGATTTCTGCAGATGAGAACCCTGTCAGACCAAAGGCTAGGCTCTGTCTTCTCTCCAAGGCTGAGGTAGTCCCAGGGGGTTATGTCAGTGGTTCTAACCCCTCCTGCCTAGAACTATTAGGGAGCATGGCATTCTTGTCGCTCTCAGATCCCTTGTAGGGTATATAAAAATAGAAGGAGAAATAGTTGCGGCTTATTTAAAGGGGGAAATATAGCATTGGCTTCCTGGAAGATGAATGAACAGAGCATAAGTCCCATTCACCCCATCCATCGCATACCTTTTAGGCCAGAAAGCTTGGAGCTCTGGAGCCAGGAGCTGTGGTGAGTTTCCTTCAGCCTCGGCATTGTTTATTCGATGGATGATTCCTTTATTCAGATAGAAGTCATATAGGCCTAGTCAATAAAGATTTACAATGGTTTGAAATCCCCTTATGGATTTGAGTGGGATTGGAAAAGCAGTGAGAACAGGACCAAGAGATATCTTTGCTTGACTTTGGGATACAGATTGGCCTAGGTCTGCGGATACAGGCCAAGACGGTGGTCATGCTATATATCCTCAGCAGGGAGAAGAAAACAGTGACTCCTCACGTACATTTAGGCATAGCAAGGACAAGTAAGAAACAATCTAGCTTCGGGTGAAAATTGGGAGAGAAACCATCTCGGTGTCTTTCTACTTCGCATGAGTCTCTAACCTGATCAGCACAACCAATGCATGTTCCTCTTACAAGACTGGAACTGACACCTTTGGCTACAAAGTACCTCAGGCAGTTTGCCAACGAAATCTGCTTTCCACTAGCCCAATCTGGGTCTTGGGGAAACTTGTCCACTTGGGTGAGTCTCAGTGAAAAAGAAACCCTGTTACATACTAAGTCATCAGTACATTATATAACTGGGTTCTCAATTCCTAGGGCACCCCGACAGCAGCTCATACCAAGGGACAAAATGCACCGTGAATCTTCACTGTCATGCGAGAATTTCTAGGTTCAGATGACCTTGATTGCCACGTAAACCCGCCTTGGAAGAGAACTGACTCCAGAAGCACCCATCCGCCCAAGGCTTGCTGACAGAAAATCTTACATTTCTCTTCGATCAGGGCACTCTCACTCATGCAACTCTAGGTAAGCACCGTCACTCTCCACCCTAAACTTATCCCTCGGAGCCTCAAAATCGTCATTTTGTATGATTAAGTCTTGACGAAATCTATATTGCCAAATATGTTGCTAGGCTTTTCCTTTCAAATGGGACATGTTTGTGAGCCCTCAGATTCTCCGATGATACCCCTTTCTAGCCTCCTCATAGGTGAGGCAGCCCTCAGCCAGGCAAAGGCGCAGGAGCTGGGGTGGGTGGGGGACGGGCCCCACGGTAGACGGCATGGTGCTCCACGGCCGTCCTCTGCCACAGCCCAGAGCCTCCACTGGTCCCGGAGTGAAAGCCCAGGACACCCGAGGGAAGACATTCTTCCCAAAATTAAGAACTCAGTTCTGTGCAGCTGGCAACAAAGCCGCCCTAATCACCAGATCATAGTCTGAGTATAAACACCCTCTCAGACTCTGGGATGAGAACTTTTCATCCCTCCCTAACCGAGAAGGCATATCACGTGCACCAAGCTCTGAGGCGGAAATGATGGCAACTCGTTTGAAAGGAGAAAGTAAGGTAAAACGCTCCTCTTTTCCTTCTCTTGGTTTCCTTTCTCTTTTCCATTTTCCCTCCTTCCCTCCTCTCATCTCTTCTCACTGTTCCTCTTTTCCTTCCTTCTTTTCTCTCTTCCTTCTCATTTCTCTTTTTCCTTTAGGCAGCGACGGACTCCGGTAAAATTGGATTTTTCGGCTAAATATGTAAAATGATCTAATGCAACTGCTCTGATGAAGGCAGTGAGGGGCACCTGTTCAGGCTCCTTCGCTTCCCGTTCCTCCCGCTGCAGGGTGCTCCCCACACCCGCACACATGTGTAGACGTGCACACACCCACGCGGACACACTGCTGCACACACGTGTTCGTGCACACCTGCTCACACGCCTGTGCACACGTGAGCACGAGCCCGGACAGCCACACACCTGTACGTGCACGTGCACACACCCATGCGGACACACTCCTGCACACACGTGTGGACATGCCCACATACCCAGACACACGCGTGCACAAGCCCACGCAGACACACACGTGCACACAGGTGGGCAAGCTCGCACACCTGTACACACATGTGCCAACCCACATAGACACATACATGTGTGCACACCCACGTGAACACACACACACACACACATTCACACTGCACAGTGGGCCCTGCAGCTCCTGAAGGCCCGAAGGTTCCCTGAGGTCTACTCCGGAAAACCACTGTTTCAGCACATTCTGGAAACACCAGGCAGGGTCATACCTACTGGAATCTTGGGATAAAAATTTTGAATGAACTTGCTTCAAGCCGGATCGCCTGCCCTCCATTCGCGAAATCCACTCTCCCCTTAAACTCGAGAAGCCAGATCTCCACGCAGCCATGTGGGGTAGCTGGAGCCACAGCCTCTGCTCCCAGGTCCCATGGACAGGCAGGCCTTGCACGTGGGCACGCAGCTGTGCACGCACAGGCAAGGGCTCACCCTTGTGACCGTTTCCGGGAGTTAGCGGGTTGACCCGGGTGGCTGAGGAGACCTGGTGGGGTCTACTGTAGAATTAGGTATGACCTTTCTCCTGTCTTCTCTGACCTGCCCTCTGTGGCCCCGAGCTGGGCAAGATGTTCATCGTGGCAGCACCCCGGGACCCCACCAGGACCCTGCCACGCAGAAAAACTGAGTCCCCTACTGGTGTTTAAAAGCTCCAGCGACAGTTAACTTAGTATTAAAAATGCCTCATGTAGCATACCATACGCTGGCTTCCCTGGAAAAGCTCATAAGGTTCGGCCCCTTTCCTTCCTCCACAGCAGAGCGAGCTCTATGGGGACCATCTTCGACACTCTGGTCTCAAGCGCAGGCAACAGGTGGCCTGATGCCGAAAGGGGAGCTGAATCCTTGTCCAGTAGGCCATGTTCAAAAACAATTTTCAGGGTTTGCAGAAAAGTGACTTAAGGTCTTGTTTTCATTTCCCAAGCGTATAGAGCTCTAGACCCGACCTAGCTGAAGGCGTGACCATCATGAAGTAAAGATAAAATTTGTGATTATGACTGAGACAGAGGTGGCATAACGGGTCACCCCAACGGTATCCAGCCCAACCGACGTCATTAATAGCTCCTACACCAGCATTGCCTGAGTCCCCACGCTTCCAAAAAGCAGTAGCAACTACCAATCTGTCTGGTTTCCTCCACTCCCAGCTTTAGACTACCCATTTCCCTAGTTCGCCAAAAGACACCATCCCTCTGTCCAACTCAGGTTGCGAATCTCAGATGGCACAACCCGGTGATAAGGAATGTGGGTTGGAGTATGGCCAGGGACAGAGTGGAGCCAGGAAGCAAGGAGACTCCTGGAAAACTCTGCAGGACATTCTTGTTGGTGTTTATTCTGGAGGTGAGGGAGGGGACGGAGGAGGAATGGCCTGGGGAGAAGGGGAGAAGGCCGAGGAGAGTGAAGTAAGCATTTACATAAAAAGAGAGTGTTTTCTGTTTCTTACTGCCCAGCTGACATTTAAGAGATAAAATGTAAGAAATAATCAGCGTTTACTTCTTGACTGTGACAAGCATTTTCTGAAGGCCTGCGATGTATGCTGTGGTATAAATATTTTCAAAACTATCCAAGAACCATGAGAGGCACAGGACCACCAGGTAGAGTTGTAACTGCGCCCTGCGGGGCCTCAGGTGGCTGGTCTGGGTTTTGAAGAATGGGTTCATCAGGGAGGCCAGAGGGCGGGGAGTTTTGTGCACGAAAGAACACCATGCATTTGGGGAACGTGTTTGGAATATTTGCAGCGTAACATTCAGGGATGAGGGCAGTGGCAGAAAATATAACTGCAGAGGTGAGAAAGGCTCTATAATCCTGCTGAGGAATTTGAACTCATCATGAATAAAGTGGGCCTAATGATGCAGTGCACAATTTAGACATGTAATTTTTGATGACTACATAGTAAACATATGAGTGGGAGCAGCCCGTGCGAAGAAGGCCATTGAGAAGGCAGCCGGGGACGTTCCTACAAGGAATGATAAGGGCCTGAATCTAAGGCAATAGCAAGGTGCACGGGAAGGGTTATATCTCAGGAGAGAATCTTGGGAGGGAGAAATGAGAGACTGTAGGACTCGATGAATGGGAGGCTTACAGTGGAGGGGAAGTCAGGAGTGATGGCAAAGCATGCGACTCAATCAGCCAATGGTGTTTTCTCTTCCAAGGCCTGAGGAAAGGGGACCTGAGGGAGCCCCGTCCCCATTCGTAGATTTTTGAAAAGGATCCTTGTAGGTCACTCCCCTTGCTCCCCCTTCCAGAAAGATATAAAACCTTGCCAGAACTCTCAAGAGATTCATGATCTTATTCATTCATTATCTTATTTCCATGTGGGAAGCCAATTGAGGCTGGAAATTAGCTTTAGTCATATCAGATGAGAAGGGCCAGCTGGTGAGCTATATGGTACTGGCTCAGCCTTCTTCAGCCTGTCATTTCGTTTATGAGATGGGGGAAACAAACCAGAATCTTTTTCTGCTTGAAACAAATGCTAGCTCTTCTCCTGGAGATAGCTGATCAATAAACATTTAAAGATCGAGGCCTTGTTCCCATCAGTGTTGTAGCATCAGTAAACCTGGCGTTCAGAAGGGACAGGGCCCTTCCTTCTCTGGGGGGCTGGGAGCCCATATTTTCCAGTAATGCAGCCCCATGCAGTGGAATGCGTCCCTTTTTTTTGGTTTAATTGTATTCTTTGGCCAAGAAATCCCACATTTGGCTTGGTATAGTCCTGGCCCATGACCAATTACTAATGGATAGTCCTGTGGCTGTGAGCCCATCATTGGCTGGTATGACTAGTCAAATTTTTAAGAGTTGACTTCAAATAGGTAGATGGGGATGTTGGGACTTGGGGGGTACAGACCAAGCCAAGTATAATGAGCTATTTCTGCAATAGCAGAAATGCTATTTTAGGTAGTTTTGAAAATCTTTAAGTCACTGGTTTGTAAAAATTCTATTAGTCCCTCAACTGTTCCATTTACCACAAACTTTTACATCTAATAAAACCATCTTCCCCATTTAAAAAGCATTCTAACCTCTTTCTAGTTCATTATGCAACTCTGGGCGAATAGAACAGAAACATCTGTCTTCAGTAGTTGTGCTGAGTTACTCTACAAGTGTAACTTTTCCATCAAAATAAAAGGAAATAGAATCTAGAACAATTCTTTCAAATCTGCTACCTGATTTTTATTGCAGTTAGTCTGGGTATATTTTAATGGCGGGAGCATATTTATTTTTATCCATTGCACTGTAATTTTCAGTTATTTGAAAAAAAAAAAAAAGAGCTTCTATATTTAAATTGATGCAGAAGTCATGGCCCGCTACGGTTTTGTGTTTCCATCAGCAAAGCGTAATTTAGATGACCATACATGTTTGTGAGAGCCTCTTAGATAAATAAATCCCCTTCTCTTAAGAGTTCTGATGTTTTGGGGGCACCTGGGTGGTTCAGTCAGTTAAGCATCTGACTTTGGCTGGAGTCATGATCTCGCAGTTCATGAGTTTGAGTCCCGTCTCGGGCTTTGGGCTGACGGCTCAGAGCTGGAGCCTGTTTCGGATCCTGTGTCTCCCTCTCCCTCTCTCTGCCCCTCTCCCACTCATACTCAGTCTCTCTCTCTCCCTCTCTCTCTCTCTCTCAAAAATAAATACACATTAAAGAGTTCTGATGTTTTTGAAACTGAACAAATCTACCACATTGTGTTACACAACCTGCTTAGGATTAATAGGTTTATCAAATAAAAATATGGGATGTCCAATTAAATGTGAGTTTCAGATAAATAACATTATATCATTTTTTAGTGTCACTGTGTTCTGAGTATATTCGGGATATACTTACACTAAAAAATAATACTTACTATTTATCTGATATTCACACTGGATGTCCCCATCTTAACTGAAAAACCTAAACCTTCTATAAACTGAAGGTTTACATACAAACCTAATAACCTTGGATTCCTTGACATTTCGTGTCTTTTGCTTAAGACAATTTCAACCATTGGAATATTTTCTTTTGAAAAATAACCCCTCTGTGTGTGTATTTAGAGAGTGCTTTTGACAGGAAACTGTCATGCTACAGTCTTAGGAACTGAGCATATAGACTGTCTTTAAGGGATAAATGCCTGGGGAAAAAAAACTGTAAAGGAAAACAAGAGTTTTGGGGGACATGTGGAAAGATGGTTCCCTCTCCATTTCACTCACAACGCGTGGAACAGTTTGGGGATCCAATATTCTGGGTCACCAGGGAGGTTAGGTTTGGATTTTCACAAGCATTCAAATATTCAGGCATTATTTCACACAATTCTTAGGCGAGGAAGATCCTAGCTGGGTCTACAGCTGGGACTGTAATGTGCTCGAAATACGGGCTTTTTGTAGCCATTTCCCTAAATTGCATTTGACAGAGACAAAGGATTCCACTTATATTCCAATGAAAATTGCTTTAGTATTAGACAGACCCTCTTAAGCATGTGTCACTTCGCAAGGGGAAGCTAAGGAGAGCACTTAGCATTCTTTTCATGGGTTTCCACATAGAAAAAGCCTCTTCTTTTTTTTCACTTCTAAGTTCCTTTGGAAAGTTGCTGACCTTAATTTCCCCTTCTCTTCCAGGATGAGAAGATTAAGAAAGAAACTCCACAGTGCATAAGGCCATGTAAAGATCTAGGACAGCCCAATTAATAAAGGTATTATATGGCATCCATATTCATCCAACCCCAAATTTGCTACAACCCTAGGATGCCTTCTAGGCCTGCACATGCAGACCTTGAAGACAGAGAACAACCCTATGCTTTGATAGGTGAGGAAACAAATGCCCAAAGATGGACACGCCTTGCCCAAAGTCACACAAATAAAAGATACAGTTGTATCTCACACTCAGGTTTCCCAAATGTGAAACCCACATTTATTCGCCCACAATTTTTGCCCACAATTATTTCTATAATCTGTCAATTTATATCTATAGGTGAAAAACCTTTCTGGTATATTGCTGCTTAAAAACAAAAGCCAGTATACGTACATTCATAGCATAGCAGCATTATTCTTAATAGTCAAGAGGCCCACGATTCTGTAGACAGGTGAATGGATAAACAAAATACGGTCTATCTACAAACAAGGGAATACTATTTAGCCTTCAAAAGGAATGCATTTCTTTTCTTTTCTTTTCTTTTTAATGTTTATTTATTTATTTTTGAGAGAGAGAAAGAGTAGGAGCAGGGCAGAGGCAGAGAGAGAGGGAGAGAAAGACTCCTAAGCAGGGTCCGTGCCGGCGGCACAGAACCGGATGCAGGGCTGGAACCCACCAACCATGGGATCATGACCTGAGCCGAAATCAAGTGTCAGAGGCTTAACCAACTGAGCCACCCAGGGGCCCCAGGAATGCATTTCTGATACCTGCTGCAACACGGAGTACGCGAGCTAAGTGAAATAGAGGTCAGTCACAAAAGGACAAATATTTTGCGATTCCACTTCCATGAGGGACCTCAAGGGGTGAAATTCATAGAAACAGAAAGTAGAATGGCGGTGGCCAGTGGGTGGGGCAGGGGGAACGGGAAGTGCTTGGTTAACGGGTCCAGGGTTTCAGTCCTCGCGGGACGGAAAGTGTTCTGGAGATTGGTTGTCAATAATGCGCACGTGCTGACGCTACTGACCTATGCACTTAAGATGGTTAATATGGTAAATTCTATGTTATGTATTTTTTTACCACAATAAAAAATAAGAGGGTATTATGCCAAGCAAAATAAGTCAATCAGAGAAAGACAGATATCATATGATTTCACTCATATGTGGAATTTGAGAAACACAACAGGTGAACATAGGGGAAGAGAAGGGGAAAAAAAGATAAAAACAGAGAGGGAGGCAAACCATAAGAGACTCTTAAATTACAGAGAACAAACTAAGGGTTGCTGGAGGGGAGGTGGGTGGGGAGATTGGTTTAAATGGTGACGGGCATTAAGGAAGGCACTTGTTGGGATGAGCACTGGGTGTCATATGTGGGGGGATGAATCACTGGGTTCTACTCCTGAAGCCAAGACTATGTTGTATGCTAACTAATGCAAATTTAAATAATTTTTTTTAAAGTCTCACCAGAAAAGAGAAATCTGATTTTGTGAGATTCTACGGTGCTCACTCCAAGTGCTTTGCCAATAACAATTGAGTTTAAAACCAAAAGCAGACCTTAAGCCTTCAACTATATAAAGGATATAAAAGTAGTTTTAAAAAAATCTGTGTCTAGAGCAGACTTTGGTGACCTTTAGAAGAAAGGATGCAATGCTTTTCAGGTGGCCTGGGGCAGGTAGGACAGAGAGCTGTGGGGAAGGGGTCCTGTCCTAGAGTCCCTTCCAGCACTCGGCCATTCCATTCAGGAGATTCACCTTAAAAATACAAATAGCTCCAGGGGCACTTGGGTGGCTCAGTCGGCTAAGTGTCAGGCTTCAGCTCAGGTCATGATCCCACAGTCCGTGGGCTCCAGCCGTGCGTCGGGCTCTGTGCTGACAGCTCAGAGCCTGGAGCCTGCTTCCGATTCTGTGTCTCCCTCTGTCTCTGCCCTTCCCCCACTCATGCTCTATCTCTCTCCATCTCTCAAAAATGAATAAACATTTGAAAAAAAAATTTTTTTAATGCCAATAGCTCCAGAACAGTCATATCCCAAAGCCCTCAATGCAACACATTGGTCTTCTTTTCTGGGCTTCCCCAACTGGTGTTCACCTTCCCGTTCATTCTCTGCACTGGACACCCCCTGCTTTTAACTTCCGTAGCACCGCACACTCTCCCCGCAAAGCCCTTAGCGAAGGATGTGCTCTAAGTGCTCTGGTTATTTGCTCAGTACCTGTCCACCACCCCACCCGCCGACCCCCAGCTCCCTGAAGACAGGCATGGTTCCTCCTCTGTTCCTATGACTCAGCATCTCGCATAGTGTTTAGTACAGAGCAGGCTCACACTAAATAATTTTAAGTGTCTGGGTCGATCCACAAGCAGCTTGGAAGACCAAGGGGCCTGCGAAGTTCACCTAGGCGGTGGCTACGTGAGGTTGCTAAAGCAATCACCAAAGCCCTCCCTGCCATCTGCTCAGCGGTTATAAAAAGGACTGTTCTACCCAGGCTCCCATTGAAGTACGATGTGAAGGAGGCACTGACGATGCAAAATAAACCTAAGGATCCAATTTCCGACTTTTAAGGTGAAGTAGGTAAAAACCAACAAAGATGTCTTTTTAATCCTTCAGTTTTCAATCCTATTTAATCATTGCACGTAAGACACTGCAAACTGTGTGATGCTTAATGAGAACTAGCATTGCATGTACAAAATAGGAACCACCATACCTTTCTGCCAGTATTTTAACAGAATATAACCCGTGCGTGGATGAATGTACATATTTCCAAGACACTTTTTTGCTAATACCCTGAATACTCGGCCTATTAAATACTCTGTTTGCTTCTCTGAGAATTAAAACGTCAAAACAAAAATCCTTTGTGAAATCTCTCTCTGTGATCACCCCTGTCCTGGAGATCTGCCTGCAGAAAGGAAACCTGCCAGGAAAGAGGATGGTGTCGTGCATGTTCCGGGGCTGAGTGTTGAGATTCTGCACCAGCGTTGTAAGTTACGGTATTCTAGATCTGGCGAGCCACCGAAAACTGAACAGAGGCCCGCATTGCAACCCAAATTTATTCACTGATGTCTTCCTCCATCCAAAAGCAAAACAAGCTAATGGCTTATTGTATTACAAGCGATTTTAACAGAAACATTTTCCATTTGGTCATTTTTCTCCCGTGAAAAATCAATTCTAAAGGTCTTGGGCTAAGGTCGAAGGGTTACAAAGCCACTTGAAAAGTCATTTGCTGGTTGCGGAAGCTGGAAGATGGGATTTTTCAAAATATATATTCACCAGAAACTGGGAAATGTTTAATTCTCTATTTTCTTCTTTTCTGTAGAATAACATATCCATAAGGTTAACAAAAATTGACGTGAACCTGGGGCACTTGGGTGAGTCAGTCGTTTGAACGTCCGATTCTTGATTTCTGCTCAGGTCATGAGCTCACGGTTCATGGGATGAGTCCCATGTTGTAAGTGCAGAGCCTGCTTGGGATTCTCTCTTCTCTCTGTCTCTCTGTCTGTCTGTCTCTCTTCCTCTCAAAATAAATAAATAAACTTAAAACTTTTTATTTAAACTGACTTGAACCTAAAGTTCCCCTGAGGTGTAGGAAACTGCCAATGAGGATTTAACCAACCAACCTTTCTTTCACAGGCAATACCTCACTTCAAGGCTATGATGACATTTTAGATCAATTTCTGACTGGATTAAAAAAAAAAAAAAGGTGGATTTTCATTATCAAATGGTTTCAACCCTGATGGACATTTGGTGTTTCTCTCAAGAATTCAAAAATACTTCCTCTCTATGGGCTTTCTGTTTCTGCTCTTTTCCATTACTACATGCTTCCATTCAGACTATGTGTCACCATGAGACCCCAGGTGGGAGAACTTGTACTTTGAATTAAACTTGAGAATAAAATTGGTGGTGCCTTGCCTGGAATATCACAATTTGATAGCATAATGTAAAACTTCCCAGTCTGGTATTTAAGAGATGAAAGCTAACATCTGCTCTCCTTGGGGTCTAAGCTAATTACTCTTTACTCAGCAAAACTACCTTTTCATTCCTTCTCCCAGATAGCTAGTTTTTATAACTAACAAGGAATACTCATAGCAATATTTGTAAGGCAACAATTTCTTGATTGATGCTAATGATTTCCAGATGTCCTAGTGTCTCCTCTCTTCTTGATGTAGCATTTTAATATTTCCTTCAGCGTATTTAGGTTTTTACAACCTAAATTCTTCCATCATGAACGATCACAAAATTTGAAATTAAAAATTAGGGTTGAGCTCAAGTATTGGCATCTAAGCTGAAGTTGGACGGCAGGAATGCAATATGTAGTTATACAACTCATATCAAAGTGAAACATGGAATAAAATAACACAGAAATAATCTGTATGAAAGAAAGTTTTCCCTTGAATACAGTACGGCAGTTTTTCAAAAAATTAAAAACAGAATTACCATATGATTCAGCAAGTCCGCTTCTGGATATATAGCCAAAAGAATTAAAAGTAGGGTCTCAAAGAGATATCTGCACACGCATTTCCAATACAGCATTATTCACAGTAGTCAAGACGTGAAAGCAACCAAAGTGTCCATCAAGAAATGAATGGATAAACAAAATGTGGTGTGGCATATGTTAGGATTGCCCTCCTTTTAAGGCTATATAATATTCCATTGTATATACATACACAATATATATATACACACATTATATATATATATATATACACACATTATATATATATATATACACATTATATATATATATATACATTATATATATATATATACATTATATATATATATACACATACACAATGGAATATTATTCATACATACACTATATATATATATACACACTATATATATACTGTTAGTGTGTATACATATATATATATATGTTTATAGTATATATATGTATATAATGAAATATTATTCAGCCTTAAAAGGAGGGAAATCCTAACATATGCCACAACATGGATGAGCCTTAGAGACATTATGCTAAGTGAAATAAGCCAGTCACAGGGCAAACACTGTATGATTCCATTTATAGGAGCGACCTGGGATAATCAAATTCATAGACAGAAAGTAGAATGGTGGATGGGGCATCGGGGTGGCTCAGTCGTTTGAGCATTCGACTTCAGCTCAGGTCATGATCTCACAGTTCGTGAGTTCGAGCCTTGTGTCGGGCTCTGGGCTGACAGCTCAGAGCCTGGAGCCTGCTTTGGATTCTGTGTCTTCCTCTCTCTCTGCCCCTCCTCCACTTGCTCTCTCTCTCTCTCTCGAAAGTAAATAATAAAACATTTAAAAATTTAAAAAAAAGAAAAAGAAAGAAGAATGGTGGTTGCCAGGGGCTGGGGAAGGAGAGGAATGAGGATTTGTTCAATGGGTATAGAGTCTCAATTTTGCAAAATGAAAAGAGTCTGGAGATGGATGGTGGTGATGGCTGCACAACAGTGTAAATGCATATAATACCACCCAACTTACACATTTAGAAATGGTTCTGATGGTATATTGCCTTATTCTGATGGATGAAATGATACTGTACCAAGGGGACATGCCTGCAGGGTGTCTGGGTTGGAAGCAGAAGGCTAGTGGAGGAAGAGGGAGGGCCGGTTTAGCCTGGGTCAGGGGATGACATATCTGTGTCCTCGGCCAGGAAGGTCAGCCCCGCCCCAGTCACAGAGTTCAAACACAGGACTGGCAAACTTAACAGTGACACAAACCAGTGTCAACATATAAGGGGACAGGGAGGAGCTGTGGGACACAGTAGCAGAAGTCTTGAGATAATAGACAACCCCAAAGGTTGGCAGGGGGCGCAAGGACTGTGGCTCTGGGGTCTGCAAGCAGTGGCTAGCTCAAGTATGAACCTCTAGGAAGGGACCAGGAAGAGGAAGTACGATTATCAGAGCCCATCCCAGCTAGCGGGGATTAGCAGAGAGCTGTAGTCCCCCAACAGGAGCTGCATAAAAACCAAGATCCACAACAGAAGTTCAGTTAATATTTCGAGTATTCACTCTCTGCTTTATATTCTTTAGTTTACTTAATCCCTCACACCATTAATAATAGCTATCACTTATGTCGTACCTAGCATGTGGCATGCATAGTTAACAGTTTTCCAAGGATTGGCTCATTTAATACTCACACGACCTGTGAGGTAAGTCCTTTTAATACCATTTTACAAAGAAGGAAACCGAAGCAGAGAAGACCACGGTCCCGGAGGCCAGGAATAGGAACATGACTGTCTGCATCGCAGATAGAGAGACAGAGTGCCGAAGAGGTTGCGTAAATTGCCCAGGTCACACAGGAACAAAAAGAGCTGAGCTTTAAAGCTGGGATTCTGAATTCCAGAGCCTGGATTGTGATCACTGGCCTATGCTGGCTTGTGGGCAAACTGCAAGGAGGCTCAGACAATGGCCACAGCTCAGGGCACACAGAGTCCCTCCAGGGCTGCCCCAGCACTGGGCTGACGGGTCCAGAACACATGCGAGGCTCGCCATTGCCCCCTTCCTCTCCTCTCTCACCCAGCCTCTGGTGACTTAGAGAGAGGGAGAGAACTGGCCTGATTGGGACAGGACTGACTCAGCATCTGGACAGGCTGAGCACCAGGTGGGGGTGGCGGAATGGAAACTCACCGTCACTGCTTGCACACGCAGAAAGAAACGTTGTGCACGTGTTCTTGGTAGATAACAGCATTAACTAGCAGTAGCAACAACATGAATTATAGATTTTACTTTATTTTGATTCCCTTTTCCATTTAACATTGGATTCCCTCCGGTCTAGGAATGGTTGTCGTTCCAGAAAAAGGATGCCCTTGAAGCTGGCAGTGTTATCAGTTTCACTCCATTTATAAACTGTCCAACGTTAGGCACATATTCATCCAGTTCACTTCAGAGCATGAATACAGATGATAGAATATGCTAAATATTACTACGAAATCACTGCTTTCACATGTTTATTTCTTTTGAGAGAAAGAGCGAGAGCGAGAATCCCAAGCGGGCTTTATGCTGCCAGTGCAGAGCCCAACGCAGGGCTTGGGGCTCGATCTCATGAGATCGTGACCTGAGCCGAAGTCAAGAGTTAGATGCTTAACAGACGCCCCTGAAGTCATTAACACTCCATCATGTGTTTCTGAGCCAAATGAAAAAAATCTCTGGATCTGGATTTTTTGGCTTATCCCTTGTGATGACGCCTCACTCAGATCATTGCCATAGAATACAAGAGAAAGGAAAGCATTAATGATAAGCAGATAATGCCTGGTCAGTGTAAAAACGACGAGCTATTCCTCACTTCCCTTATCTGTCATTCTAAGGGCTGTGGGGTCAAATCCCCGAGAACATGTGATCTAACCCCTCTAAGATTGTGGTTACAATTCAGTTTAAATAGAATGAGCTCAATATAGCGAATTTTATCCATGTTTAACATTTGGGAGGAAAATGCATTTTTAGTGGGCAACATATAGCAGTTAAAACTACCTGATTTTGGGGCGCCTGGGTGGCGCAGTCGGTTAAGCGTCCGACTTCAGCCAGGTCACGATCTCGCGGTCCGTGAGTTCGAGCCCCGCGTCGGGCTCTGGGCTGATGGCTCGGAGCCTGGAGCCTGTTTCCGATTCTGTGTCTCCCTCTCTCTCTGCCCCTCCCCCGTTCATGCTCTGTCTCTCTCTGTCCCAAAAAAAATAAATAAAAAAACGTTGAAAAAAAAAAAAACTACCTGATTTTGCTTCCCTATATCATGAGTACTGATTTAAAACTAGAAACGCCTCACAAACATCATAATAACATTAATGTCATTTTGATTTTGAAGGCCAGTATCTTATACTTTTTCACTGTGCAATTAGAATCAAACTCATGGCCCAGGTGCCTGGGTGGCTCAGTCAGTTAAGTATTGACTCTTGATTTCGGCTCAGGTCATGATCCCAGGATCATGACATCGGGACTCCACTGAGTGTGGAGCCTGCTTAAGATTCTCTCTCTCTCGGGGCGCCTGGGTGGCGCAGTTGGTTAAGCGTCCGACTTCAGCCAGGTCACGATCTCGCGGTCCGTGAGTTCGAGCCCCGCGTAGGGCTCTGGGTTGATGGCTCGGAGCCTGGAGCCTGTTTCCGATTCTGTGTCTCCCTCTCTCTCTGCCCCTCCCCCGTTCATGCTCTGTCTCTCTCTGTCCCAAAAATAAATAAAAAACGTTGAAAAAATTAAAAAAAAAAAGATTCTCTCTCTCTCTACCTCTATTCCTCTCTCTCCCTCTGCCCCTCTCCCTGCTCACACATGCTCACTCTCTCTCTCTCTCTCAAAAATAAAGAAAGAAAAGAAAAAATCTGAAAAAAAAAAAAGAATCAAACTCATGGCCTGAAAGACACTAATTCAGCTTTACAAAGTTGTAAGGAGATTTTGATAGAAGTTGATATGATATGTCTCAGCATTAGTACTCTATTTCCCCCGATAACAAATTTACCCGACACTCTTCACACTGGAAAATGTAAGACGGCTGGGGAAAAGTTGCAGGCTGAGAAAAAAACTATAAGGTAAGATTTTTCCAATATTGTAAAATATTTGAAACCTGTATCATTCTACAGTTATGAAGTTTCTGGGAATTACCCATGTCTCTGATCTTTTCAGTGATCTTAGCTTTAGAATATTTTCCAGATACTCCACATTGAAAATTTAATTTCTGAAGCACTGAATGAATATAAAAGATCTTAGTCTTTGATATCATCAGAACAGAGCTTTTTCAGGCACAATCATTAGCATTGATGACTTTGTTATTGTCACTCTAGATTAAGAGTGGTAGGAGTTAAACTTTTTGAACAGAAGGGCATCATTATCGCCCCTAAGAACATCACCTACTTCTCCTCCATTTCTTGGTTTGCACTTGACTCTCTACCAAGGAACCCGTAACTAAATGCACCAACTCAGGTGGCTGGTTCTTGTTTTCAAAAAACTCCCACGAAGAGTGCCATTCTACAGATGTTTAAACTAAAAACGAGATGCGGACTCCAGAGGAAAAAGTTCTATGGGAAACAGGTCAAGAGTTGATGTCGTCTTCATTTTTCACAAGGACCTTTTCTACCTTTACTACTTTTGTCTGACTGTGATTCAGCTCTTAAGAAGTCTATTTTAGCATCTGCCATCATGGCAAGAGCTCTTTCAATAAGCAGAACAGGAACAGCTACAATGGTGACATGATTTCAACCAGAAACTAGATTTGCCTCCAGGGAGTGAAGGCAGCTCTGTGCATATTAAATCCTGTATGTGGTTGAAACCTGCTTCCCATTTACTGGCTTTGAAAGGGAGTAAAATGCATGTTTGGATTTTTAAGGCCTTTATCTGTCATCGGGAGAATATTTTAATGCACCTTATATAATTCTTTGAAAAAATGACACCAAGAATAACCTGTAAAACATATGCTCTTCAATTTGCTCGATTGCATTCAAATTTACCACACAGCATCACTGCGATCTATCTTTTATTCCCCGAAATATTCCCAATTTGACTTCCGTGAGCAGTAAACATTCTCCTTTCTGTCATTTCCTTACTTACAAGCAACGGTTTCTTATTGGGTTGTTATTGCTGAGACTTTTCTTTGCAGTTCCTGAAGGGTGTTCATAGAATCCTCCAGAGGGCCTTTTAAAAATACAGGTGCCGCTCACATAGAGTCAACTGATCTTCGACAAAGGAGCAAAGGCAAAACAATGGAGCAAAGACTATCTTTTCAATAAATGGTGCTCCAGCAATCGGACACTCACATGCAAAAAGACCAGTCTAGGCACAGACCTTACACCCTTGACAAAAATTAATTCAAAATAGATCATTTTACCTACAAGTAAAATGCAGAACTATAAAACTCCTGCACGACAACATAGGAGTATGCCTAGGTGATCTTTGCTGTGGCAATGACTTTTGATGTACAATACTAAAGGCACGCTCCATGAAAGAAATAACTGGTAAGCTGGACTTCATAGAAATTAAAAACTTCTGCTCCCAGTGTTAAGAGAATGTTAAGAGAATGAGAAAACAAGTCACAGACTGGGAGGAAATATCTGTAAAACACACAGCTGATAAAGAATTGTCCCTAAAATATACACAGAACTTTTGAATCTCAGCCATAAGACAAGCAACCCAGTTGGTTTCTTTTAATGGACTGAAGACCTTAATGGATACCTCACCAACGGATATATACAGATGACAAAGAAGCACATGAAAAGGTTTGCCACATCGTATGTCATCAGGGAATCGCAAATTCAGACAATAATGAGACACCACTACACTACCTATTAGAACGGCCAAAACCCACAACACCAACACCACCAAATGCTGGCAAAGATGCGGAACAACAGAAACTCTCCTCTGTTGCTGGTTGGAACGTAAAACGGTACAGACCCTTTGGGTGACAGTTTGGTGGTTCCTTAAAAAACCAAACATACTCTTAGCATATGATCCGGCAATCTCCCTCCTTAGTACTTACCCCGAAGAGTTGAAAACCATGTCCACACAAAAGCCTGTACATGGACATTTATAGCAACTTTATTCATAGTGGCCCAAACTTGGAATCAACCAAGATGTGCTTTGGAAGGTGAATGGATAAATAAACTCTAGTATATCCACACAATGGAATACTATTCAGTGCTAAAAAGCAGTGAGCCATCAAGCCATGAAGAAGCACATAGAAGAACCTTAAAAGCATAGTATTAAGTCAAAGAAGCCAATTCAAAAAGACTGCAATACTGTGTGATTCCAACTGTAGACATTCTGGGACAGGCAAAGCTATGGAGACAGTTAAAAAATCAGTGGTTGCCAGATGGAGGGTGGGGGTGGTGATGATAGGAAAGAATAGATGGAACACAGAGGATTTTTAGGGCAGTGAAAATATTCTGTATGATACCAAAATGATGGATACATTATACACTGGTCCAAACTCATAGAATGTACAACACCAAGGGTGAACACAAATGTAAACTATGGGCTTTGGGTGATGATGATGTCGATGTAGGGCCATCAGTTGTAACAAATGTACCACTCTGGTGGAGGATGTTGACAATGGCACAAGGTAGGCATGTGAAGGCAGGGAGTAAGTGGGAACTGTCTACGCCGTCCCTTCAACTTTGTAATGAACCTAAAACTACTCTTAAAAAAGTAAAATCTCGGGGCATCTGGGTGGCTCAGTCGGTTGAGCATCCGACTTTGGCTCGGGTCATGGTCTCCTGATTCGTGGGTTCCAGCCCCTCATCAGGCTCTGTGCTGACAGCTCAGAGCCTGGAGCCTGCTTCGGATTCTGTGTCTCCCTCTTTCTCTGCCCCTCCCCCACTCACACACTGTCCCTCTCTCTCTCAAGAATAAATAAACATTAAAAAAAATTTTTAAGGAAAATCTTAATTAAAACTTTTTAAAAATGTATTTAAAAAAACAACATATGCCCAAGTCCCTACTTGAGTTCTGAATCCATATCCCTGGAAGCGGAGTTCAGTCCCATATATTTGAAAAAGGACCCAACTTACTTCTGATGAACATCCTGGTTGAAATTATTAGCATTGTATAAACACTGGCTTATTCAGATTACATTTAATAATGAGATTTTTAAAAAACTTTTAACATGGATATTAAAAGGTGGGGGATAGGGCGTCTGGGTGACTCAGTCAGTTGAGCCTCCCACTTCGGCTCAGGTCATGATCTCACGGCTGGTGAGTTCGAGCCCTGGGTCGGGCTCTGTGCTGACAGCTCAGAGCCTGGAGCCTGCTTCCGATTCTGTGTCTCCCTCTCTCTCTGCCCCTCCCCCGCTCATGCTCTGTCTCTGTCTCTCTCTCTCTCTCTCTCTCAAAAATAAATAAAACGTTCCAAAACATAAAGATAAAAGGTGGGGGATGATGGAAAATGATTAGGTTGTATTTCACCTCTTTTGCATAAACCACGCCTCTTCTGCTGACCTGTGAAAGTAAGCAACAATGTAGGAATTCTATAGCAATCATATACCTGCTTCCTTAAAGTTCTACTTTAAGGTGTGATATCATTTTTGAAAACCCAATACCGCTTTTCAGTGTTACCAAATGAACTCTTTTCACTTGTATCCCCAATGTCTATTTTCCAATTTCTGATTCTGTTTGCAGTTCGGACATACAACACATTCTTAGAATCTCCTTAAAAACTGCTTCCGGACTCTGAACAGGACCCTGGAGAGATGCTACAAAATGTGCATCACAAGTTCTATGTGATATAGATTTTCTTTTTAATTCCATATTACATCGTTGGCTTTCAAAGCAGCTGTCTTAAAAGAAATACTTTTTCCTTCTCCCCTTTCAAATAAATAATGCTTGGAAACTGTCGAAGGTTTTCAGCGATCTGGGGAAATAGGAACCATAGGAGATTTAAGCCTCCTAACAGTGTAGACTTTCTTAAAAGCAGAATAGATAATTCAATTTTTAAAGAGTTTAGGCATGGCAGACAACCCCAGTTACCCCCCACCCAACACACGCACACACACACACACACACACACACACACACACACACAAATAGGACATTTAACTTCGAGTATGACAATGAAGGCGAGAAGTATAAAGCAAGCTTAACATACAGGCATAATAACTGGAAATTACAAAGTATTTATTGTCTACCTGTGTCGTAGTAGAAGATTAGTAAGCTGAGAACATATTTGCTAGAATTCTCAGTCATTACAACATTAAAATGAATTGAAATGTGCAATCTTTATGTAAACTGAGGAAATTCTTTATTAAATCCAGTATTTTATAGACTCTGGGTTACAGCTTCTGTTAATGATGAAGTAGTTTGATCAGACTTACCCTCCCTGAGATAACAATTACAAGTCTGGACAAGTAGAAAATAAAACAACTATTTGAACTATTTGCAATGACCAAAAGCAGGCAGAAACCAGAATGGAGTCTACCCTCAAAAGGGCAACTGTACTGGTGATATTTACAAGTTTGTCAATTTTTTTTTGTTTTTGCTTTAGTGCACTTTCCAATCTCTGTGTGCCCAGGCAGCAGAATTCTGCAACCTTACTGGCTTACGGTAACAGAGGACAGACTTAGAGGCTCACAGAGAAGACAGCAAGTTTTCAGAAAATTCCTGGAAGGAAGGGAACCTCAGAAGGTGAGCATAAAAATGTATGTTCAAAAATCTGACTAAATTCTTGGAAGGATTCTAAATGATACATGCATGGAGGAGATCACAGGAAGGCCCAATAGCAAAAAGAGGTAGAACTCGAAAGAACTGAGCAGAAGCTTCATCTGTCGCCTGCCATGTGTGAGTCAGTCGAGAATTCAAATCCAGCCAAGTCAACCACCAACTAGAACAAAAGCTACTGTTCAGAAGAATGCCACAGAATCCAGAGTCTCCACAATGTCATTCATAATGTCCATTATCTAATCAAAACCCACGAGACCTCAAAGAAACAGGAAAATGTGACACATATTTTTTAAAGTAATCAATAGTAATAGACACTGAGGTGACCCAGATATTTCAATTAACAGAGCAGGATTTTAGAGTTGCAAGTATAAATACGTTCAGAATCTTAAAGGAAGATATATGAATAATGAATAAACAGATGTGGAATCTTAGCAAAGAAATAGAATAAAAGAGAATGAAATGGAAATTCTGGAGATGAAGTTAATAACTATGATTTAAAAATTCATTGGATGGACATAATGGCAATAAAAGAGTTAATGGTTATGAAGAAAATATTCATTGTAAGAAACAGAGAGAAAGAGATTGAAGAAAAATGAACAGAATTAGAGACCAGTGGGATAATCAGGCGTTACACAAAGAGAAGACAGAACGAGAGTGGGGAAAAATGTGAGATTATAATGGCCAAAAAATGTCCCAAATTTTGTAACTATATCAAACGACAAATCTAAGAACCTCCACAAACCCCAAACAGAATAAATACAAAGAAAACTACATTTGGCACATCATGGTCAACTGCTGACACCTAAATATTAGGAATAAATCTTGGAGGTAGCCTACCAGAGAAAAATAATAATGAGGGAACAATGATAAGAATCGTAGTGATTTATTTTCGGCAACAATGGAGGTCAGAAATGATGGAATGATATCTTCGAAGTATTGGAAGAAAAATGTCAACCCATAATTCTATATACAGCGAAACTATCCATCAAAAAATGACTATGAAGTAGATATTTTTACATAAAAACTGAGAATTCATTACCACAGACACCATTACAAAACGTACTGAAGAAATTTCTTCAGGCTACAGAAAAATGATAGCAGATGGTGATGCAGATTTAAGGAAGGAATAAAGATTGTTGTAAATTATAAATGTATGGGTAATAATAAAATTCCATATCTCTGTATATAGATAGCTATACACACATATACATTCTTATGGTTTTAGTTTCTTTAAAATACCTACAAATATTTTTAGCAAGATTTGTGACATGATTTTTTATTCTATGAATTGGCTAGATCCAGAGGCTCTCTTTATAAAGCTTTATAGCACATAAATGGGTGCCATGAAGTTTCTACCTCTAGGTGAACATTTTGTACTTAAATTTGCCATTCATTTCATGTCCATATATATAGTACAGTCTCTGAGACATAATTCAATTTTTGATAAAGAAATTAAAATAAATATTGTAGTCTTAGCTCTACTTGGGAATTAGTAAAATTTTCAGAGAAATTCCTTGTTTCCAGTCTTGATATAGAATTAGATGTTCCACATACATAAGTTTTCAGTAACTGAAACTTTAATTATAAAACATCAAGGTTTCTAAAATATTTTTCTTACCATTCAGATAAGAATATCATAAATACAGGGGCACCTGTGTGACTCAGTCGGTTAAGCATCTGACTTCGGCTCAGGTCATGATCTCACGGTTCATGGGATCGAGCCCCGCATTGGGCTCTGTGCTGACAGTTCAGAACCTGGAGCCTGTTTCGGATTCTGTGTCTCCCTCTCTCTGCCCCTCCCCTGCTTGCTCTCTCTCTCTCTCTCTTTGAAAAATAAAGAAATATTTAAAAAACCTAAAGTACATAATGAATACATCTTAATCTTTCCTTTATGACTTACCTTCATCTTTAAGGATACGATGCCACTGAAGCTATGTAGGCATGTATGGTCTTTGATCCCTTCAGGTAATGACATCAGACCGCTGTGCTTTTTCAGTTCATATATTTCATTCATTTATTCATCCCTTTATCTATTAATGCGTTCACTGAGCAAAAAACGTTCACTCGGCTAAATGTCGAAGATACAATAGTGAATAAGATTTTCCTTGCCTTCAAAAAGCTCACAGTAGAATGAGGAAGATGAACAAGTAAAAACACAGTTTTACTAGACTACGCATGATCTTTGCAATTAAAGCGTTGTGCTATTTCTAAATATGGTTTTGTCCCTTCTTAGCTGTGTGATCCTGTGTAAGTTATTTACCCTTCCTGAATCTACGTTTCCTCATCTTTGAAAATGGAAACTGGTACCTCCTTGTAGAACTCTTAGGAGGCAAAGGGCGGAGCCGGTAACATATTAGGCATTTAAAAATGCAGCTATTAGTATCAAGTATGATGATAACACCAAATACTATAAAAGTACTCAGAAGGAGGAGAAAATTTCTTAGAGATTGTGAAATTGCATGGTTTTTTTTGGGTTTTGTTCTGTTTGTTTGTAATTTGTCTGTCCATCTCTTGGTCAACTGGTAATTCTTGTTGCTGTCAATACACCCACCTCTGAAAGTTCATTCTGGTCCTGTCCTCAGGACTCCAGTGAGCTGAGGTCCACGACAGCACTGACACAGGAGAAAGCAAACTAAAAGCTCTTCCTTGCACTAACGCAGGGGGTCTTAGGTATTTCCTTGGCCCGCTATAGCTCCAGGAATCAGAAGACAAGGAGCTAATAAGAAATCACACTGATGGGTCATGTTTGCAGGTATCATTCTTTTGATAAGACTGGAAGAGAAGATATTCTCTGCATTGTCTTCGAGGCTGCCTACCTCCACGTGCTGGGGAGGACTCCAGGCTGAATGAACACCTCATACAAACACACAACCGTAGCTGGGATTCCTCCCCTGCGTGAACTCAGGACACACTCATGGAAACATACAACGGATGAGGATACTAAGACTCAAGTGAGGGGCATCTCCATGCTTAGATGGAAATTTTGGATTTCGCCCTACAGGAAAGGGATAGACACTAGAGGTTTGTGAATGGAGGAATCATATGATCAAAATGATGTTTGAAAAATAGTCTTCCCGTGGTGGATGACGGACCAATTCATGAAACTGTAAATTGCTGCTATTATCTTTTTAAACAGGGGTAGTAAAATGCCCAAGGAAGCAATAGGGTTTCACCACATTTCACGTCAGCTCAGGCGCCAAAAGAGATTTCAACCTTTGGATGATAATGCTGATGTTAACAATAAATAAATAGTGAAAAGTTACTGAGTGCAGGGGCGCCTGGGTGGCTTAGTCAGTTAAGTGTCTGGCTCTTGGTTTCGGCTCAGGTCATGATCTCATAGTCTGTGAGTTCAAGCCCCACATCGGGCTCTGCGCTGACAGCGCAGATCCTGCTTGGGGGGGTCTCTCTTTGTCCCTCTCTCTCTGCCCCTCCCCTGCTCTCTCTGTCTCTGTATCAAAAATAAATAAATAAATAGACAAATAAATAAATAAGAAAAGTTACTGAGTGCTAAATCTATCCTCACATATATTGCCAAGAAGGATGCCAGGACCGTTCAAATGGGAAAGGACAGTCTTTTCAACACATGGTGTTGAGAAAAACTAGATATCCACATGCAGAAGGCTGAAGTTAAAACTTTATCTTAAACCATATACACTAATTAAGTGAAAATGGATCAAAGATGTAATATAAGAGCTAAAACTATAAAACTACGAAGAGAAAACATGGGGGAAAGCTTTATGACATGGGATTTGGTAATGACTTCTCAGATATGATGCGAAAAGTAGAGGCACCAAGAGGAAAAATAGATAAATGGGACTCCATAAATATTTAAAACTTCTGTGCTTCAAAAGATACAATTCTGAGTGCAAAACCAACCCTTTACATTCTGGAGATGGGAGGAAATAGTTGCAAATCACAAATCTGATAATGTGTTAATATCCAGAATACATAAAGAACTCCTACAACTCAACCACAAACCCCCAAATAATGCTATATTTCAAATGTGCAAAATATTTGAAGAGACAATTCTCCAAACAAAATATACAAACAGCCAAGAAGCACGTGAAAAGATGCTCAACACCACTAATTTGGGGGGAAATGCCAATCAAAGTCACAATGAGACATCACCTCACAGCCATTAGGACAGCTACTATAAAAAACAAAATGAAACAGAAAATAGGAAGTGTTGGTAAGGATGTGGAGACTTCGGATGGAATCTTTGCACACTGTTGGTAGGAGTGTAAATGGTTCAGCTGCTAAAGAAAACAGTATGGCAATTCAACTGTCAAAACGGAACTACCATATAATTCAGCAGTTCTTCTGAGTCCATACCCAAAAGAACTGAAAGCAGGGTCTCAAAGAGTTGTGTATAGACCCGTGTTCATAGCAGGTGGAAGCAAACCAAATGTCCACTGACAGAAGAATAAGTAAGCCAAATGTGGTGTATACATAAAATGGAATATTATTCAGCCTTAAACTGGAAGGATATTCTGGGGCATCTGGGTAGCTCAGTCGGTTAAGCATCCAGCTCTTGATTTCAGCTCAGGTCATGATCTAACGGTTCATGGGTTCGAGCCTCGCATCGGGCTCTGTGCTGACAGCACGGAGCCTGCTTGGGATCCTGTCTCCCTCTCTCTCTGCCCCTCCCCTGAGCTCTCTCTCTCTCTCTTTCAAAAAATAAATAGACATCAAAAAAAGGAAGGATGTTCTAATAATACATGCCATAACATGACCTTTGGAGACATCTGCTAAGCAAAATAAGCCAGTCTCTCTCTGTCTCTGTCTCTGTCTCTGTCTCTCTCTCTCTCTCTCTCTCACTGTAAGATTCCACTTATAGGAGATATTTAGAATTGGCAAACTCGTAGAGACAGAAAGGAGAAGAGTAGTTTCCAGGGACTGGGGGCATTGGAGTGAGGAAAGAAGGAACAAGGAGTAATTGTTTAATGGGACAGAGTTTTAGTTGGGGAAAATGCAAAAGTTCTGGAGATTGGTTGCCCAAGACGAATATATTTAACATTATTGAGCTGCACACTTAAAACTGGTTAAGATGGTAAATTTGTATCTTCTGTGATTTATACCACAATTTAAAAAATTACGTCTTTAAAGGTTGCATGTTTTAGCATCAGCCTGGACTTGTAAACAAAAACTCCATATCAGAACACATTTTTCGTTTGACCCAAGTGTGTGAGTTACAGCCAGTGCCAAGGGAACCCCTGTAATTAAATCTCATAACAGAAACATCCAATCACCCACACTAAAAGATTTAGGAAGAAAGGGGCTGGGTGCGTTTTGACTTTCTTCCCACATAACCCAGAGAAAATCTCTAAGATGACTTTCTAATGGGAGAACAAAGCTTTGTTGTATCTCTCTGAAGATACAAAGTCTGTACACATTTCTGCCTTTTTTTTTTTCATTCTCACACGTAAGAAACAGCAGCAAAGCTAAGACCAAGGAAAGAAAAACAAGACACCATCTTTCCAACCCCATGCCACACTATCACCACCAACTTGCTTTCAGCTGACGGACTGATGGAGTTACTGCAGAGGCAAGGATCCAAATCTGGTATGCACCTGGGAAGTAAACCCTGGGACTCTATTTTTAAGAAAGAAAGAAAGAAAGAAAGAAAGAAAGAAAGAAAGAAAGAAAGAACGAAAGAAAAAGAAGGAAGGAAGGAAGGAAGGAAAGGAAGGGAAGGGAAGGGAAGGGAAGGGAAGGGAAGGGAAGGGAAGGGAAGGGAAGGGAAGGGAAGGGAAGGGAAGGAAGGAAGGAAGAAAGAAAGAAAGAAAGAAAGAAAGAAAGAAGAAAGCAAGCCGTGGTTCTCAAAGAGGTGATCCAGACTGGCAACATTGGTGTCACCTGGGATCTGATCAGAGACTCGGAGTGAGACTCAGAAATCAATGTTTTAATAACCTCTGTGGAAGGTCAAGATCCTGGTAAGTAGGAAAGCCATTACTACTCACGGAATAAGAGTTTACGGAGGAAGGGGGAGGTGGACAGAATGTTCAAACAAGAAAACAAGCGTGAAAATTAAATGTTTGCTTTTAAAAGGCATGAAATGTTAAGTACAAATAAATGCAGGAAACAAAAAGCTGTATCAGTAGAAAATTGTTATCTATGTATTTTTCTTCAAAGTTCATTTTCAAAGAGCATCTAAGCCAATTAATATTTATATTTTGTTGCTTTTTCAATACAGTTTTTATTAATTTTTTTAAAAAACTTACTGAGCTGTCTTTAGCCCTTTGCAAAAGACACTACGTGTGTTATCCTATTTAGTTCTCACAACAATCCCACATTACAGGGATTGTAAAACCCCATTTTACAGACAAGAAAACAGGTTTAAGAAATTAAAGTATCTTGCCTTTGATCACACAGCTGGAGTAGGTAGCACAGCTTCAATTTTAAACGGAGTCTATTTAACCCAGAGTCAGAGCTGACTCGGCATTTATTCTTCTCTGCTGGGCAGATCCTCCTGGACAATGAACTTCGGGACAATCTTTGTCCCTAACCCAAGAATCAGTGTGACTCACCTTGCCCTTTTACCACTTAAATACAACCTGCTTTCTGAGCTCGCTTTGGCAGCACATATACAATCTACTTTCACTTTCTCTCCATTCTTTCTACTGAAAATCCCTATCTCATGCCTCCCTCTGTTCAACCTAAGCTTCCTTCTACTGGCAAGTAAGCTTTTCCTGAAATGTGGCTTTCAACCTGTCAGAGCTCAGGCCAAAAACTCCTAAATGTCAAACCTCTCTTTTCTTTCTGTCCTCCATCTCTCACATCTCACCCTGCGCTAACGGATTTGATGCCCACTCAGGCTCACTCTGGCCACATACCTTGGTCTGTTATTCTTTCTATTCTTTTTTTTTTAACTTTATTTTTTATTTTTTTAAATTAATATCCAAATTAGTTAGCATATAGTGCAACAATGATTTCAGGAGTAGATTCCTTAGTGCCCCTTACCCATTTAGCCCATCTACCCTCCCACAATGCCTCCAGTAACCCTCAGTTTGTTCTTCATATTTATGAGTCTCTTCTGTTTTGTCCCTCTCCCTGTTTTTATATTATTTTTGTTACCCTTCCCTTATGTTCATCTGTTTTGTCTCTTAAAGTCCTCCTATGAGTGAAGTCATATGATTTTTGTCTTTCTCTGACTAATTTCACTTAGCATAATACCCTCCAGTTCCATCCACGTAGTTGCAAATGGCAAGATTTCATTCTTTTTGATTGCTGAGTAATACTCCATTGTGTGTGTGTGTGTGTGTGTGTGTGTGTGTGTGTGTGTATACATACATACATATATATATATATGTATGTATGTATATATACACAACATTTTCTTTATCCATTCATCCATCGATGGACATTTGGGCTCTTTCTGTACTTTGGCTATTGTTGATAGTGCTGCTATAAACATGGGGGTGCACGTGTCCCTTCGAAACAACACACCTGTATCCCGTGGATAAATGCTTAGTAGTGCAATTGCTGGGTCATAGGGTAGTTCTATTTTTAATTTTTTGAGGAACCTCCATATTGTTTTCCAGAGTGGCTGCACCAGCTTGCATTCCTACCAACAGTGCAACAGAGATCCTCTTTCTCCGCATCCTCGTCAACATCTGTTGTTGCCTGAGTTGTTAATGTTAGCCATTCTGACAGGTGGGAGGTGGTATCTCATTGTGGTTTTGATTTGTATTTCCCTGATGATGAGTGATGTGGAGCAGTTTTTCCTGTGTCGGTTGGCCATCTGGATGTCTTCTTTGGAGAAGCGTCTATCCATGTCTTTCTTTTGCCCATTTCTTCACTGGGTTATTTGGCTTTTGGGTGTTGCGTTTGATAAGTTCTTTATAGATTTTGGATACTAACCCTTTATCTGATATGTCATTTGCAAATATCTTCTCCCATTCTGTTGGTTACCTTTTAATTTTGCTGATTGTTTCCTTCGCTGTGCAGAAGCTTTTTATTTTGATGAGGTCCCAGTAGTTCATTTTTGCTTTCGTTTCCCTTGCCTCCGGAGACATGTTGAGTAAGAAATTGCTGCGGCCAAGATCAAAGAGGTTTCTGCCTGCTTTCTCCTCGAGGATTTTGATGGCTTCCTGTCTTACATTAAGGTCTTTCATCCACTTTGAGTTTATTTTTGTGTATGGTGTAAGAAAGTGGTCCAGGTTCATTCTTCTGCGTGTTGCTGTCCAGTTTTCCCAGCACCACTTGCTGAGGAGACTGTCTTTATTCCATTGGATATTCTTTCCTGCTTTGTCAAAGATTAGTTGGCCGTACGTTTGTGGGTCCATTTCTGGGTTCTCTATTCTATTCCATTGATCTGAGTGTCTGTTCTTGTGCCAGTACCATACTTTCTTGATGATTACAGCCTTGTAGTATAGCTTGAAGTCTGGGATTGTGATGCCTCCTGCTTTGGTTTTCTTTCTCAAGATTGCTTTGGCTATTCGGGGTCTTTTCTGGTGCCATACAAATTTTAGGATTGTTTGTTCTAGCTCTGTGAAGAATGCTGGTGTTATTTTGAAAGGGATTTCATTGAATGTGTAGATTGCTTTGGGTAGTATCGACATTTTAACAATATTTGTTCTTCCTATCCAGGAGCATGGAATCTTTTTCCATTTTTTTGTGTCGTCTTCAGTTTCTTTCATAAGCTTTCTATAGTTTTCAGCGTATAGATTTTCTATCCTTTTTTTTAAGTTTTATATTTATTTTTGAGAGAGAGAGGGAGGGGGAAGGGGCAGAGAGAGGGGGAGATAGAGAATCCCAAGCAGTCTCCACACCACCAGTACTGATCCCGATGTGGGGCTCAAACTCACAAACTGTGAGATCATGATCCAAGCCGAAATCAACAGTTGGATGCTCGACTGACTGACTCACCCAGGTACTCCATTTGCTCTATTCTGTTTTTTTTTTTTTTAATGCTTCATTTATTTTTGAGAGAGCACAAGCAGGGGAAGGACAGAGAGAGAGAGGGACAGAAGATCTGAAGTGGGCTCTGTGCTGACAGCAGCGAGCCCTATGTGGGGCTTGAACTCATGAATCACGAGATCATGACCTGAGCCAAAGTCACACGCTCAACTGACTGAGGCACCCAGGTGCCCTGCCATTCACTCTATTCTTAAATACATTCCCTTCTCCCTAGACTGGTCAGTGTCCTCCCAGACTCAGCCTCAGGAACAGCCACCCCAGCTCCATTCTTCAGCTCGTGTCATCTTCTGGACTAGAATATTCTCTCTTCTGCCCATTAAGACTCCGCCCCTCATCACCTCTTGGCTTGAGCCCACATTGACCTCCTCCCCCCTCCCCACCCTCCTCCAGCTCTTGCTGCTTGCAGTGGTCTCTCAACCCTGTGGAACAAGACCTCTCGGGGAAACATTCGTGCACCTAGATTTATACACTACATAAATGTACTACCTTATGGACATTGTAAATGTGCTTTTAAAGCTTCACAAAAACAGGGGCGCCTGGGTGGCTCAGTCGGTTAAGCGGCCGACTTCGGCCCAGGTCATGATCTCAACAGTTCATGAGTTCGAGCCCCACGTCGGGCTCTGTGCTGACAGCTCGGAGCCTGGAGCCTGCTTCGGATTCTGTGTCCCTCTCTCTCCCTCTCTTTCTGCACCTCCCCAGCTCATGCTTGCACTCTGTCTCTGTCAAAAAAAGAAATAAACTTAAAAAAGAAAAAAAGCTTCACAAAAACAGAAATGAAAACATTCTAGCATTCCCTCCCTTCCCCTCAAAAGATCACCCTGAGGATAGGGCACAAACCCTCCCCCACTGTGAAGTTTCTAGACGCTCACTCATGTGGCCACTTCATCCGATGCTGCCAGATTTCTGTGAGTAGTTTGTCATGTGCCCCTAATTTGTCTTCTAAAAAATATATTTCATCTTCTTACAGGAAACAAACCCTGTTTTTGCTGACTAAAATAGAATACCACGGGGGGGAGGGGTGTCTGATTCATTATTGACAGGAATGCATTGATGTTCACTGCATGCATAGCTCCTGCTCGTTGTCTAGAACAAGACGGTAGTGGCTTAGGTTTCTCGAACTTCAAAGGAAAGGCAGGCAATTAATGGGCCTGGTGTCACTTGGCCAGTTCCTGTGAACCTGGGGATTTCCAAAAGCATAGCCTGACTTGCAGCCCAAGAGAGAATAAAATATTTCACCAAGTGTTGGCAAGTAGAGAATGGCACGGCGGTTTTTTTGTTTCCTTCCCATCTTCCGTGCTTCTCTTCCTTGTAAAAAGTTTTGTTCTTCCAGGTTTATTGGGGTATAACTGACATATAACATTGTGTAAGTTCAAAGTGTACGAGCATATGATACAGTATGATAAGGTATAATCACTGTGCTATACGTTAGTTCCCCAGATCTCATTTATCTTGTAACTAAAAGTTTGTACCTTTTGACCAACATCTCCCCATTTCCTCCATCTCCCAGCCCCTAGGAAGTACCCGTCCACTGTCTGTTTCTCCTAGCTCAGCTTTTTCAGATTCCATGTATATGGAGTATCATACAATATTTGTCTTTTTCTGTCTGACTTAGTTCACTCAGCATAATGCCCTCAAGAGCCATCCACGTTGCTGCAAATGGCAGGATTTTTCTCTCTCTCATGGCCAAATGATAGTCCATTATGTATATATCACATCTTTACCCATGGGACACTTACGTTGTTTCCATGTATTGACTATTGTGAGTAATGCTGCAATGAAAATAGTCGTGCAGATATCTCTATTCAATTCCTGTGGATACATACTCAGAAGTAGGATTGCTGAGTCATACGGTAATTCCATTTTTAGTTTTACAAGGAACCTCTATACAGGTTTTTTTTTTTTTGTAATATAATTTATTGTCAAATTGGCTACCATACAGCGTGTAAAGTGTGCTCTTGGTTTTGGGGGTAAATTGCCGTGGTTCATCGCTTACATACAACACCCAGTGCTCATCCCAACAAATGCCCTCCTCAATGCCCATCACCCATTTCCCCCTCTCCCCCATACCCCCATCCACCCTCAGTTTGTCTCTGTATTTGAGAGTCTCTTATGGTTTGCATCCCTCCCTCTCTGTAACTATTTTCCCCCTTTCCCTCCCCCATGGTCTTCTGTTAAGTTTCTCAAGATCCACATAGGAGTGAAAACATATGGTATCTGTCTTTCTCTGCCTGACTTATTTCACTTAGCATAACACTCTCCAGTTCCACCCACGTTGCTGCAAATGGCCAGATTTGATTCTTTCTCATTGCCAAGTAGTATTCCATTGTATATATAAACCACATCTTCTTTATTCATTCATCAGTTGATGGACATTTAGGCTCTTTCCATAATTTGGCTATTGTTGAAAGCACTGCTAAAAACATTGGGGTACAAGTGCCCCTCTGCATCAGCACTCCTGTATCCCTTGGGTAAATTCCTAGCAGTGCTATTGCTGGATCATAGGGTAGATCTATTTTCAATTTTTTGAGGAACCTCCACACTGCTTTCCAGAACAGCTACACCAGTTTGCATTCCCACCAACAGTGCAAGAGGGTTCCCATTTCTCCACATCCTCTCCAGCATCTGTAGTCCCCTGATTTGTTCATTTTAGCCACTCTGACCGGCGCGAGGTGGTATCTCAGTGTGGTTTTGATTTATATTTCCCTGCTGATGAGTGACGTTGAGCATCTTTTCATGTGTCTGTTGGCCATCTGGATGTCTTCTTTGGAAAAGTGTCTATTGATGTCTTCTGCCCATTTCTTCACTGGGTTATTTGGTTTTTGGGTGTTGAGTTTGGTAAGTTCTTCATAGATTTTAGATACTAACCCTTTATCTGATATGTCATTTGCAAAGAAATTGCTGCAGCTGAGGTCAAAGAGGTTTTTTTTCCTGCTTTCTCCTCTAGGGTTTTGATGGTTTCCTGTCTCACATTCAGGTCCTTCATCCATTTTGAGTTTATTTTTGTGAATGGTGTGAGAAAGTGGTCTAGTTTCATTCTTCTGCATGTTGCTGTCCAGTTCTCCCAGCACCATTTGCTAAAGAGACTGTCTTTTTTCCATTGGATACTCTTTCCTGCTTTGTCAAAGATTAGTTGCCCATACATTTGTGGGTCCAATTCTGGGTTCTCTATTTTATTCCATTGGTCTATGTGTCTGTTTTTGTGCCAGTACCATGCTGTCTTGATGATTACAGCTTTGTAGTAGAGGCTAAAGTCGGGGATTGTGATGTCTCCCACTTTGGTTTTCTTTTTCAATATTACTTTGGCTATTTGGGGTCTTTTGTGGTTCCACACATATTTTAGGATTATTTGTTCTGGCTTTGAGAAGAATGCCGGTGCAATTTTGGTTGAGATTGCATTGAATGCGTAGATTGCTTTGGGTAGTATTGACATTTTAACAATATTTATTCTTCCAATCCATGAGCATGGGATGTTTTTCCATTTCTCTGTGCCTTCTTCAGTTTCCGTCATAAGCTTTCTATAGTTTTCCACGTCCACACTGTTTTTCATAATGGACTCACCAACTTACATTCCCACCAGCAGTGCATAAGTGTTCCTTTTTCTCCACATCCTCGCCAACACTTGTTATCTCTTTGCTGCCTGTTTTTGAATCCTGTATAGATGTCCTTGGATTACCCCTAGGGCAGGTGGCATCTCCTAAAACACCTAACAAAGTGAAAGGTGGCACCATGCACTGGACCAACATTTAATGAACAATACAATGTTTTAACATCATTCTTTCTCTTTAATAAAGGTTTCAATCTATCATTGCTCAGAATAATAACCTTGGTTGGGAAGGGTGGCGGAGAATCCTATTACTAAGGTGTGTGTGTGTATGTGTGTGTGTGTTACCTTAAATGTCATTTTCACAACTTTAAATGTAGTCTTATGTTATTAAAGACTTCTGAAACATGTCTCATTTCTCTCTGTTCTCCCCTCATCTTTTACACCTTTGTTAATTATCCAAGAGACAGAGAAAGTAGCACATAAGTGAAATTTGCCAGTGCTGACAAATTAGATAGTTGCAAAGGGTTCAAAGAGAGGAGGGGGTAGAAGATGGGTAGGAAATAAAAAGTCACACCATTCTTAATAAATAATGAGAAAATGTCTAGCCATTGCTGTGAGTGATTCATCTGAAGCATTAATACTCTAACTTACACATGCAATAATACTGGCAAGGAAGACAAAACTCATCAGCACGACCTGTTTTCCATATTCCTTAGCATAAAATGCCAGCAGGATTGCCCTGTGTCACTCTCAGTGGAAGGCAATGGTTGCTTTTATTGACCTTTGATGAAAGAAATTTACCACCCAACATTGTGATCTTGCATATGATTTTGGAAAGCAGAGTCTGGCCAGGAAAGAACCACTCTCCCGGCCCCTGCAGAGCTGGTCTGGAGCGATTCCAGGGTGAACTCTCCCCGATGATTCTCCAGTCTGATGTCATGCAAAGCACGGAAATCAGCTGTGCCTGTAGTATAATGGGAGGATCTCAGGCAGTCAAGGCCAAATTGGGGACCTAGGTGGCAATGACGTTTGCCGATGCTCCCCTTTCCCTTAGACCTTTGAGGGTCTGTGGGGCACAGAGTGGACAATCACCCTCACTGTATTATCATGATGCGACTTTTCATTCCCTAACAATCTTCTCTGCTATCACTTCTTAATCGACAACATGTGCAGAAACTACTCTCTCACCTCCTCACGATCACCTGGCAAAGCAGGTTATTAGAAGACTATTTCCCAGATGAGAAAACACATTCAGAGAGATGAAGTCCTTTGCCCGGATTCGCACAGCAGTAAGTACATGACTTCTAAACCCAGCCTCTTCCACTTTACGAGGCTACTCCTTGCCTGCATTGCAGGGTGACTACGAATTATTATATTATATTATATTATATTATATTATATTATATTATACTATGCTATATTATATTGTACTATATTATATTATTATATGCTTACTGTCTATCCACACATCTTCCCAAATGCTAGCCTGACCCCCCTCATTCTTAAATCTCAACCGTTCCTTCCAGTTTTGTTTTTATTGTTGTGTCCGTTCAGTCTCTTGTGATTCTCGGTAGCTTCCTCTCCATCTCTGACAGCAAGTGGCTTTGATAGCATTTTCCTGAAATGCCATCGACATCCCCTACCCCCCCTAACACGCATGCCTTGCACAATGAGTGTTCAAGGGAGACATTTTCGGGTCCTTTTTTTGAGTGTGTTTCCAACACAGGGCTCAAATGGCCGCAAAGTCCATCAACCGAACCTCCACAAGCAGTAGAAGCAAGAAGTTTAGTTTCATATGCATTTTTATCTGCTGTTTCTATACTAGACTTCTGTAACTACAACTGAAGATTCTAGTCTGACAGAGGACTAACTTTGTGAGATGTAGGAGGTGGGAAAAAATAGACTTAATTTAACTATGAGGAAAGTATCTGAGGGTTTCAGAAAATCTTTTTTTCCCAAGCACCTTTCCCACCTACATTCCAAGTCAAGAAGAATGCTCCCAAATATCTTTTCCTAAAATATGCCCTTTGGGTTCTGTGTGATAGTAATGTTTTAAAGAATATAAAGATCATTTTAAAAAAAAAAGATGTATTCTAGGAGAATAGTTCTCAAAGTGTTGTCCTTAGGGGCCCTGAACAGTACCTGAGATCTTTACAGTGAGGCTGCAAAGTTAAACTGTTTTCACAACAAAATTAAGACAGTGTTGCCTTTTTACTCTTATTCTGTCATGAGACTACAGTGGAATTTTCCAGAGGCTACGTGGCACGAAATGTTATCATTGCTATGGCAGCCTGGATTCCGATATCTTAAAAATCTCTCAGTTTCACTTTATAAGACATTACCTATTGATACAATCTCCCTGAGCAAAAGCTCTATGAGGTCCCCAATACGTTTTAAGAATGTTAGAAAAAAAAAACAAAACACATCATGAAATCAAAAGGTCTGAGAGCTGCTGTTCCAAGAAATGCTTGGTCATTTGAAATTAGCATCTCACGAAATATGTTGAAAGAAGGCGCATGACCAGGATGGTGATGGTAACGGAGGAGGCAACAAGAGGAAAAGAAACGGGTTCCAGCATTCCCAAAGACTGGTCCGAGGACCTCAGGCTGGGACACACACCCGTAAGCTGTGAATGTAAGCAGTGAAACCAGGGGCTAGTAACAAAAGAGCGCTCATTCAGAATTAACGCAGCCAAAATGTAGTGGATCCAGATGGGGAATTCAAAAGAGAACTTCGAGTCAAACTGGGTGTCCACACGTTGGGTTACCTGCCTGGGTTCATTTGACCAAGCACGAGTACCTGGGCGGCGATCTGAGATACACCGGTCCAATGTGCAAGGTCTGCCTGCACTCTTTAAAGAGCACGGAAAGGAAATCAGAGGCAGGTGCCATGTCTGCCCCGCATGGACAATGCTTGGACCCACGTGGCAGATGTGGAGGGACGCTGGCTTTACAGAGAGCCCACCCGTTTAATCTCATCAAGGATGGCGCTCCCGGAACAAGTGATTCGGTGCAGTCTCAAAGCCGCTTCATTGTACGTCTTGCAGAAGCAGTCTGATTAGTTATTCCGTGTGTAATCAAACCACACGGGCGCCAGGTTGGGAGGTTTTGTCTGCGGCCAGGTTTGCCGTTATCTGATAAAGCAAGAAGAAGTCGCACGGTATCCTTCCGTGATTTGTTCGGAGCTTTGGGAAGTTAAGAGGAATGAAGCGTCCACTTTTGAAGGCCAAGTCCTGAGAAAGTTATGTCCTGATACTGACTGATGTGCCTGATACTAGCAGCTTTCTACAAAGCTCCATACTTTTAAGTAATAGACGAGAAACTCAAAATCATTCTAAACAGTCAGTGAGGGCCACATCAGGAAGCCCTTTGTGGAGAGTGAAATTTCAAGTATCCAGAAATGCCACGTACTTCTGATTAGCTATCCGTTGCCCTCAATCACTGCTGGCCGGAGAAGGGCACCCACAGAAAAGGATGCTCGATCTTGCTGCTTAACTCAAAAGAGCTCGAACCATGATTGCTCAACAGCGTCAGGGTACTTAATGTCACTGAACTGTACGTTGAGATACGCTTAAGATGGTAACTTTTATGTTACGTACAGGCAGGCTTTGGAGATGTGGGTTTGCTTCCAGACTACCACAATGAAGACAAGGCCACAATAAAGTGAGTCAAATGAATGTTTTGGTTTCTCGGTGCATATAAGTTATGTCTACGCTGTACTGTCGTATATTAAGTTTGCAATGGCGCTGTATCTGAAAAGTGTACATATCTTAATTCAAAAATACATTATTGGTAAAAAAAAAATGCTAAACATCATCTGAGCTTCCAGTGAGTTGTAATCTTTTTGTGGGGGAGGATCTTGCCTCCGTGTTGATGGCTGTTGACTGGTCAGGGTGGTGGTTGCTGAAGGTTGGGGTGGCTGTGGCAATATCTTAAAAGAAGACCAAGGTGAAGCTTGCCACAACCATCGACTCTTCCTTTCATGAATGATTCTCTGTAGCATCAATGCTATAGGATAGCTTTTTGCCCACCGTAGAATTTCTTTCAAAATTGGAGGCAATCCTCTCAAACCCTGCTGCTGCTTTACCAACCAAGTTTATGGAATGTTCTAAATCCTTTGCTGTCATTTCAACAGTCTCCATGGCATCTTCACCAGGAGTAGTTTCCGTCTCAAAAAGTCACTCTCTTTGCTCATCTAGAAGAGGGAACTCCTCATCTTTTAAAGTGTTATCACGAGATCACAACAATGCGGTCCCATCTTCAGGCTCCACTTCTCATTCTCGATCTCTTGCTATTTCTTCCACATCTGCAGTGACTTCCTCTACGAAAGTCTTGAACCCCTCAAAGTCATCCATGAGGATGGGAATCAACTTCTTCCAAATTCCTGTTAATGTTGATATTTTGACCTCTTCTCATGAATGATGAATGTTTTTTTTTTTTAAAAGGTGTTTATTTATTTCTTTTGAGAGAGAGAAAATGAGAGAGAGAGAGCATGCATGGGGAAGGGACAGAGAAAGAGGGAGAAAGAGAATCCCAAGCAGGCTCAGTGCTGTCAGCACAGAGCCCAAGGCAGGGCCTGATCCACAAACCGTGACATCATGAGCTGAGCTGAAATTAAGAGTTAGATGCTTAACCAACTGAGCCACCCAGGCACCCCAAATCATGATGTTCTTAATGGCATCTGTAATGGTAAATCCTTCCCAGAAAGTTTTCAGTTGACTTTGCCCAGATCCATCAGAGGAATCACTATCTATGGAAAGTGTATCCATAGGTACACAGCCCTACGAAGTGTATCTCTTCAATGACAAGACTTGAAAATCAAAATCACTCCTTAATCCATGGGCTGCAGAACGGATGTTGTGTTAGCAGGCATGAAAACAACATTAATCTCATACACCTCCACCAGAACTCTTGGGTGAACAGGTACATTGTCATTGAGCAGTAATATTTGGAAAGGAATCTTTTTTTCTGAGCAGTAGGTCTCACCAGTGGGCTTAAAATATTTGGTAAACTATGCTGTAAAGAGATATGCCGTCCTCCAGTGTAAGACACCCATATCAGATACTGTCCTGGAGAAGGTCTGAAATATAATTCATCCTCATTAATCACTGTAACCAGGGAGTGCTGGGATGAAATTATTTAGAGTGTAATATATGTGAAAATATGAATAAGCTAAAATGATCACTTGTGACTTCTGTTTATAAAACTGTCACACCTTCCTGGTGAGGACTTTGCCCCCCAAATAAGAATTATCTATAAAGAAAGTTATGTCACATTAGCTGGTGTAGAGCTTTGATAATTCCGGGGCGTTTTCTAAAAGTAGATGGTTAATTAGAGCTTCTGAAAACCAGTATTTTTTTTTTATGTTTCACATGGCAAAAATAAAATCCCTCTCTTACTTAAAAGAGAGAGAGAGAGAGAGAGAGAGATGCTGTCACCCAGGCTTTGTTGTCCCATTTACAGAGTAGATTTAGCACAATTTTTAATGGCTCTAAATCTCTCAGGATGGTAATGAGCACTGGCTTCAGCTTAAAGTCACCAGCTGCAATGACTAACAAGAGTCAGCCTGCCCTTTGAAGCTTTGAAGCCAGGCCTTGACTTCTCCATTCTAGCTGAGAGTTCTCGATGGCATCTTCTGCTAATAGAAAGATGTTTCACCTACACTGCAAATTTGTTGTTTAGCATCGCCACCTTCGTGAATCACCCTGGGGAGATCTCGCTGACCTGCTGCAGCTTCTCCATCAATACCTGCTACTTCACCTTGCACTTGGATGGCATGGAGACGGCGTCTTTTCTTAAGCCTTACGGGCCTTCGCAGAACTGAAGAGAATTAGAGCCTTGCTCCGTATTAGGTTTTGCTTTAAGGGTATGTTGCTGCTGGTTTGGTCTTCTGTCCAAACCACTCACTTCTCTCCATCCAGCAATGAGGCTGTTTTGCTCTCTTAACATTCATGTGTTCACCGGAGTAGCACTTTCAACTTCCTTCCTTCAAGAACTTTCCCTCTGCATTCACAACTTGGCTAACTGGTGCACGAGGTCTAGCTTTCAGCCTATCTTGGCTTGTGACAGGCTTTCCTCACTAAGCTTCATCACGTCTAGCTTTTGACTTAGCAGAATTACAATAGTTACATTACCATCCCGGATCACTGATCGCAGATGACTTTAACAGATGTAATAATGAAAAAGTTTCAAATATTGCGAGAATTACCAAACTATGACCCAGAGACATAAGGTGAGCAAATGCTGTTGGGAAAAAGGCACCTATAAACTTGCTCAAAGCAGAGTTGCCACAGACCTTCAGTTTGTAACACACACACACACACACACACACACACACACACACACACTATCTGTGAAGCACAATAAAGTGAAGCCCAATAAAACAAGGTATGGCTGTATATAATATCACAATAAAAAGGGGGGAGGTGTTTAAGCTGCAGCAAAGAAAAAACACTCAAACCTTGCTCTGAGCTGTCTAAGTCAGGACAATTTCCAGATAGAATGTGCCAAACTACATTTGATAAAGCCTGATCTCAGCAAATGGGAATCTATACTTGGGCAGTAAAATGGATATACATCTGTACTTTGAACACGAAGATTATTTTAATCACTATATGTGTAGGTGTTATAAAACTGATCAAATTATGAACAACAGACTTTTGCACCCTGGACTGAACCTGGTGACTGGGGAACTATTTGCAAAACCTAACCCTTTGTAAGACTAATACTTAGGATCTGTGTTTGACTGCCACATTTGTGCAGCTGTTTGAACTGTTTGGATTCGTACCTAGATATTGATTTGCAGAGTCAGTAATCTAACACTTGAGCCCTTGAGAAATATGACCTAAGAAACAGGGCAATAGTTTTAAAAAATAAGTAAAAATTGTACTTACTGAGAAGCAAGATTTTCATGATACCTATTAAGGGAAAATAATCAGGTTATCAAGCAGTATTTGCAACGGGATTCTATTTTTATATTTAAAATATATTTATGTACAAGCATAAGCTTGTCAGAAATTTAAAGCAGTGAGTTAGATAGGATAGTCTGGGGATGGGGAGAAATACAGGCTTATTTTAAATGAGAAATGGAACTTATCAAATAGCAAACAAAATGGCCTTTAATATACAATGGTTCTACACATCTAAATTTAGTCTGCCAAGGATAAACCAGCCAACAATTCAGGACATTAATTATGTTCTTCTAACCAAAATAGGTATGGGTTTGATTCACTAAATTAAGGTGTAATTTTATGTACAAAAGCCTTTTTTAAAACTCCGTAAAGCAGGCAACTAACTCATGCCCTGAGAGAATTTGGAAACTATTTGCATTATAAACCAGAGGATATTTTTCTTCAATGCTCAGTGCAAAGTCTACACATACTTATGTAGGCTTTTTATAAAATAATAAAAAAAGAATCTATCTGGGCTATGGTATACTGGCATGTACAAAATTCTCTATTATTTTGCCCAATTCTAAGGTAATAATTATATATCCAAATCATGGCTCAGTATATTATTAGAAGCCTTTCCAACATAAGAGGCTATATTAGCATCAGGGTCACAATTATTTTTCTAAACTTTGTGAAGCCCAGAATGATAAATCTGCTGTAATGAATGACGGACAAATACAGAAAATACCCATAAATATGCAGTGAGCTTAAAAAGAGGCATTACAGCCACAGAGAGGTAAGGTTTGAGTAGCAACAAACATTATTTGTTAGTGTGCTTTCAATTCATGTAATGCATGTATTCATTTAAAAATTTTTTTTTAACATTTATTTATTTTTGACACAGAGAGAGACAGAGCATGAACGGGGAAGGCGCAGAGAGAGAGGGAGACACAGAATCGGAAGCAGGCTCCAGGCTCTGAGCCATCAGCCCAGAGCCCGACGAGGGGCTCGAACTCACGGACCGCGAGATCGTGACCTGAGCTGAAATCGGACGCTCAACCGACTGAGCCACCCAGGTGCCCCAATGCATGTATTCATTTAAAGAAAGAAAAAAAAAGAGAGGCCCAAATATAGGTAACTAATATTACTTAAGGCAAGTCTTCCTGACATCAGTCAAAATGTTGGCAACTCTTACATTTTCTCTATGGCAATATCCCTAATGAATACATTGTGTTTATAATAAAAATTACTAAAAAAAAAAAAAAAAAAGAACAATGTATCTCTTGTCTTTATTAACAGAGATTTTCCAGGCCCTTCTTCTATTGTTCCATCAAAAGAAATGCCAAATTTGGTTTACTGATTTCAAACCTTATTACAAATCTATAGTAATCAAAACAGTATGGTACTATTGTAAAACAGAAACATAGGCCAATGGAACAAAACTGAGAACCCAGAAATAAACCCACAAATAAACCTTTTCCCCATGGGAAAAGGATAGTCTCATCAACAAATGGCACAGAGAAAACTGGATATCCACATGCAAAAGAGAGAAACTATACCCCTATCTTAGACCACTCACAAAAATTCACTCAAAATAGATTAAGGACATGAATGTAAGACCTGCAACCAGAAAACTCCTAGAATAAAATGAAGGGAAAACTCTTCTGACATCTGTCTTGGCAATGATTTTTTTTTATTATGACACTAAAAGCAGAGACAACAGGCAAAAATTAATAAGTAGGACCACATCAAACTAAAAAGCTTCTGCACAGAAAAAAACTCAACAACAATAACAAAAACAACCTATGCAATGGGAGAAAATATTTGCAGAGCATACATCTGATAAGGGGTTAATATCCAAAATGTATACAGGACTCCTATAACTCAAAAGAACAAAAAAATCCGATTAAAATATGGGCAGAGGACTTGAACTGACATTTCTCCACATGCAAGTGGCCAACAAGTACACGGAAGAGGTGCTAAACGTGGCTCGTCATCAGGGAAATACGAATCAAAATCACAATATCACCTCACACCTGTTGGAATGGCTATTATCAAAAAGACAAGAGATAACCCATGTGGGCGAGGATGTGGAGAAAAGGGAACCCTCATGCGCTGTTGGTGAGAATGCAAATTGGTACAGCCACTATGGAAAACGGAACAGAGGCCTCCCAAAAAATTAAAAACAAAACTACCATATTATCCAGCAATCTTACTTCTAGATATATATTCAAAGAAAGTAAAATTATTATCTTGAAGAGACACCCCCCCCTTTTCATTGTAGCATTATTCACAATGGCCCAAACAGAAACAACCTAAGTGTCCATTGACAGATGAATGGGTAAATAAGTAAATATATAATATTATATCTATAATATATTATAATGTAAATATGTATATCCCATTGTATTATATCTTTAGAAACAGTGAAATATTATTCGACTAATTAAAAAAAGAAGGAAATCCTGTTATTTGTGACAACATGGATGGACTGGGAGGGCATTATGCTAAGTGAAATAAATCAGACAGAAAGACAAATACTGTATGATCTCACTTCTGTGTGGAATCTAAAAGACTCAGTTAATAGAAACAGAGACTAGAATGATGGTTGCCAGGAGCCGAGGGGTGGGGGAAATGGGGAGATGATGATCAAAGGTTACGAACTTTCTGTTATGAGATGAATAAGTTCCGGGGATCTGAGGCACAGTATGGTGACTTGTGCACTTGAAAGTCGCTATGGGAGTAGAGCTTTAATGTTCTCACCATGACAACAACAAATGGTAATTTTGTGAGGTGAAGGCTATGTTAACTAGTCTTATTATGGTAAATATTTCACAATATGTACGCATATCACATCATCACATTATACACCCTAAATTTACACAATGCTATATGTCAGTTATGTTTTGATAAAGCTTGAGGGAGAAAAAAGAAATGCCAAGTTTGGGATCCTGTGTGAGTCATTATTACAGGCCAGGACTGTGAAGGAAAGGCAAAGAAAGTATCAAAAAATATCCATTTCAACTTATGAATAGGCGTATGTTGCACATTTGGTACTTTCAACATTGTTTGTGGTATCTCTCTGCAGGAAGGGAAAGTTGTCATTCTTAATTATGCTAACCGAGATAATTTTATTTTCTCTGTATTATTTTCTATCGTTTAAATCAAGGAAGAATTACCCAAAGTGAAGAAATCTGTGACCGAAGCAGTATGAATGAATTAATTCTATCAAAACTATTAATTGAGTGCCTTCGAAAATGACCATCACTGTTTATCATTTGCCCAGAATTTTTCTAGCACTTTACATATATGAACTAAGTAAAGCCTCACAATTTCCCACTGTGGAAAGAACACACCAGAATTCTCATTTACAGACTAGGAAATCCAATGGAGTAGATACTTCAGTGGCCGCTTTTTGCTGATAAGGAAGTTGACAGACAAGGGTGTTAGATCACTTACCCCAGGTCAGAAGGACAGAGCGAGAATCACCCCAGACAGTCTGACTCCGGATCTGGACAATAGAACCACACAGAACAGCTTCTTTCTAGGTTGTAGAGACAAGAAAGCCCTCCCAATCCCTGTCTTCAGGGAACTTACTGTCCCATCAGGAAGCACATCAATCAATCAATACTGAATGATAAGTGCAGTGGAATCTAGTTTAAACAGAGAGGTACAGAGAGAAGCAAGTCTTCTCAGAGAAAGTACAGCTTCAGTTGGATCTTGCAGGATGAATAATCCTGAGCAAGATGAAGAGCTGGGAAGAGAGGGGTCTGGGAAATAAAACAGTGTGTGAGGAAGGTCTGAAGGTGGGAGAACTCATGGCAACCTTGAAACCCAAAGGGAGGCCACCGCTGGGGCAGAGCGAGGTGGGGGTGGGGTGCACTTGCTAGGTGGGCAGCGATCCCAGACAGGGTTCCGTGAGGCTTTTAAAACTTTTATCTGAGGTGAATGGAAGGTCATTGAGAAGTATTAAGCAAAGGAGAGATCCCTCTGGCTGGTATGAGAGGAATGTGCTGGAAGGCAGCAAGGGTCAAAACAAAGCAGGACAGCACAGAGGTTAGGAGGCTCTGACAGCCCAGGCAAGGGCAGGTGGAGATTTGGAAACTACAGAGGTGGTCCCACTCGGGCGTATCTGGAGGTAGATGGGGCCAATACCTGACAGGTGTCTAGGTGACTCACGACCCCATAGGCTGAATCCTGATGTGCGCACAAACATGGGTTTACAAGTTGAGATGCTAGAATCAATATCCTTTTCTTATACATTTTAAATCCTGGATTATGCTTTAAAACAGGGCACCTGGGTGGCTCAGTTTGTTGGGCGTCTGACTTCGGCTCAGGTCACGATCTCACAGCTCGTGACTTTGAGCCCCGCGTCGGGCTCTGTGCTGACTGCTCAGAGCCTGGAGCCTGCTTCAGATTCTGTGGCTCCCTACCTCCCTGCCCCTCAACTACTCACGCTCTCTCTAAAATGAATAAACGTTAAAAAAAAATTTTAAATAAGCATTGTTCTTTTTATGGATCGATGGCATGTGAGACAGGAAAACACGATCAAGTTTGCTTAAAAACTGATGATGGAGCAATTCTCTGGAGGAAATTCTTTCCCTTCAGGTGTCACTTGTATAGTATCTACTTAGAGAGCTACTCGCAACGTAGGTCCTTACAGTTCCGAAGAAACCCTTCATATTTCAGAGATGTCTGAGCGATGCCTCTACTAAATCCCTTCTCATGACATCTTGGGTCTGTGTGAGCCCCTGCCCCAAGGGACAACCTACCACCTAAACAGCTTACTAGATCATCAAAGTGAGGGCTAGAACAGAGACAGACTAGTAAGATCCCGGAGCCACACAGTCAAGGTTATAGAATTCTGTCACTATCAACGCTGGCCAGCCATTTGCCCTAACCTGAACTGACCCCAACTGATTTCATGAGAGTATTCTAGAGATACATGGAACAGGTAATAATTCAATCCAGAGAATATCCGTTTTCTATCTATACAATGTCTATCCAACCACAAAGCCCTTTTCTAGCCCATTCTGTTTTGACTAGCTTTTCCTCTTCTTTCTCTTCCCTTCACTTAACTTCAGGGAGAGAACGTTCAAGCCACTGTTCTTGAAAGTTCCCCAGACAAACTCGGGGGCCATTGCAGGATGGAGTTCCTGCAAGCAATCAAAACTAAGACCTGACAAGCATAATTCACTTCTTTTAGATTTCAGTGGCGCATGAACATACAGTTACTAACCTTTAAGGCCCTGAGCAGCACAAGGTGGCCAGGGAGTTCTGGGATTCAGCAAACTTCTTGCCCTGGCACAAGATAGCTGTGTGCCTGCGGGGATGTGTTCTGCCAGAGGGGTGCCTTTTCCCTGTTTTTAGGAAAGGCAGCCTTTGGGAAAGCAGTGGCCTTGCACTTAACCCTCAAATACAACAGGCGATAAGATCATTAGCCATCACCTTAACAAAAATGGAGCCAGTAGACTCTCAAGTTAATTGAAGAGGTTGCCTTCTTTAGAAACTGGGCTTCTGGTCCTTGTGTTCTGCTGACTAGAAGATATTTAGTGATCTCCTATAGCCAAAATAAAGATTCACTAGATCGCAATTAATGAAACTAAATATCACTAATCAGCTACCATACCTGCAAAGAACGTGGCTCTGATTTTAAAGAAAAAAAGTAGAAATCAGATTAATACTCGGTCTAGTTATCAGCATTGGCTTAAGGTGATACAGATGTTAACAGCCAACTTTCAATCAGTCTTATGTTGCATTTTGAAAACTTCTTGCCTTGTAAAATTTGGCAAAGAATTCACTTTTCAGATAATTAACTTCTGCTTATTGCTGACTTTGCATGCTTTGCCTCAGATCAGAAAATAACCTAAACAGTTTCTGCATCCAGAGTGTTCTTTTCACGGGTGGACATGCATCAAGCAAACAAACAAAGAAACCTCAAGCCCTAAATCTTTACAATGAGTTTATGATCTGCGGTTATGTGGAAGGTTTATTGATCAGTCACTGTTGTTTGATCTTTTGCTGCAAAGGGCAGAGCTTACTCTGGAACTTTCTGCTCTTGGCAACTTGGTTAAAATTTTATTACAATTAAGAGATACTTAAAAAAGAAAAAAAAAAGAAAGAAAAATCATTCTGGGGCTAGTTCATGCCATGCCAACCCTAACAAATTCTGGAGCACTGAGGAATCACTGAGAGGTGATAGTTTTAAGTATTGGCACATGACTTCACTTAGGGGAAAACTGTTTTGAAGTATAGGAGTATCTACTAGAAGAAAAAAGAAAAAGACAGGATTCACATCAACAGCACTTTTAAACTTCTGTCATTATGCTACATAAATAGCTCAATAAGGAGAGGGATGGTGGCAAGTCGTTCATATGGCCCTTTATAGTTTTTAAAGCCCTTCCACCAAATTATTTCCTTTAACCCTATGTAGTTGATGAGGAAATATAAGGAAATTGAGATTCAGAGAGGTTAATCCTGAGATCACTCTGCTAGGAAAGAAACAGCACTGGGAGAGGAACTTGGAACGCGTTTCAAGAAATCGTAACTTTGTTTGACTTTTTGCTTAACATTTCAAAGTTTGAGGAGCAGAACAGCAGCATCAGGAAGAAAAGATTTATGCTGCAAAGATAGGTCTCCAGGTCGTGCATCAGTAGGCACGGGATGCCAGCGATGGGTTTTGCCAGCCATTGTGTTAGCAATGATGGCTCCTTCGAGAAAACATGGAAAGGTCTTCCTTTCAAAAGAAGCTTAATGCATAAACCAGATAGCTATTTTTGCAGAGTCCAAAAATTCATTTTGAGGGCTTCGCACTAATGAGATAAATTTAAGAGAAATAACGCTTCCTTCCAACTTTCTCATTATTCCATTAAGGATGCGCCGAAAACTGTTAAAAGTTCGAATGCCTAAAACGTCTATTAGAGCTACATATTTCATTCAACTCACTGAGTTTTATAGAAACATCTACCTAGAAATTTGGGGAGATTTATGGAAAACGAAAATAATTATTTCTGCAATTCCAAATCTAAATCACTATGTCTTATGTGTTGTCTCCAAGCTCAGTCATTAAATAATTGTAGGATTGGCCCCAGTGAAACTTGCTTTCTAAACAGTTCTTGAATGTGCACTGAGCCTTCTAAAACATGCAGAATAAGGTACATTAAAAATTTGATGACCAATCAATGCTGAAAGTTTGTCCGATGTGTATGAGTTTCCATTTCATTTTACATAAATGTTTTCTAAGGACTTTTGGCTTACAAAGGACTAAGCTGGACACAGGGCTTCGATAATACAAGAAGGGGATTTATTTCCCTTGTGAGCCGAATTGCCACCTAAAAAAAGAAGGTGCTAAATTTGAACTATTGTGAATTCTTTTTTTTTAAGTTTTTTTTTTTTTTTACATTTATGCATTTTTTGAGAGACAGAGCACAAGTGGGGAAGGAGCAGAGACAGAAGGAGACACAGAGTCCGAAGCAGGCTCCAGGCTCTGAGCTGTCAGCACACAGACCGACGCGGGGCTCGAACCCATGAACTGTGAGAACATGACCTGGGCCTAAGCTGGACGCTTAACCAACTGAGCCACCCAGGCGCCCCTGAACTATTGTGAATTCTTTTAATTAGTCCTTTTTGCTCCAAGAGGCTTCTGTTTCACAAAAGGGAAGTGTCTAAAATTCTTTTAATAGACCACACGATTTTAAAGAATAGGTTTGGAAATATTTGTAGAACTTTGAATTGTAAGGCCTGGTGATAGGTCATCTAGTCATTTGGTCAACAAACATTCAGTTCAAACCTAACAACACTTTTCTCCAGATTGCCTACTTTACCTTATATTCATCAAACACGGTCTTTTTTTTTCTGTCTTTATGCTTTTGATAACCTCTTACTACACTCTGCCTTTAGTGTCTATGAGACCTTTTAAGTTAAACTACGTGGCTTCAATCTTTTTATTGGCATTGGCAACCCTTAGCATGTGGGCGTATCTATAGTTAGTCGTAAATGTATTTATGTGCTTTTGTAATTTCATCCATTCATTTAACAAATATTTATTGAGGGTTTATCGCATACCACCTTCTGATATAGGTACTGGGGACGTAGCAGTAAACAAAAGAGGCTAAAATCCCCCTTTCCCTGGAGCTTATAGTCAAGGCAGCTGGAAGGGGCAGACTGTATCTAAATAAGCACAACATCTACTATGTAGGGTTGTAACACATGCTATAGAGAAAAATCAAGCAGTGAGAGAGGGGATGTGGGTGGGAAGAAGGAAGAGCAATTTTAAATATGGTACCCAAAGAAGTCTTCATGGAGGTAGACACATTTGAGCAAAGACCTAGAGGTGGTGGGAGTTACAGGGATCCTCAAAGAGTGTCTCCGGTACAGGGAGGAAGATGCCTGGAGTGTTCTAGGAGCAGCATGGAAGCCAGCGTGCCTAGAGTTGGGTGCGGAAGGTGGAGAGCAGCAGGAGATGGGAGACACTGTGGCCAAAGAGGCAGCTCTATTAGGATTCGGGCTTTGTATTTCTACAAGGTAGAAGCAGATGAGCAAGGAAGCAAAATATGACTTATATTTTTTAAAGTTCTTATTTAGGCTGCTGGGCTGGCTGATGGTAGTCTTTAGGAGAGCAAGGACCAACACAGGGGACAAATTAGGAAGGTATTACGATAATCAAGACAAGAGATAACGTTGACCTGAACCAGGGTCGCAATGGCAGAGGTGGTGTAAAAGAGTTGGATTTTGGACCTAGCTAAAGGTAGAACAAATAGAATTTATGACAGATTAGATAGGGGATGTGAGAGAAAGGGTATTATTAAGGCTGACTTCGAGGTTTTGACCTGAACACCTGCAAGGACAGAAATTGTACTGGTGAGGTATGGTCAGGAGTTGACAGCAGCAGCAGGGACCCAGGAGACTGGAAAAAGAAGAGGTTGGGGAGGGAGGGGGAGCCAGGAGCCCAGGAGGCAGCAAGTGCAATGGGGCAGCAGCTAGGGCAGGCGGTCAGAAGATTGTTACATAAGGGAGCTGGAGCAAATCAGTCAATACACTGAGGGTAATGGGAGTCAGGTTTCCTTCTATCAGAGAAGAGATTTATAAATATAGAAAAGTCAGAGGCTATAAAGAATCCTGATATTAGAATTGGAGGCATTGGCATGAACACACGATATAGATGTAGATACAGGTATAGACACAGATACAGAGAGAGAGAAATGTTTACATGGATATGCATTTATAGGTGGATACATAGAGAAAGAGATACATAGATATACACACAGAAATAGACATACATGTGTGTGTTTGTGCTTGTGTGTGCACATGTATTATTTATCTTCTTGTTCTATCCACTGAGAGAGCTTAGAGGTTATGACAGGCTGGTAGTGGTGAGCATGTTGGGTGCCCAGATCTTGTTTCTAAATGTCATCCTCCATTAAAAGGAACCAGAGCTTCTTGGAGAGCTGACTGATTGCAGGGCTGGGGCAGGGAAAGTACAAAATGAGCTGGAACATTTTGATATGCCAGAACGTAAGAAGATGCCCAAGAATAATGGGGACAGAGGGACCTAAGAGGCAGCTTGAAGAGACACCCTCCGGCCAAATCTGGGACCATTTGAGCATCAAAATAAATAATGAAAGTAGCAGAATAAAGCTCACTGAATAAAATAGGAATGAACGAGGCTACACTGACATAAATCAATACATTCAGGGAAGGGAAAGATTTTTTACAGAAGAATGCCAATTCATAAATGCGGATGGAATGATGCACACGGAAGATTGTCTTTTGAAAATCATCATCGTGGTGGTTGATGCAGGTGAGCGTCATCAATGTCTCTCATAAGACTCGTTGAGTACAGATTCAATGAGGAACAGAACATTGGTGTAACCTCAGAGTATATTCTTACAAATACCAAGGAGATTGATTACCAATGGGGAAATGGTGACATTATACAGGAGAATTTCAGTACCTAACAATCCAGGTGACCAAGGTGAACATCACAATGGTGGGATGGTTCAAAATCTTGTGCCTTTTAATGGAAATGTATGGTGAACACAGAGTCCTTTCTTTGATATTCCCAACAAGAATGCACGACCTGGTTTGGATATGAAGAAACATCAGATGGATCCAGACTGAAATCTATGAAATCTAGAGGAGGAAATTCATCTGGTTTTTTAAAGCTGTCAAGGAAGAGCAAGAAAGACTTGGAAAGACTAAAAAACTGTAGCAGATTAAAGGAGAACAAAGAGACATGTCAGCGAAATGTAATGTGTGGTCTTGGATTGGATTCTGAACCAGAAATGGAAAAGAAACGTTGTGGGGAAAGTTGGTGAAATTTGAGTGGGTTCCATGGGTTGGTTGTACACGTGGTGCTTATGTGGGAGAGAATCCTGGCTTGGGAGAGATAGATACACTGGAGTATTTAAGGATGATGGGAATCATGTCTACACTTGTTCCTAAATGGTTCAGAGGGAGAATACAGATCATGAGTCGCTGTCTGTCTGTCTAGAGAAAGTGCAAGAGAGATCGAATGCAATATGATAATAATCGGGAAAGCCAGGAGAGAAGGACATAGGAGTTCTCTGTGCTATTTTTCCATGTTTTTGTAAGTTCGGGGTTATTTCAAAATAAATCGTTAAAAAGTGTTTTCATTGGTCACGGAGCCTACTCCTATCCTACAGAAAGGAAAAAGTGAATGATGACTCTCTGAGCCCCCAAAGTTCTGAACCAACAGTAACCTCTAAAGATTTATGGGTTTTACTAACAGGCAACTCAGTAGTATCCAGAGTTAATTGCTCGTTCAAAACATGTATCTAGAAGTGCAGGCTGCACCACCAGCAGCACTTGGAAAAAAGGGTGTGTTTTGTTTGTTGGAAGGACTGGGCTGGAGAGCTACATTCTCCGGTTAAAGAGGTCAGAGGCAATTTGGAAGGTTAGATGGCGAAACATTGTGAAACCACAGCATTGTGTGGAGAGCCTGAAGGGGCAGGGCATGGTTAGCCCCTGCAAAAGGAGTCACATGGGGGAACTGTTATTTGTCTTAAGCAATTTGGAGGGCTTCCTTGTGAAATAGGTGGCAGACATTTGTATGACAACCATGGATAAAAACAGAACCAACCAGAGGAAAAAAACGTAGTGCCACTCACCTCGTCTTCAAGTAAGGAAGACGAAATGGGTTCGGGGTTAGTGAGGTTCTTATCGCAGGGAATGCACAGGCAGCAGGAGCGCTTGACAGAAATGTTCCATCAGAAACAAATATCAAAAGTATTAGGGGATCATGTAGCTCCTTTTAAGCACTGCTTACCATAGGAGCTGCTACTTAGTGAATGCTTACTACATGCAAAACGTCACAGTGCCAAGCGGTACAGGTGCATTCCCTCAGTTCACCCTTACGACAGCTCTATCGGGAAGTCGCCCTTCTGCCCTGTTCACAGATGAGGAAAATAAAGCTCACATGCAAATCAAGCATGTCACACACGGAAGTGTTGGAACCAAGATTCAGCCCTCTGTCTGCTGAAACCGTAAGCCACTCCGGGATTCTCAATCTCTATGTCCCAGCAATTCTCTTTTGTCTCCTTCTTCAGAATCTTGAGTCATTGGTACGTCCAATGGACCAGAGTCCCTGGATTTCTCTCACTGTCAAAAGACTCTGCAATGTTCTCTTTTTTTTTTTCCAGGGAATTTATTTTTTGAGAGAGAGAGAGAGAGAGAGAGTGCACATGAACAGGGGAGGGGCAGAGGGAGAGAGAGAGAGAGAGAAAGAGAGAGAGAGAGAGAGAGAGAGAGAGAGAATCTTAAGCAGGCTCCACACTTGCTTAGCTTGGGGCTCAATACCGCGACCCTGAAGTCGTGACCTGAGCCAAAATCAAGAGTCAGATGCTCAACCGACTGAGCCACCCAGGTGCCCCCGGTAACTTTCTCTTTCAAGTCTTTCTCACTCCTCTTCCTACACGATGTTTTCTCACTTGAGTCCCAGCTCCTTCTATTAGGAAAATGTACCTTTTCCAGTTGTTTATGCCTCACCCGACTGTCAACATATCAGATACGTATCTGGGTTAAGGACCATTACTACCCCCATCTCCACCCCTACCCCCAATTTTTATCAGGTAATCCCCCTGTTATTGAGGCAACTTACACTCAAATCTGAACAAGCCACACCTTCAGTCTACTCATTGTTTCACCCAGTCCAGGTCAAAGTGCAATTCATTAAGCAAGCACTTTATCTGGAGTATTGAAATACCTCTGTGAATGTTTTGCCTCTGAACCGTGCTACCTGGTTGGGGGGGGTGGGGGAGGGATGTTTGCTACTAGTCCCCAAAGTGGACCCGAGGTGTTAGGATCTGGACAGGGGCTATAAAGCAGCTTTCCAAGTTGCTTAGCAACAGTTGACAGATTATGGCTTCTTGACTGGTTCCAACCGTCCCAAACACGCCCTATGAAGAGCCACGTCTGTCTTCCTTTTCCTCCTGCCTCACCCTGCTGAGGATTCTACAAGGCGCCGTTAGACAAGAGTGTGCACGTGCATGCTTTATCGCAGGTAACAGTGCCACCCCCTGCACTCACAAAACATAGATGTTTCCCCAGTGGGCTATAAAATGTGCTATTTGGGAAGTTAATTTTGAAATGTTGTTCAACTAATAGGTACTTGGCAATGTACCTCTTTCACATAGATACTCCAGGAGTGCGACGTTTCTGGTTGATGGCATGGCTTTCCAGAGAAGTACTTTTCATGTTTTTATAGTTTTTCTCCTCTGTAAGACTTTACCAAGTCAGCTTCCCAGAAAGCATGATTTCAGGTCCTACTGAAGAGGCAGAATGGAGCGCACTTGGATGAGAGGAAGAAGAAAGAACAGTAACGTTCCTTTCGTTTACTTAAAAGGCCCAAGAGTTGTGCAAAACACAGGCTTCCCGTGTGCTCCGGCCTGAGTTTTCGTGGCCTGGACTGGAGGCCCCAGGATCAAGCAAGCTGGCACACCGGCACACTGGCTCTTCAGGACTGCTGCCTCCATAGGCAACAGGAGGGATAGGTGGCTTTCTGGATGCTGGAACCCGAGGTTCCTCCAGGGCAGTCGCGCAAATTGGGTGAGAAAAGACAGGATCCCAGGACTTAAGTTCACATTTTGGCTACTTCGAGTGAACTTTAAGCAAACACAACGCCCAAACCGCTTTCTAGCTCACATCGCAGCACACAGATTGCGCTGTGACGTTAACTCTTTTCAGAGATTGCATACCAGCAAAAACAAAAAACAAACAAACAAAAACCCCCCACAAGTATCCAGGTCCCCCTAACGCACACGGAGGGCATTTCTCATATCCTCTCTCTTTCCTCCAGTCCCCAACCTACAGAAAATTGGGTGTGTGCGTGTTCATGTGCGTGACGGATTCTTCCCCTGCTTGCAAAGCCTAAGCCTAAGCTTCCAGACCTCGCTGCTTCTAAAGCCCAGGGAGGCCTGGAAGGAGACCCGCTCTCAGCGAACCGGCCGCACGGAGGCGGGGAGCGGGGCGGGGCCGAGCGCCGGGACCGCCCAGGCGCGGGGCACAGCCAACCAACGCACGGGGAGGGCCGGCCGGCGCGGGCTGAGCGGCGCGGGCTGTCACAGGCGCCCGACGCGCGCTGCAGGTGGCAAGTTGGAGGTGCCGCCGCCACCGCTGCAGGAGCAGCCCGGGTCTGGCGGCCCCTTCCAGCCTCCGACAGCCCTTTCCCGCCGCCGAGCCCGACACTGGACCCGGGAGAATCCGGAGGAAGAAGCCTCTGCGCAGGGACCTGTAAGCAGCCCTACCTCTCTTTTGCCCTTGCGCTACTTTTTTTCTTCGAGGAAGGTTGTGCCTGGGGGCTGCGAACAGGCTCCAGGAGAGGCTGGAGAGGAAGGCTTCGGGTGACTCAGGTGAGCGCCTCTTCTTTCCGGTGCCCCATCCCTGTTCGCAGCCGGGCGCTGGCCGGGACATCGGCTCGCCCAGTGGGCAGGGGATGGGGCGCGGGCGCCTGCCCTTGGCTCGAGGTCGATGAGGGAGAGAGCGAGGAAGGGGCGAGGCTGGTCCGGCCGGGGGCTGTCTGCCCGGGCCCGCCCAGAATCGGCAGGGACTCTCGGGCGGGCACCCCAAGGCTGGTGGACAGGCAGAGAGATGCTCTGAGATGGCCAGAGGGCTTGCACCCTGGTTCAAGCTGGCGGGGATCGCCCCCGTGCGCGCCGTTCGGGAGCCGCAGCGGAGCCGGGCGCGGCGCCTTTGCGAAGCCCTGGAGAGAGCGCGTTGGGCCGGGCGAGCGCAGGAATCTTCAATCCCCGCGAGCCAGAGGCGCTGGAGGACGTCATCCCTCTCGGCCCCGGCAACTCCTCCTCCGCCCCTTTCGCCTCCACCCCTCCGCGCCGGCGGTTCAGCCTATTCGGAGATTCCGTGCCTTTGCCAACGCGCGAAGTGGCTGCTGCTGTCACTACCCTCCCTGCCCTCGCTGGAATTGGAACGCCCCGGGGTCCGGCTCTCCGGCCTTGGCCGCCTAGTTGTGCTCCAGAGACGAGTGGGGCTGGCCAGTTCTCCGCGCGGAGGGCGGAGGTGAGCGCGGACTCGCTTTCCAGTGCTCCCGCTAGCCATCCCGCCCCCCCCCCACTCCCCTGCAGCTTGAAGCGCTAGCTCAGGGAGCAGAATCTCAGAAGCAAGACCTTTCTTGCTCTGGGAAATTGGGGGGTGCTGGTGGTGAAGGTGGAGGGGAGTTCCTAGGATGGTGCAAGCTTGGAGGAGAGGCGAGAGCCTCTGCCTCCATCTGGGCGTTTCAGCCCCTGCCTTAAAGTGGCCGGGGGCTCCGACCTCCGCGTCCCGGCTCGCGGGGTGAGGGTGCTGGTGGCAGTGTGTGTGTGTGTGTGTGTGTGTGTGTGTGTGCGTGCGCGCGCCAGGGTGAGCGTGTGCGATCCTCCGCGAGGCAGAGGCACAGGAGCCCGCTCCCCCTGCTCAGAGGAGCCGAGCCGCAGGGCCCTTCAGCCCCTCACCGCAAGTGGCGCGCAACTGCATCCCAGCAACTCAGCGTTGCTGCCTCCTTTCCTCCCGCTCCAGTTCCCAGGCCCCTCCACCTGGGTGCGTCCCAGGGGGGAAATCATCTGGCCAGAGGTTGCGGGTAGAGGATCGAGGCGTCCTCCCAGGCCAATGAAGCGGTTTCTCAAAACCCAGGGGAGCGCCCCGCGCAGGGCATTTCATTTTCCCGCGGCGGGGCTGTAAGGACCTCGCGTGGAGGCTGGTGGAGGCTGGCAGAGGCAGGCGCGCGCTCGAGGGAGGGCGTCGTGTCACTTGGGAAGCCGAAGTTGGGGCCGCTGAACAGCCGAACGCCCCTGGGCGCATCTTGCTCCGAGGCCAGGGAGCTAGGCCCGCGCGGGCAGGCTGGAGGCGTGCTGCTCCGGAGGTGGGGTGGCCGGGGACCCGCTGCCGGAGGGCGCCACCGGGTCGCGTTGCCGGGGAGAAGGGGGCGGGTCTGGGCAGGCCGGCGAGGGCTCGTCGGGGCTGCGGCAGTGTCGGCGGCACCGGAGTTGCGCTGAAAGTTGAGGACGGGGGTCTTCACTGTGTGCTTAACAGCCCTCGCGGCCACTGCGGATTCAGGAGCAGCAGCCGCGCGGCGTGTTGGGCCTCCCCTTTGGCCCGCGGGCCACGGCTTTCGCTTTTCTTTCTGTCTCTGAGCCGGGAAAGCCTGGGTGCAGGTGGCGAAATCCTGTCGGGAACGGGAGGCGGCGTCCAATAAACGCGGAAAGGGGAAACGCCGGGATCCGTCGCTTAGTGCAGTCTCTGTAGGGCGGCGGTGAGCGCCAAAATCCCGGGGCAAGGCAAGGCCGACCCAGTCGAGAGGTCTCCGGAGGGGCCCCAGCGTTAGCGCCCCCTTCACCCCCACCCCCAGGCTCGGCGACAACTCCTGTGTAATTCCTTCCGAAGTGCATTGGATTAAGACTAGGCCGATAGAGAGAGCTGGAATCCACGAAATGAATGAAAGTAGAAATGACTGTTAAGTCCCAAATCTAATTCCGGTTTAAACCTAAATTCCATTTGATTAGAAACAGACTCTAATCTGGTACAGCAGGGTCTACGTGGAGGCCCCTATATTGCATTTCTCCGAATGACAGTTACTAAGGGGCCCAGCAAGGTTTGCTCTTCCCACGTTGCAATTGTGTTGCCTTTGGAGGTGGGAGTGGATGTGGGGTGAGGGTGAAGGTGTACACACCTCTACCCTTAATTTATAGCCAGGAGGGGTTCGAGTTCAGGTTGGTTTTGAAATGACCTTGCAGGCCTCCTTCTTCCCCTTCCTTTTTCTGCCATAGGCATTTCCCAGCTGGATCATTCACAGTAGGGACTTGAGTCACCTCAGGGGTTAAAGATCCTCTCTCCTAACGTTAGTTTCCGAAGAGGACTTTTAAACAGGCTTCTTTTAAAGGGTAGTAACCCAAAGAAAACATTCTCTGTGCTGAGGAGCAGAGGCACAAAATAAAATTATATAACTAGACTGTGACCTCTCAATCCCAATAATGGAGATAACCCTTCACTAGAATGTAAATGATTGAAGGCAGGGCTCCGTGTTCCTTATCCTTTCATCCCTAGGGTCTGAGATATATGGTAGGTGCGGTGTTCAATTAACATTTATACACCCGCGCTTGTGATTAAAAACGTTAGCCTGAAGACATTTAATAATTTCTATGATCCATCATTATTACAATCAGAATATTAAACTAATTGTAATAGTCACTTTGAGGACTAGTGTGTATTGTTTAGTTGTATATATTTGTAAACTTTAAACTTATTTTTACATATATTGTTAAATTTGGGGTTGGTGCCACCACTTTAAATAAGAATGCCCTGGGTGCCTGGATGGCCTAGTCAGTTAAGCATCTTGATTTTGGCTCAGGTCAAGATCTCATGATTCATGGGTTCCAGCCCCGAATTGGGCTCTGTGCTAACAGGGTGGAGTCTGCTTGGAATTCTCTCTCTCCCTCTCTCTCTTCCCCTTCCTCACTCGTGCACTCTCTCTCTCTGTCTCTCTCTCTCTCTCTCTGTCACACACACACACACACACACACACATGAATGCCCTTAAGATATTAGGGATTTTATAAATGACAGAATGACAGCGGCATGGCTGAAGTCCCTCCATAATAGTCTGGTTGAATACTTCTAGAAACAGGGATCTCACTACTTTCACAAGTATTCTATCTTAGATATATTCATTATTCAAAGGCTACGATGACAAAGGTAAGCATGACACGGCGTCTGCCTACATATTCTAGTTGGTGAGCTAAAAAGGAGTCATAATTTTGTTGCTATTGTATAGGCAGGTGAGAAAAGTAATAGGTCTTAGCAAAGTGAGCCCCAGCTTAGCACAGCAACAGCAAAGGAAACTTCACTCAGGAGGGGTCTTGTGGTTTGGATTTGAAGAAGTTCACCCCTAGGACCATATGTAAACAGACTAAAAAGAAGTTCCCTGAAGGTCAGCCTGCCTAGTTATTGATTCTTTCCTGCTCTCTCTTTTGACCTGTAACACTCCACGTCCTCTCTCCTGTGTGCCCACCATTTTATTCAAGAAGTCTCCATGTCTGTTTCTTCTCTTCTCGAGGCCGGGGCAGTTGACTGTGAACGGTTCATTAAAAAGACCCAGGGAGCCGAATGAGTCACAGTCCACTCCGAGCAGCCACTTCCTCCTCTAGAAGGAGAATAATAATTTTCACCTGCCACCCTGTGAGAATCCCTTTATGACTTCAGAGTTATCCGAGGTACAGGGAAGGAAAGTGTGAGACCTAGCACAGGGAACATAGAATTTTCTGATTCAGAGCAAGTTAACCAAGAATCACGAGACACACAACTGATTAGAAAATATAACTTTCAGTGTAGAGCTGGGGGCTAGAGATTTGAAAGCCACTTTAGCATGACCTCTGCAGTACAGATGGAGAAATACAGAGAGCTGTTAGAAAGTTTAGGATTTGTCATTTTGTCAGGGCGAAAAAGAAATCAAAGGTAGCTACCAAGTTGCTGGGGAGAAGAAAATTATTTATATTTGGTTGAGTAGCGTGTGAAACTTTCGATTGGGAGCAGCTGATGCCGTAATGACATGTCCCATTAAAAAAAAGCAGCTCTGAGGGATGTCTAGCATGTGTTCTGAAGTTCATGTGTTCTGGGAGGGGTCCCTGGCTGGCTCAGCTGGTGGAGTGTCCGACTCTTGATCTCAGGGTCGTGAGTTCAAGTCCCACGTTAGGTGCAGAGATTACTTTAATAAAATCTTCAAAGAAAAAATAAGATCTTAAGAAAAAGAAAGAAAGAATGGGCAGCAAACGTTGAGGAGCTGTGGGTTACATAGCCCAAAGTTTATCCAGGGGGTCGTACCCTGGTGGGAATGTGGACAGAGCTCAAGGCACAGGAGCCCAAAGTACGGTATCTTGGAATCCTCTATAATGAGCAAGTTTGAGCAGCTAACTAGGTTAAGAACAGTGATGGGATGGGGAGTGGCTCTGGATATAATTGGGGCTGATCAGGAGAGAGCAGGAAAATAGATATTAGTGGGCAAAGGAGTGCGTGCTAGTCCTTACATTGGGAGCCCTGAAATAAAAAGAGGAAGAGGCAATCATTTCTTAGTGTGGATGTGGAACATGCAAACAAAGATGTGAATCAGAACTCAGCTCCGTACTGCTGACTCCAGCACATGATGTAAAGTCTCTGAGCTGCAGCGTCTCCACCAGTAAAATGGAGTTAGGAATGCAACCTGGGGAGGGGTCCGGAACAGGTAAAACCCATGGCACCCATCTTGCATTATAGGTTAGCTGCCCTGGCAACCAGCTTCTGGTTTTCTAGAAGCAGGAGTGGAGGCTGGCTGGGCGGGGTATTTGCAGATTTTAAGTCTTCAGCCTCCATTAGAAACCTATGCATTTCTTGCATTTCCACCTGCCACGTGGATATCTTTACCCAGCTGTTCCATGGTCACCTCAATCTGAATATGTCTAAAACTCATTCGTCAGTTTTATGCTTTCCTTCTTTATCCCGGGGCAACTGTGAATCACCAGGGGGAAACTAGTTTATGGTTTCCTCTTCTCACATGGCTCCCCCACAGACACACACCTCAGAAATGTCAGTGGCCATGTTGTGGTGGCTCCTGGACTTCTAGCCCTTAAGATTTGCCACCTGTTCTGCCCCAGGCCCTTGTCACTTCCTGCTTTGATTTTTGTGCTAATAAGCTTAGCCCTGTCTCCTCCCTCCTCCCCTAACTTCTGCTTGCACTTCAATCCTTTCACAGTAGCATTTTAACTACATCACTCCCCAGCTCCAAACCTCAAGTCCCTCCTGTTTTCCTAAAATCCTTAGATCTGTATTCAGAACACTGTGTTCTGTCTCCTAGCTCTCCAACGTTATATCCCACTGGTCCCAACAGGAAACCTCGCACCTGTCACCATTTCTGATGCATCTTTTTAGCTGTGTGTGTGTGTGTGTGTGTATGTGTGTGTGTGTGTGTGTGTTATCACCCAATTCCTTCAACCGAAATGCGTCTCCTCACCCTAGATCTTGAAATCCCACCGGTTTTTCAAGGCTCAGCCCAAACACTACCGTCCTCAGGAAGTTTTTCTTGGTCGAGCTCGGAAGGTCCCTCTCCCTTATCTTTTCTTCTGTAGCTCTTTGCTTTTTCTTCTCACATGGCACATGCCTTGTATTTATTCTCCAGTGTGCTCCTGTTGATTGAGAGCTTATTCATCTCTGAATTCACCACCAAGGGGTGCCCAGAGTGGGGGCTCAAGGACTTTTCATTGTGTGAACAATCATACGGAGCCTGAGAAGGGGCGACACAGGAGAAAGATGTTCTAAACCCAAGGCAAGGCAGTATGAGGAGGAAGCAGCCAATGCTTCATCAGGTCTTTATAGGCAAAGTGGAGAAGAGACAGTCACCTGGAACCTTCACAAACCACCCTTTACCTCATTTGTGTTTAATTACACAAATAGTTTAAGCTTTGGTAGCTGGAAGGATCCATATAATTTTTAATATTCTTCATAGTAGAGAGGCGAAAAAGCAGACTTAAATGTGGAGAGCCAAGCCGGTAGTAACCGGGCTGAAAGAAAAATGAGGCATGCTTGCTTGGCAAGATGCCTATGAACTGCTGGAGCATCTGGAAATATGTGAGAGAGTTCTTGGTTTGGGGCTTATGACTTCATCTGCTCTAGAATCTCTTTTACAGAGCCTTTTGTCTGATTCCTAGCACGGCTCCCTGATTCACAAGATAGCATCATGGCGCGTTAATTAGCATGGGTAGTCGTTCCAATGTTTCTGATCCAGAAGAACGAAAAGACAGCCCTGCCTCTGGTGTATACGACATGTTTGAGGACAGGTGGAGAAACAAATTATCGTAAAAGGCTTGCCAGCTTCCATATTCCGGGAATGGAAATGCTTCCAAACAGTCTTAAATATACCACCTTCACACTTGAGAGTATAAACCCATCCTCATCAAATAGTTAGAAAGTGCCCATTGCTCATGAAATGAGTCAGTAGAACAAAACAGGTCATGATCAGGTGCTGAGGTTTTGAATAGTTGGGAATTACACACTTTGTTGTAATGTTAGAATTAGATACTCAGATCTCTTCTGGAATATGAGAAAGTGGATGATCTGTGTAATGTAGATTTTGACACATCGTGTTCATAAAGCTCACAGACATATGTTTCAAACTGGAAAATACGTTGGTCAGCCACTATATGAAAACATTTGGCCCATACATGTGATTTCTATCAGGACACTCTTCCAAACTCACTTCCTCTGACAGCTTGTTCAGCCTTTCTCTGCTGCAGCTTTCTCACTGGTAAGTGGAAATATTGGAGGATTAGTATCTCTACATTCCACAGGGGATGAAAAAGAACTTAATAATGTGATAAAGTGAGATATAATATTTTAATTACTAGCCTGATAGTTTTTTAAAAATCGGCAAATCTCCCCATCTCTGTCACCTCTTCCATATAAAAGCAGATCATGGAAAATTCACAAGAACAAGTTCAAATGCAAGCAAATATTTAACCAGAGACTCATATTCACCTTTACCTAGAGAGCTTATTTTTTTCCCCAATAGCCACAAAGCTCTGCAGAGCTGAATCATCAAACCAGGAGTCCCTGTGGCCAAAGACCATTTGGATAAGCTAATGGTCTGATTTAAAACAGATTAAGATACAGGGTGCTGGGTGGCTCAGTCGGTTAAGCGTCCAACTTTGGCTCAGGTCATGATCTCACAGTTAGTGTGTTCGAGCCCTGAGTCGGGCTCTGTGCTGACAGCTCAGAGCCTGGAGCCTGCTTGGGATTGTGTGTCTCCCTCTCTCTCTGTTCCTCCCCTGATCGCTCTCTCTCTCTCCCTCTCTCTCTCAAAAATAAATAGAGATTTTAAAAAGTGTTTAAACAGATTAAGATACATTTGCATTCCACCTGAAATCGTTGTCTCTTTGAATGCTGGGTGCCCTTTCTCATTTGCATTATAAATAAGAAAATACCAACACAATGTGAGAATGTTTAAAGAGATGTAGGGGTGGCTGGGTGGTTTATTTGGTTAAGCTTTTGACTCTTGGTTTCCACTCAGGTAAGGATCTCATGGTTTGTGAGATCGAGCCCCGCAACTGGCTCTGCCCTGACAGTTCAGAGCTTGCTGAGGTTTCTCTCTCTCTCTGCCCCAACCTCTCCCCGCCAAATAAATAAACAGACATTAAAAAAATTAAAAAGACGTAGCTACAAACCCTAAAAAATAGAATAAACATGGTGATCTGATACACAATGAGCAAATAGCCTGATATTATATTCAGAACCCATCCCAATGTGTAAGGAGTCAAAGTGAAGTATCTTTTTGAGTAGAGAGGAAGATGTTCATATGTGGGTGGATGCAGGGGTGGGAACAAAGAAAAGATGCCACCTTTTGCCTCTTTCTTTCTCTGTATCTTAGTGTTTTGCTCCCATGCCAATTTCACAAATTCCCTTTTATCATGGTCTTAACGATGACTTTTAGCAGAGATCCTTAAGAATTGTTTAAATATGGTCGATTTTGGAGAATGTTCTCCCTTCCTTCACCTACCTTTACACTTCTGTGAGCTAAGCTTCTGTCCCCCAGACACACACACACACCTCAGTGTCTGTGTTGCTTTAGTCTGGATTCTCTTGGAAATAGACCTTGAGATAAAGATTTGGGTGCAGGAGTGAGACAGTCAAGCTGCCGTAATTATCCAACTGCTCCAGTACAAGTGGGTTCTAGCAGAGTGTCTGGGGACGGACAAATCACCTAAGTTTTCTGAGTCTTTGTTTCTTCTTCTGCGGAACTGGTTCAGTAATGCTCCCCTAGCAGAATTGTTATAAGAAATGGAAATAATAGTTATAAAATGTCTGGCACATGGTAAGTGCCCCAACAAATACACCCATTCGTTTGTGTCATATGATGCACATTTTGTAACAGTTAATTCAAAAGTGACAATTTATATTTAACCAATCAACTTTTACTCTCAATATTTGTGTTTCAAGCATTTGGTCCTGACGATGTTTGTTTATTTTTTAGTCATTTAAAAAAAAAAAAACCTTTAGGGGCGCCTGGGTGACTCAGTCAGTTAAGCCTCCGACTGCAGCTCAGGTCATGATCTCACAGTTCGTGGGTTCGAGCCCCACGTCGGGCTCTGGGCTGACAACTCAGAGCCTGGAGCCTGCTTCGGATTCTGTGTCTCCCTCTCTCTCTGCCCCTCCCCACTCACGCTCTGCCTCTCTCTGTCTCTCAAAAAATGTATACACATTAAAAAATAACCTTTAATCCTGAGTATATTTAGATGTAATCTCTTTGCCACTTTTCAAGTTGTTTTTTTTTTTTTTAAATAGTAACCAAAGCAAAACGCAATTAGGAAGATAAACCTGATAATCCTACTGCAAAATGTTTCTGCATTTCAAAATCAAATAGAAATTATTATTTTTAGTCTACCCCCTCTATATCTGCATCATGCGTGTTGGAAAAATAATGAGCATCAGGGACATTTATCTCTGCCTACACTAAAATAATATGTGGCAGATTTATTTAGGCTCCTTGATCTTGAAGGGATCTACACTGATGGTTTTTTAAAAAAATTTTTTTTCAACGTTTTTTATTTATTTTTGGGACAGAGAGAGACAGAGCATGAACAGGGGAGGGGCAGAGAGAGAGGGAGACACAGAATCGGAAACAGGCTCCAGGCTCTGAGCCATCAGCCCAGAGCCCGACGCGGGGCTCGAACCCACGGACCGCGAGATCGTGACCTGGCTGAAGTCAGACACTTAACCGACTGTGCCACCCAGGCGCCCCTACACTGATGGTTTAATTACCAAGATAATTAGGTAAAACTGCTGTACCTCATTTTTTTTTTCAAATGGACAGAGCTGATCTGGTTTTTTTTTTGTTTTTTTTGTTTTGAAAGAGCTCTCTAATTGATAGTGGATGTAAGAGTAACCCATGTTTCCAAGGCCAAACAGCTTAATAAACTGTGGCACAACTGTACTTCTTGGACTTTGTCACCACCTTGCAACAGTGGTAATTCTAACCATAGTCCCCTTTCTCCCGACTGGCCTTTAGGAAGCCCAGAGGATCCCCTGCTTGCAAAACCGAGCCTTCTCCTGTGCTGGGTGCCCCCCACCATTTTTATTTGTTCTTATTCTGGCCACCATGCTGACATTTCACCTCAAAGATCCCCAAGGCACCACGGATGCTCCTAAACTCGCTGTGGCCCGAACCTAACACGGAGCCACCAGGACTGCCAGCCTGTGATGCGTTCCTTGGCCTGCCTCAAGTCTGGACCGGGTGCAGGTCGTGGGTCACTGCTCAGGGCGCCGTTACCCCTGTGGCCCCATGAGGTCCAGTAGTCACCCCTTGCCTAGGTGACACCACCACATAGCAATGCCATTCAGTGGACTCTGTGATTGCACAGACGCGGCTCTTACCCCTGGGACTCAGGCGCAAGCATCTGGGTTCTAGAATGGAGGACGGAGCAAGACATACTCTGTATCGCACTCTGAGTCTGTTACAACTTCTGTGTTTTCATATACAATGCTTGGTACATGGTAAATCTGAGCAAGTATACCCAACTTGCAAGCTTATGAAATTGTGGAATTTATCTGATAGGCACTGGGGAAGCAAGGCAGGATTTTATGCCAAAGCGTGATATGAGGGGGTTAGATATAGAAAGATTACCACGACTGTGAGTGGGGAAGTCTAATGGCACAAGAGGACAGGAAGTTAGAGGGGCAGCTGGGAAGGTTTTGCATTTCCCGTCGCATCCACACTGGCCTCGGGCCGAGATTTGCCCCTTGGTTATTTTCTCCCTTGACCTGGGTCCTCTCTCAGGAGGCTCTTTGCTTTTTCTCTTATGGTTAGATATTGGAAACACAGAAGATCTTACTTTTTAAAGGCGGGATGACTTAGATACTTTTCTGCCACAAAATTTATGAATTCCGGGGAATATTATCATGTTGCAACATCATCTGCATTGTATTTACAAGGGATGAGTAATTTGTGCTATTCTTAGCCATTTGAAAAGCATATGAAAGATGAAAATTAATTAGGTAATGCACCAATGAGTAATGCTGTACATGTGACCCGGTTGTCAGACCTTTTCCCTGAGTAAAAAAGTATCATGATGTTTTGTTTTATGTCCTGTACTTTTCGCACACGAATATACTCTTGCATTTCAGCGTACTTCATGTCCTATTTTGTCTTAAGTGTAGCTTTGCTCTCCCTACGATACGGTTAGGAGATAACTAAATGTGTTTCAGGAAAAATAAGCATTGGTGTAATTTTCCAGATTGTGGGTTCATCGTCACTTAATTTCCCTGGATGACAGTTTACTCATCTTTATGATGGAGTTACAGCTGCTTCAGCTTTCAAATCTACGATCCTAAAGCATCATGATAGATTAAAAACCTTTTGTTTTTTAAACCTGATAACACAGCACAAGTACCGTGACAGTTTTTACGGGTCAGTGTTACTGAGACAGTTTGACACGAGGAAATGGAAATAGCACTTTGCTATATAAAAGTCCTAAAGAATTCTTTAACAAGAATGGCATTATTATTATCAGCCCAAGTAATCTCACTTTAGGTCTCTGGATAATTGGTAATGTTAGCCTGATGACAGTTAATCTACTGTTTTTCTGAACCAGCTCGGCATTTCTCCTGCTTGACCATGTTACCCGGAATCTCATTTTATTTCCCTCTTCTTCTAACTCTCCTCACAAATTTGGGTGATTTTAAAGATATTCTGTGGGGGCGCCTGGGTGGCGCAGTCGGTTAAGCGTCCGACTTCAGCCAGGTCACGATCTCGCGGTCCGGGAGTTCGAGCCCCGCGTCGGGCTCTGGGCTGATGGCTCAGAGCCTGGAGCCTGTTTCCGATTCTGTGTCTCCCTCTCTCTGCCCCTCCCCCGTTCATGCTCTGTCTCTCTCTGTCCCAAAAATAAATAAACGTTGAAAAAAAATTTAAAAAAAAAAAAAAAAAGATATTCTGTGTAGGTTTTTGTCCCGCTATGCCGGAGAATCCCAGGGCTGGGAACACGAGGCCAAGGGTGTGAGGTGGGCTGGAGGGAGGCTGTAATTTGGGGAGTCAAGAGCGGGCTGCGGGAAGCATCGATGGCCAAGGAACAAGAACAGGATCACTCCCTCCTTCCGGTTTTCTCCTCTGAACATTAGTTAGCCTCTGCCATTTGCTTGGCCACATTTTTCAGATAACTGGCTGTCAGCAGACGGAGCATGTGCAGAAAAGATAGAGGTCCCTGGGGGAGCCGCTCCAGGGGCAGGGGATCAACCCCAGGCATAGGAGGGGCTGGGCAGGTGGTTTTTAACTAAAGGAGTGAGCGAATGAATGAATAAATAAATTACTCTGAGTACAATCTTTCCAAAGCCTAGCAGGATGTTTTCTCCGTGTAGTTTCCATTGAAATCTACTGATAGGATAAACACAAGCTAACGTGTAGCCCATCTTTCAAAATGCTTTCTCCTGACTCCGTGGAAAGGCAGTGTCGGTTACATCTGACTAGCTGTTAGTCTAGTGGAAGATGAAAGTCCACCAGGCAGGGCTGGAAAGTAGCAAGTGGCCTTTACTGTGAGCTGCTCAAATGATACTCTCTGGAACAGCTGGGCTGAACCCCCAGTGACTTTCCATGGGAATGCAGTTAACTTCCTACTTGGAAATGAGTTGATTTGAGAGAAAGTGCCTGACCCATCAAGTTATTCCTCCGACCGGAAGTATAATTTCAGCAAGATTGCAGAAAAAGTGTTGAGAATTGGAAAACACATGTCAGAGGGAAAAAGCATCATTTCCTCACGTTACACCTCACGGTGCTGGACGTGGAGGAGAGTGAATGCTGCGTATCAAATTGTGCTGTGTTCACAGAAAATTAACCCGAGTCAACCCCTGAACATCATCCTTGCACTTCCCACCACCCCCCCCCCAAAATCCAACCTCTCTTAATAGCCAAGAGCCAGATTTTGTGACTTAGGAGGTGTTCAATAAATGCAAATCGCTACAGTGCCTCAGCATTGTGAACTAGGATGAAAATTAAAGCGCAGCGGTTCATGGATTTTCGGAAACAGTTGAGGTGTCAGAGTTAATCAGAGTAATATTTTAAAGACCTCTATTAAACCTTTCCCTGTAACTTCAGCAAGCCTTGGCTATCCCCTTGACGCCAAATAGAGTGCGGTGAGCATGTGCATTCTACCAGGGCTGAAAACACTGAGTTCTGTTCCAAATGCATTTCTTTTTTGATGGTTGGATGGTTTTGTTGTTGTAGAGACAGGCGGAATTGCGCCTGTGTGGGGTTGCTGGCTTGAGATTTATGGTGTAGTTCTTACCCACTTTTTATTGACTCATCTCTGTTCACAAATAGACCTACTGAATTCAGGAATTTGTTTTTAGGCATTGACCTACTAAAGTATCAGTTTGCACATGATGTGAAAGCCAGCATCAAAGATGTGAGCAGGACAAGGTCAATGACCTCTGGATGTTTTGAAGCCTTTTATTGTCAATTGCCTTCATGTGGGGGTTTCAGGAGTGTCTTGTGCCCTTTAGACACAGGTTGAGTAACGCTGCTGACATAGTCTTCCTCTTTTTTGAGCCAGTGGCTTCTTTTCAATTTCTTACATTTCCCCCATAAGGAATGCCTGCCTATCTCCTACTTGGGGCGGTTTGGGTACTCCTTTTCTGAGTGATTTTTCAAAGCGGAAGACAAGCAGTGATCAAAGTGTAGTTTAATGGATGTTGTGCGTTTTGTTTTTAAGAGCACAGAAATGCTTCTTTTCTTTAGCCTCTGGCTTCTTTGGCCCTCGGGGTGAAGAGATTGGAGTGATAAAAGGCAGAGACCTACTTTCTGAATATAGGCATTCCCCATTTTACAGATGAGTCATTTTTCCAAAAGTGTATTTGTCAGTAGTTGTTCAGAATTTTTGAGTTCTTTACCCCGAGAGAAAATGTTAAAAGTTATGATTAGGTTTCCAGGCTAGCCCAGACGACCACATTCAATCTATATTATAAAAAAATTTTGAAGTTCAAGCCCTGCGCTGGGCTCTGTGCTGACAGCTCAGAGCCTGGAGCCTGCTTCTGATTCTGTGTCTCCCTCTCTCTCTGCCCCTCCCCTGCTCGTGCCCTGCCCCTCTCTGTCTCTTGAAAAATAAAAACGTTAAAAAAATTTTTTTTTGGAAATATTAGCATCAGTTGTGAGAGTTTGGGTCAGGAAGCCACATGGAGAACCTCAGGTGAAAATCTTTGGCTGAGTATGGAGTGTTTTGTGATTCCCTTCCCGAACCCCTTATTTATCTCCTAGTGCTCATCTCTCTGGGCTCTAGTGTCCACATCCTGAGTCACACTCTTCAGGTTCTTCTTTCCAAAATGTATTTCTTGCTTCAAATGTAGTACCTTCTCTCTTTCTCAAACGAAACTATCATTTTCTTAGTTCTGCTGAGCTAATAGGAAAGCAATCTGATTGAATTAATCATTTTGTGCAAACGATTGATAATACCATAACCTTTCCATGGTGTTTGCATTAAAAAGCAGAAAGTCGGGGCGCCCGGGTGGCTCAGTGGGTTAAGTGTACGACATTGATTTCAGCTCAGGTCGTGATCTCATGGTTCATGAGTGTGAGCCCCCCGTGGGGCTCTGCTGGCAAAGATGTGAGGATTCTCTCTCTTCCTCTCTCTCTGTCCCCCCGCCCCCCGACTCATGCTTTTTCTCTCTCTCTCTCAAAATAAGTAAATACACTTAAAAAAAAAAAAAAGCAAAAGTCTGGTAACTCAAATCAAATACAGGTTGTTGTATTTATTCCAGTTTGGTATTCATTTATCATTTTTAGAAGTATTTTTTAAAACTGATGCAGGCCAGGGGCGCCTGGGTGGCGCAGTCGGTTAAGCGTCCGACTTCAGCCAGGTCACGATCTCGCGGTCCGTTCAGGCTCTGGGCTGATGGCTCGGAGCCTGGAGCCTGTTTCCGATTCTGTGTCTCCCTCTCTCTGCCCCTCCCCCGTTCATGCTCTGTCTCTCTCTGTCCCAAAAATAAATAAACGTTGAAAAAAAAAATTAAAAAAAAAAAACTAAAAAAAAAAAGAAAAAAAAAATAAAACTGATGCAGGCCATGGGGATAAACAAGAATAAAATATGATACTTATCATCTCATAGGGAGATGAGTATTTATATACCACCAAGCATGGTATAAAGTGTGATAGTGATGAGTTTCAAAAGACAATTTTATGAAAATATCAAATCTTATACATTGGGGGGAGTGGGTAATCTGATGCAACAATACGGGAAAACAATTATGCATTATGTTATAAAGATATATACACTGCCAACATAGTATTTCTGCATATCATCTTATTAATTTAATATTGAATGAATAAGATATTGACTATCTCAAGAAACCATTGAAAAATTGTCACACGTACACAGTATAAAATGTTTCAAAATATCCATATTAGCAAGAAATTGGAAACGACACAAATGTCTATGCACAGGAGACTAGATAAGTAAATTATGGCATAGTCACAAAATGAGATATTATACAGCCACAAAAGTGAATGAACTACAGGTGTCAACCAACCACGTGGAAGAATCTTTAACACAGTTGATGAAAAAAAAAAGTTGCAGAAGGTTGAATGATATAATACCATTTTTCTAAGGCTCAAGTTTTCCATGGAAAACTGAACAGCATCCTTTAGGAAAACCTATGTGGGGGGGGCAGGAGGATTGAATTGTAGATGCAATGATATTGATAATATTCTTCTTATTAAGATAGGTGCTAGGCTCACAGATGTGCATTTTATTATTATGCCTCATAGCTTACACTAGGTATGAAATTATTGCACAATAAAACATTTTATGTGCATTTTTAAGTGGCCGCCCCAGTTATGGGGAAACACCAAAGAGGAGCGGTTAATTCTGACAGGGAGAGCAGGAAGGTTTCCCAGGAGAGGTGAGGTTCACCTTGGACTTGAAGGGAAAGTAAGGCTTTGGGGGTCAGGCAAATGTTGAGCGGTGGAAAGTGATGAGAGAGAGGGAGGAGGAGACACATACACAGAGGACTTGAGGCAGAGCCGCATCAGCGGGCTGCAGGGGAACTGTAGGTAGAAAAACTGACGTGAGGAGAGGATGGGGTGAGGAGAGGGATCTGTCATAGTATTTCTATGCAAGGCAACCAAGTGACCATGATGCCTATAACCCTCCTCAAAGACCTATGAGCTTACCCATTCCTGGAAGGAAAAAAGAAGCCACATATAGATCAGAGGATAGGGGAGGGTAGTGTGGGGAAGGCAAGAAACCCAGGTAAAGAAAACCAGAGGGACCCCCTCAAAGGAACGGGTGAGACGCTGGAGGAGAACTGGAGGCCACAGAACCAGGACATCCCAGGCAGAAACGGATTTTGCCCCATGGAGGAAGGGATTCCGTAGCACAGAAAAGGGGTTGTCTTTGGCAAAAATGGAGTAAGGAGAAGCCTTCAGCAGAGGAGGGTAAATGAAATCTCAGAAAGATTCTAGACAAACGTTAATGTTAAAGAAGTTATAGGATCTACACCTATTCAGTTACCACATCCAGTGTCAGATATCCACGGATACAGGATTGTATTTTTAATATATTCATTACCAGCATCCGTCTTCACAATATATACACATTTGCTCTCTTTCTATTTTTTGTCTGTTAAAAAACATCTATGTGTATACATATGCATCATAGCTATCTGGGATGCTAGCTGAGAAAGTAAGAAAAAAGGGAAAGAGCCAGAGAAAAAGAGCTGCCCTTTGCTGAGCGCCTACTATGTGCCGAGCTTTCTGCTCTAAGAGCTGGTGGTGTCTTTGTTCCTGGCCTTTGCCACACCTCTGCAGTGTGTGATGTTAAGAGAGAGCAAAATCAAGGCTTACGCGGGCCGAGTGACTCACCCAAACCAAAGTCGATTCAAAAAAGACAGACTGTGTCTGTGAAATCATAGGTTCCCTCCTTCTTTACAACCCCTCCAAAAAAAGAAAAAAAAATGAAAACAAAAAAAGAGGCGCCTTTAAATATTTTTTTGCAACTAGATACCCTGCAAAGTTTAATCCCATGCATGTTGTGCTTAGATGGCTAGCAATTTTAAAGCTCTGCCCCCCCGTCTTGGTGCTTTACTACCCCACTCTTCAAAAAAAAAAAAGTTTATTTATTTCTTTTGAGAGAGAGAAAGCATGGGTGAGGGAGGGGCAGAGAGAGAGAGAGAGAGAGAGAGAGAGAGAGAAAATCCCAAGCATGCCTGCACCGTCAGTGCCCAGAGCTTCATGCCAGGTTCGAACTCACAAACCATGAGATCATGACCTGAACCAAAGTCAGACGCTCAACCCACTGAGCCACTCAGGCACCCTTCTATTGCCCTAGTCTCGATGGAGGTTCCAACGCCTTATCAGTTGCTCCCTTTAAGGTACAGGCTGTCTCCTTAGTCATGCTGTTCTAACAGACGTCCCTGGAGAATGTACTTTGATAAAATTTTTTGCTGTAACGAGCCTTGTCTCCTGGCTACGTTCCATAGTCCCTCTTCACACACATTCCCTTGCCTTGACATGGCTTAGATCTGTCTTTTCTCACCGACTTCACTAATATACAATTATTTTCTTGTTATTGAAAATCATAATCATGCTTTTAGTTGCTATTTATTCCTGGAAACTGCATGTTAAGATAATTATTTTTATCCTGCCGACACTCAAGTTACAACTCATAAATTTTATAGTCATGGCGCATGGCTAATAACTCCATAGCTTCCTGCCTGTAGCTTCTCAGTGAAGAGAGAAGTGAGGTTATTTCCTAAGAGTGGAGGGAATGCAGAAGGGACTTGACATGGATACAGTTCACAACCGCTTCGGAGGGGAGAGGGGTAAAAGAGCCCAGGAGGCTGAGCAGAGATGGTTGCAAGTCGAACAAGAGGGCCTCCCCATGTTAGGAAGGGCCATTTCCTTCCACCCCAGGGCACATGGCCAGAATGGGAGTTCTGCCCCAGAGTCTGGCTCTACTGGAATGTGGGCTACCTACTGATTATTGGGAGATAAAAGTAAGCTCATCTATAAACATTTCCCGCTTCCAGATTAACCATACAGTTGGTTTTAAGTGGTGAGCATGGTGAAGACACTGCATCTGACCGTGTAGGGGAAGTTATTCTTTTAGAAAGCAGCCCAGGCCGCCTGGGTGGCTCAGTGGGTTAAGCATCTGACTCTTGATTTCGGCTCAGGTCATGATCTCACTGTTCATGGGTTCAAGCCCTCCGTCGGGCTCCACACCAATAGCGTGGAGTCGGCTTGGGAACCTCTCTCTCTGCCCCTCCCCTGCTTGTACTCTCTCTCTGTCTCTCAAAATAAATAAATTAACTTAAAGAAAAAAGACGTTAGAAAGCAACCTGGAGATTGATTATAGGGTGATGGAACTTTCTTTAAAAAAAATTTTTTTTAACGTTTATTTACTTTTGAGAGAAAGAGAGAGAGAGAGAGACAGAGCACGAGTCAGAAAGGAGCAAAGAGAGAGGGAGCCACAGAATTGGAAGCGGGCTCCAGGCTCTGAGCTGTCAGCACAGAGCCCGACGTGGGGCCCGAACTCACGGGCAGTGAGATCATGACCTGAGCCGAAGTCGGACGCCCAACCTACCGAGCCACCCAAGCGCCCCTAGGGTGATGTAGCTTTCTGATGGAGCTTTATGAATTCATTTTTTATAGCGAATCGTTATAGGGTGGAAAAGTAAATTGAAGCATGAGTAATTCTGTACAACTATCACATACAGAGAAAGGGACATTAATTGCCACCTCCTACATGTATGGAATAGCCTGACTTTGCTCTGACGTGAAGAACAGAATCTGTCACGTGGCCACTGGAGTATGTTCCTGCTTCTTGATCTGCTCCTGTATCCTTCTTCAGCCCACCTTATATTATTTGCCCTCCTGCTGTCTGCTCTAGACACAGCGGTTCTCAAATATTTCCATCTCAGAACCTCTGTACATCCTTTAAAGTAATTGACAAATGCAATGAACTTCTATTCATACGTGTTGTATCTATAGGCATGTATTGCATTAGAAATGAAAACTGACGGGCACCTGGCTGGCTCAGTCAGAAGAGAATGCCACTCTTGATCTTAGGGTTGCGAGTTTGAGCCCCATGTGAGGTGCAGAGATTACTGAACATGAATGAATGAATGAATGAATGGACTTTAAAAATAATAAAGTGTGTAAGAAATGACAACAAAGACATTTTTAAATACTTTTAATTCACTTAAAAATAACAATAAAAGTCCATTCCATGTTAACATAAATATTTTCATGACAGTTAACTATATTTTCCAAAACAAAAATAATTTAGGGTTAAGAGTGCCACGGCAATCTCTTTAATGTCTGGCTTAAGAGAAGAGAATGGATTCTTCTGTTTGTCCCGGTATGAGAAACTGAGGGTGTGATATACATCATGTAGCTTCTGGAAACTTCCACTGTTCACTCCTAAGAGATTGAGAGTGAAAAGACCAATAATATCTTGGTATGAGTAGGAAAAAGGTTTTGATCTCATCAGCCTCCTAGAAAAGTCTTAGGGACCTCCCAGGGATCCTGGACTATAAGAACCATGACTCTAGACTCATGGGCCTTCATTTGGTTGGAAATAAGTCAATAGGGTGACTGCCAGATAATGGAAAATAAGGTTGAAAAGTTAAGTTGAGAGTGAAGCCTATACTGTCTTATATGGACATTCCTCACCTTCTGGGAAAGAACTGAGCTTTCCTGCCAAGAGGCAGACCACAAGTAGGGACATCCCAAAGCCTCCCCGCCCCCCACTCCCACCACTGCCAAATTTCCACAGATTTGTATTTCCCAAAGGTCTTTTTCAATCATCGTTTTGTTTGATCTGTACCATAACTATGAGAAAATCATCACAACTATGATTTCCACTCAAGGAGAAAGGTGTTTAAGTGGCTTTCTCAAAATCATCCAGTTCCTTCAAAGACTGTACCGTACTTCGACTCCCTAAGGACTTCCCTATGCAAGTTGTCTTCCCTCATTGCAAGGTCAACCCATGTTCACGGAGGGCCGGTGACAGAAATCATGGGCAGAAAGTGATGCAAAGCAGATATTTAAGCTTACTTCTGTTGTAGTGACTCAGGGATGCACCGTTATATTCTCTTTTCTGATTCTTTAGCAAACAAAAATGGTTAATGTATGCAAGAGGATCCGTTAGACCCTTTGGTCGGTAATATTCAAGTGCGCATGTCTACAATGAGAAGAAAATTCACCATTCATTACCAGGACCAGTGAGAGGAGATTAAACAAACACTATCCATGAGCCAATTACTAAACTTTTAAAATATATTAAGAATGCGGGGCGCCTGGGTGGCGCAGTCGGTTAAGCGTCCGACTTCAGCCAGGTCACGATCTCGCGGTCCGGGAGTTCGAGCCCCGCGTCGGGCTCTGGGCTGATGGCTCGGAGCCTGGAGCCTGTTTCCGATGCTGTGTCTCCCTCTCTCTCTGCCCCTCCCCCGTTCATGCTCTGTCTCTCTCTGTCCCAAAAATAAATAAACGTTGAAAAAAAAAAAAATTCAAAGTACCGTTCTAACACTGGCTTTTTTGTTTTGAATTGTAGTAAATTACATATCACCTAAAATTTACCCTCTTAACCATTAAAATTTTTTTTTAATGTTTATTTTTGGGAGATAGTATGAGCAGGCGGTGGGGGGGGTGGGCAGAGAAAGAGGGAGACCCAGAATCCGAAGCAGGCTCTAGGCCCTGAGCTCTCAGCACAGAGCCCTACGTGGTGAGGCTTGAACATCACGGACCGCGAGATCATGACCTGAGCTGATGTGGGCCGCTTAACCGACCAAACTACCCAGGTGCTCCTGCCATCTTAACCATTTGTAAGTGTGCAATTCAGTAGTATTACACACATTCACATTGGCATACAACCAACCTGCAAAACACTCTTTGTCTTCTCATTGAACAACAACTCTCAACTTCTCCATCACCCCCGCCCCCCGTGCCTAGTACTTTCTTTCTGTCTCTACGAACTTTACTCCTCCAAGTACCTCGTGTAAGTGGAATCATGCAATATTTGTCTTCTTATGTCTGGCCTGTTTTATTTAGCATGATGTCCTCAAGGTTCCTCCAGGTTGTGACACATGTTGGAATTTCCTTCTTTAAAGGTGAACAGTATTCCATCACATGAGGTATATCGTGTCTTGTGTATCCGTTCATGCGCCAGTGCACATCTGGGTTGCTTCCACTCTTTGGCTATTGCGTATGGTATTTCTGTGAATGTGGGTGTACAAATAACGCTCTGAGTCCTTGTTTTCAATTCTTTTGAGTTAACAGTAGCTGGTGATGGAATGGATTAGTAGTGTAAGGCCCCAGTGTACCCCAGGATCACAGAATTCCTCTAGCATGACCTTGGCCCAGCCTGGTTTTCCAAAGTGACTGCTCATGTGGAAAGCCTGTGACACATGAGCTGTTTTCAATGAAGACTCAGCATCGGGGGGCTCCATCTACTTGAAAATACGTTTTATGTGATTTAATACCGTAAAATTTCTTCCCTAATAAAGCAACCATCATGGCTTGTAGGGTTGAAAAACAATGCGTACTAGAAGTTTTTATGCTATGTGCAATTTTTTTTCTGCGCCTTTATAAAAGGAAATAAATAGCTTATTTCCTTGGTCCTTTCTTTGAAAAATTCAAATTCTATTCTCTGACTCTGACCTGTAGCACATCTGAAACGGGTTATAATTGATATTCCTTGAGAATATAGAATTAGAATGATTTTAGTCAAGGGCTTGTTGGGATGTGTAAATAATTTTACTGGGTTTTCTGATGGTGATTTTGAGTCTGCTGAGTCTTTGCCTTGCAGCCATCCTCCCCTCCCCATCCTAGTTCAGGCTTGCTTTCATTATTTTTATGTCCCTATATGTTCATACAACTCTTTTCATAGACTCCTTCTGGAAACATCTATTACATATTCAAAAGTGGCTTGCATGTGTTTTCTCTTATTTGCAACTGCTAAATGAAAATGTTAATGAGAGATCCCTTTGGCTCTCTCATGAATTATCTACCTTGTTTTTCTACAGCAACTTTCCCCTTAATCCGCAGTATCTTGGCAGTGGGCAGTTTTCAGGAAAGGAGAGAACTCTAATTATCATGCTTAGTATGGGGGTAAGTTGCCGCCAGCTTTTGAATTATTCCTAATTTTTCTTCTCTTTTCTGCCCACCCTTCCTGTCTCGCTGCCTCTCGGAACGTGGAACGTGGATCTGCCCATCATCTGGAAAAATGTCCTCTCTGCGCAATGGGACGTCGATTATGTGGGTGAGTCCCTGAAATTAATGTTTAAGTTGTTGGTTTTTCCCTTTGTGTGTGGAAGAAGGAAACTGCCAAATGAGATTGTTTGATGGGAAAATACCTTTAGCATCTCAGTGCCCATGTACGTGCACCCCATGTGCCTTCAGTTAGACTTAATCTGCCTGCAGTAAAGATGGAAAAATCTTGATGTGTCTTATTAGGAGTACCCAAATTCAAATGAAACAAGGATGAATCATATTCAGTGACAAAAGTTGGTATTTAAAATTTTGCTCTTGGTATTCTGTTTGGGGAGGTTAATACAATCTCGAATATAGTTTTTTATAACAAAGCAATTCAAAAATATCTCATATAGTTTGAAATGGACTTTTCTAAGGCTCTTGTTCAGTCGTCTCCGTTAATCACACACCTCAAATATTCATTGGTACCAATTATGGCAGATACAAATGTATTTATTTTTGTGGTGCTGGCATCGTTTCTGATATAAATGCATTGGAAAACAACACAGTGGAAATTTTCATTGTCGATTTATTTACGTTAAATGAGTCATGAATCTTGACGTGAAAACTTCCCACTTCAGTCGGTCCTTAAGTAGATGGACAAAGTCAAAGTCGCAAAACTGTTAAATATCAAACTCTAATTTCGTTGTTCCGAAGCTGGGTGATAAGGATATATAACAGGCACTCGGCCATTCTGCGCGCAGGACCACGACTGGGGGAGAGGGGTAAGTCTGTTGGTGGATTTCTTGCTGTGGAATGGAGACTAGAAAGCAGTCAGATTTTAAATACAAAAAATAAACTTTTAAGTACATTTTTTTTCTAGTTTTGAAGCATGTGGGAAGCGGGATTCCGAGAAAAGTCTTTGATTAGCAAGATATTAGAGAAGTGGCTGGTCTCATAGCTCCTATACCTTTCTTAAAGTGCTCGGCATGGCTGATTCCTGGGGAAGAAAAGAAATCAGTTGAGGTATACCTCTGTAGGAAAATCATTGTCTTGCTTATCAATTCCACTTTAATCCTGACTCTCCCACTAAGCAAATTTCAAACTGCCATGTCACTGTCTTAGCCAGTTGAAGTAACAGGATTTCACTTGCTGGGAGCGAACACGTTTGTTGTTGCAATCTGTTATTTCTGAAATTTCTAAAATTATATTGAGTGTGAGCATGAAATTTGGCATCAAGGTTTGTAAGATTTTCTATTCTGGTGTAAGCAATTTGTGAATCTTTCTCTTAGATGATTTAGTTGTCCATAAATAGCCTTAGGAATATGTGTCATTTGAGTTTAATCTGTGAGCTGTGAGTAGTTAATTTGACACAATTAGCACCTAATCAGCTGTTTTGCCTGTTGGGTTATGTTATGACTCTTTGCTCCGTATTAAAATTTCCTTCTGGCATTCACATTGCTTGTTTTCCTCTTTGTATCTCTCCAGGTCTTTTCATCTCCCTCCTTCTCAGAAACAATAACCAGCTAGACAATCATCCTTAAAATCTCATTTTCTCTTCCAGTAATGATCAGTAGCCAGAACTTACTTATTCTAAATTGATCATGAGCTAAATCTTGTGAATTCTTTTGTCTGAGACCTTGAATGCCTTCTGAAGATAATGCTTTATTTGTGAGAGGCTCAGAAAATCTTCAGAAATCTCTGATCCTAAAAGTAGCAAAGTGTAAGCAAGGCTGTTTTCCTATTATTTTTCAACTGCCTCTGTAACCGTCCTTGCGTGTTCTCCCCACCGGCATCTCCCTCTCCTCTTCCTAAGGCCTCCTTCTACTGAGGGACTCTTTTGTTTTTATTTTTGTTTTTGTTTTTGTTTCTTCAATATATGAAATTTATTGTCAAATTGGTTTCCATACAACACCCAGTGCTCATCCAACAGGTGCCCTCCTCAATACCCATCCCCCACCCTCCCCTCCCTCCCACCCCCCATCAACCCTCAGTTTGTTCTCAATTTCTGAGAGTCTCTTGTGCTTTGGGTCTCTCCCACTCTAACCTTTTTTTTTTTTTCCTTCCCCTCCCCCATGGGTTTCTGTTAAGTTTCTCAGGATCCACAGAAGAGTGAACACATATGGTATCTGTCTTTCTCCGAGGGACTCTTTTGAATTGGGGGTCGTTTGGGGTTTTTAATCTGTTTTTGGTGTAATTACTGGGAGGGAGATAGGCTAACTCTGCAGCCTAAAGAATTATTGGTTTGGCCAATTAGGGACCATTTTCTTTCTTTTTTTTTTTTTTAATTTTTTTTTTCAACGTTTATTTTTTTGGGGGGGGGACACAGAGAGACAGAGCATGAACGGGGGAGGGGCAGAGAGAGAGGGAGACACAGAATCGGAAACAGGCTCCAGGCTCCGAGCCATCAGCCCAGAGCCCGACGCGTGGCTCGAACTCCCGGACCGCGAGATCGTGACCTGGCTGACGTCGGACGCTCAACCGACTGCGCCACCCAGGCGCCCCAGGGACCATTTTCTAAAACAAAACAAAACAAAAACAAAAACAAAGCACACACACGAAGAAACAGGTGGTAGATTTGCACCCTGACCGTGATGTGCACGATCACCTGTCATTACCACCTTCACATTCAGCGGCACATCCTCACTTCCTCTCCCCCAGGCGCTGGGTTATGGATTTTACGTGAGTCCCGTTTCATTTCATAGCAACTTTATGATACAGGAACACTCTATCACCTAATTCTATGGGTTGTGCAAGCTGAGGTACTACTTAACCTGCCCAGTGCCACCAGGGTCATTGATTCATGAAGTGTTTTCCCTAGACATGTTATCTTTTAACCAGTGTAATATACTGTTTGATTCTTCTGTGCCCCCAAAGATGGAATTTTGGTGCATCTCAGGCAATAATATGTCATGTACAACTAAATGTGTCTTTCATCTGGCAGTTCTATAAAGCTCGTTCATGAGTCAAAAGTGACAATCCTGTGGTGGCAGGGCCTTGGGGCAAGAGCGATTATAGTAAAAGACATCTTAGGGTGATTTGCCCTGTGTAAGTGATTTCTGCTTCTAGATAAGTTGATCTTTTTCCATCTGACAGTATGATCGTATTTTAATAGAACTAAGTAGTTTTGGTGGAAAATCAGAGGCTAACTTTTTTCCAGATGCACGTAAACCTCGTACCTACAAATTCCATTTGGATTTCCAATTCTTGTTTTTGAGGGTGATCGAACTCCTTAATCTAACTATGAGTACATCTTTAATAGCTGATTTTCTGCTTTATTAGGCGGGGTAATAAGGCCTTCTCAAAATCAGAGAGACGTGAAAAGCAAAAAGGTATCTTGGTCAACTAGCTCACCTTGCTTGAATCTTTCAAGGTACTCCATTGACAGTGTGGGAGTTAATGGAGCCAAACTATGGAAGTGTTTGGCCGGAATGCTCATACTTCTGTTGCTGTGCTAAAGGTGTGCTAAAGGTGTGCATCCGCCATCTTGCTTGAGTTTTACAACAGCTTGCTCAGCCCTTCTTTTCACCTTTATTCTGTCTTCCATCTGGCTTCAGAGAGACCTATCCAAACTGTAAATCTAATCGTGTTTCACCTTTGCTTTAACCACCCCAGTGGTTCCATATTGCTTCTTGTGGTGCTTCTCCATAGGATTACAGGGCCTGCGGGCTGTTGGTCACTTGTGTGGGTGACACAGGTAAGGTGTTACTCATAAATCAAGTATTAATGTTTCAAAGGCATATATGTTCTAGAGCATTGTTTTAATGCTTATTTATTTATTTATTTATTTATTTATTTATTTATTTATTTTGAGAGAGAAAGAGAGAGAGTGCATGCAACTGCACAAGCAGGGTAGGGATGGGGTGGGGGTCGGGGGGGAGAATCCTAAGCAGGTTCTGTGTGGTCTGTGTGGAGCCCCAACACAGGCCTCAATCCCACCAACCACAAGATAATGACCTGAACCAAAATCAAGAGTCTGACACTCAACTGACTGAGCCTCCCAGATGCCCCTAAAAGGTATATATTTTTTTAAAAGGAAAATAGACTGGATTCAAGTTTACCTCTATGGAAAGATTGTTTACACTTGCTCTTATTCTGTATTATTTTTTTGTGGGAGAGAGAGAGAGAGAGAGAGAGAGAGAGGATGTCATGGCTGGCCAGGTATAGGGGTTGTGTAAAATCATCAGCCTTGCTTATCGGTCCCATCACTCAATTGTACCCAGTGTCCAGGTAATCATTCTGTTTATCAAGAGTTTCAGTAACACTTGTGAGTTGTGATTTTATAGTTATGGACTTTGTCTATATAATTTTGCTCGTAGATGATTTGTAGGTAAGAAGGAAGGCAAGGGCAGATGACCAAAGCTCCAACAATTGCATTGGATGTAATGATGTTGCGAACATTCTCACCCCAAAAAACAATGGTTTATGATTACCAAATAAGCAGCAAAATGATGATAAATGTAAAACTTGCAATGGGATGTCATATAAATAAAAGGTTCATTTGTTTCAATAATAATAAATAACATTTATTCTCCAATAGTCCATATTTATTTGCCTTTTTAATATCAGCCATATAATGGAGGTCTGAAAAAAAAGTCTTTTTGCAAAATAAAGCAAGATATTTTGAAACATTTTATGCGTTGAACGTTTTTCTTATAAAATGACTGATTTTGTGTATAACAGATAATGTCGTCACTTATGTGTTGACACCCGTGTTATTATCACTGTGCTTAGTCACCCAAAGTGTCTCTTTGCTTTAATAGAGGGCAAGAGTTGGAAAAATCTAGAAGTACAGGTTGTATGGAAATGCCTTCCATACATTTCCATGAATGTGTTTCGGTCTGAAAAGGGGAAGTCACAACAAAAGTTCATTAGGATTACTGGCAAGTTTTTCCCTGATCTGATTACGGCTGCATTTTGCCATTTCACTCGTGAGCCCCCCCTGGTCTCCCACTGCTATGTCTTTAGTATCCCAGAACCCTCATATGTCTGTGAGTTTTCTCATCTTCTTTCTGACTCCAACTCCTTGCCTCATCTTTCTCTAGCACATCTTGCTTCTTTTTTACACACAGCTCTTACAGGAAGTCTATCTTGTTAACTTCCTCCCCGCTTCTCTGGGGTGTAAGAACCCTTTGGCCTCGTATAGCAGCCTGCATGTGCCTCTGTCACACCTTTGCGCGTTGGGCGGGAGTGAGGGACTTACCTGCATATCTCCCCCCATGTTTTCTAAAATGAGAAAGAACTGGACTGCATTCTCTTAATATTTCTTTATGCCTAACACCTAAAATTTGGTAGGCTGTCACAGGTTGAGTCTCCTGAGAAGTAGGCCAACCATTGGTTGGCCAGTGCGTTTCTTAGGAAGTACTCCTGGGATCAACACCAAGCAAGAAAGCAGGACGGGGCAGAGGGAGAAGTGGAGTTTGCTTATGTTCCCCACAAAGGCATTACCCACCCCCCATGGGAGCTCTGGAGTTAGGGTGACCTTCGAGTTGTTTCTAGCTAGAGCAAGAGTGCCCTGGCATTTTTACTCGCGCATAGACTGGACATTTGGGGTATTGGCTGCTCTTGACAGGAGGTGTGACTGGAGCAAGACAATTGACTTCAGTCGAGACGGCCCACAAAGAGGACTGACAGCTGAGGGCTGCCCTCTGGCAGCATTTCCAGTGGCTGGAGGATTATAAATTCTTCCTTCCTGTCAGGGGATCTGGACCATACGTTATACCATAAGGTCCACCAAAATGCAAAAAAAAAAAAAAAAAAAAAGTCCTAATATTAGGTCCTAATAATAGGACACCGTACCTATTTTTGTGATATTAACTGAAGAACAGAATACCTATGAATTAGAGGAACCGGGAGAGAGAAGGAAATGAAACAGTGGACAACTCCTATCAGCTCTATTGATAGAAATGGTTTTAATCACATGGATTTCTTTCTGGATGGTAGTTAATAACAATGTATCATCATTGGTTCATTAATTATAACAATACTGTAATAATAAGAGATGGTATGAAGGTTGGAAACTGATCTGGTCTACTTGTGGAATCCTGGACCATCTTGGCAATTTACGAAACATCCGGAGCTATTTCAAAATAAAAATCTATGAAACCCCACTTTATATTTTTAATACATGTTATTTTTAAATTATTTTAAAATTATTTTAATACAAATTATTTAAAAAAAATTTTAATGTTTTTATTTATTTTTGAGACAGAAAGAGACAGAGCATAAGCAGGGGAGGGGCAGAGAGGGCGGGAGACACAGAATCCGAAGCAGGCTCCAGGCTCCGAGCTGTCAGCACAGAGCCCGACGCGGAGCTCGAACTTTCGGACTGTGAGATCATGACCTGAGCCGAAGTCGGACACTCAACTGACTGAGCCACCCAGGCGCCCCTATACAAATTATTTTTAAATTGTAGTATTATTTTTAAATACTAGATATTACTGTTAATTTCCCCACCACCTAGTTCTATTTCTGTTTTAAAGCTAGGATTTATGACCCGGAGAGGTAAATAACTCAGGATAATACATAAGTTCCAATAACACCTACTCTACATATCTCATATAAAATTAATGCACATGCATATTTATTTATCACATATTATGTTATTTGAGAGTATTTTTTGGTTGTTATCACTTTATTGATCTGGCTATGACCTGGGTTCACTCTCTAAAAAGTTTGTCACCGTAGATGTAGGTCAAGATTAAGACTTTAGTGAGTCTATTATTTCACCCCATGGGTAAACATTTAGAAGGTTGGTTTGTAAAAAAAAATAATAATGATAAAAAGATGAATAATTCAAAACAATGGATTTCTTTCTGAATAAGGAGATACGATTTTCAAAGACCCCTTACGCTTTAAGCCTTCCAACTGTAAAAGCAGCAAATGCATTGTTTGTGACGATTCCAAGTATTTAAACATCTGCTACTCTTTCCGTCAACATTTATTGACTGCCCCAAAGGCACACAGCACTGTAGTAGTTGGTGTGGGACCAGAATAAAAGAAGTCAGATATCAAGGAGATTTCAGACCATCAGTGGATGAGGACATTGAGACAGATTGATCAGAATACAGAGTAGAAGGAAACTTTGGAACGCGATGTCATATGAGCTAAATCTTGAAACCTCCGGAGACCTGAGTCTGATTCTTCCAGGAAACGTTAGCTTTTACTTTTCTGCCCGAAATAATATCTCATTCAACTTTTATCGCTCCCCGACTGCTGACCTCTATGTAGTGGAAGGAGGAACACTCTTACCAGAACCTACGGTGGCCACCGAAATGACTCATGGCTGTTCCTTCTCCATTTCACTCCCAGACTCCAAATAAAAAGACCCTCACGCCTCTCAGGTTTGGTTCCTGGAGGGGAACAAGGTCCCCAAACATGGAGCTGTATTTCAATTCCAAGATCGGGCCTGCAGTCTCACAGGTCTGCCTTCTGACATTATCTTGTAATCACTTCCCCAAGTCCACTGTGGCCCTTGTCCCCTGGGTGACTGGGAGCCCTGTGCAGGTCGGAGATGTGTCTCAGCTCATTTCCACTGTATCTGGAAGAAAGGGCCTTTGTTCACTCTCTTTTCCCTTAAGGAGGCCTCCTTCCTTTTCGTGGCTTCTGTGCATATGCAGTTCCTTTGTTTTCTCTACCTTATCTTTAATTGCCAGGATGATGAAGGTGCTGATGAATAAGACATTATATGTCTCTCTCCCATAGGTTTACTAAAAAGGGGAAAAAAGGAGAAGCGTACGGAATTCCAATAGCAAAGTTCTAAATAATGCTTATGAGGCAGTGTCGATGATAAGGAAGTGGTTAAACATTACTTTGCTCAGGAAGAAATTGTTCTCAGGACCAATACTGAGTGTCAGCAAAATGAAAAACAATTGATTCATCAATTTCTTCCCTCCTTGGCATATAGAGAATGAGATTATTAGCTAGACAAAGTTATTCCTACATCTATTTTAGTCTGTAGCTTTCTTAATCATCCATTTTCCCTGTCAGTCCTGAAGTCCTATTTTTAAAAATTTTAAAACATCACTTACCCAATTCTGTTCTTCTAACTCTTCTGACGATATTATTCTGGAGCTAAAGAGGGGAGGGCAGAAGGACTGTAAATCTGTCAGGTCCATACTGAACCTTCCTGCTAGTTTTGACATCACCTCTCTTGAATCATGCCGGGAGTAGATATGAGGTATCTGGCTCCCCTTTATCTTTTAGAGAACAATTTGAATACAAGCTTTACTCTGGAAGTCTCCATTACCATATTATTGATGCTGGCTACAAGGCTGGCAGGAAGGACGGAGAGACAGTGCAGTGTTGGGGGGAAAACATGTAGGTGTGCGTTTTCTAGTCTCCGGGATAGGTGCCAGCCCCCACCACACTACCTCCCACCCACCTTCCTCCCCATTTGAAAAACAAATTGGAAAACTCCATTATATTGTAGCAGAAGGACAAACTGCTTTGCCATCAACATGAGAACTTGGAATGAAAATATATTTAGTGACTAATTTTCCGTGGAGACCTCTGTCATTTTTAAAGGTATTGAATAAAGCTCTCTTTCAAATATAGTTTGTTCCAGGGGCGCCTGGGTGGCTTAGTCTGTTAAGTGTCCAACTTCAGCTCAGGTGATGATCTCATGGTTTGTGAGTTCGAGCCCCGCGTGGGGCTCTGCGCTGACAGCTCAGAGCCTGGAGCCCATCTCCCCCTCTCTCTGACTCTCCTCCACTCACGTTCTGTGTCTCTTTCCTTCAAGAATAAATAAACATTAAAAAATAAAAATGAAATAAACATAGTTTGTCCAATTCATCTCATCTTTATTTTAGCCAAATGGCTTGGGAACCCAAAGCTCACTTTCTTTTCTTTATTAAAAAAAAAGCACCCCTGTCATCAAAGAAGATGATCCACTCCTAAGTGCTATTCTCTATTCCTACTAGTTTTGTTTCTATAAATCATTTCTGGTAGAAGAACAATAATTTGAATTTAGTAAAAAGCTCCCAAAGGGGGAAAAATCAGCTTGCCAATGGGAAATATGAGGCAAACATCAAAGAATACTTGTTTTTCGTAAGTGTTCTGGTTTAACAGGTATAAATCCCACTATGTTAGGACTGGATTCTTGCCATAACGTTAACTGCCTCCGTGTCTATCTGACCCTGATTCAACCAGTTTCTTGGACTTTCTGGAGAAGAATTTATGTGTGGTCAATGATTTGTACTTGTTCAAAGGTTACTCTGCCACATAATTCAGCTGTCAGCAGAACTATGTCTTGCCTGCTCCAAGATTTTGTATAAATCTGAAGAGAAAAAAAAAAGAGTCCACAAAATTTATTGTCCAGGAAACTGACAGCTCCCCGTTGGCTATGTCAGCACAAGGGTTTGGGAATTGGGCAAGGGTTCTCCTTGCTGCTGATCTCAACTTTGCATTTCAAGCACGTTGGGTTGGAAGGCCAGCCCTGAGACAGCACAGAGGGAGCCAACCTAGCAACGGTGGACGGAGATAGCTGTAGGGAGATAGTGATGCTTTTATCCTGCAGCAATGAGCGATCACTAAGTTTGGCCGGTTATCTCACAAGGCTTATCTCCTCCAGCGAGAGTCCACTGTGAGGCCCCAGAGTCCTGTTAGAGACTATTTTTAACTGCAAGTCCTAGGAACCCATAATTAAACATTGGTTGGTTCAGTTCAGAAGCCCCTCCCTCCGCAGACACCCTGAGATATCTGATTAGGGCTTTCTGGATTTCTGCATCATGGCACGCTGGAAGTATTTTGGATGTTCAGCCTTTTGCTTCGGGCCTGGCGTTTTCAAGTCTCTCGTTTGCTTTTAATGACAATGTATCTCTAATTGGAATGTCGTGAAGCATCTGAGTACCATGCCGGCTCTAGACACAGGAGAACATTAACCTTGTTAAAAAATATCTTTACAAGCATCCAGAAAAGATTTGATGCCCCCATACCCTGGATAGATACCTCCCTTCCAAATGAAATTTAATGGTTTCATTGAATTCAGAACCTTATGGCTGTTGACTCTGTGGCAGCTGCTTTGCAATTATTAACCAGTGCCTCTCTGTAGCAAATGTTAGCGGTCCTATCAGTGTCAAGGTCTTAATTATTAGAAAGAAAAATTCTTTTCTGGTGGTGCTGTAAGTTCTGAGGATACGTTTAATTTTTTTTTTAATTTTTTAAGTTTTATGTAAGTAATCTCTATACCCAACATGGGGCTCAAACTCATGACCCAGAGTCACACGTTCTTCTGACTGAGTCGACCAGGCACCCCAAATTTTGAGGAAACATTTTAAAAATGAAAGAATAAAAATGCTTTTTTCATTTGGCTTCAGTTGTTAATTTTTTTCTTTCCTTTTTAAAAAAATCACTCCAAATCTTGGACAAGGGGCTCCACCTAGTGTAAGTTCAAGGATAAAAAAAAAAAAGAAAAAAAAGAAACGAAAAACCAGTATAGACATAAAGAAAGGGCAAAACTTCCTCCTTTTAAAAAGAATATAGCCATTTATGATAAGTATGCAAAACAAAAGAGTGATATATTTCATAAAATGCTTTTGGGGTTCAGATGCTTCCTGTAACTTAGCGAGATAGAAACATTCTTTCTCATTGCCTCATTTTCTGCAAATTCTTACTTTTATACTTATTTTTAAAAGGCAAAATTACATTATATATATGTGTAAATGCAGTTTTAAAATATAAACATTTGCTTGGCCTACGGTAAATGGATTCAGATTCAACTGTCTTGTGGTGTAACAAAACAAGAATCTTAAATGAAAGTTTGGGATGTCTTCACGGTCAGTAAACTCAAGAGTTACTGCCCGAAATCGCATTTTTTGGTTGTTTTCTTGTCTTTTTGTTTTGCTGAACAGGAGCTTGAATTTTAGGTTGACATTTTTATTTAATACTTTTCAGAACATCATCTACTTACATTTTTTTTTAAATGTTTATATTGCTTCCAACGTGAAGGTTCGGATTTTCCACGCAGCAACCACTAAGTGGAGTTGTACTACTGTTGATAAAGTAATCTTTTTATAACATTGAAAATAGCACCATAGTGTGGTATTCAGTGTCTTTTTTTTTTTTTTTTCCTCATAGAGGGGTATTTCCAGTTTTTATATCTATTGCCGGTGAGTTCCAAGAACAGAAAATATATGTATCTCTAAAGGAGTAAATCCTAGACTGAAGGGACACATACAGGAAAATGACCAAACTTAATGATGACATCAATAGCCAAGAAATGGAGAGAGTTGAGAAATTCGCCTGAGAAAAATGTCCTCTCAAGCGTTTGGACTTTTGGATACGCAGTCTTTGCCCTGGAACTGACCCATCATTTTCTAACTGGAGTAGTATTTCTTGTATGCCTACTGGATGACAGATGTTGTATGCATATGATACATTTACTCCTCCTAACACCCTGTGAATTAAGGACTGAGATAAGGAAACTGAGACTCAGGGGCGCCTGGGTGGCCTAGTCGGTGGAGCATCCGACTTCTTCGGCTCAGGTCATGATCTCGCGGTTTGTGAGTTCAAGCCCCGTGTCGGGCTCTGTGCTGACAGCTCGGAGCCTGGAGCCTGCTTCTTGTCCTGTGTCTCCTTTGCCCCTCCCCTGTTCGTGCTCTGCCTCTCTCTCTCTCTCAAAAATAAATAAACGTAAAAAAAAAAAAGGAAACTGAGGCTCAGAGAAATCCAATAGCTTCTCAAAAGTGTGTCTGGATTTGAACTAAATCTGTCTCTCCATTGTACGTGCTTTTTCCTCTGCACCATATTACTCACGGACACAAGACTTACAAAGTCCTTCTTGATACCAACTCTTTATGTTTCCAATTAATCACTATCTTTTTAAGTTTATTTGTTTATTTTCTTTTTTTTTATTAAAAAAAAATTTTTATAACCTTTTATTTTTGAGACAGAGAGAGACAGAGCATGAACGGGGGAGGGGCAGAGAGAGAGGGAGACACAGAATCGGAAGCAGGCTCCAGGCTCTGAGCCATCAGCCCAGAGCCCGACGCGGGGCTCGAACCCACGGACCGCGAGATCGTGACCTGAGCTGAAGTGGGACGCTTAACCGACTGAGCCACCCAGGCGCCCCTATTTGTTTATTTTCGACAGAAAGAGTGGAAAAGGGGGAGGGTGAGAGAGAGACAGAGAGACAGAGAGAGAGAGACAGAGAATCCCAAGTAGGCTCCACACTGCCCACACAGAGCTGGATATGGGCTCGAACTCACGATCCATGACATCGTGACCTGAGCCGAAAGCAAGAGGCCGACGTTTAACTGAGCCACCCAGGCACCGCCGATTAATCATTATTTTTGTTCAAGACTCCATCTGTGCTGGACTCCAAAGGAGTTAATACTATTCATGTCCTCAAGAAGTGTTCAGTTTAACCGAAGAGACTGAGTACGAGTGTGTTTCTGAGGATTACATATTCGCTTGTACATTTAGCTAAGTGCCAGATGTATGGTATTAATAATGGGTGCAATAAGAGTTCTGATTTCTAAAAGCAGGGGTGTTTCTTTTCCACCTACCCATCCCCAGCAATGAGAACTTTTCTTCTGGAATGGAGGGGATACGATGAATGAAAGTTGTATTACCTGAGAACAGTGTTCTCAAACTTTTTGAAATCGATACCCCTTTGTGCTCTTAAAAATCATTGAGGATCTGCAAAAAGCTTTTGTTTAGATAAGCTGTAATGTTGGTAGTTACTATTTTAGAAATCAAAACCAGTAACATGTAAACATATGTGTTAATCCATTTAAAAATAACATTAGTAGAGGTGCCTGGGTGGCTCAGTCAGTTGGGCGTCTGACTTGGGGTCAGGTCATGATCTCGCGGTTTGTGGGTTCGAGCCCCGCGTCGGGCTCTGTGCTGACAGCTCAGAGCCTGGAGCCTGTTTCGCATCCTGTGCCTCCCTCTCAGTCTGCCCCTCCCCTGTTCATGCTATGTCTCTCTCTCTCAAAAATGAATAAACATTAAAAAAAAAAATTTTTTTAATACCAACATTAGTCAACACATTATATATTAACATGAGGGACGTATTTTTTTGTGAAAAAAAAAAACCCATATTTTCCAAAAGAAAAAAAATTTAGTGAGAAGCATACCATTGCTTTACATTTTTTTTTCAAACCTCCTTAATGTCTGATGGAATTGAAGACATTCTCATCTGTGTCTGCTTTCAGTTTGTGGCCATATGTTGTTTTGGTTGGAATATAGTCAGAAAATCCAGCTCTACACCAAAATATTGTTGGAAACAGAGGGAGCATTTCAGTAGCCTTTCCAGATAATTCTTTGACCTTGCTGACCCATGAAAGGGGGTTGAGGAATCTCAAGGGGTTCCTGGACCTCACTGTGAGAACTGCTGGACGAAGTCGTCTGAGACCTAGTTTCGGATCTCAGCTCTTTCATATCCCACGTGTGAAGCCCTGGGGAGAACTGTCGCGAAAATTAGAAAGAATGCACGTACAGGATCTGGCGCACAGAAAGCCCTCAAAGAAATGTTTACGAGGCCGATATGATATCGGTGGTAAAGTGCTGCTGTTCTGCTGATCTGGGGTGGTGTTCAGGCCAAGTCAGAAAATGAAGCCCCATATCCAGTTTGGGGGTGTCTATGAGCAAAACCATGTACAAGTGACAGGGAAGGACTCATCTCCTTCCTAGGTATATGGCTTTAGTCTGTCCAATCTTCAAATGAGGCTGATAAGTAGTAACTGCATGGTCTTCCTCTATTTTGACTACACTACACTAGAGAGCCAATTATAGTGGTGATTGTTAGAAGAAATGTAATGGGGTTTCTATGGGGTTCGGTATTATGTATTTCTATTTAATATGAAATGTGTCGTTTAATGCATAATTAATAACGGCAATGTTTCATTAAAGAAACGGTAGAAACTGATGTCCATGATATTGAAAAGAGTAAAAAAACACACACACACAAATTCTGGGATGTCTTTATAAATGCTTTTAAGTCGTTTAATGCAATGTGATGTTGGATAAAGCCCATGTCATCTATGACATGGCGTTGCACTCACTTTTCCCATAACACTTTGGAAACCATTCGGTCACTCTGACATGTGAGGTGAAAGGGCTGTCATCAGGATGAAGTAGGAAAATGGCGGCCATTTCTAAGGGAGGGTCCTGAACCAAGTCATACTACAGGGGGATGGATTTTTGTGTTCCAAGTCAGAAAGGGGGTTCTGAGACAAGTCCAGAATATAGGTCAGAGATCTGAGAAGCAGGGAAGACCAACATGTGAAAACCCGATGGGGCTTGGGGAGGGTCTGATGCCATTGGAGGGAAGGTCAGAAACAAATATGAGCCTGAAGCTAGAGACCGGAACAGTCTGGGATGGGGCAAGGCAAGAGTATGAAAAGTTTTGGTTGAAACCAAATCTTGTAGAGTGTGCTTTTACCTAGGGTCTTGCTTAGTTGTGGAGCTAGCTGGGAGAGAGATTTCAAAATGCTGGAAAATATACTCTGTACAGAGAACTTTTAAAAACTTACCAAAATATTTATGAAAGAATATGACATTATTAGGACACCACGGACATGACCCCCTGACAGGAATCTTGTTATTGCATTGTCGGAAGGATGACATAATGTTTTTGCTTCAAAAGAACATTTTAGGCACAACGATAAAACGGCCATAATAGATTCATCATTTAGACGAAGGGAAAAAGGTCCTCTTTCTCAACTCTTGTCTTGGGATGAACAGAATGAGAGATTCCTTTCTCTTCATATCCTCAATGGTTTCGGGTAAAACGTATTGCTAAGTAGTTTGAATGTCTCTAACTGATACATTTTCGAGTCTGTTGTGGTCACCTACAAGGTTCGGAGACTCAAATGTGACTCCCTTTTGAGGACCCTGCTGATCATAGAGTGTGGTTAAAACCCAGGGCTCTGACTTAGCTATGTTGCTTTGGGTAGGCCACACCCAGCTGCTGAAGGTCTCAGTCTACTCACTTATCACGTGAGGAAATAATATTAGAGCGGTGATTCTCAAAGTGTGGTCCGTGGATCAGCACCATCAACGTCACCTAGAATTGCTTCGGAATATGTTCCTAGGCCCCATCCCGGACCTACTGAAGCCTAAGCTGTAGGAGCGGGACCCGGCAGTCGGGGTCCTGACATGCTGTCCTCATGATTCTGTGCATTCCGCAGTCTGAGAGCCACTGGACGAGGTGATCTCTGATCGCCCTCTCGTTCAAATGCTACCATATTCTAAGAGTCCTGTGGCTCAGTCTCCCCTTCAGGCACGTTGCTGTCTGGAGCAATCAGAATGGAGAATCGTTCTTTTTTTTTTTTTTTTTTTTTTTAATTTTTTTTTCAACGTTTTTATTTTTATTTTTGGGACAGAGAGAGACAGAGCATGAACGGGGAAGGGGCAGAGAGAGAGGGAGACACAGAATCGGAAACAGGCTCCAGGCTCCGAGCCATCAGCCCAGAGCCCGACGCGGGGCTCGAACTCACGGACCGCGAGATCGTGACCTGGCTGAAGTCGGACGCTTAACCGACTGCGCCACCCAGGCGCCCCAAATCGTTCTTTTTTCAATACCCAGAGGATGGAGGCTGACTTAGGTGGCTCATTCCATTGTTCCATCATTGCGGGAAGCTCTCATACCTTATTGTTTATACAAAAACATATTCAGGGCAGTGATGTTTTTCAAATTGAGTTTTGGATTACAGTTACCTTGAAGACTTAAAAAGAGCTGTAAAGATTCTCAAGGCTCTGTGTGGTAGTGGGTCAGGGGGACATACTTTATATATAGTTTCAAGAGGTTCATAGATTCTGTAATGGTCCTTACGGGTTTGGTTAAGAAGAAGTAAGAAATTTGTTGGTAAATTGTTAAAGTGAGCACATTTCCAGGGGTTCTAAAGCATCCTAAACATTTTCTCCAGTTTCCATTTGTTCAGACACTCAGTGTTGGGGCAAGTGCTGTTTTAGGCTCCTACTTCCTACGAGCGTTCACACAGTTATCTGCGAAAGTGGACCGAACAAGTACCAAATGAGCCAGAGGATTGCTTCTGCCAGAAAATATTTTGGGGAAAATTCTCAAAAGAGATGGCACCTGAGTTGGTCTTTGGGGATGAGCTAGAGGAGCATTTGAAGCTAAGAGGATGGTTGGGCGCCTGGGTGGCGCAGTCGGTTAAGCGTCCGACTTCGGCCAGGTCACGATCTCGCGGTCCGTGAGTTCGAGCCCCGCGTCAGGCTCTGGGCTGATGGCTCGGAGCCTGGAGCCTGTTTCCGATTCTGTGTCTCCCTCTCTCTCTGCCCCTCCCCCGTTCATGCTCTGTCTCTCTCTGTCCCAAAAAAAATAAATAAACGTTGAAAAAAAAAATTAAAAAACAAAAAACAAAAAAAAAAAAAAACGATTAATGAAGCTAAGAGGATGGTTGTGAGGAAAGGCCAGAGATGAAGAACTGTTCCGGAGGCCCAAGTGATGGAGGAGCTCCCCATGAGGAAGCTGTGTCTCCCTTCCAGAGCCACATAGAAGTCTTTAAAAGAAGGGGCGCCCAGGTGGCTCAGTGGGTTGAGCATCTGACTCTTGATTTGGCTCACGTCTTGATCCTGGGGTCATGGGATCGAGCCCAGCATCAGGCTCCACGCTCAGTGTGGAACCTGCTTAAGATTCTCTCTCTCCTCCTCTGCCTCCTCCTCCTCCTCCTTCTCTCCCCCACTTGTACTCTCCCTCTTAAAATAAAATAAATCTTAAAAAAAAGAATTTTGAAGGAGGTGAAGTGGGTCCCTTTCTTCCCACACATACAGAGTTCTCAGGTGTATGCTCTAACTCCAAGGATTCTCTTGGAAACAAAAAACTCCTTCCAACTAAGGGTATTGGATCTTAAACAATTAGGTCGTTCTTACAGAGAAGGTTATAATCTTATGCCCACAAGATGTTCCCTAGTGTTCAAGCTATTCCTTTTCTTCAACTGTAAAGAAGCCAAAAATGGGTCATTTTGGAGAGCTAGTAATGAGGCTGCTTGCTCTCAATGTGCCTAGCGTGAATTGATTAATTCCATACACTTAATAGGCGATCGTAAGACATTGCCTGTTAGTGTTTTAACAAGATTTTAATTAATTCTTATAGAAGAGATAATTTTCTACTTATTTTCTAGAGCTTTCCAATTATAATTACAATAGTTCTGTCTTCACCTCATGTAGCCCAACATTTTGTCTTGGTTGTTTAATTTCAGAAGAAAGAAGGCGGTCTAAAGGCATTTTCTGATTCAGTAGAATCTTTTTTTTTGGTATTTAGGATGTCACTACTGATAGAGGCTGCCTCTGTTCACCAGGAGGGGAATCAGCAATTCACAGGCTGGCTTTCGAGGCTACCTCCTGGCAAGTTGGGTAAAGGAAAATGAAGCTACTGCCTAGTCTGAAGGTGAAAGATACAGAGTCCGCGGTCAGCATTTAGGATGTCATCATTAAAAGTTAAATAGCCCGTGTTAAAGTCATCTGTGAACTGAACTTTTACAAAAGACACAAATTATATCGTTTTGTACGTTTTGTGACAGTGTAAGGCCCCGAGACAAAGCCTTTTCCTCTCTGCTTGATAGTGATACTAGATCAGACAGAATGCACGCGGACGGTCCAACACCCTCACTCTGGGCGCATTGCAAGTAAGCAAAAGGTCTCCCCTGGTGAAGAGTTAGCACCGACTGGGAAAAGTGGGCACCAGATGCTGAGGGTGTAGTGGGGGTCAATGATGCATTGGAGCCATATCTATACAACGCTGAAACGTCGAACAGTATTGCTCCCCGACCCCCTCCACGAAGTCAGTTCCCCTGGAGAATGGGCCCAGGTGTTGGTGTTTGAATGCTCCCAGGTGATTCTCGAGTGCAGTTAGCATCAAGGCACCCTGGCCTTCATGACACCTGCGTGGTCGTGACATTTGGCAGCGATGTGATTGAGGAGAAGATGCCAACGGGTACAGCTAGAAAAATATACATACACTATATCTTCCCAGAGACGTGACTTTTCAGGCCCCCCGAGTTCCCCGTGGCGATTTACAGCTGTGGTTGATGAAGCCTATGTGGAACGAGGGTCTCCCGGGGACGGGTAGCATCGCTGGCCACTCTGAGCTCTTGCCTCCCCATCCCTCCGGCGCCCCCCCCCCCCGCCTCTGTTCTGAGGAACCTGGTTACCTGTTTGCCACTTACAGGGTGCAAAGTAGCCTTTGTGACACCCACCCCCGGACATCCCGGAGTATATAGTGCAAGATTGAGGGAAGGACTTCTGGAGGCATCCAGCCAGGACCCCCAACCGGCTAAGGACCATTTCCACAAAGGCCAGTTAGTGGTGAATCTAACTTCTATGCTAAGGATCGGGATCATTTTTCTAGTTAGTTTTGCTGCGGCATGACTTTTGAGGTAATAGTTGATGAGCTCCTCATTTCCTATTTTTCCGAAGATGAGAGACACTAAGAAAGTTCACCGTTGTCTAAAGCATTTGTGTTTAAGTCTAGAGCGTGCTTAGCTCGGTATTCTTCCATAGGAAAGAAATCTGGAGCGCCCTCCCGACAGCAGGTGGCCCGGTGGTGACTTGGCAATTATTTCATTTTTCTGGGAATGGTGTGGCTCTAAAGGATTACATCACATATCTATTTTGTGATGTTCTCCCTTTCCTGCAAACCATATATTGAAATACTTGGAGAGCTTTTGCTTGATTTCACTCTTCTTTCCCTCCTGACGTTTCTTTTTTTTTTTTTTTTTACCCTATACTCAGGGGTCAGAATAAAGGTGACATTCCCACACATGTTCTACGAAAGAACGACGCACCCAAAATTTTGGCAGTCATTGCCATGCCATTGGAAATTTTATTTTCCTAATATTTTCCTGCCTTTCCTCCCTCCCAGAAAATGATATTTTCCCTTCCTAAGTCTGAAAAGTAAGGCATCAGAGTGTATAGATTCCATGAATATTTATGAAACGGTAAAGGAGAGAGAAAATGATGGATGGACAGTGTTTTCATGTTTGATTTTTTGTTTACTGATTCCAGGCTTGGGATTCTGTGTGTGTGTGTGTGTGTGTGTGTGTGTGTGTGTGTGTGTGTGTCTTTAAAGCTCTTTTTATTTATTTATTTATTAAAAAAAATTTTTTTTCAACGTTTATTTATTTTTTGGGGGGACAGAGAGAAACAGAGCATGAACGGGGGAGGGGCAGAGAGAGAGGGAGACACAGAATCGGAAACAGGCTCCAGGCTCTGAGCCATCAGCCCAGAGCCTGACTCGGGGCTCGAACTCACGGACCGCGAGATCGTGACCTGGCTGAAGTCGGACGCTTAACCGACTGCGCCACCCAGGCGCCCCTATTTTAAATTGTCATACAACCAATTTGAATTTTGGCTTGTATCCGTTTCGTATGTTTAGACTGGTGTAACCAACACCACAATCAGGAGATGGAACGTTCCACCACCATAAAAAAAAAAACTCCCTTGTGCTGCCCCTTGGAAATCACTTTCTTCCCCCACACATCACCCTGACAACCTCTGATCTTTTCCCCATCACTGTATTTTTTGTGTTTTCTAGAATGTCACATAAATGGAGTCATTTACATGACATCATACGTAACCATGCAGGAGTGGCTTCCTTCACTCAGCCTAATGCCTTTGAAATCCATGCAAGTTGTTGCCTGCATTCATTATTTGTTCCCGTTTATTGCTGAGTGAATATTATTTCGTTGTATGGATACAACTCATACAATTTCATTGTACGGACAAACCACACTGTGTTTACCCATTTTCCCCTTAAAGGACATTTAAATTGTTTCTAGCTTTTGGTGCTTATGAATAGAGCTGCTATAAATGTTTGTGTACAACTTTGTGTGTGTGTGTGAACATACATTTTTCATCCCTGATGGCAAACACCCAGGAGTATGAGATTGCTGGGTCATTTGGTAAGAACTTCATAAGGAACTGTCCGACTTCCCAGAGTGGCTCTGTCATTTTGCATCGCCACCAGCAATGCATGAGGCTGTCAGGTGCTCCGCATCCTTGTCAGCCTTGGTATGGTGGGTACTTTGGATTTAGCCATTCTAATAGACTTGGGGTGGCCCAGCTGTGGATTTTATGGGGGAGGGGAGGAGCGGGCCCTTGGTACTCCCTGAGCTCTGCATCACTCTGCAGAATCAGAAATGCATTGGTCTTGGGGAATTGCTCTGCTGGTCACTCCATCAGGGATGCCCGCCCGGGTCTCCTCCTGGCCAAGCTTTGTAAGCCCAGGAAGAACGGGAAAGGAAAAGGGAGGGACAGTGGGAGAGGCAACTTCAAAGGAATGGAGCAGTTGGTGTTAGTCCTCTTCCTTCTCTGTTCTTTGGTGCCTTCTTTCTGCCATGTCCCCACCCCCTTTCCCCCCCGCCGTGGAAAATAAATGGCTGTTGCAAGTTGCTCCTTTTAATTCAAATTGATGCCTACCCTGAGGAAGACAAAACGCATTTTACTTCAGTGAACAGCGACGGAAGAAAAAAAATTCTAGCAAAAATAAGTTGAAATAATCAAAGGATCTCTGTGTTTTCATCTTGCTCACGGTGCCACCAGCTGTGAATCTGATTAATGTCCTTGAAGCATCAGAGAGTGACTGTCCTGGCAGGAATCCTCATTTAGAACAGCAGCAGCCCCTCAAAAGCCCCCAAACCAAACAAAGTGTGTATAGAATTGAGGAGAGATATACCTATTTTGGGAAACTTTTTTTTCCCCAAAGCATTGGAAGAAAACATCGGCAAAATTTAGGACTTGGGAAGTCGGAAATTAAAACACAGAGAAACTGGGGAATATACAAACTATAGAAAGGTTTTTGTTCTCGTTGTTCAAATACATTTCCTTTTTATAACGACTTTGGATGAGACTACGCAGAGCTAAGGAATCATCTAAACATAATTAAATGTGCCTAATGGAGCTCCGTGTCTTTGTATCTTTTACGGCCACATGATCCAAAAAGATATATTACATTACTTGCTATATAGCTATATTTTATACCGTCAAGTCATGATCACCTTGAACAAGAGATAAAATAACAATATTATTATAAACCAAACACTATCCTTACTAACCTTTTACAAGAGACTCAAGTGTGTTTACAGTAAGTTTTTTTATGGGTGGGGTAGGCTGGGAGGGTTTGACAGGGAAGAAGTCTGATGTGGTTTGCTGAAGATTTTAATGGTTTCCCAGAATCATTAGCATTTATAAGAGTACACTGTGTAATGAGTTGACATCATAAAGTCAGCTTTGAATTCTCCTCAATGGATATAGGGATATATTCTTTTTATGTCTTTACCTATAATAATCCCTAGTATCACCTGTCTACTCATTTAATTATTTATGGGAACATAGTGTACCTACATCCCTCTAAGTGCAATATAGGACAAGTATTTAAATGCCCATCTCTCAGGGCGCCTGGGTGGCTCAGTTGGTTGGGCGGCCGACTTCAGCTCAGGTCATGATCTTGCGGTCCGTGAGTTCGAGCCCCGCGTCGGGCTCTGTGCTGACCGCTCAGAGCCTGGAGCCTGTTTCGGATTCTGTGTCTCCCTCTCCCTGACCCTCCCCCATTCATGCTCTGTCTCTCTCTGTCTCAAAAATAAATAAACGTTTAAAAAAAGATTTGAATACCCATCTCTCAAATTAAATACACTTTCTCGTCTGCAAAGAAACTTTTTATTGAACAAAGAACCCATAAATACTTGGGTGCCTAGAAGCACATCTTGTAATGACTTTCCTACCCTTCATTTTCTTCAAAAAATAAAGTCATCAGATTTGTTGATGAATTCCACTTTGCAAGTTTCAAGATTTTATTTAGCTATCCATTCTTTTCCAACCCATCACAAGGCCTATGGAAATAGGAACCTATTGCTTTAATTCTAGTGCAGAGATAATACTTTGCTGTAGGCAGCTGAGTATCAGTAACAGCCTCCTGACGTTTGCTCACCCCTGAAACCTGTGTGACCTTGGCCAATGTGCTTAACTTGGAAATGTTCATGACACATGAACGTGAGACGAGTACTTAAATCTCAGGGATGTGAGAAAGTAGTAGGCATTTAACAAATACTTCTAGAATAAGTGAGTGGTTCTACTATCTTACTTCAACTGTTTTGACTCAAGATTGCTTTACAGATAATGTGTATAGTTACAGAGTATATGTGTAGTTTGTGTATTTCAAGTGTATCATTATTTGATCATAGCAACATATCATTCTTAACTTACTTATAACTGGGAAAAGGCCATTCCCACACTATTGAAGTCTTGTTAAAAACATACATACAATTCGCACATACAACTTTTTGTCCTTTTGGGGTGCATCCGAGGGTACTGATTCTAAAGTTGGAGTTATTAGGTCCCAGGCCGTGGTCAGTGTTTGACCCTTGTTGACTGTGGTTGTTCTCCAAGTTCATTGCACTCGTTTGCAGGAATCTGTATGAATCCTTGTAACTCCTGCCAACGTTAGATTTATTATTTTCATTTGTGTTTCTTAGTTCTGTAGGTATGAGATGGTACTTTATATTTATTTAAACATGTGTTCCGTTCATGCTCTGTAAAGCTGAATATTGTTCCAACGTGTGTTATGTTAGTGCTCCTTTGTGCGAACTTCATTTTACTCTTGTCAGGTTGAAGATGGGAATTACCTTATGGTATTTCTTAGAGGCAGGTATTTCTAACAGGCTTGCATTCATAATATGAGAGGAATTACTGTGAGAGTTGTAGCTATTTTTATTTTCATCTTTGTTGGCTGCTTTTACATCATATGGAGATTTCTATGGATGGCATGTGAGGAAACAGACGCAGAAAGGGAAAAAAGGAAGACTGTGGCTGTCTGGGTCTGCTTCACCAGTGCCCCTTCTCCAGGATAGTCTTTTTCCGATTATAAGGCCCACAGTCACGTAATTAATTTCTACCCTTCCCTGCTTCTTCCTGATTATCGCTGTTTCCTCAAAGTTGCATGAAATTATTCTCCTTGCTAATTAATTTCTGACAGGGATAGTGACTTATGTGGGTTAAATTTCATTTCCAAGATACATATCGAAACCTATTTGAATGAACTTTTAAGTGTTCTAAGCCAAAATGTGTAATTCATTCATATTTACTTGAGGATATTTTGATGAGTTAAGGTCTTACTTCTGCTCCTCGTGCAGGTAAAGGACAAAATAATTGTGAGGGTTCTGAACAGATGAAGAAATGATGGCCAAAACGACCTGTGACACCAAAAGTTCGAATATCGGCTCTGTTTTTCCAACACCTGCCTATAAATGTGTCCTGTTGTCAGGCTTCATGGAGCACATTGAACACACTGAATAGCCAAGCTGCCAAATAATTATCTTTGGAAATAAGTTAAATTACCATACACAGAACCCTGTTTATCTTAAAGAGTGCCACGGCACCACACGCAGAAAAACATAATGCAATAAAATTCACTGATATTTTTAAAATATTTATTTTTTTTTATTTTTTTTTATTTTTTTTTTTCCAACGTTTATTTATTTTTGGGACAGAGAGAGACAGAGCATGAACGGGGGAGGGGCAGAGAGAGAGGGAGACACAGAATCGGAAGCAGGCTCCAGGCTCTGAGCCATCAGCCCAGAGTCTGACGCGGGGCTCAAACTCACAGACCGCGAGATCGTGACCTGGCTGAAGTCGGACGCTTAACCGACTGCGCCACCCAGGCGCCCCAGATATTTTTAAAATATTTAGACTACTTGCCTATACCATATGATCCCTCAATCTTTTAGCTTCTCTGTCTAGTGTGGCTTGGCCAAATAAATGAACCTTTTTTTAAAAAAGGGCATGTGCTAAAATATAGAATGTTGCTCTAACTGAATTATTGAGTGGAAGGAACAAATTTTGGTGTCCGTGAGCTTGATTTGTGGGCATATCAACCAGGAGCATCACAGGGAAGCAGGAGGCACAGCCAGCTGTGAGCTTTAGAGACTGTTAAGCAAGGAATTTTACAGAAACCAACAAGGGACGTTGAGTCACCAGGACCAGAATAGTGGGAAGCCATTACCACCCCTCGGCTGAAATGGTAAGGAGAGGAAAGTGTGAACAGAGCCCACTGGGAGCTGAAATTGTAAGAGGGAGACCATCTAACGAGAACTGTACTGGAGACAGACTCAGCCACTGAAATAGAGAGGAAGCCTGGGGAAAATACCCCCATCTCTCTTTCCTCCGCTGCTTCCCTCCCGATGGCAAAAGCCAACCCAAGTAAGAGGGTCAGGCGGCCTGAATGATGCGGTTCATAGGGGTAGACCCTCCTGACCAGCTCCCTAGTACCGAGCAGAGCAAAAACCAAATGGAAAATGGATCTGGGTCCTTAACAGAGAAGAGCTAGCATGGTAGAATTTTGAGGTTCCCTTCGAGGAAATCTATGGATGAACACAGTCAGAAGAGAGTGTACAGCAGAATCATTTATAATTTAAATAAATCTATGTTTGCAATCCCTTGTTTCAAGGATCTTGGTTCGAGATCTTTCTGTGTGATTTGAGTAGCGGGGACAAGCAGTAGAGATACTTTCACCACAACTAACTGGCAGAGTCTACTCTCTGTAAATGACAGTTGCAGACTCCAATCAGGAGAAATTACCAGCACCGGAAAAGAATAAAAGCTAAAATGTAACCGCTGCATCTAGCATATCTATTTATTTTCCTCATTCAAATTTCCGTTCGTGAGTCTTCTTTCTTGAAAAGTTACACACAATTCCTGAAGGCATGAAAGGATCATTCTATTAATTTGGGGAAATCTCACCCTTCCCCACACAAGGCAACCATTGACTGGTACAGTAAGTCACACGGGCCTGGAGTCCAATTTTCTGAGTCATCGTCTCATGCTGGACTTAGTGTTACATTCATTTTTTTTTTTTTCATTCAAGTCAGCCTTGTCTTTGAAGCTGTATACCTTTTGTGTGGATTTGCTACAGATTTTCGCTTGACAGATTTTGAAGCAAATTGAAAGACTTTGGTATTTCGGGGGTGTCTCACCATTGATGCTTGCAGGATATTTTCAGATATTTGTCGATTTGGGTGGTGACATTTTCCTCTTTATGTTAGGAAGAAGCATAAAAGATTACCCGGGGAAGGCAGCTAACATTTATTGAACATCTATTACATGCCACAGTCTTTCTACTTTTTGTTCTTCATTTTATTTCACCAAGAGGTTTGGAATAATGTTTTATTAGCAGGCAACAATCTTTACAGTAGCTATTAATTCCACTCAACAGATGGGGAAAAGAAGATCAAGAGAGCTGAAGTAATTTCGTAAAACTATGAAGTGAACCAAATATTTAAGTTAGACTTTGATGTCTCCCTGGTGAAAATTAGCTTATCTGCTAGTCTTAAATTCAATACCACTGACAACAAAGTATGACTTACACCACATATTCAATGCCTTCCGATCACGCCTGTATCAAATGCAGTGACATTGTCCTGTGGCAGAGGCACTAGAGGAACTTTGGGTTTGCCACACATAGGCCCTAGCTGATCCTTAGTGACTGAATCTAGGTAATAAAGGCCCCAGAGCTTCACCACTTTCCGTCGTACTGTCATTTCCGGTTGCCTTATGGAGAGAAAGCCTATGTAGGAAAGGTCAGAAACATGTTAGGTAAGCATTTAAGAATTATGGTCTAGGACCCCATACTTTAAAATGGTTCATCTGAAATTTTCAAAGGCATTTATCGCTAACAACAAATAACACAGCTCTTTGAATTCTCAGTTGCTGTATGATCACCCCACCAATTTAAATGTTTGTTTGTTTATTTCGAGAGACAGGGAGAGAGCAGAGCCCTGCGCGGGGCTTGGTCTCACAACCCTGCGATCATGACCTGAGATGAAATCAAGAGACAGTGGCTTAACCGACTGGACCACCCGGGCACCCCTACCCCACCCATTGAATAACAGCTTTTCAGGGGAGAAAACACGATCACATCGAATATATGAATCAGTTTCACATCCTGATTTCAGAAATGTTGAAACGTTCAGAGAAAAGAACAGTTAGAAATGAAGGAAATAAGGAGTTACTTAGGACATAATTTTCTTTTCTTTTTTTTTTTTAATTTTTTTTTTTAACGTTTATTTTAGTTTTAAGACAGAGAGACAGAGCATGAACGGGGGAGGGTCAGAGAGAGGGAGACACAAAATCCGAAACAGGCTCCAGGCTCCGAGCCGTCAGCACAGAGCCCGACGCGGGGCTCGAACTCACAGAGCGCGAGATCGTGACCTGGCTGAAGTCGGCCGCTTAACCGACTGAGCCACCCAGGCGCCCCAGGACATAATTTTCTTAAAGTAAACTTTTTCTCCTATGGTCGGCTGTATCCAGATGATATTCTGAAAACAAGGAGGAAGGAAAATGCGTGTTGATTCTGAATTGTGCTATTCTGGATGACCCATTTAGATAGAGATTCGGGAAAATGGGTCAGGACAGAGCAGTGCCCCTCCCCTCTAGGTGGCTCCCGAGTTAGTAGACTCAGGATAAAACTGTAACTCTGCCAAGAGTCTCAAAACTTCTCCAGGCTTCACTGATTCCGTGGGCAGTCGAAAGCCTGTCTGGTGAGGCTGGTGGAAGCCAGCAGAGCTAATGTGTGCCGGCCGCCTTGCTCAGCGTCAGGGGCGTGGTCAGAACTGTTGCTCTGTGTTGGCCACGATGCTTCTGTCATCTGTTGGTGTCAGCCATCCTGCCTGGAGTGAAACAATAAACTAAAACACAGTCAGAAAGTATTACTCCCCTGAGCCTTCTCTCTGGCTGAATCTCAGGAATTGAGAAGCCTTTCAGGTTCTCCCTTCTCTATTCACCAGCTTATGTCTGGAGTATGTCAGGTGCGGCTCATTGTCATGGTGTTCTTCGTTACCTTATGGTGTCTGCACCTTCCTCTCTGCTGCTCTCTCTCCCAGCTAGGGTGTCTGCAGGGGCTCCACATTCCTGGGAGATGCCAGCAACTTCCCCAGCGAAGTCTTCACTGGCTCTGCTGAAATCCCAGCGTCAGTGCTGCTCAAGCTCATGTCCCTCGGAGATCCCTGGAAAATGCTTTTAGTTTGCACTTACACTTCCTTAACAGCTCGTGCAATGCCACGGGACATTTAAGTTTTTATGAGGTTAAAATATTTAAAGTGAAAATCTCCATCCAGGTCCTACTTCCCGCTCAGTTGCAGACTGTGTGTGTCCAATCGATAAGTTGCTTACCTGTCTGGGACTCAGTTTCCTCTTTCCCAAAATGAGGGCTGGAAGAGCTCGTGTCTTTGGTCCTTTCCAGCACTAATACTCTGTTAGAACCGTGTTGGCCATTGTGAAAAAAAAATACCAAGTTACACTTGTTGTGTTTAGAAAATGTTAGTTTTAGAATATATTCAAGCAAATACTGTTTAGCATCTAAAAAGTAAGCATCTGTTTAGCGTTGGGAGAAATTAAGTGGTGGGTTCCAGATGTGTTTCAGTTCTCTGTGGAAATATGTGCTTAAATCATAGTTCTCACAGCTGCCTGGAGGCAGCTGCCAAGACTTCCGTCCTCCCCACCTGTTTCCCTCTACCTGCCTTCTACTCTTTGTGGGATGAAGATCTGTGAAGCTCTGGCTCCGTTGGCTTCTCTGTCTCTTCTGTGTTTAACACTTTTTCTAGCCTGGTTTCCTATTACAGCCTCCCACTGCCTGCCCTCTCTGATGTCTGAGCAAATTGTAATGACTCTGGAGCCCCACTGCCTTGGGATTCAATTTGAGAGCCAACCCCGTGGCCCTTGGATTTGAAATCCCGGGGGGGGGGGGGGTCGGGGGGTCGGGGTTTCCACGGAGACACCAGAAAGCAAATTTTTCTAGTTTGATATAAAACCCAGCATTCTGAATCTTTATTCTCCTTTTCTTTTCCGTTTCTCCCTTTTGCGTGAAAGGTACAGGTGAAGCCGCAGTGTCTTCATCTTTTCAAAAGTTAAATTTTTGTGCTTGGAAGACCTGAGTGGAGTTTGATGGAAGGTGGAGGAACTCAGTCAGGGAATGTGGGTGTAAGTGGGGGAGAGGGAGCCTTGTTCGCTTTTCCCCTGGTAACAAGCATCCCCGGGTCTCACATATATGAGAGGTTCAGAGTTTGTAGAGGGTGGGTTTCTTTTTTTATTTCTATATCCCACTTTCAACTCCTATACCCATTTCACTTACTTACATCAACAGAAAACACTGAAAGTTGGGACCCATTTACCGTTTCATAATTCTCCAGGGTCCCTAGCCTCTTAAAATGCAATTTGTGCTTGTAACTGAACTTAAAATCACTGGAGAACTTCATATCTAGACACTAGACAACCCCAGAATTCAGATATCAGAAACCAAACAAGGGAAACTGGATTCTTTGTAAGTAATAATAGCGAGTGTTATTTTTTTATGATGACAGTTGCTATCATTTGTTAAGCACTGGTAACTTTCCAGACTCCATCCTCTGAGATGTCAATCTAAGTAAAACTAGATTTATGTTCCATTGGGTTGTATCACACCAGGAAGGCTTGATGGATTTTCCCCAATTTTGAAGCACAGATTACAAATATTGATTAGTTCGCTCCCACTTGGTTTTCGCTGAGGTCAGTCATAGATATGGGCCTTTCCCTCCGGAGGAGCAGAGTGAGGTCCGACCCGAGACTCCTGTGCCCACTAACATGGAGGGAGAGACCATGCTGGGAAGCATATGCTGAATATGTGAACGACGGCTACCCCTAGGAGCCCCTGGATGAAAGTCACGAGACCAAGTGCCCCAAGGGAAGTACATCTATGTTGAGTCAAGTCGCTTCTCACGTGGATGACTGTGTGTGATATGTGCTGGAGGGAGAAGGAACAGGGAGTCTTTAACATCAGTTCATCTCGCGAGCAGTGCAAGGAAGGCTAGGCAACATTGTGTGTGTGTGTGTGTGCACACGTGTGTGCATGAGTGTGTGTCTACACATATGTGTGCATGAGTGTGTATATATTATGTGTGCACATACATACGTGCGTCTGTACCTGTGTGTTGGAGTACGTATGTCTGTATAGAGCATGTATGTGTGTTTGACTGTGTGTCTATACTTACGTGTAAGGAATGTGTCTATACGTGTATGTTACATGTGTGTATACACGTATCTATGTACATGTGGGTCTATCCATATGAGTATGTATGTGTATTAAGCATACTTATTCATGTACGAGTGTTTGTGTTTATATATATGTGGTGTCTATACATATACATATGTGTGTATACCTTAGCTGTTAGGAGCTGAGGTGACTGAACCGTCAGAGCTGGGTTCATTACTCTTGCATCATAGTTGCATGACCTTGGGGACATTTCTTATTTTTTTTTAGTTGAGATATAATGGCTGTATATATATATGAGGGAGTTTCTTAACCTCTTTTTCTTTCAATCACTTCATCTTTATATTGGGAATAATAATTCATGCCTCATAGACCGTAGTGAGGGTCATAATAAACAATGTTGGCCAAACTGTGGCTTACAAGCAACAGAAAGGATTAGTCACTATAATCATCACCTTTGCCGTCATCCCCAATCCTCATATCCCGAGGAAACTGAGGCTGGGCAAATGAAACATTTCCCTCCGGTGACCCTGGCAGTACCGAGTAGGTCCGGGATTCCAGCCGAGGAGAGTCTGTATATTGCCCAGAAGTATCTGGAAGACTGGTAATATCTTTCCTGCCTTTCTATCCTGTCTGTTTCTATCCTGATCAGTTCTTGTTATGATCTGTAGACAAGGTCATTCCATCACTGTGGGCGAATGGGAGGAGCTCACTCTTTTTTTGTGCCTCTAGTTGAGAAAGAAAGAGTGGCCCCTTGGGGCGCCTGGGTGGCTCTCTCTCTGCCCCTCCCCTGCTCACCCTCTGTCTGTCTCTCTCTCTCTCAAAAATAAACATTAAAAAAAAAATTAAAGAGTGGCCCCTTCCTGGTGGCAGCACAGGCTCTGGAGTCTGACAGACCTGAATTTGAGCCTTTCATAGATTCACTGTATGATCTGGGCCTAGTGTTTGTTTATTTGTTGTTGTTTTTCTTGGTTCTTCGGGTGCTTTTGAGAAATCAGATATACAAAGCTGGACTACGAATAATCCTTAGCTAATAAGACATTCTCATCAGTGTTCCTTCTTTATTTATTTGGTTATTAGTCAGACACTTTAAATAATGCATTAAGTCCCCACGTGACCACCTCCCAAACAAAATCTAGGATTTTGGCAATCACCTTCATGTAATCACTTGGGTCTTCCCTCATTTCATCCTGTCTCTACCTACATTGACCTCATCCTGAGTCTCATGTTTGTTGTTTCTTTATCTTCCTTTATATGCTATCTTATTCCACTCATTAGCATTCTGAAAAGGAAACTTTCGATGATAATTATTTTTCCTAAAAAGACCTAATGTTGCATGTACTCCTTTGAGACTTTTTATTGAGAAGATTCATCTCTGCTGTGATATGCTGCACTACATTTGTTCTGTTCTATCTAACATTCTAATGTGTAAAATATACCTTATGCATATCCTCTCTTGTCGATGGGCATGTGGGTATTTTTTAGGATTTTACTGTTGCGGAAAGAGCTGTTTTGGCATTATTGAGCGTAACTCTTCATGTATATGTGCAAGAATCTCTCTTGGGGTAGGAGCAGAACTACTGGATCATAGGGCATACGAGTGTTCAATATTAGGAGATGGTTCCCAGTTGTTCTCCAATTGTTAACTCTTTAACTCTCACCGGAATGTGGATTCACCGTCTTTCAACACTTAGAGTTGTTTGATTTTTCATTTTTCCTAGTTGAATGGGCATGAAATGGTCATGTCGGTGGGGTTTTAATTTGCATTGCTCTGACCACTAATGATGCCGAACACCAGTTCTCACGCCGATTGGCACACGCGTTGTCCAGCCATGGAATGTGTCTTCATGTCTTTCGATCTGTTTTCCGTGAGGTCGCTTGTGATTTTCTTATGGGTTTTTAGGAGATGTCAGGCAAATTAGTTGATCGTTTTGGGGACATTCCTGCATCTGTAAAAGTGGGGATGATAATACAGCGTTCATGGGGTCAGTGTGTTAATGTGTTTCTGTAAATATGGCACATGACGTGATAGATGATCCCAAAAATGTTAGTTCTCATTCCCTTCTCGGTCTCGCTTGCTCTGAAGCTTCCGTTTGGCTTTGTCAGACTTTGCCCGGTTTGCTCAGTGGAGAATCTTTGCTTATTGGTGTGGCCAAGCGTGGTCCTGCTCATGCTGTACTCGAGGGAATAAAGCAAGTTAGAGGAACTCAGAAAGTGGAAGGGAAGTGGTTCAGTGGGGCCCTTGGCAAAAGGAAGGGGAACACGTCAGGATAATCATCACGTTCCTCTCAACAGCTCTGTCTGTAGGTGTGTGAAGTGTGTATTAGTAGGGCAATTGGGAAAATGAAGGATTTTAAAAATATCCACGTGCATCACTGAACTGATAACTCTCACCAAGCAAAAGATCCTATGACGATGCTTGGGAGCCAGTGGTCAAGGAGCCCTATGCCGCTTTCTGCCTGCCTGCTGCTGGGAGCTGCTTCCATAGCACTTTCGAGACTGCTGCACAGTCATGCGGAGAAGCCACGCTGGGAACCGGGGAAAATACCGGGAGAGGAATCCGAAGGGCAGCGTAAAATGCCGTGCAGTTACTGCTTCCTGTCCCCGGCTCGTCTTTCTGAGCGTTGAATTCAAGGAGAGTGCCTGGCTGTGATAGTAAAACAATTGCTTTTACCCCCGCCCTGGATCTTGGCGTGCCTCACGGAGAATATTCCTGGAGGCACAGAAGCCCGAATGTCAGCGCCCCGGTAACTTCGGAATTTGCTGCAATGCCATCTTTCATCTGTCTCTATCTGTGTTCAAAGTCCCTCCTAGGATTTGGAGGTAAAGTTTTTGTATTCCTAACATGAAGTAGACTTAGGAGAAGTGACCGCTTTTAGCGGTTATAGCTCTGAATTTGATAAATATTTAAGCAATACCACGTGTAAATTCAACCAGGGAGACGTGGAAATCATTCTTTGTGCAGGAGGCTTCTTAAAATGTTTGCTCATTCAATGCTATGCTAATGGTTCTCTGGGTTTGTTTTTTTTTTTTTCTTTTCCAGCTTGAATGGTCTGCTTTTCAGTGTTTAGTAGGAAAATCTGGAATTGAGAACAGGTGGACGTTAGCTACAATGTCATCTCACCTTTCCCTGTGTCCTTGGTACACGCCAGTCTGACCGATTCATCTGAAACGCTTTGCTTTTTAAGGCCTCACACTTAAGAGTTTGGGAACACCATTTAGCTTGATGGCAACTTCAATTTAGGAAGTGGTTAAGGGAAAAGTTTGAATGCTCTCCAAAGACAAGAATGCCCTGTACTTATGCTTAGCCTTTGCAGTTCACAAATGATCACGTCTTTTCCTTTGTGCCAAAAATTACACAGAAGAATAATGAAATAGAATTTAAATTTCTTGGGACGCCAGGGTGGCTCAGTCGGTTGAGCGTCCGACTTCGGCTCAGGTCACAATCTCACGGTCCGTGGGTTTGAGCCCTGTGTCGGGCTCTGTGCTGACAGCTCAGAGCCTGGAGCCTGTTTTGGATTCTGCGTCTCCCTCTCTCTCTGACCCTCCCCTGTTCATGCTCTCTCTCTGTCTCAAAAATAAATAAATGTTAAAAAAAATTAAAAAAAAGAATTTAAATTTCTTTTGTAAGTAATTATCAAAACAACTTCAATAAAACATGAACAGGGAGCAGGGAGGATACCTCGGAAGAATGGAACCACTCATTTGACTAACCTGGGAACCTATTTCAGGCTTGAGTTCTTTTTCAAGTTTGTTTTTTTGTGTGTGTGTGTTTATTTTTGAGAGAGACAGAGACAGAGACAGAGCATGAGTGGGGGAAGGGCAGAGAGAGAGGGAGACACAGAATCTGAAGCACGCCTCAGGCTCTGACCTGTCAGCGCAGAGCCTGATGCGTGGCTTGAACTCATGAGCTAGGAGACCATGACCTGAGCTGAAGTCAGACACTTAACCGACTGAGCCGCCCAGGCGCCCCGGGACTTGAGGTTCTTTTGTATGGCCCCCTCCGTGGCTTCTGTAAGCCGTTTGTTGATCACTGGGAAATGAATTTCAATAATTGGTATTAGAAGTGAGTAATGAGCAAGGGGTATATGCAAACATACCAGTTAATGCGGACAGATTTTTCAGTGGGCTCTTGTTGAAGCCTTCTGATCTTGATGGTTTTCACAAAGGGAGTCCTTAATGTTTACGAAAGAGCTGTTTCTTATCTGTCCACTGCCTCAGCCTGAGGGACACGGGGCCCTGGCTGAACAGAAATCCGCCCCTTCCTGCCAGCTACTGGCTTGCTAATTTCTCTTAATTCTTTTCTTTTCTGATAGTAACGATCAAAAACAATACCATTACCCAGGAGATGATGGCCTGATATTTTGAGTATCATTCCTATTTTTGTAGTATATTTTCCTTTAAAGGTCTAATTCTGAATTGTTTCTCACATTTTTGCCAGTGCATCCAGAAATTTTTGCAGAACTGCACAAAAATGGCTTTGCATAGTGGAAGGTACAGAGCAAATAGGCCTGCCTTCGCAGTGCAGTTTTGTTTTACAATACACTTTGATCGAATGTACCTTTAGCTGCAAATCAATAAGAAATCATTTATACAGAGAGCCAAAATCTTGCACCTAGATATTATATGTATCTGTAGTTTTATTCATATTGTATGTGTAAGGATATTAAGACCTAGAGAGGTTGTGAATTACTCCCAATTAAATAGGAAATAGCAGGACAAACTGAGGGAATTTAGAACGGAAACCAGGTGCCTTCACACCTGAGAACTTGCCTTACACACTTCCATCTCTCCTGCGCCGATGATGGTCTACCTGAAGTACAGGGTCCATCTTGGAATCCGGCGGAAGCTTCTGGAGAAGTAACGTCACGGCAGGTTCTGAAGGGCTCAGAAGAGGCTAGACGTGATGTAGCAGGCCATACGAGTTGTGTCACGAGTCCTAGGTGCGGTGGTTTGCTAAGAGGACGCGCAGGATTCAACCTACAATGGTACTCACAGCGAAGGTTTCTTGCACTGAAATGATACAAGGCCAAATCAGCAAAGGGAAAAGGCACAGGGGGCAAAGGCCAATGTAGGACCCGCGACACAACTCACATGGCTACGGAGGGAACTGCAAGCTTCCAAGAGTCCTTTCTCAGGACGGTCACCTAGGATGTGCTTCCTTCCTCCGGCAACAAACTGTGACAACACATAGAAAATACTGCCCACCCAGGAAGCTTATTATAGACTCAGTGCCCAGGATTTTTCCTGGGGGCTGGTCACATAGATAGCCTCTGCCTCGCACCTATCAAAATTCCAGACTTCCAAAGAAAAGCATGTGTTTGGCATAAACCGCATTGTTTTGTACTACCAGTTTGGGCACAGTGAGCCACCCTGATTAGTTGGGGAGTAAGTTTCCAGACTCCAGATGAGGGTCAACCTTGCAAGGAGGCCTTTCTAAGGACAGCATCTCAGGCTTGCTATGCTCTGTCACACAGGGTCTAGGGTGGTTTACTGAACAGCTACAGTAACATTGAAAACAATTATTTCAAAGATTTTATCAGATCCCATCAGAGAGAGTTGACAGGAAGAATAAACAGATTGGAGGTAAGTAATGAAGGAATAAGAAGATATTTTCAAGTCTGGGATATGAAATACATGGAAAGGTTGTGTGTGTGTGTGTGTGTGTGTGTGTGTGTGCACGTGTGCACACATATGCATTTCCCCTGGCAGAAGAGGATTATTTAGGAGTGGCTGGATGGGAGAGGGAAACAGTCTACATTCTGGATATATTAACTTTGAGATGACAGACGAATCAAATTAGAATTTTTTTTTTACCACAAATGAAATACATTCAAGATATTGGTAGATTACTTAAAAAAAAAAACTGATTCTAATATGAAGTTGATGTCCATGGTACGTTCCCATGTCATGTTTATAGACACATCCCATCATTAAAGAATTTGGGACTCCTGGGTGGCTCAGTTGGTTAAACATCCGACTTTGGCTCAGGTCATGATCTCATGGTTCGTGGGTTCAAGCCCTGCATCAGGCTTTGTGCTGGCAGCTCAGAGCCGGGAGCCTGCTTCAGATTCTGTACCTCCCTCTGTCTCTGCCCCTACCCTGCTTGTGCTCTGTCTCATTGTCTCTCTCTCAAAGATAAACAAACATTAAAAAAAAAAAAAGAATTCGTAATAAGAGGGAATTTTGACCTTGTATTACCTGTGAGGAACGCACTGTTAACAGACGTAATTTTAACATGAAAATACTATTAATGTTATTAAAAGTATGTATGTTAGGCATTTTTTTCTAAGGACCTGAATTAGCTTCCACTTACTACTCATTGAAATTAAGTAATTCTTTCCCTGAGCTGTCTAACCTGACCTTGATATAAAACAAAACAAAACAAAAAAACCACACAAGTAGCTAATTTTTCCTTATTTGTTTATGAGGACTATGTGAATAATAAGAATTATAATAAGAATTCCCTAGAGGGTTGTGTTCTTTTTTTTTTTTTCCCCCTTGGAGAAAGGTCCTGATGGGTGTAGATTTAGCACAAGAACATAGGAACTGACACCCTGAAGGGTAATGTGAAATACTGTGGAACCTGCTAGTTTGCACCAAACTGGTGAAACAGTGTGTGTGTGCAGGCTTCTGAACATTCTAACATAAAATCTCTTTCTCGCTGATTCACCATACAGTCTGGGCAAGTTTCAGCCCCGTAGGAGTATCCACGCCGTACCCCATGGTGCCTTCCGAGACTCCCATCGTTATATTTCCTTCCTCTAGTTCTTCAATTAAATATTCAAATCCTGTTTTTTTGCTCTTGATCAGAACTGGCACAGTTTTCTTTAGCCACGACAACTTCTCTACATACCTCTCATGTGTGTGTGTTTTAAATGAAGTTTGTCTCTTATTTGTGGGGGTGGACAAGCTCGTAACAGGTTTGGGGTAATTTTTAAAATTGCATATGCGTGTGGGACAAATCAGGATGTGATGGTTGTACAGCAATAGGAACATAACCACTTCATAAATATGTATTGTGGAGATGACATTCTTATGTTATACAAATTGGATGCGTCAGGACTTTAAATGTCACCTTTGGATTTAATGCACCAAGTTCCTGACTGGCATTTTCTTGACTTTCCTTGGAAGGGACCCTGTAGCCACAGAAACTTCTTCTCGGTTCCTTGCTGCCAAAGAGGGAGGTTTCTCTCCCTCCCTCTTCTGTGCCCTCCCAGCTCCCACCTGCTCCTGTTCCCCTGAACTCACGCCTTCTCTCTGGATGTCAGGACTCACGGCCACAACAAGCCGGGGGATGGCATGGGAGAAACCCTTCATTCTGCTTGGAGTCACAAAATGGGAGACCAAAGACATAGTAAGAGGATTGTCTTCTCTCTCTTCCATTGACTACCTTATTTGTGGTTAGTTTTTAAAAGTCGTACACTGCATTGCTCTAAAGGACACTTGAGGTAGGCATCCCCGTCATTAAAATAGGATAAATGAGAGGCGCCTGGGTGGCTCAGTCGGGTAAGCGTCCAACTCTTGATTTCTGCCCAGGTCATGATCTCACGGTTCGTGAATTCGAGCCCTGTGTTGGGCTCTGCACGGATATCATGGAGTCTGCTTGGGATTCTTTCTCTCTCTCCCTCTCTCGCTGCCCCTCCCCTGCCCCTCTCTCTCTCAAAATAACCAAATAACTATTTTTTTAAAAAAATAGAATAAACGGTTGGAGAAGTCAGGGTTAAAAGACAATATAGGAGAGAAAAATAAAGGCAGGGCAAGATGTGCGTGACAGATGCCTGCCTCCGTGCCTGGTGCAGTGGAGACGGGTGGGTTGCAGATTCGACTCTCAGGTCCTGAGCGGTGAAAGTGAAGAGGGAAACATGGTCAGTTACAGATCTGAAACATCTGTAAGATACAACCCAAGTTTTTCTAGTGCTAAAACCTAAGCGGACCTTCTTCCGCGGGTACTCTCACAGGGTGACGGAAAGGACAAGGACTTTGCCAACACCCTTTTAACAGAGATGGGGAGGCTCCCATGGCTATGACAATGATGCCACAAACAGGGAGAGAAATCTTCCTCCAGAAATAATTCTGGATCCACTTCAGACCAACATGGATTGTGATTCTGATTCAGGTTGTCTCACCTTTATAGCAGTAATTTGGAAAAAATTAAAAATTCAGGCTAGGAGTCATGGAACAACCACATTGCCTAGAAAGGAAATGTCATTAAAGCATATGTTAGGCCCACTGGAAAAGAAATCTTAAAATGCATCATGCTGAAATGTAATCAACTATCCGAGAGCTACGAATCCTTAGGGGCCTAGCATTTGGTACACAATGGACTGAAAAAAAATACACCCCAGAGATGATGCTTAAATTTTGATCACATTCTTTCTCATTTCAGAATAGACAAACGAACCTATAGAACATTTTGCATTCCATTCTCTAAAGAACAATTTTTTTGAGAGAGAGAGAGAACAAGCAGGGGAGAGGAGCAGGGGGAGAAAGAGAGAGAATCTTTTTTTTTTTTAATTTTTTTTTCAACATTTATTTATTTTTGGGACAGAGAGAGACAGAGCATGAACGGGGGAGGGGCAGAGAGAGAGGGAGACACAGAATCAGAAGCAGGCTCCAGGCTCTGAGCCATCAGAGCCATCAGCCCATCACGGACCGCGAGATCGTGACCTGGCTGAAGTCGGACGCTTAACCGACTGCGCCACGCAGGTGCCCATAAGAGAGAGAATCTTAAGCAGGCTCCACACTCAGTGCAGAGCCTGATGTGGGGCTCAATCTCATGACCCTGGGATCACGTCCTGAGCCGATCGGATACTCAGAGCCATTGAGGCGCTCCCAAAGAGTATTTTTTACTAGGCAGGCTAATGGGGTTGAAAATGGCATATTATTTAACGTTAACTAGTGGTTCAAACTGAGTAAATGTAAAGCCTATTTATATCTCTCTTTTTTAATTTTTTTAACGTTTATTTATTTTTTGAGTGAGAGAGAGAGACAGAGACAGAGCATTAGCAGGGAAGGGGCAGAGAGAGGAGACATAGAATCCGAAGCAGGCTCCAGGCTCCAAGCTGTCAGTACAGCCTGACACGAGGCTTGGACTCATGAACTGCAAGATCACTACCTGCGCCAAAGTCGGACGCTTAACCGACTGAGCCACCCAGGCACCCCGAGCCAATGTATATTTCTGATACCTCTTGGAATGCTTCCAAACGTGTCCGCAACCACTTTGCGCACAGTACACGACTTCAGAAAGCCAGAAGTTTTTCACTTTAACCTTTGAAGTGTGCTAGGGTACTACAGAAGCCCATTACAGAGCAGTGTGCATATTAAAATTCTGCCTGGGACTGGGCTTATATTCAGAAAGAAAAGTCTCTAAAAGACTTGGCATTTGATAAGAAACGAAATACAGACTACTCAATACAATGAAACCTATTGAATTTCAAGGGTTACAAAGCTAGATGGAAAAGGCTGATAAGGCTCGCTTTCCATAATGACTTTAGTCTGCTCTTTAACCTCTGACATCTTTTGCCACATCACTGTTGCCAGGCAACAGCACAGCAATAAAACCTGTGTGAGTAAAGAAAGTTCCCGACATAAGAATGAGTTGTATTCTAGAAGCCGGTAAGCTACTTATTTAGAATTTTAAATACATTGTTTTCATGTTGAACATATCATACATGGTGGTTGAGTACCCAAAGCAGCCACTGGAAGCCTATCTAACTCCCAATGCTCTTGACGTATTGAAAGGCGGCACCTTTCCTATCCAGAATGAATCATTTTTTGATTCTCTTTCTCCAAAATGCCAAATTCCAGGAAATGAGAAAATGCCACTGAACAGCTAAAATAGATGTTACAAAGCCCTTGTATTAGAGCATATTCTTAGAGGAACATTTCGATGAATCTGTAGCCATGTACAAGAATGTCATGTATTCTTACTTCCAATGTAATTTTAACAGATCTTTCTCTTTGATTTGAAGAGTGAAAAAGGATGGTATAAGGCAGAACACAGACAAAATTAAGAAGCGATTGCTGGGGCGCCTGGGTGGCTCATTCAGTTGGGCGTTCGACTTCGGCTCAGGTCATGATCTCGTGGTTCGTGGGTTCGAGTCCCGCGTTGGGCTCTGTGCTGACAGCTGGGAGCCCGGAGGCTGCTTCAGATTCTGTCTCCATTGCTCTCTGCCCCTCCCCGTTCACTCTCTGTCTCTTTCTCCACTATAAATAAACGTTAAAAAAAAAAAAAAAGAACCGATTGCCGACAACCTGAATGCAGAGGAAGATACAGAAAATCTTAGACAACTCAAAGCATAGCTTTCGACTGCCTTGTACAAGAAGGTGGCAGGCTGCATCTACCAGCAGACATCTTGCACTGTGTTATACCTCCTTATAAGAATTATAATAACCATCCCACAACCAACAAAATAATGCTCCTTTTAAAGAGGAATCTGTGCATTTTAGAAAGTTTGAATCATAAATAGCTAACGTTTGGAAGAAAGCACCACAGACTACAAGTTTTGAAGGGGTACGTCTTTAGCTCTTAAACAAAGCTCATTTAGAGTAACAAAAACCTGAGATTTCTGTACATCCGACTTTACTATAGAAATGCAGCAATGTAATTAGGCATCTGATTTATGAGATGTTGCCATGGGGAAACATATTATGAATTCCAACTAGGGACACCAGATAAACATCCCCCATTTAGAGGCACTGAAATTTAGCTATAGAAAACTATCTGCTCTTGGGAAATACACAGAAAAGAGAAGAAATGTTCTCACCTTTCTGTAAGGGAAATACATGTCTCTAGGTTAGTCACCGGGGTGTTGTGAACTATGTAGAAAACGCATTTGCCCCTGAAGACTCCAGGAGCCTGCTATCCCCGTCATCTCTCAGCTGGGCTGCTCATTCACAATGGGAATATCCCCAATCTGAGGACTAATTTATATATTACACCTCAGCGACATTTTAATCTAATTGTTTAGGAGCCTGCTGATTCTTAATTGTTGTTTTGGTCATGCACACAGCAGTGACAGTAATTCCAAATTAAAAGGTGAGTGATTGGTATTAAGCGTTGGGTTAACTTCCCAGAGTAAGCGCCGATACCTGCTAAAAATATCTGGAGGCAGCCCACCACCTCTTTAAGATGCAACCATCTAACTAAAAATGTTCGGTTTACCAAAATGGAGCCCGCTGTTACTGTTCTATTTCATTCTTGCTTCTTCTAGTGGACTGCTATAGCTGGAGGACTAATTTTGAGTTATTCCCATTCCAGATTACTGAAAATTGTTCCAAAATGCCGTGCAGCCTTGTTGAAAGGCAATGTTGCCCAATCAAATCTACAGATTATAATCAAGATACATTTTGTAAAACTGCATTTATGGAAATGTTCCCTTAGGAGATTCCATAGCCCGCGCTGAATTTAATCTTTACACAGTTCCTCCCGTTTTGATAACTGCACGTCTTGATTTCCTTTCCCGATTTTTCAGTTTGAGTTTCTTATAGAATTCCTTAAGTTCAAAGCATGTTGGGGCTACGCCAGGGCTCTTGGAAGTACCTGATAAGAAGTGGGCAGTGCACAACATTTTCGGTAACAACTTCTTAATTTGGAAATTCAGGGGTCTGAAAGTGTGGACACCGAGAGTAGAATGTTTACCATGCTTCCTCCATTGTGGAGCCAGGGAGGGGGAAATTAACTGCAACTAAGTCAGCCCCTCCTGTTGTCAGTATCACCCAAGGATGTTTTGCCTTTAATCAAGGCTTGGGTGTGGGGGCAGCTCCAGTTGTGGCGATACCTCTGGGAAATCTGCATCCATATTTCACATTTAGTGTTTCAGAAACATTCTTTGATACCTCAACAAAGCCTTTCTTTTCTCATACCTGATTTTTTTTTTTTTCTTTTTAACGATTTGGAGGAATTGATAGAAGCCATAGTGGAGACAGAAGGGAAGCTCCTGGATGTGGATTGGCATGGTGCTCCACTGAGGACCGGTGGCCTTCACACGTTTTGCTTCGTACCACTTAAAAAAGTGAAAAACTATGTATCTCTTGCACATTTTCAAGCTCGCATCTAAAATCGTTATCTTAAACTTAAATGGCTTCAGATAAAATTTCAGATCTCATGCACATATTGGGCTTTTTACAATCCAATAAATACATCACTTCTTCATAGATACTTTAAAAAAAATTTTTTTTTTCAACGTTTATTTATTTTTGGGACAGAGAGAGACAGAGCATGAACGGGGGAGGGGCAGAGAGAGAGGGAGACACAGAATCGGAAACAGGCTCCAGGCTCTGAGCCATCAGCCCAGAGCCTGACGCGGGGCTCGAACTCCCGGACCGCGAGATCGTGACCTGGCTGAAGTCGGACGCTTAACCGACTGCGCCACCCAGGCGCCCCCACTTCTTCATAGATACTTTTAAATATCACAGCAACTGGTTCTCCATCATCATCTATTTCACAAGCACAAGAACAGACTTTTCTTTTACAGACATTTTGCATCATTTCTTTTCTTCCTTAAACTTTTATTTCCATTCTACTTCCTGCACAGAGTACTATCCTAATGTAATATTTTTATGCTTGAAAGTATCTTATTGATTACCTATCAAAATTCCCTGCAATAAAATGGGTGTACAAATTGAAATTTGAGCTTCATTTTTCATTTTATGTGGCCATAATGTTCTAAGTCTTAGAACTATTTTCTGGATTAAGTGATGATTATAATTATTAACAGTAGACACTTTAGTGCGAACAACACACATATATTACGAACTATGATAAATATTACACATAAAAAGTAATCTGTTATTGGAAATTAATCTCTTAGTAAAACAGAGAGAGCATTTTTTCCATTAGTTCATGCATTTGTGGGTAAATATTATGGGTCGCTAAAGTGAGCCATGGCTCAGCGTCCTCTTCTTTCCTTCCCCCTCCCTTCTTTCCTGTCTTCCTCCTTGCCTCTCTCCAACCCATGTTTGTTTGTTTGTTTGTTTCTCTCTCTCTTTTCTTTCTTTCTTTCTTTCTTTCTTTCTTTCTTTCTTTCTTTCTTTCTTCTTAGATAAGTAGAAACAAAAGTATTGATGCAAAAAGGGGCAACTGGGTGGCTCAGTCGGTTAAGTGTCCAACTTCGGCTCAGGTCATGATCTCGCAGTCTGTGGGTTGAGCCCTACGTCAGGCTCTGTGCTGACAGCTCAGAGCCTGGAGCCTGCTTTGGATTCTGTGTCTCCCTCTCTCTCTCTCTGCCCCTTCCCTACTCATGCTCTGTCTCTCAAAAATAAATAAACATTGAAAAAAAAATTTGAAAAAAAGGTGGATGCACAGGGAAGAAGAACCATATTACAGCAAATATCCCCTAATTCTTGGAGCTAATCTATTAGCTACTTCATTTTGTCCTTCAGTTTGGTTGAAAGGAAAAAGAATAGAGTTTACTTGAGCTGGGAAATATGTGGGAATCAGTTACCAAAGCGATTCCAGTCCCGGAAGAAATTCATATCCGTCTTCTTGCCTTGCATATGTTTGCTGTCCTGGGACAATGCATTGTGGAGATTGGGCCTGGGGATTGGTTTGCCTTTTGCGTTGCCTAGTGGGAGGAAGGGCCTGCTAAATGGGAGGGAAGAAAGGAGAACCTCAGTTGACTGTTGCTTTCTCAGGCAGATCAGTATTAGGATCTAGAAATTGAAAATCTAGAAACCGAGTCCATTAAAACGAGACAAGTGCCAGCATATTCCTTAAAAAAAAAAAAAAAAAAGTTGTGTGCTCCCAGAGGTAGCCATATTCCAGTCTGAACACCATTGTGGCAGATAATGAATATTTTGCTATGTAGTGGTTGGTTTGAGGGAAAAGTTTGGATTATCAATTTAGCTGCCCTGTAGATGTTACCATTATTGGGGAAAAAAAGAAAAGCCCTATGTCTGTGTCCCACCCCACATTATCTGATGTCTCCCCTCTTCCCTTACGACACAAGCCCTGATAGAGGCTGTGGGTGGCTACAGGGGATGGGGCGCCACTGGTGGCAGGAAATTCAGTAGGCGTGGAGCAGCTAGGGAAAGACAGGAGAATTTTTATTTCCTTGGGGACTTAGGTGAAGCACAGAGGTGATAAAGGTGAGCTAGCTGCACATCCCGACCCGTCGCTCCCAAGCTTATTTGTAACTAAGCTCATCTTCCGGTCAGTCCTTCCTTCTCGTTTCCAAGAGTGGGAGGTCCTTCCTGCGCCACTTGTGCTCACGACCCCATCTCCTCCAGTGCTTTGCCCAGAGACCCACCATCTGTTCCACATTCCCTCCTCCCCTCTTTCCGCTTTAGGTATGATTACACTCAAAACTAGATCCATTGCAGACCCTTTCATAGTGAGTTAATTCAGTCAAAATTTGGACGTTGCGTGCAAACTGGGTCAAGAAACGGGACATCAAGTCCTGCTGGGTTTTTCTCTGCCTCTTTCTAAATCCATCTCACTTTTTCCCACCCCTACTATTCGTGCCCTACTGACAACTTAATGTCCTGGTAATAATAATCATAATTGATTTGTTAGTATCAGTCATTATTTCTTGTTTAAAGGATAGCAGAAGTCTTCTACCTGGTGTCTTTCTAATCCATCCTGTGTCTTTCTAATCCTTTCTCCTGAATGCTGTCAGAACAATAGCCCTAAAATACAAATCTAACTGTGTTGCCCCCCTTGCTACAAACCATCGCCCACAGGTTAAAATTCAAGGAGTTACCTTGATATACATAGTCACCAATCAATGAGACCTTACCTACCTCTGTTCAATTTTTTCCCATCTTCTGTTTTCACAGTGCTTCCCATTCCCTTGGCTATTTCAAGGATCCTGTGCCTTTTATGATTTAGCTGTTTCTTGTGCCTGGAATGCCCTTTCCCCACCCTCCTCTCCTCCTTCCTTGCTGTCTAAACTCCTGTTCATCCAGGGGCGCCTGGGTGGCGCAGTCGGTTAAGCGTCCGACTTCAGCCAGGTCACGATCTCGCGGTCCGGGAGTTCGAGCCCCGCGTCGGGCTCTGGGCTGATGGCTCAGAGCCTGGAGCCTGTTTCCGATTCTGTGTCTCCCTCTCTCTCTGCCCCTCCCCCGTTCATGCTCTGTCTCTCTCTGTCAAAAATAAATAAAAACGTTAAAAAAAAAAATTTTTAAACTCCTGTTCATCCAGAAAACCTCCACTTAGGCTGTGTAAGGTGCTCTTGCAATAGTACCTTGGCCCACCTCCAGCAGAACACTCCCTGCATTCAGTGAAATGATTTGTTCACATCTGTTCTCCCATCAGACAAGTAGCGTGTCTATTTTTTCCCTCCAAAGCAAGAGATCAGCTCTCTTTAATCTATTTCTGCTCTTCTAACGTAGTCCTAAGTCACACAGTGAGTGTTCAACAAACATCTGAACAAAACTGGGTAGGAACAGGGCCAGAAGGGTTTCAGGGGGTCTCTGAGAGAATCCAAATTGGTGATATCCAGACCAGAGCTTTGGCGACTTCTGTGGCTGAGGGGTGTGGATGGGAGATCCTCAGGGGCTTTATGGAGGGAGAAGATGTGTGCCAGTGGCTGGTCATGGGTGTTCATCCGATGTTGTTGCCATCATCTCCAGCAGTATGGCTAACACCGATTGGATTTATACAATGTGCTGGGGATGCTACTCTCCTTATCTGGTGATTTCATTTAGTCATTATCTAGCTCCATGAGATAGGTATCCGGCCTTGTCCCTTACTTATTGATGAAGAAACTGAGCTTTAGAGAAATTGAGTAACTTGCCCAAGGTCACACAGCTCATAATTGGTTGCATGAGAAGTGGAACCAGGTCATATGATTAATTCTTATCTTATCTAAGGTAGTTATGATTCCCATTTTAGTTACCGAACCCCAAGTTTGGCTGTCCATCACTTGAAAGGTCGATACTCAAGAGACGAGTGTTGACTGGAAAGGAATATAAGCTTTATTCAGGAGGCTGGTCACCTGGGGCGAAGGAGGACTCTTGTCCAAAAGCCAACTCCGTGGTTTCTGACTAGACAAGAGGACTTTAATAGGTCAGGGCGTCGTTGATCAGTGAGGGTATGTAGTGACCTACAACATCTCCAGATTCTGTGTAGATTTTGTGGTGCCTGTTTACAGCTTTCAGTGCTTGAGTGTTTTGCAAGAAGTCAAATTCCTGTTCTAATTCCTGCAGGGGCTTTCTATTCTCCTCCTCGAAAGGAATGTAAGATTTCTAGATACGCAAGGAGGGTTAGGAACTCAGTGAACTTAAGAACACCTATTAAAGATCACCATTGCTAGTTAGGAAGATCAAGGTGGCCTCATTTTCATTGTTTAATTCCTGTTCATCCCTCAAGATACAACTCAGTTTAGATGCAGAGGAAGCAGTGAAGCAGTTTTTCAATCATTTATTTCAGTTTTAACTTTTTATTTTGAAATAACTTTCAACTTAACAGAGGAGTTGTAAAAGTAATAGAGTATAGCCCTCACCCAGCTACCCCTAGTTTTAACAACTTACAGAGACATAGGACAATGATCAAAACCAAGAAGTTGACATTGGCACAATACTATAAACTACAGACTTTGTTTATATTTAGCAATTTTCCCACTAATGTTGTTTTTCTGTTCCAAGATCTATTCTGGAATCGCTTGCATGTTAGTTGACTTCCTGGAATCTCCTTAGTGTCTTCTAATCTTGTTTTTCATGGTGCCGACCCTCTGAAAGAGTAAGGCATCTAGGTATTATGTAGAATGTTCCTCGATTTGGATTTGTCTCATGTTTCTCTATGATTGGATTGAGGTGATGTGTGTTGGGGAGGAATCCACATAGGCGATGTGCCCTCTCTGTGTCCATCACGACAGCTAATGACTTGGTAGTGATGATATTAACTACCTTGGTTAAGGTGGTTCTGCTGGGCTTCTCTGCTAGAGGGTTGACATTTTTTTGTTGTTGTAATTAAGAAATATTTGGGGGGAGATATTTTGAAACTATGCAACTTAAACTTTCACCAACTAACTTGAACATTCTCCAGTGAATCTTGGCTGAAGCAATTATTCCTGCGGTTTCCTAATACTGATTTTTCCGTTTCCTTCATTCATCCTACAATCATTGGTTGGAATCCTTCTGTAAGGAACAGTTGTTCCTTTTCCTCCTTGTATTTATTTATTCAGTCATGTATTTATAGAATATGGTCTCATGGATATTTACTTTATTCTTTGGGTTATAATCCAATATTATCCTTATTGAATTTTTTGCTCAAATCGTTCCATCCCTGGCCATTAGGAGCTCTTTCAGACTGGCTTTCTATATGTTCTTTCTATATGCCCTTCTGCCCTCTTTAGCACTTCTTTACGTTATGGCACCACAGGATGCACCGGGCTTACCAAATGGAGCAAAGTTTAAAAATTAATTACAACTGTATTTGAAAAATAGTATTTCTCATTGGACATTCCATTCGGTGTGTCACTGGCCTTTTAGAAGTTTGGCACTTCTCATGAAGGATTTGCCTTGTATGGCCATAAGAAAACCACAGAAGATAGTAAGCTCTTTGTTTTCCTTTTCCCCCAATGTAAAGTCTTGAAAATTACTATGTAAAGTATGGAATGTAACATTCAAGTCACATAACAACGCCTGCCATTTAATTTCCTTTCAATAAATGTGCAAATGTTCCTTTTCCTGATCAATGTACCCGAACAAATGTAGATTTTTGGAATGGTGCAGCGGGGCATCCTGCAGTGTTTTCTAGAACTTTTAGGATCTGTGTTCTTAATTCCCCTATTTAGATGAATTTGTACTTTACCTGAGGCTTTGCCTTAGTTCAGTAACTGGCTGTCTCTTCCTACAAAGTGAATTAAATTTGAAACAGTTAAAATTACAAAGTTGCTCTTAGCAGGTAGATTGTGCTGCCGAAATTGTTTAGTCTTTCTAAATGTTTCTCTGGGGGAGCTTTTTCTGAGAAATTAATTTTAAGGTAGGGATGAGGATTCTTCACTCTCAAAGCTCCAGAAATCTAGATTGGTGTGGATTGGGACGTTCTCCACCTGTCACTCATCATTGTTGCTATGCCATTAATCAAGGGAACCCATCTAATTTTAAATTTAGCTTTAATCAGCTCTTGTGCTATTTCCATTTTTATATCACCCATTTATACAAACACCTTAGATTACTTTCAGCATCTCTTTAAATCAGAATTCCAGAAAAACCTAGTCCAGCACACTGATTCTGGGAGGATTTATAGGGAAAGGAGCATTTGGGGGAAGCTCAATGGAGTTACATCTGTTTTTACACTGGGATGGTATCATAGTGTTTGAGCCAAAGATCACAATAAGATGAAAAGAAAAATCAATAAAAAGTTAGGCTAAATAACATATTCATGCTGTAGAACACATGAAGGCAAAATTTTATTTTATTTTTCATTTTATTTTTTAGTTTTTGTAAGTAGGCTTCACGCCCAGCATGGAGCCTAACACAGGGCTTGAACACACAACCCTGAGATCAAGACTGGAGCTGCAATCAAGAGTTGGGTGCTTAACCAACTGAGCCACCCCCACACCCTGCCAAATTTTAAATATGATAACCATTGTCATGATAGAGATGCCATACAATGAATTTTCTCTGGTCTTAATAGAAAAATATGTCAATTCTGTAGGCGAAAAACATTTTATTTAGATCGCATATAAAGAATCTGAGATAGTAATTAAACTGTTAGGGATTCTGTTTAGTCTTCCCAGACTTTCCTAGCGAGGTAACCAAGTAAATGTTGCATGATTCGCATGAACCGCATGAGGGTTTCAAATGAAACCCAGTAGCTGTGAATTTATGAACATTTACATCCATGAGTTCATTTGTAGACTGCTTATTTGGAACTCAGCAGACATTTTCCCACAGAAAGACTATCTTAGTGGTTGTCTTCCCAGGTAATTGGACAAAAGCCTCTTTCGTCCACGATACATTTAACGTCTGGATGAACTGTAGTATGTTAATTATACCAAATTGCCATTTTTTGTATTGCCGCTATGAAGCTTTGCCGTTAGGGTCCTAACTCCGGTGACTGTTGAGTAAGCTAGGAGTTCACAGAAAGCCCCAATGTAACATTCTCTCTAGTTCTCATTGTAAGGTGGGGGAAAAGCAGGGCTCTGATGGCAAAAGTAGAGGCTTCCTATAGTTAGGGTACATAATCCAGAATACCCATCACTCCGTCTCTCTCATTTTGTATAAAATCAGCATTCTAAATTAGGAAACCAGGGAAAATTTCCCTCTGCATTACTTTGTAAATAGGGGGGGTTAATACGTCCAGATCTAATGATATGAGAACATTCCATGGTAGAAAACACTATCTATCATCCACTCTATTGATCTGCAGCTTTAGACCGACTGTGGCTGCCTCCACTTCATAAAAATGAAACTGTAGTAGGCAAATATTTTGAAGATCACAAAGTTCTCTACAGGGAAAAGAAAGTGTTTATTCATCTTCCTAAGGAGTATATGCCAAATTATTGTTTTTTTGAAGGATTCTACAGAAATGGTCCTGGAAACGTTCCACTTTAGCAACTACCATTTAATGAATTTCAGACACTGTGTAATGTTGGCAAGGAAAATCCTCCTAAAGCTCAAAAAACTCATACCTGATGTAGGGTAATTGAATTAAAGCACTATTGTGAAAGACTAAGTACCCTTATAGAATATGAATGTCTGTCCTGCTGTACCCTCTCCCAGGTGATGATGCTTAGAAAATTAATGTATTTTTACATAAATATGGGTAATAATAGCTAACATTTATTATGTGCTGGGCACAACCGGAAGAGCTTAACATGTTTGATTCTCATGCAACCCCACGAAAAGGGTGATGTGGTCATCCCCACTTTGCAACTAAGATACGGAAGCCCTGAAGAATAACTTACTCCAGAGCCAGCAGATTCCAGAGCCAGGTTTAAACTCAGCTCTTAAACACCTCGGCTGTGCAGTTTCTATATAATTAAATATAATACATAATTATTCTATTTACTACCAGCTTAAAGTTTCCATATAAGCATAACGGTATCTGGATACGAATGCCATTATTCGTTTCTCATTTCGAGGTTTTTATTAGGCTCATTTCTGCTTCCTCTTGGACAGGGTCTCATAATGGTTCCCCTAGGCATTGGGGATTTCTGTACATTTGCAAAGCCCTCTTCCTAGTGGTTTAGGCCCTAGGCTCCATTAATCTTGCATACTTGTTTGCGGTGTTTTTGTATCAATTAAAGGAAGCATGAGCATTACATGATAAATTAAAAAAAAAACAAATATATCAGAGTGCATTCATTCAAAGGATTGGTGACTTCTTGGAAAGGAGAGATATTGAAGTAAATACCTCTATGCAGGTCAGTACAGTTCTACTGTTTACCTGGTTATGACCATGAGCAGTTACCTAACCTCTCATCTGTAAGATGGGTATAATAGACTTAAGGGTTTTTTGTTTTTGTTTTTGTTTTTTGAATCTGGAGTGATAGAATGTGTGTAAAAGGGCTTAAGAGTGCCTTGCAGATAGTAAGCACTCAATAAATGATAGTTATTTTTGCAGGTGAAGATGACTGTGTTGTTCAAGATCTTTTTGGAACTACTCTTTGAACCTCCTTCCAAGTTGGCACGTTAAACTATTCCAAGAATTCCGTTGAGTGTGCTTACGGTTAAAACTCAGGGTTTTGGTTTCGTTTGGTTTGGGTCCGACGTCCGATGACCCCGACTCTAGCTGACCTCCTCATTCATTAGCTTGGTGCGAAATCATTTTGTCTCCCTCAAAAAAACAAACAAACAAACAAACAAAAACAAAACAACAATAATCCATTTCACCAACATGAGTACTCGCAGTTTTTGAAGCGATTGCCCCATAATGAGGCACATGCTCTTAAAAGAACTTCTCAAATAAGTGCCTTAAAAATGCTTCTCACCATGGCTGCAAGACTGGAAAGAGAAAACAAGAGAGTAGGACCCGCACACGTGTTACTGTGTAAGTTCTTTATTTGGACCCATGAGTCTGTTCCCTGCGAGCAGACGTGGTTTCCTGCACTTACCCCATTTCCATCGGGCAGTGTGACCAAGTCAGCAGCCCCAGCGGATTAGCTATTAAGGGCTCTCGCTGCTTCTTTCCCAGCTCATCTGTGGAGTTACAGGTTCAACACCCGCTTCTCCCCACCACCCTGAGGGTTGAGGGCCATCCTCCTTCACTTTGTCAAGTGGGCTGGTTCTCCAAGGGCCCCGCTGCTCTGCTTCTGCATCCTGAAGTCCCCTGAGGTGCCACGAAGGGAGGAGGGGACCCCAGGGCCCTCTGGGCCTCAGGGGGGCTGAGGAGGGTGGCCAACAGGTATTATCGTGAGCTGCCCTCATAACTGCAATACCATTGTATGACACTTCCGTTTACTAAGTGCTTTTTAAATCGATTAGTTCATTTAATCCTCTCAATAGTCCTTGAAGCAGGTTTAGTCATTCAGTTTAGAAATGAGAAAGGAGATCCACGGAGATGAAGCAACACGCTCCAAGCCGAGGTGAGGGCGCTGGCACGCGGGAGAGCCCGCAGGCTGACTCCAGGCCCCGTGCTCCGTCCCCCACGTGGGGCCACGGGCAGACGCAGAGACTCAGGGTCTGCCCGGCTTTCCCTCAGCCCATCCCTGAGGTCTGATGTATAAATGTCTCATTTTCCTGCCCTTCAGGTTAACAGGATTAATCGCTGACATCCAGAGAGCCAATGGGATTCAGTAGTGAAGTCCAGAGGCCGACGCTCTCCTCTGAGGGAGAGTTGGGTCACCCTCCCTCCTAGACTGGCAACATTTCAGGTGTCAAATGTTCCTCCTTCAGCCACGCTGCTAGGTGTGTTTCTCCATGGCAAGGTTTTTGTTTCTCCTCAGTCCCTGTTTGCAAATGATACAGATAAATATTTGAGTGCCCCCTATGAACCTTACTGAAGTGCCCAAGACCTGAAAAGCCTTGTTGATTTGGGGTCTATGCTTCCCTTTTTCCTTTGTGTCGCGCAGAAGTAGAGGGCCCCTCGCAACCACCTGCACAGGTAGCCACCTAAGTATATGGATTGAGGTGTTTCCAATAATGACAGTCCACTGGTGTTGATTTCTCACAGACGGTCACGGACTGTCTCCTACGTGCCAGGAGGTGTGCTAGTTGGGGACATACTGGTAAGCAGAAGCAATGCCGTCCTCAATCTCATGAAGGGAGACAGTGGTTCCCTCGGAAATCACACACACACACACACACACACACACACACGTACAATGCATTGTTGCAGTGGAGGCAATGCTGGAAAACAGAGGGACTGGTGCTATCAGAGCCCCTAATGGGGATATGTGACCTAGTTAGGGAATGGAAAAGGGGAATGGAAAGGTGGCCAGTCGGCTCAGAGCAGAGTTAGGGGTATGGTTCAGGAGCCTGGAGGGGACTTAAGGCATTGAAGCTGCATTCGTGGGTGTTGTCCTCACCCTGGAACAGTGAGATGTGAATGTTCAAAGCAGGGGGCCACAGCATCGGCCTTACAGCTCTGAGAGTTTAAGCATGTTGGGGTGGGTGGGGGGAGGCTGGATTAGAAATCTGACAAGAGATTATTATAGAATGGAGGGCAAGGATGGGGCGATGTGGACAGATCCAGGAGATGAAGGTAAAATGCAAAGGAGTTGGTAATAGATATGATAAAGGGATTGAAAGAGAGCGGGTGCCAGGAAGAGACCAGGTGTTTCTAACTTTCGTGACTGAAGATTGATGGTGTCATTCACTAAGCTCTCTACTACCTAGTGCTAGGAGTTTTTTCAGGTTTTTTTTTTAAAGGGTTAATGTGTCATGCTGTGCATTCTGTAAAATACAAATATGAGTAAGAGATACTCACTGCCCCCCCCCCCCCAGAGCTTGCAGTATACCACTGCGGGGCAGGGAGAGTGGTTGAGATACTCTGTCTCCTAAAATTTATTTAAATTATGGCTGTTTCATAAAGTTGGCAATGGTCATACACACAGATCTTCCTTCCAGGGGGGTGGAGGCCTTAGAACTTGGGTGCCCTGGTAGACGAAGAGCCTGGGAATGAGGAGATATTCTTGGCAGAGGAAGGAATGGCCTGATGACCTTGGAAAGGCACCGTGAATCACTGAATAAAACCTTAATGCAGACCAAATGGAAAAACACAGTACAGGCTTCAAGCTTGAAATTACAGAATTGAGAACTCATCTTTCATGGGCATGCCAAGTACAATCAAAAGAAGTGAGCCATTTATTGGGCACAAGTGGGATGAGAGTGATTTGTGAAGACAGAGGGTACGTTGCAACTTCTTTTCCTCCAGCAGCCTCTTAAAAGTATTCACTGCCCGATCGTTGCTAAATCTTTATAAGTATCACCATGGCAACCATTGATATGAAAAATAATATTAGCCTGGACACTTCCGCTTCGGTTGATCTGACATTTTCCGCCACGATGGTCAATTTCATTGTTTGTGCAGATGAGTAAGGAGGATCCTGCTTGGATCCTGTCAGATTTTCTTTTGTCCTGGGAAGATGAATGCTGGTTAAATCCACCCGGATGTTAAGTAATGACCCAGCGCCATTTTGGGGAGGCGTGGCTTTACCATCTTTTCATCTCTGGGGACGTGGTGGGAGGTGCACCTGACTGCCGTCATCTGTGTTGGCTCAGGGGTGAGGATGGAGAGTGCTTTAGGGTGGTTGGGAGATTTTGCCGAAATCACTTCCACCAGTGGGTGTGGAGGAGGGACGCTGCATAGAACGATGCACACACTTCTATCATAGGCCCACTGTTCTTTCTTGTATTTAGTTTCTTCCTTCTGAAGCTCTTCCTTCTAGTGTCTAAAACCAATCTGGGGCACCTGACTCCTCAATTCTGTATTTTCTATTCCTCTAATCACTCTTCTCCCCAGAGTCTCACATTTTATAATCCCTACCGCTTTCTTCATTCCTTCATCGAACAAATGCATGTTGAATGCCTTCCCTACACCACGCACTGTTCTAGGTAGTTGGAACACCAGTGAATAGGGGCCCAGAACCCGTCTTTGTGGGACTTAAGCTGAATGGTGGGAGACAGGCAATAAATATAATAAATAAGGAAATGGTGAGTATGTTTGGTGATAAGGGGAACCAAGTGGATAAGGGGTAGGAGTGCTGGGGTAGCCCAGGCCGAGATTTAATAAGGTTATCGGGGTAGGCCCTTTCGAGAAAGTGATACATGAGCAGGCACGAAGGAGGTGAGGATGTTGGCGCAGGATGGAGAGAAGCCTGCTCATCTGAAGAGCTGCAAGGCCAGGGTGAGTGAGACAGGCAGTGTGGATGGGAGATGTGCTCAGACGGTAGTGTGAGATAGCATGCGGTGGGATGATGCAGGTCCGGGGGCCTTTGGAGCCGTTGTACGTATGTGTATGACTGACACGATCCGGTTTGTTCTACTGGGATCACAACACCTCTTTGGAGAATGACTAGAAAGGACCCAGGTGCAGAAGAGAGAAATGAGGCGAGGCTGTTGCAAGAACCAGGCGAGGGACAATGGTGGCTTGCGTCACAGTGCTAGTGGTGGGGGTGAAGAGAAGTGGTTAGATTCTGGATAAATTTTGAAGGTAGGGCCACTAGGATTTACCGAGGGATCGGAGAATCCCCCTTTGGTCTTTTTCTCAAGCTGTAAGGAGTAGGACAATGCTCTTGCTTAGTAAAATCGATACAAATCTATATAGGAATTCCACTCATGCTACCACTTTTTAAATTTATTATTTCCCTTCCTGTAGAGGAAATCCCAACTGAACATATATGGAATTCTGTAAGAACAATTTAGCATCATGGTTAAGAGCACAGTTTGCAGGATAAAATTGACTGGTCCCAGATGTGTGACTAAGGGCAAGTTCGTTAGCTGCTCAGTGGCCTCAGTTTTATCCTTCCTAAAATATGGACCATAAGAGCTCCTGCCTCATAAAACGGTGAGGAATGAAGAGAAAATACACATATGAAGTGCTTAAAATCGTGTGGCGTATACTGCATTAAAGAAAAGTTAATGGTAATGGTTATTATTTTATTAGCATTTGCCTTATGTTCTTTCAGTAGCTTCTTAAACTATAAACGACCTGAGTATTTTTTTCTATATTAGCGTTCTTAGAGACCTTTCAGAGAACTTTTCTGTTCTCTAAAATGTCCCTGGTAGTAGAAAGTCATCCCTTAACTCAGTGCTTCTCTGCATTCATAGTGAATGCAATGTTTCTCATTGAAGTGCATTATTGTACTGTAAACTTCCCATTCTTGAAAGTCAAAAAGCACAGTTGAGTATTGGCGATTTCATGAAATCTAACCAAATATGTATGTATGTGTGTGTATTTGGCTCTCTAGTTAGAGACCTTACAGGTCCAGCTAAGGAGCCAGATCACCCAAGACCATCCTGGTCCTACTGGCCATCGTGTAACCCTGGACACGTTGAACCTGCTTCTGCTTCATTTCCCCATTCTCTAAAATAGGGGGGATCAGAGAATCTAACTCCCAAGTTCTTGTGATGGTGAAAGGTAGTCTCATAGAACAAGAGCTTGTAAAACAGCTCTCGCACAAAAAAAAAAAAAAATGATCAAAACATTTTGACTCTTAGTACAAATAATGATCCCTGGGCTGGGTGCCATGATGTACTACTATCCCAGGGTCTGCCTGAACCCTCCTGGGGAAAATGGCTAGCTCCCATTCATAAAACATTAGGATTATATTTATTTAGACATGATTTCCTATAGACCCCTCTAATTTTTTCAAATATTTTTTATGTGTTTCATCAAAAAGTACATGCTGGAAACGTCTATTAATTTATCACTTAAGATAATCATGAGTGCTCCTGTGTATTTTCTCTGTCTCACACAAGAACTTGGAATAAAACCATGAATGATAATTTTTTCTTTGGAGTGTTTGAAGAGCTGTTGAAATCTTCGTCATGATATTTAGTGTGTTAGGAGTTCTTTATGCCTGTTGTTAAATATGCCATCACTTTACTGACACATTACAATGAAGTGGGCAGCCAGCTATAGTAATGGGTTTCCCCTGAAAAGTGTGAGTACCAGCAAATCTGATGGTAGGCATGACCAGGAAACCAAATGTGTTCAAAAAACCAGCTCGTTTTATAGAGGATAATGGGTACATGCATGTGTAATCCAATGGTTTTTATCAAATACTTCAGGTAGTTTTTTAAAGGACATGAATAGGTAGCCAATATCTGCTAATTAATTATTAATAATTTATATTAATTCTATTAACATTTCCTTTTATGGCACCTTTCTTTTGAAGAATTATGAATATTCAATTTTGTGATTTTTACTCCTCTTCTTCCACTCTGACTACACATAAAATTCATTTGGAAAAGGTTAAAAAAAATACTGATACCTGGGTGTTACTTTCTAAAGGTTCTGATCTAATTGGTTTAGGGTAGATCTCAGGCATCAGTATTTTAAAATTGTATTTTTAATTTAAGCTTTTTATTATAAAATATGTCAAATGTACACAAAGTAAAGAGAATTGTAATAATAAGCCCATATGTATCTATCACCCAGGCATGGTAGTGAACTTCGGTTGCTATCTTTTTTGGGTGCCTATGTGGCTCAGTTAGTTGAGCATGGAACTCTTGATTTTCAGCTTAGGTCATGATCCCAGGGTCGTGGGCTCAGGCCCCATGTCAGACTCCGCACTGAGTGTGGACAGTACTTGGGATTTTCTCTCTCTCTCTCTCTCTCAGAAGATAAAGAAAGGAATACATGAAGTTTAGTTGCTGTTTTTTAAGTGTTCCTGTAAGTGATTCTTCTAATGTATAGGCATGGTTGAGAACTATCACATGATTCTGTTTTTTTAATGTTGATTTATTTTGAGAGGGGATAGGGGCAGAGAGAGAGGGAGAGAGAGAGTCCCAAGCAGGCTCTGCACTGTCAGTGCAGAGCCCAACGCATGGCTCCATCTCCCAACCCCTGAGACTACGAACTGAGCTGACATCAAGAGTTGATCACTTTGACTGGGCCACCCAGGCGCCGCCCCCCCCATCACATTCTTCTAATAAAATAGAAAATGGAAGGAATAATTTCAATGCATATTGATAACAAGAAAAGCTGAAATTTGCCCAAGGCCATATCATGATTTTAATGTATCATCTAGTATTCTGTTCATTAAGCCCTAATGGTGTTCATGGACATATATGTAATATGGTAGGTGTATGCCTGATTTTGTTAAACAGTGGAATAATTTGGGAATGGGCATTGAAACACCTGGAAAAAATTCAGGAAAAGGCTTGAAATATAATGGTTTCCTAGGTAGAATTTTTATACCTTGACTCAGTATCATCCTCGGCCACCTAAGGTCACTCTGCAAAACCTGGCTCAGAGATAAGAAGGGTCTGATGAGTAAGTGTAGGACAAGTAGATTAAATTTATTAATCAGAGCAAACATGTGGAAGGGGAATGGATGGTGGATACTATCATCAGATTCGCAGAGAAAAAGCCCTAAGCCAATGGCAAATGAATCTCAACCTATAGCAAAGAAGTTTTGTCGGAAATGCCGTAACATGTAAATATGTATCAATCTGTGTGTTTTAATGAAGTCAACGTTTGAGGTTCTACCTCAACAGTGAGGCATTGTGGACAATTCCTGGTTTCTGAGTGGCAAACACTTGGAAAACAATTTGATCTCAGAGTTGGACATAACTTTAAATATGACATTGCCAAAGTGCCCACCTGACAGAGGACTCTATTCTGGGGCAATACTGACATTATGGTATCTCTTTGAACATTCTAGGCGGAGATCCTACTGCTCATAAGATAGCCTGATGCACAGTACAATAGCAACCCTCTTTTATTGAGCTGAAATCTCCTCATTCTTTAACATCTCTTTTCATGAAAGAAAATATTTCTGATGCCCCCAATGCTGTCTTGTTACCTAAATATATGTAGATGTAGTGCTAGAATACAATTTTTCATGCTTCTAAGGCTCATCGACTATAAAATTAAAAGAACCTTACGAAGCCACATGAAAAATGTAAGACCCTTACAGTAAACCATTAATTTAATGGGATTAATGATACTGTGTTTCTGAAGCAAAATTCTTCAGGTTGTACTTAAGGGTAGAAAGATATAGCCTCTGGTCAATTTCCTTATTTATTGTTCATTAGTTTCCACTCATCAGTGCAGGGGGTGTCTGTTTGCATATGTATGTTATACCAGAATGTATTCATAATTGAAAGTCTCCCTTTGCAGGGTTTGAGATCGTCAAGTCTCACACTTAACCAAAACTGCCAGCAATTAGTTCTCCATTTCCTGTTTTAATGAGACATCCCTTGGCAACTTTGTAAAGATGTTTTGTGCACTTGGAAATTAAGGTCAGAGTTGTAGTTTTACTGCAATCTTCAATAAATGGGCATCTAATCCAATTATTGCTGGAATTGGGTACAGAACAATCTTTCATTGTTATTTATTACTATACTTACTGCTAATGAACTGCTGTTGCAAATTGATGCATACGACAGGATCCAAGCAATAACTCTTGCAAAGTGCGTGCTGACTTGTAGTGTAGACTCCCTTTAGTTCTGCTCACCTCTATGCCTGAATGAGGCTAACCTCCCACCGCTTGTCTCTGTTCCAACTTCTAGGAAACATCTGGCCTAATACTTTGTCACCTGCGGGATTATTGTTGTGTGCTGGTCTCCTGGGTCCTGGGACCTTGTTAAAAGTGCCTGCTCTCTGGACTCCAGAGGTTCTTTTTTTTTTTTTTTACTTTTATTTTTGAGAGAGAGAAAGAGACAGAGCACGAGGTGGGGAGGGGCTTGAGAGAGAGGAAGGAGACACGGGAGACACAGATCCAAAGCAGGCTCCAGGCTCTGAGCTGTCAGCACAGAGCCCGACGCAGGGCTCGAACTCACGAACCCCAAGATCATGATCTGAGCCAAAGTTGGATGCTTAACTGATTAAGCCACTCAGGCACCTCCAAAGATTCTGCTTTGCTTAGTCTAAGGCTGGACCCAAGAATGGGTGGTATTAACAAGCACTCTGAGTGATTCTAATGTAATTAGTGTGAATACTTTTATGACTCTCCAAGATTATTGTTGACATGAAAAGTATAAAATTTCAGCTCTTTCCAAACAACCTGGATTCAGAAACTCTGGCATCCTTCTCAGATTTGCTATCAGCTGCAAATAAGCCCACCTTGCATGTTCCAAGTTCACCTTGAACAGGAAAGAGTCAATAGCAGAAGCTTTTTAAAAAATGGCTTTGACCTATTAAACACCAGATTTATTTCAAGGGACACAGATATTCTAGATGATATTTTCCTTGATTCCCAGAATATTCTAGATGCTGTGGACTAGAGTGGAATCACATTTTCAGGTTGTACCCATGCAGTTGAAGTATGTAAGTACAGTGAGGTAATTGGAAAGGGAAAAAAAAAAAAGTGCTGGAAAGCAGGAATCAAATTAAAAAGCAAAGCTGACATTTTTCTTGGTGTAGTTCTAGCTGTGTACCTCTTAATTTATAAAGTTAATTATGGCATGTTTGCCTGAAGAGGGTAACATAAACCTGGAGACAAAGTTAAGTTAATAAACCAGACATATGAATGCGTCTTATTACCCGTTTTTTTTTCTTCTTCAGCTAATTCTTGTTGATTGCTGTTAGGAAAAAAATATAATAGCTGGTTAGGATTATTTACAACTTTATAGGAGACTGAGAGGCTTGCTGGCATTTATTTTACGTCCTTTGGGGCAAAGTGATTGAAATGTTAAGTGTCTTAGTATAACCCAATATCGATCATGTTTGATATATCACAGTAGTCTCAGATGGTGATAGTTTGGGAGTTGAATTTAGCAATTTTATAGGTTACCAACTTCCATTCTTTGTATTTTGCCATTATATATAAACTGGCCAAATATAGTCTTAATGGATTTTTATTTTTACTTAAGGGGAGAAGAGAATTGAGCATTTAAACCTTATAAAGAACCAAGGATTAGAATAACCTTAAAATTTTTTTAAATTATTCTATTTAAAAGTGCTGAGATTTCTAAAATTTACTTGAAATGGAAAAAGTAAAAAAAAAAAAAAACTTAGTAAGTTTTTGTATATTTTAATACAGTGGAATTTACACAATATGGATTGGCCCTACCTTTATGACTAATATTTTTACAAGAGTATAACATAAAGACAGAAAGGAGGCAAATATGAAATTCTGATGAATAGGAGTGATTTTTTAAAGTGATGTGTAGGCATGTCTAAACTTGCTTCTTCGCATGTGTACATATTTTTGTACATTTTATGCTGCATTTATAATTATTGGTGGTTTTTTTACTTCATTTTGCATCTGTGCTCTGCATGTATACAGACCCCAGAAATGATGTATACAAACCCTGAATGAAGACAGCATCTGGAAGCTTTAACGAGCTATAAACTTGACACTATTCTGAAACCCCAGAAATTCCTAAACAAATTTTTATTTCATTAGAATAAGCTTGTTGCTTTTGAATGAGGCATTAATCCCCATACTTCCCTTATTTGTTGTCCCTGGTAAGGCTGTGGCTGAAGACTTTGTATCCTGATTTCAAGGACTTGATATGCAATTCAGGCGCCTGACATTATCCTGAGCATACAACACGCCTTAACTAGTTACTGCAAATGTGGCTAACATTTTACTAAAGCATTCTAGGTTGAAAAACAGTCAACTTGAAGTGCTGGAGAATACGGAAATTTTAAAAAGTATCACAGTGCTTTATGTGATGGTAGTCTGAGGTTGTCAAAGAAGGCAAATGAGTGTTGCATGTCTATTAGAGTGGCCACATTCGTAGGGTTTGGTGGGTCTTTGATACTCTTCTAAGCCTCATGCTGGAGGGCAAAGTTCTGATGTATTCACTGGACAGATTCTTTACCATTTCTTTCTGGGGTCTTGTTCAGGAGGCTGACCGTAGGGCCGTGATACAATCTGCAAATTCTGCCCTTGCCGTGGCTATAGGGTTGGAGTTCTCTTTGCTCAACAGATAGCAGAGCAGAATACCGATACCAATGAGTCAGTATGCTGATGACACCCGTGGTTGGGTAGAGGTTTGGGGACATCCTGTTTCTATGGTTTGGGGTGAAGTTTCACACACGTCTTTTACCAGAAGTTAGCTATACCCCTTTTCTCTGTACCATGGCTAGATATCTAGATGGCTTGTTGGCCTTCAGTAATATATTCTGTGTGGAGTAGAATAATTTATTCTACTAGATGGATGTGGCAGGGTAAGCCTTAGTATGGTGCTTGAGACCAGAACAGGCATCCTGAGACTTGGGCTGGAGTCATGGAATCCTTGCCCACGTTTCTTGGATTATTTCGGTGGATAGAGTAAACTGGGAATCTGACGGACTGGGTTTGCAAGACAAATCTGCACTAACTCTGGGACTGTGTGAAAGGTATTCCCTCAACCTAAGAGCTGCATTTCTGTAACTTACTGGCAAAGCACCAGAAGGGGTTTCAGACTGGTAAGAATAAGGGCTTCTCTAGGGTTACAGGTGGCTTCATTTTTGGTAGTAAGAGGGATGCAAGGAGAAGTTAGTCTTTATGAAAGAAAGCAAATCCAACTGTAATGGGATCATCACCCTGCTTTCTACTTAATTTTGTTACTTTCCTTCTCTTTTCCATGTAGAAAAGCGCATAATTAAGTTTCCCGATAAGAGTTAAAAAAGGTTTTTTGTTATTGCTTTTGCTCAGCAGGTATTGACAAGTGATCGTGTCTTTTTATTTTATAGACCCCTAGTATTTTTGAAGCATAAGGAATGTTGGAGACAGTCTCTTATATCATACATAAGGAAACTCAGCCCTCAAATATAGTGACAATTGAGCCCATTGGTCAACATCCATTTATTTAGCAAAAATGTTCAGGGCTTGGCTTGCAATGTGCTCAGTGAGGCACTGTGGGGAGACAGAGAGGACTATAAGGGGCTCCTGCATGGTATTAGTAAGGTAGAAGTAAACATTTATTACAGAGATGGGAGCATGTTACCGGTAGAGCTGAATGCTGTACATGAGTTTTTGTTTGGTATTTTTCTATCTGTGCTAGGAAAAACAAAAAAGACAAGCTGAGAGCCAAAGATTTGCATAGCAGTTGTTTCCCAGATTTACTGTTTAACTATGAAGCAGTATGGTTTTTACTCCAAAATTTGAATTCGTGGGATATTAGGATAATTAGCTAGGTACTTCTAACTTTTAAAAAAATAGTATTTAGTATTCTCACATTTTCTCCCAAGAAAATAGACATCTGTACGTTTTTGCTGATTTTCTCCATCACCAGAAAGAATACGATTTGTGAATCAGGGAGAAAACAGTTTGCTTTCGATTTAAAAAAAAAAAAAAAAACAGCAGAAATATGGCAATAAAGTGAATGAAAATATGAAGCCATCTGTGTCTGAAATGATAATGTCAACTTGGTTTTTGTTGTAAACAATACAATTTGTTCAAGTCCACTTCTAAAGGAGAGCGTTTCACACAAACATGGAAGAAAAGCCTTTCTTCATTCACAGATCTGACATGCCACAAAGCCATATACGTACAAATCTGGTATGTGCTCTCCGGTAGCCCAGACAGAAAATTAATACAGGTAGTCCCCAGATATATCTTCCAGGATTTGAACTATCACCTTTATCTGTCACTTGACACTTCAGGTCCTTGTTACCCGTGACACTTAAGGCAATGCCCACATCGCTTCCTATCAGCGTCTTGTATTTGCCTATGCATTCTCCAGGTCACCAGCTTCTTTTTCCTTTGACAGAACTTAAGCCACATTCTCTTGCTTCGAATTTCCCAAAGCTGCACATCTCCCACAGGATACAGGTTCAGACACTCCATAGCAACATAGCAACCGTGATTTTCCAACCTTCTCTCCCTCGCCACCTGAAAAATGCCCCCCTCCCCTTTTCTAGAGCTTTTGCCCTGTCCTAGAAACCCAGGCCAAGTCTCCCCACCTCCAGAGGCTTCACTGGCAGACCAAGCCTGTTAATCTCGGCCACAGGCTTTGATTCTGCACCACATCTTTGGCACCCAATAGTAAATGCCATAGTTTTGTGAATCCATCACCCGCCTCTCTCCCCTTAAGTGAGAGGGTGCGTTCCAGAAAGGGTGACCAGGAATATTTAAAGAGGGCCGTAAACACTTTAGTAAATATGCCTTGGCTGCTTGGCTGGAGCTTAGGTGTTGTGACCCTACTCAGAATAATTTCTTTCACTTGTAAATCAGAGCAGCCGCCCCCTCCTCTCCCTTGCTGCTGAAAGCCTGGCCGATATTGACTTACTTCCCTGAAAGACTTGGAAGCTTGGGAGACCACCTGTAACTTGTGGACTTCTATGGTGGGAGGTGGGAGTCAGGAGGCGGGAGCTACCAAAAGACAGAAAACCTCTCCCGTCCCCCTTTTAATTCAAGTGTTCCCTATTAGCTTAATATTTCTTGAACACCCACCTGAGCAAGAGGCCACCAATTTGAATTTTATCTTTAAAAAAAAAAAAAGGAACATTACTGCAGTCCCTGAGCCTATAAATTACTCACCTGCTGGTCGGGACACCCTCCCCCCGCTCTCACAGGGACTGTCTGGGAGGCGTGAGGAGGGGACAGAGAGCCGGGGCAGTAATCTCAAGTGGAGACCCAAAGGCTAACGCTATTGGCGACTGTCCCCAGGCGTTGTCCCCGCGTCTGCTACCCCTGCGCCAGGATGGAGGGGCCAGTTACAACCTAACTGTCCTAAAGTGCCGCGGTGGCCCCCGCCCCCGCAGCTGGGAGGCGAAGGCAGGACGCCGCTGGCTTGCTCTGCGCCGGCTCTGGGCGTGTGCCCCCGCCGCAGCTCCGCGGAGCCTCCGAGCCGCCTGCAAAGGGGGGCGGGGAGCGGCGGCGAGCAGCCCGCGTCTGCGGCTTCCTCCCCACGCCCGATCCTTCTGCGCACAGCCGGGAGGACGCGAGCCCGAGCCTCGTCCCCACGCCGCGGCGCGCGGGCTCCCTGCCCAGCCGAGGTAACTTTTCTGGCCGCCGGAGCGGGGGGATCCGAGGGGGGTCTCCGGCTTGAGAGGCGCGGAGGACGAGCCGGAGGCCGGGGGCGAGGCGCGCGGGGTGCGCGGCTGACGCGTGGCTCCGGCGCCGCACGGCCGCCCGAACTGCGGGAGCCCGGCCCCGGAACCCGCCTGCCCTCCGGCCGGGACCCCCGCGGGGCCGGGCCGAGCCGGTGCGCTGCGCGCCGCGCCGGGGACGTGCCCGCTCCGCCCGCCGCTCTGCAGCATCGGCTGGGCCGGCGCGCGGAGCCTGAGCACCGGCCTCCGGCCTGGGGGCCTCCCCCCGGAGCCCTGGCCGGGAGGGGCGCTCGGTCCCCGCGTCCCTTCTGTACCAATTTGCCCAGATCCCCCGTTTGGGGCGCCATGTTTTAAGTTACCCCTCGGGCCGGGGGCGAGGGAGAGGCGGGCTGCGCGGGGAGGGGCGAGGGACGGGGGCGACACTGCGGCGCCGCCCGGGGCGGCCGGCCGGCCGGCCGGCGGGAGGGGCCCTGCGCTCAGCGCGCCGCGGCTTGCGGGCTCGTCCGGGTTGCCTGGCGCGGCGCGGGGCCGGTAAGGTGCGCTCGGCACAAAGCATCCCCGCTCGGGAGCGGGCCGGCCGCTTTTATGTAACTTGTCGCCTTCCTGGAACTGGGGCGGCGTCCCCCGGACGGCGGCGGGGGCTGCAACCGGCCCCCTGGGGGAGGAGGAGGGAGCGTCCTAGAGAGGTTGCTTCTGGCCCGGCACCTGCGGCGCCCCCAGCCCCGGCCTGAGCTCCCCTTGCCCCCTGCGTTGGAGCCGGAGCGCGGGGAGGCCGAGGGGCGGGGAGCCGCACTGCTCACCTGGCGCTCGAGGGACTGCGAGCGGCCTCGGGAGGTGTCTGCGAGGGCGGCTTTGCGGCGCGTGGGGGTGGGGAGGCCGGGGCTTCGGACCGCGCGAGTCGTGGTCTCAGCCAGTTCCGGGCGGGTGTTTCCCGGCTCCTGCCGTGGGGGCTCGCTCTCTCGGCTTTCTCCTCTCATCTCGCCCTACTTCTTCCCCTCCCCCTTTTCCCTCTCGGATCCATCCCCCGCCAAGTTCATGGCTTCTGCAATGCGGTGGGTGTGGTTACCTAGTAAATTGTAACTGGTCCTTTGCAGTGCGAGCAGTCTGTTCTTTCGGGGGGTTTTATACCTACGAATCCAAAGTTTTCTAGGGTTTTCTCCTCCAGTTGCAGCCAGGGTTAAAGTTGGAAAGAGATTGTTGCAGAACAAACAGAATGATAAAGAAAACATGTGGTATTAATTACGTGTGGAGGCTGGGCTGGGAAATCCTGAGAGGGCCAGGCAGTCCAGCTAATGCACTGCTTCCATTACGTGTTTAAGTTGGTGTTTCAGTGTTTTTACATTAGTCTTGCAGTCCTGCAGAATTGCTTTTGCAGATATCCTGCCTGACCTTTTTGGGGGCTCCTTTTAGGCTCTCTGAGGTGGCTAGGTGTACTGGAGGTTCCCTTCGTTAACATTAACATCCCTGGTGGCAGAGTCTTCACTCTTAGTCCTAAAAACATTCTTTTTAAGTTTTACTCTGATACTGAAAGTCTCAAGGGATCAAACATTATAAAATTACGCTTATACTTGGGAGCCCCGGACCCAGGGCCAATTGCTGCAAATTAAGCAAAGAAGCCCTATTAAGAAACGGGAGCACATCAAGCTTGAGTGAACTCTGGGGAATAAGAGGTGATTTATATCTTGACTCAGTTTTTAAGAAATGCATCTTAATTTTGGTTTCAAACTTAAAAAAAAAAAACTTTAGTTGGCGTAACAAAGTTGTGAAAGGAAATAAAGGCTAGATTGAGAAACCCAACTGTAATTGGTTAATTTCACAAAGCACTGATAAAAATGTCTGAATACCAAAGACTTTTATTTGTATTATAATTTTCTGATGGTTTTGAAAAGCAAAATATATCAGATGCACAAGTTACTGCATCAAGTTTAGCTAATCCACTTCAGGCAAATAATTTTTTGCAAAAAAGGACGTTTTGTGAATGATTTATCAGTAACAAAAAAAAGTAGCCACTTTATTTAATTTGTAATACCCCTTTTAGGTGAAGGATTGAGAAGATACAGGTCAAAAATCAGTGTCTCAGCAAACTGTTTACGTTTAATTTTCAAGCCATTTCTTCGTGAATGTGATTTAGGTTAAAGGCAGTTTTTGTCAATTCCTTACAGTGCTTGGACTTTGGCCAGCTTTGAGTTGTGTTGAAACAGAAGACCAGGGATATATATATATATATATATATATATGTATGTATGTATATTTTTTTTTTACTTGATCAGAAGCTAGTTTATACATACGTTGGTTTTTTAAAATTGTTTGGTCAAATGCACTAGGGGCAGCCCAGATGGAAGAGGGGCAAGGCTTTGTATATCGAGAGATGTGATATTGTCATTATCTTGTGAATCTTTTCTGGATTTACTATATGTGGGATTAAAATATGGCAGGAACTTTTTGTCCAGGGTATTGTCTTACATGTTGTAATCTACATATTCATCTTCTGCTTTAAAAAAGTCTTAAAATTCACAAATTAGAATTCATGTCCTCTCCATGAAGAGAGAGGCTGAAAAATATACATGTTTCTCTTCTGTGAGAATTTGACTCTAATGAAGAGAGAGGCTTCTGATTTACTCGACTGCCCTGATCCTCTTTAATTCCCATAGTGTCTTCCAAGTTTCCAACTACAGTTTCCCCCCCTGAATGTCAGCTTTATTATGGAAGATAGACTTACTATTGAAAACCACGAATCAAATTCATCTTTAGCACGACTTCCTTTTAGAGAGATCTTGGGTGGTACAGTTGCTACATCTTTCAAAAGGCGGGCTAGCTGCTAATTTGTTGGGAATTCATCAGACACTCCTGAGGGTTCTGCTGTCATTTGCCTTGGCTGCAAAGAATTGTGTGCTCTGAAGGGAGAACTGGAGCAGTGAAGTCATTGCCCTGCCTGGTGTTGTGACATCACTATGGCTCAAAGGAAACAAGGGTGGGGCAGGCAAAACCAGACGGTCTGAAGCATCTTGCTGCCTTTAACTTTGCCTGATAAATGAACGAGACTCCTTTCTCAAGTTGAACCGCGCCATAAGGTATTGTGAATTCAAGGCTGTGTAGGAAAGTATGTTCCATAGATCAAAGAAGAAGAGGTTTTTTTGTGAAATAGTAGAACCCATTGAGTATTCCTTTTATGGGGGAAAATACTGTAATCTTTAAAAAGGGTCATTTCAGAAATTATCTAGAGAGCAAGAATAATGAGTCTATATAATTATGTTTATGCACAGAGCCAATATATCTTTTTTTTTTTTTTGCTATTCTTTATACTAAAAGAGCATTCTTATTCTTGCTAAATTTTTGGTTTAGGTAATTAGCGTTGTGTTTTAAAAGTAGCTGTGGTCTATAAAGATAGTGTATTTTCTGGGTAGGCAGTATTCTGATTTATTTTTAAGTGATGTGATTGCAATTGGCAACTGGCAACGATGGAAAAAGCTAGAGATTTCACAAGCTTGCAAGATATCTGCAGTGATTTGGGGTAGTTGATTTCCATTTAAAGTTTTGTTTGGCAAATTATTTTATAATTTAACATTTTAATTCTAACTTAGATTTCTGGTGCACAGATGATCACAGACACATTTCACCCAAATTAGTATTGAATAAATTATAAGCAGAAGTCTGAAATTCTGAAGCTGTAAAGTACATTTCGTGTTTTGATTGCTGAATGCAGTGTGGCGTGAGCATGAAGAAGTGAAGACCTATAGAATGGCTGCAGACCTTCATTGTCTTTTTTTCTGCCTCCCTGGTTAAGATGACTGTCGTGTTTTTCATGTGAGTGTATTATGCCTGTGGAGGCCCTGGGCAGTTCTTAACTGGGTAGCTATTCCAGAGCACATTTCCAAAGCAAGGGGAGGGGGGAGGGAAGCTGGAAATGGGAAGAATAACACAAGTAGAGAAGTTGAAATTAGATACCAGGACTGCAGATCACTTGGTGGAAATGTCTTCGGTATTGCATTTTTAGACCGCGTGGTGATTGGTTAAATTGCACACTTTAGAATGGTAAGCTTCTATTAGTACCAAACCTCTAATTCTTTTGTAATTTGCAGTAGGGAGAAAAAGCTGACAACTTAATTTTTAGATTGCTGACATTTTGATACGCTGTTCTTGTAGCCCTTCCTTACAGACTTAAAAAAAGCAAAGAAGCAGAAAGGTCTGAATTGGACCTAGGAAAAAATGCAGTATGTAACCTGCTTCGTGCGTTTGTTTTTTCTCTCCAGTTTTACTTGAGTGAGCGAGTGCCTGATGTGAGTAGGATCTTCTTTTTCTTGGAGCTTCCTCCCCAAACCAAGTACAGGTCTAAACACTTATAGCATTGAGTAAATACTCTTGGACTTGAATGAAAAATGAGGCCACTTGTGACTTCTGCCTCCCTACAAAAAAAACATTTGAAAAGGCTTCAAAAGCACTGCTGCTTTATTTAAAAATGAGAATTATCGGGCCCGTGTGTGCAGTCATTATTTTTCGTGGCATGATCCTTTTCATAACAAGCTTGCTATTCTGCCCATAGCTTGAATGAGGTAGGATCTGGAGGTTTTCCCCTATCAGAGAAGAGAATACTGCAGGTACCAAGAGAAAAAAAAGAATGGCTTCTTTAAACGGAAGATCTGCAGGCAGCCTGCTTCCTCTCCTGCCAGCTCTAATTGGTGTCATGCAGGACATCAGTGTGGAGGGAATTCTCAGAAGACAAGGAGAGGGATCTCTCTGAGTGAAGTGTGGCAAAAGCTGAAAATGGATTAGGGCTGGGTGACGATCTTGATCCTGACGTCGGACTAAAACAGAAAACGATTTTTCTGTTGTAGATCTCTCCTCTGCGGTCATTTTTGTACATAGCGTTTACATTGTCAAACGGGGAGTTTCTGTGTGTTTCTGCAAGCCCCAAACTTCGTCATTTCTGGGACAAACTTCTGTTTTGGCGTTTTGACGTGTCTGAAATGGGGATGTGACTTAACAGTTATCCTCAGCCATGTGGCAACTTATTTCAGTGATTGGAGCCCGCATCAGAAATTGGAGATTGGAGGTCAGCTGATTGGAAGAAAATCTCGGAGGAGTAATGGCCCTGGGAAGAAATAGTGCCTCACCAATGATATGTAGGAGATGGCTGTGGAAAAGCACAGACCACAGTAACTGAGCCGGCCTGCCATTCAAAGGAGTTGGAAATCTGACCCAGTAAAGAATTTGTAGGAATACCTTGGCCAGATGATTCTGTTTCTATGTACTTATTTATGCAAAGGATACCTAAATATTCTAAGAGTTCTTTAAATAACTTAAATGAGAATTCCAACGTATGAGTCACAGCTCGATTGGTGGAGTGCTGTATAATATGATCTCTTGCAACGAAGGAGGTCCTGAATTTTACAGAAGCTGGTTTGTCACTTCGCTATGCAAAATTTTTTAAATGCTTTATAGTGCTCAGTGCTTATTGATGTGGCTCATTCTGTGTATTAGCATTATGTTTCTTATGTGTATCCCTTTATAGGAAACCTCTATCGAATGATCTTTATCTTCTGTTTTGGTCCTTGGAAGATGGTCGGACTTTGATTGAGATTTGTCATTGAGAAGACATTCCTGATTAGGACACTCCAGAAGTCAACAGGCCTAAATTTAGCTGGAGTGTGGCTTTTACACTAGGGAGTAGTAGGAGACAAGTTGAAGGAGGAAGAGTGGGGCCTGATCGTGGAAGGTTTTTAGATATGAGGCTAAAGAATATTTTGGGCTTTACTGGATAGTGGGGAGCCCATGAGGGAAGTTGAGTAGGGAAGAAGAGTGGCTGGTGATGAATATAAGGATATATTGGAAGAATAGGAGTCTGGAGATAAATGGTCTTGTGTTAATGGCCTAATCCAGAATTTTTCCGAAATGCATTGTAAGGATTTCTCCTCTCAGTGATTGATATTTTGGCAACTCCATGTATTTTTTGTGGTCACATTTAGTCGGAGATCAGTGGCCCACTTTGGGGCTGTTTAGAGTGGAAATTAGATGTTTGGAAGATGGGAAGATTTTCATGCTGCTTATTTATCCTTCCAATTAAAATACCTTTGTTATTTGAGATTTTAAAAATAGTGCTTAAAATGGCTTCGAATATATTCTAAAATCCTGAAAAAGAGAATACAAAATCTCGTCCTCTAAAGACAGCTGCTTTTAATATTTTGGGCAAACATGCTTCTGAAGCTATCTCTTGGAATGTATAATATGCTGTAGCAGAATCGGACAGACTTGGGTTGGGCTCCCAGTCTTGCCGTTTGATGGTTCCGTGACCCGGGTCAGGTCTCCCCTTGGAGTCTGTTTCCTAATTTCTAAAATGGTCTTCATGCTTACATCTCCAGGATATGAGTATTAACTGATAGAACACATGCTAAGCACGACTCATAGTCACTGATACATAAGTGCTTAGTAAATAGCAATAGCTTTATTTTGTGTATGTATGGATTCAGATGGGTACATAATATTTTACAAGAATAGATTTCTAGCTTACACATTAATATGTAACCATTTTCTTTTTTATGTAATAGTATGTCCTGGGAAGCTCTCTCCTGTATACAAATCTATATCTATGTCGTTATTTTTAATGGGAGATAATAATTTTCTTTGGGTCCTATGCAGTAAGGTGAAGGATCATTACCTTAATGAGAGTGGTTATTTGAAGTCTTGTCATCCAGCCCCTCCTCCTCCTGCTATTGCCTGTACTTTTCATCATTTGTCTTGTGGCACACACATCAGAGGGCTGCAGTAAAAACAGGACACTTAAGCAAAATTAAAATCTCGAATGGCAATTGTGTACATCTCAGTGTTGTGTGTGCATATTTAGTTCTAGAACAGTCGGACTTTAGCCATCTGTTTCTTTGTCACAGACGAGGAGTCTGGAGTTCTCTCTTGTCCAGCAAGAGAGTGGATGCGGAAGTGAATACGAGGGAGGCATTTGTGCGGGAGGAGACAAGAGCCCCAAACGGGTTTCATTTCTGTATTTATTGACTGCTCAAGATCTTACACACGTGGTGAACGTGAAGGAAACAATCAGACCGTAATCGTTCACTTGTGTATAAGAAGCGAAGGGTCTGGGGGGCAAATGGAGTTTGCGATCACGGCACGTTGGCCCCAGATGGAAAGTTAATTCCTGCAGGTGGTAAAATAAGTTAACTTGTGATCCCACTACAGTATCTCACTAGCTAACCGGGGGCCCTCTCGCCCTGTGGCGGCGGCTTTCCACCCTAAGCTTTTTTCAAACCCATCTATGTAAGCAGGGCCCATTTCCCCACATTTCTTGATTTCTTTTCACCTGTAACGTGTAGTCTGTTCACAGTGATCTCCCACCAGCACAGCTTAACCTTTAGGTCCCAGGGACCCACGGTCTCCCCACATGCATTCTGGCACATTCCAACAGGCAGCAGACACCACAGCCTATAACTGAACTAGACTCTGAGTTCAGAGTCTAGACACTTGAGAGTCTGGGATAGTCTAGGAGGTGTGGTGGGGGCATCGGGCTTCCAGAGGCAGCCTTGTTCTGACGTCTGAACCGTCCCTTTGTCTTCAGCAGTGAGGGTTAACAAATGTCAGACTCGGTTCACGGATTTCATGCAGGTGCTCCAGGGATGTGGGCCACCCTGTTGTTTTATAGACTAGCCCGTATTTTTGACCCATCTTAGGTTTACTTGAAATCCATCGGGTTTTCCCTACATTCATGTGGCTGAGGCAAATAGCTTTATGGTCTCAAGATGGCGCTAACTGGAAGGGTGCACCTAGACTTCTACTAGGTTGCCATTGTGGAGTCTGAGCTTGAGGATGGCCTGGAAGTTGCTTGGTGATTTGTATCTGGAGTTACATCGTGGAGGGAGAATTCTAGATTTTTGTTTACTTCATGCCATTATTTTGTGCTAATAGGTGCTGACTTTCATGAACTTGAGCTTAAAAGGAATACTGTTAGTGGACAAAGCATGGGGTTGGAAAAAGTATAGAACTGACTGATTTGCTCAAGGCATTTGGAAAGCTCTTCCCCTTAAATCCTGAAATCGAGGTAGCAGTAATTCATGGGGAGGAGCTATGCTGTAGAATAAAATACAGTGAGCTGGAGTAGATATGGGTCGAAACATCTGCTCACCTTCAGTTAAGTAACTTCGGGCAGGTTGCTTCATTTCTCCGGACGATGTTTCCCAGCTGTGAAATGGCAGTGATCATGCCAACCAGAAGGTTGAAATGAGACCTATATATCCCAAGACCTCTAGAGCCATGTGCAATGAGAGTAGGCACATAGTAAACATTTTGCCATTTAAGCTACTTTGTTGTTTGCCTACGTTGCTTGTTCCTAGAGACCTGTTAGGAATTGTGAGCCTCCAAAGCTAAATCTGCAAGAGGAGTATGGAATTTGGGGAGCATTCCACCTCAAACTCCATAATCCTAAAAGATGACCCTCAATGAGGCTATAGACTTTTGTCAAATTTGCAACTCCAAATGACAGCTGTAGGGGTTTGCAAGGAATTAGCCACGGTGGCTTTCAAATTTTCATGTGTAACAGAACTAGTGGGGGATTTGTTAAAAAGCAATTTCTAGGGGCGCCTGGGTGGCGCAGTCGGTTAAGCGTCCGACTTCAGCCAGGTCACGATCTCGCGGTCCGCGAGTTCGAGCCCCGCGTCAGGCTCTGGGCTGATGGCTCAGAGCCTGGAGCCTGTTTCCGATTCTGTGTCTCCCTCTCTCTCTGCCCCTTGCCTGTTCATGCTCTGTCTCTCTCTGTCCCAAAAATAAATAAACGTTGAAAAAGCAATTTCTAGGGATCTGTCCATAGTTCTCACTCAGTAGATCTGGAGCTGTGTCCAGGCATCTGTATGTCCCAACGGGTGCTTCAGTGGATATTAATTCTGTGACCCCTGGACTGCATTTTGTGATTGCTATCTTACAGAATCTTTCTCGACAACTCTCTAGTTTATTGGCTTTTTTTCTAGTGAATATGTAATCTGGAAAGGTAATGCACTAAATAGTACTAATGTTTGAGAGAATGCTCTGCATAGAGAGCCCTGCCTCGTTTTCACTGTGGCTGGTCTACTGCTTAATCCCTCTTGTGGCCCTAGGAAATTAACTTACAAGACTAAGGAAGTTAGGATTAAAGGTTAGTTTTCTTATCTGTTCAAACAGGATGGTGGTAGTTCTGTAGCATACATGTCGGGAATATTAACTGAGTAAGTAAAAATACGTGGCTCAGTATGTCTTCGGTTGGGTGAATTTTCTTTCTTTTAAAATAGAGTACAATCAGTGGAGAAGATACGCTTCCATGAGTAAAGGTGATTCTATTGATCAAAATCATACTTAGCTATTTGGGTTTTATAGATATTTTTAAGCTGCTATGAAGTTCTTCTATATGTGAAAATTAAAAGCTTTGTGCAAATGTTACCATTTTTAGTGGTATCATATAAATGGTAAATGGCCCGATTACATAATGATGCATGTTAATTAGCACTAGTTTTCTATATTCCTGTCCAAGAAGGACATACTTTTCACTTCCCTATGTACAGAGGCAACAAAAGCCAGTTGTGTCTCATACTTACGTTACATCACTTTCTCAGGATCTAAAGATGAATTCCAGAGGGAGTTTCCAGACCTTGGAGCTATAGTTGCAGTGCAGCTTGAAGGGTCTTAAGGAGCTTTCCTGACAGCATGGCTCTTGGTATAGAGAGGCAGCAAGTGAGATGGGTTGTTTAACCATCTTCAGACATTGACTTTTCTCCCTCTCATCGCTATGTCTCCAGATGTCACCAAACTTGCATCTTGGAACCACCTGTAAGAGTGCCTGAACAATTAAGATCATATATGGGAAGGGTAAAGGCTGGCATATACAGATATCAGTAAATTAAATTTCATAATCTCTTTTTCTACTTAATTTCCAATGAAATGTTCCTCTGAAACATTTACTAGTTTTACCGGCTCACCATCGTACCTGTTATTTCCACCTGCTCTTATTTAAGAGTTGGCTTTCAACCTAGTGATCTCCTTGCCCGCAACTTCCTCTGGCTAGAATCGTAAACCACCTTCTGTGGACTTCTAGAGTACCAAAGAGTCCATGTTGCTGGTCAGATCAAACACAGCCCCCTGAACGAGCCCCTCCACTCTGCCCTTGGCAGCTTTCCACACTCTGTGTCTCAGTGAATATTTTAACTGTCCTCCACGGTGAATCCAGGTCTTCTCCACCCGGGCCAACTTCTGTCCCAACTATTCCTTCTCCAAATGACTCCGGCTCCAGTGTCTGGCAGCCTAAAGAAAGAAGCAAAACAAACCAACCCCGTCTTTTGACTCCACTTCCTCCTCCAGCTTATTGCCCGTGTTTCTTTTCAGCTGCTTGGCGGTGAGCCAGACTTCTTTGAAATTATGATTTGTCCAAGCAGGATGCTCATTTGGCAACAGTGATAGTTAATTTTAAGACTCCCTCTAACGTATACCAAAATACACATCTAGACTCTAAAGACCGGTGATGTGCGCCAAAACACGGCACTTTGAGCCTTTGTAAAGTTTTGCTCCTTTATTCGTTTGTTTACTCCACAGATACTTACGGAAGGCTCCTTATGAACCTGGTACCTTGCCTGGTGCTAGGATTACAGCACTGAACAGGACAGAGCAGACCTATGCTTTCCTGTTCGCCCTGGATTTTAAGCAGGGGGACAGGCAATCAGCAAATAAGTGTGGTTACAGAGAATGATGAATGCTCTGAAGCAGGACCAGATCACAGACTGTGGGTGTAGAGGACTACTTGAGATACTATCATGTGGGGACTTTTAACATTATACAAAGTCCTTTCTGTTCGTAGCCCTTCTCTTTGGGTGCGACACCAATTCTCCGTTGTAAGTGGCCCGGGGGCAGGAACCGCATCTGTAATCATCCTGTGTCGTTTCATTCAGCCATGTCAGTGCTGAATTAATAGCTTTCACTCTTGTCACGCCTTTCCTGTGCCTACCTTTCCGGTGCTGTTATTTTGACTGTGAATACACATTCTCTTCTTTCTCATTTAGTTTCTTCTCCTGTCCCACTCAGGTGTCGACCAACTGTGAAACTAATGACGCTTGTTACTTAAGTTTGAGTTCGACATTTTATAATCTTAAAGAACATCCCCCAAATCCGTAAAAGCTTTTGCGCTTACAAAACCTACATCTGCCTCTGAGCCTAACCCACTTTCAGCTGCCCCTTTGCTGAGTTCTGCCTGCAACTCTGGTTAACGGGATCCAGAACCTTGGCCGTGTCCCAACTCATTCATGTTCTAAAGTATCTCACGGGTATACACGGCAGACATTCCAAAGGCTTGTGTTTATGTGCAACTTGGCTGAAAGAAGCCCCTGAACCTCTCTGAGCAAGAGCTCTAAATTTACAGTAACCTCTTCCTTCTTCCCATAGAATTATGATGACGAGGTGTGTAATTGATGTGAAAGCACTCTTCCAGCTGCGAGGATGCATACGATAATAATCAACAGTCTTGGTAGGGAGTTAGGATGGCAAACGTTAGGGGAAGGAACATGTTTGACTTCTTTCCTGCTCTGCTCCCACCGTTCTGTGCCTTCACTTGCTCTGCTCACAGTGGAATGTATGCTGAGTACTCACTAAAGGCCGGCACCGTGCAGGTGTCAGCAATAGAGCAGGAGGGAAACGAACAGCAGTACTGACTCTCCTGGGGCTGCCTGTCCCCCAGGGCACAGAGATAAGTAATTGCCTGCTTGGCAGTTCCCATCCGCCATGACTGGTGCGTAGTAGGGGAATTGGGGCACTAAATGAGACAAAGGAACCTCACCTACGCAGACTTGGGTGTGTAGTCCTGGAAGGAGAGGACAAGATGTCCGACCTAAGACCTGAGCACCGTGACCTAGCATGGGCGTGTGACAGAAACAAGGGAGGGCTGTCAGGGTCTAGGGTAGGCTAGGAGGGGGTGTTTGAGGTGACTGGGAATCCTGTACAGAAGCCGAGAGGAAAGCGGGAGCTGAGTCACTTCAGGGAATTGAAGGAACTTGCCTCTGGCTAAGAAGCAGGATGGGATCCAGGGATAGTAGGGAGAAGATAAGATGAGCTTTGGAGGCCACTAGGTCAGCGTTCAGGGCCCCATGAGCCATCACCTGGTGGGTGGTACAGAGGCAGTTGCCCTGTTGGAGGATGTGGTCAAATGTGATTTTCAGAAAAGTTACTTTGGCTCTCGTAGTAACCTGGGGAATTTACTTTTTAGGGGACGATGTATCAGTTGTAGTTAAAATGACTGTTTTTGAGTCATTTGAGTGAACAAATGAATCAATAAACTTAATAAGTCCTGACTGCACGGCCGTCTAGATTCATAACTTTGGGAAATACTTAGCCTTAAAAATTTCACTTCGGTTTTCTATAAACTAGGAATAATCACACTTCACAATAAATCTGCCCTTCCAGGAACCCTGTAAGTCCTTTACACGTTAAGTACTCACTGCCCAGGGAAGAATTCAGGGTAGTTTGAAGTAAGGACATGGTCCTGGAGATGGAGGGAAGTGAGTCACTCGGGGAAAGTGTTGAGGAGGTGGGACTTAGGAGGTGGAATTGGGACGCTAGGTGATGCATCAGGTTGGGGAGGTGGGGGAGAGGGGAGTGGCCCCACTTACCGCTCCTGAGCTTACATCCACCAGGGGGAGCCCTGGGGTGATGGTGGGGTTAGTGACGGTGGCACAGTCATCAGGAGTTGGGCCCAAGGGTCCTGTGGGACCTCCAGGAAGAGATGTCCAGGAGCCTTTACACAGGAGTCTGCCCACTGGAGAGGTCCAGCTTCAGGGTCAAGACTCGGAGTCATTAAAATAGGAAGGTCATTAAAGCCGGGGAAGATGAGTGCAGTATCCTACAGAGAGGACGTCGGGGAAATGTGTTTCAGGAAGAAGCAGTGTCCCGGGCTCCTGAGTACCCAGGAGATCCCGTTCCCGAAACAATTTTGCATTTAGTGGCCTCGAGGCTGGCCAGCTCTCAGTCAGGAGCCCAGAGAGGTGCCCATTTCCCTGCTCTCATTTCTCTCCCCGGCCCAGGGCGTCCAAGGGTGGGGTGGACTGCAGTGGGTTCAGGAGAAGAGGAAAGTAAGGAAGTAGGAGAAGCGCACGCAGTTGCAGGGCTGGGTTAGCTGGGTGCTCATAGAAAGACTGGAAGCATGGGCTATGAGGTATGAGACACCCTATGAATTTCTGTCCACAGTGTTTTATTCTTTTTAAAGAAGTATATTGAGAAGCAAAGGTGACATTGCTAAAAATACCACCTATGTAGAGAAGGGGCTGTATTTAAAATTGTGACAGGCAGCTTACTTTAAAGCACTGAGCATAGATTTGCCGTGTTTTCTTTTATACAGCCCTATTCTGTAGACCGTGAAAGGTTCTAATTTGAGAAAAGTGCCAGAAAAGTGATGACGGCCTTTTCATCCCCTTCATTCGCCCCCTTTTCTCCTCGTGATAACAAATGATTCTACGAGGGGTAAAATATTCTTGATCCTAGCTAAACAGAAGTGCTGCCTTTTACTCAAAGGTGAATGTCAAGACGACCCACGGATGGTGAAGGAACCCGAGGATGCTGGGGTAGGGTTGAGGATTCTTTTCTGAAAACAGTGCAAAATATTTCGGATCTGCAGAAAGGTTGAGGAATAATATGGTGACCCCCTGTGTACCCACCGTGCAGCTTAAGAAGTAGAACAGAAGTGCTGGATCTTGCCAAGCTCTCCTTCACAGTTGTGCCTTCCTCCCTCCCCTGAGCGGCCATTTTTCTGGATTTGTGTTTAGCCTAATGATAACCGTTCTTTAGTCCTTTCCACTTATGATTTATAGTATCACCAAATTACTTGTGGTATTGTTTTTAATGTTTAAGAAACAAATGATGTGCTGTATATATCCTTTAGCAGCTTGCTTTTGTCAGCGTTCCGTTGTGTTCGTGCACATTGACATCTGTCGTATTCTACGGTGTGTTTCTTGGTGGGGATCAGATGCGTTAGCCAGTGTTCGTGGCTTCCTTACTCATCCTGGAACAGGGTCATGCTTCCACCTCAGAGATGTGGTACTTGCTGTCCCCTCAGCCTGGAACATTCTCCAGCAGCATAGTTACCCAGCTTGCTTCTGGCACGTAAGCCCCCCACCACCTCGCTTTCCATCCAACACTACCTGTTCCCTTCCTTGCTGACATTTCTTTATATTAAACATATTTTACTTATTTATGTTTCTCGTGCATCTGCCCCACCCAGAGAATATCAGCTTCGTGAGGACAGGCCTTCTCTAGCTGTTTTGTTCACTGACATAAACCCCAGCTCTTAGAACAGTGCTGAGCACATAACACGTGCCCAGGACATATTTAAATGAAGGAGTTGTTTAAAATATGATGTGAGACCATCTCATGAATTTATGAAGGAGAAGTCTAAGTCAATCTGTAACGTTTAGTGGCTCTGGTTTAGTTACAAGTGATTTTAACTTTAAATTGTAAGTATAACCTTAAAAAAGTGAGATCGTCTGATGAGAAAACATGCCCGTATGGCCTGCGGGATGATTCCTGGGATGTAAAAGAATTGGTATGTGTGCCAGATCAAGACATACGTCACTGAGCAGTGTCATGCTTCCAGAGTGACAGTTGGGTTCCAGTCATTTTCGATTAACTTGACTTGGTATTCTTGGTGGCTCGTTAGAATGTCGTAATTTACCCCCTCCTTAAGAATTAGCACTTGCGCGTTGTCAGTACCTTCCCAGACATACCATCTGGCCTGCCCCCTTTTTCCCCTTCCAATTTTAGCACCGTCTAAGGTAAACAGCTTTTTTTTTTCCTTGCCAATGAATATTCCATTGTCTTGTAATTTAGAAAATCATTTGTACATCTCTCATGTTCCCTCTTTGTGCTGGGAAAATCAAGGTGCAGTTGGTTTTTAATTCTGAGCTCTTCCGGGAAATATCAAGTAGATAAGTGAGGTTTTGATTAGGCATGCATTCTAATGAAAGCAAACTGAATGATAATTTTTCATTTGGAATACAGTAGGAGGTAGAAAGGTATAAAGCTGTTTGTATTTTCACAGCTGGCAAAATCAGCCACAACTTAAAGAATTTCTTATCCGAAAGAAAGTTCTCATTACTGCCTGATTTCTGTTTCTTTATAGGAGATTTAATTTTTCTCTAAATCTAAGTATCGTGTCTAGAGCACAGGAGGGCGGCAATCCGGAATTTCTTTCTGTCTAGGTCCAGATACTTGGCATCAGTGAAGTGGAATGGGCTCTCTTCGTTCTTCAGTTTGTTTTCAATTACAGTTGACCTTTGAACAACACCGGTTTGAACGCAGGTCTACTTCATGTGGATTTTTTTCGGATAGATATAGTACAGTGTGTTCTGATTTGCTTAATATTTTCTTCTCTCTAGCTTTATTATAGGAATGCAGTACGTAATACGTATTACAGAATCATGTTAAATCACTGTTTGTTATTGGTAGGGCTTCAGTCAACAGTAGGCTATTAGAACCAAAAGTTATACACAGATATCCAGCTGTAGGGGGTGGATAACCCTCATGTTGTTCAAGGGCAAACTGCATAATCCTTTTTTCTTGATGCCAAGAGTGACTTATTTCTTCACGAGGCTCTGAGATTAGTGTGAGTTGAGCATGTCCGGTTGATAAAGGACGGCTGACTGATATGATGCCAATTTAGATATTCTGACAACTGACGATGTGGGAGTCCCACACCCCCCATAACCGTTCCTCATGAAGTTCTTCAGCTGATGGCCCACAGGATTAGGTTTGCCCAAGACATTCAAGTGTTCCACCCCTTAGGGTCCATCTGCGGTTGGCTTCACAGAGTCTAGGATGCCTGATGGCCACCGCGACTCCATTTGAAGCCATTATTCTTCAGCGTGGGCTTTAGTCAGGATTCCATCTCAGGCCCGGGTCACCAAAGCTGGTGTTTTGAAGCTCTCTTTAAAGAGACTGTGCGGACCTAGATCATTGTTTTTCTGGCTTTCTCGTGAAATGGAATTGTCTGGTGAAACAGTCTTGTTTCTTGGTGTTCTTTTATCTGATATAGAAAGGAAGATGAAGTTGAAAACATTTCAGTAGAAATACTAGCTTCATTATGATCCTCATAAGCCTTAAATATGCATCGACCATTTCTCCTATAGAAAGTATCTTTTTTGGAAGAGGTAACTAGAGACACTGACTGCAACGGTTTTAATGCATCTGCCTGATAGAGAAGTTGATTGAGTGGTAAAGATGTCAATTTAGGTATTCCTTAATAATGCAAGATTTAGAAGGCCTGTGTGCTCGCAGATCATTCTCTTCATGTTTTGTATTATATATGTAATACCTATATAATAATTGTACATATGTATTCTGGCTATAATATATTTATATGTGTTATAATTAGTGCGGGAGTTTGGGATCAGATTTGTGACAGGCAGTTCATTGTCTCTATCTATCATACAACATGTATGTTTAGTCCCAGCTCAGTCACTGTTTTCTTTTTTTTTTTTTTTAATTTTTTTTTTCAACGTTTATTTATTTTTGGGACAGAGAGAGACAGAGCATGAACGGGGGAGGGGCAGAGAGAGAGGGAGACACAGAATCGGAAACAGGCTCCAGGCTCTGAGCCATCAGCCCAGAGCCCGACGCGGGGCTCGAACTCACGGACCGCGAGATCGTGACCTGGCTGAAGTCGGACGCTGAACCGACTGCGCCACCCAGGCGCCCCTACTGTTTTCTAACAGTGCAGTCATGAGCAAGTTCTTGAGTTTCTTTAAATATTTATTTATTTATTTACTTACTTACTTACTTATTTATTTAATTTTTGAGAGAGAGAGAGCGAGTGAGCACATGATCAGGGGAGCGACAGAAGAGAGAAAGGGAGACAGGATCCGAAGTAGGCTCTGGCTGACAGCAGAGAGCCCGATGCGGGGCTTGAATTCACAAACAGTAAGATCATGACCTGAGCAGAAGTCGGATGCTCAACTGACTGAGCCACCCAGGCGCCCTCTTGAGAGTTTCTTTACCACGGTTTCTTCACCTGCAAAGTGTGAATGGTAATACTAGCCTTGGGTTTATGTGACATTTATGCGCATGTGCATATCCAAAACGGGAACTGTAGTAAAGCTGGCCTGATTGTGTTGTTATATGGGTTATTAATATTACTAATACTTCATAGAGTTGGATTCAAAATGTGAGTTCATGGAACAGCGCCGATCCACGTGAAAGCTTTCCTAGGCCATGCTGTTGCTCTCGGACAGACTCATTGCTTTGGTTGTCTGACTCCTACGCTGACCACCCAGGCCCCTGGGCTGTCCAGCCCTGCTCTCCTTGGGCCCAGCAAGGAGCAAATGTTGAAAGGGCATCAAAGAAGGGGAACTTATGTCACTTGGCTGCTCTCATCATTTCATTTCATTTTGAATGGAATACAATGAAGTGTGGCATATCAGTGCTAAAACTGAGTTCCCTGCAATGCATGATTAAAAGTGAAGAATTGAAATAGACTAGACAGGTGATCTCACCGTGTTAACATTTGTCGTGTGCATCTTTCAGTCTGACCAGCACCTGCTCCCTTTTGCTCCAGAGAATTGCTCCTGACTCCTTTGTTGTGATTATCTGGGACTGCCAATCCAGGCTGCCTGCTCCCTGGCTACAGCGGTAGGCTGGGTACCCAGGCCTTGTCTGTCACGCTTCTCCGTTCCAGCCATGTGATCGGGCCAGCTCAGCAGATCCTCCCAGGACGTGTCCACAGATAGAGTGAAGGGGCCTTAATTTTCCGAGCGGTGGAGATAGAACAGTGTGGCCTCCTTGCATGGCCCAAAGGGCATCGAGTCAAAAGGAGACATGAGATTATATTTTAGCAACATAGAATCCCTGATCTGCCCTGTTTCCTGAAAATGACCGATGGAAGCAGTTTGTTTATATTTGTTAATTAAGGATGGCAGGAAAGCAGCTGTCAGCAGTATAATATTGTAGTTAAGAGCCCAGCCAATTACTGTCTGTATGACCAGAGGAAAGTTAAATAACCTCTCTGTGCTTCAGTTTCTTCATTTGGGAATAGTGATAATACCCACTCCATAGGTTTGTTGTAAGAATTAAGTAAGCAAATATATTTAGAGATATCTGTATATATACACATACACATATGTATTTGTAGGGCATTATAAAAATATATACATATTTTTAAGATCCTTTTTATTTTAATCCAAAAGCTTTTAAAACAAAAAACCTAGTAAGGGCATGATCTTGGACAACCTTTCTCAAAGAAGACAAACTGATAACCAGCAGGTATTAAACTTTAAAAATTGAATATATCTTGAAAATTAAATGGGGAAGAATTGCATTTTACTTTGCAAAAAGATTGTACCTAACCCTTTTAGGCACAAATTTATGTGTACATTTATCTATAGCAGTTTGAGAGTATCAGTATGTTTGACTTGGAGTGTTGGTTTATTGTTTCGATTGACAAAAAAACCCGACTCAAGTAGTTTGAGGAAGGAAAAAGAGAATTCGTCAGGAGGAGGCTGTGGTGGTCTAGAATCAGAGGAAGGCATGGGGGCAAAACGGAACTTGGAGAGATCCACTTTAAATAGCTTCTGTCCAGAAACCATTGTGGGTGATGTTTGGCTCAGTAGCCACATCCAGCGCCGTTTCATGTTCTGTGACGTCCGTTTACCGGTTTGTGAAATCGGAATGTATGGAAACCGTTGCCTTCGTGGTAATTGTGGCCCGTGTAGAACGTACACAGACCTGGCCTCGTGGAAATTTTAGTGGGTATCACTCCTTCTGTATATCCCTGCTTGCTTGACCTGTGATGCTTTTGAGATTGGGTCCTTGTTCTTTCAGTCTTGAAATACAGTGATTTGTATTGTGATTTGTGGTGCACTGAAGTAAAATGGAAAACTTGTCTATTGTGTCTACGGCTTTGCTTTGTTATGTTTCATTGTTTACTATTTGGCTCCTCGTGGGATGACTTTTAGGAGCGATGTTAGTTTTTCGTGGTTTCAAATCACTGAATGTAGACATGGGTCAGAAACCAGGGGAATAGATGTGTTCTAAAGGCTTTGAACTCTAATGACATTTTATGGTGAGCAGGCTGATGAAAGCACTTACGTGTTTTTGAAGTCGAGCACAAAACAATGAAACCTACAGCCTCGAAAAGAGAGTCTATCGAGTATGACTTGCATGAAAAATACCTTTTATCCAGATCACCATTTATGTCCACAGATATTACATTGTTTGTGTTATTCTACTGTAACTATAAACTTCTGTTTGGTATTGAAAGGAGTAAATGTTTCTGTTCTACAAAGATAACCCTTTTAGTTACGGTCAACAACCTCCTGAGATGCATTGTTTGATAACGTTTAATTGTGTTCTTGCTACAAGTTCAATTTTTGTTTATATTGTATATTATGATTAAGGCTTTTAATGGCTGATGTTGAGACTAGTTGTCAATATTTCAACGTCTTGTGACTAAGGTAATCACAGTGATATTGAGTGCCACCTAAATTGTTTATACTCATCCACTTATTCACCAGATTTTTTCATGAGAACCTATTATATGTCATGCACTTTACTACCTAGTGGTGAGCAGAAACCAGAAAATTTCTGCCCACATGGAGCTTATGTTCTAGTCAGATTTTCTGCTATCTCCTCTTAGGCTGCAAAATCCTTGTTAGGTAGGTATTATGCCCAGTCTCTAAGTTCTGAGTGCAGGTTTGAGCTTTAAACTCTTTGAACCTGGGAGGTGAGGGAGGGAGGGAGGCATGGGTGACATTACCTGGAAGAGAAATAATACAAAAGCTAATTAGTGTCGCATTTTCTCATTGTGTTCCCCTAAGTGATGAATGTCAATAAGAGTGTTATTCTGTGTAACACAGATGGGGAGAAACTAGTTTAAAGTGTTACTGTTTTATTATTTAAAAAAATTTTTTTTAATGTTTATTTTTGAGAGAGCGAGAGAGAGAGAGAGAGAGAGAGAGAGAGAAGGAGGGAGGGAGGAAGAGGAAGAGAGGAGGGACAGAGAGAGAGGGAGACACAGAATCCGAAGCAGGCTGCAGACTCCGAGCTGTGAGCACAGAGCCTGCTACGGGGCTCGAACTCACAAACCGTGAGATCATGACCCGAGCTGAAGCCAGACGCTTAACCGGCTGAGCCACCCAGGCGCCCCTCTGTTTTATTATTAATCAGATTTCACATATTAGTTATTAGATATTTTTTCTTCAAATAGGATTTTTACCATGGAAACGTTGGGTTTAAATTCCTGGAAAATATTTGAAGTGAATTTATCTTTAATTTTTTTATTTGATTGGCAGTGACCTTCATAACTAATATTCATACAGAAGATAGATGATTATACTTTGGCCTTTCCTAGCCAGGAGATTTTTAACTCCTGGGGAGTTGCTTAACCATCCCGACCTCTCTCCCTTCCTTTCTCGTAAGAGGCAGGCAGCTTGATTGTCTCTCCTAGATTAATAGTCTGTGACTCAGAAACATGTCCAACTGACACAACTCAGAGATAAATCTGTCAACCTAGTTGATTTGACCTTGATTATTTGTTCCATGACTTGAAGCCTGTTTCTTCTGGGGGCATGTCTGGTTTGACACCCTTGAAATGTTGTCAGTTACCGTGTCTTGCCGTTAGTTGGTATGTCGTGAAGCCCAAACAGTGAAGGTGGAGATGCGGCCACAGGTCGTGGCAAAGACCCTTGACTCGCCTCGGAAGACTGAGCAGTCTCCTTGCAGAGCAGCACTCGCCGCTTTGATCCACGCAGATGTTCTGGGTTTTGGTTGTCCTCACCAGCATTTGCATTGCTGTGGACGAGGAGGATATTCGTCATTCTAGTGATTTCCATGAAAATTGACCAGTGTACAGCTTGTGGGGTGACCAGCTACTGGAGGAAAAGTTATTCCTCAGCTAAATCCACCTCAAAGATAGAGGGAAGGCGTAAAGGCTTTCTATGGGGAAACAAAGCCTGTGTGCTGGATGGACCTCCCAGCTGAAAATGAAGAAAATCCTACCTTCACCTCTGGCAGAGGTCCTACGGTGACTCAGTGAGGAGACCTTGCAAAGGTGTCTTCAGAGCCCAGTTCATGACTCCAGGGGTGGGGGACACCGAGCTGGTGGCTTCAGCACTGTCTTTTAGGAAAGGCATCCAACAGTTCCATAGGAACCGACCTTTGCTATTAAAACCTACTTGGGGGCTCCTGGGTGGCTCAGTGGGTTAAGCATCCGACTTTGGCTCAGGTCATGATCTCACAACAGTTCGTGAGTTCAAGCCCCGCGTCAGGCTCTGTGCCGACAGCTCGGAGCCTGGAGCCTGCTTCGGATTCAGTGTCTCCCTCTCTCCTGCCCCTCGTCTGCTTGCACGTGCTCTCTTTGTCTCGAAGATAAATAAATACTGGGAAAAGAAACGCATAAAACCTATTTGGCACTTTGTTTATTGAGGCCTAGCAGTTCTTGGTTACAGGTGATGGCTAAGTGACTATTTGCCTGAGGAGTTTGGAAAAGGAGAAAAATGGGAGACGAGATGGACACGTCAGAAGTAATTGAGGGGTTGGGTGGGCAGAAAAACAAGAGGGTTTCGTCGTCATCGATCTCCCCCTTCCTTTACTGGAAGTGGCGCGGAGCAGTTTGACAGGCTGGGAGGACGTCCTCGCACGTGTCTGCACCTGTACGGGGCGGACGAGCGGGCCCGCGCCGCGTGGACCATGTTCGCTGGGAACGTGATGTGTGCTTTCACCGCAGAACAACTGTTGAGGGTTTGTTGTTGTTTCGGTCATGTTTTCTTCTCCTCAAAGCTTCGCGTGGGTCGTTTTCCCTGCAATTTTTCTCTCTTATCAACCCTATAATTTTATTGTAATAATTCACTGTGGGATGTCACTTGACACACAGCCGAGCCGACGTCTTTGCGGAGCATAACAGATTGCCTGCTAATTTGCCAAACAGACGGGTTCAGACGCTTTTTCGTGAGCTGCCGCTTATTCTTTGAAACTTCTGAGATCCTCGTACCAAAAGAAAAAGTTGGAATCGTCCCATTCGAATACTCCTTTTTGTCTTCAAATATGCGTCCACGTAGAAGGACGTTTGTTGTGCCATCATCCCTCAGTTGAGAGCACGGGGAAACCCTAAACGACAAGGGGAAGCCAGTTGCCTGAGTGTTTACATCCCTACAGTGGCCACTGGTCACTGTTAAACATTAGGGGTTAGTCTCATCCATCTAGTAAGGAAACTGTTAAGAAATCGTATTCACGCTACGCTGCTTATTCGTTAGTTCATTCAGCAAATATTTCCCGAGTGCCCGCCGTTGAGTGCCAGGCATCATTCTGAGAACTGAAGGTAGAGCAGCGAACGAGCCAACAAAAGTCCTCGCTGTCCCGGCGGTTGCACTGTAGTGGCGAGAAACCGAACGTAAACGATACATTAATACAGAATGTGCGAGGTCTGAGAAGGGTCACGGAGCCAACAAAGCCGGGAAGAGGAATCGGAAGGGCAGGTTGAAATTCTGGAGAGCTTTAGGGGAGGCGCTGCGTGGGAGCCGAGCCCTGGAGGGGGCGGAGGGGAGGCCATGGGTGTCTGTCTGTGGGAAGAGCACTCCAGCCTAGGGTGTGAGGTGGCGATGGGCCTGGCGGCTTTAGTTGCTCCAAGGACGCAAATATGGCCGGAACGGAGAGAGGGAGAGTAATAAGGTGGGAGGTCAGGGAAGAAATGGGGCCGCGCGTGGCACAGCTTTGGCTTCCCCCTAGTGCGATGAGAAATGTTTGGGGGCTTCTGAGCAGAGCGGTCCCCTGACCTGAGCTTCGACCTGACCTTCTGTCTTAAGACATGAACTCTAGGGGCGCCTGGGTGGCTCAGTCGGTTAAGCGTCCGACTTCGGCTCAGGTCATGATCTCACAGTTCGTGGGTTCGAGCCCCGCATCAGGCTCTGTGCTGACAGCTCAGAGCCTGGAGCCTGTTTCATATTCTGTGTCTCCCTCTCTCTCTCTCTGACCTACCCCTGTTCATGCTCTGTCTCTGTCTCAAAAATCAATAAACATTAAAAAAAAAAAATTTAAAGACATGAACTCTAGAAGATGTGTAAAGAATAGATTCTGTGGGGAGGTGAAAGGAAGGCCAGAGAGAACAGTTAGCTCAATACAGTGATCCAGGGGAAGGAGAAGCTGTCTAGAGCCATGAGACTGGTTAAGCTCTTCGAAGACTGAGTGTAGGTAGAGAAGAGCAGAGCTCTAAGGATTGAGCCCTGTCATACTCCGGTGTCTACAGACCCAAGAGCAGTTGGGTAGGGGGAAAACCAGGAGCCTGGTGTCGGGAGTCCTAAAGGAGAAAGCGTTTGAAGAGGGAGATGGTGCCTGTGCCCTGTGTCGCTGATAGAAAAAGCAGGGTGTGGAGCCATGTCTAGAAGATGTTTGCCTTTTGTTTAAAACAGGGGAGCTGGGAGACATCTTTGTGCTTGACAACTGAGTGTCTGGTGTGGGGGGGATACTCAAAAACCTTGACCTTGTGTCCTCCATAGAGGCACAGTGGGGCTCCAGTAAGGTGAGAGGGAGACTTTGAGTTTAAAAATCACAGGAGGGGCGCCTGGGTGGCTCAGTCGGGTAAGCGGCCGACTTCGGCTCAGGTCGTGATCTCACGGTCCGTGAGTTCGAGCCCCGCATCGGGCTCTGTGCTGACAGCTCAGAGCCTGGAGCCTGTTTCAGATTCTGTGTCTCCCTCTCTCTGACCCTCCCCCGTTCGTGGTCTGTCTCTCTCTGTCTCAGAAATAAATAAACATTAAAAAATTTTTTTTAAAAATCACAGGAAAGTGGGTAATGGGCATTGAGGGCACCTGCTGGGATGAGCACTGGGTGTTGTACGGAGACTAATTTGACAATACATTTCATATTAAAGAAAGAAAAATCAGTTAATTTGGGGGTGCATATAAGCTGTTACTAATTTCTAATTCTTCAAAACATTTAAGCTGAGAGCAACTACCACGTGTCCCTTCTTTTTTCTTTCCTTGGCACTTTGAGTAGATCTTCCTGTGGGATCATGACAGGCTCTCACCCTGTCAGACTCTCAGATCGTACTTGGTGCATGCTCTTCATCCATTCACGCGCTCACAAACATTGAGTGCATAATTGTGCCAGGGATTGCTTGAAATGTTGGACGGCGGAACCGTGAACCAAATAGACAAAATGATACTGCTGGTCTTTGATACCCAGCCCTCTTCCCTCACAACTAATCCCTGCTTGATTTATGGAGCCATATGGATCTTAGAGATTCTAGTAAAATATTGTTCATACGCATCTGGCTTAAGACTCTTCCAGCTCAAGGCTTCCTTGAAGCCTAACTCTAATTTATGACACTGTTTCTGTGAAAAACAGGATTGTTGGCTCTCAACAACCATTTTACAAGTAGCATTTTAGAAATAATTAATTGGCAAGTGGGACCTCCCCTTACTCTACTTTAGCCATTCTGATCAGCTTTTGTGCAATAATCAACCCTTGGTTACGTCTGCTGATAGAAATATGTAGCAAATAGTATACATCTTGACTGCCGAGTTAAAAGAAATCAAATCTGTCTCATTAATTGTTTTACTTAGGTCAGTCTTAAAATGAGTTTACGTTCGTCAAATCAGCTGATACCCAGGACAATAATCTAGCTACACGCAGTGAAGTGGAAACTTTGGAAGTTCACGGTGTTGAGCGTTTTTGGTTTAAGGAGTCCCAGGGGGGTGAAAGGAACAGTGACCCATTATTTCCATCAGAGATGGTTTTAAAGCCCTATTTTGATTCTGGAAGAAATAAGCCAGTTTATTGGGAAGTTCACCGGGGAAATAACTGACAGTGTCAGGAACTAGCATGGACATGTTAGTCCCCTGTTGACCATGTGATTTCTGGCTGGAGAAATTCTCTCTCAATAGAATGAGTAAGAGGAACAAGAATTCCCAGATGCTTGCTTCATATAACAGAGGGCGCAGGGAGTCCTCGGGCGGGAGAGCTGGTCTTCACATCCGTTCCTTAAATATTTCCCTAAAGTATCCTCTTAATGTTGTATTAACCGTGGCATTTCAAAACCCACAAAACAGATGAGCCCTTGGTCTTCGTTGCTATCCTGTGCTTTCAAGTAGCAGAACGTGTTAGTTCCCAGAGGCAGCCCGGTGTCCGTTGCGTGGGAGGAACACGCGCGTAGGTTGTGTGAGCATCCACTCCGGACTGGGGCGCTGAGTGTGGTCCGCAGACCAAAGGCATCTGTAGCTTCTGGAACGTTTGTCAGTAAACACCATCTTACCATCCCAAGGAGCCTGTTCCAGTTATTAGCTCCGGGGGGATCTGACTTCTTATGGGCCCTTGAGGGTTGGTTGATTATAACAGTCATTGTTTTGGTCCGAGAAATGGGTTTCCTGAGGTTGAGGACGACCGCTCCCTGCAAACGCAGCAGGTCCTTCCTGTAGAGAAAATCTGCTGCTGTACATTTGTTTCTTGTGAGTACCGAGACCAGAATCAGAGGGGCGGAGGACGGGGCTCTGTGTTTTGAAAATGGTTTCATTTTCTTAAAAATCAGACTCCTTTTTGTCTCACAGACGGACTCCAATTTGAAGCGTGCTGCTTCCTCTTTTACTTTTTCACTTGCCCCTGTCTCGGACTTGTACTCTTTTTGCGGGCACTGTTGGCCTTAAGGATTTTGAAATGGTGAGATTTTTGATGCTCGCTCCTAGTTCCTTCTTGCCACACCGTTTTTGGTTAATCCTGCTGATGGTGCCTGGAAAGGAGAATTACGTAAAAAGCTGGGCGAGCTACTGTAACTGGTTCAGTACTGATGTTCTCTGCAGCTTTGCATTAGGAAGTTGCTAGTATCATTTTGAACTTCCCATTTTTTTATGCTTAGTCTCAATTTCCTACTCATGTAGTTGGCTCAAGAGTTCATTCTAAAGCAAACCTTGCCTGTAGAACAGACCTATTCGTTGCAAACAATTCACATTTGCTCCCCAAGCTGAATGCTGAACAGTGGTATTCCAGTGGTACCATCTCGAAGAGGACTTTTTAGGGAATGCTGTAAAGCAAAACATTCTCAGTTCCACCCAGCAGTGTATGCTGCGGCAGCTGGAAAGTCTAATTATAGGCTGGGAAGTCCCTTAGGAATTACAGAAAGTGTTAGCAGAAGGACTGCGTGTAAATGACAGCTGTTTGCCTTGGGCACCCGGGAGCCAGAGTGCATATAGAATAGATACAGTGTCCTGTCCGGCATCTGTTGGCTTTAGATACTTGAGAAAATCACCCTACTTAGTGTTAGTAATAATAAATTGATGGTCAATCACCGTAATCGTGTTGGCTTAAAAAGCCCTGTGAGGAAGAGAACTCACACCTTCCTTGTGTAGGTCAGAATTGTGTGTCTGAGAATCTGACTATTCGGTTCATGTAGACTTAAAGATAGCACAGAAATTGAATGTGATATACCTGTAATTTGGAATAGCAGACTATGTATGGGTGCAGCTGGGCCCTGTCTACACTAATGGATGCTAGGACCAAGGAAATCCCACCTCCCTGTCAGAAACATATGGCATGAGAAATATTCCGTCTGTTTAAAAAAAAAAAAAACCCTCAAGCACCAAAGTAATACTAAGAAAGTGCTAATGATTCCTCTGAATATACTTCTCAGACAGCATTTTTTGTAAGTTCATTTGAAAATCTATGCTTTCAAACTGAGGGTTGATGGGGGGATGTGGGGAGGGGAAAGTGGGTGATGGGCATCGAGGAGGGCACCTGTTGGGATGAGCACTGGGTGTTGTATGGAGACCAGTTTGATAATACATTTCATATAAAAAATGAAAATATATGGTTTCTTTATAACTTTCATTAATGTTTTGACATTTCTTGATAAAATACATTATGTATTTTATTACCACATACATTAATAGTATTCAATGCAAATAAACTAGCTTTGTGTACTTGTCTTTGAAAGAGAAGAAAATGACACTGAAAATGAAAAATAATTATTTACAGGTGGGCGGTAATGCTTATGTGTAAATGGAGGAAGAAAATGTATTTCAAGAGTAATCATATTACCTGTATTTTCACCACTCACACAGTACAACGTCTTATTTTGGTTGTATTTTCAAATTCCTCTTCTAAAGAGTGCAGGAACGTGTATGCTATTTGTGATTGGCATCAGATACAAAAATGTATGTCAACTTTTTTTGTTGTTGCTCTATCCTGTAAAGGGAAAATGAACCTCACGCCATAATCAATGGTGAGGATGATACTATATTAACAGCTGTTCTGGCATTCTGTTTCAGTTAGGTTGGGGCCGGAAGGAAGAATTGCTCCATACTGAAATAATCATTGCATAAGGGTTGATGTCAGCTACGTTGCTGTTGAGAGTTGTAATTTAATACAGAAGATATACTAAGGAAAATGCTCATTTTCTTCTACTTTTGTAACCTTATAATTATGCTTTTGCCTCTGTATTAACCAAGCCAAAGTCTTACTGAGGTGAATTTCAAGTTGAAAATGCAACTTTAGCGTTATCATTTTAATCATCAGCTTTCTGTTAGGAAATACATTGACATGATTTTCTACACTGGATAAGCTGTTATTCCTGTAAGTCACTATATCCTGTACACTTTGGGTTTAGGAATCTGAATATATGGTAAATAATGGCTAGTGTTTGAGTACTTAATAAGTATATGTGTCAGACTGTAAATTAAATGAATTCTCTCATTTGATCTTCAGCCTGGTAAGACGCTTCGGAAGTTAAGTAACTTACACAAAGTTACACAGCTCATTAACTGTGGAGCCAGTTGAACTCAAGCTCTGATTCCTACGTAGGGTTTATGCTCTTACTGTCTCTGTTGTACCATGTCTCTAGTAGAGGGAGACCAGTGAATGGTGTGAGCAGTTTCCTGACATGGCCACAGAAGAGATACCCCATAAATATTTAAATGAGAGAAAAGTCTGTCCAGTTTTTAGGTTGCCACCTTCAATTTAATCTGGTCATCCTCCCCTTTTCTTTTTTCTAGGTCTTTCAAATGCAGCACAAACATACTGGGCTCTCTCTTCTCATTAAACTAGATATGTGGCCTTCTCCAGTTCAGCCCATTAGGATAGGTGAGATGATGCTGCCATAACCACCCCAGATCTCTGTGGCTTAAAATAGCAGAGATTCACTTCTTGCTTGAGCTTTATGTGCCTAGGACAAGGAGAACCCAGAAATACTTGGGAGAGACCGCTGTTAACTACCTCAGTCACTAGGCATGTTTCCTGACCAGGAGAACTTCCTACACCATCCTGCAATGCCCAGGCACCCTGCTTAGTACCCTTTACCCTGACCCACTGCCTTCAGGGATCCCCTCTCTGTGGAATGCACTCTTGTCCCCTTGCTGGTGGCTCCAGCATTTTTATATAGATGGGTCTTAGCCAGGTAGGCTATTGGGAATGGGAACCTGGAGGATCTGTCTGGCACCTGCATTTGCCCTTTTTAACTATGTTTTTGGCATGGGGGGAGGCGGTTTATGGTTTAAGTTATAACTGATGGAGATAATGGGGAGCGCTACAGTCCCTGTTCTCCCTGTCTTTCAGCCCCAGGTCTGCTCTCTAACTCATTGTCTCCCTTCTAGCCAGCCCCATGTGTATACACTACCAGTCCGACCTCACCACTCCAAGTCCTGACCCCCCTGAATTGTCCTCCAGCGTTCCCACTGAACATGGGGTTCCTTTTGTGATTAGATTCCTGCTTGCCTCATTAGCCTCAGCTCTATCTTACCATCCCCAGCCTCCTCCCCAAACTCAGACACTCTCTCTCCACCTTGCTATCTTCTTTGGGTCTCAGATCTTTCTTTCTCTTGAAAGGAATTCCTGGTCTGCCAAGTCGAGGCTGAGTGCCCGGTCCCTATGTCTCCTAGCATCCAGGGCTTCCCCATGCCGTGGCATTTCTCAACTCTGTTTCAGAACTATTTGCTTGTCTGTGTTCTCTCTAGATTATGAGATCTTTGAGGGTGGGAATGTATATTCATGTCTTTTTGTGCATCTTTCCATCCCTAGCATTAACACGCGGTGCTGTGTTGGTTGAAGGAACAACCAACATGGCTGTTCATAATCCACACTAATGGCTGTCTCATTCTTCTTCCAACCTGTACCTATTTTCTTATGTTGTTGCTGAATTTGGCCAGAAAGGAAGTTCGAACTCTACCTGACCTTGTCTTCTTGAAAGCTATTCTCATATGTTGCTTTGTTCCTAAAACCTTTCGGAATGATGTGGGTACAGATTATTGTTTAACATTTTTAATCTCTAGCAACGTGACCCTCCTGTGACTTTTCAGCCCCATCCCTGGCCTACATTTCTAGCCAGGAGGTGTTGTGTGTGTGTCTGGAAGGTCAGGATGTTGAGGACCCTTGGAAACCAAGCACTGGGAATCACCACTTTGATGATTACTCTAATCATACTCTAAAAAACATTACTCTAAATGTTTTATATGATAAATGTAGAGAAGAAACCAAAAAAAAAAAAAAAACCCTGCCATTTAGCATCATGAAATAGAGATTACATATTTGACCAAAACTTCTCTTGTTTGAATCACTGTGGAGAAAACAAAACAAAACACGTAAATCTGGGCTAAAGCCTAGTCTCCTCTCTTCCCATCTTTGAAGGAGCCTTTGATCACCTTTGCAAATACGGGAACGTTGTGTATATAGACAAAAAGCCATAGCTATTGAAAGAATGGGATTCAGATCCTTTTAACGTCTCTTTGTATCTTTTTTCAGCTCTATTTTTCTAAGGAGATATTGGAAGGAAGTCAAAGTAATTCACTTGAATTTCACATATTCTTTTTTTCCTTCCTTATAATGGAAGTTCTAAAGTGTATCAAACTCAACAGTAGGTCCACGGCAGGCAAGATGGAGGCACATGGTTAATAATCCATTGTCGGCCTCTCTGGGTTTATTGGGAATGTAGGTCTTTGATCAACATGGATTATTTCCATTCTTTGTACTTTCCTTGTGGAACAGGTGCCCCAAAACTTCTGGAATGCTGACTGGTTTTTCTTGACTAAAGGGACAACACACAAGTATGGTTATTTCAGACACTCTTTCTTTTTTGGGAAATTGATGCCTCCAATGAACTTTTGATTCCTCATGTATTTCTCTCCTAAATTAACAGGCAAATGGAACTAGCATTTAAGTAAAAAAAAAAAATACTGTTATAAATTTAATAATTCTTAGATAAAATTTGAGGGTGATGGGGTAGACTTTAAATGAATCTAGTAGTTCTATCTTGTTCAGTATACATCTGTTGAAAAAATATGTGATCTATGTGCTAGGCACTGAAAAAGCTGAAAAGTACTGCTTGCTCCCTGCTGAAGGGGAGACCCTGTTGTCCGTTTGGGTCCTAGGTATCACCGGGGCAGCGTGGCCTGTGTCCAAGAATGTGAGCACTGCTCCTGAGCACAGATGCTCTGTTGGAGCTCCCCAAATGCCGAGCATTTGGTCTTGGCTTTAGTAAGGGATGCTCCACCTGGGTCCTTAAGAGAATTGCCACCTCCGGGCCCTCTTGTCCCCATGGCTAAGTACGGTGTGTTGGACTACATGACATAAGGCAGGTTAGTAGACCAGCTATCCTACGGATGATAGAAGTTCTCTGGGTCCTCAATCCTAGCTTCATAACAAAATTATTCAGTACAGATACAGTCCTGTCACATTAATGGCTTTCCGGATGTGCAGAGGAGTTCTTTTTCAGAACTACAAGCCCTCAGGTATTATTTTAAAACTGATACTGCAATACTAGTTTTCCCTTTCTGTGTCAAAATAACGCATCTGCAGAGTGGGGTGAATACTTGTGTTCTAGGAGTACACGTGCCTTCCGACCTGGGGCTAGGTTGGTGTTAGCTGTAAGTCACTCATTCCCGTGTACCCATTTATTTAAAGTTTTTATTCATTTTGAGAGAGTGTGCACGCCCATGCACAAGCAGGGGGAGGGGCAGAGAGAGAGGGAGAGAGAGACTCTCGAGCAGGATCTGCGCTGTTAGCACAGAGCCCGATGCAGGGTTCGATCCCGTGAACCATGAGATCATGACCTGAGCCAAAATCAAGATCCGATGCCCAATCAACTGAACCACCCAGATAGCTTTGTATTTAGGTATTTTAATAATTATAGTGTACAACACGTTCAGTGGTTAAAAAAAAAAAAAAGCCAAGTCAAAAGTGAAATATTAGAGCCTCACATCCTTAGGACTCAGCATATAGCATATAAATCTTATTGAATGATGGGTTAAATAAGTGAATGTTTATGAATCAAGGGTGATTATAAAGAGAAAGATTGAACAATTATCTTACATAACAAAACAGAATAATAGAAAACAACAAAAATCCTACAGGAGAAATTTACTTACAGTGCTTTGGAAAAGAAGGCAAAGCAGAACAATTTGAGGATGATTCCAGTGTTTTTATGTGAGCTGGTATCTTGGGCTTAAGCATATCCGGTCAGAGGCCTACAGACTTAACTTTTTGATCTCTTTCGATTTAACCTTTTAGATTAGTGTGATTCTAAGGTAGCAAACCGTGAAATAGGAAGATTAATGTCTTCACTCTGGTTTAAATTTCCAACCGTTTCTTTCTTCCTACCACAGTTAAGTCTCTCCCCTCAGATCCCTGTTGTCCAAGGCAGCTGTCCCTGACTGATGGAGTCCCCAGGAATGGGTGCTTTGGTGTGGCCCTTTAAGACTCAGTCCTGAACTCAAGGGGGTGTCACCAGGGGGCTGGTTTAGACCAGAAGAGGAGCTGAGCCCACCAGTGCTGCGGAGGCCAGCCTCTTTGGGGGATGGTCCTAATTGCCCTCTGGTTTATCTTCTCCTCTCAGAGTTAAAGCATCCTCTCAGGCAAATGCAAAACCAGTTTAAGTGTTCCTGAAGAGTTTCTCAGCATTACACAGCGTCTGATTATGAAAACTGTTGCTTTTTATTACCTTCAAGTGCGTTTGCCTGACTGGCTCTGAAGTCTGGCCTCTTCTAGGTTGGTCTTTGTGACTCTTACAGGAGGGACTGCTCAGCACTCCAAGGCTGAGGGCATTGAGGAGAAGTCTCTAAATATCGTCTTTGTTCTCACAAGTAAACGCAGTATGCTTTTCTGTGTTCACATGTAATCTGTGCTTAACTGCCCTGGTGTTGGCATCACAATTAAGTAATAAACAGATCAAGTAGCTGTGATTCGGATTAGATGCTGTTATGTATAAGAAGCAGATACGTGGTGATGGGGAATAAACGGATATGCGGAGAAAACAGAAAAATGGAAACAGAAATGAATACTTTGCAAAAGTTTCAGAAGAAACGGAAGGTAGTCCAGTGGGAGGTAGATCTTCTGTGTTGGATAATGTTAATGTAAAAACTATACTGCGGTTTTAATAGTGGTCTTTTTTCCCCCATCACCAGGGGAGAACATAATTTAGAAAGTGGAGTATGTTGGGTTCTTTTTTTTTTTTTCCCATTCCTTTGTTTTAGCATGCCTTTTGGAAGCTAAATGAAGAAGAGGAAATATTTATAGGATCAGATAAGGATTCAGCTGTAGTAATTATGACTTTATAGTTGTGGCTCCTTGATGCCCAGAAAATTTATTTTCATCATCTTCCTGGCTAACCAAGGGCGTCATTGTTCCATGTAACCTTTGTCTGAACTCTTTTTCCTTATCTCCCTCTTGAGAGAGCCCTGGAATAAGATCATTATCACACAAGCTCTGATTTTCAACAGAGTTCACGGAAGCACGTTACTGGTGAGCAGCAAGTCCATGCACTTGATGGATGCTGCTGCGAGTTTTCTGACAGAGTGGCAGGAGGGTTCAACCTTCCCTTTAATTTGCTTTATTAAATGTGATTATATTCACACTGGCAGCCCTTAAGGCCTATAGAGCTCTAAAGGAGGCGATAATATTTCATAAGCTTTAGGAACTTGGCCCCAGTCATCATTGGATTTTCACATAACGTTCATTTTTCCCCCTCACTAACATTAGAATAAATTCTAGCCCGGAGATAGGAGACGACTTGCTCCACTGGTTTAAAATTAATCCTGGTCCATTTCTTGAAGGCCTCCGATGCGTGTTGTACTGTATTAAATGCTACCCTACGTGCGTGATTTTACTTAATTCTCAGCTATTGTAAGAGGTATTTTATCTGCACTTTACCCTTGATAAAAATTTATTTTCAGAGAGTTTGAGTAACTTCAATTCACAAAGCTGCTAAGTGGCAGTGAAAGTTTGAACATGGCCTGTTAGATTTTAACCCTTTGTGGGAGATTGGTGACTTTTACCAGCTGGCAAAAGAGGTTGGTTAATGGCTCTTCTTAATGTCTCTTATAATGTCTTTTAAAAAAATGTCCTTTTGCCGTTTACTGTTAATCCCCTTTGAGAGAGACCAGTCTTGGGCCAAACTGTCAATGCTAAATATTAGCTAGATAGGTTATCTTAGGCCGCTTGGAGCTTCCACTGATGTTTTCCATGTCCCTTGGTTGCTCTGTTACTTGACAAGCTTGGACAGGCCTTAGCAGAGCCTCCTCATACGGGGGACACTGTAAGGGACGTCAGGGTCAGGACAGGGCATGGATGGGGCATTCTTTGAAGTGCCTTTCTGAGCAATAGACACTTGACGCGGAGTGGAGTGCTCCTCTTTTAGGTAAATGTGGAGCAGGTGTGTTGTACGTGAAATCAGGGGTAAGTTATTAGTGTATAAGTACTTCTAATTCTGGCCACTCCCAAGGTGTGCTTGAGGCTTGGCTTTATTCAGCCCACCGGCCAAACTGCCCTGCAGATCCCATGCATTTGAGGGCCAGCCGTAGCCGTGGTTGTGAGGAGAATGGATTCCAGAAATTCTTAAGGCCCAGGATCTGGAGACCCTAATGCTGTCTGCTTCATTCTGGAGAAGCCCTAAAGGAATCCACCCCAGTCAAGGAAACGTCTGTGACTGCAGTGTGTCTGGAGGATCGGGCACTAATGGGCTGATTTCCCAGGTATCAGCACTAGAGATCACAGCGACTGCTTTCCCTGGTCAAGGACCTGGATGTGCCTTTCTCTCCTAGTGGACTGAGCCCTCTTGACTTTTGTCCTATCTCCTGTCCTATTGAAGAATAGTCCACATCGGGCAATGTCTCCAGAGCATTCCAGGAAATTAATAAGGGAAACAATAACAGTAATAATTAAGAGCTGTAGTTTATCAGGGGTCTGTTACATACCAGATGTTTTATATACATCATCTCCAGTCCTCAAAGCAGCCTTCTGGGGTAAGATGTTAACTCGTTAAAAGACCAAAAAAAAAAAGCTTAGATTTGCAAGGTCGCACTGTTCATTTACTAGGCCGTAGAGCTAGAATTCCAGCCCATGCTTGTCTGACATCAGCACCCAAGCTCCTTTCACTAGGTCACAGTGTCTTTGTGTTAAAAATGATTCTAGGAATTTGAACAAACATGTTGATTGTAGTGCCATTTTGCCTGGAATAACTAACAGCACAATTTCAAATAGCGTTCCAGGAATTCAGCAGATGGGTGTCCTAATTCAGTAAGCATCATCTAACGAGTGCCCGTTAAGTGCCTGACATTCACGGTTCAAGGGCCTGCACACCCGAAGCTGAGTCCATACGTTCGACAAATATGCACTGAGCACCTACTGTGTGCCAGCCACTCTTCTACACGATGGGGTTGCTGGGGCTTGGAGCTTCCAAGGAGGAGGCAGAGAAAAATAAATAAGTGAAATAGTTCATAGGTTAGAGATGTGTTGTAGGAGAAGAGCAGGGAAGGAAGGTGGGTAGTGGAGGAGGTTACCAGGGATGCCTCATTGAGGTGGGGGAATGAGCCAGGGGAGGACATTCCAGCTGGAATCGCGGGTCCTAGAGGGGAGGGTCCCGCTATTTCAGAGATGTGATGGAGAGGTATACCCGCTCAGAGCAGGTAAGTGGGAGAGAAGTAGAAGATGAGTAAGCATTTGTGGATCATTTTTTAGGTGGGATAAAATGACTCTGCATGAAATGGGGAGTCAGGGAAGGATTTGGGGTGGAGAAGTGACACGATTTGCTTTATATTCCACAAGGATCAGCCTGGCTATTGTGTGGAAAACGCTACAGAGAGTGCAAGGGCAGCGGTAGGGAGACTAGTTAGGAGGATAATGGAGTAACTGGCAAGCCAAGATGGTGGGCTGGATGGAGCGCCAGTGGTGGAGGTGAAGGTGAGGTGTGCCAGGAGGGGTGCAGTGGCCACACTTGGATCTATTTTGAAGGGAGAGCCGCGTGATCTACTGAAAGGACTGAATGTGGGCATTTTTGTTAGTTTTTTTGTGACTGTATTTTCTTTGGCCTGAGACTTCTTGAAAGATGGTGGACTGGCCCGTGGGGGTAAGAACGGGGGGACGACATGATTTGGGGGAGAAAACTCAGGAGTTTACTCCTGGACACCTTAGGTTTGAGATAGACTTCTAGTATAGAGAGTAAAAACCATTCCTTGCCTTAAAAAAAAAATGTGTCTGGTAGCAGAGACTCTCAGAAGAAACAAATGTTGCTACAAATACGGTGAGATCCACATAATGGTAGGAACATGCACAAGCGCAGTGGTCGCCCCGCCGAGACTGTTTCCAGGGAGGCGGGAACTCAGCATCCGAATTGGAGGTGGGGTCAGGGCCAAGTTTTGAAGCATAAGGTTCAGCAGTGCTCAGGGAAAGTGGGTGGGCTGGAAGCTTCTAGGGGGGCAACACATTCGGCCTGGAGCTCTTGAAGAACGACATACTATTTAGTAGGTCATGATTACTAAAGCTCATGTTGTGAGGATAAAAGTGAAGCTTGAGGGTCAGGAAGGCTTAGGATGTGGCTGCCCTGAGTGTTGAGTCAGGGAGAAGAAAGGGATGGGGAGCTATTGAAAATACTTTATTGCATAGAAAGAAATAGCTTCTCAATTCCAAACTTGTCAAGAATCCAGCTAGGGACAAATATCGGTAGAAAACAATAGCAAGTAGGTTATAATTTGCCTTTATTTTGTTACTCTGTTATACTGTTTTCTTTTCATAACTAGTGTTTCTCAAGCTATGAAAATGGTAGGTTCCTAGTTCTTAGTTGGGATAACAGACTGAATTTGGTGAGAAGTGCTTGAAACGTCCTTGGACCCCCTGGCCGCTCCACTCCCACGCTGATACTCAGGGGAAAGCTCAACAGGGCTGCTAGGATGAAAAGAACATAATCAAGATGTTATCAGAAAAGGGTATGACAGGGGCGCCTGGGTGGCTCAGTCATGTAGTTAAGCATCTGACTTTGGCTCAGGGCACGGTCTCATGGTCCATGAGTTCGAGCCCTGTGTTGGGCTCTGTGCTGACGGCTCAGAGCCTGGAGCCTGCTTCAGATTCTGTGTCTCCCTCTCTCTCTACCCCTCCCCTACCTGCGCATGCGTATGCTATCTCTCTCTCTGTTACTACTAAATATTCTGTTGGGAAAGAGACTGAGCATGACTGAGACACAAGAATATATCTATTTTGGAGTATAGCTTATGATGAGTGTTACAGATTATTAAAATGAAGTTCTTAAGATGCAAAAACATACACTCTGCATGCACCTTTTGCATAAACCAAAAAAAAAAAAAAATGATCTATACATCCGTGAAAGGCACAAAGCAGCAAGACTGCTGACTCGATTTGGTGGCAATAATCAGAAGAAGGACAAATTGATATAGCCTTGACTGGGGCCAGTGATTTGTTATCTACTTGTCATTTCTGTCTCCAAATGCAGTGGATCCAAACAAAGCTTTGGGACTTGTAATTTCCTTATAGAGCAGTGGTTAGCACACTTTAGTGTAAGAATCCCCTGGGTGTTCATTAAACGTGTAGAAATGCTGTCCTGCTGTTCTCCATCCAGCCTGTATTCCAGAATCCCAGCGTAGCTTTTAAAAATTACCTACGCCTGCGACCTGCCACCTGGTTGAATTGGTGGGGGTGGAGCCCAAGGCATCTGAGGCCAGAGGTTCCCCATACCTGCAGCTAGGTCAGGAGAATATGCAGTTTTTCCAGAGCCCCAGGGGATCTGATCCAAGTGGCCTATGACTATCGTTCTCTGTAACCTTAAAGCTTCAACTGGTTTGCTCTATCTGCTGAATGGTGGCACCAAGTTATATGTAGAGGAATAATAGGTGTATTTGAGAAGTATGAAAGCATTTTATTAGAATCCTTTTTTTCCCCCCTGTAAACAAATTAAGTTAAAACGTGGGAAATTCACCTAGCTGAAAGTATTTTAAAGAAGTGATAAATAGGTCTAGGTGCGCCCAGGTGGCTCAGTTGGTTGAGCATCTGACTTCAGCTCAGGTCATGATCACACAATCTGTGAGTTCAAGCCCCTTTTCGGACCCTGTGCTGACAGCTCAGAGCCTGGAACCTGCTTCAGAGTCTGTGTTTCTCTTTCTCTCTGCCCCTCCCCACCTGTGCTCCGTCTTGTCTCTCTCTCAAAAAATAAACTTTAGGGGCGCCTGGGTGGCGCAGTCGGTTAAGCGTCCGACTTCAGCCAGGTCACGATCTCGCGGTCCGTGAGTTCGAGCCCCGCGTCGGGCTCTGGGCTGATGGCTCAGAGCCTGGAGCCTGTTTCCGATTCTGTGTCTCCCTCTCTCTCTGCCCCTCCCCCGTTCATGCTCTGTCTCTCTCTGTCCCAAAAATAAATAAACGTTGAAAAAAAAAATTTTAAAAAAAAAATAAACTTTAAAAATTTTTTTAAAAAATAAAGAAGTGATAAATATGTCTTTATGAAGAGAGATTTGGTAGATTTGTTTTCTTCTGCTTATGAAAGTCCTACTTTTATAGAAAATCTGAAAAAGACAGGGATTCAACCATCCATAAATGATCACTCTTATTACTTTGGTCTGTCACGTAAATTTTGTCTTCTAGTGGGGAGTCTGGATTTTGAATCCACAGCCTCTCCAGAGTCCTTCCCTCTCCAACTGTACAGCCACGATTGGTTGTCACCCACCTCCTCCGTGAGGAAGAATGGCCTCCCTGCTCTCAGGGAGTAGTTTAATCTGTCCTCCTCTGTCCCTCCTAGATTAGAAACGCCAGTGGGAGTCCAGGAAACTCCTTTGCCCTGAATGTGTAGGACCCTTTCAATTAAAGATAGAGTTCCCCTGGTAAACGTGTCAGGACCTACATTTATCCTCTCTTCTTATTGGTCCCAATTTTGCTTTGCAACTTTTCCTTCTCTTCTGCAACTGACGAGTTTGAGGGAGCAGACCCTCTTGCCCTGGCCGTTTGAAGACCCCTCTCAACAAAAGAGTTTGAAGCAAGGAATCTTTACAGATAAAGTTTTCACCTAGACACATTTATTTTGCTTCCATTTTAAATGGACAGGTTAAAGGGTTTAAAATGAATTTCATTGTGAAAAGTTTAGTAATTAAAAAAAAAATTATCAACATAGGAAGTGAAGCAGGTGTTACTGTAATTAAACCTTAAAAAAAAAAAAAACCTAGACCATGAAGAACCTATAAAATATTTCTTAAGATGAACTGCGTTTCAGCCTTTCAGTTTTTCTTCAAATTTATTTTTGTCTGTAGGGTTTTAAGTTAATCCCCATTGAGCTGGAAATATGTGGATTTAAAAATTGAAAGAGCTGTTTATTGGCTTAGTTGCCCATTAGAGGAAAAGAATATAAATGTATAAATGGAACATCACACCTGTAGCCGTTCAGTCATTTCTAGTACATTGTGTGGGAAATTCAAGCTCAGTAATCAGAATATCCGAAGGCGGCTCCAACCATGGCTACATTTTTATCTACTGAGTCACCTCGGAGGCAGGAGGCAAGATGGTAGCTGAGCTGGGCCCCGAAAGCTTTAATTACAAAGAATTTGAGCAGCCACTGAGGAACCCTTTCAGTGCTTCAGGCCCTGAGTGAACAGCCCTGGAATAAGGAGTCCTGTCTTATCAGCACCTTCAGAGAACTCGGTGAGGCCCTGTTCTCAGGCAGCTCACTTGTGTGCCAGGGAGATCTTTTAAGAACATTCTTTGTAGTCTTCATCCATTACCAGCAGAGAGATAAAAGCTGAGGCATTACAGTAAAAACAGAATAATTAAGTCCTTGGCCTCGCGTTTGAATTGAAGGATGAAAACATTCAACATTCTGTCAAAACCCCCAAAGTACATAGGAGGATCCGGACTGCCGGAGGGGCTCCCGTTTCCTCTCTCTGTGTGACTTGCGATAAGAGTCAGCGAATGCTTGGTTAATTAATTGTGGGATGGCAGAGGCACCCTGCTGTCTAACTTTGGGGAAAACCAAGTTCTGTTAATTTGGATTTGGAGTACAGACAGGTCCTAGAAAATATCGGGGTTAAAAAAGGAAACTGATCAAATTGAGCGTCGTCTCTGAGGAGAAGCTGAGAGGTAATAACTTCTATTCTTTTCTGTTCGGTGCGGTATTCTAGGGTACCACAAAACAGCCAAGGGCTTTAGGGGTGAGAGTGAATCGGGTGTGATTTTGCAAGACTTCATTCGCAGACTTGTGACTCAGCACGTTTATGTTAAATGAGGCTGATATATTCAACCATTCATTCGTTTATACATTTATACATTTAATGACCACTAGGCTGGCAATAATGGTGACTCTGTATGACTTTATAAGTATTAAATGGAAACTATAATAGAATGGCTAGAATTTCCCCATGTAATTGGTTTCTTTTTCTTAGCAATGGAAATGCCCTCCCTCCCCCATATTTCTTTATCGATTCGATCAAATGTTACTCCTGCTGTGTGACTCTCGTCTGGACTCCTCCGAAGACTCGGATTTGTAAAGATGCAAACACTTACAGGCAGCCCACCTTTCTGGGGTTTTTTCTTTCTTGTTTTCATCACATATCCTTCTGGTGACTAGTTTTGGGTGCATGCAGGCAGCTTGCTGTGAGGAGCGAACCACAGAGATAAAAGCCTTGAGACATGCATGCAGTGACCGAAAATGGGACAGGCCAGCTCGTGCACCTGAATTTACTGGGCTCCGGGATAGAAGTGAGACCTGCTGTTCTGTCTCGTATTCGTGAAACTCAGAAACGCAAACTGTTTGTTCCTTCACGATTTATTCACCGTCTGTTTGTATGCAGCGTTTCTCCGGACAGACAGGGACTTCAAGGACAGGTTATTTGTTCTTCGGTCATTTTGAGACAGCCATTCTTCTTGGTCTGGCTGTCCTCGACACCCATGAAAAGAATCCTGAAGTGTGGATTCTCGGCCAGCTAGCCCCAGATGTCAGAGGGTATATTGCCCCTCAGTAGGGTGCAAAGGTTGGAGGTTTTTGCCATAACCTTTCCCTTATTTTTAAAATGAATGGTCCCGTGGGAGAGAGACCCATTTCAGAAAAGAGTTGGAGAGCTGTTTGCTGGTAGATGACTATATGGAATCGGACTCTGTTTTAATTTATTCACTGTCTATATGGTTCACACCTCATTTCTCACAGATGCAGAGTCAGATGTTGGGTAATAGAAAAATATGCTCCTGCATTAAGGTGCCAAAGATACTTTTTGCTAATACGTTCTTCCCGGAGATAGTGCATTTCTTCTGCACTGTTGGCCAATTCTATCTCCTTTTCTCTCGTCTTTTCATTTTAGCTGTGAAATTCTTGAAAATCTTAAACAGTGGCATTGGACGCTTATACACTTGAAACGTGTGTTCCTGGCTTCTTGTCAGTTTGAGGCCTTCCACCCACACACTTACAAAGTGGAAACTGATTAAAACTTAGGTTTGTCCGTTGGAAGCTTAAAATTAGCCACTTATCAGTGAAAAGTTGTAAATAGGAATCTAGAAGCAGAGTGGGTATTGTTCACGTTTTCTCTAGGCGTGACAGTGATCATTTATTTTTTGGTTTTCCAGGAATAAAATGGCAACCTGGGACAGAATCCTGAAGGGTCATACGAGATTAGAAACCTTTTTCATGAAGGAAGAAACTAGTATTGTCATTTTATATTATGTATATATTATATATATTGTATATTATATATAATGTATATATAAATACATAATTTAAAATAGGGAAAAGAGTATAATTTTATACTTTATTATTGTTTGGCTTACATTAAGTAGAAGAGTAAAATAGCATATTAGCAATATGGAATCATAAATGATCATATAAAACAATAACTTTGAGGGGTGCCTGGGTGGCTCAGTCGGTTGAGCGTCCAGCTTCAGCTCAGGTCATGATCTCACGGTCCATGAGTTTGAGCCCTGTGTCGGGCTCTGTGCTGACAGCTCAGAGCCTGGCTCCTGCTTCAGATTCTGTGTCTCCCTCTCTCTCTGCCCCTCCCCTGCTCGTGCTCTGTCTCTCTCTGTCTCAAAAAAAAAAAAAAAAAAATTTAAAACAGTAACTTTGAAAAGTTGTCCACTTCTATAAGAGCAGCTTTTATTGGTATACCCAATAAACTTGTGTGGAAGAAAGCTTTGCTCTTGGAGGCAGAAACTAGATTTAATGCTTGGCTCTGTGTTTATTGTTACATGACTCTGGGCAAGGTCTGCGCTAACATCACTGTGCCCACCTGTCCTGTGGGTGTAACGTCACTTCCGGGTGGTCAGGGGTGAGCTTGTAGGGGAGAACGGAAGGGAGGAGCTTAGCACCATGCACCTGTGGGTGACCTGAGACCAACCTCTCTTACTTTCTCTAATACCATACCCTGTTAATTAAAAAAGTAAATGAGGGGGCGCCTGGGTGGCTCAGTTGGTTGAGTGCCGACTTCGGCTCAGGTGATGATCTCACGGTCTGTGAGTTCGAGCCCCGCGTCCGGCTCTGTGCTGTCAGCTCGGAGCTTGGAGCCTGCTTCCGATTCTGTGTCTCCCTCTCTCTCTGCCCCTTCCCTGCTCATGCTCTGTCTCTCTCTCTCTCTCCCTCTCTCAGAAATAAACAAACATTAAAAAAAAGTAAATGAAAGTACAAAAGGGTTATGAGAAATTATTTCAGCGTTAATTGAACTCATGAAGGTCCTCTGCATTTGAGAAAGTGAACTTTGCTTTTCAGAAGCCATATAAAGCAGCACTTTATAATATTTGTAGAGTGTTTAGAAGCAAAAATGCTGTTTTGAATTATGATATACATGTTGAGGACTTAATGACAGTTTCTGCCTAAGAAAGATTTATTTTTAACAGAAAGTGGAGAGAATAGTTGCTATGATTAGCATATTCTCTCCCACTTTCTAGGGTTCACTTTGCCATAAGGGCTAAACACTCTGCTCTTTCTTTTGTATTTTTTTGGTGGCCTGAAATTTCCGTTATGATTTAATTTTTTGCTTAAAAGCTCAAGAATAGTATGGGAATGCCTTTGGCTAAGGGAAATGAAGTCCTCATCCAGTCTGAACTCTATTTCAGAGATAGGGAACGCTAATGAACTGCTATAAACATAGCTATCAGGGAACTAAATTCAAATATTCATGTTAACTCCTGAAAATAGATAGACATGTGGCAATTTCCTATCCCTGGGAAAGCTCTGTAGAGTGTTTTTGCTGTATATCGAATACTACATTCAAATGCTTGTCCAAGTGACAAACATATAAACATGTTGTGGGGGAAAGCACTGCCCTGTGTTTTGAAAGGTGTTTGTTTTTTTGTTTTGTTTTGTTCTGTTTTTCTGTGTCGGACCCAGAGGAAGATACAGTTCATATACGGACAGTTTAGGAATTTAAATAAAACCCTTTAATAGCGCCAGCAGGGCTCTTGTGTAAAGCTCATAGACTAGAAACTCTACTGACAGTTCCTGATAATGACAGCATCTTGGTGGTAATCACGTTAAAGCTTCATGGGGACTAAGATTCTCTGCCAGATTATGTGTGAAACAAGCGTATAGGTACAAATGCCATTTAGCCATTAGCTAGGTTCTCAGATGAAGTCTACAAAAGCATTCTATACCCAAAGGGCCAAAGCTTTTGAAGTTAATGCTTTTTTTTTTTTTTTTTTGAAACTGGACCTGTCCCCTAGCCCACCAGAATACTTGCATTGCAAATAAAGGCAGGCATTGTTTCTCACCTGAATGAGATGTTTTTATTTTTTAACGTTTATTTATTTTTGAGACAGAGAGAGACAGAGCATGAATGGGGGAGGGTCAGAGAGAGGCAGACACAGAATCTGAAACAGGTTCCAGGCTCTGAGCCGTCAGCACAGAGCCCGACGCGGGGCTCGAACTCACGGACCGCGAGATCATGACCTGAGCCAAAGTCGGCCGCTTAACCGACTGAGCCACCCAGGCGCCCCGAGATGTTTTTAAAAATGATCGCTGATGGTGTAGGGCTCACCGATGAATTCCCTTGCTGAAGGTGATGGAGTGCCGCCTAGAAGAGTCCTGGCTGACCCCTGACCTGTGACGGTTGGGGGCTCCCTCCCTACCGGAGAATGCATTCTTTGCCACCTTCTCATCTTGAGGGAACCCTGTGTTTCTGAGAGACCTAACGCTTGTAAGGGAGTTTGCCTGCCAGCGTAATCCATTCCCCCTCTCATCTCACAGCCCCAGAGTTTCAGCTGGCACTGGCAAGGTGCCCCTCCTCTCCGTCTCCTCTTCTACTGACCTGCTCCTTGTCTGGACTGTCGCCACAGCTGCTAACTGCTCTCCCTGCTGTCACCCTTGCTCCTTCACTTCGAGGCCAGACTGGTCTTCTTAAAGTATCAGTAAGACCTCATCTTGAAATGTTCCATTGTGTTTGAAATAATACCCACCTACATACAGTGGCTTACCAAGACCCTTACCGTCTGGCCCCGGGTCACGTTTTCTACTACGTTGGCTACCATTCTTCCCCGCACCTGCCGGGTCCCCGCTACCTCTGCCTTCTTTTCATTTCTTGACCACCCCGAGCTCATTTGGTCCTTGAGGGCCCCAGACACTAGTCTTTTCTGGACGGTATTATCCCAGCCCCTGTATCCTCACAGGGCAGATTATTCTCGATATTGGAATACTGACTTAAATATCTTTTTCTTGGGGCACCTGGATGGCTCTGTCGGTTAAGTGTCCAACTGTGGCTCGGGTCATGGTCTCATGGGTCGTGGGTCTGAGCCCTACATCGGGCTCTCCAGCTCAGAGCCTGGAGCCTGCTTTGGATTCTGTGTCTCCCTCTCTTTCTGCCCCTCCCCTGCTCATGCTCTCTCAATAAATAAATGTTAAAAAATATATATATCCTCTCCTTGGAGAAGCCTCCCTTACTGCCAATGTAAGCTGCCATCCATCTGCTTTTTTTTCTTTTTTCTTTTCTTTTTTTTTTTTAAGTTTATGTATTTTGAGATAGAGAAAGAGTGCTGGGGAGAGGGAAGAGAGCGTGAATATCAAGCAAACTCTGAACTGTCAGTGCAGAGCCTGACTTGGGACTCAAACTCACAAACCACGAACCCAGTGATCATGACCTAAGTAGAAGTCTGGAGTCAAGAGTCAGATGCTTAAGGGACTGAGCCACTCAGGCGCCCCACCCGTCTACCCTAGATTGGATTATCTAATAACATCTATCTGACTCTGACAGTTTTTCTTTTTTTTCCAGTCAGTTAGAACAAACGCTCCACTAAAGGAGAGACCCATTTGTCTTTATCTGATGTATCCTCAGGCCCCAGAACAGCTATTCAGGAAATGTTTGTTGAGAGAGTGTATTAATGGATGAAGAAATGATGCAGCCAGTATTTCTAACCTTAACTGATACATTTCCAACCACAAGTAAAGAAACTTGGTTCGTGTGAGCAGCTCTGTCATTGCCATGAATGTACACTTTCCTTTGCAATCTCAGAACAACCTCGCAGACCGAAGGTTCTCTTTCCCCGTCTCTGGGGTTCAGGAATCCCCGTTTGGGAACTTTCTTTCGTTTATCAGAGTGGTCATAATGCAAGCGTCCTAGAACGGAGCCTGAACCGTCTCCTCTACCTGTGTCTCTGTTGATTTTATTCGCAAGGGGCTTGTCCCTCAGGAATCTGTGTCTCCTGTTTGTGCTGTCACTGAACTCTGTTCAGGGCTCTTCACTAACACGAGCCGCCATATAAATAGCATCAGCTGCTTCCTTGGCTTGTTGAAATGTATTCGGGCACTTCTGGGAACAATCAAATATTCTTGACACGTCAAAGATATGTGGGGTTTTATACCCCGGCGTGTGGCACCAGTCGGATTAGCAAATATGAACACATATCGATAAGGTGGTCACTTACATAATCATAACCATCATCTCTGTCTGTCTGCATTGGTTAATTTTTCTGCTCACACCTAGCGCTGAACGTTTTTGAGCTTTTGAAAAGCTAAAAGCCTACCAAAAACGAACCGGGTTTTCCAACGTATTACGTAAACTCTGAGTAAGTTTCCTTCAGCTTTTCCAGATTATCTGGGTAAAGCGTTGCTTCGGTGAAATGAGACCTTAATTGCCTCAGTTAACGAAGCCTTCAGCTGACCTTGCGGTGGTGGGGAGGTGGGAGGTTGGCTTTCTCGCCAGTGCCTGAGGTTACCTTGCCCTGTTTGCGTTCTGGCCTTTGGGGCCAGTCGGTAAGCACCGTATCTGTCTTCTTTTATCTTGAAGGACAGCATTTCCTTAGATTTCATGCTGTTACTACAACAGTATCTCCGGCCCTCAGGAATCCGAGAACTTCAGAATTTTGGAACACAAGAGAAGACACATCCCATCAAGGTCACAGAGCCTGTGGCGGACTTGAAGATGGTTTGTGCCCTTCTGCCCTGGCAGGGTGCCTCTCCTGCCCTTTGATTTATCGCTAATTTCCCTTTTATCTTCCTGAAGTAGCCTGTGATTGTTACAAAGCTTAAAACTAGTCCTTTCACTGGGGACAGGAGGTTAGTGATTATTTTTCCATCAAACTAGGGTTATTTCCTGTGTAAACCCTCTCTGCCCCCTCAGACTTGTTGAAAGCCCTCTTATTGCATCCTGGGCGCCGTGGTTGGTTTGCTTCATAGGGTCACCGTCAGAAGGTACACTCCTTGAAACGGGACTGTGGCCTTAGGGGCGGCGGGGTTGGGGTGGGGGTGGTCATGTTTTTTAAATTCCCAACTCTGAATTGTAGATGTACAGTCCTGTCAAAAATCGGTCTCCATATTGATGGATCTGGGTAACCCTCTGCAGGCTTACACTGGTCATCGTGAAGTTAATTTTTGAATGACTGTGTCATCATTTCATTAAAAAAAAAAAATCCAGCTTTCTGCTTCTTTGATCTTAAAGTCAGCCAACGCCCTAGGAATTTCCATATCGGCTTATAAGAGTTGAGGTTCGTATGGCCAAAAAGCTTGTTTAAAGAAAAAATATATATGTCCATCACCCCTGCTGCTAGTCAGAAACACGTAGCATCTCAGTTCTCTGTTGTCAAGTTGTTGAAGATCTTTTGTAACGACCAGTCCTTGAATTCCACTGTTTGGTGCTTTGAGGAGGAACTGGTCCAGTGCTGCCGCATCAAGGCCTCCTTGCTTTGTTAATTTGGTCTGATTTTGAGCTGAAATAATGAAAAAGTCCAGCTGGCCCCTTCTGCTGTTAGTTGTCCTTGTGGCTGCCACAGTGGTCTCTGTGTGATGCCACAAGTCTCCTTAGCGGGATCAGACAGCCTCGCAGGACCTGACTTCCTCCCCGCGTGTCTCCTCACCCCTCGCCACTCCTCACACACCCCTTACCTTCCAGCTGCAGCAGACTGCACACTCTCACACAAGTAAATGCACTTGACTTTTCACGCTGCTCTGCCCTCGACTGATGACCTCTGCATAGAACTCTCTGCTGTTTTCCTCCTTTGCACACGACTCAAGAGGTGCAGTAGCCTGCCGTGAAGCGGATTGCGTGGGGGGCAAGGAGAGGGGTGCTGGTCCAGTCCCTGGCTTGAGCAGCTGGACAGATGGAAGCCCACCTACTACTGAGATGGGGAAGACTGCTGTGGAAGAGATGGGGGGGTTGGGTGGGAATGTGGGGGCATCAGGGGTTTGGAGGGAGAAGTGCTCAGTTGGGCTGCCTCTGAGATATCCAGGGAAGGGAGGTGGGAAGTCCAGTTGTATATATGGATCTGTAGCTCAGAGAGGTCCCAAACTGATGAACTTCTATTTGCGAGCTATCATTACATTTGAAATGAAGTAGACGAGCTTTCCAAGGAAGAGGGTTGGGAGAGTGTGGCGGACTCCTGGAGAGCTGTCCAGTTGAGAAAGAGAAAATCAGAAACCGGCCGTGAAGAGGCAAAGGGAGATGAGCAAGAGTAGCCAGAACAGGCAGAAGGGAAATGAAGAGAGTGTCCAAAGCACAGAGAATTCAAAGAGAAGGGATGCCCCCTTCACCTGGGGTCTGTTGGCTTGCGGGGAGGTCACTGGTAGGGTGTGATAGAATAGCGGGGGGACTCTCTGAAGACTGGGTGGGAGGGAGGCTCTGGTGACAACATGAGAAGCCAGTTCCTTCCATAAGCATGGCTCTAAAGAATGAGGAGGAGCTGGGACAATGCTGGAGGGGGAAGATGGGGCCGTAGCGGGGTGGAGTGTGTGTGAGCCCAAGAGCAGGCTGATTTGCTTTCCTTGTTGTCTTGGGTTTTTTTGTTTCTGAAGATGGATGGCACTAGGGCTTTTTTTTTTTTTTTTCTCCTTTTCTAATGCAAATAGGCAGAATCCAGGAGAAGGGCCTGGAGATATTACTGTCTTGTAGTCTGCTCACGGTTGATGGTGAATACTATTCCGTCATCACAAATGTTAACTTTTATACAGTTCTACTAGCTTCTCTTCTCCTATGAACTGATACTTGAAATGTAAGAGGAAAAAAACCTTGCTTTTTAAAAAAAACAGTTTGTCCATTTTAGTCTTGTATCCCCGACAACAAGTAAATGGTCTGAAGGGTTTTTGTTGTTGTTGTTTTGTTTTGTTAACAAAGTGCTTGGTTATTCAGTAGGAATCCTGCTTTGTGCAGGTAAATGACACTGCACGTTTTCCTGTCCTAAGTCCTAGCTAGGTTGCTGTCTTTTAACATGATTGAATTTTCATATCAGCAAGAGAGGGAGGTAAATTAGAATAGAGAAGCTAATTAAGCAGTCAGGAGATGGAGATTTTAAAATGCTCCTTCTAAAAGTGGGAAAGATGAGGACAAACTGGCTTTTTTTTCCTCCCCACAAATAGAAAATTAGAGCTGCGGAGGGAAGCCATGACCATTTTTTATAGGTGAAATGGAACCATGACTTCATTTATACCTGCACGCTGTCTTCTTTGAAACTCCTCACCATTTCCTTTGGTAGTCATTTCCTAAATCTGTCCCTGAGAGAGGCATAACGAATACAATTCATGTTTTCATGAAAAGATAGAGGACCCTTCTTGCCATCCCACGGGAATACTTAATGAAAGTCCTTCCCCAACTTTTAGGATGCAGAGTTTCTAGCGATCCAAGCCTTTTTTTTTTTTTTTTTCCTTAGCTTAAGTAAAACACAGCAGATCAGGTAAATTTGGTTTAAAGAAAGGGCGGAGTGTGTCCACCAAAGAATTTTGTATCTCTTTCAATTTGGAATTACAAGTGCTGGTGTTTACTTCCAGTAACTGAAATAATTGACAGCTACGTTTACCCCCAAGTGAATGTATCAGAAGGGAGGGGGACATTGGAAAATAGTGGCCTTTAGTGAGTTGGAAAGGGAAATGTTCAATTTTAAGTGGAAAGGGGCATCCAAGAAAGCAAGGAGTGAGTATAAGAAACATCGAAGCAATGCAGATACCCTACAAATCTGCTTTAAGAAAATGCTTTGGCATTTTGGTACAAGACTAGAAGTGCACGCTGTAAAGTTACAAAAACAATGAGTTAAAGTTAAAAGTACTATATTTAGGGGCGCCTGGGTGGCTCGGTCAGTTGAGCATCCAACTTCGGCTCAGGTCATGATCTCGCGGTCCGTGAGTTCGAGCCCCGCGTCGGGCTCTGTGCTGACAGCTCAGAGCCTGGAGCCTGTTTCAGATTCTGTGTCTCCCCCTCTCTCTGCCCCTCCCCCACTCATGCTCTGTCTCTCTCTCTCTCTCTCTCTCAAAAATAAACATTAAAAAAAAATTTTAAGTACTGTATTTAGATGCTTATGCTTTTAATTGTTTGCAATTTAAAAAGCAGTTTATCATTTGCTCATATGGGCAGGCGGGTAGGGAAGAAGACTTAAAAGTTTTGAATCCGAATTGATTGATGTAGGGTGCCGATACTGTTTACTCATATATACGGTACGAACTTACGCCCTTTCAGATATGTGGAATTACATACTGACTCTAGTGAGATTCCAGAACTAAAATGCCTTGCATTTTTAAGGTTTATTACTTTACTATCTCTCAGCAGCAATGAAAATTTTATTACAATTAGTCAAGAAACAGCAATGATTTTCATTCATTATATTATGCATATAGTGCTGGTGAAAATCTTAAGAAATATTTGACAAGTGCCTAGAAGTTTATTCAAGGTTTGAGTTTCTGTGATTTGTGTGATATATGGCAGGTAAAGTATTACATGGTAGGTAGGTAGAAAATAATGGTAGGTTATTTTATAATTGAAATAGTTGATAAGTGGTTGCTGGGTTCTATCCACTTTGTATTTTTATTCAGCTTCTGTATAGCTGGCTCTCTGCCTTGGGGACAAGTCATGAAATCACAGAGAAAAGCAGGTCGCAAAATGGTTTCATGACCAGAATAATAAAACTGAAACTCAAAATTGGGATGTTTCTGTACTAATTTTTCTCTTTTAGTTCATGTATAGCAAGGAGCGAAGGCCATGTATTTGGAAAGATTCCTATTTTAACATCTATTAGACAACTTTAAAAACATGCTTTTTAATATTTATCTATTGAGAGCATGAGCGGGGGAGGGGCAGGGAGAGAGGGAGACACAGAATCCGAAGCAGGCTCCAGACTCCGAGCTGGCAGCACAGAGCCCCACGTGGGGCCAGAGCTCACGAACCGCGAGATCATGACCTGAGCCGAAGTCAGACGCTCAACTGACTGAGCCATCCAGGTGCCCCGTGGACAACTTTTTAAAGTTGAGAGTGCATTGATACATCAACCCCAATGGAGGCTATACTACCAATACATTTTTGCAAAAACTCCTTACGTTTATAAAGACAAGGAAGCTGAAGGAAGAGATGGTCATAGAGGTGACAGACTTGTTGGCTTAAACTCTAAGAAGATCTGACGTTTGGTGCCTTTCACTTCCCTCCACTGCCCCTTCCCCACACCCAGCGTCCTTGGTCATCACTAATTTCTAGGCTGAACCCTTTGTTTTATGGAAGAGGAAGCAGGAGACTAAAGACATTAAGTCAGTCACCCAGTCTCCCCACATGAAAACCTACTTGCTCCTAATTATTTTCATGTATTAGATCTATAGATTATACATAGATTTATGAAATGAACATAGTTCACGAAATGAACTAAAATGTTTATATTTTGAGATACGATTCTGGTTCTACTTCTATAATCATTTTGACTTTTGATTATTAAGTTGTAGTTATTATTTGCTGAAACACACATAATAACACAATCTTAAATATAATACTCATGGAAAATAGAAGAAGATACTGAACGTATCTTTTTTTTAACACGCGAGTTGGGGAGAGGGGCGCAGAGAGAGAGAGAGAGAGAGAGAGAATATTAAGCAGACTTTACGTTCAGCATGAAGCCCAACTCTGGGATTGATCCCGTGACCCTCAGATCATGACCTGAGCCTAAATCAAGAGTCAGACGCTCAACCAACGGAGCTACCCAGGCACCCCTCAACATATGATTTATGCGCAAAAACACCCTGTCTAGGAAGAAAATTAGGCATCTTTTTAAATGTACTTTTTCTAGTAGTTGTTTGCATCTTTTTAAAAATTTTATGATCTAGTGACTCTTTGGTTACTCTTCTAGAGATTTTCTAAGCCACCTAAACATTTTCTGTTTGAGTTTTTGAAAAACCCTTTGGTCTCCTGGTAAAAGCATTAGCGTGTGATCAGACCGATAGTGTCTATTACCTTGTAGGGAGATTTCAGTTCTGAAAGTTGTAACTGAGTTCTGTTTTCCATTAAACCTTGAAATACCTACTTTTTCATCACTTGAGAGATTTTACAATGGTTCAAAACTATAAGAAAGAGTTATTACACATTTACATAGGTAGACAGATATGATAATGGGGTTGGTTTTATTGTTCTCCAAAAAATTATTGAAATACCTACTCTGGGGGCACCTGGGTGGCGCAGTCGGTTAAGCGTCCGACTTCAGCCAGGTCACGATCTCGCGGTCCGTGAGTTCGAGCCCCGCGTCGGGCTCTGGGCTGATGGCTCAGAGCCTGGAGCCTGTTTCCGATTCTGTGTCTCCCTCTCTCTCTGCCCCTCCCCCGTTCATGCTCTGTCTCTCTCTGTCCCAAAAATAAATAAAAACGTTGGAAAAAAAATTTAAAAAAAAAGAAATACCTACTCTGTCCTAAGGTACTATGTTGGAACTGGGTATATTGGGGTATAAATACACCTGTTTGCCACTCATGAGGATGTTGGAAGGAGGTCAGGGGAGGGTTTGAATAACCATTAAGTTTGATAGATAATAGGTAAGAAACCATGAGCACACGTAGAGTAACTGTGTAAAAAGGGAATGCCTCTCTCAGCTGACACTTGGGGAATGGGGAAGTTGGTCACTTGAAGGACAGGAAAGAACATTCTTGCAGAGAACAGCATACCTAAAAAATCTGGAGGCAAAAAACTTTGCTGGGCTTTGCATATCAAAAGGCAGTCACTTGGCTGGATCATAGTGGGGGAGAGGGGTAGGCAAGTGCCTCTGGGCAGGGATAGGGTGTTGAGGCCGAGGGTTGTGCTTGAAACCCATGGCAATTACGAGTTTGGATTTTTCTTTGTGCACATCGGGAAGCTATTAACAGGAGTGATAGGAGTACATTTATGTTTTATGAAGATTAGAATTAGAGGTGGGTAGGAATCGACAGGGAAGAAGAGGTTATTAAGGAGTTCAGGAAAGAAATGATAGCTTGCATGGTGGCAGGGGGCCAATTCAAGATATATTTTGGAAACATGTTTTTATGTAGCTATTTGAATATGTGCAAAATTACATATTTTGCCAAAGATAGGGAAGGTAAGGAAAAGGAAATGTCAAGGCTGACTTCTGGAATTGTGGCTTGAAGGAATGGCATTGCCATTTATTGGGGTGAGGAAGAAGAGTGAGGGGAGGAACAGATTTGGAAGAGGAAAATCGATAGATACTTGTGAGCTGTTAGGAATGTCAAGTGGGCAGCTGGGTTTGAAACCTCAGAGGTTCAGACCAGAGTTACAAATGCACGAGCAGTTGGCTTCAAGGAAGTATTTAAAGCCCCGGGAAAGCGTATCATTAGCTGGGGAGCAAGAGTAAAGCGGAGAGAGCCCGACGGAGTTTTCCAGGACATTCCCACATGTAGAGGTTGGATAAGAAGTTGCCCATAAAAGAGAATGAGAGGGTGTAGCCTGAGGGACTGGAGAAAGGCAGGAGGGTGTGGTGCGTTCTGAATCCCAAGAGAAGGAAACGTGCTGACAAGAAAAGTCTTACCACCCTTGCTGGGGCTGCTAAGAGATCAAATGTGATGAGGACGACAAGAGTGGGTTGTCCATGGCATCGTCCACCCCAGTGGAGTCAGACTGCTGTGGCTGTAGGGAGAGGGGAAGGGAGGAAGTAGACGACGATAAGGGTCAATGATATTTTTTTGAGAAGCTAGCAGTGGAAAGCAGAGAAATCCGGTCGTAGCCGATGGAGGACGTGAGATTGAGGGAAAGCTACTTTGTTTTACTGAAATGGGAACCACTGGAGTATGACTGCATTTTAGTAGAATTTTAGTCTGAAGAATATGTATTAGATTGGCTCTGAGCTAGCAAACTCACGTTCAAAGAAGACAAATGGATTTCTGCCTCGTGGCACAATACAGAGCAACGGAGCTCTGCTCCATGGGTTCATCCAGGGGCCCAGGTTGGAAGGGACAGCTCTGGCATCCTTCTGAATTTGAGGTCTCCATGACTGAGTGTGTGGCAATCATGTCCACCATTTTTTTCTAGCCAATGAGAAAAGGAAACCTAGGGCAAGGGCCCTTGCCTTTAGGAAAATGACCTAAACATTTTGAATACATATACTCTCTTTTCTCATTGGTCCACACTTCATCACATGGCCTCAATTAATTGTGGTCTGAAGCTGGGGGGGGAGGAATACCAGTTAAAATAAAGTTTAATTACTAAAAGATGGAGAACATGGATTCTGAGAAGAAGTCATTTCTGCCACTCCTTGAGGTGAGGAGGGGAGTTACAAACATGTTAATTTCTAAACCATGGACAGTACTTGACTTCTGTTTGGTACTTAATAAGAGCTCAGTGAATTGAATTGACTGTTAAAATTAATCTTCCCCTTCTAAAAGGTAGACTTTGATTGTAGGCTCCGAATTACACAATACCATCACCTTTCTTCCTCCTCCACCGTCTTTTCTGTAGACTTGATGCTTTCTAGTGAAAGCACACAACAGAGAATATACTGTTTACTCTCAGATTTGCTTAAAAATCTAAAAGGTAATGTTAGAGGCAGGAAGGAAATTCGATAGTTTTATTTGGATCACTATCTTGTTCTGTGTTTGGTCTTGATATTTACATATGCTTTGGGCAACTGCACACTGCCAGGTTGACGTCTTTTGTGCAAGAGGGAGAATAGCTGCTGATTGTTAAAAATAAGTAAATAAATAAATGAACGAACGAAACCTAAATAGAAAGCATGGATGTTGACTTTCATTTATAACATACACCGGCATTTGTGTGCTCCCTCTTCTTCTAATTATTAAACCTATTCCAGCGCATATTGTGAAGATTGGAACTCCATGGTGATTTTACTGTGGAGTAGTATTTTGTGTAATTCTGTATTTCACTAATGGGTGTGTCATTTGCTTACAATATTATACTAGCCCTTTGTTCCTGATATATTTTTTTACCATGAAATTAGATTTAGGAAGGGAAATTCCAGGATAGGCTGGGATATTTGTTTTTGAGCTATTAACCACATACTCAAGAAATCACCTAAAACCACATGGCAGCCACTGGCATAGCACCTCTCTTGCTGTTGAAAGCAGAAAACTGCTTTAAACACAGTGGTGTGCCCCTTAGTTAGGGGGAAGAAGTAACCACAGAAAATTAAGTTCTCTGGATATGGTCACGTTCGCTTCCCTCATTTGGTAGATGTAGAAACAAAGGCACAAAATGCTTGACTCGCAAGCCGTTACGAGATGGTGATTATATACTTTTTAACGTTTTTATTTATTTTGAGAGAGAGAACACGGACAAGCAGGGGAAGGGCAAAGAGAGAGCAGGACAGAAGATCTGAAGCCGGCTCTGTGCTGACAGCAGAGAGCCCGATGCGGGGCTCAAATACACGAACTGTGAGATCGTGAACTGAGTTGAAGTTGGGTGCTTAACCCACTGAGCCACCCAAGCGCCCTGATGGTGGTTATGTTTTAGTAGGGGTCTTTAGACGTAAGAGCAGATTATGATATGATAAGATCTGTTGTTTGAGTCCCCTAAAGAGCTGAGACAGACTCCTTTTTCAACGCCCAGGGGAAGGAGGAAGCCAGGAAGAAGCAGTGAATTTTCACTCATGAAGGAGGGAGAGGTGAGACTGCACAGCCTCCCTCCAGCCCCAATCAGGGCTTATGCAGGGTGGGACACCTTCCACGTCACCGAGGAAGCCTCTGGTGTAGTTGTCATTGTTCATTCACACGGGGATAACAGGGTTCTGAGAAATCGGAGAAAAGGCATTTGCTCATGGAAGTAATGGATAGATTCAGGGGTTCCGGAGGCAGAGGAAGGGGCCCTGTGTAGGGACAGAAAGGGAGAGGGAATGAGAAAGGATATCCACTTCCATTATTAGATCATCCTTCCCAGAGATTAAAACATAGACCCAGCTGATGCGGCAGATTCATTTTCCGAAATTAAATGTATCTCAGTTATGTAATTATTGTGACATTACCTTAATGACATTGTACGGCCATCTGTGGCAAAAATCTAATAGGAATAAAACCTGTGATCATTACGAATAAATTTTGACTTCTAGTTAAGTGTTAATTCTGAACCATTCACAGGCACCCATCTTTGCGGTGAATTTAGGTCGTCTGCTAGGTGCGTGCAATAGGATTGTGTTCCGATTGCAGGCCTGTTTCGCTCCTTTTGCAAAAGTGGCTTCGCGCAGCCCCTCAGGGGAGCATCCTGGCTCTCTTGCCTAGGGAAGGTAACCGCACCAAGTGATGGGACCGTGCCATTTTCTGTTTGCAGAACAATCAACCATGACGACCGAATCCGGCTCAGACTCAGAATCCAAGCCAGAGCAGGAGGCCGAGCCCCAGGAGGCAGCGGGGGCGCAGGGGCAAGCCGGGGCGCAGCAGCGGGGGCCTGAGCCCAGCGGTGAGGACCAGCAGCAGGCTCTGGAACAGTTCGAGGGCGCGGCACACAGCACCCCCGTGAGGAAGGAGGTGAGCCCCGGGGCACAGGACGCAGGCGGCCACCGACTCCCCCGCACCTGCTAGCATCACCCAGAAAGCCAATTAAGGAATGTTTACTGACCTTTTCTGGGGTCTGGGGGCCGACCTTGGTCTCTTAGCACTAGAGGCAACTATGAGGGGTCATTTGTTTCCCCCTTCTGGTCCCAGGCAGATGGAAAGTTTTTGCTATTTTGAGACTTTCAATGAATGACATTCCACAGTCTTGCTTGGTAACTCCTTCATTTGATTAAAGCACTTAAACCCACTGAAATCTGCACTGCAAGTTATTGGTCTTATCTGGATTCCCAGGAAGGACAGACCCCACACCTTCTGATTTGGCTCCTGAGTTTTATTCAGGCCTATGGGTTAGAGCTAATTTGATTCTTCCCAGGGGTCACTCTGAACCTAATGTTGCCAGCTACTTTTAATGGGTGTTCAGGTGGATCTCTTTCCCTCTTCTATGTGCACGTATGTTCAATTCTGTTACCAAAATAGACATACTTAAGTTGCCACATGTGGTGTGAATATTTCTTTTAAAAGCTTTCATACAAAATATAAAGTATGGTTTATACTGGGCTTTGAATGAATCCATTTTTAAGTTATTTTGGCTTAAAACTTCAAACCTGAAATCAGCATGTGTTAGAATACTGTCTCGTGTGGTAAGCAAACCCAGGAGTTCCTGCAAACAGTTGGCCTTTTCTAGGTTGGAAGTATATGTATCAAGCTAGAAATTCGAGATATTGAGGGAAGAGACACGAAATTCTTTGCAAGGTGCAACACATTATTACTACCTTAAACTGTGTTTGCATCCTGATTATGTTTTTTCCCATGCTATTTAAGTTCTGCCTTTAAACAGTATTAAAAATAACATTTATTGGAGCACCGGGGTGGCTCAGCCGGTTGAGTGTCTGACTTCAGCTCAGGTCATGATCTCACAGTTCGTGGGTTCAAGCCCCACATTGGGCTCTGTGCTAACAGCTTAGAGCCTGGAGCCTGCTTCAGATTCTGTGTCTCCCTCCCTCTCTGCCCCTCCTCAGCTCACACTCTGTCTCTATCTGTCTCAAAAATAAATAAACATTAAAAAGAAATTTAAAAAACATTTATTTTCATGCTCTGTAAATAGATGCTGTTTCATGATGGGGAGCTGAGGGATATCCTTCCAACTTAAGGAGCTGTGCTTGCCCTCATGGTTTTTCTTTAATGTTTCTCTCTCTCTCTCTCTCTCTCTCTCTCTCTCTCTCTCTCTCTTTTGGAGATGTGATGGTGTTTTGCTTGCTTTTAAAACTTCAGAAATGTCAAATTATTAAGACTGGATTTTTTTTTCCCCATTCTTTTCCTCCTAACTCTGAAACGAAATAAACGTGAGAGTGGGAAATAATTGTAGAGAAGGAAGAGTTTCTGTGCCAGGACGTGATACATGTACTTGATCTTCTGGAAGTCAGATGTTGGAAACAAACTAAGAGAGATGATACTAAGCCCTTCGAGGGAAAGGTAACTGGCGGTGGAGTCCAGAGAACTAGTAAACTCCTGCCTCTTCCCTATTTGAGTCATCTCCGAGAACTTGTCTAGCCTCTGCCCCTCGGCTTCCTCGTTCACAAAGTGAAGAGATCAGAAAAGATGGTTTCCTTGGGTTCTTCTCCCCTCGGTTTCTGTGATTCATACTAGGAGCCCAGTTACACTAGAGGTGAAATGAAGCACATTTTGGTTATCATTGATGATTAAATCATGGGCTTGGCGGGATTTGAATTCCAGGCTATTAGTTTTATGACCTGGAGGAAGTTTGTTGAGGTTGTGCCCTGCACCCCTTTCTGTCCTCAAGTGTAAATGAGGGTAAGGATACCTAGACACCTACCTCCCAGAGCTGTCATGAGAATTAAGTGAAACAGGATTTGCCTAAAGGGTTTTACTGATATTTTTAAATCGTAATGAATTATATGTGACTACAGTGGACGTTTCATTTGAGGTCCTTGGTCTGCTCGTCTGAAGTTAACGTTGTTGAAAAAATGGGCGTGAGAGACTCAATGATGGGTGCGTGGAAACGACCCCTGGAAACACCTCCCTTTGCACACTGGTGGTTTCAGGTGCGTCTGGCGTTGACTGATGAATAGCCCAGAAAGCTTTTTCTCATACAGATACTTTTATTTTATTAGAGGAAAAATGAAATTTCACCTTCCCTAATACATCGAAAAAGTTGACTCCAGGTAGTAAAATTTAAATAAAAATGTAGCTTCTGGTGACTTTGCCTGTGATGAGATGAAAATGTAAATTAAAAGTGCAAAAGTCTCACGTAAGTTATACAGGCACTTAGCAAATGTGTGGCATAAAATTCCAAGGTTACCAGACTTCTTCAGCTGGCCTAAGGCCAAAATTAATGTTTGACTTTTCTGTGGCACTATTTTAATGCTTTGATACGGAAAGACTAACAGTCAAAAAAAAAAAAAAAAAGTTGGACAAAGTCGCCAGACCTGCAGGTTTTCTTATATTTACTTGTTTTAGCTACCGCTAGCCTTCTCAACTCTTTGGGCCTTTGAAGTTGGTGTTTCCATTTTTCTTGGTTTCTTCACGCAGCAAATGGGTGTCTTTTTATCCTGAAGAACTTCTCACAACTTTGCCCTGAATTCCTGTGCAAGGTAGTGGAGGAAAAGACTGTATTTACAAAATTCTGGATGGAAAACCAGATGGAAGATGCCACTTTAAAAGCAGAAATCCAGGGGTGCCTGGGTAGCTCAGTCGGTTAAGCGTCGGACTCTTGATTTCAGCTCGGGTCATGAACTCATGGTTCGTGAGTTCGAGTCTCCCACATCAGGCTCTGCACTGACAGTGTGGAGCCTCCTTGGGATTCTCACTCCCCCTCTCTCTCTGCCCCACTCCCTGCGCTCTCTCTCTCTCAAAAAATAAACTAAAAAAAAAATTTTTTTTAAGCAGAAATCCATACCTAAAATCCAAAATAAATACATTGAAAGAGAACTTTGTGATTAGAGTGTTGCAAAATGGTAGCCACTGAATAAAAAGACAAGTTGAAGTGATAAGCTGTCAAGACTGCCTTCCTGCCAAGGCCATGTGCTTTCAGCTACTAGTATAATAGTATGTTCATGAGAGAAGAAATTTCATGCTTACTCAAGGGGCCTAACCTGAACTTTGGAACACGTCTTTCTTTGCGTTGTCAGTGTGTATTTGCAGACTAGTGGAAATGATAGTCTGGCCCGTGAGTTGGATCAGCACTAACACCGTTGGTAGTTTTTTCATAGATAGAAGAGGGCATTGGATGGTGACAGACGGCAGCTATCCTGTGAGCACAGCATAACGTATAGAAGTGTTTAATCACTGTTGTGTGCACATAAAACTATTGTAGTGTTGTATGTCAACTATACTTCAGTAAAACATATGTATATAAATACACGCCCACACACATCAAGAAGAAGGCCGTAACTAGAAGAGTCGCACAGAAAGATTTCCACGGGGATTCACGGGAGAATTTCACTGTTCCATAGGATGTCCTCTGCAGTTTTGAGTCTAGCCTGGGCTACACTGTTGTGCTTTGAAAGCAGATTAAAGCTTTTGGACAGATTTGATCTGCTCTTACAGTGGCTCATTACAGTGGCAGGGGGGGGGCAGGAACAGACTAAGGGGATTACTTTGTGATGAATTTCAGTGCCGCTGGCTTCATTGAATTGATTTAGAGCTAAATCAAATATTTTAACAATTGTAAAATTACTGAGAAGGTTAATACTTGAAGCTCTCTAGGCCTTACCTTGTATGCATATGAGGTGTCATGGGTCGTGGAATATAGAAGGACCCAGTGAATGAAGACAATAGAGTACAGTTAGATAAACTCTAAATGACTTAATTTTTTAATGTTTATTTTATTTTTGAGAGACAGAGACAAAGTGTGAGGGGGGAAGGGCAGAGAGGGAGACACAGAATCCGAAGCAGATTGCATCCAGGCTGTCGGCACAGGGCCCGAACCCACGAACCGTGAGACAAAGCCGGACGCTTAATGGGTTGAGTCACCCAAGCACCCTTAAATTATTTATTTTAAAGACCGGTACTATCTAATGCGTTTTGAAAAAGTCAGGAGTCCATTTGTATCGTCCTTTACTTAGTGAAGTCTTGATGGCATTTGCAAACTCAGTGTTTCTAAACTAAGTCCTCGAGTCAAACTGAAATGAAGCCCTATTGGTACATTTAAATGGCAAAGTTATGTAGCTGAAACTGTTAGCAGTTTAAGCATCTGTATACATACACGTGTCCATTCACAATATCCTCATCCAGACATCTCTCCTGCTCTTGGAAATAGGAAAACCAATGTCTGAAGGGTTCTGCTATTGCCTGAGCAATGCAATATTTATTTCCTGTCTTGCAGTGAAAACTGTTCATTGTTTGCTCTTCACAGGTCACTGACAAGGAACGGGAGTTCGCTGCTGGGGCTGCAAAACAGCTCGAATATCAGCAATTGGAAGACGATAAACTTTCTCAGAAATCATCTAGCAGTAAACTATCTCGCTCTCCATTAAAGATTGTCAAAAAGCCTAAAAGCATGCAGTGCAAAGTGATACTTCTGGATGGATCAGAATATATCTGTGACGTGGAGGTGAGTGCACGTTTTAAAACTTTTTTTGTCCCAGATATTGAGACCTGGAGAATGTTGGTATAAAGCATCCAAGGCACTTTCTTGTTTTCAGAACTCTGGAAAATTATTCAGACCTGGTTTCTAAATACAAAATTATCTCCAAAGTCCCTAACAGATCATATTACTAAAAATACTTACAATGTCTCCAAAATGTTACAATCAAGAGAAAAATGTGATCTTAATTAAAAAATATATATTTTTCTAACACTTCCCATGGTAGGAAAAAAAAATGGGGGCCTTAAATCAAGTTTTCATTCATATCTTGTGAGTTATCATTTAAATGAATTTACTTTTTCTGTTTGAATAGTTATACTTTTTAATTTGAATGATTTTATTTTTTTCTATTTTAAATTATTTAATATTTTTTGTATTTGAATAATTTCAACCGTTCATTGGTATAAACTTGTAAATTTCTGTACACAGCACTGTAGGATAGTGTGAACTGAATATGTCCTCTTAGAGTAACTTTTTTTAATGTACATCGTGGTGGGCATTGCAGTTTGAGTGTAAAAACGTATAGTGTCTTTTGTTTGTAAAGAAAAAGTAAAATTCCTCTCAGAGAAGGAGCAGTGAGATGACTTATGTGAGAGATATTTAGCAAGATCGAGTTAACAGATGGGAACAACACTACCTGTCCATAGCGGTGGAGACGGATGATTTGTTGCATTCTCTGTGTAGCACAGAGGACACACAGAGGGTGTGAACTCGGGCCACGGGAGCGGGAGTGCGTGTGCACCGGCCACAGTGCCTTCCCCCCACAGCTGGGAGGGAGCAGCTTGTTCTTTCCGCAGGGGATTCAATTTCAGATTTAACATTTTCTTTCGTTTGCTTATTTATTTATTATTTTTTTAAGTTTATTTATATTGAGATAGCGTGAGTGGGGGAGGAGCAGAGCAAGAGGGGAAAGAGAGAGAATCTTAGGCAGGCCGGGCACTGACAGTGTGGGCAGTGACGACGTGGGGCTCGAACTCATGAACTGTGAGATCGTGACCTGAACTGAAATCAAGAGTTGGATGCCCCACCGACTGAGACCACCCAGGCGCCCCAGATTTAACGTTTTCATTCAAAGAGCTTATTCCTCCCACCTCAGCCCCCTGCCCTTGGTCATACAGGGACCTCGCACATCCGTCTACACCAGCTCCTCCTACCGCATGCTTATGGAGTTCACGTCTTCTGCTGGGTGTGCTATAAGTCTGCCCTGAGGCCCCCTTAAGACACAGCCAGTACCAATCCCACCTGATTTGCTGTGTCCCTCATTCACTCCTCTCTGCTTCCTCTGTCCACAACACCACATCATTCCTACTTTATTTTGCATACTGCACTGCTGTACCCAGTCCTTTTCTTCGATCAGAAGATTCAAATCCATTTCATGTTGATAATGTCATTTGTGGTGGGGATGGGGTTGGGTTACTTTGTAGGAACGTAGAGGAAAAAAGATCTTTTGAAAATAAACTCTTAGATCAAAAGTTACTTGATCACATATTAACTGATAGAATTTTTGTCATCTTGTGACCTCAGAAATATTGATGGGTTGCTGGAGGGAGTGAAATACATGCTCCAAGGATCCTGCCTAAAGTTTGCCATGCACAGACCCCCTTTTTTTTTTTTTTTTTTTTTTTACATTTTTATGGCTTTCATTTTGGCTCATGTCTTAGTTCGAAGTGTCCCATTATTGAGTTAGATGTTTATTCTGGGAATTGGGAGATTCAATAATGTACTCCTCCCTGGGTTTTACTCTGAAGTGTAAAGGACTTTTGTAACCTTTTGTAACCATGAGAGAGATTGTGTTTTTCCAGTGTGGATCCACTTTCTGGAAAAATTGACCTAAGAGAAACTTTTTTCTTAGTTTTGAGGAGAGTCTTTCTGTTGACTGTATTATTAATGAAATAAATAGGGTTACCCTGCAGCCCTCTCGTCCTAGCTACCAGAGCTTCCTAAAGAAGAGTCTAGAAGGAAGTTTACTGAGTTTTGTGTGGGGGTGGCGGATAAATGCTGCAGGGCTGACTGAGGTACATGTAAGTGTTAACCATTCTGCTAAACTTAATTTATATCCCATGCTTCCAATGTGTTACAGATAACCTGTGGTTTTGAGTTCAAAATTTTTATTTTGTGATTAACTTTGGACATAATTCAGTGTTACTGTTAATGCCCCTGTGAGCATTTTGAGTGACGTGGTCTTGTTGGTCAGTTATTTCTCTTTTATAATTCTTTTTATCAATTTGACAGGTTCTTAAGAATAATTCTTTTTTTCTGGGGCACAAAATCCTTTGCCAACAGGATATTTTCAGTATTTCAATGGACGTTGGTAGTAGAAAAGAATGTGGCCACTATGGACTGACAGCCTTGTCGAGAAAATAGAGAGATTTGGGCATATGGCAGAGTGAAGTGGACTCATTTGTAGCTGATTGGTGGAAGGAGAAAGACGGATTGTGAGTCAGTGACGTGCTTCTCAAGGTGGCAACAGGATTCTAGTTGAAAAAGCACATTCAAAATGCCTCTTGGTTTTAGATACGATGGCACATAAAACTTGGCTGGCAAGGTGTGTGGGATATAATAGGTAAACGGTGCTGAAAAACCTTGCCCTAAGGAAGTGTCCTTCAGTCTTGCTCTCCTCTAAACTGAGTTTTTATCCATGTCTTTGTTCAAGACACTCATGCACACATACACACACACACACACACACACACACACACACACACACACAAAGCTGAACTATTCTTTCCTTTTTTTTTTTTAAATTTTTTTTTTAACGTTTATTTATTTTTGAGACAGAGAGCGCGAACGGGGGAGGGTCAGAGAGAGAGCGAGACACAGAATCGGAAACAGGCTCCAGGCTCTGAGCAGTCAGCACAGAGCCCGATGCGAAGCTCGAACTCACGGACTGTGAGATCATGACCTGAGCCGAAGTCGGACACGTATCCGACTGAGCCACCCAGGCGCCCCTGAACTATTCTTTTCAAGTGACTCAGGCCTTTAAAAGTGACTAATGGCCTGTGTGTCAGAATGCAGGCTTCTCATGAAGCAGACCGTGTGTGACACTAAAGCAAAGTAACAGGTCAGACTTTGTTTTGAGGGATCAGATGCAAAATGGAAATGTGTTGGAGGAAGGGGGTGGTCAGACTTCGTAACAGTTTGGGTGAAACTTATCTTTGGGTTTAAGTCGATTACAAACTCGGCATTAACCAGTTGCGTGGTGTAGCTGTCAGAAACATCCGTGCGGTCATGGTTGTTTCTGTTGTGCAGAAAAGTGCAGCGTGTGGTTTGCCAAATGTAGCTGACAGCCCCCTCTTCCTGGACGGGAGAGATCCTGTCCGCAGTGTCTTGTCGATTAGCTCGTACAGGATAGCACTTGTTGGAGCCACCAGACCCGGGTGTGAAAATAGATTTGTCTACTTGTAACCTGTGTGATTTCAAGGAACTCAAGCTTTCTGCGCTTCAGTTGACTGGAAAAAAAGGAGGTGAAAATACTTGCCTCAAAAAGCCATTATTGAGAAGATTAAGGTAGCTACTTAGTTTGAACACTTTCTGCAACATGGCATATTCTTGAGAGAAACCGTGAACTCTGAACTGAGCTTATTCAGCAGAGAGTTACAGGATGGTGAGGGATCTGGAAACCTCTTCTCATGAAGAATGATTAGAGAAATAGAATGTGTTGAAGAAACAAAACATTTCCACATGTCTCCTAGATTTGGAGGGGACAGGATAGCGACTTTCAGTTACTAGGAAAAGTTGGCATTGAATGTCTGTCATAACACACAGATATTTTTTAAAGTATAGAGAGCAGAACTAAATTAGAAGTTACAGGAAGTCCAATTTTTAAGTAAACAGAAAACGCATGTTTTAAATTATTGTTGTCAACCTTGTGATCTATGTTCTGCAGTAGGATTCCAGCAGAAACTGTAGGTGCATTTATGGAAACCATCAGCTCCTCAGATGTGGTCTCAGACTAGATAACTCCCAGTACCTCTTGCTACTCTCAGACTCCTGGAGAGAAGAGACACACAGAAATCTGAATTGAAAAAGCAGAATTGCTTCCCTAAATCCCTGTACCTAACACCTAGAGTTTCAGGTGAATTAAGAACAGGACGCAGGAGACAATAACAGGCATAAGTTTTTTTTTGTTTTGCATTTAATACGGCATCAAGAGAAGCATTTTATTTTACTGAAATCTCGATGCCTAAGCGTTTTCCCCCATGGCTTATTTAAAGCCTTCATTACTTTACCATCAAACTCAACAAGGCTCACCTCTGCCATGACTTTATCACGAGACTATATAGTCACATATAAAGGACTCCCGTGAGTACATTCACATGCACACACATACACACTCCCATCTTAGAATACCCTGGCCCTGTTCTCTTTTCCTTCGAAACCACAAGGTAGCATTTCCCCTCTCCCCCCAGTGCTGTAGTGGTCTTCAACTCCTGCCTTCTTGTGGTCAGATGGAAACCTTTTTCAGTTGTGCTGGCTTTCTCCTATTTTCCTAAAGAGTAGTCTTAGGTCGGGGTGCCTGGGTGGCTCAGTCGGTTAAGCGTCCGACTTCAGCTCAGGTCACGATCTCACGGTCCGTGAGTTCGAGCCCCGTGTCGGGCTCCGTGCTGACCGCTCAGAGCCCGGAGTCTGCTTCAGATTCTGTGTCTCCCTCTCTCTCTGACCCTCCCCCATTCATGCTCTGTCTCCCTCTGTCTCAAAAATAAATAAACGTTAAAAAAAAGTTTAAAAAAAAAAAAAGAGTAGTCTTAGGTCATTGCAGCATTCAGTGTTTTTCCGTCTGACTATTAATAATTTTTTCGAACTCTTATCATAATAAAAGGCCTTTTAAGCAACTTGGTATATATGTTAGGAAATGTTTACATGCTAACCCTATTTTCATGTACACCAACAGAATAATACTAATAGCCATTCCCTTCCCATTTTTCTTGGACCATCAGAGAACACAAGCAACTTCCTGTAGCCAGTTTACTCTCACAACGGCTGTTTACTTCCCAGACATAAATTTTAAAAGAGAAAATAAAAATACCCCCGTCACATGCGGTGAAGGAAATAGCGCTCACCCCGCTTTCGTCCCATTGCTTCTGTGTCGTGCGGACTCATCTGAGTCTGACTGACGAGCGCACGATGTATTTCCCAGTGACCATCCAGTTAGAAATGTTTTCTCTTGTTCGGGCGCCATTCTGATAGCGTCTGACTTGGTTTTAGGAAAGTCAGACATGATCTGAAATTTGAGTCCATATTTCATAATACGAGTTTGCCTCCGCATGTGTAAGACATTGACGCCATTTTATGGTGTAGTTTGGTTCTCCACAAGAAAGCCGATGGCTGGAGGAGTCTAGTGCGTCACTGCAGAAGCTCCACGGGGTTTACCTTGCAGGTGTGACTTACAAGGACCCTGCTGTCTATGCATGGGAAACCGCAGCTTAGTACACTTCAGCTGTAAACGCTGCTGGCCCGGCGGTAAGGGGACACCTAGTGCTTCTGGGCCCAGCTAAATCCACACAGGGCTGGCACCTCCAGGGGAAACTGCCAGGGAATCAGCCACACCGGAGGGAGAGATTTCTATCCAGATCGGGGCAGATCAAAGAGGGCTACTTAGGCGCGACGCTGAAACTGTAAAAGCCTGCCCCCCAGGTTTGACCCTGTCTAGAGGGCCACTGGTTGAATGGGCTCCCTGCCTGAGTATCACTCGGGTCACGCCAGGATGGTTCAGAATCACAAGCAAACACAGAAATGAGGCAGTTTGCTCCAACAAGCATTTCTTGCTGCCATCCAGAGATGCTTCAAAGGAGCCAGAGAGGGTAAGACTGTTTATGGCTCCGTATCCTAAATGTGCTTTCTGTTACCCTCTAACTATTGGTCAGGAAAGGAATGTGTGAAAAACTTTCAAATGCTCTGTCTTGCCCATGATTCAGTTAACTGTCCAAGCCATTCTTCTGTTTCGTATTTTCACTTACTGGGATTTGGTTGGAAAAACAATCAGTGTGTGAATCTTCCAGTTGCTGTAGGTTATGCGACTCAAATACCTGACAGTACCTTTGGGGGTCCTCGACTGGAGGGCACATAGAATTGTCATAATCCCAAAGAGTCGATTAGGGCACCTGTTGCTTTTCATGGATTGTAAGAAGTAATTAACTGTAAAAAGTAGAAAAGAAGGATGTTTGCCAAACCAGTGCGAGTACAGTTCATTCGATGCTGCATAAGTCACAGGGTGTTTGAGTCTGTGTAGTTGCATAAATTCCGATTTAACCTCTCAGTGGGTCTCTGCTCATCTGACTGCCTGACCACATCATGCCATCTGTCATGTGCTGTCACTGTGTCCTGTACAGCACGGCAGCTCCCCTGCTTGAAGATCGATGCCCCTGGGGACTCCCAGGGATGGAAGGACTTTAATTAACTTGGTTTTCTCATGTGACGACTCTTTGGTGCAGCTATGGGAACACTTACCTACAAGGCTCGTTACCACACACCCTCTCGTTCACCAGACAGAGCCAGTACTGAGTGTTTCCAAGGTGTTCAGATTTGTCCTCATTAAGGCTTGGCTAAGAAAAATGAACACTTTTTACTCAAGTTGTTAAATCTTTTCTCCTGGTTTTCATTAAAAAAATAACAATAAACTCTCATAGTCTGTCATGAGTGTAGACAGTGATCTGTTCAACACTTTATTAAGTTTAAAATTAGGAGTATAGGGGCGCCTGGGTGGCTCGGTCCGTTAAGCGTCTGACTTCAGCTCAGGTCATGATCTCACAGTTCATGGGTCCAAACTGCACATCGGGCTCTGTGCTGATGGCTCGGAGCCTGGAGCCTGCCTCGGATTCTGTGTCTCCCTCTCTCTGTTCCTCCCCCGCTTGAGCTCTGTCTCTCTTTCTCTCTAAACAAATAAATAAAAGCATTAAAAAAAAAATAAGGAGTATAAATGTGAAAACGTAGAACTGGTCCCCGGACCAGGTGGTGGTGGTTTGGAAGCTGCATGAATTTTGGAACCTGAGCGTCTGTGCACGTTGGGTGGTCGAAGCCCTAGCAAAGGTACAGTCACTGAGGATTCTTGTTGCTTTGCTGCCGATGGTCACGTGGAGTTAAGTCCTGGCAGGCGATTTGTTCTGTGGATGTCAGGAGTCTGACCATGTGCTGCGGGAACACTAGGTTTGCTCTTTCCCCTTACCATCCCCCGCGCCCTTCATGTCCCCACGGTGTTGTCCCACCGCTTCCTGTTGCTGAGTTGTTGACGTGAACTTGCCTGTTCTGCTGGCAGGCAGGTGGGAGTCGCACTTTTCACGGGCACGTGGTCCCCTGCTCCGGAGAGCGGTCTTGTTTATTTCGTGCTGCTTACTTACCATAGGGTGCTTGATTTTCAGAGATGGTCATTACCCGATTGCTTAGTGAAGGGCGTGCGTGGTCTTTCAGGTTGAAAACTAATCCTCGGTTTTCTACCTCTCACCGTCCTGCGATTCAAACTTCAGGTTGTATTTCATGCTGTTTGTATCTGGTTTACTTGCTTAGATGTCACCTCCTTCAGAATCTTCCCCACTTTTATCTCTGAGAGTTGTCATGTGTGCTCTGGACAAAATCTTTTAAATTCCTTTACTCTTTGTGTGACCTTCTTGTCGCAGACCCTTCTGAGATGGCGGGTTGGCCACGGACCCCTTTCTCTGGGCTCAGGGGAGGGGGTGCTCTCTCTGCTGCTGCTTCAGAAGTAATTCCCCATAGCACCCTGGCCTTTAGGCTTAACTTGAGATTTAGGGAAAGACCACATAAAAGAAGGAATACCTGTGAGTGTAAGTGCCATTCTTGGGTGTGACAGACCCGCAGCCATCCCACCTGGTACCCGTCTGCTTCCACCTATTAGGTGCCAGTTTAGGCCCCCCATAACTCAGTCCTGGCCCTGAAAGCCAAGGGATTGCTTCCCTATGTTAGACCAAGACAGTCCCCGTTACCCTCCTCAGGAAGAGTCTCCCAGCATGGCGGTAGCTTGTGTGGTGACCACAGCCTCCCATTCATACAGGCTGAGCTGGCTCTGTGGCCCCAGTGCACCAGGCTCCTTCCTAGCAGTGGACCTATGTCACAGCTTCAAAACATCGCTTAGGACATTGTCTCCACCAGACACCTCGTTAAAATCCTTGCATTTGCCAGAATACGTTGATCAGATTGTGCAGAGTAGGCCCAACGAGAAAGTTAATCATTTGAGTTTTAATTAACATTTGCCTTAATGCAAATTCTTTTTTTGTGTTTACAACGATTTCAATCTGTAGAAGTAACGTCACACTGTGTGCACAATCTTCCCCAGGGAGTTTTACTAATTTTGCAGAGGCTTTCCTATGAAGTATTTTTTTTTAATTTTTTTTTTTAACGTTTATTTATTTTTGAGACAGAGAGAGACAGAGCATGAACGGGGGAGGAGCAGAGAGAGAGGGAGACACAGAATCGGAAGCAGGCTCCAGGCTCTGGGCCATCTGCCCAGAGCCCGACGCGGGGCTCGAACTCACGGACCGTGAGATCGTGACCTGAGCTGAAGTCGGATGCTTAACCGACCGAGCCACCCAGGCGCCCCAGTATGAAGTATTTCTTGAGGACCTATTATATTCTAGGCACTGAAAACTAAGTGAGTAAGACTTGAGGCTTCGACAGAGGACTGTCTTACTCATAGAGTCCCACAGTCTTAAGTCTAGAAGGGACATTGGAAATGACTTTGTCTTCTGTCTCCTCTCACTGATGAGGAAATAGACCCAGAGCAGTTAATGTGAGGAAACACAGCCTAGAACCAGTAGGGAAGGACTAGAACCCAGATCTCCTGCCCTCTGCTTCAGAGGTCTCATTACTATAGCTCCAGAAACATTCCAAGTCTTTGCAGAAGGAGCAAACCGAAACAGAGTATTTATGTCCAGCTTGGGTTTGTGAAATAGTGCGATGAAAAGAGAAGAAGGAGGAAGATCTGCTTTTCAAATTAATAATATATTAGATTCTTGAATATCTCCTTTACTGGTAATTCTGTATGCCTTTGACATCAAAATTGGTCACTTTTTCTAAATTTTGTAGTTTATGTAATTTGGGGGTAAGTAAGACCACCAGAGTGGCTCTTCCTTTTCTCTCTCCTTCCCTCCCCTCTGCTGGTGGCTGGAGAGCTTTGAAACCTCCTTGAAGCACATCTGCCGTAGACACTCTAAAAAATGTCTCCTTTTAATAAACCGGCAGCTTGACTCTAAGCCTGGAGTGGGTTAATCAGGCCTCCCTGGGAACAAAAGGGCTCTGAGGTTGTAAGCAGATCCTGTCCAAGAGGGACAGGTTAAGCCAATGGAAAGAATGCCATTCTTTTAAAACTTCTTAAACCTAATTTCTAAAAGTGGTTGTCAAGTCTTTGCTTCTGGTTATACTAATCTGGTCATAGGGATCACGAGATAAGATACTATGTGAAGAGTAGAACTTAAGAAGCAACATTGTTTCATTTTGAATAAGAAGAGGAAACTAATACAGAAGCTCTTGAAACTGGTACATGGAACAGGGTTCAGGCTTGGCTCAGCTCTTTGCCTTCATACAGAATAATTTTAGGCAAGTTCTACAGCTGCCATGGTCCAGCTCCAAGTGGAAAGGCCAGTTTAAACTGAAGACCCTAGCCATCCCCCAGAGAGCAGAAGTTTTCATTATCCTGTGATTTTTTTTTTGTTTCAACTTTCCTGATCAATTGCCAGTTCATTTTATAATTACAGCATTTCCCCCATGAAAGACAGGTTATAATTTTCAAGATTATAGCTCATCTCCCCTTAGTTAGCACTTAAATTGATGCCTTTCTTTTCATAGAAATACTCTCGGCCCTAAAGGAAGTTTAGGAGGGAGACTCCTGGTATCAGCCATAAGATTAGAAAATCTTTTCATTAGATGGGTAATAACCTGGGACCGTTTCTATGTGGGGTGATAGTCTCTTGATTTTGATATCACTTTTTTTTTCATTAGCTTGTTTCAGCAGGTGTCTTTTGACTTTGTCTCCAAGGTCAGAGATCTAAGAACAGCACCTTGGCCTCTTTTTCAATCCAGAAGTGAAGTCCAGTAGAATCCCAGTTTCTTCTAGTAGGAGGAGAACGTGAACTCTAGTTCAGTCCCCGCCTCCAGTATGGATGGGTGTGTGTGTGTGTGTGTGTGTGTGTGTGTGTGTGTGTGCGCGTGCGCACCCATGCAGATGTCCAGCAAAATATAGAAGTGGGGTCAGGGAAGACTGGAGTACAGTATGATAATGAAGGCCTTACTGTAGGGACAGGATAAAATATTCACGAAGAACTAGTTTTCACTTGACTCTTGGCATCTACTCACTGATCCAGTCAGTATGACATATAGTCAAAAAAGGAAGCACCTGCTCAGGCAGTACTCGGTTTCAGGTTTTGGCTGGCACACAGGCGTTGTGGTCCTGTGTCCAATTTGCATGTGAAGGGAGGTCGACATGCTTCCATGTTACTTTGAAGAGTATTTTTAACCCAAAAGGAAAATTAAGTTGTATATGTAAGTAAACGCCTTTTTGTCATTTATTATGACTATGATCTTGTTAATTTTTGTAGCAGAGGGAAAGGGGAGAAATCTCATAGTATGTCAGCTCATTCACATTTGCTGTTTGGGTATGGTGATTAAATAATTCTGCAGGAGACAGGAAGCATGATGAAAGAGGGGCGAAAGCTCTGCTAAAACGTTTCATAGTGATATTGAACAACTGCATATTTTTGTTAGTGACATATCCTGTGGCTAATATTTATGGCAGCCACAATTAATAAATTACAGCAGCCAAGTTTGGCACCTCTTTCAAGGCCAGTAGTGCATTCAGCTTTGAGTGTGAGCCTCATTTGGGGCTATCAGTACATGAAAAATAAATTGTTCATCATTCTTGGCAGAGTTTTATATTTTTTCTTACATTTACGCCTTCTCTCAAGTTTTCCAGATCAGATAGACACGCTCAGTCCAGTGCAAGTCGCACCAATAATAAAATTCTTATGTGAATTGAAAACTTAGATTCAGCTTTACCTATTTTTTAATTTTTGTAAATAGCCAGGGACTTTGGCTAAGAAACTTGGCCTCTCAGCGTTGATGCTGTGCTACTCAAAATATTCAGGTTCTTTACAGACAGACTAGTAGAAATGTTGAACTGTAGTTGTACTTTCAATGCATGCACTGAGTAGCAGAACTAGCATTTAATACTTCAGGTAAAAGGATCACTTGCAGGCAGGCTTTTAAAAGTGCGTTTAGGGGCGCCTGGGTGGCGCAGTCGGTTGGGCGTCCGACTTCAGCCAGGTCACGATCTCGCGGTCCGGGAGTTCGAGCCCCGCATCGGGCTCTGGGCTGATGGCTCAGAGCCTGGAGCCTGTTTCCGATTCTGTGTCTCCCTCTCTCTCTGACCCTCCCCCGTTCATGCTCTGTCTCTCTCTGTCCCAAAAATAAATAAACGTTGAAAAAAAAAATTTAAAAAAAAAAAAATAAAAAAAAATAATAAAAGTGCGTTTATGGGGGCACCTGGCTGGCTCAGTCAGTTGAGCAACTGACTTTGGCTCAGGTCGTGATCTAATGGCTCGTGATTTCAAGCCCCACATCGGGCTCTGTGCTGACAGCTCAGAGCCTGGAGCCTGCTTCGGATTCTGTGTTTCCCTCTCTGTCTCTGCCCGTCCCCTGCTCGTGCTCTGTCTCTCTCTCTCTCAAATAAACATTACATTAAAAAAATTTTTTTAATAAAAATAAAAAATAGGAGTGTGTTTCTGAAACTCATAATGTGGAGGCACCTGGGTGGCTCATTTGGTTAAGCATCTGACTTTGGCTCAGGTAGCGATCTCATGGTTCGAGAGTTCAAGTCCCACATCGGGCTTTGGACTGACAGTGCAGAGCCTGCTTGGGATTCTCTCTCCTTCTCTCTCTGCCTCTTTCCCACTTGTGCATGCTCTCTCTCTCTCTCCCTCTCTCCCTCTGTCTCTCTCTCTCTGAATAAACACACTTAAAAATTAAAAAAAAACAACAACTCATAATGTGTCGATGTCCTAAAAATTGCACACATGAATATCTGTGGAAGTACCATGAAACAGTCAAATCAGACCTCAGGATTCTTGTACAGTAGGATAAGCTTTCACAGTTGATTTTGTAAAGAATTGAATTTGGAGCCTAAGGGGATTAAACTTTGGGAAGCAACCTGTAATAGCGACAGCCTGTGACATCTTGGCTTTGCCATTTGTTTGCACATCCCCTAAATGTTCTCAGTTTTCTCATTTGCAAACCAGAGCTCAGGGGGTGACTGCGAATGGCCAGGGGTGGATGTTAAATGCTTACAGGTGCCAGGGACCCTGTTGGACCTATAGTGGCTAGCAGATTTGAAAGCTTCCCCAACTTGATACACTTCCACCCCATAAAGTATAAAGTGTATACCTCTAGGCTTTGCCTAGAAGAATTTAAAAAATTTTTTTCAACGTTTTATTTATTTTTGGGACAGAGAGAGACAGAGCATGAACAGGGGAGGGGCAGAGAGAGAGGGAGACACAGAATCGGAAACAGGCTCCAGGCTCTGAGCCATCAGCCCGGAGCCTGACGCGGGGCTCGAACTCACGGACCGCGAGATCGTGACCTGGCTGAAGTCGGACACTTAACCGACTGCGCCACCCAGGCGCCCCAAGAAGAATTTAAATAAAAACACTCTGTAGAGTGGAGGCTTTTTAATATAAAAATGGGATCATAGCCTTTACACTGCTTAGAGATTTGCTTTTATCCTTCAGTAGGCGAATGGGTAAGTAAACTGTGTTGTAATCCAGACAATGGAATCTTACTCAGTGCTATGGAAAGAGCCGTGAAGAGACATGGAGACTTGGAGAAGCCTTAAATGCATGTTTCTAAGTGAAAGGAGCCGGTCTGAAGGGCTACATACAGTATGGTTCTGATGATACGAGATTCTGGAAGAGGCAAAATTATGGGATAATGAAAGACTAGTGGTTGCCAGAGGATGGGGTGGGGTGAGGGGCACATAGAGAGATGAACAGGCAGAGAGCACCCAGGATTTTTAGGGCAGTGAAAGTACTCTGCAGGGTACCGTAACGATGGATACGTGTCACTACACATTTGTCCAAACCCATAGGAAGTACAACACCAAGAGTGAAACCCAATGTAATCTACAGACTGGGTGATAATAATGAATCCGTGTAGGTTCACTGATTGTAACAACCATGCCATTCTTGTGGGGACTGTTGATAGTGGAGGCAGCTGTGCGTGTGGGGGGCAGGAAGGACGTGGGAAAACATTTCCCTCGACTTTGCTGTGTACCTAAAACCGCCCTAAAACAAAGTTCAGTCTTAAATAACAACAGCGACAAAACCACTCACCGAGAAGCTTGTCAGGATTGAGAAATGACCTGGAAAACAGGAAATTTGCTTTTTCTCATACTGCACAGCTTGAACCTGCCGAGAGGAGACAGAAGATGTAACTAAGGTGCTATTACTATGGTGTCAGAAATCAGGAGGTGTTTAACAAGCCTGAGTGTGTTCTGAAAATAATTATACGCACTCCATTTCTGGCTTTCGGTGCCAGTCTCTTATCCTGCACTGACTCACATTTTACGGCAAGCAAGGAGGTAGTGTTCCCTGGCCTCAGTAATGAACTCTCTCAAATTATGCAGGAGAGTCCATTATGGAAGGGGCCTGACGACATCACTCTGTTCTTCCTTCATGTCTAGTCCCTTTGGAAGTTGGCGTGGAACATTCTTTCTAGTTCTACTGAGCCTCGACTCACTGTGTTTTCTGATTTTTTTTTTTAACATTTATTTATTCTTGAGACAGAGAGAGACAGAGAATGAACAGGGAAGGGTCAGAGAAAGAGGGAGACACAGAATATGAAACAGGCTCCAGGCTCTGAGCTGTCAGCACAGAGCCTGACGCGGGGCTCGAACCCACGGACCGCGAGATCATGACCTGAGCCGAAGTCGGACGCTTAACCGACTGAGCCACCCAGGCGACCCTGTGTTTTCTGATTTCTTATCTGGCGACTCTGAGCGATGTATTTGAAGAGGCTTCTTTATGTTCAGTTTTATTTTAAGTGTCCTTACAAATTCAGATCATCCTTTATTTGTCCTTCGGTAGCAAGTATAGGCTATGGGACGGGGTTGCTCTGTTTTGGTTTTTTTTGGTTTTTTGTTGTTGTTTTGTTGTTTTTTTGTGTGTGTGTTTTGGTTTCGTTGCCTCTTACCATATTAGGAATTCTGTGTGGTATTCTGGGTGTTCATGAAATAGCTAGGGACACAAGAGAAGTAGCCAGGAAAAAGGAGAGAAATGGGAACCTACCCAGCGCACTTCCTTTTCGTGTTGGGGCAGGTCCTCTACTATCGGTGAGAACTTCTCTCTTGCCTAAAGAAATTGGGAGCGGCTCTTTGAGGTGTGTTTCCTGGACTTTTCTTTCTCTTTTCGGACCTAGGTTTTGAAACCAGGCTATTGACAGAAAAGCAAAAGTGCACATCTTCAGCTGGTTGTAAATACCTGCTTTGGAGTAGAGGTGTTCTCAGCCCCGGTTCATCGTGTTAAAAATGGTACGCATGTGTGTCACTATTTGGCAGGTAGACACGAATTACTCGAAAATGTCGGCTGACTCCCTGAGTTGGTGTGTAAGGCCCCCCTAACGTCCAGCAGCATTCATGTATTCTATTTTATTTTGTTTTTGAATTTCCAGAGTGATTCTGCTTAGGCTTGGGATATTTACATCATTCTGCTTAGAGCTTGGGCAGGGAAGGAGACATGAAGAGCGGGCATCGAACACATTTGAAACATCAGGGGTACTTGAGGCAGACGAGGCTGGAAAGGAAGGCCAAGGACCCATCCGAGGGGATGGGTTTGATGTGCTAACAAGGTTGGGTATCGTTTAGATACTTTGACTTTCTATCTCTGAGTCCCTTACAAACTACTATAAACTTAGCAATGTGAAACCACATGTTTGTCATCACATTTTTCGGCCGGTCCTCTGCGTGGGTCTCCTACAGCAGAAATCAGATTATTCACTGATTGAATCTTCATCTGGAGGCCAAATGAGGGAATGCTTCATGCTCCTTTGAGCTCTTGGCAGAATTCGTGTTCTCCTGGTTGTAAGCCTGGGGACCTGGCTGTCGGCTGGGGACCAGTCTTTGCTACAGTCTGCTCTCGGGGCCTTGCCACGAGGCCCCCCTCAGTCTCAGCAGCACAGAACCTCCCTCACTTTGAGTCTGGTTACCTTCAAATCTTTCTGCCTCCCCTGATGTTACCAGCCTGAAAAAACTCTGCCTTTAAGGGCTCACACAGTCAGGTCAGGCCCACCCAGATTATGTCCCGATCTTCAGGTCAGCTGTGCCATCAGAGCATAACCTGACCACTGGAGTGAGATCCACTCTATTCACAGCTCCAAGGATTGGGATTGTGCAGGAAATCTTAGGGCCATCTTAGAATTCTGCCCCTCACAAGAGGTGATGGGGTTTCTGGGGCTTTACCAAGGGGAGCTCTTGGGCCATTTGTGTTGTTAAAACATACTTCTGTTAAATAGTCATCGAAGAGGAAGAGACTCGAAACAGGGACGTTAGTCAGCTCTGGCAGTGAATGCGGCAAGACATGCTAAGGACCAGAACTGAGGCAGCAGCAGTGGCATAGAGGGGAGAGAATGGGTTTTCAGGAACTGTCCTGAAAAGGAGCAGAGTTGATTAATTAGATGTAGGGTGGGGATATGGGTAAGTGATAACAGACAGTAACTTATAATGACTGCCTAATTTCTGGATCAAGTGGAGTGGCTGCATAGACAGATGTAGACTACAAGGAGAAAAGTTGATAGGGGAAGATAATGAATTTAATTCAGAACGATCGAGTTTAAAGTGCCCGGAATATGAAAGTAGCAATCTGCTACTGTAAATGGATGTGTCGTTCAGCATTTGGTAGAGAGGCCGGATTGGCAGGCTTCATGGGAGCCATTATCTTCTATACTAATTCACACTTGGGAGTGGAGGAGATTGCGAGGATAGTCAATGAATGAATAAGAAGAAGGAGGCTAGCAGAGCCCTGGGGGAACACTAGCATTTAAAGTTGGGAATGGAGCGAGCTTGGTCAAAGCTCCTCCCCATGCCTCCTGTTCTTCCCTACACCCAATCCCCGTCCCTTTTTGCCATTAGCTTGTGCGCTGGGTGTGCATGACCCCATGGGGACATTATAAGAGTGACTGTGGTTGGCTGAGTATCCTTCAAATAGTTCAAAGAGAGAGCCTGTGTAGAAAAGCATCCCAGATATCATTTTATAAATGCCATTAAAGCATTGGTTACACTATTGGGTGTAGAAGACGGGAAGCCGGAGATTGTGTAAGGTACCATCCCCTGAGAAAAAATGAAGTGTTGGGCACAAGTCTTGTGCCCCCCTCCAGTTTGTTGTCTGTTCTCCTTTTATTTCTGTAATTTGGTTTTTTGCCATCCTTTGGGCTTTAGGCTTTGCATTACACAAAGCGGTAAGAACCGTAACATTACGCTCCTTACGAGGAATGACTGATCCCTGATTTCTTTGAACTACTTAACAACTATTAGGAGTAGTTTCACGTCGGCATACTGTATAGTTGTGATTTTTAAGGCACCATAATTATACTTTAAGCTGTGAAGGAGTGGTCTCATTCAGAAAGCTTTCTTAAAATGTTTATCTCAAAGTTGAAAAAATAAACCCTTTATGCGTAGCGTCCCGGAGCTTTCCAGTTTGGACTGTGGTGAGGACCTGCTTCTCTTTCAGGTATTACCCCCTGCCCCACCCCTGTCTCACCTTCTCCCTGGTCCAGGGAAGAAGGCATCTCGTACTGAACTCTTGGTTTGCTTCCCTCTCTCTACAGCAAAGAAGCAAAGGATTCTTTTTCTCTCCTATCTCTGGGCTGTGTGGACCAGCCAATGCACTTTAGGCTTTTTATTTGTTTTTCCTAGGAGAGGTCATGGATTCCAAGCTGTGGGAGCTCTCTGTTGGAACGCATAACATTTCCATCCATAAAGCTAGCTTCCTATAGCTTGTTGGTATGGTCTCCCTTTACGTGACGACTAGTAGGGATATCGTATTTCTAGATAAGTGAAATTTAGGTCTTTGTCTTGCTTCTCCTGCCAAGGCTGCTCTGTTTTGTTGACGTTGCCTGGTGACTGTTTCCTGCGGTCTTGGTCCAGGATATCTCTACAAATGGCAAATTAAAATGGCCAGATTAGATATTAATTCATGAATTGCTTTGATCAGTGGAGGTTTCCTTCTTGTCAACACATAACACCTCCTTGCTGTGTGGGAATGTATTGTTTTCAGTGTGACAGACAGCTGTGTTGAACTGGTATGTACATTTGGTGTCATTTTCTAGCAGGAGTGAAAGAAAATCCTATCTCTAAGTCCCGTTCCCACTTCGGAATGCCCCGCGTTTTCCCTGCTGCTGCTTATGGGAATGAGTGATGGTGTCCAGATGTACACAGCCAGTACAAGGAACTGGTTCTTATGATGGTGTTTGGAAAACTGGAAAGAATAAAGAGACTTGTTATTTCTTATGGAATGCCATGGTGACAGCAAATAAAGTCACTAAAGAGCCACCACATTCTTCAGGGAAATGCCATTAGACTGAGCATGTCAAGCTCATGAATGGTTTTAGATGGTTACCCCAAGCAAAATGCTTCAGTTTAATGTGCCCGGTTATTCCTTTGGGGGAAAAAAAGCTATCTAAAATGCCATGATCTGCAGACCTTCTTTAATAGTACACTGGCCAAGAATTGATCAGGAGAAAGAAGCCCACCAAAATCACATTTGGAAATGCGATGCATTTCAGAAATACATATTATTTGACTTGGGGCTTCTGTTCATCCCCTGCCATGTTCTAACAAGGACTTCAGGTGTTTTTATGTAAGGGCACATGATGGCATGAGAAGAAAATAAATTGATAGAGAACAGCACCAAAAGAAAATGGAAGAAGCCAGGAAGGAGGTCAGTCCCAAAACACACGTCCTGAGCTCTTTACCAGACCCTGGGGAGGAAACCTCGACCCTCAGTGTCTGCACTATAAAAACACATCAGTTTCAAAAGTTTCCATAGAAGCACGTTTTTTCCAAGTCCAGTTGTTTGAGAAAACACTCCAATGCAGCTCTCTGCTAGCTGCTGCTTCTTCCCTGAATAGCCGTCCAGAAACTCTCCATGGCTGTTACTTCTCAGTCTAACCTTCAGTAAGCAGCAAGTAATGATTTGTCAGTTGGAGATTACGTTCCTCGTTAATTATCTGAGATGCAATGCCTTTTATGTTGTCCGTTTATTGCAGAACTGTGTTTTTTAATAGCAGAACTAGAGGGGATATAGACATCTCTCAGGAGAGGTGAGAGCTTCCCAGAGACATGTTCCCAAAGAGAATATCACCCTCCTTCTGGAAGGACTTGGGCCAGGACGTACTTGAGGTCAAGCAAATAGCTGGGGTTAATATTTGGATCTAGGCCATTGTAGAGACAAAAAGATGCTCCAGGTCCCAACTCTGTACTCTATAGAGCATGACTTCAGTGATTTCAGCTCAGAGAAACCTGAAAGCTTCAGGAGTTTCTTGTACACTCTTCAGGATAACCTCAAAGCAAACTCTCTGCCCAGGTGTGTAAATATAAACCATCTCCTTTATACAGGATTATTAAAACTGTAAGCCCATTAAATGTTGTGACTGCCACAAAAATGCTGAGTTCAGTTTTAGGACAGCTTTCAGGGGGCGGGCCGGTTGCATGTTTGAGGGTGAACTCCCCAATCTGCTGTTGACATTGATTTTGTATTGTCCTCAATTAGATGAGGGAGAAGAGACCGTTCTTCCTACTTTGCCAGAGAATCCAGAGAACTTCCCTGTGTTGTGTATGGGTTGCCATCCACTCTCATCGCAAGACCCTACCTACACTGTGTGGTGTGAAAGTGCGGGTCTGTTGATCCTGGAAGATCAGGCTGATCTCATACAGTGGAGTCCAGAGAGGTCCCTGGAAGCCATGATCCTCCTTACATTTTTCTGTTTCAGAGTGAGGGGTAAAGGGTGTATCAGATGGTAGTAATGGAGTGGAACCATAGCTCCTGGAGGAAAACTTGAGAAATTTATTAACAAGTTAACCTGCAACATTGGAACGAGAAATTTTATTTTATTTTATTTTATTTTATTTTATTTTATTTTATTTTATTTTATTTTATTTTATTTTATTTTACTTTACTTTACTGTACTTCATTTTATTTTTTGTTAAATAGAATTTATTGTCAAATTGGTTTCCATACAACACCCAGTGCTCATCCCAACAGGTGCCCTCCTCAATGCCCATCACCCACCCTCCCCTCCCTCCCACCCCCATCAACCCTCAGTTTGTTCTCAGTTTTTAAGAGTCTCTTATGTTTTGGCTCCCTCCCTCTCTAACTTACTTACTTACTTACTTATTTATTTTTCCTTCCCCTCCCCCATGGTCTTCTGTTAAGTTTCTCAGGATCCACGTATGAGTGAAAACATATGGTATCTCTCTTTCTCTGCCTGACTTATTTCACTTAGCATAATATCTTCCAGTTCCATACACGTTGCTGCAAATGGTCAGATTTCATTCTTTCTCATTGCCAAGTAGTATTCCATTGTATATATAAACCACATCTTCTTAATCCATTCATCAGTTGATGGACATTTTGGCTCTTTCCATAATTTGGCTATTGTTGAAAGCGCTGCTATAAACATTGGGGTACAAGTGCCCCTATGCATCAGCACTCCTGTGTCCCTTGGGTAAATTCCTAGCAGTGCTGTTGCTGGGTCATAGGGTAGGTTTATTTTTAATCTTTTGAGGAACCTCCACACTGTTTTCCAGAGTGGCTGCACCAGTTTGCATTCCCACCAACAGTGCAAGAGGTGAACAGGAATTTTAAAAACTAGCAGGTTTTTCATTTGTGGGAATACGGTGTTGCCTTCGTGCAAAACATGGGAGGAAAAAAAAATTTGCAACATTCTAAGATCTGGCTAGAGCATATGATACCCACGTGGTAGGAAAATACAAGTAAATTGGTCATGAACAAATCACAAAGATCAGAGCAGTTTTTGAAGAGTTTTGAAACAAGACATCAACCCCAGATGCATGCATTTATTTAGCTTGATTTTCTTTACTAAAAAAAAATCATAATTCTGCTCTATGCCAGGCCCTGTGCTAGGTGTGGGAATCCAGTCATGAGTAAAAGCTGCTTTCCTGAGCCTCAGCTGTTAGTAACACCATAGAGATCATATAGAAACCAGTGTAAAAGTGCCACCCTGACCAGTGCAGTGCAGGGGCTGTGTAAGCATGTCCTCTGGGATTTGAGCCGAGTCCTGGTGCTGGAGGAGAGATCTGAAAGATGGGCAGGTAGAATGTTCCAGGATGCAAAGATGGCTTGTGCAGATTTTTTTTTTTTTTTTTTTTTTGGCAGGGGGAAGCCTGGGAGGAGAAGGGGCTGAGAGAAGGCTGTCTATAGAATGTGGAAACAGGGGAGGGGCTTTGTGGTAGAAAACCCAGAGAGGCAGGCAGGGCCTCCCAGGCTGCAGTGGTCCAACCTTCACACTTGGGCTAGCTGTGTCCCAGAGCGTCTCTTGCTACTGAATCTGACAGTGAAACACTGGTCTTCCCACATGGACCTATTCTCCCTGAGGTTTTTAACGTAAAAACAGAAGTTAAAAGAAATGTGGTAACATCCCAGAGGGGACCTCCCTGGAGTTTGACTTCACATCCCACAGTGCATCCAGGATCACAGGCATTTTGCTGCCTGGCCATCCTTGGGAGACGTGGATGGGGCTAGTTTATAGAACCAACAGTAAAAGAAGGGGAAAAGGCATCACCTGAGCCCCTGGGAACGTCTGTAAGTCTCTCAGGCCCAGACCTCCCAGTTTAACCGTGAGTGCAGGTAAACTCCAGAAAAGATAGTTGCTTTCTCTTGAGTGCAAGATAAAGCAGACTAATCTGGACGAGCGTGTGATACTTTGCTCTTTGCTTGAAAAGAATATTTTTAATTTTCTTGACATAAAAAAAAAAAAGTTAGGGTTGTTTCTTCAGGCAGAAGCCTGGGCCTGCTTGAAAAGCAGGTTTTCTTGGGGCGCCTGGGTGGCGCAGTCGGTTAAGCGTCCGACTTCAGCCAGGTCACGATCTCGCGGTCCGTGAGTTCGAGCCCCGCGTCAGGCTCTGGGCTGATGGCTCAGAGCCTGGAGCCTGTTTCCGATTCTGTGTCTCCCTCTCTCTCTGCCCCTCCCCCGTTCATGCTCTGTCTCTCTCTGTCCCAAAAAAAATAAATAAACGTTGAAAAAAAATTAAAAAAAGAAAAGCAGGTTTTCTTGATTTTATTTGCTGGATCAGTTTTTATGTGATTGTTATTTACTACCATTTGCTAATGCTACTTACCGCTTTTTTTTTTTTAACCACAAAACTTAAATAATCATCTTAGATTCAGTTAAGAGCAGTGACTAACATTCTTTTCAGGTTAAATGAGTACTTAGAGCTGTTGGAGTAAGGGCGACCTTCTGCCCTTCTAACTTTTCCTAACACTGCAGACCTGAGGAAGAGACGGGGCCTGTCTGGTCTGATTCTAGAATTAGGACCAGGCCTCCCTTTTCCTTAGCTGGGATGAGCAGCCTCCTCCCCACCCCCATTCACAGGAGTGGGGACTGACAAGCAAAGAGGATTAGTGCTGGCTTTCCAGGATTGTGAGCGCAGGCAGCATTAAGGCGGGATGCCCCCGATACAGTGGTGTCACAAAACAATGCTGACCTTTGACACGCAGAGCCAACTGTACCCCAGAGTGGCCCATATGAGGCATTAAACACGTCAGAAAAAGTTGAAGTGTATATCAAATCAAGATATTTAATGATCGAAAAAGCGTTTTCTCTCTCTCTCTCTACTGGATTTTAAATACTAATCTAAATTATAATATGCTCACATGAAGGCTGATAGAAGTAGCACATAGAGTGAGACCATCTATCCTACTTTTTCCAGAGGTTTGTGTTTCATTCTAGGTCTTTCGTACACTGTAATATCACTTAAATTTAAAATGGTAAAATGATACAATTACATCTTAAAATTATGTGAGTTGATACCATAGCCCTGATATCCTTCCTCTTCCTGCTCTCAGCCTTGCCCTATGAGTAGGCTAACATAGTTGATGGAAAGAACACAGGTTCGCTTGTTACCTATTTGTTTAAAGCAATGACAATATTATTCTTACATTTTTTGATCGTCGATGCCTTATAGACTTGAAAAGTGACCATGCTGCAAATTGATACTCATGAAATTGATATTAACAGAACTCATGTTTTCATTGTCAACATTTACATTGCCCACAGCTCTTTATTTGACCAAATGAATTATACATCACGATTTGAGTTTGTGTGTGCGTGCGTGCGTGTGTGTGTGTTTGAGAATTGTCTTAAGAAAGAGATTAAGTACTTCCTCTGACAGGAAAGAATTCTCAAAGTTCCACGTCATTCAGAATTAGACCCTGTGGTTATTTTACATTATTCAAGTTTGTTTCTCTTGCAAACATTCTGCTTCCCTAGGCCTCCTTTTCTGCATTCATTTTGCACACTTTGGCTTAGTGACCTGAATCCTTAGCAGATTAACAACAGGAAATGTTGTCTGATAGTTCACTGCCAACATCTCATATGTGTGATGTGAAACTCTTTGTAAAAAAACCGAGCCCAATGTTTTTGCTGTCCAAGAAGAAGCATGCTTCACTGGAAAGCTATTATCTACCACAGTGCATGTCTCTGAGCACAAAAGTCTGATTTCAAATAGAGACTGAAATTGCTTCAACAAATGAAGGCAGAAACAGATTGTGGCTGAGTGAAAAAGGCCTCTTTTTAAAAAAGTGGAGAGGCTTCCCGTTCAGGAAGGGACTCTTGTCGCCAGTGTGCTAAAAGTAACTGTGCACTGAGTCTGAGTCAAAACATAGGACAACTCTATTGCGTTCGAACAATTCATTCTTGTTTTGCCAGGACTATATGCCATATGGATGATTCTGTAACCATCTTCTGTTTTGGCCTAGAATGTACCAAAACAAGCCAGTGCACCCAATGTATATTAACCAGTGTGTGTGTGTGTGTGTGTGTGTGTGTGTGTGTGTGTGTGTGTTTGTAAATGATAATTTAATGTACCCTTGGCTTATGGATATAATACTATTTTTCAGCAATTTCCCAGCTTTACCTACACGGTGATATTTGTTTTTCACAAGAGAAATGGGATGATTCCATTGCTGCACTATATGCTAACTACCTTGGATATAAATTAAAAAAATAAATAATTTTTAAAAAGAAAGAAATGGGATGATTTCACTGCAGAAGGAATAGGCTTCCCACAGTATGCTGTTCTCTGCACCGAATTTCAGCATTAGAAACCCCAAATTTATTGGGCTCCCTATTGAAAGGGCCTACTCGGAGTCAGCAGCATTGATTGCCTGTTTCTTTCCATGAGCTAGGCAGTGTGCCTTCCTGTTTTATCTCAAGTATTGGTATTATTTCCATTTGATAATGAAGGCAGTGAAGCTCAGAAAGGTTGAATAACTAGTCCAACCTCACAGAGCCAGCTAGTTATAGAACCAGGGTCCATCCTCAGGGCGTCTTCTATTCCTCATATAGAGCATGGAATGTTGAGAAAACAAACTTGAGTAGGTAATGATGCCCATTTTAAAGATGTTTCAGTAATGCTAGATGAATCATGATCTCTGGGTAACTGAGACATGGACTGGAATCACTATTTTGTTTAAAAACTTACCAAGACCACGGTTGCGTGGGTGGCTCAGTTGGTTAAGCATCGGACTTTGGCTCAGGTCATGATCTCGTGTTCCATAGGTTCGAGCCCCGTGTCGGGCTCTGTGCGGACAGCTCAGAACCTGGAGCCTGCTTCGGATTCTGTGTCTCCCTCTCACTCCCCCTCCCCTGCTCGCGCTCTGTCTCTGTCTCTTTCAAATGTTTTAAAATAAACATTTAAAAATTAAAAAAAAAAAAACTTACCAAGACCAGAAAAGAGTTTCATATTCATATTTTAACAGAACACTCCAGATCATCACTGCTAACTTAACTGAGCAAGAAGTTTGGCAGAATAATTACTAATGGGCTGATTGTTGTAGAGTCGTTGAGAAACATTGATTTGAAAGAGGTAACCACCAAGACTTTCTGAAAAGCTGATGGCTCATGGATTTAAAGAAAGGGCTGCAAGTATATGGGACACGTAGACAGAGGAAATTTCATGTCTGCCTCTCTTGTCAGCCCTGTCTAAATATACTGTCTGGATTACATGTGGGATCAGCACAAAGGCTGGAAGGTCCCATTAAATCCCGTCCCTGCAGGAATGGATTCTAGCAGTGGCGATGTGGATGATGCTGTACTAATTACTGAACTGGGTGTTGAACTACATGTAAGCCAGGAAGCCCAAAACGGAGGTAGGTCCACATAAGGCAGCTGGAGCCATTTCTTGCTTCTTAGACCTTTCCAGGCCTCAGATCTCTCAAAAGGTTTTGTGGACTATTGTCTCCAATCAGACACCATAAGCTTTTGTTCCTGGGTTGACCAAGGCCCCTTGGTATTTTCCAGATGTGGATTAAAAAAAAACAAAAAAATCCACTTCAATCTTAGGGCAGACAGTAGAATGTTTTTCTATCATGAGTCCAAAAGAGAAAATGGTAAACCTGGGAAAAGCTGACTGACATAGAGTCAGGGTGTCTGATTTGGGCTCAGGATCTGGCCTAGTTTGCCAAGCGTTTCAGATGTTCCTAAACTCCAGGTACGCTGTGATGCAATCATTTAGAAATAGAATTCTGATTGACCTTTGGAAATAAGGAAAATAGAAAAAGCATTCAGTGCAGAAAAATGCTATCAGGGCAGGAAGCATGAAGAAAAATGATGGCATTTTGCTTGAAGGTAATGTGAGGGAAAATGATTCAGATTCATGCCATTAGTATTTATTAGGCACATATGTTGAATGCCTGCTGTATCAGGGAACACTGTATCAGGAGCATTAAAAAGATGGACAGATGGGGCACCTGGATGGCTCAGTTGGCTAAGCGTCTGACTTTGGCTCAGGTCACGATCTCACGATTTGTGAGTTCACGTCCCACCTCAGGCTCTGTTGAGCACAGAGCCCACTTTGGGTCCTCTGTCCCTTGCCCCCCCCACCGCCCCTCCCCCACTTGCTCGCGCGCGCGCGCGCGCGCGCGCGCGCGCTCTCTCTCTCTCTCTCTCTCAAATATTTAAAAAAAATTTTTTTTAGACTTTATTATTTTTTTAACGTTTATTTATTTTTGAGGCAGAGACAGAGCATGAACAGGGGAGGGTCAGAGAGAGAGGGAGACACAGAATCCGAAACAGGCTCCAGGCTCTGAGCTGTCAGCACAGAGCCCGATGTGGGGCTCGAACTCATGGACCGCAAGATCATGACCTGAGCCAAAGTGGGACACTTAACCGACTGAGCCACCCAGCTGCCACTAAAAAAAATTTTTTTTAAAAAAACAGACAGTTTGCTGTCTCTGGGGAACAGAAATACAAGTTCACAACAAACAGCAGTACATAGAAGAATTTAATCTCCGGAAGAAAATCCGTGGTCTGTTCAAGGAAGATACATGACAGAATAAACTACCTATATTGACACACCCTCAGATTTCAAAATAGCTAAAATAAGGTACAAAAGTGTCAGTTTTCCTAAAATGTCATACATTTTCCCTTGTATTAACACAAGTGGTTTTAAATCGAAGCCAGTGTCACAAGAGGGTTTTCCCCCCCATTTTTCAGTATGATAGTTGAAAGAAATGCATATGTGAATAGCGAGACTTGAAACACACACATACCCGGTGCCGGTTTGGTCCCCGTGCCCTTCCTGAGAGAGCGAGAACTGACGGTTAGTTCCTGTTCTCAGGCAAAGCAGCTTACTCTGCCTCATTTTCCTCGTGATTGTGAAGCTTCAGGTAGGTAGGAACCATAACCAGCTTCCAGAGCTAGGAGATGATATTTGGCTTTTGCAGATTTCTCTAATTTCTCCTCTTCTTTGGAGGAGAGCTTCGCTCTGGCCAAGTTCTAGCTCTGTGAGCCTGAAGAAAAAAAACACAATCTACGGTTAAGTCTTGTGTCGAGACTTAGGACAGTCTGTGCTCCCTGCTTGGGCACACGTGGTCTTAAGCACAGGTTAAGAACTGATTTCCGGAGACGTGAGCATCAGGGCAGTGCACCTTTGGGGGACCCCATGCAGGGGTAGTTGTTTCCAGGTCAGCTGAAGGCCATGTACAACCAGCCCCTCACTGGGCCCTTCTCTGTTTGCTCCTCCCAGTCACCACCTTAACCTGCTAAGGAAGCCGTTAATGCTTCTGTGCTATTAAAAAAGGGGAAGCCAGGGGGCGCCTGGGTGGCGCAGTCGGTTAAGCGTCCGACTTCAGCCAGGTCACGATCTCGCGGTCCGTGAGTTCGAGCCCCGCATCGGGCTCTGGGCTGACGGCTCAGAGCCTGGAGCCTGTTTCCGATTCTGTGTCTCCCTCTCTCTCTGCCCCTCCCCCGTTCATGCTCTGTCTCTCTCTGTCCTAAAAATAAATAAACGTTGAATAAAAAATGGCTTTAGAGTACTCATATTTAAGATTTTAAGTCATAAACATAATTTAAAGTGACCCTTTCAATCGTGCCTACATGAATCACCTAGGAATCTTGAAAAACATGTAAACACCTTGGGGCCAGCTTCAGAAATTCTGGTTCGATGAGATGGGTTTCTGGGCATTGGCATTTTTAAAATATGCCCAGGATCCATGGTTGCAAACCATGGCTTTAAAATAGTGCTTTTACAACATTGGTTATGATATGCTAATGAGTAAAATTTTACATGAAGTTTTATCGCATCACCTTTTTGATCTCTTAACGGTGTTTGACCGAAACGAGACTCCGTAAAAGATGAATGTAGGATGCTGCTGCCGGTAGGCTCATCTCTGTGGTCAGTAGGGATATAAGTTGCGTACACAGATAGGCAGCTGTGATATAAGGCAGAATATGGCAGGTGCCTTCTTGGTGCTATATAGTGCCATAATATCCAGAGGACAGAGAGAGAGTGGCTGGGAGGACAGGAAATGCTTTAACGAAGTACAGTAGAGAAGCGTCATGACAATGAGAGAGACTTGACATGCAGTGGGCAGAGTAAGTGAGGGACATTTTTTTTTTTTTTAATTTTTAAAAAAAATTTTTTTTTTAACGTTTTTATTTATTTTTGGGACAGAGAGAGACAGAGCATGAACGGGGGAGGGGCAGAGAGAGAGGGAGACACAGAATCGGAAACAGGCTCCAGGCTCTGAGCCATCCGCCCAGAACCTGACGCGGGGCTCGAATTCACGGACCGCGAGATCGTGACCTGGCTGAAGTCGGACGCTTAACCGACTGCGCCACCCAGGCGCCCCAGTGAGGGACATTTAGAACGTCAGTATGGATAGTGCCTGATACGATTGAAACACATCAAACCCGATTCAATCCATGAGTTCATAGTGGTCATTTAATTGATGGTTTGGGATGATGCAGCAAGGAGCTCATTATCTTGAAACTGGATAAAGGAGCAAAGGAGTGAGCATTGATCCTAACCTACCTTTCATCATGAAACTGTGTTTATGCAGCAAATAATACTGACAGAGAAGTAGCTCCTCATAGACATACTCCGACTAATAAATGCAGGAGGAATCATTAGGATTCATATATGCTCATCTTGCAACTTCAAATTAATGGATCTAGGGCAATGATCATCAGGGACTGCTAATATCACAAAAAAGGCAAGTGTCACTTTTTGCCTCCTGATGAAACTGCATAGCATCACTCGATGGAAAATAGTCAAACCAGAATCAGATCAAGCTTCTAGATTTAACTGCCAAGTTACAGGAAATACAGGAGACAGAGGAACACGTGAAGTTATACCATGGAGATGCATGGAGTAAGGTCTAGACTGAGGGAACTCTACGACCTGGTCTCTTACATTAATTCCAAGGGTGAAGCCAAGATAAATGGAGAACTTGCAGATTGAGGCTAAAGAGATACATCAGCCAATTGCAGTGTATAGACTTCTCAAACTGAAAAAGAAATAAAAATGTTTGAAACAATAGGGGAAATTAAAACACAGGCAGTCTCTGACTTATGGTGGTTAATGTAACTGGCTGTTTTTTGACTTTATGATGGTGTGAAAGTGATGCTCGTTCAGTAGAAACAGTATTTCAAATTTTGAATGTGGATCTACTTCTAGGCTAGTGATATGTGGTAGATAACAGGCTATAGTAGCCGCTCCCAGGCAGCTGGGCCACCAACGGGGGTAAATAACCCATACACTTTACACCCATTCTCTGCCCTTGCAGCCCTTCTGTTGTTCCCTAAACCACCTGAGATACTCGATGCTTGATTACAGAATGGACTTTGTGTCAGATGACTTTGCCCAACGATAGACCATTGTAAGCATTCTGAGCACGTTTGAGTGAGACTAGGCTGAGCTATGATGTTTGGTAGGTTAGGTACATTAAATGCATTTTTTAACTTAGGGTATTTTCAACTTACCATCAGTTTGTGGAGCATAACCCACTGTAAACTGAGAAAGGTCTGTACTGACTACATATTTGATGATACCCATGACTGCTAATTTTGTTTAAATGTGACAAAGGTATTGAGATTACTTTTTTAAAAAGAATAGAGGTGCCTGGGTGGCTCAGTTGGGCATCTGACTCTTGATTTCGGTTCAGGTCATGATCTCATGGTTTGTGAATTCAAGCCCGATGTCAGGCTCTGGACTGACAGTGTGGAACCTGCTTGGGATTCTTTCTCTCCCTCTGTCGCTCTACCCCTCCCCTGCTTGCGTGCGCGCGCTCTCTCTCTCTCTCTCTCTCTCAAAGTAAATAAATTTTTAAAAATAAATAAAAGAATAGGGTTACATACCAAGACATAGAGATAAAATTATTTGCTGACATGCTTCAGAATAACCAGGGGAAGGATGAAGCGAGTGGAACTCAAGGTGACCCAAGCTCGTGGTCCTCAGAAGGCATTTATTGAGGTTGGGTGACAAGTTTACAGGGCTTCATTATATGTCCGCTCTACTTTTGTATGTGTTTGAAATTCCCCACACTAAAACATTTGCAAGTGATTTTTAAAAAATACTCTTCTAGGGGCACCTGGGTGGCTCAGTCGGTTAAGTGGCCGACTTTGGCTCAGGTCCTGATCTCACACCTCATGAGTTCCAGCCCTGCGTAGGGCTCTCTATCAGCACAGAGCCCACTTTGGATCCTCTGTCCCCCCTTCTGTCTGCTTCTCCCTCTCCCCCTCCCCATGCACGTGTGCGCACACGCTTTCTGTCTCGAAAATACTTAAATGGCTCTTCTCATGGACAAATAAAAATAATAAATTTTATCACGGACTTGCCAGAGGTTGCTGGTTGATGAGCAGTACAATTGAAAACTAATGTTTTACAGGCACTATTGTTAAAGATACTGAATGACCTTTGACTTGGGGGAAGTTTCATTGATGCTGCCGAAAATCTTATTTTGTGTGCTTGTGTTTGAGTAGTGATGGCAGCTGTGTCCTCTCGAATCTAGCGCTCAAAGAAAGCAAAGCCTCTGAACCTCAGCTAATCTGCCGTTTTGTTGTTTGCAGTTTGGATTTCCTAGTTGTGCAGGGTAGCTCCTGAGCAATCACTTCACTCCATCGCCCAGCCTGTGTTTGTTACCAGATCACGGTGGGTTTTCTTGCAGGCATTTTATTTAGACTCGGGGTTCCTGTGTGTGCGCACAGAATACAAGGAGCATGGCAGCTTTTCCTAGGATGATTTAATTTTACCATTGGCATGTGTTGTGATTAAAGTTTTTGATTTCTCTAAAATGTTTAGTCTTAATAAAAATTTCAAGTTTTCCAGCATGGAGTTTCATCAAAAACTTAAAAACAGAACTACGCTACGACCCAGCAGTTGCACTACTAGGTATTTATGCAGGGGATACAGGCGTGCCATTTCAAAGGGACACATGCACCCCAACAGCAATGCTATCGACAAAAGCCAAAATGTGGAGAGAGCCCAAATGTCCATCCACAGGTGAATGGATAAAGAAGATGTGGTGTATATATGTATATACACACACATACACAACGGGGTATTACTGGGCACTCCAAAAGAATGAAATGTTGCCATTTGCAACTACATGGATGGAACTGGAGGGTATTATGCTAAGTGAAATTAGAGAAAGACAAATATCATATGATTTCACTCACACGAGGACTTACAGACACAGAACAGATGAACATAAGGGAAGGGAAGCAAAAATAATATAAAAACAGGGAGAGGGACAAAACATAAGAGACGTTTAAATATAGAGAACAAACAGGGTTACTGGAGAGGTTGTCGGAGGGGGATGGTCTAAATGGGTAGGGGGCATTAAGGAATCAGCTCCTGAAATCATTGTTGCACTCTATGCTAACTAACTTGGATGTAAATTTAAAAATAAAAGTAAAAAAATTAAGTTTTCATTTACTCGTGATAAAAATAAAATCATTTGGAGCTCAACTTTGTTAACCTTTTTTAGTGTTTAATGAATTATTAACCATTTAAAATAAGGCATTAAGTATTTTTGTCCCTGTTCTTCTCCTTTCAATGAATAGAACTTTTTTGAGCAGTTTTATGTTTACAGAAAAATGAAGCAGACAGTACAGAGACTTTTCATATAACCCCCTCAAACTCTCTTCTCCCTGCTCCCCTCTTTCCCTGGTTTTAACATTTTATGTTAGTGTGCTACATCTGTTGTAATTGATGAACCAACGTTGATACACAATTATACCTAAAGTCCATAGTTAACATTAAGGTTCACTCTGTGTGGTATAGCCTCTGGGTTTGGACAAATGTGTAATGACATGTAGCCACCAACATAGTATCATCCAGTGTAGTTTTACTGCCCTGACGATCCTCTGTGTTCCACCCGTTCACCCCTCCCTCCTCCCTAACCCCTGGCAACTGCTGATCTTTTTATGGTCTCCATAGTTTTGCGTTTTCCAAGATGTCATATAGCTGGAATCATACATACAACCATTTCAGATTGGTGTCTTTCACTTAGTAGTAGGCATTCGCGGTTCCTCCATGTCTTTTCATGGCTTGATTGCTCGTTTCTTTTTAGTGCTGAATAATATTCCAATGTCTGGATTGTAACAGAATTTATCCACTCGCCCGCTGAAGGACATCTTGGTTGCTTCCAAGTTTTGACGGTTTTAAATAAAGCTTCTATAAGAATCGATATGCAGGCTTCTGTATATACATAAATACATGAGTATGATAGCTGGATCATATATTAAGAGTCTGTTTAGTTTTGTAGAAACTGCTAGACTGTCTTCCAAAGTGGCTGTGCCGTTTTGCATTCCCACCAGCAAGGAATAAGAATTGCCGTTGCCCCACACCCTTGAAAACATTTAGCGTTGTCTGTGTTTTGAATTTTAGCCATTCTCATAGGCGTGTAGTGGTATCTTGTTTTAATCTGCAATTCTCTAATGGCATATGATGATGAACATCTCTTCACATGCTTTTCTTGACATCTGGATACCTTTGGTGAAGCATCTGTTCAGATCTTTTGCCCGGCTTTTAATTTAGTTGTTTTCTTATTGTTGAATTTTAAGAGTTCTTTGTATCTTTTGGATACCAGTCCTTTATCAGATATGACTTTGCAAATATGTTCCCCCAGTCTTTGGCTTGTCTTCATTCTCTTAAAGTTTTTCTCTTTTGACGCGTTTCTCCTAATGTTCAACACTTTCATGAGTCAATTTAGAAATAAATTAAAATAGTTAAGAAGGAAAACTGTTCATATTGCTTGGGGAATTTACCATTCTTTAGATATTTGAAGTCTTTGACTCCTGGGGTGTAATATCCCCATTTACTTTATCAGAAACAGAAACCTCACTTTTTAGTGGTGAAAAGAGGACAGAAAGAAGGCAATCCACCATTGGTTTGTTACTCTAGGAGAGCAAAATCGACTTTTCTGGATGTTCAGGGGTTAATACTCAACGGTCTGAGCTATGAATGCCCTTGAGTCAGAGACATGACTTAACTCATAGGAAACAGCAAACAAGACTGAAAACTATTATCGTCTCTGGTTAGGTAAATTATCCATTAATTTAGAAAAACCCCTGTCAACATTTATTTAACCTACTCAATTCTGACTCATTATGGCTATATATAAACACACCTAATGACAGCAAAGTACCTAGATTAGATTTGATCACTTAATGAATATCATGTCTTCAGTAACTAAATATTTAATGTAAATTATTTAAAAGTTTCAGTCTGATTGTTGAGCTTTAGTTGTATTTTAGGTGTTATTACCTAAAGATAGACACAAGTATCGTTAAGTAGAAATAACTGCCTTGCAAAGTTGAACAGTGTACAAAAATAATAATAATCTGAATTAGAAGAGTCAAGAATTTGGGAGAGTTGGGCATAATCCTATCGAGGGCTGGAAAATAATCCAACTCCGTCCACTGGCAGTCTTTCTCCTCCCACATGCAGGAGGGTGCTGAAGTCACATCTGGGCTCCGTGGGAAAGAGCCTCGTACCCCTTAGTAATGTTTGCCACGACACAGGGGACCCAGTCATAGCCTCGAGCCCATGGCACCCTTGCTTCACAGACTCTTGTATCCTCACTCAGGGATGAGGAAATGAGGACCCAAGTAACTTAAAATGCTCTTCCAGCGTCATCTAGCTAGCTGGTGGGTTGTGGTGATATTGAGGAGGTAGGAATTTTAGGGTTTACGATAGCCATCTCCAGTAGACCCCAGACAACTGATCTTGCTTCTTAGGGGGGACAGACAAACAAACGCCAGCGTAAAGAATGGGCCACTATGTAATTGTCTTAAGAACTGTTTGTAATGTTCAAAATAGGCTCAAAATATTCGGTGAGAAAAAAATCCGGTCGATTCAAGAGAGAGCTATGAATCATTGATAGAAAGCAAATTGTGAGGAGCCAGAAAAGTAAGATCTAGTTAGTACAGTGGTCTGTCCTTCGGCTAATCCCTGCCACCTGCTAGACAAAAGGAAGACCACAGCAGGCAGAAGACCGCTAGCTAAGACAATGCCCAAGGCAGCCTGCGGCATATCCAGAAATGATTCCACCATTGAAGGGCTTCTGGGTCAGAGAATATAGGAGGCTCTGTAGAGAAGAGTTTCTTTATTTGTTTCTGCTTTGTTTTATTTCTACTTATTGAGAAAGTACTTGGGCCAGACTCTGGTGTATCGGGTGGTGGGGGGAGAGCGCGTGTGTGTAAATATTGTGGTCTGGGTAGTAAGCAGGCAGTTAACTATCGAAAGAAAGCGCAGGACACGTTAAGACTGCACTGCCTGTTGGCACCACAAGGAGTTGTCTATGTGCTCCGTCAGCAAAAATGCATACACAGTAAGTTCCACGTTATGTACCCTGCCCCGTGTCAGTCACTTGGGCTGGAAGAGCTAATGTTTATGGAATGCTTGATATGTGCCATCACTGGCCCAAGTTTGAATTCCTTGTGTTATTTGAATGTCAGCCATCCCAAAGAAGAGGGTGGTACCACACACATTTGACAGAGGGAAAAACAGAGAGGCTCACATAGCTGCAAAGGACCTGATGAGGAGTCAAACCCAGGTTGATCTGCTAAAGCCACCACTCGGCCATTACATAATGCTGCCTCTCTCATCTGCCTTTCCTGAACTTGGGTTCTTGTCTGTAAACTGAAGGTAATACCAGTAGAGGCATTGGAAGAAACAAATTTTTATGAAAACTTTATAATTTGTTCGACGTTCAGAGATGATATGCTGTTTATTAAATAAAAGATTCAAACCAGTGAACAGCATTTCATTGTCATACCATTTATTCATATCCATGCAACAATGTAGTTTTGCTATTTTCATGCATTATTAAACTTTTTTCAAATACATCATTGAGTATTTAGCGAGATACAATTTAGGCTTTACTTTTGTATCATAGATTTATCTTTTTTTTTCCTAAATAGTCCTGCTTCAGGGGGCTGAGCAATTTACTTCCAACATCATTATAGTTGCTTAGTAATAAACAGCACTTACAGGTTTCTGAATTTTTACTATTTTGGCATACACAGTGTTTATCAATTTTCCTATCTCTCATTGTTACTGTATTAAATCTTAGCGGTAAATGTGCTTAATGTATTGGGGTGAAATGCTGGCACTATCCAAATGAAACATAATTTAATTGTTGCCAGTTAATCCATCTCTGTCTCCAAGACCAGGTTGAGAGACCTTTGAAGGATCCCATGAAAATATGATACTGGGTATCACAGTAAATTAAGCTAATAGATAGTTGCTTTTTTTTTTTTCCCTCAGATGACTACCTTTTTCTCTTCTCCAAATGACTGTGTTATGGTTAAAATATATATGTATAAGTGTATAAATGATAACTAATATATATGTATAAATGATATACATTTATCATGTATATGATAATGTACATGATTATATGTATAAATGATATATATATGTATAAACGATAACTATATAGATGTATAACATATACACATGTATATATGTATAAATGATAACTAAAATGTTTAGTTATGTGTATGTATGTATAAATGATATGTATATGTACCTTATATGTATAATGATACCTTATATGTATAAATATATACATTTACATCTTATATGTATAAATGATCTGTGTCCATCATTTATACCTTATATGTATAAACGATAACTAAAATGTTTAAACTTCATGAACATTTAATGTTTTTTTTTTTAATTTTTTTTAACGTTTTTTTATTTATTTTTGAGACAGAGAGAAACAGAGCATGAACGGGGGGAGGGTCAGAGAGAGGGAGACACAGAATCTAAAACAGGCTCCAGGCTCTGAGCGGTCAGCACAGAGCCTGACGCGGGGCTCGAACTCACGGACCGCGAGATCATGACCTGAGCCGAAGTCAGACGCTTAACCGACCGAGCCACCCAGGCGCCCCATGAACATTTAATGTTTAATAGGAAGGATTTCTCAGAAAGAAATTCAGAGAAAATTGAACACTGTAATACAAAACTGAAATTTGTGGCCAAAAAAAAAAAAAAAACTGTAAAAATAAACCAGTGAAGTTAATGGGCTTTAGAAAGCAATCGGTAGCTAGAATTTCTAAGTAAGCATTGGAATAGGAAGTCTTAAGGGGAAGTCTGCCTAAGATAAGGGATGGGTTCGATTCTTCAAATCTGGTCGTGTGGGGACTGAGTTAGGGCATTCTGAAACACGGCTTTTGTTGGTCCTTTGTACTCTTTCACTCTCAAGATTTTTCTATTTCACAAGATAGTTGAGGCTTCTAAGCCCCACATCATTTCCCCAGCTACTTCCATTTCGAAATCATCAGCAGGTTGCCTGAACTCACTCAACGGTACCAGTGAGTTTTGGTTTCACTAGTTGGTTGTCAGGGCAGAGTTTTGTAGGCGTGGGCCCACGTTATTGAACCTTTTCACTAGTTAGGAGATGGTGAAGTGGTCAGACTAGAGTGTCACGTACTGAACAGTTACAGCAAGCAATATTTCAAATTTTATTGATTCTTATCCGTGGCAATTGAGAGAACTTTGTGTGTTGACTTGTTTTTGTTTTATTTTCCATAGAAACGCTCCAGAGGCCAAGTGCTCTTTGATAAAGTATGTGAACATCTGAACTTGCTAGAAAAGGACTATTTTGGGCTTACGTATCGAGATGCCGAAAACCAGAAGGTGAGTCATTAAAAGCAATACAAAACGTATGTCTTGAATATTGCTGCAAGAAAGGGAGTGAGAACTGAACTGGTAGATCATTTTCTCCATCTCCCTCATCCTCCCACATTTACACCTTTGAGTCCCAACATGCTGTTAATCACCTCATTTCTTTATTAAAGATATTATTGATAACTTCCTTTAATCTTGAATATTCCAGAAACAGTAAGTCGGTATTTCACACATGAGTTATTTATGGTTCCAGGAAAGCATCTTATATGGTTCTTTTCTTGGATGATGTTTTTCAGTGGATTTGAGCCCATGAAAATCAAATATATTGATACTAACTAACATAGAAAACATATTCCCTGACTGATGTCCCGTACTTAATTCATCTTTGTATGCTTTCATAGCCTTACAAAATCAAACTATGACACGGGTCGTTTGCTGACCAGACCCCTGTCTAATGTATTCAGCAGGTATTTAACGTAATACTTCTATAGACTCTTACACCTGAGTAATACAGTCTATTCAGGGCTTTGTCTCACTGATTCCCACAACTACCTGAAAAATAAAGAAGAAGAAATTGTTTCTGTTGTATTCGTGCTTGAAACCAAGTCACAGAAATTTTGCTCATAGATGTTACTTTGTTTTGACGTTGTGCATTGAATCATACTTAATACCTACCCAATTCACTGAACAATGTCTAACTTCGTTACTAAACATCTGAGTTTTCTGATGAGGAAAATAATAAATCTCAAGTGAGTGTTCATTTGTTAGAACACTGTGGCTAAGAATCTGTAACCACAGAAGTCACTCTGTGGGCAAAGGCATCAGTATGTCAACCTACATGTGTCTTTAATTTATTCTAGTAACTTCTTTGAACATAGAATCCACTATTGTATTTCTCCTCTGTTTCTGCACTGGCTCGAATCTTTGAAGGTAGTGTTGTAAAAGAAAATTATCTTGTCATGCATGAATTGTGCATACACACACATTGTCTCGTCACACTGGTGCCTGAGCCCTCGCAGGGCCTGGGGAAGGGGCACCAGAGGTGGGGGAAGGTCGTAAGTCCAAGGGCCTGCCAGCAACCGTTCCCTCTCAGATAGGCTTAGTGCATGTCTCTACCTGAGCATCGTGAAGTTATTTTTATTTTTCTCTGGTTCAAAATCAAACTGTCATTTTCTTTTCAGAATTGGCTGGACCCTGCTAAGGAAATAAAAAAACAGATTCGAAGTAAGTTCTTTTGGATTATTTTACATGGAGATGCGAAATGAGATGTTCAGAGAGCATGGTTGTCTGACTTGGTGGCCCATACCCACATAGCTAGTGAGAACACTGATTTTTTAAAAGATTAAGATCTCAAATTTTATCTTTGACAGGTTGGCCTGGCTTAAATACCCATTTTTAATCATCACAGCTCAGGAATAAAATGACTCTGACATTTGACCTATTTCCCTGCTTGTGCACAGAGTGTGACATGTGATTTAATCAGGTGATACTGCAGTTGACAATTAACCATTTAAAAGTTCCAAACTTAATGTTAATTAAGCCTAACTGCCACAAAAGTATAAAAGTCAAGTTAAAGGTAATAGTCACTGACTAGTTGAGAAATAGAGTAACAAGTCAGACTGAAGTTTACTATCTGGTAACAGCCTCTATTCTTCTTCTTTTTTCTTCTTTTTTTTTTTTTTTTTAATTATTTTTGAGAGAGAGAGAGAGAGAGAGAGTGTGTGTGTGTGTGTGTGTATGTGTATGCGGGGGCAGAGATTAAGGGAGGCACAGAATCCAAAACAGGCTCCAGGCTCTGAGCTGTCAGCACAGAGCCCGATGCGGGGCTCGAACCTACAGATTGAGATCGTGACCTGAGCCAAAGTCGAACGTTTAACCGACTGAGCCACCCAGGCGCCCCAACAACCTCTGTTCTTGGTCCCTAAAGGCAAGTTAAGAAATGCATATTTCCTAACAGACAAAACAATTGCAGGAACAGCCCATGAAACTGAAATACAGGTAGCTAGAAAGTGTGAGACAAGTTGCTACACATTACTAATAGTTAAATGCAAATTAGACATCCTTTTTCACTTATGCAGGTTAACAAAGATTGTACAAGTTTACTAACGCACTGCACTAGCAGCTACGTGCACAGCTAGTAGAGTGTGAATTGGTACAACCCTTTAAAGAGGGTACTGGGTCAGTATTTATTAAAATTTAAAACGCGCTTGTTCTTTGACCCCGAATTTTACTTGTAGAAATTTATCAAGGATTTCCGGTGCCTTTGAATGTGCTGAGATATCAGAACACACCATGTTCTAATAAAAAGTAATGAGTAGTGAAATGGCTTAATAGTAGATCTCTCAAAAAAAGTCACTGTAATGTAGATATTAGAGAGACTAATGATTATGTATACAGCTAAACATGTTTATCATATTTTCAGGAGAAATTTGATATATTTACTAATAAGAAACTTGGTAATCAAGTTTTTCATGGAGTTTTTTCATGGAGTTACTAAAAGCAGATGTGTTGAATATGTATCCTAATATGTTGCCCATAAAGTCTTCTATATTCATCTAATTAATGAAATGCTATTTCTTTCTTGGGTGATTTGCTGTCACAAAAAGCCCTTTGAAAATATATTAAATGTCAGGGATAAGTCACAATATTGGTAGAAGAAAAGCTGTATAAACATCTATTTTCTTCTCTCTTGCTAATGGAATTCTTTTCTTTTTCCTTAACGTCCCATTTATCCTGTCCTCTGAGAGAAGAAACAGGGCAATCAGAACTGAGATTTAAAGGATATTTTCATCATGCAGCTTAGGCGATACTTGTGACTGCAACATAAAGAAAACTAAGTGATAATCCTGCAGATAGGGGAGGAAACAAGGAATATTGGAATTTTTTTAAATTGAATCTGGTATTTTTATCTGTATTCCTTATTGTTTCCCATGCACCAACGTGCCCTCTTTCCACAAAATTTACATCCTATCAACGCAAAGAACTGTTAAATCAAATGGAATTATTGTACCATCATCTCCTTTTCATAAATATAAATGAAAGCCAGGAAATACAGATCAAAACCACAAGGAGATATGTATCACCTTACCCCGTCAGAAAGGCTAATACCGGGGCGCCTGGGTGGCTCAGTTGGTTGAGCATCTGACTGTTGATTTCGGCTCTGGTCATGATCTCATGGTTGTGAGATCGAGCCCTGTGTCGGGCTCTGTGCTGAGCACGGAGCCTGCTTAGGAGTCTCTCTCCTCCCCTGGTCCTCTCCCCTGCTCACGCCCTCATGCTTGCTTGCCAGCTCACTCGCTCTCGAAAATAAGAAAAAAACAACAATAAAATTTTAAAAAGGATAATGTCAGAAAGACAAACAACAAGTGTTGGCAAGGATGCAGAGAAAAGACACCTGTGTGCACTGTTGGTGGGAATATAAATCAGTGCCGCCGCTGTGGAAAACAGTACGGAGGTTCCTCAAAAAACTAAAAATAGGACTAACATATAATGCAGCAATTTTACTTCAGGGCATTTAGCCAAAGAAAACCAAAACACTAATTTAAAAAGATATACTCACCCCTACGTTTTATCGCAGCATTATTTATTTATTTATTTTTATTTATTTCTTTAAAATTTTTTTTAATGTTTATTATTTTTGAGAGAGAGACAGAGTGTGAGGGGGACAAGGGCAGAGGGAGAGGGAGACACAGAATCTGAAGCAGGCTTCAGGCTCTGAGCTATGATCACAGAGCCTGACGCAGGGCTTGAACTCATGAGCCACGAGGTCATGACCTAAACTGAAGTCGGACGCTCAACCAACTGAGCCACCCAGGTGCCCCTATTGCAGCATTATTTATAATAGCCAAGATATGAAAGCAGCCCAAGTGTCCATGGACTAATGAATGAATAAAGAAGAGGTGGGGTGTGTGTGTGTGTGTGTGTGTGTGTGTAAAATAAAAATATTCAGCCATAAAAAAGAATGAGATTTGCTATTTGCAACAGCATGGATGGACCTCGAGTATATTATGCTAAGTGAAATAAGTCAGAAAAAGACAAATATCGTATGGTTTCACTTCTGTGTGGAATCTGAAAAACAAAATAAACAAAGCAGAAACAGATCTACAAATACAGAGAACTGATGGTGGCCAGAGGGGAGGTGGGGGGGGGGTGGTCATGGGCAAAAATGGGTGAAGGGGAGTGGGAGATAGGGGCTTCCGGGTGTGGAATGAATAAGTCACAGGGATGAAAGATACTACGTAAGGAATATAGTCAGTGGATTGTAATAATGATGTGTGGTGATAGATGGTAGCTGCATTTGTGAGCAAGCGTAGCATAATGTCTAGAGTTGTCCAAGCACCATGTTATACATCTGAAACTAATGTAACATTGAGTGTCAAATATACTTCAGTTAAAACGCATATACGTGCATATTTTAGAACTAGGTCTTCTCAGAGAAGGGCAATCAACCTGATATGTTAAGTTACTTAAGAATTTAAGTTACAGGGGTGCCTGGGTGGCCCAGTTGGTTGGGGGACCAACTTCAGCTCAGGTCATGATCTCAAGGTCTGTGGGTTCAAGCCCCGCATCAGGCTCTGTGCTGACAGCTCAGAGCCCGGAGCCTCCTCCAGATTCTGGGTCTCCTCTCTGTCTTCTCTTCCCCCCTCCCTTGTGTTCTCTCTATGAAAAATAAACATTTAAACATTTTTTTAAAAAGACTTTAAGTTACTAATTGATGAGAAATAGAAAATTCTGAAACTGAAGAGTTTGTTCTTATCAAAAAATTATAATTCTAGTCATTTTAATGCAGACCAGATGTTAAAATTTCTAAAAATACTGTATTTTGTGATGTAAATATATTTATAATATAATCATTTCATGCTATAGAGTATATGATCTATATAGTGTATATAGTAATTTATAGTAATTTTATGCCATGAATGCAGCATACTTAAAAATTCAAGATTTGGTAGCCATACAATACTAAGTTAGAATTTTCTATAAGAATGAACTCTTCAGTTTCATAGTTTTCTATCATAAATTTGTGATGAAATCCTGTGTTAACATTTTAGGAATATCATTTTAACACGTTCAAGTGGTTTCTTGTTTCTAACCAGGGCCATCATCTGAGCAGATTCAGGCTTGTGAGCCCATCATTACATAATCATAGTTTCCCAGTTGATTGGTTTCTATAAGATTCTTTATGGGAATATATATTCGAGCCGTAATCTGCCTCTCTTGTTAATTTCAAATCTTATGCCTCATTTAACTAGATTTTTTTTTTCTTGATGGGGGATAGATTGTAGTTTCCTTAAACATCCCACTTCAAAGTATGGTCCCCAAGCCCACCTGTCTTGAAACCACAAGGGGGTTTATTAAAACCACAAGTTCCGGAACACCTGGGTGGCTCAGTTGGTTAAGCGTCCAACTCTTGATTTAGGTTCGGGTCATGATCTCACCGTTTCGTGAGTTTAAGCCCCATGTCGGGCTCTGCGCGCTGACAGTGTGGGGCCGGCTTGGGATTCTCTCTCCCCCTCTCCTCATGCTGTCTCTCACTCTCTCTCAAGATAACTAAACATTAAAAAAAGAAGAAGAAGAAGAAAAAAAAAACACCACACACACACAAGTTCCTGGGCCCGTACACCAAATCTCTTGAATAAAAATCTCTGGGTAGACAAGGGATACAGGAGTACTGATGCAGAGGGGCACTTGTACCCCAATGTTTATAGCAGCACTCTCAACAATAGCCAAATTATGGAAAGAGCCTAAATCTCCATCAACTGATGAATGGATAAAGAAATTGTGGTTTATATACACAATGGAGTACTATGTGGCAATGAGAAAAAATGAAATATGGCCCTTTGTAGCAACGTGGATGGAACTGGAGAGCGTGATGCTAAGTGAAATAAGCCATACAGAGAAAGACAGATACCATATGTTTTCACTCTTAGGTGGATCCTGAGAAACTTAACAGAAACCCACGGGGGAGGGGAAGGAAAAAAAAAAAAAAAGAGGTTAGAGCGGGAGAGAGCCAAAGCATAAGAGACTCTTAAAAACTGAGAACAAACTGAGGGTTGATGGGTGGGAGGGAGGGGAGGGTGGGTGATGGGTATTGAGGAGGGCACCTTTTGGGATGAGCACTGGGTGTTGTATGGAAACCAATTTGACAATAAACTTCATATATTGAAAAAGAAATAATAAAGGCACATTTTAAAAAAAATCTCTGGGTAGAGCCTAGGAATTGCCATTTTTAGCAAGCACCTCAGGCCAACTATAGTTTGAAATTTATTTTCCCGCCGTGAGGATTTTTGCATTGAAATACCTTTCTTCTACTTTTATTATGTCTTAGTTTCCAACCTAGAATGTTTATCTTAAATTTATCATGAGATTGTTTAATTACATTGCTAAACTATTCATTGGATTCGAGGCATACTTTGAAATGGATAAAAATTATAAAAGAGCAATAAATCCATTTCTCGTAACTAATCCGTTAACTTTCCTTCCAGTTGCTTGGGGGGAAGCCAGCTCTCATTTATGAACCTCACCATTGGCAAGCAGTGAGGAGATCCATCATAGCAGAAAATGAATAGGAATCAATAGGAAAGTAAAACCAGATCAGACCATTTTTCAAGTAACAAAAGGACTTGGAAGAATAATCACTAGAAATATATTGGATTGACCGATAGCTTATAATTCTTACTGCCCATGTTTCAGTAATATTTTCTGAGTGATTTAAAAATGATATTAAGCAGCCAGCGATACCTGGCCTTATGCCACTTCTTTAAAAGACAACTCAGGGAATTGTGGAATTTTAAGTATAATATGAATGGTAGCATCAAGAATATGCTAGAACTAATAAAAGTGTGGAATTTTAAGTATAATATGAATGGTAGCATCAAGAATATGCTAGAACTGGGGCGCCTGGGTGGCGCAGTCGGTTAAGCGTCTGACTTCAGCCAGGTCACGATCTCACGGTCTGTGAGTTCGAGCCCCGCGTCAGGCTCTGGGCTGATGGCTCAGAGCCTGGAGCCTGTTTCCGATTCTGTGTCTCCCTCTCTCTCTGCCCCTCCCCCGTTCATGCTCTGTCTCTGTCTGTCCCAAAAATAAATAAAAACGTTGAAAAAAAATTTTTTTAATAAAAAAAAATAAAAAAGAATATGCTAGAACTAATAAAAGTACCTGTGCCGTTAAGATAGAATATAGGTATCCTCTGCAGCTAAGAGTGTTTGCCTCCTTCACAAGAGAGTGACCCAAAGAAAGCAGCTAGCACTTAAAATGCTACCCCTTTCTTCTGAATGTTTGCAAAGGACTTGTGGAGAAAATGGAAGTTTCCAGAAGTCAATTAATGGGGAGAAGAGGGTGTTAGGGCATCTTTGGGGAATATCTGAAACATAAGGGCTGGACTGTGAGGTCACAGAATCCCAGAGTGAAAAGAGTGGCTACAGCTTGTGGTGTAGAGGAAAGGCTTCCAGCATGGAAGCCAGGGAGACTGGGAGGAATTTTTCAGGAGCACATTCAGAATATAAGCAAGGTCTACACTGTGGCACTTCTGTGGTTACTACACGGAGGGAGCAAATGTCTGGTGAAGGAACAGCCAGACTTTAATAAGGTCCTGCCTTAAAAGGCCAGAAGAGAAAAACGAAGTGAATGTGAATTAAAGGAGTGATCCGTTAGAAAGTACATGAAGAAAAGAAAAGGCTGTTTTTCCTTGTTTATAATGATAAACCACACACAATTAGAGACAGTATTAATAAAACGGAGAGTTGAGTAGAGCTTAATAACGTTTCAAGCAGAAGTGTGGACAGTACAGAGAGTACGTGACTGTAAGCTGACACCTGGTTGATTCTTTTCCTTGCTGGAGAGGCCGAAAGTTGATGCCATAGGATAAAGAAAGGCAAGACGTTAAGAGCATCAGCCCAAGTCGTGGCCTCATAAGGAGGTGTGGAACTTAGTAAAGTACAGTTAATACATTCAGGCCTCTCTTGAACCAGACATTTCCCCAAGTGAGAAAAGAATCTTCAGCAGCCTAGAGAGCAGCTCACATAAATATTGACTACAGTAAACCTTCCGTTAAAAAATATCTTGAACGGTTCCTTGCCGTGTATTGTAATGGGATTTGACCTGCAATGGCAAAGCAGGAAGGACAAAGGAAATGGGATTGTGCCTGTACTCTTGGTCTGTGAGCTATCCAGAATGTCATAGCAATAGAACCAGTCAATTCCGGACTTGTCTGATTGAGGATTATCCGTACCATTCCTGTTTTGTCCCTCTTCCAAAGGCTTACCCTTGTCCCTGAGAAAGGGAGGAAGCCTAGTCAATTTCCAAGCTAGTTAGAAACACCAGTACAGGATTTGGGCAAAAGACTAAAAACTAGATGAAGTTTCAGACCTATCTGGACCTCATTTGATGGAGACTTTCCGGTTTTCCACTTGGGAGCAAAGGTTGCCTGGGTGTTAGTACTTGGAGTTGAGGCAGTTCTAACTATCAGAATAAGAAATACAAAGGGCTTTTCTAAGGTTCCATTCTAATGTCTCCTCTCTGCAGGTGGTGCTTGGCACTTTTCATTTAATGTGAAATTTTACCCACCAGACCCCGCCCAGCTCTCTGAAGACATCACCAGGTATTTGAAAGTTGGCTCTGAAAAAAGGCAGGCATGTCGGGAAAGCTGCTTCTCTTTATTCTCCGGAGAAAAGCATGCTTACGTCTCGTAACCTCACAGTCATCCCCACAGAAATGGCAAACCAAAGGCAACAGAGTGAGAACAAACATCTGATGAGAAGATTTGCCAAATCCTGTCTGTTCACAGTGAATCTTTGGTGCTAAGCTGATAGTTCCCGCTGCCTGACCGTGGCGGGAAAACACACAGCCCTGAGAAACTGTCATCCACCTGCCACGATCACAGTGGATGGGATTCAGCATTAAATGATACAGCAATTTCTAGCAGTCCTGCTCTCAAACTCCAAGTCAAAAAAGTGTTCACGTCTGTATCATTTTTTAAATAGCTGCCGTGTATCAGATTGGTTATATAAAAGGCATAAGCATCTAAGCAGCGATTTAAAAAATGATACATACATGCACACGTATGATACACATAAACGTGTACGTTTAAGAGTTTATTTTCCATGACCTGTCTAGACAAAATGATTAATTCATTTTGGGGAAAGAAGACCCAGAGAAAGGAATCGAATGTAAAGCTATTCTTGTGCGATGACTGAGCTCTGGGTGTGAGAGGAGTTTCCTTTATGAGGCTGGCCTGGGTTTGCTGTGTGTTCTGGGCTTTTCCGCATCCTGCCTTGGAACCCCTGGCTCTCGCACCCTGGTTGGCAGTCAGTTTGCAGCCAGCCAGGGTGACGTTGTGCCATGTGTGCTGGGTTTTCTGTGTAAGCCTCACATCCTCCTTGGAGGGCTTTTCAGAAAAGGGAAAGGACTCAAAAAAGCTCTGGTGCCTTGCTATGAGTAAAAATAATTCCAGCAGGCATGTTAGGAGAAGGGCAAAAAATAGTTACAGAGGATTTCTTTTACATGTGCATGAAATCGAAGAAAATGTAGGATTTTTTTATTTAAAGATAACTTTTTAATAATATTGAGGAACCACTTAATTGTGGCTAATTGATTGGTTATAGAGCCAAATACACCTGGATTTGAAATGCAGTGCATGCACAGTTCCCATCTATTTGTGCAATGTTTACAGAGTGAGTCTGTATGACGTGGAGTTTCCTTCACATTTAAAGGGGACCTTAAGACTTTAATCATAGTCTTCAGCGTCAGCCGATTAACAGTTTATCTATTATATGAAAGGTATATGTATATTTTATTATACCTCTATGCTGGGCCTTGAAGAGTATTTTTAAACGTCATCAATGTTAACACTTACCTTGGGGTCTTCTGCAGTTAGTATTAGATCTATAGATCTTGAAAAGCAGAGTAACGGGGGAGATAAGTCTGCTATTAATGGAGATACTTGCATGATTTCTCGGCCAAATTAAGTGGAACATGTTTTGTATTCCTTGAATAGAAAGCTGTTTGCTTTTAATGAGGAGGTTCTCAGATTTTAAAGTAGTAAGTCTTCAGAGTTAATCTTCCTATCAATTGGATTCTAGAAAGTCCGCTAAATAAAAAAAAAAAAAAAAAGAGAGAGAGAGAGAGAACTTGAAACAGGAGAAATTGTTCTCATAAAGAGACCACTGCATGAGGAATGCAGGAGGTCGAGAGCAGAGTTTATGATGGTGTAGCTGTTGAGTTAGCTGAAATCTGTCTCGGTTGTAGGGCAGGACCTTTAACCGAGACTTTAAAATGAAACTTCCTTAAGGCTAGTAGAGACCTAATAACTGCATTTAACAGCACCATTTTTGTATGATAATTCCCCCAACCAGAGATTTCAGTGAGTGTGTTGAGGGCTCATTTATTTGATTTTAAATGTTAGTTCTTGTAAAAGATGTTAAAGAAACAGGTCTTGAGGTTTCTTTTACTCTGTGTGTTATAAAAGCTTGTTTTATTATGAACATTGGCTTGCCTCTAGATGCCCTTAAATATTGTATTTTGTAGCCAAGCATTTTCCCCTGACATCCCAATCAAAATACAGATGAAGGAAAATTCTAGTGAGATTTTTCAACAGGAAGAAATCGCTTACAGTACAGTATGTATCAAGTGGCCTGCTTTTCACATGCCCTAACGCTGGCTTTTTGCCTTGTCTTTTGGTTCCTGGAAGGTACTACCTCTGCCTACAGTTGCGAGATGACATCGTGTCCGGAAGGCTGCCCTGCTCCTTTGTCACCCTGGCCCTGTTGGGCTCCTACACTGTCCAGTCAGAACTTGGAGACTATGACCCAGATGAATGCGGGAATGATTACATTAGTGAGTTCCGCTTCGCCCCAAACCACACGAAAGAACTGGAAGACAAAGTGATAGAGCTGCACAAGAGCCACAGGTCAGTGCAGAAACCCTGAAGACATTCGACGTAGCTTGTGCCTGGGTGGGTGAGCCTCACTGGTACCACCTGCTTTTCCCAGGACTGATTTCAGTGGCATGCAGGTTGGGACTGCAGCAGAGTGAGGTTCTGTACTTGGTACAATTCTGGGTAGTTACATTGTGGCTCCGATGCTCTTTGAGAGCCTTTTGTCTTGTTATTCTCCCCCACCCCCTGCCGACCACAAACCTGCTAGTGCCTCTTCGGGGACTTGCTTAGTATATAGCCAGGGGCTAAGTGGGAAGTATTACAGAGAGCAAAGCAGCATCGTAACACATTTTTTTTTTCTTATCAGAGGAATGACGCCAGCAGAAGCAGAGATGCATTTCTTGGAAAATGCCAAAAAGCTGTCCATGTATGGGGTCGATTTACATCATGCCAAGGTACACATTTTTCAAACCCCAACCTTCCTATTCAGTTGTATTAAATTCAAGGTTATTATTAATACAGGCCGGTGATTTTTACTACAGGCATTATAAACAAAAACTGGGGGATTCCAATCCGTGCTTGCTTTTAAGGCCTACTCAATGATAAAGCACATTCAGCTCTCTGATACTTGGACTGAAGGGTTTGCGCTGCATGGCTCAAACTCCCATTGCTCCTGGCCTCGGCTCCTGAAAGGTCACAGTAGGCAAAGCCTCCGATTGCCTGTTGGTTCAGTTATAAATGTATCTTCACATCGCAAGCTCCTAACTCAGCCCCCTTCCCTGTCACAGTTTTATCTCCCACTTTGTGCCAACACGTGCCCTTTGCTTCTGCCAGATCCTGTCTCTGCCTTTTCCCTGAATATGCCTATCTTTCTCTGGGCTGTCCTCCTTCCTGTCTACCTGTCCAACCTTGGCCAACTGTCCAAGACCCAATCGTCACATCTCTTATGTGCCAAGTGCTCTTTATGCCTCTGTCCTGGGTGATCACCCGGCACATAGCAAATACCTGTTAAATTGAAATAACTCTCTAGAACTTGGGTTCTCTGACAGGCAATCAGTGCTTTGAAATAAGGTTATAATTTTGAAGTTCAACTAAAATTAACCCCCCAAGCTAAGGCTTGCCTAGTTGATTGGTGGTCGGCGAAATGTTAAAATTCTATCTTGGCTACGGAGTCTTTTGAAGAAGTTGGGACCAGGCTGTAGGAGGGTTGAGGTGGCGAAGATGCGTAAAGCTGTTTACTTTGGTTCACACTTTTCCCAGAATCTCTGTATTTTTCAGCAGTGAGAGAATGACTGTAGGGGCTATCAGTCTATTACTTGAGCAGCTACGAACAAAAGTACTGGAGAAGCACAGGAAGCCTTACGGAAACTTTCATCCAAAACATAGGAAGTTTGTTAGGATCGTGGGGATAGATTCTGGAACTTTTAGTAGCCTTAAAAAGATGAGTGTTTGAAGTTCAGAGGCAGTTTCTTCTGACTTGGGCTGTCAGGAGACTATCACTCCCGTATGGGAACGTGCCTTTAGTACTAACAGACTGCATAGTCACCAGTTTTGGGACCCAAGGAACACACAGTTAACGGGCTTCCAGGCATCCAAGTATCTTACACCGTCAAGGTTGGGGCCAAGAAATGAAGAAAGTTTCAGCTGGCTCGCGACAACCCAGGGGACCCGTCAATGATCTGCAGGCTCTGTTGATGCTGGAAGTAGGGCCCCTCCCTGGTTGGCTCTCAGTGAGCAGACTGATCCCCACTGAGTTTGGACAAGGAAATGGTGGCCATCCTATAAACACAGGTTTGATTGCTTCTGTCTGCAGACCATGCTGTAGATCATACAGGACAGGCACTTCCAAGGCCTGAAGGCCTGAACACTAGCAAAATCTCATAGACTCGGCTGGGGCATACCTATCTGAGGGATGTGTCGGTACATGGAATGCCGAGCTCTTTGACACTGGTGTGTAATTACAACAGCAGCTATAGCTCTATTTACTTGCCAGTTTGTTATTCTGTTTTTTCACTTCTTTCTCACTCAGATAAGAAAATGCCGTGTATTTTATGCTATTGAAGGCAGGATGAGGATTTAAAAAAAGATAGGGACATACGCTAAGATTGCTTTTCTCTTCGAGCTTTTCCCTAGGTGGCTAACAGATAAGGAAACAAGAAGGAAATGAAGGTAGCCTGAAAATTCGAGCAAATTGAAAGCTTGTTTTTTGAGTTACATTACTCAGATGATTCACTTACTGCCCAGGAAAAATAAATAAGTAAAAGATTAGGGCATACATTTGGGGCAGTACAGCTCTAGATTTATCAGTGTTCCTATCAGTACAAATAAAAATCACTTAACATTGCTATAGCTACTAAATTAAAATAGATCACTGCTTTTTCATTCACTAATATGATTTGAAATCACGCCAATTAAAAAGAAAGAGTTAAGGAAGCACCAGTGCAGCCTATGACAGGATTTCATCTGAATATTAAGTATAACGAATGTTCAGCTGCGGACTCCCATTTTCTGGCACAGCCACACTCCATCATTTCAAGGAGGAAATTTACTGAATTAAATTAGAACTGATTTCCGGTTATAAGTGAGATGCTTCTCTTCTGTGGATGGTATAAAGCCCTGGGCTTTAGGGCCTATTTAGAATTTCTGAATTGTGATTTTGGACTCCATGGCTCTGTATAAAGAATACATAACATATTATTAGATGCGGGTCCCTTGTTTTGGAAAACCTATTCTAAATGCTTTGTCTTTTTTTCTTAGGAAGACTGCCTCTGCTTGTTTGTCATTTAATGTCAGTCTGAGTAGGTGCTGTCAGAGTCATTTATTCCATATAAGATTCTGAAATACAGATAAAACTCCTTATTGGGTATCCCATGGACCGAGTGATAAGTGAAGGATGCAGAGTTTGAGCAGTGATTTTAAATTAAGGGAATGGTACACTCATTTATTTTAATTATGATAGACTGAGACCATCCAGATCTCCCTTCAGTGCTCCCTGCTAAAGGGAGCATCTAATGTGTTTATTGGTAGGGAAACACCCACGTCCCCAGTAAAGACCGCTGTGACAGCTTTCAGTACAAAAAAATTACCAAGCTGACGTCAGGACTACGGGCTGTGGCAGAACACTTTGATAATCAAACATGTTACTCTGTTGTTACTTCGGAGTAGCGACATGGAAACGTCGGTTCAGTTTAAAACCCCACCTATTCCTGACGTTTTCTTTCTTCCCTTGCCCTCTCTTTCAACAAACGTGTGATGGCTTAATGCCTGCTAGGGAGGTGCTGTATGACCGCTGATTGGGCAAAGGTAAAACAGAGCTCCTGCCCTCAAGCAGCTTCCAGTCTTGAGGAGAGCAAGGTGTGGGAGGGAGCTGATTGGAGCGCCACTTGCTTGGGGTGTGCTGGCGAGGACAGAATGATACAGGGACGCGGGAGGCCTGTGTGGTGGAGAGGAGGGGTCAGAGGAGGCTTCCTCATCTTCCCCAGGAAGGATTCTGGCTTCTCGTTACTCAAAGACACTAATGGGTGATTTAAAAATAATAATAACAACGAAAGAGCTTTTAAGTGTCCTTTCTTCCGTAGGTCAAAGGCCTAGTTCCCCAACTAAGCTCTGTATTTATCACCCAGAAAGCGAATCAAGGACCTTTAATCAAACAGTCCTCCCGTGCCTGCATTTCTGCTCCGGGCGCGAGGAGTCACCTCTGAGCGGCCCTGTGAGCACATTGGCTGGTTCTGAAGGATCAATAGTGCCAGCTATTTGTCAGTATCAGGCTCTAGCTCTTCCAATTGCTCGTTCAGATGAAAGCCCCTGATAAATGGTGGACAGTTTCTGGTCTTTGAGCTCTCCTCAGAATTTAATTATGTTGTAATATCCTGCCATCAAGTATTTCCACTTGTGTAGAGTAATTTTGTACCTTAATGGAGCGATCTGTTTCCAGGGTAAAATATTTCATTTTAATCCAGTTAGATGGTATTTGTAGACTTAAATTTCCTAGAGATGGACCGAAATATTTATTTTTGATTCTGGAAATGTTCATTTTCTGCCTTGCACTGGCAAGATTGAGGAAGTAAATGCCCACAGTGGGGATGAGTCAGACTCTCCTGTTTGGATTCTTCCATATCCCCCTCCCCTCTTCACCGCTGCAGAGTGACTCGGTACCAGGGACACTCCTGCTGATTAATATGTGGCAGAAGACCTCAGCTTCACCTCCTATGTGCCCCCTGCTTCCAACATCCAGTGTGACAAGGAGATGGGGACGGAGCCTCACACACAGTCCTGCCTTCTGTCCTTTGTGTCTCCCCCACTCAGGGCCACCACATGTGTTGATTTTACCCCGTTTCACCCAAATACAACATGTGGGGGGCATAGGCTGGACACACTCGGTCTCCTGAGATTTATATGACCTCCCTGATGACCTCTGATCTCTGAGACTTCTCATCCCACATCCCTAGGAAGTGACCTAAAGGTGAAGTAAATGTGCCAAGTAGCAGAACAACAAGCTATAACTGTAGCATGCTCCCACTTAAAAAAAGAAAACTATATACCTATAGAAAATGTGCTGATATTCATGTATGTGAACCGGTTTTCAAATGTGACTGCAACTGGGCAGTGTGTGTGTTCCAGGCACGTTGGGGAAGTACGCTCATAATTTAAAAAATGATTTTATATTTAAATTTCACTCTGACACTAATGGTATGTAAAAAAGATTTTTTTCTAAGGCTCTCTTTTAACAGAACAAACTCCAAAACACTCTTGAGAAGGGGCAGAGCCCCTCTGTTAGTATACATATCAGCTGAACGTTCTATCTCTGCAGCCAGGCTGCTCATATTCAACTGGGAAGGACCCTTCACCTCTCCATGCCTGAAAAGTGTCCTCCTCTGTAAACTAGGAACAGTCATAGCAACTCTCTCCAAATATCACCGTGAAAATGGAAGGAGTTAATACACATTAAACGGCTGTAACCATTTTAGAAGGGCAGTGATGATTTCTTCCTGCTATTAACACATCATCTGGTCGACCTTCTCTGTGTGCGGTATTTACGTTGTAAGATACCTGAGCGTGAGCCAGTTTTACTCTGACATATCTGCATAATGATTAATATCTTCATTAGGAGACTATTACTTAGTGGCAGTGTTTAAAAAAAAATGGCTGCAGTGTTCTTCGTATTTAAATTAGAGCTATAGGTAGTCAATTATAGGTTCTTTCATGGAAGCTTAAATCCCCTACTCAGCTGTCAGTGGAAAAAAGTGAAATACTGATCCATTGTTTCTTGGTGCTCTTTTCCAGGATTCTGAAGGAGTAGAAATTATGCTAGGAGTTTGTGCTAGTGGTCTGTTGATATATCGTGACCGACTGAGAATAAACAGATTTGCCTGGCCTAAGGTTCTAAAAATTTCATACAAACGGAACAACTTTTACATTAAGATCCGGCCAGGAGAGGTAAGTAGCCCCGCATTTGCATGTACCTTGAACAAAAAGGCACCTGATGGCAAACAAAAATTTAAATTGCCTGCGCCCAAGTTCTGAACATCATAGGACATGGTGATTTCTGTCTCAGTGCCGAGGAGAATTTATCGTAGACTTGTCCGATAAACAGCAATAAATAAAACATTTTCTTCTTTTCGGTGGTTTGATTCTAATTTTGTCCCAGTGCATAGATTGAAAAAGTTTTATTTTTGAAGCTTTTAATGTAAAATCGGGATTTGTGAACAATGTTTTGTACATTTCCAACTGCGGTATAAAAGAAACTCTTAGGTGCTAAACCTTTTGTGAATAAAAAAATAGATTTCTTCCTGTTTGTCTCTGTTTTACATGTCCATGACCTGTCTTTGTACTCCAAATCTGTTGGCACCCTAACATGTATAGCTTAGCGATAATGTGATCAAAGCACAAGAAAGATTATAGCAAGAGACACCAAGGGTAAATTACGTAAGCGTCTCATAGCCTCGTACATTTCTGCCTTTTTCTTTCAATCAGGTAGACTGATGAAAAAATTAAAATCGTTAACTTATCGTTGCTCCTCGGGTACAACCATCCTGAACTACTTATATCCTCCAAAGTGGTTTACACATAACGGGAGATATTTACCACCTATGATCTGTTTAATAGATGATGAATAAACATCCAGTTTCTAACGAGCATGCATAATCTAATGGAGGCAGGCAGAGTTCTAAGTTGGCAGCTCATCCGTGTCTCTGAACTTTTTCTGGTACAATACAGAATGATCTCCTGTCTTCCAAGTCAGCCTCTCCATTGGTGGAAAATGTAATTTAAAAATCAGGTTATATGTGATGTAATGTGATACATGGTGACTACAGTTATAATGCTGTACAGTATATGTGAAAGTTGCTAAGAAAACAGATTTTAAAAGTTCTCATCACAAGAAAAAAGATCTGTAACTATGTGTGGTGATAATACACATAAACATTGAATCATGTTATACACCCAAAACTAATAAAATGTTATATGTCCGTTGTACCTCACTTTAAACATTTTTTTAAATCATACTATAAAGCAAGGAATCCTGTTTAAATATAAAGTCAACCTTGTCTGTGAAGACTGAAATAATCTGGAAGCTTTTCATGTAAATACCTGAAATTAGTTTTTTATAATTCCCTAAAATTGCATATTAAACTTATGACCAATAATATATTTGGTTCATCCAACATTTACTAAGCGAGCACCTGTTTATCGTCGAGCACAATGTGGGTCCCTATCCTTAAGGGACTTTCTGTTTGGCAAGGAATCAGTCTCGTGCACTTAGAATTCTGTCGTCATGATACGAATCGCACATAGGAGAAAATTCTACATACGTGGAACAAACAGGCTGGGGTGAGGGCCCAGATGGGAACGCTGGAGAAATGCATCAGGAGACAGTAGTGAGCCATGGGAGGTTTTCAAGAGGACGTGATACGCTAGACGAATAATTTGGAATGAAACTCTGCAGGTTAGCAATGAGATGTGGTAAGACCTAAACTAGGGCAGAGGCTGTGGGAATAGAACAGAAGGAGCAACTGTGAGGGAGGTTTCAGAAACAGAACCAGTAGGTCTTGGACACAGGGTGGAGGAGGGTGCTAAAGAGGGGAAGGAGTCCATGATGATCAGAGGCCTTCCCTTGGCATGCGTGAAGTTGATGGACGTGATATTATTAGACAAGAGGGGAAAACAGAGAATTTCAGAAAAAAAAATTAAATTACTGTGAGACATTTTCAGGGGGTGATTCTTGCATAGTAAGAAATACAGGTTTGAAGGAGTCGTCCACTGCATCCATTCTATTCGAGGCCTCAGGCAGGAAATAAGTTGCCCAGAAAACAAGGGAAGTTAGAGAAGAAGAGACCCTCAAACAGAAACCCTGGGTGACATCACTTTTTGAAAGGGAAGAGTAGGCAGAAGAGGACTGTAGGGGGATGAAGAAAAGCAACCAGAGAAAGAAAAGGGGCAGGAAACAATCCCAAGTGACAAGGAGACGAGATTCTGGGCACATGATGAACCAGCGGGGCCAGATGCTATTGACAAGACGTGTGGGCTAAGAACTAAGAAAAGTGCGTCGACTTGACAAAGCCCGGTGTGACACCGAAGAGTTAGAGAAGATGGTGGGAGGACCCTGCAGGTGGCAGTGGGGTAAGGGGTGCAGTAGCCAAGGCTTCTTTGTCAAGGAGCGAGATGGGGTTGTGTTTCAGGCAGAAGCAGGCTCCAAGAAAGTTGCCCCCCCCCGCCCCCGCCACTTTTTTTACAATCATGTAAATAGGCTGAGAAGAATGAGTGAGGGAGAAAATGAGTGGTGGCACAAAGGTTCTGAAGAGGTTGAGAAATTGGTACAAAGCACAGAGAGAGAGAGAAGCATTCAAACAGCGTGAGGATAGCAGGAAAGAAAACCTTCCCGGCTTCTTGGCAGCCGCGAGCACGAGTATGGTGCATATTAGATGCGGGATGAATAACTGAAGGATGGTTTAGTCACGATCCAGAATACTCTGGTTTGCTGATTGGCTGCAGCTGTTGGCCAATAGCGGTTTTTACAACTTACCCCTCCGTGTGCACGTCCAGACTGAGTGAAAAATTGGGAAAGTCAGTTGTAGTTGGAATAGCTTGTGATGTATTTCCCAGCCTCCCCACCCCCAACCCCAGCTCATCCCTCTCAAATAAGAAATCGAAGTCAAGCATAGTTATATCTCCTATGCCACACATAAGGCCCCTCTTCTTGGTTCTTTGCTATATAAATTACTTTTTTTCTGTTGACTGTGTCAACAGTCCAGTTGTTTAATGCTCTTTTGGAAAGCTTTTACTGTTTAAAATGATTGCCCTCTGGTGGCCTGATGCATACTGTCGGCAGAAAATAAAAAAAATATTGAACATCTGCAATAATAATATTAAAATACATTAGGAAGTCGGATATTTTGCCTTGAGAAATCAAGTGGCTGATAGATTATCATCTGAACTATACATGCTGAAAGATAGGAAATCGTGTTCTCCCGATCTATGTTCGTATATATAATATCAAATAATCCATAGATTAGAATGCATAAACAAAATCAGCAATATCTGATACCAAGTCATCAAATACCTAGGACATATGCATATATTCCGACCAGATCCTGGGAGAAAATGTCTTCCTGAAAATGCTGTAGACTCTAAACATTGTGTTTATTCCTGTATGTATATTCCAGTTGAAGTCATGGTGTCATAGAGACACCATGAAAATAAGGCTTAAAAATGAGATCAGGACAAATTGGCCTCTGGAAGAAACCTAGATGCTGTCTTTTTTTGCATTCCGTTTTCATAAAATCCATCCTTGGACGTAAAACACGCGCATAATGCGGTTATCTATGTCTGCAGCATTTTAAGGAGAATAAATACAAGATTGTTTTTTTAATGAATAATATGTATAGCATGAATTCTGCAAATAGCGCTTGATTTTGTGAGTAAAGGAAAAAACTTGTGGGGGGCATGATTTGTAAATGATTTTCTTTTATTTGTAATTGCAAACCTGACTTTACTCCTCAATATGTGTTTGTTTGTTTTTTTTTTTTACTTTAGTTTGAACAATTTGAAAGCACCATCGGGTTCAAGCTGCCAAACCATCGAGCTGCCAAACGTTTATGGAAAGTATGTGTTGAACATCACACATTTTTCAGGTAGGTCAAGATGATTTCATTTCTTCCTCAGGAAGAATTAGAACAATTAATTGGAATCACTTCTACTGAAAAAGTTGGCGGGGAAGAATGTGGAAGAATATCCTTTCTATTCCTTCAAGTTCACTGTCACCAGGTTTCTTGACAAGAAATCTTTATCTGCCCTGCTTCCCCTTTCTTTATTACCTTTAGTGTCCTTTCATTATTTTTATAAGATGCCCACTTCAAGGATTCAATCCCTTCCTTAACATTTCAGTCATTTCTTAATACGCTGGGCTCCTTTGTTTACTCAGACTATCAGATTTGTTTCTACAAAATAGCAAATTTTATCACCGTCTTCTTCACCAAGATCACCTATTTAATTGTTCTTTGGGTTTATAGAACCATAAACTCTTCAGTTGCATGAGATGTTAAAGTTCATGGAGTCCAGGCCAACTCCCATTGTATTTATAGCCTCTCTACAACTCCCTGGTTGACATGTACTGTGGGAATTGATTTTTTTTCCTATAAAATCACATTTGGGACGCCTGGGTGGCTCCGTCAGTTAAGCACACGACTCCGGCTCAGGTCATGATCTCACGGCTAGTGGGTTCGAGCCCCACATTGGGCTCTGTGCTGACAGCTCAGAGCCTGGAGCCTGCTTCGGATTCTGTGTCTCCCTCTCTGTCTGCCCCTCCCCGTTTGTGCTTTGCCTGTCCGTCTGTCTGTCTGTCTCTCCCTGTCTCTCAAAAATAAATACTTAAAAAAATTTTAAACCACATTCATTTAACATGTTATATGTTAAACGCACAAAGCACTTTACCTTTGACTGAAAAAGTTGAGATAGCATTCTTAATGTTTGACCCAACAGTCTCTCTGGCATTTTTTCTTTAATATCTTTAGACTGTTGTTACCAGAAGCACCTCCAAAGAAATTCCTTACCTTGGGCTCCAAGTTTCGTTACAGTGGCAGGACGCAAGCCCAAACGAGAAGAGCCAGCGCGTTGATAGATCGTCCTGCCCCTTACTTCGAACGCTCATCCAGCAAACGCTACACCATGTCTCGCAGCTTGGATGGAGGTAGGCATCACTTCCTAACCTTTAGTAATAATAATCACGAATGGCCACCCAGAAATAGTATGAAACCATCCCAAGCTTTCAGTGAACGTAGGTCCTCTTGAGAAGAGAGTGAAATAAAAAGCACTCGGTCCGTGGCCCAGTGACAAGTTGTAACCCCCACCCTCGGGGACAAAAAAAAAAAAGGTGCCTCGGTGAGTGTAAGGTCTGTTATTGGTAGATGTATATAAAATTACTCCATAAAAGAATGGTGCTTAGGGAATGAAGAGCGTAGCTTTCATCAGCCAGCACCCCAAATTTGGAGAAAGATTATCTCATTCTAAATACAGTTGTCACGTACTCTGTAAGTAACTTGGTTCTCTTATTGGCAGATCTTAAATGATTACCGGGTTTGTTTCAGTCAGTTTGTTTCAGAAGGAAGACCATAAGTTAAATTTATCTCTGTTTCTGCAAAATTTTCAGGGATAAATTGTGACTGTTTCCAGTCAGTGCATGATAGCTGATAGAAAGGATGACATTTAAATGGTAGAGCCAGAGGCTGCAAGTTAAATCCTCCTGTTAATATTAATTACTGCACCAGATGGACTGGGGGAGCATTGCCGTGTAAATGTTCTCCACCGTCAAGTCAAATGCGGAAGTTAAACAGGGAGAGGATCACGTAAATAACATTTCTAAGGAATGACATAGTAGTGAGTTTTTAGCAGGTTTTTGTCTTGTGTGACAGTTTTGTGTTGCCGTCCATAGTTTCGCACAAATGTGCTTCCTTCAACAACACACGGCAGCTGGAATAATACTTAGAAAGTGATTCATGGCTGGGGTGCCTGGGTGGCTCTGTTGGGTAAGCCTCTGACTTCGACTCAGGTCATGATCTCGTGGTTCACGAGTTTAAGCCCCGCATGGGGCTCTGTGCTGACAGCTCAGAGCCTGGAGCCTGCTTCCGATTCTGTCTCCCTCTCTCTTTGCTCCTCCCCCACTTACTCTCTCTCTCTCTGTCTCTCTCAAAAATAAGTAAACATTAAAAAAAATTAAAAAAAGAAAGTGACGCATGGCCAAGTCTCTGCTTCTAATTCCACCTGGAGATTGTGGTTTTATAGAAAACGTATCTGTGTATATAAAAAGAGTAAGTTTCTAGCATGTGTGTACAACTTTAATAATAAGCAAAAAACATAAAATTAAAATAGTAAAAATAGAGTAAAAACAAGTAAAAATAACGAAGTTACAAGTGCCTGGGCTCCCCTTCCTCCTTATATTTTTGCCACCGCTCACCACAGTCCCGGCTCTCTCTTCCCTTTCCCTGTAGCCCAGTGTGGCTGGTTGGGTGGCCACCTGAATCCTCCGATTTAGAGGATTGTATTTTGCTAATGGAATACTTTATAAACAGTTGGTAGAGGAAGTCAAAATTGTGTCAGTTGTGCTATATCATGTATGTTACTGGTGAAGAAGAAAAGCACTCCCCTGGTAGGTAAACCCAGACTGAAGTCCATCCGAGTAGCACCTGGCAAGTGACTTAAACTTGCCAGGTCTCAGTTTTTGTCACCATCTCTAAAATGGGGGTAAGGCTGTTTGCAAAGAAAGAGTGAATGAGACGTGCGAAAGCGTTCTTCTTTCAGGTGTGATAATAATTACATTCATGATTATTCTTAAAGGCTTTTGTGAGCTGGCCTATGACGTTAATTAACCATTCTGTATTTTCTAATAGTTGCCTGTTTTTCAAATCTCTAACGTGGAGCTAAACCTTGGGAATAAAGCGTTTATTGGGGCCATTTCGGGTTGAACTCAGATACTGAAAAATTCACGTTAACACTGAAGCTTTTCTTACTGCTTTGTTCCATTTATCCTTTCTCCTTTAGAGAATCTCTGTAAACTCTTTGTGTATTCCATAAGTCAGTGTCGAAGGAACTTTCGTAGAATCACACCTTTTTTCCCAGGCTCTCATCCACTTTGTTCAGTGATGTGTACCCAAGGGAACACATTTGTTGTGTACGTGGTTTTCCTCATGGCCTTTCGTGTGATAATGATTGTTGACAAGCAAAAGACAATTGTGAAACAAATGTACTAATAGCATACTGTCTCTTCCTCCCTGCCCGAAAGTGATGTTAGTATGTGTTGTCTCTCACTTTTTGGGGTCCTGCCAATTCCCGTATGTTTCCTGTGCTGTTGAGCGGGGTGCCGTGGCTGCATGTTAGAACACAAGTGGCTTTTTGCAAGTTTGCATCCTATGTACAACAGCCTAACTGACCCATTGGGAAATTGCGTCTCATATGAGCTTTCTCTCATCAGTATGAGGAAATATAAAATATCTTAGTGAAGATACCTTAACGAAATGGTTTAGCTTTTATGAAAGGATTTCAGAATATTTTCTTACGTTTACATTTTAAACTTCCTAAACTATGAAGCTGGTTACATTTTTCCCACGATCAGCTACTGTGTATTGAAAAGCATCATTTGTAAGTTTAAATAAGTTATATACACCTACAACCTAAACTAATGAGTACCAGACTTTAAAAATGTCACTGAATTAAGCATCTTTCACTAAGACATTTCAGCAGGGCTGAAAGGCTGTGTCTTCTACCTTTTATGTTTGCATGTCTTACATCTGCATGGATTTCATTAGCAACATTTGTCTTGTCTTCCCAAAATATCCGAGATGAAGGAGTGTATGCATATCACGGTAATCTTTTTAACGTGCGGTAGAAATTAAATCGTTTCTGCACTCCAGCTGAACAGAGTTGCCGTCCAGATTCTATAATCTCTCCAAATTTTATAATCCCTCGAAGATAGTTAATTTTCATTATCAGCCATGGGACTTTTGATACAGTAGGAGTGATGGACTCTTATAACCATTGCTAACGACTAATTAAAGAACCCAATTCGGTGCTCCTTGTTGAATGGCACTTCCCAAGATGCGTTCAGAGTCAAGTGTATGAGAGCAGTTGTCCGCTGCAGATACCGCTCTTAGCTGTGGGACTCACCACCGCGCCTGGTGCTGGAGCCAGCCAGTTACTCTGTGGGGTAACAGGCTCGCAGCAGCCCAGCCTCCCGCCCCTCCGCTGCCCCCACGCTCGCGCTTGTCCTCACCGCAGAGCCTGAGACTCACTCTGGTGGCCTTGCGACATGAGCGTTTAAGTCATTTTAAAACACTGGTATAGAAGACACACAAAGTTGTGTCTCCGAGAGCGCTTAGGTGCGGGTGCCCGCAGCGTTGACTAGAGTTTTCAGACAGACGTGGGGAGGGGTACTTTTCGCCATAACGGGGCAATCGGGGTGGTGCTCTTCAGCCTTCTGACTTAACTATTTCAGACTTTTTTTCTTCGGTTGTATTTGCTTTTAGCGTCAGTGAATGAAAACCATGAAATATACATGAAGGATTCTGTGTCTGCTGCAGAGGTTGGTACTGGCCAGTACGCCACAACAAAGGGCATCTCTCAGACCAACTTGATCACCACTGTGACTCCGGAGAAAAAGGCCGAGGAGGAACGGGACGAGGAAGAGGAGAGACGGAAGAAGGCAGAGGAAGCCACGCCGGTGGCCGCAGTACGGCACGAGGGAAAGGTACATCTCCCAAGCTCCCTCCGAGAGCTTGCTTAGACTTTCACGAGCTACTTAATAATTCTGAGGCTAGAAACCAGGAATGTGTTAATCAGTCGGACTTAGGGTAGTTCCAATTCCAGCAGTAGTCACGTTCATAGGGTCAGTTTCTAAATTATGGTTTCCTCTGTCGACATTTGTCTTCTGGAAGATTTCCTTCTTAACGTTTTGAAAATTTTTATTTGAACTGATATGCTATGTAAGACTTTCAACAGCCGTCCTGTCCGTGTATCTTAAAAATACATTTAGGGCCGTATGACACTTTTCTGTTTGGGCTCACGTTTCAGAACTGTCACTAAAATTATTTTCTTTGTTTCTGGCCCCATTCTCCTATCCAAGTACTGTATATTCTTCTAGATATACAGTAATCACATTGCCATTCTTCTGAGCGCAAGTTACTGAGGGACCGTAGCCTCTGTATTTACACACTATTTCCCCTCTTACCTTGTGACCATAATCTAATCATCAGAGCAGCGAGCAGACATGTTTTGAAAAGAGCTACTAAGGCAGAACTTTGCAAGGGAACATGGAAGGTGAATTTGGCAGCAATTTCTCCAAGGTGTTCTATTCACCAGATTTTTAAACTTCATTTCATCCAGTATTTCTTACAGTATGTTTATTTTTGGTCATCTGGCATTATAAAGCAACTTTTCAGAAAAATAAAAGTCAGGAAACCTGTAGACAATCTGCTTCTGGTTCAGGATCTTGTAGGTAGCAGAGCAGCTCTCTGAAAGTAGAAGTAAAAGAAATTATATTGGGTGGTTTGTGGGTAATGATGATGGTAAAACAGAGTGGCTCCTGGAATGTACAGAGTGAAAAGAAATAGAATAAAAATGTTGTGCAACTCACAAGAATAAAAATGTTGTGCAACTCACAGGTATGCTAAAACTTGCCCAGATGTGACTCAAAAGTGTTCTTTTGAACTGGGGGTCTTCAAATATAGATTTATGTCGCTGGGACTCACCTGGGTCTCTAAAGAAAAATGCTTCTTTGGACAAGAGTTACACCGGGATGGGTAGATCCACAACATATTGTAGTTCTGTCAGAATATTCCACGTGAAACCCTATCCATTTTTTTCGAGGTAAGATCATTTATTTACCAAACACAAAGATAAAAACAGGATAGGAGATGACGGCAAGGATATTGGATCACTCTTGCTGTTAAAACAGGCATGCTTTGTTCTGAGTTTTGTTTCTACACTCTTACCCTCCAATTAAGTCAAGGCAGCTTGTAAATAGGATGTGAGAAAAAGGTAGTATGCCTGAAAAGCAAACGATTTCCATGATTTCCCGAAATCACCCACAACAGCTGACAATTCTCGTGGATGTATAAGCGTGATTAAGTGGCACATTAAAGGAAATGACTTTTAATTTGTTCCCAAAATAGACCCAGGCCGTGTCTCTTTATCGAATTTGAAAAGACCACCAATTTGTTTATATAAAATATAGCACTGAACTATCCTCCCTCTTGCCATTTATGCTAAGGGGAAACAAAAAGACAAAAAATTGTGACTCTCCTAGTCTGAATCTCTGAGAAGCCAGCACTTTGACCCAAATGCCTTCAGAAAGGCAGTGGCCCCAACCTTGTGCTTAGGTAGGCAGATGGCAGTCTTCATTTTCCACAGTGCAAAGCTGTCCTTGAAAAACCACTTAAATAAGTGGCATGGAAAATTAAACCTTCGTTTTATTCTTCTCCCTCCTCAAAAAGTAACAAAGAGGGAACTCATTTTTTAACCAAAATGAAAGTATATTACTGAAAATGGTTCTTAAAAGGCTGGTCCCCTAGATTGCTTTGAGAGGAGGGATGTTTCCCAGGCTAATGATCACCCCAGGTGCCTGGGCAGCTGTCTGCCACCGGGGGAACAATGGTCTGCAGGCAGAAGTCAGCTTGTATCTTTTATACATTGTTCTCGCTTGAGTGAGATATGTGCAGGGTCATGTTTATTTCAAACACACAGCGCTTCACGTCAGATGTGAGTTTTGAGAAAAGACCTACTTGTCTAATACCTAAAAGGAGACGCTTCTAATAGATCCGTGATACGATTTTACTTGTGCACGTTCTTACCCTCTTTTTATTTACCAAGTCAGGATTGGGAGTTACAAGCCAGGGCGACTAATTTCCATGCTCTCAAGTCTCTAGGCAAAACACACGTGTACATGCACACACACGTGCACACTCACACAGAGTGTCACAGAGAGCAGTGGAAGTCTAGCTTCAGGCTCTGCGTGACCTTGAATTGAACTCCTGGGGCCCAGCAGCTTCTGAGCTGTGCCAGGTCCTGTGTGGAGCTTGCTGGCTTCCCTCCACGCACCCCCACCCCCACCCCCACCCGGCTCAGCAGCCCTCCACCACCTGCAGAGGAAGCCGGCTGTGGTCCTAGAGGCTGCTGGGGCCAAAGAGAGTGGAAAGGGCCTCTCTTTGCCCTGCAGAAGCCTGAACTCCCCGGGAACACTTTTGTGGGGATGCCTGCCTTTATCATTCATTCTGTTAAGGACTCAAACCAGGGGAATTACATCTAGTGATCACTCGCTTAAGAACAACCTGAAGGCTGGGATATTGTACCTTTCTGTTATTTATGGACCACAAATAATACAAAGGGAAAGGCTGATGGGCCACATCACATGGAAACACATTGTTTTTGCTAGTTAGCTTATTGAAACCCTCCTTTGAGTTTTAAGTTCTGTTTACATCCTGGAGAAAGGAGCCCAAATAGAAGTTTTCAAAGGAACCTCAATTCTGCATGGAGCATGAGCTCCTTAAAATGCTAATTGTCAAGCTCCCTGAGTGGCACTACTGATCAGATGGGAGTGGGGCCAGAAACTTCTTGATTTGGAAACCCACCTGTTTGGGATGGAATTGACTCAGTGAGGAAAGGTAACGCTAAAGATTTTTTTCTTTAAATAATCAAATCTTGGATTCATTTTCATTTCTTAATTCAACCAAACTTTTAGTAACAGATCTATTAGCTGGAGATCAGGAGACGTTATTGAAAGTCTTGATTTTAAGTTATCTGAGAGTTATGTTTGCTTTCAAAACCCTAAAGCTTTCTAGAATTGTTGGTCTAAACAGACTTTGTGGATGGTGTGAAACATGTAGACTTTGAGATTACCCACCAATATCTTCGGTGCTGACTTAAAAAAAAAAAAAAAAAAACGCAGCCTGTAATCGACAGTCTGATGGGGGAACAGTAGCCATTCGTGGTATCTTTGGCATGTGGCTTGAATACTTTAAATACATGAACAACCATAGTGCTAAAATTCTTGTTTTACAATTTTATATTGATACCCATAAGAAAAGTAACTAATTGCAGTTTTCTTTTTGTCCTTTTGCACCTCTGTTTGCTGCTTTCTGTCTCTCTCTGTCTCTTTCACATCAGTCACCTGGGCTTGGCACTGACTCATGCCTTCCGTCCCCCCCATCAGCCCATCGTCCCCCTGCACCCCCCCCAGAGCTCCGTAGGAGGTGTAAGGAGAATGACCGCCAACCCCCGGGTGTCGAGCCGGCCCAAGGCGCCGTGCCCGTGCGCGGAGAGCCCGCCCTGGACTCTGACCACAAAGGGAGGCCGTCCTTAGGGGACCAAGATGTGGCTTTTAGCTACAAACAGCAAACCGGCAAAGGGACCACCCTGTTTTCCTTCTCCTTGCAGCTCCCAGAGTCGTTCCCTTCTCTTCTAGATGACGATGGGTACCTCTCTTTCCCCAACCTGTCGGAAACCAACCTCCTCCCCCAGAGCCTGCAGCATTACCTCCCGATTCGCTCGCCCTCCCTTGTGCCCTGTTTCCTCTTCATCTTTTTCTTTCTGCTCTCCGCCTCCTTCTCAGTGCCATATGCCCTCACTCTCTCCTTCCCTCTGGCTATGTGCCTCTGCTACCTGGAGCCCAAGGCGGCCTCCTTGAGTGCCTCACTAGACAATGACCCGAGTGACAGTTCAGAGGAAGAGGTGTGTACCTCGGCACAGAGCACACTTCCCTGTCGTGGTCGGGGCTTCGGGCCGAAACAGTGTTAGGCGCCTACCGCACTAGCGGCCCTACTTTCAGAGCCTCATTTATTGTCTGTGCCGACACGTGAGAGGTTTTTGTGTGTCGGGGCGTGCGACCCGGCCCCAGGGTTAGGCACAACGCCATGTGGATGGAGCAGCCTGCACCCAGCCCGGATTCGTTCCGCTACCCGCTGACTTCTCCGGATGCTGAAGGACTCAGACGTCCGTTTCAAATAACCTGTCAGCTATGTTAAAAAATCAGGGTTAGGTTCAAATTCTGGTCAGTTCTCGTGTCGTAAAGGAAACGACCCAGGAGACCGAGAGATAAGTTTAACCCAGGTTTACGGAGCGTTACCAGAATGCGTCCTGGGATAATCACACATAGTGGTGATACCAGGAGGTACGTGATACTCAAGGTGAGGTGGCAGCGAACCCCGTCGGAGGTGTGCCATCCTCATCTGGGTGGGTGGCTTCCCCAAACTGGCAGTGCCTCTCCTCCCTGGGGATTCTGAAGTGTCCCCACTCTGCCCTTCTGTTGTCATTGCCAGGCTATCACTGTGACTCACGGAGGTGAGCCAGACCCCACGGGTGTGTTGGGCCACAGAAAATGCTTGGGTAGCTTCAAAGGCCCACGTGACCTCCGTGGCCGGTAGGAACGCAAAGAGGGCCGGAAGTAACTGCGGTTTTCACACTTAGGAAGAGATTCCTTTAAGATGTCCGCATGCCGTAAAAATGGGCTGAAACTTCATCAGCACTAACAGTGCCAATGGATAGATTGGGTAGCAGCGATTCTTTCAACCCCAGCAGAGGCCAAAAGATCCACACACACCGGACAGTCCGGGAAGGTCAGGGAGGCTGGATAGGCCCCTGTGGCTCTCAGCCCGGCGTGTGCTCAGTGGAGAAAGGACGGGGCCTGCAGCCTCTGTCTGAGAAAACATGCCGCCTGTCTGTCTCCTGTCCCTTACCCGAGCCAGTGGGTGAGTTGACATGGCAGCCATTAGCTTTGCCTCTTAACTGCTCTCCTGTCAGACGACTCCACAGCTGTATGAACAGCCCAGCAGTTCCCTTCAAACAGAGCGCAGGGGAAAAGAACAGAAGTTGCCAACAGAGGGCCTGGCTGCCACCCACCCCCCTGCCCACACCTTCCCCAGGCCCCTCCAGCTCTTCTGTTCTCACAAAGCAAGCCTTTTTGTGGCAGGAGACAAGCCCAGCACTCCCAGCATTAAAAAAAAAAAAAAAAAAAAAAAAGTCACAAAGTCAAAGCAACACTAAAAAAAAAAAAAATCTGTTCAGTTTTCAGCTCAGCTAGAAATCATAATTTGAGGTACACCTGTGAGTATATAGAATTGCGAGGTGTGTATCTATATTTAGTGATATTATGACCATTTCTTAGCAGCAGAAGGGAAAAAATGGAAATGGCCTCATAGATGTTTAAATAAAAGTTTGGCCTTTTCAACCATTTTCAAGGTTCTTAGGTCATATGGCTCCAAATCTATTTAATACAGAATTAAATTTTCATGCATGGAAAATATTTCAAGAGAATGAATCCTAGCTTTCAATATCGCTATTTCTCATAGTGGCAATATTATCAAATAATAGAGGACTAGAACAGACAACATTGAGAACGCAAGATTATCTCCAAAGACTGTAATATTAGCTGGATTCCAACCTGGACATATATTTTTCCTTTAGCAATGGAGTTAGTCGTCAAGCTAACACAAAACAAAAAAGATGGCCATTTTGTGCTTTTCTGAATTCTCAAGAACTGAACTTTCCCGTAGCAAACCACACAGATCTTGTGCCTAATCCAGGGTGTACATCTTGTTGTAATCAGTGCATGAAAATTAATGTTAAATTTGGGCATGTCTGCATTACATCAGCAAAACAAATCACAGCAGTTACCCGGCGCAAGCCAGTGACCACGTGACTGGAGCCTTCCAGCAGATAACTGTCCCTGTTCTTGCAAATCTCTGAGACTGCGAGCCAGCTCTGGCTGGTGCGGTCCTTGTAGCCCTCCTCTCCGGCCTGGGTCAACCATTACAGCCCTCCTGACACAAGACTTCGCGTGTGGCCATCTGTTCAATGTCGTCTCTTAACGCTAAGTGTTAAGAGCTGTGCCCTCCGGGTCGGGCTGAGCCGGAGGGCTCCTATGTAGGTCATTCCATTTAAGAAGAAGAAAAAAAAATTCTGTTTACATGGCCTGTTTTAGTCGCTAGGCCTCAAGCACTTTGGCAACTAAACGATGATTTCATGTAGCATATGCTTCAGCTATGTCACGTTCATTTTGCAAAATCACTAATGACTATAATTCTTTTCAAACATTTTATCATCCCTGCTTCAAGTTTTCACGTCTTGCAGTGTGGCTTAATTAGTTCCAGCCTTTCTCAAGAGTGAAACCCAGTGGAGAAAGGCATAATCATTTCAACTATAACGCTTGTTGACCAATCATTTTTTTCTTTTGTACCTTCAAGAATGGTCACAGAAGAAAGGGAACAGAATATTAAATCATCGGTCAAGAAACATGAGCTGAATTTAGCTCACTATACTGTAGATTGTAATTATGTGTTAATTTGTGAGGAATTTTTTTCATAATATAAAAAAGATTGAAATTAGGAGGAAAAATTAATAGATCAGCTGATTTTTAACATTTTAAGTTATATAAACAGAATTATATGATAGTTTGCAATATGTTATACATTTCATAGTTTTGTTCAGTCATATAAAGAACGGTTGCTGTAAAAGCTGCTTTATTCAGCCTTCTTTTATGGACTATTTGTTGATCATGCACTGTATTTGTTGAATAACCGATTACGTGCTCAGTAGGAATTTAAGGGACTTTAGATATGGCCTAAGCTATTCTTTTTTTTTTTTGGTATAGCTAGAAAAAATGGTAGTAATAATTATGTAGTATTATAATGTAATTAACATTATATTAATATCATTACAATTAGCATAGGCACTTTTACGTCTGTGTACGTCAGACATTCTATAAGGCACTTACTCTCCATTACCTGATACAGTTAGGGCTGTTACTTTCTCCACTTTACCGGAAGGAAATTGGGATTAAAATGTGAAACATGCCCAGTGTGTCACAAATTTAAATGGCAAGGATTTGAGCCTATGTCAGTCTGACATCAGAGCCCCCGCTCTTGACCATGACTGTAGTCTAAAGCCAAGATGCTTTAGTAAATTTTAAAGCCACGAGGGAAATTATGTAGGAGGAGAAATACTTTCAAGCCCTTTGGAAGCGTTTCACAAAACTGGGCAGCGCAGGAAGCACAGGTCATGCTTATTTGTCCTTGAAAGCCTAAGGTTTCTTTGAGCTACTCTGTGCACTTGTACAATAACCCGTGTCTCTCCCCCTAAGTCAAATCGGCCTTTCCCTAGGCTGGCAGTTGGTGATGCCATGCTACTGCCATAGCAGTGATCACCCTTAAGAGAAGACCAATAGTCCCCCCTCCACCCCCCCCGCCCCGCACCAGGTGTTGCCAAGGCAGCCAGGTCATGAAAACGTGTCTGCACACATTCTTTACCAAACTCCTGGAAACTGTGTTCCACTGAAGTCATGGTAGCTGGCCGCCTCGGGCGCACATGCCAAACATGAATTTTTAACGTATTTTCTTTTAGGAATATATACAACGAAAGCTTGGGATAGTGCCAAGAAGCCAGCCTAGCCAGAGTCAGGTTGGTGTGAACATCGCACTGCCCCTGTCGTCTTTCTGGCCAGTCCTTATTGTCAGGATTGAAAGATTACTTGAAGAGGCAGGTTCACAGGTGTACAGCCCCCAGTTTTGATTTTTGTTTTCAAAATATTAATCGTTCATCTTTGCTGCAGGGAATTTTATTAACGATCAGTTGACATTCGTGGAGGGAAAGTCAGCTAATATTGTATTATGGCATTTAGGCGTCCCATTTTCAATGGCGATGGTTCTACTATACTCCAGAGAAAATCGTTTGTTTTCGATCATAAACCTCTATGAAGCAGCTTCAAAACCGATCCTGAAATTGCTATTCTCATTCTCCCTTGAAAACTTAGGCTCTGTCAAATGCTGTGCTTTGTTTTATTTGTTTACAAGTAGATGTCTCTCTTTCTCTGTTTTTTTTTTTAATTATTATAATTTGCTTCATTTGAATGGTTGTTTTGGAAAGAGATGTTTACATATCTCGATACACATCTTTATATTGGAGGGTGGGGCAAAATAAACACCACATTTAGTCTATAAAAAAAAAAAGCGAACACTGCTATTTGAAAATTGAGTTCTATTTTTCACATATAAAACATATGCCTGTGAGTCACTGGCATGTGCTTTTTATAATTAATAGGTAATGCAGACAGCCTGATGGTCATAAGTGGGTGTAAATTATCAACATGATATAAATGAGGGGCTGAAAGTCCAGTGACTGTTATAGTAGCTTTTTATTTAAATTTACATCGTAATTTATCATTGAAATGTGACCCATTACAAGAATAGAAAAATATATATAAACGTCAATTTTATTTGCATTAAACATTTTTAAGAGGTCTTTCTCGGGGGTTTAGTTGAAAGGGGGGGGAAAGAATGACAATTTGGTTTTCCTGAGACATGAAACCAGACAAGTCAGCTCGGCTAATGCAGTTCCTGCGGCTCCCGCAGGCTGTGCGCCTCTGGTCTTCCTCTGAGTGGCTCTGCTGAGAAAACCTAGCTCTGGCCTTTCTTTTGCTTTTGCTTGAACCTGCATCCTTGTGGGAAGGTAGTAGGATACTGATCACGTAGAAAGAGAGTGAACTGTTTGACCCGTGCCATACCTTATTTGACCAAACGGGTTTGTTTTCTATTCCTGCCTTCCTCCCGGACCCTGGTCACTTCTGTGATCAATAGACCGACAGTGAGCGCACGGACACCGCGGCCGATGGGGAAACCACCGCCACTGAGGTTGGTATCATCACTGCAGGTGTCTGCTAGTTGCCTAACGAAAGTGCCTTGTGAAGGGGTCTCTGCATTCGGGAACTCGGCATATTAGCTTTTTGAGTGGAGCTAAGTTCTAACTTGGAAAGTAGGAGTTAAATATACTCTACTGCCTAGACCAGTGGTACTCAGACTCTGGCCTGCATCGGGATAGTCCTCTGCAGGGCCCCATCTTCACATTTCTCAGTCAAGGAGAAGGTCTAGGGTGGGACTCGAGAATTTGCATTTCAGACAAGTTCCCAGGGATGTTGACTCTGCCCATTTTAGAATCACATTTTGAGAACCCTTGGACAAACCAATAATACTTAAAAATATATATATGTATATTCCCCTGTCCCAAATGAGAGGCTGTTTATGTGTGATAGCCATGACGAGGGAGGAGGAGAGTTCACAATTAATTAGCTATTTACTAGCTACAGACCTATTTTTGAAATCCCTTAAATCCCAGATGGTCAAATAATAATTATTAAAATACGCAGTTTTGTAGATTGGACGGATACAACCTAGGTCCCTTAAAAGAAATGGATTCTCAAAGAAAAAATTGGCAAATTACTGTTTGTATTTGATTTAAAAAAAAAAAGTGATCACATCGAACAGTGATAGGAAGATACTGTGCTATCATTTATCCATTATAAATTCTTTAGGATACATTTAATATGTGCACTTGTGTTTTTTAAATTTTCTCTACCAGTAATGAAAATTTCCATAAAAACAGTATCTATGGTAATGGAAGCCAAGACATTCCTTTCCTAAAGTGCTAGCAGATTTTTTTTTTTTTTTACTTTGTCATATGTTCACTCTTTTGTTTTTTTTTTCTGTTTTTTTTTTTTTTTTGTTTGTTTGTTTTCCCATTATCCAGGTAGAACGATCTTTTCTAGTTAGATATTCAGGAACTAAAAATGTGAATAGCATCTGTATAGTACTTAATTGAAAATATCTTCAGAAAAACTTTTTAAAAAGGAGTTTTGTTAAATTGCATCTTTGGGAAATGCCAGAGTTCAATTCAAAGTTTGGAAATCATAATTTTTTAAGTTAAAAAAACAGCACTGGCCTTGAAAAAAAAAATCATCATCATCACCATATTGTAGGGGCACCTAGCTGGTAAAGCATGTGACTCTTGATCTTGAGGTCATGAGTTCGAGCCCTGCTTAGTCATAGAGCCTGCTTAAAAAAAAAAAAAAAATTTTTTTAAATAATACTGTAAAACCACTATCCAGATTCTTTTAAGCAATCACATATAAATTTATTACAAGTTAATAATTTTCGGTGCTGAACATAGCAAAATTACATCTTGATTTTATAAGAATTATTAGTTACGTGTTAATACATTCAGTAAACTTCACTGTAATCTTAATGTGTGCCCTAAATGGAAAATATTTTGATAATACTCTTTGATAGCAGTTTTGTAGGTTGTTAGGTAATAAATATTTCAAGCATGCAAACCCTTGCCTGCGCCATAGGTGACTGTGAAGCGTAAAGATAAAATAAAGATCTGTGAATGCAGGATACCCTCAAGAATTAGTGTGTTACCAGCACCGTGTTGGTTACCTGTGCCCTCTCGTGCTTTTTAAACACTTTCCCCTCCCTCCTCTCCGGAGCCAGGACAACAGAAGAGCAGGCAGTTTTATTTCCTTAGAAACAAAACTGCCAGGCAGGCAGTCTTGCCCCATTAGGAGCTAAGGAGATGCAGACCATGATGGACTGATTTGTGGCAGGGGTCTCCCTCTTCTCACCTGTAATTACACTGTGGACAACTCCCGTAGCACAGAGCCCAGGCCCTGGGTCAGGCCCCCCCCCCCCCCGCCCCGGGGAGAGACGCAGGCTTACTACCGCCTGCCCTTGTGGTGAGGCCTAGTTACCGGCATCAGACACCAGTCCGAGAATTAAGCAGGTCCTTGAGATGAGAAATATAAGGATAATGAAGTGGCTTTTAGACAAATGGTGTATTTTTTAGGAATATTTTAAATGCTGGTAATGTTGATGGTAGGTGATTTTTTTTTTTAACTTGTTGACTTCCACCATATCAGTTTTCTCCCTTCCCAAATGTATTTTTTAAGTACATGGGTTTAAGAAATTCAAGGTTCCAAGAAATTCTTTCTTATTGTGTTTTATTTTTTAGTATCATTTTTTATTTTTTTAATTTAAAAAAAAATTTTATTTCTTTTTTATTTTTTTTTTAGGGTTCCAAGAAGCTCTTAAGTGTGGGGACCTCTGTGTTAAAGTCTTTGAGCTTCTGTTCTCTGGCCTACAAGTTGGGGAAAATAATAGCTAACCCCATGGGATTGTAAAGATTCATACATTCCCAGGGAGCTCTCATTCCTGGGTGATCATAACCATTCTTGTGAATTTTAGTTGTAGTGTGGCTCCCCACACTTCCTGAACCATTTCCTAGTGTTCATTAAGGGTAACAGGGCAGGCCCTAGCTGTCAACCTCCCACTTATGTGTGTATGCTGATCTCCCTTAAAAGTCTCCGGGTTAAAGTGTCAAAGACCCACTAGGCAAGGAATCTTTTGCTCCTGTCTTCCATTACATGTGAGAACGTCGTGGCTTGCATATAAGAAATAACTCTCCGTATACAAGAACAAACTAGTGCCCCCTTCTAGCAAGTTGATATAGACCATAGTTCTGCAATCCTAGAGTCAATTACATGGTAAGACTTTATTTCCCACTCTTTCTTGATGCTGGCAGTCGGACCAGGAGGAAGATGCAGAGCTCAAGGCACAGGTAGAAAATTAAAAAGAAAACAAAAGCAAAAATCAGTGTGTGATAAGTCATTGTCTGTCTACGGTGTTCTAGTCTTCCAGCATGCTCCGTAGCCGGTTACCGTGTTGTCGGTGCAATGTGGAGGACGGCATTGGTTCCCGTGACTACCGTGTCCCTTACTTTTCCCTTTCTTCTCCACTTTTTTCAGAATAGTCTGATTAAGCGAATAAAGGGTGAAAATGTGTATGTCAAACATAGTAATCTTATGTTAGAGGTTGGTATTGGTATATACCAGTGCATGTTTGTGCGTGTTGACATTTCTTTTAGTGGCATACCCGTGGGCTCATACAATGATGCATGAACTGTGTGCTCTCACCTGTGAATAAGTGGGGATACCTTCTCAGCCTACTCTGATTCCTTCCTCTCTCCTAGATATAGATCCCTTTTTCTGTGTGTATTCATTTTAATTTTTTCTGGTTACGTGTGAATTACACTCTACGGTTTGCCTTTCAAAAACGCTTTTGATTTTTATGCTTGCGTGAACTGGATTTTTTTTTCTTCTCTTTTCCTTAGAAATATCACATTTTCACCAAAGTGCTTGTGGTAGTGTCATGAGCCCTGATCAGAATTCTTTTATTTTGACTACTAATGAGATTGACATTACTTAAAACACACACACACACACACACACACACACGCAGATAGGAAGGCAAATGTAAAACGTTGACTGTTGGATTCTCTATGTTCTGAATATAGGAGCTAGATAAAACTCAAGATGACCTGATGAAACATCAAACCAATATTAGTGAGCTGAAAAGAACCTTTTTAGAAACCTCCACAGACACTGCCATCACAAACGAATGGGAGAAGAGGCTCTCCACCTCCCCAGTGAGACTAGCCGCCAGGCAGGAGGACGCGCCCATGATCGAACCGCTTGTACCCGAAGAGGTCGGTATTCAGGCGCTGCGTCGCCATTGTCTTCTGTTCACTCACTAGCCTTGCCTCTCTGCAGGGTGTGCGCCTGGGGACCCGTGTTGGCAGGCTTCTGAGTAGACAGTCTCACCACCTGTCTGTGTATACCCTGAACTGACATAGTCAGGGCTGCAAAAGTAAAAGGATGTGGTGGCTGAGGAGTGAGTAGTCGCGCCACGGGGTGCTTGGAGTGAACAGGGAGGCTCCGGGGAACCACGGTGCATGCAAATGGGTTTATTCTGACTGTAAACCTAGACTTCACAGCTGGGAGAAATTGAGATACTGTCTTAATGAGCTGACGCTTTTTCTGAAAATGCTTTTTCTGCTGCACTAAGAAATGCCCTGAAAACCTCACGAATGTTTCTCGTCAGTTGCAAGACGAGGTGTTTCGGAGATTGTCTAATGTTTGAACGCTCACCTGAAGTTGACAGAATCTCAGGACCTCTTTTACTCTGGGGAATACCACACCAGGCTTTTACTGATGCAGTCGGTGTTCGATTGGATTTTGATTCTTAACTGATTTTTAAAAATATGCCTGATTGGTTATTTTAACTGATTTATAGTCAGTTTGCATTTGGCTTGTAGTAGAGAGCATAGAGCCCACAATGTCTTTTCACGTGAGAGCCTTCCATATTGGAAAGCTGTCTTTAAATGCACAGCCAGACTGGGAGGATCCAGCCGACACTACGTCTCGGCCTCCTCCGTGGGACCCACACGTGACAGTGGTGCCACTGTCAGCTGTTAGACGTCATCGTGCTTGTCTTTCAAAAGAAGTGGTTTTGTAAAACTACCTTTCTAGCATTGTATTGATTACCTTCTTTCTTCTCAAGACTCCTTGACTGTAAGAGACTTGTCCAGAAACCTGAGACAGAAGAAGATGAAAACTTAGGCCTTTAGGGGAGAAAAATTATTTAAATGGTAGTCTGTATGCAACGCTCAGGTCCTTGCAGTGAGAAGAGGAATATCATTACACTCATTTTCATCATTTTCCAAGCTTCCCTTGAAAGCTGTTTATCAAAAGTGACCACAGTCACCATGTTCACGACAATTCCAATCCCAGCTAAAAAGTGACAAGGTATATATCCATTTGAATTATGTTGAAAAGGGCCCTTTTATGCAGAATAAATGAACTGTTGCCGGAGTATTCCTGTAGCATTACACATCAGTTTCATTCAGATTACTTGAGTAATCTATAGTGAGCTAGTAGTGGTGATTATATTCTAAGAACATCATGTATGTTTGCTATAAAGTGGGAATGTTATTGCCAGTGGCTTCAACTTTCCAGTATTGAGTTAACAGCAGAGAAGTAGCAAGGATGCGCCAAAGCAGCTCCTCATTAACGCTGGAAAGTAGACAAGCCCATATACAGGGCCCAGCACACATAGGAAAGATAGAGGTGTGGTACGTGAGGGGTTCCAGGTATGTCTTCTGTCCTCGGATCTCTCCCTTTACAGCCTTTTATGATGCACCTAGGTTTCGTCCCTGCTACAGGTTCATTTCATTTAATCCAGCACCAACATGTAGACTGATCCCAGTCACTTGAATACTAAACGTTTCCAAATCCCAACCAAAATGCAATACCCATTAGCACCAATGCAGCATCAGTACATTTTTTAGTGTAGGTGGTAGTTTTATAGGTATTTCAGCTTAGCGCGGCCGATCCTCCTTATTCACGGATTCCATATTTGCACATTCGCCTACTTGCTGAAATTCATCGTAACCCTAAAATCAGTGTTAATGGCGCTTTCACAGCCCTCGGCAGACAGCCACAGAGTAGTGAAAACTTTGAGTCGCTCACTGTGCACATTCCCAGCGTGGGTTGAACAAGGCAGTGTTTCCATTCTCATACTGTAAACAAATGTGCTTTTTACGGCCTATTTAGTGCTGCATTTTCGAGGGTGATTTTGCTGTGTAATATGACCCCCAAACCTAGTGCTGAAGTGCTAGCAGGTGTTCCTAAGCACAAGAAGGCTGTGATGTGCCTTTTTGGAAAATACGTGTGTTAGAGAAGTTTCATTCAGGAATATGCTATAGTGCTGTTGACGGTGAGTTCCATGTTAATGGATTAGTAATAAGCATTAAATAACGAGTCTTGAAACAAAAGCACATATAAGACGAGGTTATATATGGAGCAGTTGATGACAGTATCGTGACCAGAGGCTCACAGAAGTCTTAACCGTGTATTTCCCACAAAATCAGTGGTTCACTAATTCACTGTTCATGGTGATTTCATTGAACATAATTACCAGGAATAACTAGAATCGGCTCTATTTGTGCATTTGCTTGCTTTCTAGTCTACCCTTGCTACTCAGGTCTTGCATGGGCTTCGATTTGGGCCAAAAAAACAACCATACACCATGACCATCTATTTACAGATAGGGGAGAGTCCTCTTCATTCTCTGAATCTGACTTCAGTGACCCAGGCCTTGGGGGTAACTCTAAGTGCATATTAAAATTGCCCACAGGAAAATTTTAAAATACTGATGCCCAGGATCTATTAAATCAGAGTCTGGGGGCACCTGGTTGGCTCAGCTGGTGGAGCATCCTACTCTTGATCTCGAGGTCATGAGTTCAAACCCTGCTCGGGGTGTGGAGCCTACTTTAAAACAAAGGGAGGCGGGATCAGAGTCTGATTTAGTCTGAGCTGCACCCTTTATCATTTGAAACCTCTCCACATAATTCTAACTAACGGAAAGCCCCGTTTGAACAACCCTGGCCCAGGGAGAAATGAGGGTTATGGCTCTACAGAAATCCCTAATCCCGTCAAAGTGAGTAACACCTCTGTACGTTTTGCACGCCAGTAAACGCCTTATTTCCCAATTAAGATGTAGCGATGAATGTTTAACGAAACAAAATGTTTGGGGTACACGGCTATGACTCTATTCTGACCCATATTAAAAGTAAACATTTTGATTCTTTTTTTATGGGCATCTCTTCACTTGTCTTTAGCCGAACTAACTGAATGGGGGTTGACCGTATATATAGGATTTTATTTTAAGGTTTATCCCCTTCATGTTACCCTTTTCTCTCAGTGGACATACACAGTCCCGAACACAGATAGTGTTGATATATTCAATTAAAGACAAAGACATTTTTGAAATTAGTTGATGTCAGATAACAGGATATGCTGAAAACCACTGTTTTCCTGCTATTATTGGGTTTTTTCAGGCTTTCATCTTAGGAAAATAATCTTTAGTTCAGTGACTATAATTAGAGGCCTAGCAGTGGTATCCTGAAAAGTACCTATAATTTTGACCTTTCCTTCCTGTTTCTTATTTCTCTATGAAAAAGAGGGTACAATTGAAAGTGAAACAAACCAGAAATCCATATTTTATGATTCCACATAGTACATTTTGTCTTTTCCAATACCTTTCCTCAAAATGGGACAGGATAGGGACTTTTTTTCCCTTTGAAAAATCTCTTACTTGTTCCTCATCGAAAAAGGGGCATAGGAGAACGATGCTATCAAAATCTGTCACTAGGTCCTCCAGGAGAATATTCCAGATGCTCCCTTACAATCTCTTATAGGCAAACTTAAATGCAGTACTGCCAGATTGGTACAGACGTGGACATTCTAAATAGCTCTCACTAAATTATATTGTTTACAACAATAGGATTTACTTTAAAAGTTCCGTTCTCCTAAAAACTTTGAGCTTTCTGTTACTATTTTTTATATTACTCTTACTAAATACCTTTCTCTCACTGCTGCATGGGGTAATATAGCTATGCATAGAGATAGGCTCAGTGGCTAATACATTGCCCCTTGAATTATTCCTATCTAATACTAAAGAAAGGAACAAAAAGTAAGTGAAAGGAAAAAGCTAGTGGCTAACATAGCGTATCTACTTCAACGTTTCTTAATGTTGTTATAGGTTAAAGAAAGCAAGATCTAAAGTACTTGCTTTTTACCGAGATCTTTTGAAGTGGACTATTTAAAGTCACTCACCATCTTATAGAAGTTCCAGTCAACTTTTGAGTTCACTTTGTTTATTCGTGGAATAGTCAAGAAAGCCATGTAGGTCTGACAGGGTTTGCTCAGAGTAGTCGCTGATGCGGTGACCCATGCGCATTATTTTGCCTGGGATTAAGCAGCACTTAAATGGGGAAGACAGTCCAGGATTTGTCCGATGTAAGAGTGAGGATTTTTGTTCCTCACTTAATTTTTTTTTTTTAATCTTAATACTTCCTCTCACTCCTCGCTGGTGCAGTTTTGCAGAGGACTGACCTAGACACCGTTCAGATGCCAAGGAGCTCTTTCTATTGCTTGCGCGTGTTTTGTGTTTCTAGAACTAGAAAACGTGTGAGCCCTACGCTAGTGTTTCAGAAAAGAATCTGTTACTTTTTGGAAATAATTCTTAAACTTGGAGATGGTTTCAGACCGTTTTTCAAATTCATAAACAATGATTCGCTTCTTCAGAAAGAGATGAATATTATATGTACAACACAATCAAAGAACTCTCTTCCTAACTTGCCTTTTTTGGAAACTGTCTACTTCCTCTTCTCCAACCCAACCCCCTTTATTCAAACAGACCGAAGAAGAAAGAGAAATTTCTGAGAAAGTTATATTTTTGCAGCAAGAAAGCTCTCCATTCCTTGAGTCTCAGGTAAAAAACAAACATAAAGGGATTTCCCAGGAGGGAATTGCTCTTCAGATTTCAGTGTCATTAAAGTGTTTTTAGTTTTTATTTTCCTTTTTAAATTGACCTTAAAACTAAGGTAGGTGTATCATTTTTGCTTAGATTCTGGGGAGGGGACAAAGGAATTTTCTTGCCATTTTCGTTACCAGCCATCATTTCTTTATGGCTTTTGTGCCTAGGTGATTATATCTGTGTATGGCCAGTGAAGCATTATAATTCTGCTTTCTAATGATATTATTGGGGCTTCTTACTGTCTGCTTTACCCATAGAGTGATACTAATTTAGATGACCTTGACTGATTTTGAAAGTTCTGAACTTTTATTGGTTTTCCCACTAGCCGAGTATGATAAAGAAAATGCAGGAAGGAGACTCCGCGGTTACCTCTCGTCAAATCATTTTCCAGAAAACTGTCCCATCGACCCTAGAGGTTATTTTTCAATTCATTTCATTTAATCCAGCACCAACATGTAGACTGATCTGTAATTGTTTTTTTCCTAAGGCACACACATTTCCAGATTCAAGTTTTCAGAGTAAGACAGACCAGAAAGTAGAAAACACTGTAGTTTAAAATGTAAACCAAGGCGCTCAGCTGCCCCTGGTGTGATTTTGCTTCCCTCTGTGATCTGTAAGACTAGTCAACTGCCCGGCCTCATCCTTGTAGCCTTCTCTCTTAATTTTCATTTCTTCTGTCGTATTGGAACTAAGACTAAGGAGAGTGGCAGAGAAACTATTCACACCATGAGCTTCAGTTGTAAATAAGATTGGACCACCATGACCTATTTATAAGAGGCTCCAACAATGCCCCCAACTATAGTCCCTTGACGACCGGCACACTCAGTATTTATCGGATAGGAAGTGCTATGGTAGATTTGATCTCCTATATATATAAGGAACTATAATTTACAAACATGAAAAATGATAATCACAGAAATTTGTGGAATGCTGGCAAGTTCTTTGTGAAAACAGCAGATACGACGCACAGTGTTCTAGTTACCATGGAAAACTGTCTTTTTGTGTCCACACAAGCTAAATAACTTGTACAACACCTTCAGTAACGTCATTCAATTTTGAAATCTAAAATGATGAGACGCTTAGCATAAGGTCCGGTATATTCTTGCAAAAATTTACCACCAAGTTATGTTCCTATTTAAAGAAACCTGAAATTGCAACTCTTTGTGCAGACTGTATTCCAAGCTGAAGGTTAGAGTTTGTAAGTTTCAGGTAAGAAGAGATTTGCAACCAGAATTATTAGATAATAACACCAGCCCTGTGCAGTCACATCACAATGTAGCTTTTGCCCTGGTTTCTTAAAGGATTCTTATTTTAGAAATGAAACCATCAGCATTTCTAATTTAGCTTTTATATTTCAAATATAGGGCACAGAGGATTGGGTTATTGTAGACAAAGTACCCACTGAGGTAGTTGATGGTGATTCGAAAAAGATTGTGACTTACAAGGTGGTGACCGTGAGCAGTAGAACCGGAGACATCCCAGCCGATCTGTTAAGATCTGGTGCCATTGAAATGCAGAGCTTCGAGGACTTGGCCCGGGAAATGCAATTGAAAGGAGAAAGCAAACAGAAAATATACACTCTAGGGAAATCCTACGACACCGTATCCGGCAAGATCGTAACCATGACTGGAAAGGCCAAGGAGGGGGAGAAGGCAATACAGCCCTGCAGTCTGGAAGCCCTTCAGAAAGCGGACAGAGCGTTGTCGGAGTCGGTGAAGATCATCCCGGTCACGGCCGATTACGAGGTCCTGGACGTCACCCCCGATGAGAAATCCAGGAGAGGACCCGAGGTGCATACCCCCAAGCGGAAACTGTCCGAATCGCTGGCTCCCATCAAGGAAGCCGATTCCCGGCGGCCGAGCCCCGAAGAGGACGAGCTCCAGAGAGCCCCGGGGCCGGGCCGGGACGCAGTGCCCCACGCCGGCCCGGAGGACACGCGCCCGGGCAGGACGGAGCCAGCGCCGGAGGGCGAGGTCTTGAAAGTGGGGCTCTTTGGTCCCAGGAGGAAGAGCCTGTCCGAGTGGAGATACTCACAGGAACCGGCCTTCACCGTGGCCACTGCTCATTACGTTACCGAGTCCTCCTCATCTCGAGTTGTGGTAACCAGTGCCTTTCCCTTGGACCACCGTTTCAGATTCCAGCATGACGTTTTTTTTTTGAGGCAGTGCCCTTCCACCCTAAACTTTTCTGTTCTCGCTGTTTGGCTTTTTGTTGAGAGCAGCCAACCCAAGCTTTTTAAGTTTTGTCATGGTTAGATCAACACTGCAGTCCAACGTAGGCGTTAAAACACTTGCCGTTTTATTTCCAGCTCCCCGATCCCGAGATGTGATAGTGCTGCTGTGGCTTGCAATGAAGGGAAAATGGTCTGCTTAAACCAGCACCGCCCATGTCCTAATAACTCTCTCTGCTTTACCAAACAAGAGCTCATGGTCACCTCAATTTGCTATTTTATTTCCCATTCTTTTCTGTTTCCCAACTTTGTCTGGTAGATTCCCTCCTCCCTCCTCCCCCCTTCCTCCCTTACAGTTTTGTCTAACCGGCTGTGAATGTGAATGTGCCCGCCTATGTTCCTGTCTCTGTGCTTGACTGTCCGTTTCTTTGTTCACCCAGACTAAACAGTCTTCTGCCGAAAAGCTCATGGATGGCTCTGAAATCTTCAGTTTATTAGACTCTGCGAGAAAACCAACGGAATTCATAGGAGGGGTTACTTCTACTTCTCAAAGCTGGGTTCAGGTGGCCAGTTGCTTCCTCCTTGGTGTTCCTGACTCTGCCCATTTGCCTTTCTTTATGCCTCTTGGCTGTGTGTGTGCGTGCGTGCGTGTGTTTTGCATCCCAGGGGCTTTGCCTTAAACGCCTCAGAGGTGTTGTCGGTTATTTTCCTTTGCGTCTGCCTGGCATAGCTGTCGTAGGCCTTTAGCCCCACCAGTAGAACATGCTTCAGGTATTCCAAAGGCAATCGTGTTGAGAAGTCGTAATTTGCATTTAACTTTTTAAGCATTTTATGCTCTCTGTTAGGTCTAAGAAAGCTGCCAGAATCCATGGGAGTGTGCTACAATGCTTTCATTTTGTTTTATTTTAATTGCATTTTATACTGCGTCCCGTTTCTTTTGCGGCTATCCGGACATAGCACAGGCTTGAGGGCGTGTGTGTATGTGTCGGGGGCAGGGGGCTCGCATCAAAGATTCTGGCAGGAGGAATGAAAGCTAATTTGTGTTTTGTATAAGGGTTTCTGCTCATAAGCACTTGACACTGGCTTTAGGCGTCCTGGCGAGTGGCTGCGTTTGTTTTTATTTTGGTTTTTTGGCCCTCGGTTTATGGAAAGTCACACTGACCCTGCCATCTTTTCCCATGCAGAAAACGGAAACCAAGATGGGGCCCAGCAAAACAGAGCCGGAAACAAGCCAGCACCCCCAGTCACTTAGCGCCGAGAAGGTTGTGCAGGAAACCGTGTTGGTGGAGGAAAGACATGTCATGAATGTGCATGCGAGTGGGGATGCTTCTTACGCAGCTGGAGAGGATGTGGATGCTGCGGCACAGGCAGCATCTGCTGATGCTTCTGGCTTGAAAGGGAAGGAGGGCTCTGCCCTGACAGAGGGGGCTAAAGAGGAAAAGGGGGAGGTGGCTGGCAAAGCTGTCCTCGAACAGGAAGGAACGGCCACTGCTTCCCATGAGTCAGAGGAGGAGCAGAGTGCAGCAACCCACGTTTCTGAAACTTGGGAACAAAAACCTCATTTCGAGGTAACTAGTAGTTGATGTTCCTTTCAGCACTAACGTAAAACTGATATGTGTGGTGGGAGTCCCCGAAATTTAGTTAAGCATCAAGATGGAGCTACGTTGAATTTTCGACCTTTTCCAAATGCAGTTTGTTTCTCCTCTTATATCCCTCTTGCATGGCAATCTCAGGAGACTCCATGCTGGTTTCCATCTTTGGGGTCACGTGCATACACATTTAATGATTATTAATAAGGTGTAGTTCCAGGAAATGGTTTCTACCTTTGCTGTAATTACTGTAATTGGCAGTAAACCTGGGGACTGCGTGGCCAACAAGAGCATAGAACATTTGATCAATCTTCTTTTTTTGATCAGTGTACTTACCCAGAAACTGTGCTTGCCCAGGTACCAAATGCCAGAACTTTGTTCTTTATCTCTCCGAGATTCCTGAATTCTGTGCTGTTGGAGGTTCTTAATGTCTTAGCATCCATTCCTTTTTTCTAAGACGTTATTAAACAGAAGGCTGATTGATTACTTTTGATCTATCTATGCAGTAGAGGAGGGGGAACACAAAAACAGTTTTTTAAACATTTCCTTCAAAATGCCTTCCTTTACCTGGAACATCCCATGTTTAAAAAAAAAAGAAAACTAATCCTGAAAGACTGACATCTATTTGGTGTCTGCCTCATTCCTCAACTTACTCTCCCCATGTAATACATAAACATTTATTTCATACTAACCTGTGCTTATACATATCCACTGGGGGGGGGGAGGGGAAAAAACCCAAAAGCGTGCCTTTGTGCAAACTGTAATAGCCACTGCCTACTTCTCATTGGTACAGTCATCGACTGTGAAGACAGAAACCATCAGCTTTGGCAGCGTTTCACCAGGAGGAGTAAAGCTAGAAATTTCTACCAAGGAAGTGCCGGTAGTTCACACAGAAACGAAAACCATAACATACGAATCCTCACAGGTAAGACCGTCTGTCGAGGCCGGAGCCCTGGCACCTTGTTTTGCTGCATTTACTGGCTTGCTGCATTTAAGTATAAGTACGTGATACTTAATGTGCCGGACTTAGAGGGCCCAGTAGCCAAGCTGTGTCTATCAGGAGCGATCATGGTGATAGGCATAACTTTATTACCGAGCAAAAAAAAAACATCAGGTGACTTTAAGCAGGTCTTCCTGCATCTCAAAATGTAGAACAAGGCTCAGGAGCCTATCGCCTTAGCCACAGGTCAGGGAAAATAGCAGCTCAGGCAGACACGACTCACCTTTCTGAAGTCCCGGTGTTTTAAGGATGGTTCCCCCTGGCTGCCTTGGGTGGCGTCGTACCCATAGCCAGAGCTCCTGTGTGCTGACTGAACAGCGCGGTGGTCGTGAGAGAGAACTCGGTCATCCTAATGCCCTGAGCTAACACAGCAGACCTCTGGAGAGGTCGGTGTTTGAGTGTGGTGTCTGTTCCTCTGCTCACACAGGTCGATCCGGGTGCCGATTTGGAGCCGGGTGTGCTGATGAGCGCACAGACGATCACATCTGAAACCACCAGTACCACAACCACCACCCACATCACCAAAGTAAGTGGGGCGGGAACAGGTAAAAGGAAGGCATTCACACGGAACTTCTTCCCGGTTGAGCTGCACAGGCCCAGGGTTCTGTGAACATCAGGAGCCCGCGTTGCGCTCTCTTCACCCAGACTCTGGGGCATTTGTCCTTAGGTGCTAGTTTCTGTTTAGGAATATGCATCCCAATGCCTTTTGCTTAACACAGAACTCCGGCGCTTAGCACGTGGTAGGTGTTCCAGAAGCACCGGCCAGCCTCACCCCCAGAACTGCATTCCAGGCTCACTTCTGAAATTAACCATTTTAAGTAATTGCCAAAGAATTGTTTCCGTTCTTAATGATGTTATTGAAAACCCTGTTAGCGTTTTCTCCCAGTTCCCCCATTGAACAACGACTGTTCCTCCAGTGAGTGAATTTCTGACGCTTGCCTGTGCCTTGCAGACTGTGAAAGGAGGCATTTCAGAGACGAGGATTGAGAAGCGCATCGTCATCACAGGAGATGCGGACATTGACCACGATCAGGTAGTGTGCGCGAGATGGCAGATCCCCTGGCAGAGAAACAGAGGGGGGTCAGCCTTACTCTTCCCAGCGTTGTTCTTTTAGTCCATCAGGCGGTCTAAACCGTTTTCGGAATTAACTTTTCAGTGTGCAGCCTCCAATTCCTTTTGCAGTCATTGTACCTCATTTGTAAATGACGTATATAGATCTAGCTCCTAAGCCTCCACCTTGCTACTGATCATGCATGTTCCACCTCCTTTTTGTCTTTGCCCTTCTGTGATTTCCTGGGGATAGGCTCTGGCTCAGGCAATTAAAGAGGCCAAAGAGCAGCACCCTGACATGTCAGTGACCAAAGTAGTGGTCCATAAAGAGACCGAGATCACACCGGAAGACGGAGAGGATTGACCCCAGGTAAGAGGCGACGCTGATTTTCTAGACTTGGCCTTGGCTGGCATGTAGCATGGGACACTTCCCTCTCTCCTTCCCCTGCCGCCTCCTCTCTCTTTCTTCTCTCACTGGCATTTTGCAGGGCTGCTCACCAAGGGGATGGAGAATTGGTTTACAGGCGCTGGTTTGTTTCACATTTGGGGGCTCCATCCCGTGGACATTTTGCATATTCTGCCAGTTAGAGGATCAAGAAAGAAGCAGTCTTTGCGTGCATGCCCTCACTGGTGTTTCCTTTTCATCCATGCCCTGGACTCTTCATTATCCAAATTCGAAAGGTCAAATTTGATTTCACTTGCCATGTGGCCTAATTAGCACTAAGGCCATTTTGTTCTGAGACGTATAATTTGTGTGTTCCAAATACTCGGAAAATGTACCCCTTTCTCCTTGGGACAGAAAACTTATCCCACTTATTGTAAGCTTTCTCCTCGGCTATGTTTGCTTATGCTCCTATTTATGCTCTCGTTTTTGCTTTGTTTCTTACCTTGAAACCCAGGCATTCACTTCCATGTTGGATGTCTTGTATTTTCTGTATTCTTTGGGATGCCTTTTTTGCTTCTTAGTATAGCATCGGGCCTCAGGAGGAGGCAAAAATGCAGTCTTGTTTCCTGCTTTTCTGCAGAGACCGTGTGCATGCCTTTTCAATGGCTGTTTGGCTCGCATCGTGAGCAGATAGCATCTTGTGCTTGCGCACAGACGTGTTATACACACTAACCCGCCGTGCAAGGACTCCCAGGCCCCGACCATCCCCAGAGGGCTTTGAATGCCGAATGCAACAGTTGCGCTACTTGCTCACTTGCTTACGTGATAGAAGTCTCTTGAACACTTCACGTGTATAAAGGAAATAAGGAGGTTCTCTACCACTGCTTTAGGGCATAGAGATTGATGAGTGGCCTCTCAAAGAAGATAATGCAAAGGTCACTCATTACGTTCGAACGAGTCCTATGACTTGGAAGACAGAGAGCAGAAAAAGGTTTCTCCAGTGAGCTTCCGCCACGTGGGTGACGTTGTGCTTATTTCAGAGAATGCGTGTCAGTGACTTAGGCTGGTATTTTACAGTATCTTGACAAAAAGTGCATTTAATAACCTGCCTGCAAGATAGGTGTTTTGTGGCCTTCATCTGAGGAAGACTCTCGGGTGTTTTCCAGGGAGTAACTGATCAAATCTCTTTCCTACAGGAATAACTTAGCCTGCACATGAATCCAGTCATGCAAACCATTAGGAAAACCAGAGCCTATATGGAGTCCCCTCTTCTAACCCAACTGACTTGTATCTGCCCATGGAAAATTTCAATCCGGAAGAACTGACCTTGACCATTAACAAAGACACTGGCAGAGAGATCTTCCCATAATAAAGCAATCCGAATCAGCATCACGAAACTGATATTGCATGAAGCAACGATAAAATTACAAAAAGAGTAGCATTTTTAATTTCCACCAAGTGTCTAAGTTTTCAGCTATACCTGCACGTTCATAACCAACAATATAAACCGTGATCTCATGTAACACATAAACAATCCATGCCTTTCATAGTTTATCCAAGTCTAAACAAAACTGCAGTTTCTTAGGTGACAGATCTTTTGTTTACAGACAGACGAAGATGACCCTAAAATGCTAGAAGCTGTCTAGGTCCAATGTGTCAGGTTTATCCCAGATTAGATGTGCCAATAACCGAGTTTATTCAGTAAACAACTTGGATCTTGTACTTGTTTCACCTGGTTTTATTACTCCGCCCGTAAACAGCAACGACTCCCGATCGTCTGGAAATATTTAATGCTTACAATCCTGCTTTGTGTATCTGACTTAATCCGTTACCAGGTAGTACTGATTTTAGCATATTAATGTGAAATTTCTTCCTCGTTCGCTTTGGTCTGCGTCCAATCCGGAAAGCTTCCAAGAGTTCCCTGACAAGTCCTAAATATATGTGAATTGTCATTATTTGGGGAAGAAAATCTGTATTTTTGTTAGTTTACAATATTATGAAATTTCACCCCAGAAAAACCTGTTGGGCTTCTGATGCTTCGTTTTCTTTCTTCGTTCCTTCTTCCTTGTGTTTTTTTAAGTTGATTTTTTTTTTCTTTTACTTGAAAAAAAGCGTTTTATTTCCAAATCTGGTCCATATTTACAATCTAGTTCAGAGCCAAGCCTTAAATTGTACAGAATTTCCACTGTAATTAAAGTATTTAGTGTTTAGTTATAAATAGCCTTCAAAAAGATATATTCTCCATTACACTGTCAACTGCATCACACAGCCCATGGTGAATGTATGTTTCTGCATAGCAAAATAAAAATGGTAAATGCATTTAAAGCTCTAATTCTCTGTGTGTAATACTTTCGGTACTGTATATATCTAGCCAAGAGGCAGCATTCGCATGACCTCAAAGGCTACTTCATCTGCATGATAGAGAGCTTGTCTTTTTACAGGACAAAAGGTGTACAGGGTGACACGACGTGTGGACCCCTCCGGGTGTCAGAGATGGGAAACAAGAAACATACACGTAAATGTTCGGTTGCCTACGAAGGCCTTAACGAGTACAACTGGTTACCACAGAATCTCATTTTCAAAGTTTTAGGTTTTTTATAAGAGGTTCTCCTATAAACCCCAGTGTTTCTGGGTGCCGTTAATATACCAGAAAGAGCGAGACCTCCCTCACGCCTGCGCCATAGCTGAACAGATGAGCTGGTGCGTTCTACAAGGGCCCACGCAGCGTGTTCCCACAGTTCATCCACATCAAACTCCTTCATGCCAGGGCCTGAGAGTAAGACTTTTATCACCAATTGCCAATCTAACGCCTGAATGCACTCGCTGGCTATATGCCATCGGGTCACACTTTACCTAACTTGCTGATTTTTTTAAAAACTTCAATTAAAAAGATTTTCTGCCCCTGAAAATTGTTAGATGTGACCACGCACCTTAGTCTTCATGAGGGGGTCAAATTCTTATCATTTATCTATGAAGAAGTTACCATTTGTCCTTATTGTCAATACTACCTACTCATTTTAGGAACTGAAGCATCATTTTGTGTTTGAAGCTAACCAAAAAATGTGTTGAGGACCATACACAAAAATAAAGTGGAATGAAGACCTGAATGTGAGACCTGAAACCATAAAAATCCAAAAGAGAACACAGGCAGTAATTTCTCTGACATGGGCTGTAGCAACATTTTTCTAGACACGCCTCCAAAGGCAAGGGAAACAAAAGCAAAAATGAACATTGGGACTACATCAAAATGATGCTTCTGCACATCAACAAAACTAAAAGACAGCCTACTGAATAGGAGAAGATATTTGCAAATGACGTATCTGATAAAGGGTTAGTATCCAAAATATATAAAGAACTTACACAAATCAACAGAAAAAAAAAAAAATCAGATAATCCAATTAAAAAATGGGCAGAAGACATGAACAGACATTTCTCCCAAGACATACAGATGACCAAAGACACATGAAAAGTTCAACATCACTCCACCAGGGAAATGCAAATCAAAATTACAATGAAATATCACCTTACGCCTGTCAGAATGGCTAAGCACAAGAAACAGGTGTCAGCGACAATGTGGAAAAAAAGGAACCCTCACACACTGTTGGTGGGAATGCAAATGGGTGCAGCCATTGTGGAAGACAATATGGAGGTTCCTTCAAAAATTAAAAATAGAATTGCCCTGTGATCCAGTAATCACACTGCTGGATATTTACCCAAAGAATACAGAAACACTAATTTGAAAGTATCTATGCACCCTTATGATTATTGCCGGATTATTTAAAATAGCCACATTATGGAAGCAGCCCAAGTACCCAGCAATAGATAAATGGGTAAAAATGGGTGTGTGTTCATGCATGTAGGTATATATACATACATACATGACATCCATGCACACACACGCACAATGGAATATTACTCAGCCACACACACAAAAATGAAATCTTGTCACTTGCAACATGGTTGGAGCTAGAGGGCATAATGCTAAGTGAAATAAGTCAGAGAAAAACACCATATGATTTCACCCATATGTGGAATTTAAGAAACAAAACAAATGAACAAAGGAAAAGGCAAAACCCCAAAACAGACTCTTAACTATAGAAAACCAGCAGAGAGTGGACAGAGGGAGTGTGGGGGTGGGTGGGTGGAAGAGGTGAAGGAGAGTAAAAGTACACTTATCATGATGAGCCCTGAGTAATGTATAGATTTGTTGAATCACTACACTATACACGTGAAACTAATGCAACACTGTGCGTTAATTATACTGGAATTAAATTGTTTTAAAAATTATAAGAAGTTGAAATTTTTGGAGAAAAATTAATACTTTTTTGATAGGAGAATGGTCCATAGCCTCCCAAAGATGACTGGACTCAGTCTGCTTAGCTTATATCCATCAAGTTGTACCCGTGTTAGCTGTTTGAATCTTAGTTTTTTACTTAAGTGCAAATGACATAACGTTGTGTTAGTTTCAGGTGAACAACATAATCATTTGACATTTGTATATATTGTGAAGTGATCATAATAAGTCTCGTCAACATGCATCACCATACATAGTTACAAAATGTTTTTTCTTGTGATGAGACCTTTTAAGATTTGGGGCGCCTGGGTGGCTCAGTTGGTTAAGCGTCCGACTTCGGCTCAGGTCACGATCTCGCGGTCCACGAGTTCGAGCCCCGCGTCGGGCTCTGGGCTGATGGCTCAGAGCCTGGAGTTTGCTTCTGACTCTGTGTCTCCCTCTCTCTCTACTCCTCCCCCGTTCATGCTGTGTCTCTCTCTGTCTCAAAAATAAATAAACGTTAAAAAAAATTTTTTTTAAAAAAAAGATTTACTGTCTTGGCCACTTTCAGATATTCAATACAGTTTTAACAATAGTCACCGTGCCGTCCGTGTTCACTGTTTAAAACCACGCCTAGTGTTTTCGTGTTCCTCTGTCCCCAGCAATAAGTGCTTATCCATTTTCATAAGATTATACATTATTAAGGTTTCTTTTCCTTTATTATGCTCATAGTTTTTCTAGCCTGCACCCACTATTATGTGGGGGTTCCAAAAACACTCCCACATTCTGGGATATTTATGACAGCAGTGCCCCTCGGCCAGTACCAAAATCAGTATCTACTTATATTGCTTGATAACAAATCACCACACAATGAGCAGCCTAAAATAATGCGTGTTTATCATCTCTCGGTTTCTGTGGTTCAGGGGTCTGGGCATGGTTTTACTGGCTCCTCTAAAAGGCTGCAGTCGAGGTGTCAGCCAGGGCCGGGGTCTTATCTGCTAGCTCAACTGGGGAAGGATCCACTTGCAAGCTCTCTGTAGTTGTTTGCAGAATTCATTTTCCTGTGGTTGTAGGACCCTCGGAAGCTTACTTTTTTCAAAGCCAGCAATGAAGGAGGAGACTCTCGAGTGTATGCTAGCCAGACAATCTTCTATAACATAACATAATCAAGGGAGTGGTTTTTCATTACTTTTGCCGTATTCTGTTGATCAGAAGCAAATCGTGATGTTCTGTCGGCAGCACCAACAAATTTAATTTAGATTCAGAGATTATTAATGACTCACATTCCTTAACTCAACAGTTTTACAGGTAGATCCCAACTAAAATTGGCCTGTGCTCATTGCTCAGCTCTCAGGTAATCTCAGAACATTTCTTAAACCGTTACCTCCAATACAGAAAAATGCAGCATCACATTGGGTGCAGAAAAAACCCTGGAGATCGCCCTTCCTGAAACTGAAGAATTCCACCTAGTTAGCAATTTCCCCCACAAAAAAAGAAACACTTTGCTTCTCAGTTTGCTCTCAGATTGCGTTTGTAAGAAAACGAGCATCTGTGGTTCTCTCAAATGAGCGGAAAAACAAATCGCAAACCTAAAAGCAATATGGTGTCGCCATTGGTAACCTGCGTTCCCAGGCTGATCACACAGGGATCTGAAGAAACTTCACTTACAGAATTGCCAACCTTAGAACAACGTATAGGATCCTTTCTCTGGAGTCACGGAGTGAATTGGGCCTAGTGGGTTAGATCACACACCTTGTAGAACTAGTCAGCCTTTGTTTGTTTGTTTGTTTTACAATTACTGTAATCCATTTCCTCCGTTTTGCTGACTTCTTGCCAGCACATCTCTTAATTTAAAAACACTAACATGGGCTCTGGAACATGGATCTGCATTTGCTGCTGAATTACAATGAGGGTTATACGTACCTTCCCTTAAAAGCTTTTTTATTGGTCTCACTCCTGTAGATTAACCAGTGTCAGAAGCCTCTGTCTTGGATTGCCATAGAGGTGGTCTTATATTTTAATGAGCATTTACTCTTTGAGTGAAATTGGATTACTCCATTTTTTAAAAAAAAAACTATATTTGGGGCGCCTGGGTGGCGCAGTCGGTTAAGCGTCCGACTTCAGCCAGGTCACGATCTCGCGGTCCGTGAGTTCGAGCCCCGCGTCGGGCTCTGGGCTGATGGCTCAGAGCCTGGAGCCTGTTTCCGATTCTGTGTCTCCCTCTCTCTCTGCCCCTCGCCCGTTCATGCTCTGTCTCTCTCTGTCCCAAAAATAAATAAACGTTGAAAAAAAAAAATTAAAAAAAAAAAAAACTATATTTTGTGGCAGGCCATTGGTGCATGTAAAACTGTATTCTCAAAATGACATTTCATTTCGACAAATAGTTTTTATCAGAGCCAATTAACTCTAAGGAAGGGTAAGAAAAAGAGCTAATGCTTCCCGAGTGTGGTTATGAACACATGCACGCACAGTGGCTTGTCATGTTTCTTTGAGATAACTGTAATCTTTTAACAGATTGAGCAGGTTCTTGTAGCACAAGCTTAAAGAAGAGCTTATCAGCCAAGATAATATATGGATTTTTTTTTAACGTTTTATTTATTTTTCAGACAGGGAGAGACAGAGCATGAACGGGGGAGGGTCAGAGAGAGGGAGACACAGAATCTGAAACAGGCTCCAGGCTCTGAGCTGTCAGCACAGAGCCCGACGCGGGGCACGAACTCACGGACTGCGAGATCATGACCCGAGCTGAAGTCAGCCGCTTAACCGACTGAGCCACCCAGGTGCCCCCTGGATTTTTTTTTTTTTTTTTTTTGAGACAGTGTGAGCAAGCAGGGGAGGAGCAGACAGTGAAGGGGTAGAGAATCTTACCCAGGCTCCAAACCCAGATAGAGCTCCGACACGATCCTGAGATGGTGACCTGAGCCGAAATCAAGGGTCAGACACTTAACCAACTGAGCCACCCAGGCACCCCTATGTGGATTTTCGTAAGTGCCCTGTGCAACAGGAAGGAGCTAGAATGTTTTTTTGGCTGACTTTCAGGCTTACTCATTCCCCTTGAATAATACTGAAGTCAAAATGATCTCTAAAGACCAGCAATGACAAAGAAATGCACATTTTAACACAGTATAATTTTCCAACGATCGATTGGCCAAAGCATCCTTTTAATTCCATGCCTGGTGAAGATGCAGAGCAAAAGCCATTTCTGGTGGGAGTGTAAGTTGGTAATTTGTCTGGAGTAGGATCAATAAAACATATTCTTAAGTTTTTTACAAAGATTTTGACCCAGCAAATCCACTTGTGGGGATTTTTCCTAAATAAGACACAAGAGTTGTACAGGATTTAATGTACGAGGATGTTTATTTAGCTCAGTGTTGCTTCTAAACATGGAAAAGGTTTAACAGTAAATAGGAGGAAATTTGTAAGTAAATAATGGAAACGACATGAGATAGAATACTGAGGAACCACCCAAAATTGTAAAATACTGACCTTATAGAGGAAATAATCCTAACATATTAATTAGTGTAAAACCAGATAAAACAGTTTATATGTTATGGTGTTAAGCAGGTAAAAATGTTTACTCACAAAAAATGCATAGACCTATACCAAAATGATGGCAGTGACTTCCTGTCTCTGAGGGCAGAGTATGTAATGATTTTCTATCTTCCCTGTGCTGTTCTATTTTTCTAGTCATTGAGAGTGTCTGTAACCATTATCACATATATATTTTTTTAAGTTTATGAAAGAATACCAATAACTTTATTTAGAGCCTGAGAATAATGGAGAGTGAGAGATATGTAAATGAGAAGGAGGCTGGAAAAGTGACGTGTCCTTGGAACTTGAAAGCCATTATTACAGTCACCAAATGCTACAGATGCCTTTGTGAACTACTTACTTCTTTAGTCACGTACTAATTAGAATGGTGATAGATGAGTTTCTGTTATAGAGAATGAAGTTATTTATAGTAACACCCTATGCTGGATCTTTTCAAATGAATAAGCCTTGCCTTGAATGCACGTTAGCAGTTTAGGCAGCATATTTGCTTTTGAAGGGTAGTAGTTAGTAAACCATAAAAGCAATTTTCAGTGTTTCCACAGTGTAATCGAAAGATCATGCTTCTTTGGGTTTGCTTAACTTTTGCTTCCCTCTGCATAGAGCCGCCTGTCACTAGCCCCATATTTAAGTAAGTATGGTCTCAAAACAAAAAAAAGACGACTCTGGGCTCAGCAATCCTGTGCCCTGTCACTAATTTTGTCACCATCAGCCAGTGACTTAGACACTTTGAGCTGAGTTTACTCATAGTTAAATAGGGAATGATAGCCAGCTGTAAAGACTGTAAAGGTGAAAAGCCTTTAGACCCATGAGAAAGTACATGACCAAGCAGGAATGTAGGAGGACATTCTTTGTAGAATATAAAATGGAGGTTTATCCCATCTTTTCTCCCCTCAACACCGTGCATCACTTATTCTGTGCACGAGAACCCAAACTAGTTTATCGCGGAAATAGCTAATTGCCTCTGTTGGAGAAAAAAAAAAAATATCCCTCAGCTTGGGGAAAGAAGTCAGAAGCTGCAAAATCCCCTTTTCTTGTTACGATTCCTTGTGATGTGGGTGACCACAGCTAGGGTCCTTCCTGTATTGGGGCCAGTTTTCACTTTGTTCCGAGGCAAAACAGCAACAAACAAAAAGCATGTGTACGATGACCCTTATGTAGGTGGTTCGTGCTTTTCTATGGGGGAGGCTCTAGCTAATATTGTCAGCAATACAGTGAATATAGAGCAGCTAGCTCGCCTGATATCAAGCATAGAAGTGTGCATCGAATCCAGAACCTAAGCAGGCCGCTTCCTATGATCATTGCACTGCTTGTTGGGTAAGGTGTGTATCTGTACAGGCATGTACATATTTGTGGATTAGCTATATTCACTGTATTTGCTGGGACACTTACTGTCGGAATACACAGAGTTAACAGGTTGATAGCATTGCACAATTCGAAAAACCATTTGTGTGCTTGACTATGTTCATGTCATACCTTTCTACGAATGCTTTTTTATATATATTTTTAGGCATATATATATATGTGTATATATGTATATATACACCCATATACATATATATGTATATATTTGTATATATACACCCATATACATATATATGTATATATATGTATGTATACACCCATATACATATATATGTATATATTTGTATATATACACCCATATACATATATGTGTATATATTTGTATATATACACCCATATACATATATGTGTATATATTTGTATATATACCCCCATATACATATATGTGTATATATTTGTATATATACACCCATATACATATATATGTATATATTTGTATATATACACCCATATACATATATATGTGTATATATTTAGGCAACCCTTTCTTTTTAATACTTATTTTTGAAGAAGAGAGAGAGAGACCGAGCATGAGTGGGGGAGGGGCAGAGAGAGAGGGAGACACAGAATCCAAAGCAGGCTCCAGGCTCCGAACTGTCAGCACAGAGCCCGATGTGGGACTGGAACCCACAAACCACGAGATCATGACCTGAGCTGAAGTTGGATGCTAAACCGACTGAGCCACCCAGGCGCCCCACCTGGGGATGCTTCTTGAGGACCAAAGGAATTCGCAGTCAACACAGACTCTGCATCATCCAGAGCCAAGGATCTTACATCTAGTGGCACGTTACACTTGGAGATTTTTTCTTTTATTAATGATACTGAAGTCCGAGCCTCTAAAGATTCTGAGCTAATCGGCCTGGAGGTGGGGCCCTGGCATTAAAGTTGTTGTTGTTTAACACTTCCCAGATGAATCTAATGTACAGCCAGTGTGGAGAATCACTGGTCTTGTGAAGTGACTCTCAGACCTAAGCTTGCATCAGAATACATGGAGGACACATTGAAACCCTGGGCCCATGGGACACCTGAGTGGCTCAGTTGGTTAAGCATCTGACTTCGACTCGGGTCATGATCTCACAGTTCGTGAGTTTGAGCCCCGTGTCGGGCTCTGTGCAGACAGCTCAGAGCCTGGAGCCTGCTTCGGACAGTCTGTCTCTCAAAAATAAATAAACATTAAAAAAAAAAAAAAATGAAACCCTGGGTCCCACTGCCGGTGTTTCTGATTCAGTAGGTCTGGGGCAAGGTCTGAGCATTAGCATTTCTGGCAAGTTCTCAGGTGCTGCTGCTGTCAAAGTGTGGAAACCGCACTTTGAGAACTACTGGCCCAGTAGAAAGAGCAATGACTTAGGATTGAGGATTGCCGGGCGGCAAGTCTCTTAACCTGTGATTCATCGTTGATAAAAGGAAATTAACTTCTCCCTGGACAAATTATTGTGGGGATATATTGAGACCATATTCTGAACGTCACACGTGGAATGTTTCTAGTGCTAAATGTGCCCAGGGCAATACTGTTATCTGCCTCGCGTTGGGAGGCTGTGAGATAGAGTGGAGTGATTCCCGGGAACATTGAGAGAGACCAAGGATGGCAAAATGACAAAAGCAGCAACTGGCAATGCCACTGGTCACGATGAAAATAAGGGCGCCGGGACAAGAGTTGTGTCTTTTTTTTTTTTTTAATTTTTTAAATGTTTATTTTTGAGAGAGAGAGACAGAACATGATCAAGGGAGGGGCAGAGAGAAGGAGGCACAGAATCCGAAGCAGGCTCCAGCCTCTGAGCCGTCAGCACAGAGCCCGACACAGGGCTCGAACCCACAAACCATGACCTAAGCCAAAGTCAGAGGGCTTAACCGACTGAGCCACCCAGGCGCCCCAGGAGCTGCGTCGTAAAGGCACAGCTGGAATGGCCTTGCAAACACCAATAAGAATAACCAAAGTGGCAGAAACTCACAAGTTTCCGAGGAGGCACCAATAATAAAAATTATTGCAGTGAGGCCCTCAAAGTGCTTCAGCGTTTGTTTGTTGTAATCACACAAGACTGGCCTTGCACGCAGGCTCTTCAAAAAGCCTTGAAGTAAACAGCACTGGAGAAGAAGCAATCGTGGCCACACAAAGCTGTTCATAAAGAGGCGTGCGGGCAGACAAAAGCAGCAACAACAACAACATGCAATAGAATGTGAGGGAGATGCAATAGAATGTGGAGGGAAATTAGAAACCCAGATGAGAAAAATCTCCTAGGTGAGATATAGGAAGTGACCCTGGAATCGATCCTTGGAAAATGAATACTGTCCAGCAGACATCAGATAAAGAAGGTGGTGGGGGATGAGGAGCAGGACTCTCAGAAAACGGAAGCCTGTCCCCCAGGAATGCTTCATAGATCTGGCACCTTATGACTCCAAACAGCTGCCATCTGCCAGTGCCATCCCCTGCTCTGGTAACTGTGGGAGCGTTAACCTGACAATTTAACGGAGACAAGCAGAGGTCTAAGGGGGAAGGTCCCAAATGAAACACTCCGGTGTTCATGACTGAGGGTCACCAAAGGGCGCCACCTGCCGGTTCTGATCGCAAATCCTGCTACCCGAGGAGCCGAGCCGAAGTCTCAAGACAGGACTGGAGGGGGCGGGGGGGGGGGGGGGGGGGGCGGGATGAGGGAAGGATGGGGGTGACTTGGAGCAGGGGATGTGGGTGGTGGGGAATCTCCTGTCTAGAGATGGTAAAGGAAAAACAAGACGGAGAGCACATGTCTGATTTCAGAACGGGCTTATGATATCCTGCAAGCAGTGGGGAAATGGGCTGGAGTTCTTATCAAGCAGTTCTTCCAGTTTTACAGTTCCTGGTTTGTATCATATAAGTGACACGTAAGGGAAGGCTAAAAATAGAGCAGGTGCTTCAAGCACGAGGATAACCTGAACCGTTGGAAAAGATAGAACTAAGAATTCAATGGAATTTCTTTTGTATGAAACCTGTCAATTCTCAGAAATAGTTGGGGAAAACTGGTCTGATCAGTTCATACTCTGTAGTTCATAGGTGACTTGACGATGTTTAAAGACTGACAATACCAGGTAATATACTAATGCCGATGACGCTATGAATTTCTGATTTGATGATTCAGAACACCCTTCCAGGATTTCTCCATGTATCAGAGTCTTCGTGTTAATATTTCTTCTCACTATACAGTGTTGTGGATACAGGGGGTGAGGGAAATGGACAGGAATGTGTACTGACCTCAGGACAGAGCCTGAAAGTTGCTTTTCCGAATAAATTCCTGGTAAAAGCCTGTTTGTTACGGGACTTTCGCATCAAAACGTGATGTAAAACTCACTTCATGTGCAGACATTAGGTGCTTTGAACTTTTAAAAACTTAGACTTAAGGTGAAGAGGAGTTTCCTGTGACCAGAAATACAGACGATCCACTGGAATGACATCACCTCTGACATTTAGCGATTGGAGAGCCCCAGATAGATTGTCAAATAGATTATGCAAATCTGACCAACTTGGATATTTTGGGTATGATTGGGATGTTCTGACATTTCATTATGTTTTTAATGTTTATTCTCGAGAGAGAGAGAGAGAGAGAGCATGAGCAGGGGAGGGAGGGGGAGAGGGGGACAGAGGATCTGAAGCAGGCTCCGCGCTAACAGCAGATAGCCCGACGCAGGGCTGGAACTCACGAACCGAGGTCATGACCTGAGCCGAAGTCAAACGTTCAACCAACTGAGCCACTTGGGCACCCCTCTGACATTTTTAAAATAGAAGGAATTATCCCTAAGATTGAAGACTTCCTCACACAGCCTGGCTTCCTTCCGGGGGAATAATTTCTCACGTTCCAGCTATTTCTGAGAAAGGCCAAGTTTCCCACATATCACTATCAGCAGATGGGAGTCGGTGGAGGACGGGGGCACATTGGGATCTGAGGGCCATTGGGAACAGGAGGGACCAGCCGGCACATCCACGAGTTACCTGGGCTTGAACTTCCCTGAATCACAGAGGCCAGAGTCAGGGGACAGTCACAGGTCGGAGCACATGAAGACTACAGGTTGGAACAGCAGCGAAGGTTGGCAACAGACAGGTAAGAAGACAGAGGATTGAGAGAGGAGTCGAGCACGGCTGGCAGAGTCCAGAAGCTTACCAAGGGCTTGCTCCTCTAGGCACAGATGGCTTTTTAAAACTCTGATATTAGCGTGTTGGCTTGTCATTGCCCCTTCCTCCTAAATGTGAGCTGGCAGGGAGCAGAAGATGAAGGGGACACAGAAGTCTAGTTGAGTGTCCTGGCCAGTTGGATACCTATTAATTAAGGCTTGACAATAAATGGATGTCTTTTAAGAACTAATGACTAATTTCTAGCTGTCATTCCGTGGCCGTGGCCCATGAAATGCCCCTGCTGTGCCCAGAATGGCGCCTACGGAATTTTTTGACAGGGACTGCGTATTAAAAAGAATAAACACCTGACTCCAGACCTTTTAGATACGAAAAAAGAAAAATGCTAACGCCATTTATAAGGCCATGCATGAGTCATGGTGACTTACAGCCCTCCCCTACACACACACACACACACACACACACACACGCACATCCCTTTGGTATTTTGTTCAACTCGACCCTTCTTCCAGCTCCAGCCGTCTCCCAGTGCCCACTCTGTCCTGAGGTCCGAACCCATTCATGTCCGTTTCCTTTACCTCTCTAGGGTGGCTTTTCCAGGAGGTTCCCCCTCCTTCTTGATTTCTCTTAACCCCATTTGTAATCAATCTCTCATTACATTTCTTCCAGCATCCCCTTTCGAGTGTACCATTTGTCCCTGCAAGATCACTTGATCTGTAGCTGCTCACTAGCTTTGTGACGTTGGGCGAGTTTTTAGCAAGTCTTTCAAATCTGTCAGGTGGGAGAATGTGTGAAGCGATAGTTTAAAACCACGTCAAAATGGCGATATTTGACCAGCCTGGACCGACAGAAATGGCAAGTTCACGTGCGCCATGAGAACTAGTTAAGCGTTAAGCGCTTCAGGTAGCGCCCAGCATCTTGTAAGCGATGACTTCTTTCTGCTTGCGACACTCAGACCGGATGAATTCCGTGTTTGGCCAAGGAGAGCAACTCTATGCCGCCTTCTCTCCCCTCTCCCAAGTAGATGATGCTCATTTATGATACGTCCGACTCCTCACCGAGCCCAGAGGCAAATTCAAACCCTTTGAAGGTAGGAGGCACTGCTTCCCAACCCCTCCTCGGCTGGTCTCGCCCCACAAAGGGATTTTCACTCCCACCGGCCGGCTCGTGTAACTCCAGAACTTTCCGCTGCCATTCCCATGGGCACAGCCCACTCCCGGCATCTCTCAACGGGATTTTTTTCACAGAAACATCCTTCCGTGCGATGGTTTGCTCTGCCTGGCCCTGTTAATACTTGATCCCACAGCAGTTACCTTCAGGCTTCTGTGGGCTCACCTACTTGCTCCAGAACTTTTGTGTGATTTTGTTTTTCTGGAACAGGTGTGTTCTGGATTTCAGACATTTTATAAATAAGCGTGACTTGCGGGGCTCCGGGTGGGAGGCGGGGTGATGAGAAGCCACCTGATCGGCTGAATATGTCCCAAACAAGGCTGAAGCAGAGCTCAGGTTGTCTCTGGGCGTGTCTGGGGGTAATTTGCCGCAGGTAAGAATATTCCAAATAAATCAGAACACACGTATGTGCCTATTTGCACGCCGCTGTCCCCGTACTAATGGCAGCCTTGTCTTTTCAGCTCAATTGAGCTTTACAGCTCAATTATCCCAGCTCTGCACTCACCCTGTAATCTGTCCCTTCTAAATGATACCACAGCATCTCAAAGGTCCTTCTTTACCTTGACGGTAGAGAGGTTTTTTGAGTTTAAATGCATTTTATTTTTAAACAACCTACATGGCACGTTTTCTTAGAAACGATGCCTCGGCTCCAGATAAAGCAAGGTCAGAATAAATGAAGAGCTCACAATGACGTCAGTCCCATCCGTCTTCAGTCCTGGTGTTGTGTGAATGAGCAGCGGCCAGCTATGACGACAGGTGATAACGTCCAAAGTTAATAGCCAAATTCGTCAACATTTTTCCATTTCTAAACCATCCTTAAAGAAGATCATATATGGGGGCACACCCTCCTTGCAGTAGGCCAGCGGGGCAGCCATGCCTCCCGGATTCATGTTTTCACCAGTAAAGGACTGGTAGTTTTTAAAAATAGCAAGGATGTGCTCGATTTGTCCTGCAGCCCCTGTCATAAAAGGTTTCACCCTTTCTGGCCTCTGTTCTTCAAGTCTGCCTTTGACTGATTTCACGTAATCTTTGATGTACTTCTCGTAGGCTTCCTTTGTGAAGCTGGTTTCCCGCAAGTGATGGTTCATGACAATACCCACGCCAGTGAGGACTCAAACTTTCTGAAATCCTGCTTCTCGGTCCTAGGTCCCAGCCAGGTCCAAGGTTCCTTCAGCTTTGGATTGAATTTAGAACATGTTCATGCAAATAAAATACAAAGGAACCAAAGCATGCACAGAGATTTAAAGAATCAAGACAAGATAACAGGGGTAAAACATCTCCCTCCCTTCTGAAATAATATGCTCGAATACAAAGGAGGTACTAACGAGGCCAGACTTTCCTTACTTTTGTTAGGTGGATTGCCAAAGAAACCGTCCCCACCATGAACACCGTGCAGCCTTTGGTGTGTATGCGGCAAACATCGCTCAGAGGTCCTGCTGTTTCCGTGGAGTCAGTGGTTTCCCTGCCGCATCAGCAAACTCTATTTGACATTAACTCATACCAAGAGCAGCACCGGATTGATGTAGCATATTAATTAATTTAAAGTGGAAACACTCTTCCTGCGCTGTTGCTGAGAGATGTAAAACCCACCCACTGCTGGGTGGGGTGGAAGGAGGTGGGAACAGGCACATACTTCAGACTGCAGACCAGGATTATCCAGCTGGTTCTGGGAATGAGATCAGGGCAGATAAGACCGCTCACCCAAATGCAGTGGGGTTTTTCCCCCCCTTGTCTACTAAAATTTAAAAATTTAGTTGTCCTCCTATGAACGTCTTCATTTTGCATACGGTTATTGTGTATGTACAATTGTGATTCCTTTTTACACTGAGAGAGTCCATGTGCATTTCCACACTATATCCTGAATGCATACACTTAGCATACTAGTACATTTTAAGGATATATAACTTTGCCTATGAAGAGTAATCCAAATAATGTTGTAATTCCTTTTCCTAACTCAGAGAAGAGAAAATACTAGTACTAGATTTTAGAGCCTCCTTAGGGTGTCTTCTGTCTGAGCCAGGTTTAGCCCATGCAAATATCACATGCGTTCTATATTTAAATGTTGCCAGAATCGTATTTCACTTTCCAGTGTATTCGCTGCAATGTTGCAAGACATTGCTATATTTCGGGGATCATTTTGCTCTGCTTTCAACGGTTTTGTCAGGCTTGAATTTATTTGGGGGAATGCTACCTAGTTTGATTTCAGAGGAGTTGTCCTTGAGGATGGAGAAGCCAATGGCCCAAGGCGGTTTTGGACACCGAGCTAGCTGCCTCCTGACTAGATGTCAGGTGCTGCCCAACTTCTCATCCACGTCTGGCCTTCCATAGAGCTCAGACTTTCCGAGTACCTCATGGTGACTTTAAGGTGAATTTTTTCATTAGCCTCAGCTATTGGGCTATATGTAAATAATTATCTCTGGAATACTACTCAGCAAGTGTGGCTCAACTTTGATGACATCTTGAAGAGCACAAACGGAAAGAATCTATTGATCAGCAAACCTCATGGTTCCAGTTGCCAGGGTTCAGCTTAAGTCTGCGGCCCTCAGCCTGGATATGAGCAGTGACCATGGCTGTGCTTATAGGAAGCTTCAAATCCACATCTTGGCAAGCTCACCCAAGTTAAGGTGGCCAAGATCCTGCTCAGAATACCTACCTCTCTTCAAAGTGAAGCCCGAGTGAATTCCTTCCCAGGACTCCCCCCACTGCTACAACTCCCCTGGTGGGATCCACCATGGTTCCCTGTCAGCAATCTATAATCCTAGCAGCCGGTGACTTTTCAAGCAAAGACAAACTACATTATGTTTTGTATTCCCAGCAGCTAGTACAATACCTGATACATATATGTTTAGTAAACCACTGAAATGAGTGCAGAAGTTGGATAAGATCTGATCCTGATTCCTAGACAGAAATAAGGGCCCACCTGAGCTGAATCAAGGGCATGGGGGCACTGTGGAGAGAATCCAACCAGCTCTACACCTGGTGGGACCCAGAGAACCATCACCCTCCTTCCAGATCTTTCTGTATGACCCGGGACCTGAACCTTCAGATCCATTTTCCAGGTCATTGTATGCTCTATCTACCCGAAATTGAGGTTTTGACTTAGATTTTATATATGCTCTGAGACCACCCTCCATGTTTCAGGGTTACTGTCGGTCAGCTTTTAATCAGCTTGATCACATGACCGCCAGCACCCCTGTGAGGCGTGCTGTCCGTCATCAGGAGTGCTCAGCCTAAACATCACCAGCTCCTACTCTTTTCTGGAAACTCTTCAAGTCTTTTAGATGGACAACAGGTCTGGTCATCCTCTATAGTAGGCCCTCGACAATATGATGCCTGCAGACTCTTTGCACCCAGGGGTGATAAATCACCCACAAGTGTTGGGAATCACAGAATGTCTTCGGTGCTGCTGAGATTTATACAACTCTTTCTTTTCACCTACTTTCCTTCACCGTGACTGGAACACCAACTAATGTCCTGACCATGAAGGCATGGGCTCCACTCAGAAGAACCTCTTCTTTTCTGAAATAAAATAATCAGGAACGTTGACAGTCACAGCAGAATTTATATGAACAGCTTCCTCCCCCAACCGAGTCTTCTCACACTCTTATCAAGAAGAAGTAGCTTTGGGGGCGCCTGGGTGGCGCAGTCGGTTAAGCGTCCGACTTCAGCCAGGTCACGATCTCACGGTCCGTGAGTTCGAGCCCCGCGTCAGGCTCTGGGCTGATGGCTCGGAGCCTGGAGCCTGTTTCCGATTCTGTGTCTCCCTCTCTCTCTGCCCCTCCCCAATTCATGCTCTGTCTCTGTCTGTCCCAAAAATAAATAAAAACGTTGAAAAAAAAAAAAAAAAAAAAGAAGAAGTAGCTTTGGCCTTCTGTATACCTGACCCTCCAAATTAAAACAGGCTGTGATCAAGGCCTACTTGACAAATTAAGGAGACAGTTATCTCTAACGAGTTGATTTTTGTGCGGGAGATGATGCAGTATAGAAAAGGGCAGAGAGTGGATTAGGGCTTGCATATGAAAGGGTGAGACCCATGAGTAAAAACTCGTATTCTAGCAAATCATGACCACTGTGAGTATGTGGCTGTATCATTTGGCCTGTGAAATGCCATAGATGTGGTCTAATATTTCATGAACAAATTTGCCACTCCTTGCTCCATCCCTATAAAATAAAGGCCAAAAACTTCATTGTGACATTCAAGGCAACTCACGCTGAGAACCTACCCACCTTTTCAGCATCAACAGTAGAGACTTCACAACTCACCCATAGCCTAGAGTGTAGACACATCAGGTCCCCATCCCTCAAGCCCACATTCACACTTTGGAATATTGGTTCATGGTGAGCCCTCTAGACCAGAACTTGCCACCCTTATTTACTTAATAACATACATAGTAAGTCATAATTTTGCATGGCAAATGGGGTGAAGTGGAAGGATTTGGGGATGTATGTTGGGCTGTGTGAGAAAAATAATGGTTTTCCCTTATATAATTATGAGTAAATATATAGTACCTTAAGATAAATGTAAAGTATAGGGGCGCCTGGGTGGCGCAGTCGGTTAAGCGTCCGACTTCAGCCAGGTCACGATCTTGCGGTCTGTGAGTTCGAGCCCCGCGTCGGGCTCTGGGCTGATGGCTCAGAGCCTGGAGCCTGTTTCCGATTCTGTGTCTCCCTCTCTCTCTGCCCCTTGCCCGTTCATGCTCTGTCTCTCTCTGTCCCAAAAATAAATAAACGTTGAAAAAAAAAATTTTTAAATGTAAAGTATATATATAAAGTAAATATATAGTACCTTAAGATAAATGTGATTTTTAAATAATATTTTTAATATATTTTCAATGTTTATGATAAGTTTCCCATGGTCTTTACATGAGCATATGTTTTCAGTATCTGCTTTTAATGCCTGAAATGTTTCCATATGATTCCTCCACAAGAAATTTTAATGATGACTTATTCAAATTCTGATGGTCTCTCTTGGTGTTATTTTTAAATAACAAGGTAATAAAAATATATAAGCCATTGATGTTATAATCATTCTGAATTTATAAGGCCTTGTTATATTTAAATACCACAACAGCTCTCCTACTGACAAATGTAATTTTTAAATTCTTCTGATAATGGATTTTAAATCCAGTTGAAATTTTTATTCCATTATGTCAAAATTTATTTGCGTATTCATTCATACAAAAACACTGTTATCGAGCTCTTATTCTTTATCAAGTTCTCTAGGTAGTAGTGATTCAGCAATGAATAATAACAACAACAACAAAACATCCCTGGCATCGTGGAGTTCACATTCTGGTCAGGGGAGACAAACTATAAACAAACTAAAGTAAAAATTAGGGTTGTCTTTAGCAATGGTAGTGCTGGCCAATTTTGAATAGCGTGGTCAGGGAAGACCTCACCAAAAATATGATATCTGAACAAAGACCTGGAGGAGATGAGGGAATGAGTCAGGTGGCTCTGTGGGAGAAGAGCGCTCCAGGCGGGAGTCAGAAGCACATCCAAAGTGGAGATAAAGAATGTCACCAGCTTGTTTAAGAAACAAGATGGTGGCCGTGGTACACTGAGCAAAATAACCACGGCAGGCAATCATGTGATATGAAATGGGACAAATAACAGAGGTCAGATGATAGGGAGCTCTACTGGCCACTGTGAGGACTTCCTCTAAGTGAGATTGAGAAGCCAAGGCAGGTTTGATAGCACAGGAGGGATAAAACATATATGATTGAAAAGATGACTTTATCCTCTGTGTTGAGGATAGACTCTGTAATAGTCAGGGTTCTCCAGAGAACCAGAACCAATAAGACATATGGAGATTATATATATATATTTATATATATGAAGAAATTTATATATATATATATGAGGAAACTTACATATATATATATGAGGAAATTTATATATATATATATGAGGAAGTTTACATATATATATATATATACGAGGAAATTTATATATATATATATATATATATATATATATATATATGAGAAAATTTATTATGGGAATTGGCTCACACAGTTATGGAGGCCTAGAAGTCCCACAACAGTCTGCCATCTGCAAGCTGAAAAACCAAAAAAGCTGTGGTGTCCTTCTCTAAGTACCAAGGCCTGACAACTAGGGGAGTTGATGATATAACTGAGGTCTGAGGTCAAAAGACTGAGAACCAGGAGCTCTGATGTCCAAAGGCAGGAGACGATGGATGTTTCAGCTCAAGAAAAGAGGGAAGTCACCTTTCCTTCACCTTTTTTTCTATTCGGGACCCCCCTGCACTAGGGGATGCCCACCCCATTGGTGAGGGCAGACCTCCTCACTCAGTCCACTAAATCAGACGCTAATCTCTTCCAGAAGCACCTGTATAGACACTCCAGAAACTAATATTTTACAAGCTATCTGGGCATCCCTTGGCCAGTCGAGATGACACAACGTTAATTGTCACAGACTACAGGGGGGCAAGGATCGCAACAGAGAGGACAGTTAGGGGGTCTTTGCAATAATGCAGGCCACAGATGGTAGATGAGAAGAATCAGCATTTCACAACACTCCTTTTGGCCCGTTTGTATTATTCCTCGGTGCCACAGTTCACCAACTGGGAAGCTGTGCTCTGCAGAATCCATAGACGGAGCCAAAGGAAGGTACGTAGGGACCTTAAGTGTTTCCGTTCCAGATTTTAATTTTACATATATCCCAGGAACATTGAATCCGAGGTTAAACAACCCTAAGCCCTGAACCCAAGTTTAAACAATCAAACCATAATTCTTGAGCCTTGACGTTATTGAAATGAGATAATTTTCCTATGCCACAGCCTTAGCTTGATCTGTTAATTCTCAAGTATGGGTGAGAGCATTAGGCTCTGACATGGGTTCAGCCATGTCCTCATCCTGGGGACACACAGACTCAGGCAGTGCTCTCTGCATTTGCACTTATCCCACCTGCAGAAATCACTCCTGGGTCCTCCTCCATGTGGTCCTTTCTGTGCGTACCGTCAAGACCTTTAGTCTGCCTGGAGATGTGTGCCTAGGAGAAGGAGAGGTTAGGAGACCAAGAGTCCCCTGTCATCTTCCAAAGGCTTGCTTCTCTGGCCCTGTCCCAGATCCATGTCCAGTTCGACCCCAGTTCCTCACTGACCCACTGCCCATGACCACCTATCCGCACAACAAGATTCAGACCTGGCCCCACCTTTTGCCTACCTTTATTCCAGAGTAAATAATTTATGTTCTCCACAGACTGATTGCCACCTCACAGCTCTATGACTTTCGTTACTCCCTCTGCATGGAGCCTCTGCCCACTTTCTTTATCAGGTTAACTTTTACTCATTCTTCAGAGCTTCATCCAGGCATCGTGGCCAACTGTTCATGGCTAACACTCCAAACAAAGTGCTCCTTTGCATTCCCCTGCTGTTAGAGGCACAGCATCGTATTGAAGGCATTGCTTTGTATCTTCCTTTCCTACCAGACTCTTTTAAGTTTTCAGGGGCTGGAGATGATATCCTATCTACTTCCACATTGCCATGAATTTCCACATTGTTTGTGAAACTCAGACTCTCCTGTCTGTAAAGTTTACCCAACAATTTCAGTAGTCCAAACTGATTTCTTCCTTGTCTGATTTCTCACCAGAACCAAGTGACTTTGTAAGTTGTCTGTATCCTGTGATGCTGTGTTTTTCACCCGCTGCTCAGCTCGATCCAGGTTTCATGCAGATTAGGATCATGTATTCAATACATACTCTAATGGCCAGCAAGACTTAGCACAGGGATACACACAGACCACAGATGCAAAATCCTTACAGACTGTTCCACAAACTCTAGTTTCTAGTTCCACAAACTATGATTTAGGGAGTGATTGTGACCATTATTTAGTAAACATTCAAGGTGAGATTTGATTCTTTAGGTGAAATGTGGTTAAAAAACAGGTGAAGGAGATGAAGAGGCACAAACTTCCAAATGAAATAAATGCATCAGAGGAATGAAAGGGAAGTATAGGAAACACAGTCAAGAATATTATAATAACTTCATATGGCAAAAGGGGGTAACTACATTTGGAGTGAGCACTTTGTAATGTGTGCAATTGTCAAATCGTTAAACTGTATACCTGAAACTAATTATAATGTTGCATGTTAATGATACATCAATTAAAAATAAGAATTTTTTAAATATAAAATCTATGATAACCCTTTTTCCCTATTATATTCATGTCTTTCCAGAGACTAAAGAGAAACCCTCAAAAAAACGTAGAGAAAATCCCAAAGGAAATGACACCAGTATAGTTGGTCATTCCTCTCCAAAGTCTGTGTCTCTTTGAAGCTTCCACGTTAGAATTGTCGTAAAAGCCGATATTTAGATACTTACACGTTCCATGTTGACATCATTCTGCTCACTCACGTGTAAATATAATTTGATGGCTATTACAGTCTCCCAAAGTTAACAGTTATCAACACAGGAAAACATCATTTATAATAAAAGTTGATCAATCAGATCCATATTTCATTTTTTATCTTTCTGGTTTGGGGTACAAAAGATTAGTTTAATTAGTAATTCAAAGAACAGACATAGATGTAACTTTGGGTTGTAATTATATAGTGACATTTGGAAATTTCCAATATACATCTTATCTAATAGTATTGGGTAATCCTTAAAATATTGTATAGTAAATTTAACGAAGTAGAATATTATTACTTTAAGAAAGAGAGAGAATGCTCACAAACCATCTGTAATCTGGGAGTAACTGCATACGCTTAGCAGCCTGCAGAGTTTGGAAGAAAGCTTACTGATGTAGTTCTTTTTAGACGCTTTGATTATCGTGGCTGACTTTATATTTAGCAACTGTCCTGTCAAATCGCTGTGCGTGTTGTTTCATGTCACATACTTACAAAGTGACAGGGACTTTTAAGTTTATTAAACTAAGCACCTACTATAAGTGATAGAATAGAAGAGTTTATACAACAAGAAAACTTACCCTTGAAACGCTTTTGTAGCAGCTAAAGAGCAATGAATGCCTCTGCTCATATAATTCCTTTTTGGTGTGTAAAAATTGTTCTTCTAAATGACTTAGCCTTTTAAACAAGATGTTCTTATGTTTTATTCATATTAATGAGGAATAAAACACTATCACATAATACGTGTCCTTCTGGCAGTTTATTTCAGATCATTTTAATGAGATATTTTAAATTTTTAAAATGTAATGTACTTTTAAGGAAGAGATCAAGAACAATAAATATTCCCTACGTTCAGCTCTGAAATATTTCTCTAAAACTCTCTGAAAAAAAACTCATGGCCTGCAATGACTTAAGGTGTATAGAGTGAATACATGGAATTCTGTAATTCTATGTACTGGACTTAGACCTTGGGTGTTTCTAGTGCTATTGGAATTGTCCATGGTGTTCAGTCAAATTCAGAGTTAGTCCTAAGCAAGTGGTTCTCAAATGTTTTGCTTTTATGACTTCTTCATACTCTTCAAACTATTTAAGAACCCAACAAGAGGTGTTTTTTCAATTATATCTACCAGTATTTATGTTATTATATATTTAAAAGAAGTGTTAAAATATTTCATTTAAAAATGATAAATATATGTTAGCATAAATAGCATATTTTTTATTAAAAATAGCTCTATTTTCCAAAACCAGAAAAATTCAGTAAGAATAGTGGGATTGTTTTACATTTGTATAGCTGTCCTTAATGTCTAGATTGATGGGAAAACAGGTGAATTTTCTTATCTGCTTTTGCATTCAATCTGTCGCAGTATATTACTTTGGTTGAAGAATACGAAGAAAATCAAGCCTCATACAGATGTATTTTTGTGGTATTCTTATAAAATTTTGGACATTCTTTTTTTAATGTTTATTTATTTATTTTGAAAGAGAGCATGTACATGAGCAAGAGAGGGGTAAAGAGAGAGGGAGGGAGAGAGTCCCAAGTAGGCTCCATGCTGTCAGGGCAGAGCCCAACATGGGGCTCAACCCCATGAGCCATGAAATCATGACCTGAGCCAAAATCAAGAGTCGGACATTTTAACCGACTGAGCCACCCAGGTACCCCTGGACCTTCTTAATACGACACCAAAACTCCACAAGCGATATATGTAGAATCTAAAGCCGTATCATCATACTTCTTATGTTCTTTTATATCATAGTACATTGGCTTGTATCTTCCACTTCTGACTTAATTTATGATTGTAATATTATGCATTGGTCATTTGGAAAATATTGGTTCACTGGGTTATGCAGATCTTTTAAGTGGATATATTTCATTATACAATACCAAAAAATCTCTTTCATCAGTATAATCACTAATATTACAATACTCAAAATCTTTAAGCTACAGAGCTGAAAAGTTTACGGTGGCAAAGACAAGTTTTCTATGACTCTAGTTTTAACTCGAAAGCCTAAATTTCATCACTGGCAAAAACAATTTCAGTTGAAGTAGTTTTCCCTGAAGTGGCCAGCTCTTTTCATTTGTTTTTGAGAAAATGTCTGCCAAAACCCAAGTCTGAATAAGTGTGGTTTGTCTCTGGATGAATCATATCCCAAAGCATAAGCCAGTTAGTTTGCTTTGCAACTCAAATGGCCACACAGGTGCTTTTCCTCAGGGCAAATATCATACATTGGTAGGCAGCAAAAATGCTCTTATGTACTTCCAATCTCACCATCAAACTACTAAAAGACGTATTAAGGGTTGAGATCAAATAAAATTAATAATTTTTATTGCTCTATAAAAGGCATCTTTCTTCATTACTCTTTCTTTCTCTCTTCCTTTCCTCCCTTCTTCCTTCCTCCCTTCTTCCTTCCTCCCTTCTTCTCTTTCTTTCTTTCTTTCTTTCTTTCTTTCACTACAAGTGCATTGTGTTGAATAACATGACTTCTGGGAGAGTTTTCCCCCACTACCTGGACTTGCTCTAAACGGCCAACAGTTTCAGCCACCATTGTTTTTGCACCTTCAGTGCAAATGTCCACACTGTAAAAAGGGTAAATAACATCTCAGTATTATTAGGAGAACAGTTTGACTGAAAGTTCTTTGAGAATCATTGTCCTAAGAAATCACAAACTCATAGGCCACTGGATATGCAATGGACACCCCCAATAGAATCACAATTTTAGAAGAGGCATTGAGAGACCATGTAGTGAAATTTTACATCTGTCTGACATTTGCAAGTATTACAGAGCACGGAGTACTAATATGGGGTATAGCAGTCTGCATTCTATAAAAATAGAATACAGCTTCCATTTTACAATACTATAGATGAGTATTTTCAACTAGGGATTTTTCATTCCTAAAACATCCTACCCTATACATAAATGAAATTCCTCATTCATAAATTTAATCCCATCACTTATTTTATTTTCAGTAGAGATGGAGGTTACTCTGCACAAGACTATTTCTAAAAGCATGTGAAGTCAGTCCTCCCTGCCTTCTCAGCTTATTCAATCATAATACGATCCTTACACGTTTGCTTTTACAACCAATTGATATCCCCTTTTTGACGCACCAGTCTTTCCCAGGATGCTTTTTCACGTACACCTATTCTTTCCCGGTCCATCCCTTTATCACTGGCTTTGCTGATCTGAAATACAGCCCACATCTTCCTCCAGCACCATTCCTACGTGCTCTGCCGTAAGAATGTCTAGCTTGCAAATGCCCTTCCTCATGGAAAGCTTCTGAACAATGGCCAGCACCATTGTCAGAGCATTTCTATGCACGCAGAGGCTGAAGGGAGGGGTATAAGGCTAGAATTTGGGCACACAAGGGAAAGGAGATCAACGGTATACTGGACCAGCCTTGTCCGATAGAGCTCTCTGCAGTGATGGAAACCTTTCACACCTGGGCTGTCCCACAGAGGAGCCACGAACAGCATGTGGCTTCAGATCTTTGAAGTATGGCTTCTATGACTGACTTCAATTTTATTTTGTTCTAACGAATTTAAATTTAAATGGCCCTATATGTGCAGTAGTTACCCTATGATACAGGAAAGTAAAGACTCTTCTGTGGTAATGGGAGTGTTCCAGACAGTGGAGCCCATGTGATCCTGAGGCCTGAACGACTGTGAAGCAGAGACCCTCTCTCCGTTACAACCCACACGGGACATGTAACGTGAGGAAGAAATACACTTTTATGTGTTAAGACGTACGAAATTCGGAATCCTCTCGTTGCTGCAGCAGAACTTCGGCCTCCCTGACTGAAAAGAGTCCATATCACAACCACCTGAGCACCAAGGCCCCCTCCCAAGTTGGGACCTGGGCACCTGGGTTTCGGGTTCAAAACCTAAACTGAAGACCTCTCTGGGTGAGCTGGATGCATGCTCGTCTGATGAAGAACGACGATGTGAAAGGCAACATCGTTGTTACTCTGGATATTACAGGAGGGAGGCTTGGAAACACAAAGGTAAGTTTTGCAAGGTCACTTGGCTATTAAGTGAAGGAAATACAATCTGAACTTGCCCTTTGCCTGCACCCTGCTTCCTTTTCTCTTGTTAGAACTGGTGGGGATGGTGGAAGAGAGCAGAGTGATATGTCCTGGCTTCCAAATTGAATTTGTTAATGCTTTGATCCTTATTCTAATACTTCTTAAAAAATTAATGTTTGTTTATTTTTAGGAGAGAGAGAGGTGGGGAGAGAATCCCAAGCAGGCTCTGCACTGCTAGCATTGAGCCCGATGCAGGGCTTGAACCCCCCAACCATGAGATCATGACCTGGGCTGAAACCAAGAGTAGGTTGCTTAGCCCACTGAGCCACTGAGGCGCCCCCCCAAACCTATTATTTTTATGGAGATAATTCTGTAATACTATATACTAATAATGTTTACCTGGAAGAATAAAAGACGAATGCTAGCCAAGAGAAGGCGATGGGGTTGCAGCTGCGGATAAGGAGAATCAACCTTAGGTGTCAGCACGAGTCCTTGAAAAGCAGCCGCTGAGCCAGAGCTGGGAGTTGAAGAGGTTAATTTGAGGAGGGGGAGGACGGCCTCTGAAGGGTAGGAAGCAGGACTGGACAGGAGAAGACTCAGGCGCCCGGTCAGATCTGACACCCGTGAAAGGCAAGAGCCAGGAGAAGCCACCACTGCCAATGCAGACGTGACAGAGTCCCGGCCAACCCAGTGGAGAGCTCTTGAGCAAAAAACGATGCCATTGGTAGAGTCCCTCCCCTGGGCAGAAAGGGCCGGGCCCTAGCAGTGCCTTCCGGTCAGCTCCTCACAGCTGAACGGCAAGCTCTTCGTGAGGGAGGCCTGAGGAGGCACCTGCCGGCTGCACCGGACCAGGTATTCACACACACAGTAAAGCTACTGCCACCAGGACAAGATGGCGTTGGTGTAAGAACGGAAAGGGGGTCAGTGCGATAGAGCGAGGAGGAAAAATTGCATCAGCAAATGAGAATCACTATGTGCGAAAAGTTTAATTCAGTGGGAGAAATCGATTATTAACAAATGGCGTTGGCATACGTGGCTGGAAAATAAAAGTGGCTCCAACTTAGGCATAGACAAAAATTCATGCCAGAGGCACACAAGATGTACCTATAATTAATAAAATAATTAAAATACTGCAAGAAAATCTATGAAGTTGTACCCATACAATCCAGCAGTGAGGACGAACTTATTATTCAAGGCTGGAAACCTAGAAGGTAATACCAAAAAAATATATAGGAATATATAAAACCTCTGTTGAGAAAAGATACTACAAACAAAGTCACTAGATCGATGATAGAGCAGGAAAATCATTTTTAACTCAGATAAGAGAGCTGGCTTCTTTTGTGGTACAGCCATAAGTGAAGAGGCTGATTTCTTTAAGCTAGGAATGAAAATCAGTTATGTATCTTGTAGCCAAAAGATGTGCCTACTATTTACGGTTTCCGTGAGAGTTCAGTGAAGAAATACAGAAGTAGGCACAAATTCTATGAACTGAAACTCTTAAGTGATGCCTAAGGAAGAGCCATGGTGACTTCCTCCAGTTCCCGATCCCGCTGTACAAATGGAAGTTGCGAGAAAATCTGACCCTCCTTGTAGGGAAAGGCACTCCCCACCGCAGGCATGCCTGGCTGCGTGACTCGTTTATGTAAATGTGGGGGGTTTGCACCCGTATCCCTGTAGAATATAACGAATGCCCCTGCCTAGGAATATCCCCTAGCCCTGTGGGGAAGTCCTAATTCACCCTAGAAGGTGTAGTCATTTCCTAGATGTGGAACACATGAAAGAGGTTAGTCTTCAGGAAATGGAGTCTAGAAAGGCAGGTCTCAAGGGTGTAGATACCTTTGAAGTGACCCACACCTCGTAGAGGTAAAGATAGACTCAGTTGTGAGACCGGAGAGGGTCTCAACTCCTAAGCCACCTGTAGATAGATGAGGTAGATTAAGTGAGATATTTAAGCATCGAGTTTCCCTGCAGCAACTTCCCATTTGTTTTCCCAAGCCTCTGGTAAGCATCTCAGCCCTGTCCCTGCTTTCAAAAGTTACTGGTGGACCGCAGCATGAAAAGTCCAAGGATTTGGTGACACCATCGTAACCTTCGCCACCTGGGACAATGCAACCATAAGCTTACTATTCCTATGCGAAGTAGAATTACTTGCTTTCGTTCTTTGTTTCTTCAAGCTTCAAACTATACCCCTTTATCCTAGGATGACAATATTTGTCGAATAATTCAAAGTTCCTCTCAATCTATATAAATTGTATTTTTATGTACAAACTCCAAGACCATCAATATGCATTTGAACTAAATTTGTTTGGAAATATTCACGGGAATAAATCATCTTGGTATCACAACCACCGCACATCAATGTATAACAATAATTTTCATTAGATTTCCCTCCCTCTAAAATTTGAAAGAGAAATAAATCTTATCCATATCTGTGACGATTGCAATCACAATAGAAATGGTAATTTAATTTCACTATTTCCACGAATGCATGAATATTCCTGCATGTATCATTCACGTGATTTATGCACAGCACATTCCATTGAAGCTAAAAGTATGCGAGGCCTAAAGGCACAATTATATTTTTAATCCTAACCTCTTTCCAGTAGTTTTCATTTACATTACAGGGAACTGTCTGGCTTTAATGTGACGTTTTATAAATTATTGTAAGCCAATGTGGGACGGTGGAGAGAGAACGAGATCTGGAATTTCTAAAAACCTGTGCAATTGTCGCACAGGACAGGGACCTGAGGCTCTGAAGCCAGTTCTGATCCAAGGTCGGCCATTTAATAGACAATCCACTTTACTCACATCTCTGCACCTTACGATTCCTTGTTTGTAAAAGGAGGTCTGAGGTGAGGATTAAGGGAGTCAGTGCAGGGAAAGCACTTGCCCTGTGCATGGCCCACAGTAATACTGGTCCTGGCCTGGCCCCTGGCTGTGTGATGCGACACCAATCACAGCCTGTAAGGGCCTCGGTTTCGTTATGTAGAGCTAACAGGTTAGACAGAGTAACCTGCAAATTCCCTTTCAACGTTGCATTCTATATTCTTATATCTGGAAATGGGGTTTTTGTTTTGTTTTTGTTTTGTTTTTGCCCAGAATCATCTACTCCCTCTTTCAAGTTTCTTTCCTGCTAAGACTCCCATGACCAGCACCCTGCCATCTGCACGTGCCATGGAGAGAGAGTCCCTCCTCTCTGCGTCCCCCAAGTTTCTTGTCTCCTGGGATTAAAAGCTCTTAGAACCAGAGATGGTTTCCTTCTCATCTTTGTTCCCTCGAAACTCCTGTGCAGTATACAGCGCCTAGTACACAGCAAGTGCTACATAAATGTTGTTTGAATGAATAGGTCGATGAATGGATGGATGGAGGCAGGGATGAATGGATAGATGGGTGGTTTGTTAATTTCCTAGGGCTGTGTTAACAAGGACCACAAACTGCGTTGCTGAAAACAGCAGAAACGTACTATCTCACAGTTCTGGAGTCTGGACGTCGGACATTAAGGTGTTGGCAGGACCAGCTTGCAGCAGAGAATCTTTCTTGCAGCAGAGAATCTTTGATTTCTTCTAGCCTCTGGTGGTTTGCTGGCCACCCTTGGCATTCCTTGGCTAGCAGCCGCATGCTTCAATCTCTGCCTCGTATGGCGTTCTTCCCTTGTGTGGCTGTGTCTGTGTCTCTTTTCTTCTTACAAGGACACCAGCTTGCCCTGGTGTGGTATTACCTCACCTTAACTAATTACATCCTGTAACAGCCCTATTTCCAAATAAGGTCCCATCCATAGGTGCTGGCGGTTAGGATTTCAACATATCCTTTTTGAGGATACGATTTAATCCATACCAGATCGTTAGAGAGCAGAGAGGTGAATCCCCTTTAAAAGCAGCCTAAGTAGAATCTAATGGTCAAATATATTTAGTCTTCTTTGTAAGCAAAGAATAAAAACTAAGTGAGGGGAAAGAAAGAGGAGTGAGGTAAAAGCCACATTCCTAAATCTTAAAGATAGAGTATAATCAGGGAGAAAGAAAGTCGAAAATGCAATTGTAGACTATCTCTGTGATATGGATCTCTAGCAAAGCCTTCTGTGGAATGAGCTTCTAGCAAGAGTTGGAGGGTTCAATTACAAGCTTTCTCTCTGTCCCACCACTAGAACCTTAGAGTTACAGATCTTGCTTCTGTTGTGTCTTTGAAAACTCACCCCCCTCCATGAGACGTCACTGAAGTTATTGCCTCTAGCATTTCCTACTTCCTATGTAAGTACTATGCATACACATGAATATTATAAAATATGAAGTTGCCCTTGTTTTTAATTGCTGCATTGTTTTATACGCAGTAGGAACTATGCTAGTAATTTTTTTTTCTTCTTGAATATCTTGCTCTTAACACACACACACATACAATAGTAATTTTACTCACTTTACTTCAGTTTACCCTTGACCTTTATATCCATTCATAATCTAGGTCAACATACAATAGGAGAGTGCGTGATGCAAGAGAAAGGAACAAAGGCATACACAGCTTGTGATGCAGGTAAAACCCTCAAGGCATTTGCCTTCTCTACCTTTTATAATAATAGTTCAAAGACCTTCCAGTTTTCATTAAAACCTCTAGTGTGAAGCTTGATGTTATTTTTTTCTGTTAGCCCTTTGGAGAATATAAAAAAAGTGGATTGAGAATTTACAGCACAATGAGAATTTGCCTATGGACCCATTCAGAAGTTTCTCCAGCTCAGCCCTGAGCACCACAGCATGTCATGTCACACACAAACGACAGATTTGGGAAGGCAAGTGTCTTCCCCTAACTTCTCAATGGCCCCTGAAACCAGGCCCTTCTGAAAACAGCATACCTTTCTCATTTTATGCCAATCTGAAACTGGAAACTCTGGCACTAGGAAGTCCATTATTTAAAAATGAATTAATTAAATGTATAATATCTTCAGAAATATGGGAACCTTACTATTTCTGCCAACCCAAATAAACTTTAAGTCAAATATATGTTTTAAGACATAATGGAATGTTTCCTCATGTGTGCTATTGTTTAAACTTAGAATCAGAGGCATGTATCACTATAAGTCTTTGCCAAACAATTTTAAAGGATGGTTGGAGACAGTTTAATGCATCACTAAATCCTATCCATGTTGCCACCACAGTATCTCCTGAATCTGTGTCCTCCTTCCCAATCCACCCATCCTAGTCCAAGTTACCAGCATGGCTAACTGGGAAGTCTGCAGTAGCCCCCTGGCTGGGGCTCTGTGTCCTCTTTGGGACCCACCTGTCACTGCATACAAGGTGATCTTTAGAAGATAAATTTGATCAATATTCCTGCCAGTATCCCTTTATCCTTCCCTTCCGCTGTTTCTTCCTGTTTCCTTCTCACAATAAGAACGTGTGCTTGGAATCTGATCTTCTGCCTCAGCTCAAATGCTCCTTAAGCATCACTGGGTTTGTATGGACCTTGATTTCATCCCCATCATTCTGTAAGTACGTATTTGCCTTAGTACGTATGAAAATTTAGACTAATGCCTGTTAAGGTCCTTTTCAGTTCAAGATTACCATGGAAAAACAACACATTAAAACAGGTCTTTGGGAAAAGCCTGTGTTATGTACTGTATTTTTTACATTGTGAGAAGCACATTTTTCACATTCTTAAAATCTCCGTAATCAAGATGTATATATCACAATTAATGGTGGGTCACTTAAAACTTCCTAAACTAATTACGTATCTCACAATCACTGGTGTCCTAAGTAAAAAACAATACCTATTCCTTGAGGTCCCGGTGGGTTTTATTGTGCCATCCTAAACTTCTATCTCAACTAACGTCTGGTTTTTTGCATACGTAATCCTATCAACAACTACTGATTATTATTATCTACCACGCGTAAGGTACTGTGTTACGTACTGTTAGATGTAAAAGTCAATTATTCATTCAGCAAGTATATATAGATACTTACTCTATGCTAGATTTTGTTGTATACACAGTGATGCGTGGTGATTTTGGTAAGATCTGTATCTTCATGGAGCTCGTATTCTGGTGTGACAGTAAAGAGGTAAACAAAACATAACAATAGTAATGACAAATTGTAAATATCGCTATGAAGGAATTCTGTGTTACTTTTTAAAAATTGTTTTAATGTTTATTTTTATTTTTGAGAGAGAGAGACAGAGCGAGCAAGCACAAGCTGGAGAGGGCAGAGAGAGGGGGAGACAGGGAATCTGAAACAGGCTATGTGTTGAGAGCAGAGAGCCTGATGCGCAGGGCTCGAATTCATGAACCATGAGATCATGACCTGAGTGGCTCAACCTACTGAGCCACCCAGGTGCCCCCTATGTTACTTTTTGAGAAAAGTTTTATTGATCAATTATCTTTCTGCCTTTTCTGTCCCTGAACACATTTCCTCACGGGCCCAGAGGCCTTTCCGGATAAATCTTTGAAGGCAACATTCCCAGAAATAGTTCAATACAATCTGAAGCTTAGAAATGTTTCTGAGAATTCTCTCTGGAAACAAATGTACTTCTTCCTGTTAATACATTTTCTTCTAGCTACTGATTATTCTGGAAAAATATGTTTAATTCTGGGTATTTTGCCTTCACGTTTCTAATGCTTTCACAATATAAGTATGGGAATCAATAAGTCAATATATATTTTTTAATGTGTATTTATTTTTGAGGGAAGGAGAGAGAGAGAGAGAGAGGGAGAGAAAGAGAGGCGGTGGGGGGTGGGGGGTACAGAGGATCCAAGGCAGGCTCCACATGCCGAGAGCAGCGAACCCGATATGGGGCTCAAACTCACAAACCACGAAACCATGTATGACCTGCGCCAAAGCCCGACGCTTAACCAACTGAGCCCCCCAGCCACCACAATGAATCAATAATTTTTAACTTTCTGTTTTTATTGCCCTAGGTTGCAATGTAGAAATCAGAACATATTTAGATTATATAATACCTCTCTCTGCATCTAATGTCAATGTGATACGTGTCATACTTACAGAGAACTTTTTGTGTTACTTTATCAGACAGGATACACAACAACCTCTGCTCTTTAAATGACTGTATCCTAAACCCTACTTATAAGATTACCTGCAATTTTTTTTGTGCTGCAATAAACATAATAGAAGATATACCATTGTTAAATGTGTATTTCAGTGGCATTAAGTACATTCCCATTGTGCACAACCATCACTAGTATTTATCTCCAGAACTTTTACATCATTCCAGAGAGAAACACTTCCCGTTAAGCAATAATTTCGCATTCCCTCCGCTGCCCTCCGGCCCCTGGCAACCACCATTATCCTTTCTTCTTTATTAATGTGACTTCTACTATTTCAGATTCTGTCTCTCTCTCTCTCTCTCTCTCTCTCTCTCTCTCTCTCTCTGTCCCACTCATACTCTGTCTCTCTCTCTCTCTCAAAAATAAATAAACATTAAAAAGTTTTTTTTAAAAAGGGGAGCCTGGGTGGCTCAGTCGGTTAAGCGTCCAACCTGGGCTCGGGTCATGATCTCGTGGTTCGTGAGTTCGAGTCCCCACATCGGGCTCTGTGCGGACAGCTCAGAGCCTGGAGCCTGTTTCAGATTCTGTGTCTCCCTCTCTCTTTCTCTCTCTCTCTGCCCCTCTCCTACTCATACTCTGTCTCTCTCTCTCAAAAATAAATACACATTAAAACAAAAATTTATAAATTTGTCTTCTGTAGGTACTCATGTAAGTGCAATCAGTGCTTACCCTTTTGTGACTGGCTTCTTACACTTAGCATAGTATCTTTAAGGTTCACCCATGTTGTAGCATGGGTTAAAATTTGCTTCCCTTATGGGACATCTGGGTGGCTCAGTCGGTTAAACGTCCAACTTCGGCTTAGATCACGATCTCGCAGTTTGTGAGTTCGAGCCCTGCGTCGGGCTCTGTGCTGACAGCTCAGAGCCTGGAGCCTGCTTTGGATTCTGTGTCTCCTTCTCTCTCTGCCCCTCCCTGACTTGTGTCTCTCTCTATCAAAAATAAATAAATGTAAAAAAAAATTTTTTTTAATTTGCTTCCCTTTAAAGACTGAATAATATTCCATCATACCGTATTTTTGTTTATCTGGTCATCTGTTTTTTTTTAACCGTTTATTTATTTTTGAGACAGAGAGAGACAGAGCATGAACAGGGGAGGGTCAGAGAGAGAGAGGGAGACACAGAATCTGAAACAGGCTCCAGGCTCTGAGCTGTCAGCACAGAGCCCGACGCGGGGCTCAAACTCACGGGTCGTGAGATCATGACCTGAGCCGAAGTCGGACACTTAACCGACTGAGCCACCCAGGCGCCCCTATCTTGGTCATCTATTGATGTGCACTTGGGTTACTTTTGCCTTTTGGCTATTGTGAATAATGTCATTGTGAACCTCATTATACATATATCTCTTTGAGAGCCTGCTTTCAATTCTTTTGGGTCTATAACTGAAAATGGAAGTGTGGGGTCATATGATAATTTTGTTTTTAATTCTTTGAGGAACCACTATACTGTTTGCCATAGTAGAGACACCATTTTACATTCCCACCAGTAATGCACATGAGTTCCAGTTTTTCCACATGCTCAACCACACTTGTTATTTTCTGTTTTTGTTGTTGTTGTCTTCCATAATAGTCATCCTAATGGGTGTAAAGTAATATCTGATTGTAGTTTTGGCTTGCATTTCCCTAAAGATTAGTGAAGTGGAACATCATTTCATGTGCTTGTTGGCCACTTGTCTGCGTTTGGGAAAATGTCTATTCAAGTCCTTTCTCCATTTTTTTAAAATCTGGTTGTTTGGTTTTCTGTCGTTGAGTTATATCCATTCTTTATATATTCTGGGTATTAACTCCTTATAAGATATGTGACTTGTAAATATTTTCTCCCATTCTGTGGGTTGCCTTTTCTCTGTGTTAATAGTATCCTTTAAGGCACAAAAGTTTTTGGTTTTGATGAATTCCCACTTATCTACTTTTTCTTTTGGTATTCATGCTTTTGATATTATATATCCAAGAATTCACGGCTAAATCCAATGTCATGTGACTTTTCCTTATGTCTTTTTTTCTAAGAGTTTTATAGTTACAGATCTTACATTTAGGTCTTTAATCTGTTTTGAGTTAATGTTTGCATATGTTATAAAATGAGAGACCACCTTGTTCTATTAAATATGGCTACCGTTTTCCCAACGACATTTGTTCAGAAGACTGTCTTTTCCCCATTGAATGGTCTTGACACCTGTGTGGAAAATCATTTGACCAAATATGTGAGGGTTTATTTCTGGACTCTCCAATCTATTCCATTACATCGGTCTTTATGCCATTGCTACACTGTTTTGATTACTGTAGTTTTGTGATAAGTTTTGAAATTAGGAAGGATGGGACCTCCACCTGTTATTTTTCAAGACTATTTGGCCTTTTCAGAGTCCTTTGAGATTTCATACAAATGTGAGGATAGATTTTTCTCTTTCTGCAAAGAACATTAATGGGATTTTGATAGGGATGACATTGGATCCACAGATCACTTTGGGTAGTAGTAACACCTTAACAATAATTAAGTTTCCAATTCATGAGTACAGACGTCCATCCATTTCTTTGTGTTTTGTTTAACTTATGTCAACAATGTTTCATGTTTTTCGGGTATAACACTTCTGCCTCCCTATTCCTAAGTGGTTTGTTTTTTGTTTTTTGTTTTTTTTTTGATGGACTGTAAATGGAATTACTTTCTTACTTTTCTTTTTTCTCATTGTCAGTATTTACAGATGCAACCAATTTGCCTGAAATGTTTTAAGGGATTTTATTCAATAGGTTAGTTCACCCTCTCCCCCTTGTCTTCTAAGCTGTCTGCCCTGCTATGCCATAGAGAGACCACATAGTTGAAAGCACCCTTACTATGGAAGCGGTTTCTAATGGGATCATGTCATGTTTCACAGACTGTTTCATTTTATCGCCCCATACTTCATGTTATGTTTTACTCTTATCCTATTGGAAGAAATGAAGACAAAGATAAAAATGTACCTCCGAGCCTCTGCGACCTCGTCATTGGACTACAGACAAATGACTATGTAACAGTATTTCTTATACGAATTTGGCCTCCACTAAATCATTTTCACTCCCTGTGTTGCGTTTTTCATCAGTCGTATTCTTACGCCTTTGGGTGAAGGGCAGGGGTCAAGGTGAGTGTGGTTTTTCACTTAACCAGAAACTTTAATGTGACATGACGTTTTTCATTTACATCTGTCATTGGAAACTACACATTGTTCTTCTGGCCGATACTTGAATGGAGTGGTTGTGCATCAGTCTGGCATGAAGCTAGAAGATATCATCTAGGAATGCTAACCTGAGTATCAAAAGCAGTTTGCCATTTTCAAGGGTCCAGAAAGACCCTCCAGCACCTTTGTTATTGCTTTAATATGGTTTACTTTTCAGCTTGACATATGCGCTACAGATAAAATCTCGCATAACCTGATATTTTCCTTTGAACTATAACATCTCGGTGACAGTCAATAGTACTGAATAAATGATTCAATACAGGAATATTGCCCAACTCGTCTTGTGACATTTTGAGCATGAGTTGTCATTTTTCTGGGACAATTTGTTATTGAACAAATTAGATTTCCTGAGACCATGGCCATTCTTTTTTTGCTGAAGTGGTAATACACTTGCTTAACTTGCTTTAGGTAGCTTTGCAAATCTCTACTATGTTCTGAGAGCTTGAATGAGAATTGTCCAAAGTAAGCATAAAGCTACAAGGTCCTAAAGCAGTATTTCTCCAAGAGACCATAGGCCACATCTGCAGATGGCCCAGGTCCCTGCTGAGTGTCACAGTTCTTAAGACCTCCTGTGTCCTTTCCGCCGTGGGAAGGGGGCTTATAGGAGCTCCTGAGAAGTACATGGATTTTGGAAGTCACGGCTTTTACGTCAAGGTGCCCTGCTGCCTCTCAGGAAGGAGTATAACTAACAAAAGTCATCTAGAAGCTACTGAACAATTCAGTAAATCACAACTTTGACCTGGCACCATGACTCTGCCAGAATCAGATTGGAATGCAGGTGAGAAGGGAGTGACAAGGCAGACTTATAGACAGGTAAATAGCAATTCACTCTGAGCCCTGCACTACACATGGGGTGAAATTGGCTAGGAAAATCAGCAGGTTGCCACCTTCTTTACATCATCAGAGTTTGAGACTACCTCCATGTTTCTAATCGTCAACTACCACAGAAGGACAACCTCAGTTGCTAGGCGCAGTGGGATGGAGAAGTATACTCCATTCTGGCTATTAGAGGAGAAGGGGTGTGGCCTTGGATGATTGTCCCCTCCCCGTCATTGGTGGCTGTTTGGGTTCTCCTACCCTCTTCTTCTAGGGTCTCATCTGCCTTCAAGGAGGAGAGGCACAGGGATATGAAGTATGCAACCCGTGGACCCATGTACATGGTTCTGCCTTATTCAAAAAGTGCAATTTTGAAAAACCCACATCAAGGTGAAGGTAATTTGAGCCATTTTATAAGGCAAGTTATTGTCTTTGAAATAACTGATCTAGAGAAATGATCAAATTAGACCCTGTCAGATTAGTCCTTAAAATACATTTAAGAATTAAGTACTGTATTAATGGAGTGGAAAACCCTTTAGAACAAGAACAATTACCACATGCTAGCCTGTTCAGAATGGTCTTCAGTGACTCATATTGGGACAAGTGAGTCGATGGGAATTCATCCATGCCTAACTTATCAAAAGGAGGATGCTTGCCTGGACTTATTTTCTTCTTTGCTATCAGAATTCAAGAATTAAAGTACACTAGCAAGAAATGGGGGCACTTTTAAGGCAACTTAGACCAGTTAAAACAGTGATGTATTTGATGTTGTGGCCAAGAAAGAAATTAAGTTTGTACCAGTTGTAAATCTGTCTAAAGCAAGTATGTACCAGATAGAAGCAGAAGAAGAATAATCAAATCGAAGAAAGAATGAAATATAGGTAAATTTGGAATAATTCTTGTTTTTGAGTTTTAGCTTGACTGGCCTTATTGGTGCTACAGAGATTTTGTTATTTCTAGCTTTTCATATTTCCCAGATGCAATTATCTCATTTAGCCACTGAGTCCACAGTAGGGAGATGAATCAGGCAATAGCAGTCTGGCATCCCCTTCACACCGACCCCATGGGTCTCCTTCTGTGTCTCTGGGGCAGAATGTTCCGGAAGCTGATGGGACCGAAAAGCCATGGAGTGTGGGCCAGTCTGCTTTGCAGTAAAGACTATATTCCTCAGGGAAATTTTGGTTGAGAATAGAACTACAGAGTCTTTATAACAGGAAGACGGGTATTTGAAATCCTGGGTGGACTTGAACAGAAGGACTGCTGCGGAAGGGGTCTGGAGTCAGCTGACAACACAGACTCCATCTTTGGCCCTCCATCTTGGTCATGCCCCCTCCACGACCTCCCTCAGCGCTCTGTGTTCCAGGCCCTTTGGAGGTCCATGAGTGCCCTGGCTGGATGCGGAAAGGCTTGTTCTGATATTCCCTAAAGTGGTGACCAAAGGCACTACTTTAGATAACTAGTAGAGGTGACTGGCACACAGATGGCACCACTTTAGGTAGCTACCCTCTGACCTCACCACTGTGCCCCTCGCTCTATTCCAGACGTGGATTAAAGTCCAGACCAGGTGGAGAATAGCTACCCAGCGCTCGGATCACCTGCCAGCCGGCCGGCCGGCCAACCCAGCCTGCCAGATGCCTCTTGCCAGTAAGTTACCCTGAATAAAACTGTGTAGACGGTGTAGAGGGGCTTGCTTTGTTTTTCAGATTTAAAGTATCTTCTCGGTCCGGAGGATACTTACTGTCCCTCCTCCAGCTTCGAACAGGGTCCTTGATCCCTGGAGCCTGGCCCACCCGTGGACTTAATGCGACCCCAGAGATCTGTGTCCTTCCGCCTTCGATACTTACTGGTAAAGCAGTAACGCTGGTGTCAGAAATATCTGTAATGCTCCCCAAATTGCCACAGCAGCTTAAGATTCCCTCACCATGCCACGCGCTGTCATAAATATTAGAAATACAAAGATTAATGCCATATTGCTTGTGTTCCAGGAAGTCACAGTCTTCTGGAGAGCTAAGCACACAATACAATAAAGGATGTATTGGATGAAGGGTAAAATTAAGGAGGACACCTGTCGGGGTGAGCCCTGGGTGTTATATTTAAGTGATGAATCACTAAATTATACTCCAGAAACATTACAAAACAGAACAAAGAGAGAAATAAGTAAGAATGAAGGACAAGAGTGATCATGGGGTAGACGCGAAGAGGAGGACGTGGAAGACTTGCTTGAGGTAGCTCCGGAAAGAGAACTAGAAACTATTCCAAACTCCTGGAAAAAGAAAAGCCACCACAGAGCATGGCTAGTGTGAAAAGGTCCGAGGAACTATATGTTGGTGGGCCCATAAGCTTGATTGGCCAAGAGGCGAGGGAGGGGCAGGAACCAGAACTTGGACAGCCTAGTAGATTGCGCTGGGCAAGTTGCATGCACTTACCTTGCATGCACTGGAGTGGCATCAAAGGGTTTTAAGCAGGGGGAAATAAGCATACGTGCGTTTTATTTTGTTATTTTCTTTCATATGCGCATTTTGAAACCTGCCGGTGATGGGGTGTGTGAAAGAAAAATTGGAAACACACCAGACCGGCCTTAAGGGGGCCGGCTGGGAGACCAGGGGCAATGACCCATTTGAGCCACCGGGAGGCTTAGGAATGCAGGGGTGCGAGTGAGGGGATACATGAGGAAAGATATCTACGAAGTATAACACCAAATGCCAGGATGTAAGAGGCCGTTGCCACAGATCATACTTTCAGTGGAATGTATGAGCGTGCGTAGGGGGCGGAGGGGTTGGAAGGCAGTGGGCAGAGGAAGAACCCCAAAGTTAACTCAGGAGATTGGCCTTGACGTTCACACTTCCTCCTCTCACCCCAGCTACTCCACTACTTCCTCTCCTCTCGCGTCTCAGCCCACTGTCCCCCTGTGGGTCTCCACCCTCAGCGTCCCACCAAACTGCTTTTGCCAAGGTCATCGAATGCCTCCCTCGTGCTAAAGCAATCTCGCTCACTCTCTATCGAGTGCCCCTCGGCAGCATCTCACACCACTGAAATCTCCCTCCGACTACAGCTCAGGTCACGATCTCACGGTTCGTGAGTTCGAGCCCCGCGTCAGGCTCTGTGCCGACAGCTTACGGCCGGGAGCCTGCTTTGGATTCTGTGTCTGCCTCTCTCTTTGCCCCTCCACTACTCACGCTCTCTCTCTCTCTCTCTCAAAAATAAATAAACGTTAAAAAATTCAAAACAACTGAAGTACGCGGGGTGATGATTTGACACACATATGTTTTGTGAAATGATTACCCCAAGGTTAATTAACACCTCCATCACTGCACATAATTACCGTGTTGTGTGTGTGCTGAGAACATTTAAGATCTACTCTCTGTGCAACTGTCTGGGATGCAATACAGTATTAACTGTTGTCACCGTGCTGTACCTTCCATCCCCAGAACTGATTCATCTTGTAACTGGATGTTGGCACAGTGTGATCACTACCTCCCCATTTCTCCCAGTCCCCAACCACCGGTCACCACCAGTCTACCCTCTGTTTCTCTGAGTTCTGCTTTTGTTAGATTCCCCAGATAGGCGAAATCACGTGATATTTGTCTGTTTCTGTTTCGCTTACATCACTTAGCCTAATGCTTTCAAGGCCCATCCACACTGTTACAAAGAGCAGGATTTCCTTGTTTCTATGTCTGAGAGCCATCCCATTGCATATACACTTAGCCCATTTTCTTCATCCGTCCATCTGTCGATGGACACTTAGATTGTTTCCATGTGTTGGCTCTTGTAAATAATCCTGCGATAAACATGGGAGAGAAGGTATCGCTTTGGTGTTTTCATCTCATTTCCTTTCATTTCCTTCGTTACCTAGAAATGGGATTGCTGGATCTTCTGATGGTTCTATTTTGAAATTTTTGAAGAAACTTCATACTGTTTTCCATAGTGACTGCACCAATTTAAATCCCCACAAGGAAATTCCTGATGGTTCCTTTTTTCCCCCCACAACCTCACCGCCATTTGTTAGCTGTTATCTTTTTTTATAATATCCATTCTAACAGGCGTAAGGGAATATTTCATTGTGGCTTTAATTTGTATTTCTCTGGAAATTAGTGATGTTGAGCATTTGTTCATGTACCTTCTGGTCACTTGGATGTCTTCTTTGGAAAAAAATGTCTGTTTGGTTCCTCTGCCCTTTTCTAAATCAGATTGTTTGGTTTTTTTTGCTATGGAGATGTAGAAGTTCTCTCTATATGTTGGATATTTAACTCCTTATGAGATAAATGGTTTGCAAATATTTTCTCCATTCTGTAGGCTGGCTTTACATTTGGTAGAACCTGTGCAGAAGTTTTAGTTTGAGGTAGCCCCACTTAATAACTTTTACTTTTTATTGCCTTTGTTTTTGGTGTCACATCCAAAAAATCATTGTCAATACCCTTGACAAGAGCTTTTTCCCTATGTTTTCTTCTAGGAGATTTTTTATTTATTTTATTTCATTTATTTTTTATGAATATAATTTATTGTCAAATTGGCTTACCTATGACACCCAGTGCTCATCCCAACAAGTGCCCTCCTCAGTGTTCATCACCCATTTTCCCTCTCCACCCCACCATTCACTCTGTTCTCTGTACTTCATAGTCTCTTGTGGTTTGCCTCCCTCCCTCTCTGTTTGTATCTATTTTTTTCCCCATCCCTTCCCCCATGGTCTTCTGTTCAGTTTCTCAAGATCCACATATGAGTGAAAACATATGATATCTGTCCTTCTCTGACTGACTTATTTCACTCAGCATAATACCTTCCAGTTCCATCCACGTTGCTGCAAATGGCATGGTTTCATTCTTTCTCATTGCCAACTAGTATTCCATTGTATACATAAACCACAATTTATTTATCTGTTCATCAGTTGGTGGACATTTAGGCTCTTTCCATAATTTGGCTGTTGTTGAAAGTGCTGCTCTAAACATTGGAGTACAAGTGCCCCTCTGCATCAGCACTCCTGTATCCCTTGGGTAAATTCCTAGCAGTGCTATTGCTGGGTCATAGGGTAGATCTGTTTTTAATTTTTTGAGGAACCTCCACACTGTTTTCCAGAGTGGCTGCGCCAGTTTGCATTCCCACCAACAGTGCCAGTGGGTTCCCGTTTCTCCACATCCTCACCAGCATCTGTTGTTTCCTGACTTATTATTAATTGTAGCCAGTCTGACTGGTGTGAGGTGGTATCTCAGTGTGGCTTTTATTTGTATGTCCCTGATGATGAGTGACGTTGAACATTTTTTCATGTGTCTGTTGCCCATTTGGATGTCTACTTTGGAAAAGTGTCTATTGATGCCTTCTGCCCATTTCTTCACTGGATTATTTGTTTTTTGGGTGTTGAGTTTGGTAAGTTCTTTATACATTTTGAATACTAACCCTTGGTCAGATATGGAGCAAATATCTTTTCCCATTCCATCGGTTATCTTTTAGTTTTGTTGATTGTTTCCTTTGCAGTGCAGAAGCTTTTTATCTTGATGAGGTCCCCAATAGTTCTTTTTGCTTTTAATTTCCTTGCATCTCCTTTGGAGATGTATTGAATAAGAAATTGCTGTGGCTGAGGTCAAAGAGGTTGTTGCCTGCTTTCTCTTCTAGGGTTTTTATGGGCTCCTGTCTCACATTTAGCTCTTTAATCCATTTTGAGTTTATTTTTGTGTATGGTGTAAGAAGGGGTCTAGTTTCATTCTTCTGCATGTTGCTGCCCAGTTCTCCCAGCACCATTTGCTAAAGAGATTGTCTTTTTTCCAGTGGATGCTCTTTCCTGCTTTGTCAAAGATTAGTTGGCCATACATGTGTGGGTCTAGTTCTGGGGTTTCCATTCATTCCATTGGCCTATGTGTCTGTTTTTGTGCCAATACCATGCTGTCTTGATAATTACAGCTTTGTAGTAGAGGCTAAAGTCTGGGATTGTGATGCCTCCCACTTTGGTCTTCTTCTTCAATATTACTTTGGCTATTCAGGGTCTTTTGAGGTTCCATACAAATTTTAGGATTGTTTGTTCTAGCTTCAAGAACAATGCTGGTGCAATTTTGATTGGGATTGCATTGAATGTGTAGATTTCTTTGGTAGTATTGACATTTTAACAATATTTTTCTTCCAATCCATGAGCATGGAATGTTTTTCCATTTCTTTGTGTCTTCTTCAATTTCCTTCATAAGCTTTCTATAGTTTTCAGCATACATGTCTTTTACATCTTTGGTTAGGTTTATTCCTAGGTATTTTATGGTTCTCGGTGCAATTGTAAATGGGATAAATTTCTTTATTCCTCTTTCTGTTGCTTCATTATTGGTGTATGAAAATGCAACTGATTTCTGTACATTGATTTTGTACCCTTGCAACTTTACTGAATTCATGTATCAGTTCTAAGAGTCTTTTGGTGGATTCTTTCGGGTTTTCCATGTAGAATATCATGTTACCTGCGAAAGTGAAAGTTTGACTTCTTCTTTGCCAGTTTTGATGCCTTTTATTTCATTTTGTTGTCTGATTGCTGCTGCTAGGACTTCCAACATTATGTTAAACAACAGTGGTGAGAGTGGACATCCCTGTCGTGTTCCTGATTTCAGGGGGAAGCTCTCAGTTTTTCCCCATTGAGGATGATATTAGCTCTGGGTTTTCACATATGGCTTTTATGATGTTTAAGTATGATCCTTTCATCCTGACTTTCTTGAGGGTTTTTATTAAGAAAGGATGTTGTATTTTCTCAAATCCTTTTTTTCTAGGAGTTTTATAATGTTTAAGTCTTGAATCCATTTGAACATTTTTATTTATTTTTGAGAGATAGATACAGAGTGTGAGTGGGGGAGGGCCAGAGAGAGAGACACACACAGAATCTGAAACAGGCTCCAGGCTCTAAGCTGTCAGCACAGAGGTGACCTGGGACTTGAACTCACAAACCGTGAGATCATGACCTGAGCCAAAGTCAGATGCTCAACCAACAGAGCCACCCAGGTGCCCCAGAGTCTTGAATCCATTTTGAATCAGTTTATGTAAGTGGTGTAAAATAGGGATCCAGTTTTATTCTTTTGCATATAATCATCCAACTTTTCCGTTATCATTCATTGGAGAGACTATCCTTTCTCCACTGAATATTCTTCGCTCCCTTGTAAATATTATTTGACCATATATACAAGGGTTTATTTCTGGATTCTTGATTCTGTTTCCTTAGTCTATGTGTCTGTTTTTATGCCAATACCATACTGTTTTGATTATTATAGATTTGTAATATATTTTAAAAGCAGGCAGTGTGATGCTTTTGTTCTTCTTGCTCAAAATTGCTTTGGCTATTCTGGGTCTTTTGTGGTCCCATACAAATTTTAGGATTGTTTTTTCTACTTCTATGAAAAATGCCATTGGAATTTTAATAGAAATTACATTGAATCTGTATATGGCTTTGTGTGGTACAATAGGCCCCTCTTACCCATGATTTCACATTCTGCAGTTTCAGTTACCTATAGTCAACCATGGTCTGGAAACAGATAATCTTCCTGACACATCATCAGATGATCAATAGTAACCAAACGCTACATCACAATGCCTACATCAGTCATCTCACTTCATCTCATCATACAGGCATTGTTTTATCTCACAGCATCACAAGAAGGATGAGTTACAGTACAATCAGATATTTTGAAAAAGAGAGACCACATTCACATGGCTTATATTACAGTATATTGTTAAAATTGTTCTATGCTATGACTAGTTATCATTGTTAATCTCTTACTGTGCTTAATTTATAAATTAAACTTTATCATAGGTTTATATATACAGGAAAAACACAGCATATTTAGGGTTTGGTGCTATCCACAATTTCAGGCATCTACTAGGGGGGTCTTGGAACATATTCCCCACAGAAAAGGGGGTAATACCCATTCTACTGTACTGTTATTTAACACTATTAATTTTTCTGATCCATGAACATGAGATGTATTTTCCTTTATTTTATATTTCTTTGATTTCTTTCATCAAAGTCATACAGTTTCAGTGTACAGACTTTTCACCCTTTGGTTAGATTTATTCCTAGGTATTTTATGTCTTCTTTCTTTTTCAGATAGTTTGTCATTAGTATATAGAAATGCAATTGATTTTTTTATGTTGATTTTGTATCTTTCATGCTTACTGAATTAGTTTATTAGTTCTACTAGGTTTTTGTTGTTGTTGTTGGTGGTGGTGGTGGTGGTTTGGTGGGGTCCTTAGGATTTTCTATATATAAGATCATACCATCTGAAAACACAGACAATTTTACTTCTTCCTTTCTGGTTTGGATACTTTTTTCTTTTCTTTTTTTTTTTTTTTTTTTTTTGCCTAATTTTTTTGGGTCAGGACTAGCATACTTGTCTTGTTCCTGATCTTAGAGGAAAAGTTTTTTTATGTGTTTATTTATTTTGAGAGAGATAGAGAGGGAGCACGAGTGGGGGAGAGGCAGAGAAAGGAGAGAGAATCACGGGTAGGCTCCACACTGTCAGCACAAAGCCCGATGGAGGGCATGAGATCACAACCATGAGATCTTGACCTGAGCCAAAATCAAGAGTAGGACGTTTAACTGACTGAGCCACCCAGACACCCCAAAACTTTTTAACCTTTCACCACTATGTATGATTTTGTTGTTGGCTTGTCCTATGTGGCCTTTATTATGTTGAGGTGTTTCCCTCTATAGCAATTTGTTAAGAATTTTCATTATGAAAATATGTTGAATTTTATCAAATGCTTTTGCTACATCTGTTGAGATGATCATAATTTTTGTCTTTCAGTCTAGTAATGTGGAGTATCACACTAATTGATCTGCAGATGTTGAATCATCCTTGCATCCAATGGATAAATCCCACTTGACCATGGTCTGTGATCCTTTTAATGTGCTGTCGAATTCTGTTTGTTAATATTTTGTTGAGAATTTTTACAGGGATATTGGCTTATAGTTTTCTTTTCTTGCAGTATCCTTGTCTGGATATCAGTGTAATGCTGGCCTTGCAAAATGAGTTTGGTAATGTTTCCTTCTGTTCTATTTTTGGAAAGAGTTTGAAAAGGATTGGTGTTAATTTTTTAAATGTTCGGTAGAATTCACCAATGAAAAAATATGGTCCTGAGTTTTCTTTTTTGGGACGTTTTTGATTATGGATTTAATCTCCTTGTTATTGGTCTGTTCAGATTTTCCATTTCTTCATGACTCAGTCTCAGTAGGTAGTATATTTCTAGGAATTTATTCATTTCCTCAAGGTTATTCTTTAAGGTTATCCAAGTCATTGGTGTGGAATTGTTCATAGTAGTCTGTTATGATCCTTTGTATTTCTCTGATATCACTTTAATGTCTCTTCTTTCATTTCTGATCTTACTTATTTTCTTAGTCTTTAAAAGTTTGCCAATTTTGTTTATCTTTTCTTTTTAAACAACCAACTCTTACTTTCACTGATCCTTTCCATTATTTCTCTGGTCTCTATTTCCTTTATTTCTGCTCTGATCCTTATTTGCTTCCTTTTGCTAGTTTTGGGCTTTATTTGTTCTTTTTCTACTTTCCTGAGGGGTGCATTTACGTTGTTCATTTTTCCTTAATGTAGGCATTTATCACTACAAATTTCCCTCTTGTAGCTGCTTTTGCTGCATCCCAAAAGTTTTGGTGTGCTGGATTTCCATTTTCATTTCTTTCAAGATATTTTCAATTTCCCTTTTGATTACTTCTTTGACCCACTGGTTGATCAGGAGTGTGTTGTTTTATTTTCATATATTTGTATCGTTTCTCGGCCTTTTGGCTAAGATCAAGTGTGTTTTCATATATTTGTGAATTTTCCAGTTTTCTTTTCATTATTGATTTCTAGTTTCATACCATTATGGGAAGAAAAGATACTTAGTATAATTTTGATCTTCATATATCTGCTAAGACTAGTTTTAGACCTAACATATGGTCTATCCTCAAGAATGTTGTGTGTGCACTGTTTTGCTAGTGGTGGTGAAATGTTTTGTAAATGTCTATTATATCCATTGGTCTAAAGTATAGTTCAAATCTACCATTTCCCTTAATGATTTTCTGTCTGAATCATCTATCCATAGTGAAAGTAGGGTCTTAAAGTCCCCTACTATCGTAATGTCTATTTCTCCCTTAAAGATTTTTAGTATTTGCTTAATATATTTAGATGTTCCCATGTTGAATACATATATATTTTCAATTGTTATATCCTCTTGATGAATTGACCCCTTTAGCATTAATTATCTTCTTTATGTACATACATATAATTTTTTCAAGTCATTTCTATGTCCAGTGTGGGGCCTGAACTCATAATCCCGAGATCAGTAGTAATATGTTCTAAAACGGAGCTAGCCAGGTGCCCCTTTGTTGTCTTTTATTACAGCTTTTTTAGTTCAAATATATTTGCCTGGGAAAACTATACCAGCCCTAATCTCTTTGTTTCCACTTGCATGGATTATCTTTTTTCAAACCCTTACTGTTAGCCTTTGTGTATTCCTTAAAGCTGATATGAGTCTCTTGTAGGCATCACATAGTTGAGTCTTGTTTTTTTTTAAATCTATTCAGGCACTTATGCCTTTTGATGGGAGAGTTTAATATACTTACATTTAGGGTAATTCTTTTACTTTTATTTATTTATTTTTTAACATTTATTCATTTTTGAGAGACAGAGAGAGAGACAGGGCATGAGCAGGGGAGTGGCGGAGAGGGAGGAAGACACAGATTCCAAAGCAGCTCCAGGCTCTGAGCTGTCACCACAGAGCCTGATACGGGGCTTGAACCCATGAACCATGAGATCATGACCTAAGCCAAAGTCAGTCACTTAACTGACTGAGCCACCCAGATGCCCTTGGATTAATTATTGATAGGTAGGACTTACTAATGCTTTCTTATTGATTATGTTCTGGATGTTTTATAGTTTTCTTGTTCCATTTGTCCTCCTCCTGTCACTATCTTCTTTATGAAGGAATTGACAATTCTGTGAATGCCATAGTGGTATACTTTAATTCTATCCTCTTTATCTTTTATGTATCTACTGTTGGTGTTCGCTTTGTCATTACCAGGAGGCTTACACAAAACGTCTTAAAACAGGCTATTTTATGCTGATAACTCAACTTTGATTACATACAGAAACTGTGTTCTTTTACTCCACCCCCACCCATATTTTGTATTTTTGGCATAACAATTTACCTCTTTTTAGATTGTGTATTCATTAACAAATTGTTGCTATAGTTATTTTTAATACTTTTGTTTTTTAACTTTCCTGCTAGAGTTAAGTGGTTAACATACCATCTTGTTACAGTGTTAAAGTATTCTGAACTTGACTTTATACTTACCTTTGCCAGTGTGTGGTATATTTTTATATGTTTTCATGTTACTAATTAGTATCCTTTCACTTCTGCTTCAAGAATTCCTTTCAGCATTTCTTGTAGGGTGAATCTAGTGGTAATGAACTCCCTCAACTTTTGTTTCTCTAGGAATGTCTTTTTCTCTCCTTTATTTGTGAAAGGCAAATTTGCCCGATAAAGTATTCTTGGTTGGCAAGGATTTTATTTTCATTCAGCACTTTGAATATATTATCTCACTTTCTTTAGCCTCTAAGATTTTCTGCTGAGAAATCCAGTGATAGACTTATGGGGAGTTTTTTGGTAAGTGATAAGATTCTTTTTTAAAAAAAATGTTTATTGGGGCACCTGGGTGGCTCAGTCAGTTGAGCGTCCGACTTCAGCTCAGGTCATGATCTCATGGTTCATGAGTTTGAGCCCCACCTTGGACTCACTGCTGTCAGCTTGTCAGCACAGAGCCTACTTCAGATCCTCTGTTCCCCTTTCTCTGTTCCTCCCCTACTCGCGCTCTCCCAAATAATAATAATAATTATTATTATTATTATACAATAAATTGTTTATAATGAGAGAGAGAGAGAGAGCATGCATGAGCAGTGGCAGAGAGAGAGGGAGAGAGAGAATCCCAAACAGGTTCCGCATTGTCAGCTCGAATCCCAATGTGGGGCTCAAACTCACGAACTGTGAGATCATGACCTGAGCGTAAATCAAGAGTTGGATGCTTAATCAACTGAGCCACCAGGTGCCCCAGTAAGTGACAAAATTCTTTTCTCTTACTGTGTTTAAGATTGGTTTTCTCTTTGTTTTGATTTCTGACAGTTCTATTATAATTTCTCTTCAAGAAGATCTTTTGGAGTCGAATTATTTGGGGATCTGTGAACTTCTATAACTGGGATAACCAAATCTCTTTCTATATTTGGAAAGTTTTCAGCCATTATTTCTTTAGATGAGCTTGCTGCCCCCTTTCCGTCTCTTCTACTTCGAGGACTTCAGTAATTCACAGATTATATCCCTTGATGCTATCTTGTAGTTTACATAGGATTTCTTCATTCTTTTTCATTTTTTCCCCTCTGACTGAATAATTTCAAATATGCTGTCTTCAACTTCACTAACTCTTTCTTCTGCTTGCTCTGTTGTGATAGTGGTGCTCACTATTGCATTTTTCTTTTCATTCGTTGTAATCTTCAGCTCCAAAATTTGTTTGGCTCTTTTATGATTTCTGTTTGCTAAACTTTTTATTTTCTATATTCTGAATTTCATTGAATTGCTCTTCTGTGTTTTCTTACAACTCATCGGGCTTCTTTAAAACAGCTATTTTGAATTCTCTATTGAGTAAATCACAGATCCTATATCTTTGGGTTGTCTACTGGAAATTTATTATGGTCCTTTAGCGGTGCCACATTATGTAGATTTGCCATGTTCCTTGAAGTCTTGCATTGCTGTCCTTGCATTTGAAATAGTAGTCACCCCTTCCAGTCTCCACTGACTGCCCTCACTGCCCACAGTATTTTTTATGGAAATAAGAAACCCCTTATTCATCATCAAAGAATCCCACAAAACATGGCTTCTGGTCAGGAAAAGCAATTTGCAGCATGAGAAGAGAATGATGGAATTCAATGGTCTTACAATGTACCCTATTACCGAGAAGCTTCTAGTCTGACAGAGCCATTGTATAGCTTCCTGAAGATTCACTATGGTGCAGTGAAAAGACAACATTCTATGAGATGGAACATGCTTTGAAATAACACTCAATATACAATGCCATTTCTCTAATTGCCATAATATATGGGTCTGGAGATAAAGAGGTAGATGTGGGAGTGGCTTCTGTCATTATTAAAGGTTATTAAATCCTCACTCCCAGGATTTTTGTTTCTATTTCTATGTATTTGACTCTGATTTAAAGGTTTCACTTCCCAAACAAGGAATGCTTCCACCGGAAGACATAATCAAGAATACAATGGATAAGAAGTAGAAACTGCTATCTGTCCATTTCAGGGTCCTCATGTCTCTGAACTAACAGAAACTAGTTGGGGGAAATTGATTCTGATAACCATGCATGTGAAAAGTTGACTTCTAATATAAAATGGCGTCAGAAAATAATATATGGAGAGTGAGATTTTTCTGGAGCATCTCTTACTATTTCCCTGTCTGTAAATAAAAGTTAACACAAAACTGCAACCGAGCAAAGACAAAACCATTAAGAGCTAAGGCCCTTCAGTTATGAAATATCAGAATACTCTGTAAAATAAAAATTCCTGACTTGGTGGCTGAGGTCCCAGAAACCATGAGGTTGGAAGTAGGAAAATGAAGTTACGAGTTACCGACTGCAGCCTTGCAACCAGTAATAGAAATGAAGATTATAGCAGCTATGCATATTTTTTCCTTGCTTGTTATGTGTGAGTCTGCATATTTTAAGTATTTTTTCCATCATCCTTCTTTTCTGTATTACTTGGTATAAAGAATTTTCATGGTTGTTAACTTTACAATTTAGTCTTTGTGTGATAGAATATTCAGGTGGGGTTGTAAATGAGCTAGGAAAGCAATTAACAACACTTAGAAATGCATATGCAGCTGGTGGGATTTTATGTCTCTCTTTTGGGGATACAGGTGATGTCATAGTCTGTTCACATTGCTATAACAAAATACCACATAGACTGAGTGATTTAAATAGGATATATTAATTTTCTCACAGTTCTGAAGGCTAGAAGTTTATTAGCAAGATGTCAGCAAATTCAGTTTATGGTTAATGTTCTTTTTCTGGGCTGTAGATGGCTGGCTTTTACATGTCCTCACATGGCCTTTCCTTGGTGCATGCATGGGGACAAAGAGAGAATCTCTTTCTCTTCTCCCATCAGATTAAGGCCTCACTCTTATGACTTCATTTAACCTTAATTACCTCCTAAAGATCCTATCTCCACACACAGTTGCACTAGGGACTAGCGTTTTAATATATGAATTTTGAGGGGACACAATTAAGTTCATAGAAAGTATTGCATTTGTACACAGAGCATCTTGTGGGGAAGAAGCATGAAATTGTTGTTATTGGGAAGTTTAAATAAAATTAAAGAATGTTGCATTGTCAATACCTCTTATAAACTTAGAGGTAAAATCCTTAAAAATTAGTAAATCAAATTCAAGTTAAATGAAAATGATAATTTATCACAAACAATTGGGTTTATTCCAAGGATATGGGTTGTTTTAACATTTGAGAAGTAAAGATTTCAATTTATTTCATTATTATTATAAAGAAAAAAATATATATATATGGTCATAAGGAACAATACCAATTAATGCATTTGATAAAACTCAATATCTAAGGTCAATACTTTTTGCAAACTAGTAATAGATGGGAACTTCCTAAATCTAATGAAGACTACCAAAAAACTCTACGGTCAACACCATACTTCAAGGTAAAAGAAAGCTTTTCCTGTGAGATTGGGAACTTTGTCTACTTCTCTTATTACTCTTACTACTTAAACTCAACATTGTAACATGTCCTAGCCAACACAGTTAGGCAGTAAATAAGCAAGCAAATAAATGAAATAAAGAAAAATTATAACAGTAACAATAAAAGATAGAAGTGTTAATTGCAGATGACACAATTATGCACGTTGAAAATTTAAAATAATACACAGATAAACAAATCGCAACCTAAATTTAGCAAAATCATCAGGTACCCAAGTGTATTCCTTCATACCTGCAATAAACAATTACAAAATATAATTTTAAGTGATTTCATTGAAAATGGCATCCAGTATATCCAATTTTTAGGAATAAGTCAAATGAAAAATGCGCAAAACCATTTCATCAAAAACTAAAGAAAAGTTAGTAAAATTTAAAAACCTAAGTAAATGGAAGGATGTAAGATGTTAAATGATTAAAAAGTTGATTAATAAAGGATCTTGGCTGGCTCAGTCTGTAGAGTGTGCAACTCTTGATCTCTGGGCCATGAGTTCAAGCCCCACATTGGATGTAGATATTACTTAAAAATAAATCTTTAAAAATAAAATAAATATAAAAACTTGGATTAACGGATTTAAGACTTGTAATTCTGACTGTTAGATTAAAGTTAAGGACATCAGTTCTCCCCAAATTGATCTATAGATTCAAAATGATCCCAATAAAAAATTCTACCAGCTTTCCTCTATATAAAATTTTACAAGCTAATTCTAAATTCTACTTGGAAATGCAAAGGGCCAGTAATATTGAAGAAAATGTTGAAAAGGGGGGCGGGGAACACAGGAGGATTCATTCTAGGGGATAACAAAATTTTTTGTAAAGCTACAGTAATTAAGAGAGCATTGTTTTTCTGCAAAGGTAGCCAAATATACCAGAAGATTAGAGCAGAAACCGTACAACAGCCTGTATACACTTAAATGGATGACTGATTTATGATAAAGGTCACATAGGTCAGCACTATGAGAACAATGACCTGTTCGGTAAAATACGTTGGGACAATTGGATATCCAAATACACAAAATGAATCTTGACCCCTAAACCATACCATACACACAAAAAAATCAATTCCAGGTTAGTTGTGGATATAAATATGAAAGAAAAATATAACACAGATTTATAATATGACATAGGAAAGGCTTCCTCAACGAGACAAAAGAACTCATACAGAAAAAATTGGATAAATGGGGGCTGCATTTAAATGAAGAAATTTTATTTATTGGAAGGCACCTGTGATGAGCGCTGGGTATTGCATGTAAGTGTTGGGTTGCTAACTTCTACACCTGAAACTAATATTACACTATATGTTAACTAACTGGAATTTAAATAAGAACTTGGGGAAAAAAAGAAATTTTATTCATCAAAATACACCATTGTGGAAAAAAAAAAATACACCACTGTGTATTCATCAAAATACAGCCAAAAAGTAGGACTATATGTGGATAACCATGGGCTTAATTTTAGAATATATATTTTTTTATTTTTTTATTATTTTTTCTTTAAATTTTTTTTTAATGTTTATTTATTTTTGAGACAGAGAGAGACAGAGCATGAACAGGGGAGGGTCAGAGAGAGAGGGAGACACAGAATCCGAAACAGGCTCCGGGCTCCGAGCTGTCAGCACAGAGCCCGATGCGGGGCTTGAACGCACGGACTGCGAGATCATGACTTGGGCTGAAGTCGGACGCTCAACTGACTGAGCCACCCAGGCGCTCCGAATATATCTTTTTTTTTTAACTCCCACAAATCCAAAAAAAGAGAAAGAAAGAAGAAAGAAAGAAGAAAGAAAGAAAGAAAGAAAGAAGCAAGAAGGAAAGAAAGAAGCAACCTAGAAGAAAAATAGAGAAGGGCATTTAGGCATTTGTATGGGAACTCCACAGCTAACCAAATGTCCAGTAAACACATGAAGATATTTAACACCATTAGTAAACAAAAAAATGCAAATTAAAACTATAATGCACTATAGGTTATACTGCACATCAGAAGGGCTAATTTTCTAAACTCAGGAGAAAAAAAAAAACAGGAGAAAGTGTTCACGAGAATGTGGATTAATAGGTACTCTCATTAAGTACTAGTAGTGTAAAATGGTATAACACTGAAAATCTGTTTAGCATTTCCTATTAAATTTTGAAATTCACATTCACTGTGTACTGCTAATTTACTATTAAGTATATATGTACAAAATACACATACATATGTAGAAATGCAGAAATATATACAGTATACTAAAAAGAACATACATACCAATATCATTCATAATAGTCTCAAATTGAAAACCTTATTGGGGCGCCTGGGTGGCGCAGTCGGTTAAGCGTCCGACTTCAGCCAGGTCACGATCTCGCGGTCTGTGAGTTCGAGCCCCGCGTCGGGCTCTGGGCTGATGGCTCAGAGCCTGGAGCCTGTTTCCGATTCTGTGTCTCCCTCTCTCTCTGCCCCTCACCCGTTCATGCTCTGTCTCTCTCTGTCCCAAAAATAAATAAAAAACGTTGAAAAAAAATTAAAAAAAAAAAAAAGAAAACCTTATTGACCATTAACAGAATGGATAAACAAATTTTGGTATATTCATATAATGGTAAACTAAAACAATGATAAAAATGAAAGAACTGTTATACTCAGCAACATGGTTAAATCTCAGAAAGATTGCATTGAGTGGAAAAATTCATATACGAAAGAGTACATACTAGATAGATAGATTTAGATAGATTTCAAAAACATGCAAAAGTTATCTATGATGCTAAAAGTCAGGATAGAGGTGATCTTTGGACACACTCATGAGTTTACTTTCTGTCTTTATATCTCTGTGTCTCTCTTTCTCCATCTCTCTCTATATACATATATTAATTACATTGGCTTCTGGACATATATCCAAAAGAAATGAAATCACTATATATATTCTGTTGGGTCTGTTTCTGAACAGTTTTCAGAATTTGTCCTGGGTTTCTGAAATCGGTTCTCCAATCTGATTACATTTCAAGTCACTAATGACTCTCTTTCCAGTAGTAAAACATCACTACTAGTCCAAGGCATGATGTTGCAATAGAGATACATTAAATACCATCATGGGATACTTATTATCAAATACTTAACAAGAGGTAAGGTTCTGGATAACCATGTGCTTGATACCTTATAACATTTTTTGTCAAACTAACCATTATAATGAGATTGGCTGGTTGTTCCAGTTGCACTGGTCAAAATGGGGAAAGGAAACGATGAGGTCAGGGATTTGAATTCTCAGCTCACAGGCCACCTATAGGACCAGAAAGTCTCTGCCCTGAAAGAATCTCTTATCTCGTGTAGCTGCAGAAGTGAGGCTGCTGAAAATGAAATCTACCCTCTCATCCTTTGAGTAGCTGAATTAACAACACAAATTGAATTCCCAAATGTGCATAGTGTCTGCTATTAAAGTGAGGACATTGACAAGGAAGAAATGGAATCCTGGAAATTGGAATGGAGATATATGGGATGATCTCAATGAAGTTTGGAACACTGAAATCCCTACATTCTGACGAGCCTTCTTAGAAAGGACTCTTAACAGTTTGGTTAAGAAATGAAATGAAATATGGTCTACTCTAAATGAAGTGGATGTACCAGGACTGCCTTGGTATAGGGTAGTAGAAGAAATCCAAAGGCTTAGAGATATTGGGATGTTAAAGTGGTTTTATCACCTGAAACATACTCGCTCACCCTGGGAGGGTCCAGAAGATACATTTTGCCCCACAGCTGTGAGAAATAAATTTGTGAAGGGAGTCCCAGCATCCCTGAAGAGCTCTGTGATCACTCTTCTCTGTAGGTCAGAGTTACAGTGGCTTCTGGGAAATGAAATAATAATCTCAAAGAGATATTTGAGATGTTTATTGCAGTATTATTTACAATAATAATGTAATACAACACAATTATACAATTATATAATAATGTAATTATATATTATATATTATAATTATATATATAATATACATATAACATATATATAATAATGTAATTACAATCGGCCATAAGAGAGAAGAAAATCCTGCCATTTGTGACAACATGGGTGGACCTTAAGGGCAGTATGCTAAGTCAAATAAGCTAGACAGATAAAGACAAACACATATCTCATTTATATGTGGAAGAAAACAGACTGGCTGCCAGGGACTGGTGGCGGGGAATGGTGAGGATGGATGAAATGGGTGAAGGTGGTCAAAGGATACAAACTTCCAACTGTAAGATAAAAAAGTTCTGGGGATGTAATATACAAGCATGGTAACTATGGTTAACAATACTATATTGCATATTTTGAAAGTTGCTAAGGGAATAGATTTGAAATGTTGTCTCTACCAAAAAATTATTGTAACTGTGAGGTGATAGATGTGTTAACCAACCTTATTGTGGTAATCATTTCACAATATATACATATATCAAATCATCGCATTGTCTGTCTTACACAATGTGGAGGTCAATTACATCTCAATAAAACTAGGATGGGAAAAGAAGTTACCATGGGCACTGCTGCTATTGAATTATGAAACCTAAATGGAATGGGGATAATTGGATCCCAGGGTGGCAGGAGCCAAGTGGTGCACTTAGCTGCCAAAGGCAAGGTGGGCGTGGTTACCATAATGGACAACAAAGTAGAATCAGAATAATTTGGTTCACAGAGACCTATGGCATTGGCTAGTTGATCATGCTAGCCCTAGAAGTGAAATAGATGGGGAATCTTCTGAACTCTGGACTTGATCCGTATAAGCGGAAGGGTTCTAGGTGAAGTAAACAAAAGTCCAACCTGAATCATAACAGAGTCATGGCTTCCTAGTAAATTCCAGACTTGAGCCAGCTTACAGATCCAGAACCCCTTGAACGAAGGAAAGGCAACCCCGTTACACTGCCCCAATTCTACTGTTAGTCTTTCTCCCAACCTTCCTCCCGAGGGACATATCCTTTCACCAGGACGACTGTGCACTGGGGGGAAAAACAACCAAAAGGAAAAAGAAAAAGCTAATTTCTGTCATTTCCCATTTCACCAATATCCTCTTCTATGATAAAGATGTTTATTACGCTGTTTAGTTCGTCTGATGGTTTAACACTGTTCTAACAGTATATTTATACCTCTATTTCTTGATTTATTGACTTTTAAACAGTGTCCATTAGCGCCCACACTGAAAGGCAAAGGGATGGCTTATTTTTCATTAGCTCTGAGTCTCTCCTCCCTCTACTGAATGTTAGTTGTGTATTATTCTGTCCTCATTTTTCTTCTTGTGGTTATTTTTGTGACAAAATAACAGAATCTATTTTGATCCTCAGGGTTAAATAGTTGCCCTGAACTTAATTGGGTTCATACTGTTACCTACCTACCTACCTGAAAAAGGACTTAACTCTAATTTGAGTAATATAGAGCCAATATTTCGGGGAGCGTTTCTTTAAAAAAATTTTTTTTACAAAATGCATACCAGTTTGACAATGAAGTCTTAATTGTATTTGCATAGCCGTATTTTGCATTGCCTAACATAAAATTCATAGTCCAGAAGGAATGCAAACATAAGTAACTCCAGTATCAAATAAATGATACCTTTTTTATTGCCATTGGTTTCATACCCCGAGGAAAATCTAAGGCAATCTCAGTAAATGAGGAAAACTCCTGAAGGTGAATTTGACACTGTTGTGTCAATATTAATTAGCATGTATTAGATAAAGTGGTAATGACACCCAAATAGCTGAGAGAAAAGCTTTGTGTCAATGCCCCAGATCCTCAGATCTGTGAACCAGGTTGCTGAAAAACTGATTTTGTTTACCAGGTGACCTGACGGCTTTTCTCCTCCCAGGAAAGGAATGCCTCTGGCAGGTGGGTGTTGCCAAACAAAACTGACTTTTTCCCACATTCCCCTTCTCCACAGATGTTAATGATACCCAAGACACGGAAAGAAATGGAATCCTGCTGAGAAGTCTGCTTCCCAAGGCATTGTGCTAACAGTTTTCAAACTTTACCCAAGCAATGGTTCCCAGAAACAAAAGCACTTAGAAAAAGCCACAACATCTGTTTCTGTGGTTTATTAAAGTGGGGGGGGGGGGGGGGGGAGGAGCTAAAGCAGTGCTTTCCTTTAAAAAAAATTTTTTTTTACGTGTATTTATTTTTGAGAGACGGAGTGAGACAGAGCACAAGTGGGGGAGAGGCAGAGAGAGAGGGAGACACAGAATCTGAAACAGGCTCCAGGCTCTGAGTTGTCAGCACAGAGCCCGTCGTGGGGTTGGAACTCACCAGCCGGGAGGGAGCCCATGACCTGAGCTGAAGTCCAACGCTTAACCCACTGAGCCACCCAGGTGGCCCAGGCAGTGCTTTTCTTAACGCGATGCCAAGAGCGAAAGAGAAAATGTTGCCACCTAGCCCTTAGGTCTCCTACAGTCTCTTTTATGAAATTCAACCATCCCTGGTACTTTAGTTTCTAATTTTACTAGGTTATTGACCTTTATCATTTTAATCTCCCTGGTAAATTCTACTTCAAAAATTACAAAAGCACATATGCTTCCTGTGGTCCCTAGAACAATGCCAAAACAAGAAAACCCTGAAAGCTCTGCCCCCCATTTCCCCCCACCCATCTGCCCTTGGGGAACCAACAGTGATAGCCTGGGGTGTCTTCTTCCACACCTCTCCATATAAGGGAAAGGTGTTTGTTTTTTTTTTAATGTTTATTTATTTATTTTGAGAGAGAGAGAGCAGGAACCTGTGTGCGAGCCGGGGGAGGGGCAGAGGAAGGGAGGGAGGGAAAGAGAGAATCCCAAGCAGTTTCCACACTGTCAGCGCAGAGCCTGATGTGGGGCTCGAACCCACAAACAGTGAGATCGTGACCTGAGCCCAAATCAAGAGTCAGATGCATAACCGACTGGGACCCAGGCGCCCCATGGGAAAGGCACTTTTAACGGAATGAGAATATTACTTGCCATCTTCTCTTTCCGCTTTCAGAATTCATGGTGGATGTTCATCCAGGTCAATGAATATGGAGCTAAGTTATTTTAAAAATAACTGCATGTTATCAGTCACCGATTGCTGCCTACTCAACAGCTAATCTCTCCTGCTTCCCTGAAAAAGGAACCTTGATTTTTTTTTTAATTTTTTTTTTCAACGTTTATTTATTTTTGGGACAGAGAGAGACAGAGCATGAACGGGGGAGGGGCAGAGAGAGAGGGAGACACAGAATCGGAAACAGGCTCCAGGCTCTGAGCCATCAGCCCAGAGCCCGACGCGGGGCTCGAACTCACGGACCGCGAGATTGTGACCTGGCTGAAGTCGGACGTTTCACCGACTGCGCCACCCAGGCGCCCCGAGGAACCTTGATTTTATTAAAGTTTTAAGTGAGCAATAATATGCTTAGAGAAGGTCAGACTGTCCCCAACCCCAAGGAATGACTCACGATAGGTCTGTAATGTGGGCTCTATATCAGTCATAGTAATTCATTCCCTTGGTTGCTCGTTGGTTTCTATACCATTTTTATTGAAGTGTAATGTTAATGCATAAAAGTATCTACACATCAATAATGACCTTTACCAAGCAACATGCTCATATAAACATTACCCACATTAAGATAGAGAACATGATCTGCATCTCAGAGGCTACCTCATGGCCCGTCTCATGCATCACCCTCCCCCAAGGCCATCGGCTTTTGATGTTTGTCACTCTAGGTTAGATTTTCCACTTTTTGAATGCTATATAAACTGAGCAAACAGTATATATTCTTGTGTGCCTTCGTTCTATTGTTTAACCTTCTGTCTCAGATTCACCCTTGTACTTATTTTATGTCATTATGTTCTCTCTTTCTCATCCTCCTCTGCCTTGAGATCTTGAGTCTCTTTAAAGCTCAGTTTACTACTGATTTCCCCTATCAGTCCTCCCCCATTTGGGAGCAAAGTCATATCCAAACTTCTGAGGCCCCAGCTATGATGCAGAAGGCTGACTATATACTCCCTCCTCCCTTCTCTGTTGTGCACTGCCTCAGGCATAAGGGCATCTTCTCCCTTGGCCAGTCCCCTTTTGCCCTGAGCCATTGTTCTGTCTCTTCTGCCTTGTTTTACATTCTCAATCCAGATGTTGAAATAACTTAGCCTGGTTCTTTTTCATTCGGTTTCTGAATGTCCCTCTACTCTGTTTCTCCCTGTTCTCTCTCCCTTTCAACTGCCTTCTACTCAAAGTCAACTTTAACACCTCTTTTTTGAAACATTCCTGTGACAGACGCGAGTTAGTATATGTTACCCTAGAATGCATCCTCCCTCCTCTCTTTCCAATATGGCATACAGCTGCCCATCCACACGCGATAGTTCCTTGCATTTTGTGCAGCTTGGTGGGGCCATGTGACTTTATTTTCACTAGTGAAGTGGGAGTGAACTATGGCACAAATTGCACATCATCTCCCTAAAAGGAAATTACTTTCCCTTTACCATTTTTCTTTCCAGATTTTTGTTCTGACCACGTATATGGTACTATACTCCAGCTTTTATCATATAGATGAAGATAATGCACTGCCTTCTAGAACAGCTCTGTCCAATAGAAATGTGTGAGCCACAGCATAATTTAAAATTTTCTGGACAAAAAGAAATAAAAAGGATGGATGAAATTAAATTTAATAACTTATCTTCTTTAACTCAATGCATCCAAAATGTTATTCAATACTCAGTCCCTATAAAGTTATTAATGAGACACTTTGAATTTTCTTTTCATACAAAGTCTTTGAAAATGGGTGTGTGTTTTCTGTTTGCAGCATGTCTTAGTTTGGACTAGCCATATTTTAAAAGCTCAGTAGGAATGCCCGTGTAGTGGCTGACATATTGGACAGAATGATTCTAGAGCCCAGCAAAGCAGCAGAATAGAAGGAAGTTGGATCCCTGGTGTAGACTCCCCCAGCCTCCCCATACTAACTGGCTAGAGCTACTATGTGAGCAATAAATTTCTACCTTGTTGAAGCCAGTATTTTTTTTTTTATTTTTAGTTTCCTTATTACAGAAGCTTAGCCTGTGTCTTTACTGACACACTCACACTTAAACACACAAGCATAGTCATTCTAATACAGGTCCTCTCTGAACACTATGTTCGGGGCAGCTCGACTCTTTATACAATATCTAAAGTTGAAGGAGTCACCATAGAAGAAGGTCTAGTAATGGTGCACGGAGCAAGTATCTGGAAGGCCAGCTATTCTATAATAAAGGAGGCCCCACTCTCCGCTGGCTTTCATTTTTCAGCTATTGACCCCACACCTCCATCACCTGCTCTTTAACATTCTGCCTTGGAAAATGTTTTGTCAGAACTGCCGGAGACAGAATTAAAAGAATTAAGAGGGGATAAAGGCCCAAAGGACAGAACGGGAAGTACAAATAAAATCGAGGTGTAGAAGAAGTCAGGCATATCAAAATAGGGTTAAAATCATTTTTTTAATTTGTTAAGGTTTATTCGTTTTTCAGGGACAGAGAGAGACAGAGTGCGAGCAGGGGAGGGGCAGAGAGAGAGGGAGACACAGAATCGGAAGCAGGCTCCAGGCTCTGAGCCATCAGCCCAGAGCCCGACGCGGGGCTCGAACTCACGGACCGCAAGATCATGACCTGAGCCGAAGTCGGACACTTAACCGACTGCGCCACCCAGGCGCCCCTAATTTTTTCAGGTTTATTCGTTTTTCAGAGGCAGAGAGAGACAGAGTGCGAGCAGGGGAGGGGCGGAGAGGCAAGAAGACACAGAATGCGAAGCAGGTGCCAGGCTCTGAGCTGTCAGGCTGACGAGGGGCTTGAACCCACAAATCACGAGATCATGACCTGAGCCAAAGTCGGGTGCTTAACTGAGTGAGCCATCCAGGTGCCCTAAAATTAATTTTTAAAAGAGAAAATCATTGAAGGAGTTCATTGAACTTTCTAAGGTATTTCACACTTTTGCTACACTCCAGATACTGGACTAGACCAGCCTAGACTTGGGCACCAGAAAGACTTCTGGGCACAGGAACTGAGTCATGAAGCATGTGTAGAAATAAGTCAGCTGACATGGGAGCAAAATAGCATAGAATTCCAGCAGAAGGAGAAGCATGTGCAAAGGCCCTGGAGGAGTACCACAATGAAACATTTTGGAGACCACAGGCATTCATTTTGATGAAAATACAGATTGCAACAGCGGAGAGCAGCTGGTGTATATGAGGAATGGCTTTTTGAAAAGGTTTTGGTGTCCCTGGGAGAGGGCTGTTGGTGGTCTGGAACCTCTAAGGACTTTCAGTGTGGGAGTACACACATGGCTGGTGGCGATGACAAGATCAGATCTGCCTGATAATGAATAGGACGTTACAGACATGGAGCTGATATGATACTGACCACATTGGTGAATGTAAGGACAGGGCTAAGGTTCCAGATATTGGTGATAAAATGACCGGTAATCTCTCATGCTGACAAGAGCATAGAGGATTTAGACAGCAGAATGACTTGTTCAGTTTTGGAAAAGTGAAACATGTTAGAAAGTTGGTAAGAGAATCCACCCGTGAAAGAGGAGCCTGAGACACTATCCTAGGGGATATCCACATTTAAGGGATAGGCCGGGAAGGAAGCTCAGAGAGAGCGCTCATAAAAGCCAAGGGAAAGAACATTTCAGTGCACCTGCTATTAGGCCAGAGGGCTGGAACATATCTTCTGGCTCTAGCAATAAGGCAGGTGATGATTTCAGAGAGGCGTTCCCTGGGACTGAAGGGGCGGAAGCCAGGTAGAAGTGAAAGAAAGAGGGAATTGGGATAAGAAAGTGGGTATGATCATTACAGACCACCCTTTCAAAGAGCTTAACTCTTAAGAAGGAAAACTGCAATCGGGAGACGAGAGAGGAGGTTTTTGTTTTGTTTTGTTTTTTAAAATAGATTGTATAAATATTTAATGCTCAGAAAATTCTCTAGTCAAGTGGAAGAACATAATATCCTAGAGAAACGATGATCAGTGGATCAACCCACGGAGGTGGGAAAAAGGAAGACATTGGTGCTTTGGCAGTGAGCCTGTGGAGTCAGCAGAAGGCAGGGATGGGAGGGAGTTTTCTATTTTCTCTAAACTGAGGGGGGGGATCTCTGCTGAGTGAGGGTGGAAGATGCTAGCTCCGGATCTGGGACAGCACTAAGCTTAGTTGTGCCACTCTCTTCCGCTCTTTTCCAGCTGTCTGGGAGTCCTGACGCAGCGGGTAGGACAGGTGGGTTGGCGGGGGAGGGCTTTGCAGGGAGAAATGAAGAAAAGATGAATGAGCAAGGGAAGTGAAGGTTTGGGGGGGAAACTAATTGAATTAGGTTTCTTTGGAGTTTACTGGACAGGCATCTTATAAGCCTAGATTTATTCAGCTTCTTCATTCTGTAAAGGAAGAGTCTGAAGAACTTGTCCAGAGTCACAGCTAACTGCTGGTGGAGCAGGGTCCAAAATTCAGAACTTCTGATCCCGTGTCTTTTGAGGTGTTGCTGTCCCAGCCGTTTTTTGCTCCATACTTGGCCTCGGACATTACCTTGCCCGGCAGATGATGAGAACACAGTCGTCTGTCATTTGGGAGAAGCAAGTTTGCTTTGTGTCTGACCTCGCTTTTGAGCATTATTGAGTAACTAGTTGCTCCTTGAAGACCTGGGCTGCTTGAATTTACCTATTATTAGCATTTGAAAACCTTTTCTCTTTCTGCTGTTTGCCAGCAGACATCAGGGAAGCCAGCAAGGGGTTAGTACAATAGGAAAGGAAATTTTGTAAGAGACAAAGCCAGAGACTGTAATGTGCCCCACGACAGAGAACTTCTAAAATCTTTTCCTGTTTTTTTCCAGTCATTATGCAGTCTTTCCTAACATCTATTCCTTTCATCCCACTTTGAATATTTCCTCTTTGATTTTACTGTCTTCTTTGCTACAAGAAAAAACAGTCATCACTGGGATTACGATCTTTGTGAAATTGCAAGGGACCGACTCCTTGTGATATGTCACAGATATTTCAATTGCCACCTTCTGGACAAACGACACACTGAAAAGGTATTATCATCCCTCTGATCCAATCATTTTCTGGATTGAATATAGTCTTGGTCTCCCAGTGATCATCAGGCTAATTCTAAAAATGAAAAGGGCCTGCTATCAATTAGAATTCTTAAATGTGGAGGATATATATTCCAAGGACTTTAAGCTCAATCACACTTACACAAATGATCTCAGATCAGTAGTAAAATCATTTTCATTCCAACAAGTGAAAGATATCATTGAAGTTTACAGATCCCCAAATGATGTGAATTAAGAATACTATAGAATGTCTTATAGTTATAGACTTATAGTCTTATAGTTAAAGACTACTTATGTCTTTAACATAAGACAGTGAGAACTGGACTGAAAGTGTTTAAGTGCTTACATTAGATTAACATTTTATTGTGTTAGACATCATCACTAACTCAGGATTAGGGTTAACCAAGTTTAGCAAATGAAAATACAGAAATGCTCAGTTCAGTTTGAATTTCAGATGAACGACATACAATTTTTGGTATAATTACGCACACTTACGTACAAATGTATGCCTTGCTATCTGAAATTCAGATTTCACAGGGCTGTCCTGTATTTTATCTGGCAACCCCATACAGGATCCACGTAATTCTAGCGTGCTAGGAAAACTACCTTCATCGCCAAATTGGATGGGTCCTCAGTGCTAACTTCGTAGGCATCTTTGGGCTTCTGTGAAATTATGGTCGGGCCAGTGTCTGCTACACAGGCTGAAGACAGGGTCAGAAATTCAGCGGTATCCACAGAATAAGTACATGTGGAGAGTGGCCGGGAAGCTGGAGGGCAGGAGGCAGAGACTTAGGACCCTCATAGAGCTATTTCATCTTCTACAAAACATCCTCTATAAAACTGTTAAGATTTCACACCTGCATCCTGTTATTTATTTATTTTGGAAGGCACAATCTTAGAATTTTTAAAATTCAAGTATAGTTGACATATAATACTAAATTAATCTTAGGTGTACATAGTGATTCAACAACTACATACGTTAGAAGGTGCTCACCACAATAAATGTGTATAAACGCATCCTTTTAATGCGTTTACCCAGATGGAACTCTCCTTTCAAGTCAGCAAACGAGCCTTTGATCTAAATGTATTCCCGACCAATATTAATGCATGGGTATCAGTGAAAGTTCCTCAGCCTTTTCCCAACCCCTTCCAGATCTTGATTTTACATTCCTGGACAGGAAGCCAACAACTTTAACTGTGAGGGTTTTCTTTGTTGTTCCTGCGAGCGGTGGTTGGTGAGGGGGGGTTGGTCAGGATATGGGGGACAAGTTATCTAGTGGCTGAATAGAGGACAAGTAAGATTTTCCCCAAACTTTAATGTTTTGGGTAGTTTTGTGGGGACTGGAGTGGGAAGTGGAGTGGTGATTGTCTACTTAAGCCCGTCTTTATCCTCTGCCCCATCTTAAATAACACCCTGAGGGCCATTTGATGATTCATAGACCAGTGACCATTGTGGAGCAGTCTATCTAGAATTGCAGAGCCTGTCAGGCTAAGAAAAAATCTTATGAACCTCCCGTCCCTCCCCCAGTCTTGTACCCCTTCAGTGATAACGCTCTGCTGGCAATGAGGTTATGATGGCACCACGTCCCTACCAGGAAGATACTGACTCTTAAAATATTCTTCTAAGTCACACACACATCTATACATATAATACCTTGTTAAGAAGAAATATCATGTATAGTCATTGCAGAAAAGTTAGCAGATGCCAAAAAGGTATTCAAAAGGAAATAAAGCACCCACAATCCAGAGATGATGACTATTAATATCTTGAAATATTTTCATTCAGTTTTTTTCATGCATAATCTTTTCTACATATTTGAGATCATATTTTCTCATTTACTATTCAATTATCATTTCCTAGCCTCAGACCTTGCTCTATAAGGGGATGGGTATGTCCTGTGACTCTGTGTGATGGGTTGAGAAATTAGCTATTGAAATTTCATAATCCCTAAGACTCTCCCAAGTGATCTTTCGGAAAGACACTTAGCAGCGATGACCTGTGCCTTCAAACTTGTAACCTCAAATTCTCATTAAGGAAGTCATTGTCACTTTTGGGAGAACATTTTTTAGAGGAGTTCATGAAGTCTTATTTGGGTTTTTTTTGGGTTTTGTAACTCGTAAATACTACATAAAAGCAGCATTCTCGCATAAACGTCCCTACTACCCTCTAGTTCTTCAGGTGTTTCACTCACCATGTGAATGTCTAAGGGAAAATTAAGCCCAGTTTAAGGAGTCAAACACTGATTTCATCATGACACTCTGCTCAAGAGGCAGCAAGGGCTGCCTGTGGTATCTGCCCTGTAGCCAGCCCAGTTCGTCTCTGCTTCGAACTAGGCGGGTAATCTTAGGCACACCTTTACCTCTACGGACTTCAGTTACCTTACCTATATAATAGAGTCATGGACTAGATGACCTAAGCCTTCTTTCACCTTTGACATTCATGATTAAAATCAGAGTCCAAATCAAGAGGAACATTCTTATGTTATTTTCCCAGGGCAGTCTGGGGCCAGATGCCCTGAAGGGAGCATTTCATGAACATGTAACCCCTGAAGTCTGGCAGAAGTAACATTGTTGCCACTAACCTTAAGGGGCCCTTTCCCATCTGCCATCATGAAATAGCTGGACTGTCACAGGGGTTCCTAGTTTCCAGTCAATTTTGAATTACTTGAATTCCACGTTCCTCTGAAGCCTATCTTTCTCCACATCAACTGGAGACAGATTAAAATTCAAGAGTTCCTATTGTAACTTTTGGTTGCTTCTCTACCTAGAAACTAACCAGGCTCCTGGAAGCCAGACACATAATTACAACTCAATAAATGTTTAATAAATGAGTGAATGGTAACTAACGAGGTATACTTAGGGTCATGCCTCCTTTCAGGGTGAACCTGTGGTATTGAATGGAAAGAATCCCTGCATTTTTCATAAGTTTCTAAGTGTAACGTTTAAGCTCTTTGCATGTATAAATTACTAAGTAATTTTTTACTTCAGTAGGAGATTCCAAAGGCTTTAATCCGAACTCATATTTCCGATACAGATGTTGGGCCAGATGAATATTATATTTAGAGAATGCGTATGGAATTTATCTTAGCCTCGTCTTCCCCTTATTATTCCCTCAACCATCATTGTAGTGCACTGTAAGTAAGTAACCTAAATGCACACAGAAGACAGAATATGAGCATGGCAAAGGAAAGAAATTTACATTTGTGGGTTACCTTCATGGTGCCAGGTACTGTGCACGTTCTAACTTAATTATCATTGCAAACCTCACAGCAATTCAACAAGGAGGTAAATTTTAATTCATCTACTCTTCTGCTAAGGAGAGATGTTTCATGCCTTAGGTCACACAAATGGTAACAGAATTGAGCTTCAAGCACAGGTGGGTAAAATTTCAAAGCTCATCCTATTTTCATTGTCTGAAATAAAAGCAACATTAGATAAAAGGGCATCTTTATCAAATGGAATTGGTTAAAGGAGTGAAAGAAAATCCCAAGGGACCACAGACATCAAATAAAAGATAAAAGATCATGGGTTTTTAACAGAACCAAACAAAAGGTTATAGTTGCTGGTCTGTCTCAGCAAAGAGATCCTTTTGTGAACTGTCAAATATATCACCTCTATTTTCTAACCTTATTGTTTTATTTGGTTTTTCAGGGAGTGGAGAGTGGAGAGCTGTGATCAGAGAGTCAGAAGATTCTAGCATCAACAGGGCCCCTTGCTACCTGTTTCATCCTAGATGACTCATTTAGCTTCTGAGTCTTGGTTTCTCCAATTCTAAAATATCGACTCCCCCAACCTGACAGTGTTTTGTACATGCAGGGGACCCAAGTGAAATATACACAAGAATGTTAATTTCACAGCACTGTACAAAAACTCATAATGACTGCCTCAGCTAAAGCCTCCTGAGACTCATATTTTGTTTATCTGAGACTAGCAAGTGTGAGGGAAGGAAAGAATTGGGATGCATAAAGGATTCTAGAGATAATTTGGATTCTAGTTCAGTGTGGCTGCTGTGGTCACTATAACGATTTTGGATATACTTGATTATTGTCCTTTCTATTCTGCAGGGAAATAAATCATTTTATGAGTCTAGATTGCATTTAACACCTCGACAATAAAAATGAGGGATTTCACGTGAAGCATTGATTTACTTGTGACTAGAGCTATAGCAATTCTGACCAAGTTACCGAATTTGACAGCAGAAGAAATATAAGCATCCAACAGTGGGTTGTTCCAAATGAAAACAACCATGCTGCTTCCAGAAACATTTGGCAAGCAATTTGTGTGGGGAGAAAATAATAGCAAAGGCAAAAATGAACAAATGACAACCCAGTCATCGGTGGATGTCCTGTGGAGTCACCAAAGCTAAAAGAGAGATCTCCTGTTGTGATTTCAGAATCGTAATTCCTTCTTGGGACTGCATGCAAATTAAGGAAGTGTTGGCTTGACATGACCATATCAAGGAATTTGTGAGTCAGCATAAATAAATAAAAATGCTGAGTAGACGACTAAATAATTGCTTCTCTTCACTGTCGAACTGCCTACTCTTAAAGTGATATCAGAATCATAAATAATGAAATCTGAACAGCATGAATGCTTGCCTATTAGCTGGATTAGAAGTTTAAACTATAATCAGAATTCTACATGAACATTTTTTGAAGATGAGTTATCAATATATCCTGTTCCACAAACCTTACACCAGATTGAAGATATCATAGTCTCCCTCTTGTCAGCAACCAAAAACTGAAGAATTCTTCTGGTTTAAATCTCAGGTACTAAATTATTTTCAGCCTCCAGAGATGACCAGGAGATGGTAAGGTATGTTTGGAAATTTTTGTCTTTGGAGTAAAGGGCTTGTTTGGGGTCAGAAGAGAATGGACCTAGTCATTAATTTCAAACATTTGGTAATTTGCTTCCTCTCAAATGAAGACATGATAAAAGACTTTCTCTTTGAACAATATGAAACAACCGTTGACAGATTTTTTGACAAGGAATATTACAAATCGTCTTACTGTTGGACATGGAATGAAGTGAATCTTACAAACGATCATGTCTTATATTAGCTGCTATTACTGTACTAATTACTGTCAAAGTCATGATGGCCGTCTTCTAAAACAGTCGTACCTAATATTTAGCTGTGAATTTATTAATCTATTCAGGACAACTTTATTTACAGCCGCAATCTGCTACATGTTTGTTTGTGTTGTTTGTTTTTTTTTCCAACAAGTGATCCCTTTGCTCTGGCATTATTAGAAAATTGTACCTCTGCCATCCAAAATTCCCCACCTCCCACCATGACTAAATTATAATCTCCTTGAGAGCAGGATTATGTCTGTCTTGTTCATGGCTATGGCCCCAATCCCTTATGCATAATAAGTGCTCAATATGCATTTGGGAAGGTGTGGCATGACCAGATCCTTCAGTGTACTGTGAAGTCAAAAGTGGAAGGGACCAGAATAAGGAGAAATTCAGCAACAGTAGCTAGTGTCACAAGAAAGCCGGGTCCTCTCAGCCTGGCTTGGGAGACTCTCCTCCATACTGATTGCGCTAAAACTCAAGACTCCTGTCTCCTAACCTCATAAGGAGCTTCCCCAATGTAATCTGAAACCAGCCCCTTATGCAGCCAGCAAGGAAAGACGGTGACAGAGGCAGGCCATGCCAGATTGGCAGGTGGCAGTTTTAATAAGCAAAGGGAACTTGTAGGGCAGCCTTGCCTGGGGCAGCAGCAACACAAATGGGTCCCTGCACACATCTGCCAAGTGTTAAAAGTTTACCTTAACTGGGTTCAGCCATGTATATTGGCAGGTGTTTTCAACACCACACTCCTATCCCAAGGCTATGTCCTTGTGGCAGCCTCTGGGAGGAAGAAGGACAAGAGGAACCCACATCCCAAGAACAGGGGAGGAGGCCAGCAGCCTCTGAGCACCTGGGTCCAGCTCATGGTTCAACTGGCAGTTTAGAGGACCTCTCCCAACATCCTATGAATACTGGAGGCAACAACAACAGTTCGAAGTTTCCTGTTCCTGCAAGGGCAAATGTAACTAAAAGGTGAGGAAATCAACGTTTGAGTTAGGGCAGTTGGTACAGTGGCTGAGAGACGCTGGAGCCGGGTGATGTGGGTTCAAATCCCTGGCCTGACGTTTGTTGGGAGTCTGGTGTCAGGCAGATGGCTTAATTTTGATGTGCTCTCGCTTCATCGCTTATAAATGGGGATTCCCGCCTCACAGGGTTTTGTGAGGATAAGTGAGATAATACACGTGAAGTGACGAGCATTCACTGTTGCTCTGAAACAGTCAGCAAGCAGGCCCGGAGGGTTAGGTGAACGGAGATTCTTTGTGCTCTACCACGAACGGGCTACAGGTGTTGTAACAGCCCCACGTTTCTGTCGTCTTATCTGTGAAATGAGGGTATAGGCTCCAAGGAAGGGCTTCGGGCTATATTCCTATAACATTCCTATAATGTCTCCAGCCCTACATTTCTTCCCTTACGAAACAGAAATAGAAGCATGCAGGGCATTGCAGCGATCAAATTGAATAATGAATGTATGAGCATCATACAAATGCAAAGCAAACATAATGTCAGTTTTTAGTGTCACTATAGGCTGTATTCAGTACTGTATTCAGTCTGAGGACATTTTAGTATTAATGTCCAAATCCGATAAGTCCCAGTGGCTCTGAAGAATAAAACTGAGTGGTCATGAAAGACAATAAGATAACTACAAAATCTTTTTAATGGCATGGTTGGTCTGCTGACCAGTGATTTCCTCTCTGTCTTGTCTCTTCGCTTTCCTCTCCAACTTTTCCTCCTGTCGCCACTCAAGGAGTCCTGGATTCCTCAAGCTAGGAGCATCTTTCTCATTCTTGATGTCCCCAGAATTGAATACACGCCTACCTTTTTTTTTTTTTAATTGGATTTTTTATTCTTTTCCTTTTATTCTAAAATCTGCTTGGCCTGCTGCTATATCTGCCTCACATGAGCCACTTTAGCCAAGGACGGGGATATCATAGTGTACTGGTAAAATCAGGCCTAAATCTGTAAATGCTAGAGTTGCATACAGAGCACGTGGCCTGTGGGAGAAGGATAGTGTTAACCTGTTCCAGCCGATAATTGATTACATGAGCTTCCCTGCCTTCTTATCACTTGAGTGAAATTATAGACCAAAGTTTACAAAATTTATATTTCTTTTATTTAAAAAATTTTTTTAATGTTTATTTATTTTTGAGAGAGAGAGAGAGAGAGAGAGAGAGAGAGAGAAGAGAGAGAGAGAGCATGAGTGGGGGAGAGCAGAGAGAGAGGGAGACACAGAATCTGAAGGAGGCTCCAGGCTCTGAGCTGTCAGCACAGAACCCTACACGGGGCTTGAACTCACAAACCGTGAGATCATGACCGGAGCTGAAGTCGGACGCTTAACTGACTGAGCCACCCAGGCGCCCCTATATTTCTTTTAAATATATACATATTTGCTTAAAAAATAGTGGGCTCTAGGGGCGCCTGAGTGGCTCAGTTGGTTAAGCGTCCGACTTCAGCTCAGGTCATGATCTCACGGTCCGTGAGTTCGAGCCCCGCGTCGGGCTCTGTGCTGACAGCTCAGAGCCTGGAGCCTGCTTCAGATTCTGTGTCTCCCTCTCTCTCTGACCCTACCCCGTTCATGCTCTGTCTCTCTCTGTCTCAAAAATAAATAAACATTAAAAAAAAATTAAAAAAAAAATAGTGGGCTCTATAAAAAATATGACCATAGCATTTTAGGACTGGAAAGGATCTTAGAGCTTATTCTGTCCAAATTTAGTGGTTTTAAAATAGTTGGATGATGCGACAAGGTCACTTCACCTCTGTGGTATTCTTTCCAAAATCCCATAATCGTGGTGTAATCATAAGAAAAACAGACAAACGTAGGTCAGGGGAACATTCTACAAGATGCGTATTGGTGCTCCTTGCCAAACTCATGGAAAACAAGGGAAGACTGAGAAGCTGTCACAGACCAGAGGAGCCTGGGAGGGATGACAACTAAATACAATATGTGACCCTGGATTGGATCCTGGAGCAGAAAGAGAACATTAATGGAAAAAAATGATGACACCCAAACAAGTCTGGACTTTAGTCAACAGTAAGGCACCGATGTCAGTTTTTTTGTTTGGACCCCTGTACCGTGGTAAAATGAATGTTAACAATGGAGAAACTAGGTAGAAGGGTATATTGGAGTGCTCTGTACTATTGTTGCAACTTTTCCATAAGTCTAGGATCATTTCAAAATAAAAATGTATTAAAATACAGTTAGAAACGTAAGTACCCTTTTTTTTGTGGAACATCGCTCTAGTGATAGCTTAGCGTATGGACTGTTCAGAGGTCAAACATACTAGTAAATAACCCCCTTGGACGGGAAGTACGAACATACCTAACTGCTCTACTTTTTAAAAAGAATATTACTCATGCCTTTCCTCATGAATATTTGTTTAAACTATTCTAAATGCTACTTTGTGAACAGTAGAGTGAAATTTCATAAATAAACGTTTCAAATTATCGTATAGACTGTTTCAAAAAGATCTGTTTAGAAAGGTAATCTGTTTCACTCTGAAACTGAAGAAAGAATGAGAAGCCAATGAGAGAATTTGTCTGATCATTTCCTTTTCCAGTTACTCAAATGGTTTAAACATTAGCTCTAAAAAGATCTATGTGTCTTTATGAATTTCTTAGGACGTTGGTTGAATTGTTTCTTTTCTAACTGGAGATTGAGACCATAACTTTTATTAATATCGGATAAGAGGAGCATGGGAAAATATATTAGCTTGTTCGCTAACCATAAAGATAGTCATTCAATATTTATGGTCATTTGTTACTTTTATCATTCCTCAGTTTGAATATAGTAACAGCTAATAAGTCAACTGGCTTAAATTCATGCTTAGCCTGTTCATCCCAAAGAAAAACTGGAATTTAGATCTAATAGGGTATCTAGTTTTACAGACAAATCTGCTTGGTTCCCAAACTAATTATGAGGAGAAAAGGAATATTCCATTTATTCAGTTCAACCTTGTCTGTGGTCTCATTTGTAAAGCATATTAAGTAAGGAATGGCTCACTTCCAGACAGAGCATTGGCCTGACCATGGAAAGATGGGAGAGTGTTATAAAGATATCACCCTGGATGGGGTGAAGGATCCCCGGAGATATTCTTATCCATTTCATGTCAATCCCATCCTGCAGAACAAATGTCACCTTCTTACTTCTGCCAGAATTTAAGCATTGAAGTCTGAAGAAGGAAGTCCAGAGCTGACCATGTACCGGGAACTGTGTTAATATCTTAAAAGTATCATCTTATGTGAAGCTCTCCTTACCCTGAATGTTCCTGAATGGTCCCCTCACCTTTTTTTTTTTTTTTTTTTTTTTGCTATAAAGAGATGGCATTTATTTAGTTAGTTATTCATTTATTTAATAAAGACTTGGATTTTAACCGTGGCCGTAACCTTACAATCAATCACCTGCAGGGCTGTTTTAACTCCAGATCATTCAGGCCACACCCCACAGCAATTAATCAGACCCTCTGAGGGTGGGGCCAGTCCCTGTATGTTTAAAGTGCACGTGAGCCCCGCACCCCATGATTACTGTGAGCAACCAAGGTTGACAAGGATTGTTGTGCTCAGTGGTCTATCGGAATCCTGGCCCTCACCAGAGACCGTTGTGCCCATAATTCTCTCAAATGGGACTCTTTGTACTCCTGCCTGGAGTACAGCGGGCATCCTTCCCTTTCCAAACTTTCCCCCCTGTTTTCTCTGCGAAAGCCCCTAGCTGTGATTGTCAGGTCATCTGACTATCCAACCTGTCCCTCCTCCTCCTTGTTGCTGTCCCCTTCCACCTACCGCCCCCTCCCTACCACTGTCAGCTCCCCTTATTCTCTGAAGATTTTACTTCAGGAGCCTCTGAAGCCATGCTAGAATTTGTCCGGAAATATATCAAGTCATTGTTCAATTTGAGTATGTTAGTCGTTTCATGTTCAACAGACATAAATACAGCGTCTCAGCAGAAAACTGAAGCAAAAGTTGTCACATTATCAGATGTCCCTCCCAGGATGATGCAGAGTGGGGGGCTGGGGCGTGTGTCTTCTGGTACCCCTTTCCTCTACTTCTGTCTTGGCTGTTTTTTCAATAGAAAACGCATGCTCCCACCTCACCTGCTTTGTGCAAGCTGGTCTTTTCTCCCTAGAAGAAGGCTCTTGGCCATGATCTTCCCTTGCCTGGCCTCCTCACTTCCTTTAGGCCTTTTCATAAATCGCGTCTTCTCAGTGAGCTTTTCCTGATGCTTGCACTGAAACTTGCTCACCCATATTTACAGTCCTCTGATGTCTATCCCTGCTGTACTTTAATTCACAGCACTTATCATTAGGTATGATATACATTTCAATGACCTATTTGTTTCTCGGCTGCCTCAATATTTGTATGGTTTGTTTATGTTGTAGCCGCAGGGCCTGCTACAATGACTGGTACTCATCACTATTGAATTCATCCATTAACCCTAAGAGATAGGTTCTATTTTTGTTGTGATTATGCAGATAAGGAAACTGAATCTTGAACCACGAAGTAACCTGCCTAGGAACGCTGGTTGGAAAGTGGTAGCAGTGGGATCCAAGTTCAGTACTCAGAGACTGGGCAATCTCCCATCAATTATCCTGCTTTTCTTTTATGGGCTAAGTGAAAGATTCACCTCCTAACTGTGTAAATGGAGGCTGAATGCTGAAGTAGTTACAAAACTAAAGAATACGATATTGTAATGGTTGACCAAACAGTCTGGTCTCTTTCAACGACCATTTGGCCAACTATTACAATTGTATTTAGATAATTAGAATCTGAAATAAATTTCAACAATCCAGCCTGAATATTGCAGAGGTACACGAGACCCTGAGGGGAAAACATAGCAGAGGTGCTTGAGGAACAGCAAAAACATAGTATTGGAGGGTGGAAGCAGCACAGAGAACTAATGTATCGTTTGCACAAATCTATAAGAACAGATGGCAATTGGAGACATTTTTATTTCAATTTTCACTGAGTTACTTATTATACTGGAGTGAAGTCTTTATGATTCAAAAATAATACAGCTTTTTGATTGTAAAAGAGGAAACTAATTTTAGCTCACTAAAATTAAGAATAAATGCTTTGCAGGTTTTTTTTTTGGAAACAGCTTTAACAATATTTCGCATCATGATGATAATTTTGGTACGTTAAAATATTACATTCTAACCCAAACGGATGACTTGATTCTATGTGTGATATGTACACTAAACAGTTTACTAACCATCAGAGATAATATAACAGAGAGTTTGCATATTTTATGGAGGCTTATAATGTCAATATGACAGATGGCCAGTTCCAACAAAGTAGCAGGAAAATGACCCTAAGTAGTTTGGGTCACAGAAACAGGAATTTGACAATTAATAGAGAGACAGGCAGATAGATAGATAGATAGATAGATAGATAGATAGAATTTGGTAGATATTTCTACTTAGCATCAATAGTAGGAAATTTAACTTGAAATCCAATTGCAAACTAGAAAACTGTCATCCCTTGACGTAGCATGGTTCAGCCTGGTGTGTCCCATATCCAGACACTGCAGCAGAATGGGAGAAGGGTAATTGACAAACCTCAGCCCATATTATGGATGACAATCTGCTCCATGCATCGAAAGTACTCACAGTTTTACAAAAGCCCAGAGGAAGCCAATTCCAGCTTCATAGCATGCCAGCTCAAAGAGAATAACATATTTTGAATATTAATATAAGAGCATGTGCTTCACTCTAGAGAATGAAAGATTCTTGCTTAAGGACAAAAGTCAAGTCTTTAAGGTTTGTCCTCCAGAAATGAAGAAAACTCTCTCTGCCCTGGTGTAGATCAAGTAGCTGAGCTGTGGAACCGATGCGAGATAGAATGAGAAAGAAAGGCAACTAAACTTATCTTGAGATTTTAGGGATGCAGGACTATAAGAAGGTAACAATAATCTTTAGTAATGGGGAAGGCTACGGCAAGGAAGAGGGGGTCTTGCTGTTGGTGTACTAAACTTAAAAGGATACAAAACATTCTCATAGAGACGTTTTAGCAAAACGAAAATCACAGAATTTGAAAAGGGACCAGTACTGGCATTGAGGCATATGAAAAAGAGTCAGGAAATAAATGACAAAAGAAAAGTGCCTTGATAGCCAAATGCAATAGGGTAGTCCTGGAATGAATCCTGAACCATTAAAAAAAAAAAAAAAAAGCTATCTAAGGGTGCCTGGGTGGCTCAGTTGGTTAAGCATCCAACTCTTGATTTTGGCTCAGGTCGTGATTTCATGGTTGGTGAGTTCAAACCCTGCTGGCAGTGTGGAGCCTACTTGGGACTCTCTCTCTCTTCCTCTCTCTGTCCCTCCTCTCCCTCTCTCAAAATAAATAAACATGCTCTCCCTCTCTCAAAATAAATAAACTTTTTTAAAAAGTGGGGGGAAAAGCTATGCAATATAATGGGCATTTTGGGGACAATTGGTGCAGTTTGAATTTTTTAAGTTTATTTATTTAAATAAATAACAGAGAGAGAGAGCACAAGCTGGGCAGGGGCAGAGAGAAGGAAAGACAGAATCCCAAGCAGGCTCCACGACATCATTGCAGAGCCCGAGGTGGGGCTCGAACTCACCAACCATGAGATCATGACCTGAGCCAAGATCAAGAGTCAGACGCTTAACCGACAGGGGCCCCCAATTGGTGAAATTTGAAGATGGACTATAGATTATAGTATTGTATCAATGGTAAATACTTGATTTTTATCATTGTACTGTAGTTATAGAAGAGTTTGTCCTTATTTTGGGGATCACACACTGAATAATTAGGGGAAAAAGGCATGATATCTGTAACTCATTCTTTAAATATGGTTCAGAAAAAAAAATGTGTGTGTTATGTATGTGCGTTGATACTGAAGGAGAAAGAAAGCAAATGATTAAGCAAATAGGGGCTAAATGTTAATAATTGGTAAATCTGGATAAAGGTAAAGTGCATATGTGAATTTTTTTTAATACACTATTTTAAAAAAGTTTATTTATTTGGGGGGCGTGGGTAGGGACAGAGAGAGAGAGAGAAAGAATCCGAAGCGGGCTCCTCACTGTCAGCACAGAGCTCGACGTGGGGCTCGAACCCATGAATCTTGAGATCATGACCTGAGCCTAAACCAAGAGTCAGACACTTAACTGACTAAGCCACCCCAGGCATCCCCGTGGGAATTCTTTTTACTGTATTCTTTCAAAATAAGAAGTTACCAAAAAAAGATAACTAAAAACAAATTCCCATATAATTAGAAAGAGAAATTATATCACACTTGGATTATTCAATAACACTGGTTAAAAAAGGAAATAAAGAAATCTAAGAAATACATAGAACTGAATATGAGTAAAATGACATGGAAAAATGCACCGAAAAGGAAAAAGCAGTTCTTGGGAGAAAACAGGTATTTAAAATAAGTATATTAGAACTAAGCAAGCTTATCACTAAACCGGCAGTGAGTTTACCATTTTTTTTTTTTCCTTCTGGTCCTTCTAACAGAAGGAATCTGGTTATAGACCAGAGTTAGCCACAGATGTACCCGAACTTTCTAGCCGAAAAATAGGAAAAGGGGGCTCCAGGAAGGCAGAAAGTATCAAGGAGAACATAAAGAGGAAGGAGCCCAGAAACAACCCCACAATATCGTTTACAAATCTTAGGCTCACCTTGGAGCTGCACGTGAGTGGATCTGATCCTAGTCAGCGTATCAAAGACTTTGAGAACTGAACTGACTGATCACAGCCCACATCCTAGACTGGCCAATGAACGGAAAACACTTGAGACAGATCCAGACAGCGTCCCAAATGTACCAACCCACAGCCCACAGAAAATGTGTTGAAACTTGTGACCAGAAACTAACCTGGTTGATTGTCTGCTAAAATTAACAACCTTTTCCATACTATTTAACAAAGCCCCAGGGCGCCTCGGTGGCTCAGTTGGTTAAGCATCCGACTTCAGCTCAGGTCACGATCCCGCGGTCCATGAGTTCAAGCCCCGCGTCGGGCTCTGTGCTGATGGCTCAGAGCCCAGAGCCTGCTTCTGGTTCTGTGTCTCCCTCTCTCTCTGACCCTCCCCCGTTCATGCTCTGTCTCTCTCTGTCCCAAAAATAAATAAATGTTAAAAAAAACAATTAAAGAAAAAAAAAAAAAAAGCCCGGAGTCTTATAATATTTCAAATGTCCAAGACACAATCCAAAATTACTCACTATAAAAAGACTGAGGAGATCTCAACTCATTTGTGAAAAGACAGTCAACAGAAGGCAACACTGAGTGGACAAACATGTTGGAATTAAGCAACAGACACTTAGAGGCACATTTTATTAAAATTCTCCAACAAGTAATTATAAATATTCCTAAGACAAATAAAAAAATAGGAGGAATCGGCAAAAAAAAAAAAAGGAAGTCTCAGCAAGGAGGTAAGAGCTATAAAGAAAAATACAATGAAAAATTTAGAACCGAAAAATACAGCTGAAATGAAAACACTCACCAGATGGACTAAACAGCAGAATGGAGAGGACAGAAGAACAAGTTAGTTAACTTGACAAATCAATAGAAATTACTCAATCTGAATACCAGAGAGAAAGCAGCCTTTAAAAAATCAAGTCTCATGATCCTATGAGAGAATTAAAAAAGAATCCCAACATTCCTGTCATTGGAATCTCAGGAGAAATAATGTGATGGTGGAAAAAAATGTGAAGATTATGGGGCTGAAAACTACCCCCCAATTTTTTAAGTTTTTATTTTAATTTCAGTGAATTAACAGACAGTGTAATATTAGTTTCAGGTATACAATACAGGGATTCAACACTTTGCTACAACACCCGGTGCTCAATCACAAGAGCCCTCCTTAATCCCCATCTCCTATTTCACCCTTACCCCCACCCACCTCCCCGCTGGTAACCATCAACTTCTCTGTAGTTAAGAGTCAGCTTCCTGGTTTGCCTCTCTTTCTCTCTCTTTTTGCCCCCTTTGCTCATTTGTTTCTTAAATTCCACATGTGAGTGCAATCATATGATATTTGTCTTTCTCTGACTTGTTTCACTTAGTATAGTATTTTCTAGCTCCATCCATGTCATTACAAATAGCAAGATTTTTTTCTTTTTTATGGCCAAATAATATTCCACTGTGTATATTTGCCACATCTTCTACATCCATTCACCAGTTAATAGACATGGCTGTTTCCATACCTTGGCTATGGTAGATAATGCTGCTACGAACATAGAGGTGCATGTATCTCTTTCAATTACTGTTTTTGTATTCTTTGTGTAAATACAAGTGTGATTGCTGGATCTTAGGGTTGCTCTATTTTTAACATTTTGAGGAACCTCCCATCCTGTTTTCCAGAGTGGCCACACCAGTTTGCATTCCCACCAACAGTGCAAAAGTGTTCCTTTTCCATCACATCCTTGTTAACATGTGGTGTTGCTTGTGTTTTTGGTTTTAGCCATTCTGACAGGTGTGAGGTGATATTTCACTGTAGTTTTGATATGCATTATTTCCCTGATTGTAAGTGACAATTAGCATCTTTTCATTTGTCTGCTGACCATGTGGATGTTTCTTTGGATAAATGTCAGTTTGTGTCTTCTGCCCATTTTTTAATTGGATTGTTTGTTTGTTTGTTTGTTTGTTTGTTTTGGAGGAGGGGTTGAGTTTTACAAGTTCTTTATAGATTTTGGATACTAACCCTTTATCAGATGTGTCATTTACAAATATCTTCTCCCATTCTCTAGGTTCCCCTTTTGTTTTGTTGATCGTTTTCTTTTCTGTGCAAGAAGATTTTATTTTGATGTAGTCCCAATAGTTTATTTTTGCTTTTGTTTCCCTTGCCTCAGGAGACATATATAGAAAAAAATTTACTACAGCTGATGTCAAGAGGTTACTCTCTTTGTTCTCTTCTAGGATTTTTATGGTTTCAGGGCTCACATTTAGGTCTGTAACCCATTCTGAATTTATTTTTTGTGGATGGTGTAAGAAAGTGGTCCAGTTTCTTTCTTTTGTTTACTGCTGTCCACTTTTCCCAACACTATTTATTGAAGAGACTGTCCTTTCCCCATTGGATATTCTTTCCTGCTTTTTTCAAAGATTAATTGACTGTATAGTTGTGGGATTATTTCTGGGTTTTCTATTCATTTCCATTGATCCATGTGTCTATTTTTGTGCCAGTACCATACTTTGTAAAATAACGTGAAGTCCAGAATTGTGATGCCTCCAGATTTGGTATTTTGATAGAGATTGCATTAAATGTGTAGAATTCTTTGGGCAGTCTAGAAATTTTAGCAATACTTATTCTTCTAATCCATGAGCATGGAATGTCTTTCCATTTCTATGTGTCATCTTTAACTTATTTCATCAGTATTTTTAGTTTTCAGAGTACAGATCTTTCGCCTCTTTATATTTATTCCTTGGTGTCTTATTATTTTTGGTGTAGTTGTAAATGGGATTGTATTTTTAATTTCTCTTTCTACTACTTCATTCATTTGATGTATAGAAACGCAACAGATTCCTGTACGTTGACTTTTGTATCCTGTGACTTTACTGAATTTGTTTATCAGTTCTAGCAGAAAACTACCCAAATTTAAAATTTTTTTTTAACGTTTATTTATTTTTGAGACAGAGAGAGACAGAGCATGAACAGGGGAGGGGCAGAGAGAGAGGGAGACACAGAATCCGAAACAGGCTCCAGGCTCTGAGTGGTCAGCACAGAGCCCGACAGGGGTCTCGAACTCACGGACCGCGAGATCGTGACTTGAGCCGAAGTCGGCCGCTTAACCGACTGAGCCACCCAGGAGCCCCAAAACTACCCAAATTTAGAGAAAGATAGAATCCCACAGATTCAAGAAGCTCAATGAATCCCAAATAGAATAAACTTAATGAACTCCATACCCAGAAATGCCTTAATCAAAATGCTAAATAAAAACTAAAACGAAGAGGGGCGCCTGGGTGGCGCAGTCGGTTAAGCGTCCGACTTCAGCCAGGTCACGATCTCGCGGTCCGTGAGTTCGAGCCCCACGTCGGGCTCTGGGCTGATGGCTCAGAGCCTGGAGCCTGTTTCCGATTCTGTGTCTCCCTCTCTCTCTGCCCCTCCCCCGTTCATGCTCTGTCTCTCTCTGTCCCAAAAATAAATAAACGTTGAAAAAAAAAATTTTAAAAAACTAAAACGAAGAAAAAAATCTTGAAAGTAGTCAGAGAAAAAAAAATTACTGATACAGAAAAACCGTCTGTTTTGAAATAATACACTATTTACAGAGAGTGGTTAGGTTAGTACAGAATGTTCCCATAAAGAGTTCACCCAGCTCCTTCTGATGTTAACCCAAGAAGATCATGAAGGAACCCTCTGGATGACCAGATTTCAGAGAAAGGAGAAGCAACGGGCTGTCTCGCCATGGGGATCCAGGGTCTGCTGTCCAGGTAGACCTGATGCTTCATCAGGTTCAAACCCACACTGAACAGGATCCCTCTGTTCAGCCAACCCCATCCTTATACAGGGGTTCCTCCACAAATATAAGGCACACTTGTGCTTGTGCACCTTGCCCTAGCAGATATTGAGAACTTTTTCTTGACTTAACTCTCCCACCTCAAAGAGGAGCTGCTGGCCCAGACTCTTCCTTCAGAGTTCAGATGTGACAGAGAAGTCTTAGGGGGCAGTGTCTGAGAAGAGAATACCCTGTTATGTCCTTCTTCTAGAAAGTGAGAACAAACCTCTCCAGAAATTCATTCTGCCAAGCGACTTCCCTGGCCAGCACGTCCGAAATTAGCAACAAGAAATGTCTACACCAAGTGCTGGATTCAATCTTCTGTCCACAAAACCAGAAAACAGAAGTAAATCACATCTTAAGTAGACCATATCTTCCCAAATGCATACTTCTGAAGATATAGAACAAAAACAAGGTACTTTTCCCCCTTTCTACTAAAGTAACTTTGCTTTTTTGTCTCTTCGTTTTATTGCTATTAATTAAGGGACTATTCAAGGCCTAAATGGAAGTTTGATATAATTATACTTCTTAGAATAATGTTCTATATTTGAATGTGACTCTTATAAATTAATTGCTCCCATTTTATTCTATTTGTAGGTAATGTAATTACAGTATTTTTTTTCTTAAGGAGACCACTAAAATAATCCAGAAACATAGCAATAATATTTCTTTCTTTCCATTAAATTTTTTTTAAGGTTTATTTATTTTTGAGAGAGAGAGAGAGAGGGAGAGAGGGCCAGAGCACAAACGGGGGAGGGGCAGAGAGAGAGGGAGACACAGATCCAAAGCAGACTCCAGGCTCCAAACCGTCAGCACAGAGCCCGATGTGGGGCTCAAACCCATGAACTGCAAGATCATGACCTGAGCCGAAGTCGGATGGTTAACCCACTGAGCCACCCAGCCACCCCTCCTTCTTCTAAAATAAGTTTGAGTTTGGGGGCACCTGAGTGGCTCAGTCGGTTACGCATCCAACTTTGGCTCAGGTCACAATCCCGTGGTTGGTGAGTTTGAGCCCCGTGTCGGGCTCTGTGCTGACTACTCAGAGCCTGGAGCCTCCTTCAGATTCTGTGTCTCCCTCTCTCTGCCCCTCCCCTGCTCATGCTCTGTCTCTCTTTCTCTCCCCAAAATAAACATTAAAAAAAAATTTTTTTTTAAATAAGTTTGTTTTTCCTTTTTCAGTTCCACTGCTATTATTTAAGTACCTATTGAATAGCTCCAAGGAAACTTCATGGGAATATAGTTCTTAGGATGATGTTTTACAAATGTATATTCTGTAAATGTGAGTCTTATTAGTAATTTGTTTTCTTTTTATTTGGTTTTTAGATAGTGTATAGTATTTTCATTGTGGTTAATCAACAAGTTTCTTCTACTGATCCAGAAACAGCAAGCATACAGCAGCTCAAATGGAAGTTTGACTGAAATTATACTACTTAGGATAGTGTTTAATAAATGTATTTTATTTAAAAGTAAATTTCATGGGGTGCCTGGGTGGCTCAGTCGGTTAAGCTCCGACTCTTGATTTTGGCTCAGTTCATGATTTCAAGGTTCCTGAGATTGAGCCCCGTTTAGGGCTCTGTGCTTACCGGGGGGAGCCTGTTTTAAATTCTGTCTCCCTCTCTCTCTGCCCCTCCCCAGCTTTCTCTCAAAAATAAACGTTTATTTTTGAGAGACAGCTAGATAGAAGTGAGTAGGAGAGGGGCAGAGAGAGAAAGAGAGACAGAATCCGAAGAAGGCTCTGGGCTCTGAGTTGCCAGCACAGAGCCCGACGCGGGGCTTGAACCCACAAACTGTGAGATCGTGACCTGAGCCGAAGTCACAGTTGGGCGCTTAACCATCTGAGCCACCCAGGCGCCCCAATAAACATTTTTTTAAAGTAAATGTCATGAGTAAATTAACTTTTTTCCTATTGCTAGATAACGAAGGCTAGTATTTCACTTGATTGTATTTAAAACATTCCCCACAACCTAAACTATGGCAAGAGTTTTACATGAGTGGTCTCACCATTGGAGGTATTTGAAATTCAAAGTCCATGTCTGCGTTCCATGGGCCTAATCTATTCTAGTCGTGAGACTAATAAATTTACCTAAGTAAATGTTAGTTTAAAAGAAAAACCCTCTCTGATGGCTCGCACTGTGCTTAGTGTAAAAGCCAAACCCCTCACTGCAGCTACAAGTTCCTGGAACGTGCTGGGCCCTGCCGTTCCCACTGACCCAGGCCATGCTCACTGTGCTCCAGTCTGCAGGACAGAGTGACTGGCACTCTGTCAGAGCCTCAGGCACACCTAGCTCCTTCCACCTGCTCGTTCATAGTGTTCCCCCTGTGCCCGAAATGCTATCTCCCGTCTTTGCCTATCCTTCATCCTTCAGACCTTAAATGTGTATCTTTGCAGACACTTTTATTGATTTCTCAGTCAAAATTAGTTCCTTTTCCATCACCTTATGCTTTTTAACTTATTAAAGCATGCGTTACAATGTGCAGTTGTATAATTATGCATGTGATTATTTGTTGAATGTGTGTATTCCTACCTCTGTGTTATTAGGGATTGGATTTATTTATTGTTCATTTACTGTAGCCAGTGTTCTCAGAGCAATGAGGGCAGGTTGCTTATTGGCCCTTGATGGGACATTCTTCCTTGTGTAGGCATATCAGCTGTTGCTGGGATAACAAATCACAAAACACAATCTCCCAGGGATTTACAAAAACAAGTGTTTATTTGTCACTCATGGATCTGCAGATCAGCGTGGGCTTGCCCAGGCTCAGGTTCTGGATCGGCTTCATTCTCCCAGGTGTGCCTGTCATTGAGGGGCCCAGGCTGTAGAGGCAGTAGCATCGTGGGCATGGTCCTCTCACTGTGGACCACACAACCACAAGAGTCACAGCAGAACACACACTGCTTCTCCCAGCCTCTGCTCCAAACTCACTCATTCTCTTGTCTGCCCGTCTTCCACTGGTCAAAACCAGTCAGAGGGCCCAAGGTCGGTGTGATAGAGAAATCAGCCTCCCCCCCCCCCCCCGCCCCTGGCCCCAACTGTGAGAACCCCAGTGATCTCACACTTCCAAAGGTCTCTGGGAGCTGCTCCATCACCACCCTAGGCCCTGGCACCTCAAATTCCATACCACAGACCCCATACATCAGGCCTCACAGTTCTTAGAAGCAGGCTCCACTCAGGAAGAGTCTGTGGGCATCCCAGGGGAGACATAAGGGGCTCCCAGCCAAGTACTTGGACAGAGAAATCCACACAGTGATAGTAGGAGAGAGAGATTTCCTTCAAGGGCCTCAGGTTGGTGCATTTCAGGAAGGCCCTCACCTCCCCCTCCCCATCAGTCCCACAATGCGCCCTTGTAACTCTCCTTGGTATCGAGTTCTGGGTTGTCACTTATCTGTCACCAATATTTATCGAGGGCCTAATGGGTGCTGCACAATGCCGAGTTAAGGCTGGTGGCCAGGCAAAGTGCCAGGTCCGGGTCAGGCCCTTCCTGTATGGTTTCCCATTCCCTCCCTCTGCCTTCCCATGGAGTTGCCCTTTTAATTTAGCCTCAGACCGGTGATCCTCATGAAGCAAGGAACAGATGGGCAGAGCCCATAAAACGAATGAGAGAAGAGGGTTAATTGACGCCTAGATGTCAGGAATCTGTCACTTGGGAAGTGCAGTCTAGTGCTTGAGATCTCTTCCGAACTATTTTCATTTCCTCAGATGAGTCCGGTGCTGGGAAGACTTTACCTAGCCATACGCAAACAGACTGTCTTTACATAGGAGGCAGACAACACACGCAGACTGAGTTCGTGAACCTTGGCAAGTACGTGGTATGGAAGAATGGGGAACAGTAGCAGCCGAGGAACCGTAAGTGCTAGCCACGCCCACCACTGGTACCGGCAGTCGCAACCTTGTTGCTTGATAGCATAGCCCTATGATACAGTATTATTATCATCCCCTTTAAATACAAAACAGGATTGAAATGTAATCTTAAAATCTGTGTAAATAAGAATAAACAGGCCCAGCCGTGGCGTTAGAGGGAAGGAGGCTACATAGGGATCCGGTGCCAGCATGAACTTCGGCCGTTCCGGTCCTGCCCCGCCACTTAAACCCACTATCTATGGAGAGTGGGCAGGTCATTTAACATCATGGAGCTCATATTTGAGCTAGGCACTAACCAAGCGTTATTTCATTTAATCCGTGCAACTGCTCTAATAGGTGCTTCCTTTATCCCCATTTCAGAGAATAAGAAGGTGAGGTTTAGAGAAGCTAAACAATGTACCTAATATTGGAACTGGATGTCTGACCCCTAAAACTGGTCTATGCTGTCCTTTTTCATTCAGCAGACCTCCTAAATGCCATGCTTTTGTGAACATCAAAAAGGATGTGCATAAAATTATCGTTCAGAACATTGAAAAGAATGTCAATTATAAAATCAACTGAAACCCTCTAGAATTTCTTTAGAATTGAACACAGCCAATGATATTATTTCTTAAATGTTTGCTACGTAATCATCACACAAGCCCAAGAGGAAGGTCCTATTCTAATTTTTAGATGTCAAATCATGCGTGCTTTTGTGAAACGCTGTTAAAGCAGGTATGATAAAGCAGCATAAGCAACTCCAAGGACATGCGGTAGTGCTGTCCCGCTTCCTATGTTTGGGTGAAGAGAAAACCCCAGGAGCGGAAGGGACTTCCCAGGTCCCCATATGCCAGACACAAGCCCAGCCACACCATCAGAAGGAACAAGACATACTTTGAACACTAACAGAGCCATTACTTTTGCTGAACAGGGATGTTAAGAACAGTGCTGTTCTCAGAGTTCTCTGAAGAAGCTTCAAATGAAATTAAGTCCAATCTCACTACTGCCACAAAAGAGCGAGGGCCTCCAGCCCCCGAGATTTCAGAGTGTTCGGGTAAATGCGGGAGCGGGGGCACAGGTTTGGCCGGATCCAGAGCTTTATGGGTGTTCCCTTTCTCCTGGGTGACTCGGGTCACCCCTCACATTCCAAATGAAAGATGGCATTTTATTCATTTGCTTTGCTAACGTGTGTCGAGCGCCTATCATTCTCCCAATACACATAAGACACCAGCAACACCAGCCAAGACACAACGCCCGAAACCTCGTGTCCGAGCCTCTGCCAGTGTGCGCGAAGGGCTAAGGTGCCCGGAACCCCCACCCTGGAGCCGTGGGCGAGCCCCGCAGGCGCAGCGCCCGACCTGCGCGCGCCCGAGGGCGGCACTGCCCCACGAACATGCACACGCACGGGAGCGCCGCGCTCCCGCGTCCCCGGCGCAGCGCCGGCGGCGGGCGCGGGCGGGAGCCCAGGAGCCTGGGCGGGAGGCGTGAGCACCAGGCAGGGCGGGTGCCCGCGAGCGGCGCTCGTGCTTACGCTCCTCTGCTCACGAAGCCCCGCCCCCTCCCCGCCCACCCCTTCTCCCGCGCGCGGGCTCCGCGCGCCCCAAGCCGCGCGCGTGCGCGCGCGTGCGCAGGCCAGGGCCCTCCGGGGGCGGCCCCGTAGACTCCATCCTAAAGCGTCGCAAGGTCCCGGATTAACCCTTTCCTTGCAGGCCCATTTAGAGGCCCTGTCGGGTTCCGTGCCTGCGCAAGCCGGTGGCGCGCCTTCCCCCCAGCCCGCACCGCGCATGCACGGGAAGGGGGGGGTGCCGGTGGGGGTGTTCACGGCCGGCTAGACATTCTGTGCTCGTGCAGGAGGAGGGCTGCTACCATCAGGGACGTGCACGATTCCCTCCCACCCCGCCCCCTCCCCAAACTCCAAAAAAAAAAAAAAAATCAAAATACACTGCCACCCACCGTGCCCCCGCGCCCCGCGTCCAACCCGTCCCCGGCCTGCGTGCAGTGAGCGCGGGGAGCCCACGGCGAGTGTCTGTGGCTGTGCCAGGCTGCAGGTAAGCGCGGGCCGGGGGTGCGGAAGGGGCCCGGGCCATCCGCGAGGCGGCCGCGGGGGCGCGGGGGCGGCCGGCCGCCGGCGCGGCGGGGCGGCCCGGAAGAAGCGCGTTCTCGCCGAGCTCTGGGGCACCAGCCAGTTCCAGGATATGCGGGCGGCCGCTGGCGGCGCGATGCGAGCGGCGCCGGGCGTGGGCCGGGGCCGGGCCGGGCGAAGGGACCGGGCGCCCTAGAGACCGCGCAGGCCGGCGAGCGGGCTCCGGTAGCGGCCGGGCGGCGGCGGCGGCGGCGGCCCCGCGCGCGCGCTCGCCGAGTCTCGGCGGCGGAGTTCATGGCCGCCCCCGCTCGCACCGCCGCAGTGCACCGCGGTGGGGGTGGGGGTGGGGACGGCTCTGAGCCCGGCGCGGAGCGCGGCCCGCCGGGCGCCGCCCCTACGAGCCGCGGGCCCCGCCGCGCCGCCCCCAGCTGCCTGCCGCGGAGGGGGCCGGGACCCCCGCGCACGCACTCCCGGGTGCGCCCGCGGAGCTTGGAAGCCGGCCGCGCGCCGCCCCCGCCCCCGGCCGCGGGAGGGCGGGGGAGGGCCCGGCGCGAGCCGGCCGGGGAGTGCGCGGGGCGCGAGCTCCGGGCTCGCGGGGCGCGGCGCGGGGCTGCGGAGCCGGGCTGCACGCCCGCTCCCGCTCCCGCTCGCCGCCGCCGGCCCTCCCTCTTGGGCGCGGAGCCGCGGCCCCCAGCCTGCTCTGGACTGCGATTTTGAAAGGGAAAGTGGCTCTTTCACCTCCCGGCTGCGAAGCGGGGAGCTTTTGTTTGGGAAGGGATGCAAAGGGCCTTGTCCGACCCCCCACCTCCCGGGCCGAAAGGAACGAGAGCGAGGCCTGAGAGGCTCCGAAGTCCTCTTGGGTCTTGCGCTTCGTTCCCTGCTTCCTCCCCATCCCGAAGGTGCGAGCTTTCAACCGGGAAGTCGCGCCGCCGCCATTGTCGCGGCTGCTCCGGGGTAGGGGAGGCGGCTGCCGCTGCTTATGTAAGTTTGACTTTGCTGGAGCCCCCGCTCCCTGCTCTCTAACGGCGGCCCAGCGCGCCAGCGGTTTGGAGAACCACAATAAAGGGGCAGCTTTGTTTGGAGGTGTAGCTGGGGCTACATCTTTCCCTGCACCTACACAAATACTGGCAACGGCCGTCTTCCAGTTTAACTCACCTGAACTTAGCAACTGGAACGTCTCAGCAGAAAGTAATGGTCCTCGGCGATCTTGCGAGAGAGGGGGGACCAAATATCACACTGCACCCTCCATCCCACCAAATTCAGCACCGTGGTGTGTCGCCATGGGTACTGCAGGGCCACTCCTCTCCCTAGTCCCATGCACTTTTATCCCACAAGCCTTAGGGAGAGTTACAGCAGTGGGAAGCGACTAGGTAGGAAGGTTTTGCGTGGCTGCCTTCCCTTGGACATGACTGCAGGCCGAGGTGCATCGAAGGGACTGGCGGGGTCCGCAGCAACTCTTATTAGTAATGTTGCCCAGCTCTCACAGTGTGCAGATGAGAAACCCCCTGCTACTTTAGGCAGCTTAGGGGTGTGTTTGTTTTTCTGGGGAGGGAACTTTGGAGGGTTTTCAGAATGTTGGTCTCTAAGTTCGGTTCTTGCACCACAATTTTTGTGGAAGAATATTGCAGCTCAGTCCTTGGTTCTACCACACCGGAGTTTGCGTGCTCACTGTTCAGTCGAGGAAAGATGTTTTTCAGAGTATTGGTCTGCAGGATGGAGTCCCTCTGGTAAGAGTTAAAACCCCCTAAAAGCTAGAATTTTTTCAGTCTCCCAGTAGGGATAGAGGTGAAAACACCGGGATTTCTCAGTTATAACAATAAAGAGCAGTGTAGTTTAAGTGATAGGTGCACATCACATAGAAGCATGGAAAGAAGAAAGCAGCTACTGTTCTCTCTCCTCCAGGGTTAATTGTGGGGTATGGACACGTCTATGACTTTATATTGATATTTAAAACGTACACACTGTATGCTTCTATGAGCCTAGAAATAAAGGTGGAGGGCTACATGCACAAGCAGGAAATGGTGGGGGTAGGGGATACTTACTGGCTTTTTCTGTATCTGTGTAGCTATGAACCTCTGTGCAAATCTGGGCATGGGCTTTGTTAGGACTTCCTTAGTGGTTCTCCAACCCATTCCTCTAATCCCAGTGTACCGCCCCTGCACGCCCCAAGTGCCACAGCCTTTATCTGTTCTCATTCATATCTGTTCAGAGCTGGACCTGATGCTGCCAGTCACCCTCCTCTCTGTTCCCAACCTGAAAATGGGTACATGTGCAAGTGGCAGGACGAGAAAGGAAAGTTTATTTTTTAAAATCAATTCTTGAAAATATTCTTGTTTAGAATTTGGGATGGAGGAAGGTCCTACCTTATTCTTGTTTGTCCTTTTCTCTTGTAGGACTGGCGCATCCCTGATCAGAGTTATTCTGATCTGAAGAATTTGGTGTTTGAAGCATTAAGATAATAGCCTGAGTTGTTCATGGTAACTATAACTCTGGATATTAAATCTTGAAAATATGGTTTGGTGTTTGCTTTAAAAAACACAGTGTGTATAACGTATACAACATATAACGTATATGCACAGTAACGTATGTGCTCAGTATGATATATATACACGTATCAGTTCTGCATTAGAACTTCTGTTTCTTTGGGGAGAATGCTTTGTTAAATAAAAGGAAAACAATGTTTCAAAAAGAAATCATACAGAACACATTCTTTTAAAAAGATAATTCTTTAGGACGGTCTTTTGCGCCAGATGTCTCGTGCCAGTTCAGAAGTTTTTTAGCTTATAAAATACAGCACTTGCCAAGCACATCCAGTCCTGATGACGCTTTCGTCCGGATGGTGGATAGATTGGCATCCAGGTGGACTGAAGACACTTATCACTGTCCTCCCAAATGCCATCTGATTGTCTGAGGGTCATATTAAACCATAACCCTCATTCAGAAGTAGCCCAAGGCCGGTGAGGAAAAAAACCCCAGAAGACAACACTAAGTGGGATGTTTTGGCAATGATATCTCTTTCTAGTTCTACGGGAGTGATGCGTCTCTTCTGTCCAGGAAGTAGAACACTGAGTGCTGTTAGTTGCTTCACGGAATCTCTTCTGTACACGGAATTAGAGTAGACACAACAGGAGCAGAGGCTCTTGGTCTCGCACCTCACTCTTAAACCTTGAGGTTATTTGTTGTCATTACCTCTTGTTGTCAGAAGCACAAGTTTTGGGGTAGGCTGCCTGGATTGGAGTCCCAGCTCTCCAGTAAATAACTAGAGTATTGAGCAGGTTCCTAAAGTCATGTATAAAGCGGGGGGGGGGGGGGGGGGGGGATGGGTGGCGGGTAGGAATGCCTGTGTCCTAAGGTTATTTAATCAGTACATTTGTGAAGGCACGCAAAGCACACAGAACAGGGTCTGGCATGTATTACGTGCCCACTCAAAGTGGCTGTTATTATTACTAAACAAATACTTTTTAAACTGAAGATGAATAGAAGTGACAACATGGCCATCCCCAAGCTGGGATGGATATCCCAGTCTTTCGTACTCCTGTTCTTGAACCACTCCTAACATTGACTTTGTGAAATTGCTAGCCACTGAAAATTCATAAGGAAATGAAAGCCCACCTGTGTTTTGTATGTGGAAAAAGTATCGGTCGTAAATCTGAAACTCTGTTTTTAACAATTCTTTTGCAGGAGTTTTTCATCAGTATGTCTGAAACCATTAAATATAATGACGACGATCATAAAACTCTGTTTCTGAAAACACTAAACGAACAACGCCTGGAAGGAGAATTCTGTGATATCGCCATTGTGGTCGAAGATGTGAAATTCCGAGCACACAGGTGTGTTCTTGCCGCCTGCAGCACCTACTTTAAAAAGCTTTTCAAGAAGCTTGAGGTTGATAGCTCTTCGGTAATAGAAATAGATTTTCTTCGTTCTGATATATTCGAAGAGGTCCTGAACTACATGTACACAGCAAAGATTTCTGTGAAAAAAGAAGATGTCAACCTAATGATGTCATCGGGTCAGATTCTTGGTATCCGGTTTTTGGATAAACTCTGTACTCAGAAGCGTGATGTCTCCAGTCCCGATGAAAACAACGGCCAGTCAAAGAGTAAGTATTGCCTCAAAATAAATCGCCCCATTGGAGATGCTGCTGACACTCAGGATGATGACGTGGAAGAAATTGGAGACCAGGATGACAGTCCTTCCGATGACACGGTAGAAGGCACCCCCCCGAGTCAGGAGGACGGCAAGTCGCCGACGACAACGCTCAGGGTTCAGGAAGCAATCTTAAAAGAGCTGGGGAGTGAGGAAGTCCGGAAGGTAAATTGCTACGGGCAGGAGGTAGAATCCATGGAGACCCCGGAATCGAAAGATTTGGGGTCCCAGACCCCTCAAGCCTTAACATTTAACGACGGAATGAGTGAAGTGAAGGATGAACAGACGCCAGGCTGGACGACAGCCGCCAGTGACATGAAGTTCGAGTACTTACTCTATGGCCACCATCGGGAGCAGATAGCCTGCCAGGCGTGCGGTAAGACATTCTCCGACGAAGGCAGGTTGAGGAAGCATGAGAAACTCCACACGGCAGACAGGCCGTTTGTCTGTGAAATGTGCACAAAAGGTTTTACCACACAGGCCCACCTGAAAGAACACCTAAAAATCCACACAGGGTACAAACCCTACAGTTGCGAGGTGTGTGGAAAATCATTTATCCGCGCCCCAGACTTAAAGAAGCACGAGAGAGTTCACAGTAACGAGAGACCTTTTGCGTGCCACATGTGTGACAAAGCCTTCAAACACAAGTCCCACCTCAAAGACCACGAACGAAGACACAGAGGGGAGAAGCCCTTTGTATGTGGCTCTTGCACCAAGGCATTTGCCAAGGCGTCTGATCTGAAAAGGCACGAGAACAATATGCACAGTGAAAGGAAGCAGGTGACCCCCAGTGCCATCCAGAGCGAGACAGAACAGTTGCAGGCAGCAGCGATGGCCGCTGAAGCCGAGCAGCAGTTGGAAACGATAGCCTGTAGCTAGAGGTGATGGGACAGGACCCCGCTTCGCCTGAGCCCCGGAGACTGAGACCGCATTGTTCGTCGTACATGAACGCCAGTCGCTGTATTTTTGTGGAAACTTACGGAGCATTGTACTCGCTGGACTTAAGGCAGTGCTTGGTTAGGTAGTTTTAAAACTTTGCAAGGAAGTTAGGTTCCTTGGTTCCGACCAAACAGTGTCACTGTCCTGTCTGGTGTCTGGTGGTAATGTCGCCAGTAAGTCCCCCTCCCTCTTTTTTACGATTTTAATTTGAGAACTCCTGTGTCCAGTTCAGAAGTAGGAGACTTCTGTTCCATTTTTAATTCCTCTCGACACTTGCTGCGCTGGTGAGTGTATTGCACAGAGTGATAATTGAGTAAATTGATTTCCTGATCATCACGCTTATTTGTGACTTCACAGTCAAAACAGCCTTTTTAATAACTTAATAAGAGTACTTCATGTAGATGCAGAAAATACTGGTGGGTGGTTGACCAAGAACACCGCGTGGATACGAACACAAGCTCCAGAAGTGCAGAATGGCATTAGATTTGTATTCGGTTTGTTAATTTTATATCACTGGTTTTCACTATTTTTGTGGACAAATGATGGTTGCTTTGCTAAAATGTTTCTTCATTTTGATTGCCCGCACTTCCCCCAAAAGATGTAGTCACAAGTCCCGAACACAAGGCTGAGCAAACCCACAGGGATGATGGTGGTCTGGGGGCTGAGTTCTTTTTGTTCCTCTCTTTTGGGGCATTGTCACTCGGCGGCAGATGCGGTTTGTGGGGTAGACCAGTTATTAGAGGGATAGCAAAGGGGGAATAGGAACCTGCTCTCAGGGACAAGGTTTTCATGTTTGCAACAATTCCAAGATTTTCTAGATCAAAATAATTCTCAATTGATTTTTGAACTTGGATTTTTATTTAGGATCAAATTAGGACAAGAACAGGTATGCTTTTTCGGATACATGTGTGTCACTTAAGAGAATGTCATCAAGCGTTTGGGCTCTCTGCAGCACGTGATTTATAGCAGATGTAATATCATTACTTAAATTAATAAATTGAAAATCTTTTAAGTGTGTAAATAGTGTAGAAGTGTTGGTCTTATGTATTTCAAGTAAAAGTAGACAGCTGCACTTTTTTTTTTTTTGCACATTGGATTAAAATAACTTTCATAAGCAGCAAACATCAGTCTCTTTTTTAACCAATATTAAAGACTATCAGACTAAATTTTTATTTTTTTGAAGTATATTTCATCATTGGTGGTTACAGTTTTAAGTAGAATTTGGTTGCCATTTCATAGTCATAAACAGAATTATAAACACTGTTCCAATTTTGGTGTATGCAAACTTTTTTTTTTAACCATTTCTTTAGGAATATATTGAAATGCCAAAATAGTTTGAATTATGTTCTGTAATAAAGTATTAGTCAATTATTTTAGAATGTACAATTTTAGGAAAATGTCATTTTTCAAAATTTATTTTTGATTCCTAGAACTTTTTTCCTCAAGATACATTAAAGTAATTTCATTTCATACTTGTTGCATTAACACCTGTAATTGCTGTTACAGGAGAAATTTTATTTTTTAACTTGATGTATATGTTGTGCCCAAGATCATAGGATGGAGATGCTACCTTTTAAAGAAAGTTATTTATTGGTAAAATGTTTAGTTTAAAATTAATTTAATCTTCTTTCTTAAAAGTCGTTTATTCTGTCCTAAAAGTAGTCTTGTCACTGTGTTTATATGCTGTTAGTGGAAGGGGAACTGATTGGCGCTCCTTGGCTGTTTTAACCAAAGCAGAGGAAAAATAATTTAACGTCTTGTCGATAGCTACTACAACAAACCATTTTTGGGGGCTTCATTTTTGTATATAAAAGAAAATATACTTCTGTTATTCCTGTTTTCATTTTTTTCATAGCAACGTTTCACACATCCAGCTTTCTGCCGAAGCACATGTTCTATGCTATCTTCATCATGGTTTAACACAGAGTTGCAAGTTAAACACATGGTATTGATGCTCAGTGAAACCAGAGTCTCGGTGGTACCCCAAAAAAGCTTAATTTTCAGCACCTGATTTGTATTATGCACATACCTATCATCTGTCCACTTTTGCATGAGAAATGAATTTGTGGTTTACCGTGGCTAACACCGGTTACGGGGTCTGTATGTGTGCTAGCATGCATGTTCCCTTTGTTTTTTGGTGGCAGCAAAGTCATGACGTGGAACCTTTCCTGTTCTCTGGTCTTTCAGACTGCCTCTCCCACCCAGCTAACTTGAGTGGTCCCCTGGATGGTGAAGCCTTCATGTTAGACCTCCAATCACAGGGCGTTAATTCTGAAATATGCTGACCCTGAATCTGCGATGTGAGAGGAAAGGAGATTCTAAATGTTAATGTTACTACCTTTACATTATCTGAAAGTCAGCTACTTTTTTCCTTTTGTACAAAGAAAATGTCTGTAGGCTTGATTTTAACTTTTATGCCAAGGTGCAGTATATTGGCAGTGACAGAGAATTTTAGGAAATCTGAATTTTAGGTAATTGCCTGTTGATTAACTTCATGAATTTGGGATTGTTAGAAATCACAGAAGTTACCATCAAGTGAGCCAGATGCTAACAAATTCCTACTATTTTGTTGAAGAACAAATCGAGGTGCACATTTATGCAGTCTCCAGTTCAATGGATTATGTTGTACAAGGATAGCCGAGTCACTGGGAACCTGGAATTCATTTTCCTGAGTGATGCTGTTAGTGGTGACCAGTTCCCGGAGCAGCCATGAAAGCCTTCCCTGTAAGTGTGTTATAGGACTGGTATAATGTAAGGAGTTGAGGCTTCCAGGGAAGTGAATAATGGAGAACTCTCGCTTTCCTGTCATTTACCTTGAACCTCTACCTCCCTTTTCTCCGACCCCCAAACCTCCAACCCACTCCCCACCGCCATGAATGGGAGACAAGACGGCAGGCTGGAGGCAAGGTGACCACTGACAACCATCGCAGAGGTGAGGGCCTTAGTTCATTCTGCTTCATTCTCATACTTAATGAGCACTTTAGTGATTGGCAGCTCCCCACCCCCCCTCATGATACACTGCCATTTTGAGATAGCCCTAACTGCTCGTTGTTTTCTTGAATTTTGTCTTCATTGTAGCATACCCCCTTGTGACTGGGAATTTCTGACTCTTGAAGCTATACACACTAAGTTTATTCTTCATCTCTTTGATGATCCGAGATGTGTAAGGTAGTGTATCATTCATTGAACATCTGTTGAGCATCGTGTATGAGGCCCTGGGCTAGATCCTGGAGATACAAAGGCAGAAGAAATTTCGCTCCTGCCTAGCAGACTGTGCTTCCTTTCTCGGTCTTGAGTGTTCTTTTTTAAAAAATGAAGATGCCATTTGACCATCACCTATTATCCATGATTCCTTAGAGGTTGCCACGCTAATTTTACGTCAGGGCTTCTAGATGTAACTTACCTGGGTTATGACAGTTTTCAGCAGTTGTGTATGTTCATGATTTCAAGAGAGATCATGAAAATTAGCAATATTCTTGCAAATTTTTTCATCCTGATAAGGAAATGTGGTTTAGTGGAAAGACTTTTGGAAGCAAACTTGAATTGGATCCTGGTTCTGCTTAGAAATTAGATGGTGTAAATTTAGGCAAGTTCTTAACTGCCCTGAGCCTTAATTTAGTTTTGCCATTTCTAAAATAGTGATGGGGATTTCGGGTATACTGATATACTTTAGTCTTATTTGTAGAAAGAATTTTATGTAAGATTAATGGAAATATTCTCAAAAGAAGAGCAAAGTGATTGAGTAAACTGGAATTCTGAAACTAAAAGGAAGACCAAGATTCCTGGGGTTGTGTCTTTGGGGGAGAAGGCTACACATCACCCTGGAACTCATACGGACTAGGAAGGAAAAGGTCGAGTGTCGTCTGAAATACGCTCAGTTTTAGAAAAGCAAATATCAACACACTAGAAAACAAAAAATGAAGGTATATCACATGTGACAATTATATGTGATAACCAATATGAAATATCTAGCCTAGCCCCTACTGCTTTTTAGCTGCCCTGTAAATGTTCCCTTCTTCCCAAAGGGCATTCTCATCAGAGAAGTAGAAGCAAAATTGAAGTTCTCTTTTGGCTGACATCTGTCAGGTCTATAATCTTGAGCCCCAAGCTGTAGACATAAACCTCACTTAGTCTTCTAAATTGGAAGTGTCTCCAGATGCACTTCTGTAAGCTTCAGTCCCTTCGTGGCTCGCTCATGTATTCATTTTAGAGTTGTCTTTGGTTTTGTAATCTCCCATCATTCACGTGGATCCTTGGATTGTGGCCAAGTGTAAACCCTGGCCTCTGGATGGCTCCTTGCTTTCTGGAGGGCATATCTGATGGCAGGGTCAAAGCTGAAATTTGGAGAGCTGGTTCTCGAGTTTGAAATCAATTTGTTTTAATTTTATTTTTAAGTAAGCTTGATGCCCAACGTGGGGCTTAGAGATCCAGAGTCGCATGCTCCACCAGGCACTCTGAAATCACTTTATTTAATGTGTTGATTAAAGTGTATCGGTCAACAAATCCTTATTGAATGCCTTGTGTGTGCCAGGCACCGGAGCAGGCGCTAGGCATACAACAGCACTGACCCTATTCCCGCATCACAGCTCACTCTTCAGGGGCGGGTTAAATGATTGCCTTTCTAAGTTTTATAGAATGTGACAAAGATTTACAAATAATTATCACAAATATACAAAATGCTTTTTAAAAAAAGTCTGTGATACGTATTTTAATCCAGTTCTAGAACACACTTCAGAGAGTAATTAAGGGTTTTAGATAGTCACGAAATGTGTGGTTACCAAAAGGAGCATTCTCGAATGACTTTTTTGAATATACACTGGAAACATATACTTGTTAAATATTACCATTTCCATGGAATGGTTCTCATTTTATCTCACAGGTAATTTTGGAAAGAGGAATGGTAACGGATCCTGACATCAAGAAAGGGTACTGATAGAAAATTAGAAGTATAAAAGAACAATAATCTGGGCTTCTAGCAGCTTTTAACAAGTATATTAATAACTCAGAAGGTCGTAGTGAGGGGAGCTCACTGAGCAATACAGAATATGTTCAGCAGCAGCTCTGAAATGACAACACAGTCAGTAGGCATTCCCTTAGAGCCCACCAACAAGTTAAGGATGACGATGTGCAAAGCACAGGATAGCAAGTCAGCTAATGGAAACCGGAATAGAAAAGGTGTTTCTTGGGGCGCCTGGGTGGCGCAGTCGGTTAAGCGTCCGACTTCAGCCAGGTCACGATCTCGCGGTCCGTGAGTTCGAGCCCCGCGTCAGGCTCTGGGCTGATGGCTCAGAGCCTGGAGCCTGCTTCCGATTCTGTGTCTCCCTCTCTCTCTGCGCCTCCCCCGTTCATGCTCTGTCTCTCTCTGTCCCAAAAATAAATAAACGTTGGAAAAAAAAAATTTTTAAAAAAAGAAAAGGTGTTTCTTCTGTTGGTTTCAGATCACCATGAGATAGCCCATCATTCTGATGGAGTTCTGCAAAAGCATCTTCTGTTATTAAACTTATCGGGAATGTAGTCATGTTCTGTTTTCAATCAGAGGGAAGAAGCCTCAGATGGGTGATTTCTTTTTTTTTCCTTTTTTAATTTTTAATTGTTTATTTTTTTATATGAGATTTATTGTCAAATTGGTTTCCATACAACACCCAGGTGCTCATCCCAACAGGTGGCCTCCTCAATGCCCGTCACCCACTTTCCCCTCCCCCCCCCCGACCCCCATCAACCCTCAGTTTGTTCTTAGTATTTAAGAGTCTCTTATGGTTTGTCTCCTTCCCTCACTGTAACTTTTTTTTTTCCCCCTTCCACTCCCCCCTGGTCTTCTGTTGAGTTTCTCAGGATCCATATATGAGTGAAAACATATCGTATCTGTCTTTCTCTGCCTGAGTTATTTCATGTAGCATAACACTCTCCAGTTCCATCCATGTTGCTGCAAATGGCATGATTTGATTCTTTCTCATTGCCAAGTAGTATTCCATTGTACATATAAACCACAATTTCTTTATCCATTCATCAGTTGATGGACATTTAGGCTCTTTCCATAATTTGGCTATTGTTGAGAGTGCTGCTATAAACATTGGGGTACAAGTGCCCCTATGCATCAGCACTCCTGTATCCCTCAGGTAAATTCCTAGCAGTGCTATTGCTGGATCATAGGGTAGATCTATTTTTAATTTTTTGAGGAACCTCCACACTGTTTTCCAGAGCGGCTGCACCAGTTTGCATTCCCACCAACAGTGCAAGAGGGTTCCTGTTTCTCCACCTCCTCTCCAGCATCTATAGTCTCCTGATTTGTTCATTTTAGCCACTCTGACTGGCGTGAGGTGGTATCTGAGTGTGGTTTTGATTTGTATTTCCCTGATGAGGAGTGACGTTGAGCATCTTTTCATGTGCCCGTTGGCCATCTGTTTGTCTTTAGAAAACTGGCTATTCATGTCTTCTGCCTATTTCTTCACTGAATTATTTGTTTTTCAGGTGTGGAGTTTGGTGACTTCTTTGTAGATTTTGGATACTAGCCCTTTGTCCGATATGTCATTTGCAAATATCTTTTCCCATTCCATCGGTTGCCTTTGCAGTGCAGAAGCTTTTTATCTTGATGATGTCCCAATAGTTCATTTTTGCTTTTAATTTCCTTGCCTTCAGAGATGTGTAAAGTAAGAAATTGCTGCGGCTGAGGTCAGAGAGGTTTTTTCCTGCTTTCTCCTCTAGGGTTTTGATGGTTTCCTGTCTCACATCCAGGTCCTTCATCCATTTTGAGTTTATTTTTGTGAATGGTGTAAGAAAGCGGTCTAGTTTCATCCTTCTGCATGTTGCTGTCCAGTTCTCCCAGCACCATTTGTTAAAGAGACTGTCTTTTTTCCACTGGATATTCTTTTCTGCTTTGTCAAAGATGAGTTGGCCATACATTTGTGGGTCCAATTCTGTGGGTCCTATTCTATTCCATTGGTCTATGTGTCTGTTTTGTGCCAATACCATGCTGTCTTGATGATTACCGCTTTGTAGTAGAGGCTAAAGTCTGGGATTGTGATGCCTCCCACTTTGATCTTCTTCAATATTACTTTGGCTATTCGGGGTCTTTTGTGCTTCCATACGAATTTTATATGTATTTTTCCAATCCATGAGCACGGAATGCTTTTCCGTTTCTTTGTATCTTCTTCAATTTCCTTCATAAGCTTTCTGTAGTTTTCAGCATACAGGTCTTTTAGATCTTTGGTTAGGTTTCTTCCTAGGTATTTTATGATTCTTGGTGCAGTTGTGAATGGGATCAGTTTCTTTATTTTTCTTTCTGTTGCTTCATTATTAGTGTATAGGAATGCAACTGATTTCTGTACATTAATTTTGTATCCTGCAACTTTGCTGAATCCATGTAACAGTTTTAGCAGACTTTTGGTGGAGTCTTTCGGGTTTTCCATGTAAAGCATCATGTCATCTGCAAAAAGTGAAAGCTTAACTTCATCTTTGCCAGTTTTGATGCCTTTGATTTCCTTTTGTTGTCTGATTGCTGATGCCAGAACTTCCAACGCTATGTTAAGCAACGGTGGTGAGAGTGGACATCCTGTCGTGTTCCTGATCTCAGGGGGAAAGCTCTCAGTTTTCCCCCTTGAGGATGATATTAGCTGTGGGCTTTTCATAAATGGCTTTTATGATGTTTAAGTATGATCCTTCTATCCCGACTTTCTTGAGGGTTTTTATTAATTAAGGATTCTGAATTTTGTCAAATGTTTTTTCTGCATCTATTGACAGGATCATATGGTTCTTTTCTTTTATTAATGTGATGTATCACATTGATTGATTTGCAAATATTGAACCAGGCCTGCAGCCCAGGAATGAATCCCACTTGATCATGGTGAATAATTCTTTTTAAATGCTGTTGAATTCCATTTGCTAGTATCTTGTTGAGAATTTTTGCATCCATATTCATCAGGGATATTGGCCTGTAGTTCTCTTTTTTTGCTGGGTCTCTGGTTTGGGAATCAAAGTAATGCTGGCTTCATAGAATGAGTCTGGAAGTTTTCCTTCCCTTTTCTATTTTTTGGAACAGCTTGACAAGGATAGATATTATCTCTGCTTTAAATGTCTGGTAGAATTCCCCAGGGAAGCCATCTGGTCCTGGACTCTTATTTGTTGGGAGATTTTTGATAACTGATTCAATTTCTTCACTGGTTATGGGTCTGTTCAAATTTTCTATTTCTTCCTGTTTGAATTTTGGGAGTGTGTGGGTGCTTAGGAATTTGTCCATTTCTTCCAGGTTGTCCAGTTTGTTGGCATATAATTTTTCATAGTATTCCCTGATAATTGCTTGTGTTTCTGAGGGATTGGTTGTAATAATTCCATTTTCATTCATGATTTTATCTATTTGGGTCATCTCCCTTTTCTTTTTGAGGAGCCTGGCTAGAGGTTTATCAATTTTGTTTATTTTCTGAAAAAACCAACTCTTGGTTTCATTGATTTGCTCTACTGTTTTTTTAGATTCTATATTGTTTATTTCTACTCTGATCTTTATTATTTCTCTCTTCTGCTGGGCTTTGGGTGTCTTTGCTTTTCTGCTTCTATTTCCTTTAGGTGTGCTGTTAGATTTTGTATTGGGGATTTTTCTTATTCGAGATAGGCCTGGATTGCAATGTATTTTCCTCTCAGGACTGCCTTTGCTGCATCCCTAAGTGTTTGGATTGTTGTATTTTCATTTTCATTTGTTTCCATATGTTTTTTAATTTCTTCTCTAATTGCCTGGTTGACCCATTCATTCTTTAGTAGGGTGTTCGTTAACCTCCATGCTTTTGGAGGTTTTCCAGACTTTTTCCTGTGGTTGATTTCAAGTTTCATAGCATTGAAGTCTGAAAGTGTGCATGGTATGATCTCAATTCTTTTATACTTATGAAGGGCTGTTTTGTGACCCAGTATGTGATCTATCTTGGAGAATGTTCTATGTGCACTCAAGAAGAAAGTATATCTGTCACTTTGGGATGTAGAGTTCTAAATATATCTGTCAAGTCCATCTGATCCAATATATCATTCAGGGCCTTTGTTTCTTTATTTATACTCTGTCTATATGTTCTATCCATTGTTGTAAATGGAGTATTAAAGTCTCCTGCAATTACCACATTCTTATCAATAAGGTTGCTTATGTTGGTGATTAATTGTTTTATATATTTAGGGGCTTCCGTATTCGGTGCATAGACATTTATAATTGTTAGCTCTTTCTGATGGATAGACCCAGTAATTATTATATAATGCCCTTCTTCATCTCTTGTTACAGCCTTTAATTTAAAGTCTAGTTTGTCTGATACAGTATGGCCACTCCAGCTTTCTTTTGACTTCCAGTAGCATGATAAGTAGTTCTCCATCCCCCCACTTTCAATCTGAAGTTGTCCTCAGGTCTAAAATGAGTCTCTTGTAGACAGCAAATAGATGGGTCTTGTTTTTTTTATCCATTCTGATACCCTGTGTCTTTTGGTTGGACCATTTAGTCCATTTACATTCAGTGTTATTGAAATATATGGGTTTACAGTCATTGTGATATGTGTAGGTTTCATGCTTGTAGTGGTGTCTCTGGTACTTTGTGGTCCTTGCAACATTTCACTCACAGAGTCCCCCTTAGGATCTCTTGTAGGGCTGGTTTAGTGGTGATGAATTCCTTCAGTTTTTGTTTGGGAAAACCTTTATCTCTCCTATTCTGAATGACAGACTTGCTGGGTAAAGGATTCTTGGCTGCATATTTTTTCTGTTCGTCACATTGAAGATTTCCTGAGATGGATGATTTCTGTAAGTGATTTGATGGCTCTGCTGGGTTTTTGTTTGCTTTGCTTTTTGCTTCTACATCTCACTTTGAACTTCCATCACTAGATGGTCAAGAGAATCAGGAATTTACCAAAACCTAGCATATATTAAATATTTACCAGGTATCAGGCACTATATACACAATCTCTTTGTATGCTTTATGATCTCTCTGATATACATATTAGTACTGACAAAGACATCAAGATTCAAGTTAAAAATCCTGCCAGGGTCAAGTTGTTATCAGAGTCAGAGCAGAATATCAGGTCCATATGCCTCCAGATGGATGTGGCCCTGTGCACATCTTTACCAACATCAGTCTGCTGTTAGGGAGGTGGATGGAGGAGAGAGAGGGGCATTGATGCAAACAGCTTCCTTGGGTTTCTATAATAAATTCGTCCCAATAATTTGACTTCTCAAGGACATTTCCCATGCAAAGGACCAAATACTAAACATTGTTTTACCTTGATCTAGAGGCTGCCCCCAGATAACAGAAGGCTGCAGATAGAATGTCATGGATGTTTTGCAGCACAGCACAAAGCTGCCCGTCGGCCTTCTACACAAGTTCCATTATCTGGTGAGCTGGACAGACCACAGCAGGAAAAGGCCTTCCAGTTTGATGTCAAAATTGACTCCGTAAAAATGGTTATCTATGTTAGGAGATCCTACCTGCCTCTCCTTCCACCCCCTCTCTCTGAAAAGCTCTAGAAAGTTTTACTTCACATTCTAACTCTGCTTTCGAGCTATGTCACCACCTCAGGTTAGTTGCATAATCTTTCTTAATTTCTTCAGCCAAAGTACAAACGGTGAGTCCCTGCAGTTTATAGCATTCTTGTTTATTTCAAAAGATAAACTCGTTTTTTTCCGTAAGTAATAGATAAGAAATTTAGCTTAAAAATGCTTTTCAAGATCAGATATAAATGATTTAAAATATCACTGACTTCAAACAGGGCGGCAGAGATGTTTGGAAGGTTAATAGTTGGGATTCTTAATTACACTTCATTTTTCTGCTGTTTACATAATTACATGTAAATAATGGGTAGGTGTGTGCGTGCTGTTTCTCTGAAAATTGTGAATGCTTTGGCTGTTTGGATTCTTCCCACAATCTTTCAGCTAATAAGAAACAGAAAATATTAATCAGACTGGAAAATTATGGGATCAGTTGGCCTGATCAGTGCCAACAAGATTATATTTAATAATCTGGATACCCTAGAATAAAATATGGGCTTCAGAAGAGAGGAATGAAAACTGGTAGGGATGAATGAATTTTAGATGCTATACAATTTATCATTATTTTCCCAAACTCGCTTATATGAATTTTGAGATCATAAGAGTTTTCTTATTTTTTTAAGTGATATTAATGCAGAGAAAGCAGTTTAAATTTGGTGATAGAGTTGAACTAGACCATATGCTAATTATTAATTATCAGTTATTAATGGGCATCAGATAGCTTTATAGTTCACAGTAATTAATTCACAATATTAAGAGGTAAATATCATTCTGGGCAAAAGTAAAATAGACTTAATCTAAGTTCTTTGATTCTGCAAACTGCAGAGAGATTAATCTCTGAACTACAAGTGGCCTGAAGTAGAATCATTAAATATATATACAGGATCTATTTAGTTTATACAAAGCTTTGGCTCTTTCTAAAACTTCCTAATATAAAAGAGTAAGATTTGAAAGATTGGATTTAAAACACTTTAAGTTTTTAATTTTTACTCTTTTTAAGTTCATTTATTTTGAGAGAGAGAGAGTGTGAGCAGGGTAGGGACAGAGAGAGAGGGGAGAGAGAGAATCCCAAGCAGTGCAGAGCCCAATGTGGGGCTCAAACTCACAAACTGTGAGATCATGACTTGAGCCGAAACCAAGAGTCTAATGTTTAACAGACAGAGCCACCCAAATGTCCCATGGATTAAAATTTTTTTTTTAAGTTTATTTATTTTTGAGAGAGAGAGTGAGTGAGAAGGGAGCAGCAGAGAGAGAGGGAGACAGAATCTGAAGCAGCTGTGGGGCTTGAACTCAAGAGCTGTGAGATCATGACCTGAACTGAAGTTGGAGGCTTAACCGACTGAGCCACCCAGGTGCCCTTAGCGTCCATGGATTTAAAACTCTTGAGTTCCTAAAGTTTGTTGTTTCTTATTTTTACTCTCCATGAGGATCTACTAGTTATCTTCAAGTATTGTTTTTGCTCTTGGTCTGTATACAGCATCTGAATTTTTAGCTGGGGCACTGCACTTTTTTTTTTTTTTTTAAGTTTATTTATTTTGAGAGAGAGAGTGAGGGCAGGGGAGGGGCAAAGAGAAAATACCAAGGAGGCCCAGCACTGTCAGCTCAGTGCCCGATGCAGGGCTCAGTCTTAGCAACCCTGAGATCATGACCTGAGCCGAAATCCAGAGTCAGATGCTTAACTGACTGAGCCACCTAGGCACCCCTGGAGCACTGAGTAAAGTCTCTGAAGCTAGTTTTGTGGGGATTTTTCTCTACCGAAAAATTTTTGGACTGTTCGTGCGAGTGACACATCCAATATGTAATTTAGAGTGTGGGCTCTCTGTGTAGACTGGCTGAGTGTGAATCCTGGTTCCACCACGAACTGCATGGCCTTGGACAAGTTATAGAACCTCTCTTGGTTTCAATTTCCTCATCTGTAACATGAGATTTAATCAAGGGAGAATTATGTGAACAATCCGTGGAAAGTTCTTAAGCACGGGAAACACAATATTCTTGTTTTCAGTCCATCAGCAAAAAGATGAGACTCCTGAATTTCAGTTTTTTCTTAGCCTTAAATTGACTGTACAAACTTTGAGCAACTGATTTGATCTTCCTGAATCATCTCCCTGTTTGAAAAAGGGGGCTTGTATTAGATGGTCTTTAAAGTTATTTCAGGATTCAAGCCTATTGTAATTATTTAATTAGTTGGGATAACCCTGTAGGCGTTTGTAATGTAATTGCTTGAAGTTGACCTACTTTTAACTCCAAATGGGCACCAAAGATGATCACAACATCCAGGTTCCTCAATGCCAATGAGAGATAATAAGGGAGAGGCGTTTGGAACTGGTGACCATTTCTTAAGTTTATGCTACTGTTCAAAATGTAGGGAATGTGAATGATTCCACACAAACTGTCACAGACTCTAAGTGAAATAGCTCAAACTGTTGCAGGGTTTTTTTTTTTTTTACTGTAACACCCAGGATTCCTTGTCTCGCTGCTTCGAAGATTGAAGAGGTGGACACAAAATGAGCAGCAGGCAAAAGTTTATTAGAGTATAACGTTAGAAAGGAAGAAGAGAGGGGTGCCTGAATGGCTCGGTCAGTTAGCCTTCTAACTTCAGCTGAGGTCATGATCTCATGGTTTGTGGGTGTGAGCCCCATGTAGGGCTCTGTGCTGACAGCTCAGAGCCTGGAGCCTGCTTTGGGTTCTGTGTCTCCCTCTCTCTCTGCCCCTCCCCGGCTTGCTCTCTGTCTTTGTCTGTCTGTCTGTCTCTCTCTCAAAAATAAATAAACATTAAAAAAAATGTTTAAGAAAGGAAGAATAGAAGGAAAGCTCCCTCTAGAGAGGGGACCTTTTAAAATGATTGCCTAAGGACTGTAGGCAAGGGTCCTTGTTTTATAAGGTTCTAGTCAGCCCTCTCCCTTCCCTTCCCCCTTGTTCCTTCTCAGATTCTACTCTTATTGGCTTGATAGCTCTAGGTGCTGAGTTGTCCATTCCTGATTGGCTCATTTCCATTGTATGAGGGGTGGTCTCTGGCCATACTTAGGTCTTTGGTCAAATCCCTGAGGGGATACTTGAAGGGGGAGTAGGTGGTATCTGTGACATTCTTAAGAGGAACCTTATGCCTGAGGGGGTTTGCTGTGGTCGGACACTCCCAGCATTGTTCAAAAATAGGTGTTTTTCCCTACCCGGGGACCTCAGGCCCTAATCTTTCCCTCTCTGGCTACTGAATCCTATCTTCTCCTTTCATAAAACCGCACTTCCTGCTCCTGTTTTAAGGACATTCTCAGACTTTGGAGATGCATCTAAAAGAAATGCAAATTTTACTGAAAAAAGGTATTCTTTTATCCCAAGCTGTCCTCCTTTTCTTGATATACTCTCTTGCTTTGGTGGAGGAGCACATCCGCAATCTGAGGAGTGAACTGAAGGTGAACTTTTTGAGATTCATTTTACCTTCACTCTTATTGATGGTTGGCCTCGGGCTAGAATTCTAGATTGGGAAATAACCTGTCAGGAAGTGAATAATTTCATGTTCCTGCACAATCAGAGCTTTTTGAGCAAACTTTTAATGGCACCTGGGTTGAAAAACTAGCCTTAGAGGCTAAAGGGTAGTTGAATAGCCTAGATAACTCCAGAAGGACTTGGAGCTTTATCTCCCAAAATGTGCCCATTTGAAAGGGGATGAATGTGCTGAGCATAGAGCCAGTCATTTACATTCCAAAGGATTATTAATGACTCGGGATCCACAGTGTCCAGGCTTCTCTCAAAAGGTCAGTTTTAGGGCCTGTATAAACTCCCAGATTTATAAGTTCAGACAGACCTCTCTGTACAGGGTGACATCTGACTCTCATCATGTGACCCGTAGGGTACTGGGTGTGGGGAGCCGATGCAGTTACTGCTGTAAGTAATAACAACTTTGATTTCTGCTCCACCAATCTCACATCTGCTTTGAGGGTAAAAATGTGAGTAAATATAGATATTAAAAACCTATAATCTATCTTCAAAATTTCAGACATATCTTGAGAAGTTTGAAGTCATTTTGATTTCTTTTTCTCATGTGTAGTGTATATATTTTTCTCCCTTTAAAGCTTGAAGAATCTTCTCTTTATCCTCCTGAAATGTCATGTTTCTTGGCGTGAGTCTTTGTACTGGAAACTGGTAAGTCCTTTTAATTTGGAAACTGTCCTTCAGCTTCTGCACAGTTTTCTTGAATTATTTCATTTATGACTTCCTCACCATTGTTTTCTCTTTCTTCAGTTTTCTTAAACAAATCTTCTAAAATCCTTGTTATTCCTTATTTTCCATCTCTGTCCTTGATCTGATTTCTGAGAGATTTCCTTAACCTTATATTTTCAACATTTATATTAAGGTTTAAGAGAAAGCTTTTTATTTGAAATAATTTTAGATTTACAGAAATGTTGCAAAAAGAGAGTTTCCCTATACCCCAGTAAATTTCCCCTAATGTTAACATCTGACATAACCACAGTATGATTATCAGAACTAAGAAATTAATATTGGAACAATTCCATTAGCCAAACTACAAACTTAATTTTGGATTTCACCAGTTTTGTTTTTTTACCAGTAATGTTTTTTGTTTTGTTTTGTTGTCTGTTAATGGATCAAATCTGGGATATTACATTGCAGTTATTTATTCTCTCTCTTTAAACTTCTCTAATCTGTAATGGTTTCTTATTCTTTCCATGTGTTTCATGACCATGACACTTTTGGACAGTACTCGTGTGTTATTTGTATAGAATGTGTCTCAATTTGAGTTTGTCTGATAATTTCTTATGATTATGCTGAGGTTGTGCATTTTTGGCAAGAATACCACAGAAGTGATGTGCCTTTCTCTGTGAATTATATCAGGGGGTTCCTGATGTTGCCACGTCTTATTCCTGGTGACCTTTAACTTGTTCACTTAAGTAATCTGGTTCTTGTAAAGATGCTCAAATATAAACTTACTATTTTTCCTCTTTCTAGTTAATGTCTTGGAGATGGTACTTTGAGAAGATGTAAACATCCAATTTCTCCTCAAATTTGAGGTCACTAATTTTAGCATCGAACTTTGGTAGAATTACCTGTAATAGTTATTACCATGGTGTTCTAATAGTGATTTTTTTTGTATTATTCATTCTTTCTAGATACATTAATTGAAATTTTTTATAAGGAAGAAATGTGCCTTCTCCCCCAATTATTTACTTATACAATTATTTATATCAGAGCTCATGAATGTTTATTTTATTCTATGGGCGATATGCCAATGCTAACATTATTTTGTTACCCAAATTGTTTCAACTTTGGCCATTGGGCTATCATAATTTTTAATTTCCATGCACTTTGTTCTGTTTTTGAATACCTCCCACCTGCTCCCTTTCACAGCATCCTGTTCTTGTCTCATGGTTGCAAAATCTTCTCTTATATTTCTGAAGATACTAATGATAGTTTGTTTTTGAATGTTCTCCCTGGATCAATCATTTGTTTACTCCAAGTTTTGTTGTTTGTTTTTTTTTTTTTCCCATTCATTTTCGTGTTTGACTTGGTTTCTCTTTTTTGTGTTAGAGACTTTCCTCAGATGACTGGTAATATTTCTTTGTCACCTCATTTCTAAAACTGGGTAATGAAAGCTGATGGGAATCTCTGAGCCCACTGAGGAGGCTTTACTCTCTGGTGATCTCACTGGGATGCTTGTTGGTTATCATCTGATGTCAACATCTTTAGATCCTTCCTTTTGAGGTGGTCAGACATGGCAAAACATATTCTCACATCTCCTGTTTGGGAGGAAGGTTTTAGCTGATAGTGTTCTCAGAATCTACAGGAGAAGAAGGCTGAAGAATCCCATCATTCGATATGTACGTACTCCTGCTAGTCTTGTTTTTTATTTTTTTTAATGTTTATTTATTTTTGAGAGAGAGTGAGAGAGAGAGAGAGAGTGAGGGAGGGGAGAGAGAGAGAGAGAGAGAGAGAGAGAGAGAGAGAGAGAAACACAGAATCTGAAGCAGACCCCAGGCTCTGAGCTGTCAGCACAGAGCCTGACAAGGGCCTTGAACTCAAGAACTACAAGAACATGACCTAAAGCTAAAGTGGGACGCTTACCTGACTGAGCCACCCAGGCACCGCTCTAGTCTTGTTTTTTAAATTCCCACCTTCAGCTGGCTCTGGTGTCCCACAATCCAGAGACTTCCTATTTTACCTCAATCTGGAGAATGTTTTTAAAAAATCACTTTATTGTCATTTACTGGCAGTATGAGGTGGTAACATAAGTAAATAAATACCTGTGTTTGTCTATCAGAAGTCCCAGGAACTATTTCAATATGAAATTTCTTTTTTTTTTTTTAATTTTTTTTTTCCAACGTTTATTTATTTTTGGGACAGAGAGAGACAGAGCATGAACTGGGGAGGGGCAGAGAGAGAGGGAGACACAGAATCGGAAACAGGCTCCAGGCTCCGAGCCATTAGCCCAGAGCCTGACGCGGGGCTCGAACTCACGGACCGCGAGATCGTGACCTGGCTGAAGTCGGACGCTTAACCGACTGCGCCACCCAGGCGCCCCTAAAAAATTTTTAAAATATTTATTCATTTTTGAGAGAGAGAGAGAGAGCACAAGCAGGGGAGGGGGCAGAGAGAGAGAGAGGGAGACACAGAATGTGAAGCAGGCTCCAGGCTCTGAGGTGTCAGCACAGAGTCTGATGTGGCAATCCGACTCCCAAACCACAAGATCATGACCTGAAGTCAGATGCTTAACTGACTGAGCCACCCAGGTGCCCCACCATCTAGTTATTTTTTAATAGTTTTTGACTTGCCTTTTTAGAAACATACAAAAATTATCTTTTTTTTTTCCAGTCGATAGTTAAATTTAGCAAAATAACTTAGCAATTTTTGTTCTTAACATTGTTTATTGATCCATGACCTTTCCTCTTAATTCATTTTATACACATATACATAGTCTTTTAATAGTTCTTTTAGTGAGAGTCTGTGAATAACAATCCTTAATCTTTATATCTTTGGAAATGTCTTTACTTTGTTTTAACTTTGGAATAACAGTTTAGCAGGGTATAAAATTCCAAGTCATTTCCTTCAGCCCTTTGCAGACATAATTAAAGTGCCTGGGACACCTGGGTGGCTGAGTCAGTTAAGCTCCAACTTCCTCAGGTCATGATAGTACGGTTTATGGGTTTGAGGCTCACATCCACTCTGTGTTGACAGCTCAGAGCCTGGAGCCTGTCTCAGATTCTGTGTGTGTCTCTCTCTCTGTCCCTCCTCCACTCATGCTGTCTCTTCCTCAAAATAAATAAATAAATTTAAAAAATGAAGTGTCTCCTGTCACCTGTTGCACTGATAGGAAGTTTACTATTAGTCTACTTGTCATTTCTTTCCAGATAACTAGTTCTTTATCTCTTAGATTTTTAAGAATTCCTTTTTAGTCTTGATATTCTAGTATGGACTCTATTTTTCTTACCTCTATCATGTACATTTAATGAGAGGACTCATCCTTATTTAATTCAGGCAAATTACTTCTGGAATCTCCTAAATATTGCTTATCCAATTAGTCTGTTACTCTTTACATGCTGTTTTTATACAACTTATATCACACACACACACACACACACAGGCACATGCACACACACACACTAACTGTTCAATCTATCGTTCATATTTAACAAATGTTCTTTTAAGTTTTGGTCTTACTTTGCTTAACTCTTTATCTCCCTGAGCAAGATTCTGGGTGAATTACTAAGTACTATCTTCCATTTCAGTAATTCATTCATGTCCAGGCTAGCATTTATGTCATCATTTGCATTCTTCAGTTTTCATGCATATTAGTTTTCTATTGCTGTGTAACAAATTACAACCTTAGTAGCTTAAGTTAACATACATTTATTATCACTATTTCAAAGGCTTAGGAGTCTGGGACAGTCTAATTGGGATTCTCCGCTCACTATCTCACAAGACTGCAGTGAAGGTGTCAGCTAGGGCTGTGATGTCAGCTAAAGCTCCTGGCTCTCTTCCAACCTCAGTGATTATAGGAAGAAGTCAGGTCTTAATGATTGTAGGACTGAGGCCCTCAGCAACAACAGGCTGCCTGCTATTCCCTGCCACATGATAGTTTACTCTTTCAAGACCAACAGGAGAGTATCTGCTGCTTTTTGTCTCTTACCTACAGATCCTCCTTTAAATGGATCACCCAATTAGGTCAGGCCCACTGAAGATAATAACCCTTTGATTGACTCAAAGTTAACTGATTTGAGACCTAACTGCAAATGCAAAATTCCTTCACTGTTGCCATAGAACGTAACCTGATTGTAAGAGTGATATCCCAACATATTCACAGATCCTACCCAAAGTGTGGGATTGATACAGAGCATGAGCACCAGGGAGCAGAAACCTAGAGGGCCATCTTATAATTCTGACTAACATGCTTGTTTTTTTCCTCAGAAATTGTAAATGAACTATTTTCTCTATCTTTTTAAATTTCTGCTTATTTCCCAATAATTATTTTTTTTTTTTTTTTTTTTTTTTATTTTTTTTTACATTTATTTTTTTTTTATTTTTTTTTTTTTTATGAAGTTTATTGACAAATTGGTTTCCATACAACACCCAGTGCTCATCCCAAAAGGTGCCCTCCTCAATACCCATCACCCACCCGCCCCTCCCTCCCACCCCCCATCAACCCTCAGTTTGTTCTCAGTTTTTAACAGTCTCTTATGCTTTGGCTCTCTCCCACTCTAACGTCTTTTTTTTTTTCTCCCTTCCCCTCCCCCATGGGTTCCTGTTGAGTTTCTCAGGATCCACATAAGAGTGAAACCATATGGTATCTGTCTTTCTCTGTATGGCTTATTTCACTTAGCATCACACTCTCCAGTTCCATCCACGTTGCTACAAAAGGCCATATTTCATTTTTTCTCATTGCCACGTAGTATTCCATTGTGTATATAAACCACAATTTCTTTATCCATTCATCAGTTGATGGACATTTAGGCTCTTTCCATAATTTGGCTATTGTTGAGAGTGCTGCTATGAACATTGGGGTACAAGTGCCCCTATGCATCAGTACTCCTGTATCCCTTGGGTAGATTCCTAGCAGTGCTATTGCTGGGTCATAGGGTAGGTCTATTTTTAATTTTCTGAGGAACCTCCACACTGTTTTCCAGAGCGGCTGCACCAATTTGCATTCCCACCAACAGTGCAAGAGGGTTCCCGTTTCTCCACATCCTCTCCAGCATCTATAGTCTCCTGATTTGTTCATTTTGGCCACTCTGACTGGCGTGAGGTGATACCTGAGTGTGGTTTTGATTTGTATTTCCCTGATAAGGAGCGACGCTGAACATCTTTTCATGTGCCTGTTGGCCATCTGGATGTCTTCTTTAGAGAAGTGTCTATTCATGTTTTCTGCCCATTTCTTCACTGGGTTATTTGTTTTTCGGGTGTGGAGTTTGGTGAGCTCTTTATAGATTTTAGATACTAGCCCTTTGTCCGATATGTCATTTGCAAATATCTTTTCCCATTCCGTTGGTTGTCTTTTAGTTTTGTTGGTTGTTTCCTTTGCTGTGCAGAAGCTTTTTATCTTCATAAGGTCCCAGTAATTCACTTTTGCTTTTAATTCCCTTGCCTTTGGGGATGTGTCGAGTAAGAGATTGCTACGGCTGAGGTCAGAGAGGTCTTTTCCTGCTTTTTCCTCTAAGGTTCTGATGGTTTCCTGTCTCACATTTAGGTCCTTTATCCATTTTGAGTTTATTTTTGTAAATGGTGTGAGAAAGTGGTCTAGTTTCAACCTTCTGCATGTTGCTGTCCAGTTCTCCCAGCACCATTTGTTAAAGAGGCTGTCTTTTTTCCATTGGATGTTCTTTCCTGCTTTGTCAAAGATGAGTTGGCCATATGTTTGTGGGTCTAGTTCTGGGGTTTCTATTCTATTCCATTGGTCTGTGTGTCTGTTTTTGTGCCAATACCATGCTGTCTTGATGATGACAGCTTTGTAGTAGAGGCTGAAGTCTGGGATTGTGATGCCTCCTGCTTTGGTCTTCTTCTTCAAAATTCCTTTGGCTATTCGGGGCCTTTTGTGGTTCCATATGAATTTTAGGATTGCTTGTTCTAATTTCGAGAAGAATGCTGGTGCAATTTTGATTGGGATTGCATTGAATGTGTAGATAGCTTTGGGTAGTATTGACATTTTGACAATATTTATTTTTCCAATCCATGAGCAGGGAATGTCTTTCCATTTCTTTAAATCTTCTTCAATTACCTTCATAAGCTTTCTATAGTTTTCAGCATACAGATCCTTTACATCTTTGGTTAGATTTATTCCTAGGTATTTTATGCTTTTTGGTGCAATTGTGAATGGGATCAGTTTCTTTATTTGTCTTTCTGTTGCTTCATTGTTAGTGTATAAGAATGCAACTGATTTCTGTACATTGATTTTGTATCCTGCAACTTTGCTGAATTCATGTATCAGTTCTAGCAGACTTTTGGTGGAGTCTATCGGATTTTCCATGTATAATATCATGTCATCTGCAAAAAGCGAAAGCTTGACTTCATCTTTGCCAATTTTGATGCCTTTGATTTCCTTTTGTTGTCTGATTGCTGATGCTAGAACTTCCAGCACTATGTTAAATAACAACGGTGAGAGTGGGCATCCCTGTCGTGTTCCTGATCTCAGGGAAAAAGCTCTCAGTTTTTCCCCGTTGAGGATGATGTTAGCTGTGGGCTTTTCATAAATGGCTTTTATGATCTTTAAGTATGTTCCTTCTATCCCGACTTTCTTAAGGGTTTTTATTAAGAAAGGGTGCTGGATTTTATCAAAGGCCTTTTCTGCATCGATTGACAGGATCATATGGTTCTTCTCTTTTTTTTTGTTAATGTGATGTATCACGTTGATTGATTTGCGAATGTTGAACCAGCCCTGCATCCCAGGAATGAATCCCACTTGATCATGGTGAATAATTCTTTTTATATGCTGTTGAATTCGATTTGCTAGTATCTTATTGAGAATTTTGGCATCCATATTCATCAGGGATATATTTAATAATTATTTTTATTAATTTTTTGAAATATATTTGATATACAGTAAGCTCCATAGCATTAAAATGTACAATTTGGTTAATTTTGATGTACACATTACATGACACTATCCCTATGTAAAAGATAATGCACATTTCTATAACTCCCAAAGGTTTTATTGCAAATACACTTCCTATGAATGTTTCTATACAAGCCTCTGTGTCAACATGTGCTTTCACTTCTCTTGTATAATCACCTAGGAGTGGATTGGCTGTGGTGCTTGGTGGTTGTATGTAAGAAGCCACCAAATTGTTTTCTAAAGTGGTTGCACCATTTAAAATTTCCATCAGCATTGTATAGGAGTTCAAATTGTTCTATGTCCTTGACAACACTTGGTATTTAGCTATTCCAGATATTTAGTAGTATCCCATTGTGGTTTTAATTTGCAATTTCCCAGTGAGTAATGATTCTGAGCATCTATTCAGGTGCTTTTTGACTATCTGTGGATCTTCTTTCCTTGTTAAAGAGTCTATTCAAATATATTGCTCATTTTTTTTCGATTGAGTTGTTTGCCTTACTATTTATTTTTAAGGGTTCTTTATATATGCCAGACACAAGTTCTTCATTCCTCCATTTCTCTTCATTCTAGGACTCAAATCATACATACATGTTAATCTGCTTGATGTTTCACAGATCCACTTAGGTTTTCAGTTTTTTTCCTTCTCTGATTTCATTTTATGTAGCTTCTATTACTTTGTTCTCAAGTTCACTGATCTTTTTACTGTAGTTGGTAACCACATCCAGGACGATTTTTATCTCAGACATTATCATTTTTATCTCTAGAGGTTTGATTTGGGTCTTTTATTTTTTAATGTGTGTTTGTTTGTTTAGAGAAAGTGTGTGCACATGCAAACAGAGGATGGGCAGAGAGAGAGGGAGAGAGAAAATCCCAAGCGGGCTCCGTGCTTTCAGCACAGAGCCTGACATGGGGCTTGATCTCACAAAGGGTGGGGTCATGATGTGAGCCAAAATCAAGAGATGCTTAACTGACTGAGCCACTCGGGTGACCCCTGATTTGGGTCTTTTCGATTTCCTTTTTGTTTTCTTATACGCTTATGCTTTCCTCCGCTCTCTGGAACATATATTTATAATAATTGTTTTTAATACCCTTGTCTACTAATTCTACCATCTGTATCATTTCTTGGTCTGTTTTTTTTTTTAATTTCTCTTTGTTAGGAGTCATATTTTCTTCTTTGTATGACTGTATGTATGACTGTATGTATGACTTTGTGTTTTGTTATTTTAATTCCAGTATAGTTAACATACAGTGTTGTATTAGTTTCAGGTGTACAATATAGTGATTCAATAATTCTATACATTGCTCAGGATCCATCATGATAAGTGTACTCTTAATCCCCTTTACCTACTTTACCCATCCCCCCCTCACTTCCTCTTTGGTTCTCTATAGTTAAGAGTCCTTTACTTGGTTTGTTTCTCTTTCTTTTATTTCCCCCTTGGATTGTTTATTTTGTTTCTTAAATTCCACATATGAGTGAAATCATATGGTATTTGTCTTTCTCTAACTTATTTCACTTTGCCTTATGTTGCAAATGGCAAGATTTCATTCTTTTTTATTCCATTGTATCTATACACCACATCTTTATCTGTTCATCAGTTGATGGGCACTTGGATTGTTTCCATATCTTGGCTATTGTAAATAATGCATTAATCATAAGGGTGATTATGATTTGGTTTTTCAGTATTCTTTGGGTAAATACTCAGTAATGCAATGACTGGATTATAGGGTAGTTCTATTTCTAATTTAAAAAAAAAATCTTTTTTTTATTAACGTTTATTTATTTTTGAGACAGAGAGAGACAGAGCATGAATGGGGGAGGGTCAGAGAGAGAGGGAGACACAGAATCGGAAACAGGCTCCAGGCTCTGAGCTGTCAGCATGGAGCCCAATGCGGGGCACGAACCCACAGACTGTGAGATCATGACCTGAGCCGAAGTCGGCCGCTCAACCGACTGAGCCACCAGGCACCCCTATTTCTAACTTTTTGAGTAACCCTCCATACAGGGGCTGCACCAGTTTGCATTCCCACCAACAGTGCGTGAGGGTTTTTTTTTCCTCCACATCCTTGATGACCCTTGTTTCTTGTGCTAGTAACTTTATTTTTTAATCACGTGGAAGACACTTTGAATTTTACCTTGTTGGATGCTAGACTTTTGCATTCCTTAAATTGTTTTGGGCTTCCTTCTGGGATGCGATTTACTTGAATAGTCTGATGTCTTTAAGACTTAATTTGATACTTTGTTAGATTCAACAAAGGGCTAATGTGGTCCCTCTGTGAGACTGCCCCCTGTGGATTTTCCTAGATGTCCCAAGTGGTCGGTCTTCCACCCTGGCCGGTGGGAATACATTCTATCCCTGGCTCTCTGTGAGATTCACAGGTTGTTCTGCTTCTTTCTGGTGATCTCTTTCCTAACCTCCATAGTTTCTTCATTTATACGTGTGGGTCAGGACTCAGCTAAAGACCGGAGGGGATCCCTCTACAGATGTAGAGAACTTAAGCCTCTCTGTTGCTCTGCCCCATGAATACCAGCTGTCTTGGCCTCCACCAATTCTGAACTTGGCGCGCATCTAGGCTATGATTGTGTTCTCCCTCCCTGCTCTCTCACTGGAAATTCTCTCCAGGCAGCAAGCTAGGGCAATCATGGGGCTCATGAATATTTAAAGCTGTGGGTTATAATCCAATACTACACTACTTTATTGCTCAAATTATTCCAGCTTTTACTATTGTGAATTTTTTCAGGATGGCTCCCAAGTTCTTTTGACAGGCCCATCTTTTTAATTGTTTTGAACACTTCCTTATTTTCTGGCACTGCAAGATGCTCCAGGGTCATCTTGTATATTCCCTGCCCCATCCCTAGAATCAACCATTTCTCTCTGGTTCCTTTTATTGGAGAATAGTATAAGAAATCAAGATCTGGGCATTGGATGTCCATTATCTCTTTAAAAGCAAATTCAATGAGCTTCTGGAACTTAGATGAAGCTCACAATAATTTCCTCTCCATCTGCATACTTTAACATGAATGGTGGGATACAGTATGATATTTTTTTAGTTTATTTATTTATTTTGAGAGAGAGAGAGAAAGAGTGAGCGAGCAAGTGGGGGAGGGGCAGAGAGAAAGAGAACGACAATCCCAAGCAGGCTCTGTGCTGTCAGAGCAGAGCCCGATGCGGAGCTGGAAATCAAGACTCAAATGCTTAACTGACTGAGTTACCCAGGCACCCCTACAGTAGGATATTTTTAATGACATTATTAAAATATAAAAATTTAAAAATGACAAGATTGTACAATTGAGGATAGATGCACTTCATTATAATTTAAATGAACAATAGGGTAGCTTCTCAACCATTTAGTTACTAATTTTAATCAGTTGTATAGTAGGATATAAACAGTGTTGGTTTTTAAATTTAGAGTAATAGACTTTTAAAGTAAATGGTAACTGAGCATTGACTGATGGTATGCAATTTAAAATAATATAATTTCCACGTTTTGTTACATTGAGAGTTAATTACAGAAGTATTATTAAGTAAAGAATGATTAATTTGAAGCAAAAAATTAGCTCCTACACTCATAAATAACAGCTTCACAACTGTCTCACGTTTTTCACTTTTCATATCTTGTTACCAATCTACATCTTTGAGACAATTCATGGTCACAAGCCCCTTCTTGTTCGTAGTTAACAATTCTTGAATCGGGATTCATCCTAACCCCACACTAGTTGACCACCCTGAGTGTCACAATTCCACAAGAAGATATAAACAGAAAGCAGGTGAGACAAAGCAATGCCAAGTGCTTGAGCAATTGCCCAGTTATCCAGAGCCTATTACAATGGATCTGTAAAAGAGAGCTGTGTTTAAATATGTTTACCCCCTCTCATTTATTTGTTTGTTTGTTTGTTTTACATTTTATTTATTTTTGAGAGAGAAAGAGCGAGGCCAAGTGGGGGAGGAGCAGAGAGAGAGGGAGACACAGAATCTGAAGCAGGCTCCAGGCTCTGAGCTGTCAGCACAGAGCCCACCGTGGGGCTCGAACTCGTGGAGTGTGAGACCATGACCTGAGCTGAAGTCAGACACCAGGCGCCCCTGAGTTTTTGTTTTTTTTAATTAAATTTTACAAAATTTCAGATACTGTTTATGCCCCACTAAGTTCCTTGATTCCCAGGAAGTATGTGCAGTGACTTCGGCCCATCCCCTTTTTCATGCTTAGTAGCCATTATAATTAGTATCTTCTCTTTTTGACCTTAACTACAGCCTAGTGTAGTACTTTGTAATTTATCATCTTTTATTATACTAAGTTCCTTGGTTATTTAATTATTCATTTATTTATCCTAACAGGTGAAGTTACCTGAGGTCTGTAATTTATACATTTCTCCTTTTTAGTACCCCCAACTCTTAGCATTCTTAGGTTCTAATGGATCATTGGATATTTGTTAAATAGAATTGATATTCAAATATAGGCCTATTTATGACTTAAATGACATTAGCTCACAGATTTGGGCAAATATAATGATTGAATTCAATATTTGGGTTAGATAAGTCTAAAATCAAGGAGTCTGTAGGGCTTTGTTTCCTCTGAGATTCTAGGAAAGAATGTTCCCATGCCTTCTAGCTCCCGATGCTTGCTAACAATCCTTGGCTTCTTTGGTAGCAATTCCTTAGCTTACAGCTCCATCACTAAATCTCTGCCTCTGTTGTCATATGGCTTTCTTCCCTGTGTGTTTCTGTGTCTCTCTGTGTCCCCTCCTCTTATCAGGACACCAGTCATACTGGATTTAGGACCCACCCTAATCAATATGACTTCATTGTAACAATTACATCTGCAAAGATCCTATTTCTATGGAAGATCACATTCTGAGTTTCTGGGTGAACATGAATTTTGGGAGGACATTATTCAAACAAGTACAGACCCCTTTCCATTGTTCCTTTTCTTTTTTTCTTTTCTCATTGTTTCTTAGAACCTTAATCACTTACAAGATAAGCAGTGAGATGGTTGTGTTCTTCCTTGCTTTTGATGACCTTTTACAAATCATTCCTTGTTATGTTTTTCTCAGCATTCGTGAATTATAAGATCATCAATAACTCATGAAGATACATTATTTATTTTGAACATGCTCATTAGTCAAGCTTCATATATTTTCTTGGGCTTTTTGCTTGTCTTCTTTAATTATTCTGCTCTTTTTGAGCTTGTATGAACTTCAAAGGTCAGTCAATGCATTTTTCATAACTTGTAATGAAGTTTTTGGTTTCATTTTGAATAGGCCTTTCAAAAATGGAAAATGTCTCTATCAACTTATCCTTTCCCATTTTTAAGACAACTGAAGATTCTGTATGGCTGTATTTTTTTTTTTGATGCAAATATTTATGGCTGCCAAACAAAGGCTTGGCTTCAAACAACAGAGTCCAGTAAGAGAAATGTGAGACATACATAATATTACATCATAAAAATGGCAATGCCACCCCTGCATCAAAATGAACAGTGAACTTGACTGGAGATACTTCTGACTACTGTCCCCATTTTTGTAGACCAAACAGACTTCCAGATCTCTTCAGGTAAATCAAATGAGCTATTTGAGGAAATTGAACAAAAGATATAATCATGGCTGGTGTGGACAATGCACCCGTAGGGAGTAGTTAGAGGTAGTTAGAGTTAGTTTGGAGGCTGTTGGCTTCATGACACACTGCAGAGTGACAAGAAGCCCCAGAGGACCAGCTGTGCCTGGGCACAGGAAGCCCGTCTCCCAATCCCATCCACAAAGAAAAGGATGTCCAAAGACTAGTGATCTCTAACCAATCACTTCATCCCCTTCTCCTCCCTTGGGGAGAAACAAGACAGGCGATGTTGAAAACTGGAGAGAGAACCTCCAATATTCCTGACTGGAGACAGGTGAAGAAACACTTCCCACGCATTTATTTGTAAGGCCTGTCATTTCTGTCTCCAAAACATACCTCAGATCAATCCCCTCTCTTTCCACCTCTGCCACCCCTACCTTAAGCCAAAGCCCTTTCCTTTCCCACTTGGATTATTGCAATGCAGTCCTCAGCGGCCTGAGCTCCAGAGGAGAGGGTGTATGAAGTCCCATGTAGCCTCCAAGTCTATCAGAAACCTACATTATAGGGTGTTTTCCTAGGAATTAATCAATGATGCTGCCTCATTCCCATCTCACAGTCTGTCCTATTGTGTGTGCTTCAATAGTCAGGACCCTAGAAGGAAGAGAGTTGGCTCAGAACATATTTGGATCTGCTCAGCATGCCTAAACGTTTCTCCCTCTTCCTCTGTCATATGCAATAACTTAGCATTAAGTCAAAGCTCAGATGTCATGTCCTGGACTGGCAAATACCTTCCCATCCCATTTTCTCCATCCATAATGTATCAACTTGATAGCATATATGTAGTTATCTATTGCTACATACTGTGGCTTAAAAACAAATGTATGATTGCACAGTGTCTGGGGGTCAGGAGTGCAAACGCAGCTCCATCAGCTACTTCTGGTCCAGGGTGTTTCATCAGGTTGCAGTCATGATGTTGGCTGGGGCTGTAGGTATCTGAGGGCTTGACTGGGCTTGCCATCTGCTGCCAAGATGGCAAGTTTATGTTGAGCATCTGAGGCCTCAGTTCCTTACCACATGGACTTCTTCTTAGGCTGCTTGAGTATTCTCTCTATATGGCATTGGACTTTGCCCGGAGCCAAGAATCCAAGAGATATCAACGTGAAAGCCAGAATACCTTTCATAAGTTAATCTTAGAATCCATGCACCATTATTTCAGACACGGTCTATTCATTAGAAGAAATCACTAAATATGGCCCACAAATATGGGAAGGAGAACTACACCTTTTGAAGAGGGGAGGATCAAAGAATTTGGGGGCATATTTTTATTTTTAAAGTTTATTTATACATTTAAAGAGAGAGAGAGGTGGGGAGGGGCAGAGAGAGAGGATCCCAAGAGGCTCCTCACCATCAGCACAGAGCCAGACATGGGGCTTGAACTCACAAACCGTGAGTGGAAACCAAGAGTAGGTCACTTAACCTACTGAGCCACCCAGGCACCCCTGGGGAGCATATTTTTAAATCTCCCCCCAATGTATCTTCTCTTTCTGAATTCTGTCCCCGTCTTACCAATTCAACCCCTTTGCCCATTCCAAACCTCAGCTCCTCACTCACCCATCCCAAACACACACACATTTTCTGATCTATTTCTGGTATCAGTTAGAATTGGTTTGGACTGTAGTAACAGGAAAGTACAAAATAGCAGGAGGTTAAACAGCAGTAGACGTTTATTTCTATCATGCTGTTAAAAACATCTGGAAGCAGGCAGTGCAAGGCCGGTAAGGTGATGCCTTCATCCTCACAGACCTGGGCTCTACCACCCCCAGATTATGATCCTCATCCTTATGATCCCGAGATATCTGTTCGCGTTCCAGTTATCACAACTGAAATCCAGGCCTGGAAGCTACAATACTGCCTACAATCTCAATGCTCAGCACTTAGTTACTTATAAACATATGATATAGGGGCACCTGGGTGGCTCAGTTAAGTGTCCGACTTCAGCTCAGATCGTGATCTCGTGGTCTGTGAGTTCCAGCCCCACGTCAGGCTCTGTGCTGACAGCTCAGAGCCTGGAGCCTGCTTCAGATTCTGTGTCTCCTTCTCTCTCTGCTCCTCCCCTGCTTGCACTGTCTCTCTCTCTCTCAAAAATAAATAAACATTTGAAAAATTAAAAAACAAACATGATACAAAAAAATGGGAGCATATGATTTATAAGGTAATGTGAATGTAGTTTTTTTTGGTTTTTTTTTTGGCAGGTGGCCATCTGCTCAGCTAAAAAATCAGAAGTTTTCTTGCTAAGGAAGAAAGAATGAATATTGGCCATGGCCATGAATATTCCTTTAGCTACACGAGTGCTTTTTTTCCCCACATGGGAAACACTGCTTCAGTGTTCTGGTATGGCAGTCGACTTCCCCCAGCACTAATAATGATCCAAGACAAATCAAGAACACACATTCACAGAACAAATTGACTCCTTTGCCCAGGGAGACAATTCCAAAATCTTTCTGAGTTCCCACATCCTGCTCCCAGTCCAGGGTCTCTGCATCATATACAATCCCTTCCATTACGTTATATGTTGCTTCTTACGGTATGAAAGCATATAAATTAAAAGATGTACCTGGATATGCAACCAAGATGCCACAGTAAAAAATCCCATTTGGGCAAGGGGAGGAGGAGAAACTGGGAGGTATCAATGGTCACATACCTCTGAGCAATGGTGAGCACTCTCTCTCCTAGTAAAGGAATGGATTCTTTGCTTAGCTCATTTGGTAGTCCCCGGTGAAACTCTCTTGTCCATTGTCCTTTTAGATCCCTATCTCCGCTTTCCGGGAAAGCCATTCTCCTCCGTGGCTGCATCTGAAGTCAGCACTAGGGCTGGGGCCGCTTTGTGATGTTTGCAGTTTTGGAGGCTTTCTTCCTGCTGCTGTGGGTTTTCTGACCCAGGGATTTCCTTTTTTTTTCTTTTTTTTTTTTAAGAGTTTAAATGGTCACAGGCCAGGGTTGAAATTTCTTTTGCAAAACTGTTTCTTTAAAATTTGATAATCTTTTGACCTATTTGCTTTTAGTTAGTTTCATGTGTATTAGTAGCCAGGGATAATGTCTTAGATAATTTTTTATGTTCTGGCATCTAAGCTCTGCCTATTCTCCTTTTTCCTTCCTCCCAACACCCCAGATCTCCAAAAATTGTTGGCAATCTTGAGACATTTTGAAACAATAGGCAGAACCTGATCTTTGCTAATGGTCTAGGTCCTACTGACTGGCAATTGCTTGATGGAAAAGCTTGGGCTTGGGGTACTTTAACTGGATTAATGGCCTCAATTTATTACCCCTTCCCCTATACAAAATGTACACATATATTGTATTATAAATTTTAATGAAATAAAGGATGTGTAGCACACAATTGACAAATGATAAAATATACAATACTCTATTGCAAATTCCTTATAGCAGTGAGAGTTCAGCAAAAATCAAAGAAAGTATTCTGTAAGACTCAATGGCTATACAGAATGCTTTCTTTGATTTTTGCTGAACTCTCACTTCTGTAGCTATCCCATGGTTGTAACTAATGAATAAGTGTAGTTCCAACATGACTGTTGGTTGATATTTTCACTGTTAATGAGTAAAAGGAATTTTGAAACAATGAAGTTGGAACTTCAACTGTTGGTTAGTGAGGTGACATCTTTGTGGAACTGGGTAAATTTCCAAATATTGGGAGAATATTTCTGTAATTTCTTTTGGTATTCACAATATAATGGCTACAGACTTAATACACTTTAAAATGTAATCTTCATTATTATGTTCTCTATCACTTTCTTTTTTTAAAAAAATGTTTTTAATGTTTATTTTTGAGAGAGACAGAGTGTGAGCAGGAGAGGGGCAGAGAGAGAGAGAGACCCAGAATCCAAATCAGGCTGTCAGTACAGAGCCCTATATGGGGCTTGAACCCACTAGCCATGAGATCATGGCCTGAGCCAAAGTGAGACGCCCAACTAACTGAGCCACCCAGGCGCCCTGTTTCTCTATCACTTTATTAAGCGAGGCAATCAACAAAACAATAACTCAACCACTGATTTGTGATTTGTCAGTTTCCATGTATAAACACTTTAGCAACAGCTGGTTTCAAGTTCCTAGTGACAACTGAAACGTGATATATTTCCAGAAGACACAATAAATGCAAATAGGAACATAGACAGTAGTAAAATGTAGTAAAGTAACTAAACAGTCATAAATTTTGAGTATTTATTATCATTGTCTGAATATAATTTAATCATAATAATTTAATTTTAAATAACGGCTGTATTTAAAATCTGGCTTGCCAAAGTCCTGAGAATGTAGCAATAGACTCTTACGAGCTGGTAAGAATTTGCTCCAGCACACCCCTGCCTGACTCTGCCCCTTCACCTTAACCTTAGGCTTGGCCATTAGATTTGCCTTGGTCAGTAATAGATGCTTAGTATATCTCAATTTTAAGTAATTTGACCAAGTTGTAAGGTGGGCACATGGATAAAATGGAGAAACATGGCACAGTGGTATAATTAGATGGATTTGCAGGTGTTTGACACTGTTCCTAAATGTAGCAATCTGGCCTCTGCCTATTCTCCCATAGGGTCCCTAATCTACCCCCAGCTTTGTTGAACTACCTACAATTCCCTAAATGTATCACATTCTCATACCTCTGGGTTTTGGAAATACTAGTCCTTTGCCTAGATGTTCTTTTCCTCCTTTCCTCATTGCTACTCATCCTTCCCATATCAGCTTTGGCATCTGTCATAGGAAGCCATCCCTGGCTCCTCATCTTAGTCTACTCCAGTTGCTGTACCAAATGCCATAGACTGGGTGGCAGAGAAGAAACATTTCTACAGCTCTAGAGGCCGGAAGTTCAAGATCAAGGCGCCAGCAGAGTAGAGACAGGAAGCAAGATCTCTTGCCTCTTTTTAGAAGGGCTCTATCTAATCTCATTCATGAGGGCTCCACCCTATGGCCTAATTGTCTCCTAATACCAGCACATTGGGGGCTAGGATTTCAACTTACAAATTTTGGAGGGACACAAGCATTTAGTCCATAAGACCCTCCAAGGCTGCCCCCCCCCCCCCACTTTGTACTACTACAGGCACATTCTTCCTACCTCCCTCTGGCATTCCTGCATTATAATGGCCTGTTTGTCTTCCCAGCTGTAAGCTCCTGGAGAGTCAGGAATGTCCTAGTTGTGTCTTCAGTACCCGTAGCACATCGCATCATATATAATTGTCTGATGACTAGTATGCGTGCACGGCACGTTACAGACGTGCTTGCTGCCTCTTCTCAGAACTTACTAATGGAATGGAAAACGTAAAGCAAACGTATCAATTGTGTACATGATATGAAGTATGGAGGATGATAGGATCAAAATTCAAAGATTCAAAAAGACTTCAACAGGCGATAAGAACAGGGTGAAAATTAACAGGGTAAAATTCTTTAATTTTTTTTTTAACATGTATTTATTTTTGAGACAGAGAGAGACAGAGCATGAACAGGGGAGGGGCAGAGAGAGAGGGAGACACAGAATCCGAAACAGGCTGCAGGCTCTGAGCTGTCAGCACAGAGCCCGACGCGGGGCTCGAACTCACGGACCGTGAGATCATGACCTGAGCTGAAGTCGGACGCTTAACCAACCAAGCCACCCAGGCGCCCTGGGTAAAATTCTTTAAAAAAAATTTTTTTTTAACACTTTCCACTGTTTCGTGAAGAACTGCATTTATAGATTTGATTTCTATTTTATTCTTTATTTTTTTAAAGTTTATTTTTTAGAGAGAGAGAGAGAGAGAGAGAGAGAGAGAATGTGAGTGAGGGGCAGGGAGAGGGAGACAGAGAGACAATGCAGACTCCCGCACTGTCAGTGCAGAGCTGGACGTGGGGCTTGATCTCATGAACCGTGAGATCATGACCTGAGCTGAAGTCGGTTGCTCAACCGACTGAGCCACCCAGGCACCCTAACAAGGGGAAAATTCTAGAGAGAAATTTAAAGTTATGCGTTTAGGTTCATATTGTGCAGTGGTTCCCTGACCAATGTCAGGGAAATGTAACTAAAACCAAATCTCTTGTTAACCTAGAAAAACTCTCCTTAAAGGTAGAGGAGAAAGAAAACAGGTTTATTATTGAGTAAACATTAAACCAGAATGTGGATCACAGGAAAGCCACTAAAAAAATGGCAAAGACAGGAAAAAATCCCACCCATTTTTTTAGGCAGGCACATGAACCCATCACAACCATCTTCTCAAAATAAACGGAACTAATTCTCAAGAAGCCTGATTGTCTTCATACAAAGGAGGAATAACTTTCTCATATGTTATGACATAAAATAGGTTTGTAATTTGCAGCCAGGTACTTTCTGAAGTTAGCCTCTGATTCTCCCAGCAAACTGGGACCTAGGCACGCTGTCTTCCCTGATGATTACATTTCAAAGTGATGGCTCCAAGTCCCATTTCAAAGAGAAATTCCTGGATTGTTGAGAGAACAAAGGGCCCACTTAGCCTTTAAAAAGATTCCTGCACCTTTCAGGAGGCAGAGGAAGAGCATACAATGATAGGTCTTCTCAAGTAAATGCTTTCTTTTTTCTTTGCACCAGGGAGAATTAAATATTTTTCTTCTGATTTGTTTTATCCTTATGCCAACAGCATCAGCATCACCTAAGAACTTTAATTAGAGATGCAAATGCTCAGATCCCAACCCAGGCCTACTCTATCAGAAACTCTGGAGATCAGACCCAGCGATCTATGATTTTTAATAAACTCCTCAGGGGAGACTGATGCTCCCTCACGCTTGAGAATCGCTGCACAGGACCGCGGACAGCAGGCCATTTGAAAGGGGTCTAGGGAAGATGAAGAATTTTATTTAACTTGGGTTCATAATTATCTGCAGTTTGCATTACCTGCTCTGCTAGCAAATTACCTTTAATTAATTGGCACAAAATCAAGATGTCTGAAATAAAGAGATTAAATGAATTACACTTTAGCTAAGACAGTCAAATCTTAACTACTTGCATAAGAGGGAAATAAAAGCAAAAGCATTACCAATAAAATAAAATAAATAAATGCTCATTTGGCTCTGGAGTGCATTCTCTAACTTAAAGTACAAAGAGTTGCCTGATTTTCTGGCAACTCAAAATGCTCAAACCAAGTAAAGCTATAGAGCGAAACTTATATAGAGAAAACTTATATAGAGAGAAACTAAACAATTGTGCAACTTTTTTTCACATCGGACCCCTTCTTAGGTTCACCTGGCTCTCTACAGGGGTGTGAGGGGGGCAGTCTATCTTTTATCAGTACTCCTCAATTTTGGATGTCGATTTGGAATCACTTGAGGATAAAAAGACACGCTGTCAAAGCGGTCTCCAAAGCAGCAGGTGAGGGAGGAACAGTGGATTGTTGGGGTGCATCAGCTCACATAAGCAGTCTGGGCAGTGAGCGCCACACCCCCCTCCCCCGCTTCCTCAGCATGGGCAGAACCAGACATGGACCCAGAGGAGAGTTTCACTTTCCTGAAGAGAAGTGCAGAAAGCTTGAGGTTGGAGGCTGCCCGCATCCTGGAAACTGTCCTCTGTAGCTTGGGCCTGAGGACACATAGTCGTGCTCCTTGTGCACACTCTGAATTTGTACTTTTATTTGAAAGACCTGCAAATAGACCTGTGAGACGGTAGACTGTTAGCTTTGTGTTCTAGAGAATTACCAAGATCAGGAAGTGTTTTTTGCATATTGTTGGTGCTGAATTAATTTTTGTTGGATAAATGAATACAGTTCTAGAAAAAAAAACTGTAATTGTTACAATCAACATAATTTCAGTTTTGTCACCAGAGGCTTTTGGGGGGGTCTTAACACTACCCAGCATGTAACAAAGTTGAGTGACTTAGTTGTTTTATGATAAAGCAGCATGCAGACCTGATGTCTTATTATAGTCTTAAATTCTATCCCTCCAAATTTAAGTTCATCGTGTCAGATGTGCATTCTGACATATAAATCTATAGTGTGAGGAGCTAAAGGACAAAAACTTCTAGAAGTATTAAGTGAAGGTGTCTTTAGATGATAGCATTTTGTAGTTTGCTGCTACTCAGGTGTACAAAATTGCAATGGACTTTCAAGCCAATAATTACAGGATTTATCCCAAAACATCTTTTAAATTATCCAGTTGTTACTGCTGGTGTTGATCCCCTGTATTCGTGTTAAGTCATACCATGAAGAACCTTCTAAAGCTAATCCCCTCCTATTAACTCTTAAGTGGCGGTGCAAATGGGACAGTAAGTTTACTCTCCTCAGTGAGGCTTCAGAGAAGGGCCACTGGATGAAATGAAAACAGACTGCTTTGCCTCTTTGCTTTTCCTGTTGAAGCTAGTCAGGACTGTAAAAGTGCTTGTACTTTAAAAATACTTGGGTCTCTATCGGAGGGAAGTGGTGTGGTTCTGAATGGTCAAATAGGACTCCTTTGGAAGTCTCATGAATTGCTGTGTCGGGCAGAACTCACACAGTTGTGTACTTAAAATATACAAGATGTATCAACTTTGACTTGGACTTATAACTGCGAGGTTTAATCCTCTCCCTTAAGGGTGAGAAATGCTGGGCAGAAAATTAACACCTGATGCAGGTGGTCTAGTGGTCAGAACAGGTATGACCCCCTTGCTTACTAATCATGTATCCATGGGCCAATTTCCTGCACTGCTGGCTTGTATGTAAAAATCTCCCTTCCAATGTCATGTGTGAGGTTAGCTGTGTCTAAATTCCTCCTAAGTACTGAATAAATATCTTTTGTCTGGTGGGGGCGGGGTTTGAGTTGGTGGGGAGGGAAAGAGGAGAGCTTCAGAGATCCAGCTGAAGTTCTAGCACAGGGATGGAGGTGAATTGTTTGGAGCAGTTTGAAATGTCATTTAAGGAGTCTGCTTTATGAACAGTCTTTTTTTTTTTTTTTTTCTTCTTCTTCATGTCAGGTGTCTTTATTGGAGATTGTTTACCATGGCTTCTATTTGGTAGCTGCTTTTTCTTTTATTTTTTATGTTTTTTATTATTCAATTCCACTATAATTAATGTTATATGAGCTTCAATATAACGTGTAGTGATTCAACAATTCTATACATTACTCAGTGCTTATCACGATAAAAGTGTACTCTTAATCCTCTTCGAGAAGAGTCTTTTTATACCTCAAATTTGACCTGCTCCTGGATGACAGCCCTAATAAATTGGTTTCCGTGGCCACTGAAACAAACAGCATTTATTATGCCAAGAGTTCCTGAGGAAGTCCACTTAAAGTGAGGCTGGTGGCATTTGATTTCTTACGAGTTCTGGATTGTCCTGTTTTAGACTCTCCCCCATGTGTCCTTGGGCACAGACCTGCCTCTGTCCTTTGTTCCCATCATGGATGTACTGCAGTTTAGCCAGAAGAACTTGGATGTAGCAGTTAAAGCCAGGTAAATGGAAAATCTGGAATTAAAAAGCAAATATGAGGAGCTCCACAAGAAATGCCTGGAGATGGGGGAAATTATGGATGGATTTTCAGGGGCTGTACCTGAGGTGATGGAGGAGGGTGAAACAGAAGGAGCTTGCCAAAGCCGAAATCTAGGTCTCAAAGGAAAAGATCCACTTACTATAGACACGAACTCCACAAAAAGATCTTCCTCTGAACTTTTCAAGAGATTCGAAAAGCGGAAGGTGACTGAAGACTGTCCCAAGAATGAAGAAGTATACTGAGCACTACATATTATGAATTGAAATGTCAGGCCAAAGATATCAAGCAATAAAGGCCCACACAGAAGAGAAACTCAATCTAGCAGATAAGGAAATGGCTCAGGTCTGGAGGAGGGCCCCAGTGTCCTGTTGGCCTTCTAGGTGAGCCTGGCAAGGGACCAGATGCAGAACCATGCTTGGAGACCATTCAGCAGAACGCTAAAGAAAATGATGAGCTGATCATAATTGATCATACACTGATCTGTTATGATCTGATTTCAGAGGTGGAAAAATCTGATGTGGAAGTCACTGACCTGTGGCCTTCTCTCCCCCCAACCTATCTTTCTATGTAACTATAAGAAAGCCTCATGTGCTTTCTTCTGTTTTTAGATCTCAATGATCCTCCCCCCCCCAAAAAAAAGGGTAGAAAACGAAGTATGAGACATTTTGACTTCCGAGTTACATTTTCTTCCAGCTGTATTTGACTTATTAAATGTTGATGCTGGCCTTTCCTTAAGAAGTTTTTGTATACTATCAAATATGTGAGATTTACTGAAAAAATATTTTGGTGCCATATCTTAAAGACTTTTTTTTTCTGTGAAAAAAACAACAAAACAAAACACTGCTTTGAACTATCAGTCAATATGTCCAAGATTCATTTTGTTAGTACATATATGCTGCAAAAACGTGGTATATAAAAGATCCTGTTGAGGGGACCAGTTTCCTTATAAACTCCTATAATGCTAACCGGCAATGATAAATATAATTGTTATAACCTGTCTTTTAATCATATCTCACAATCTTACAAAACTAGAGGTTTTTACTACGGTCCTAAGGTATATAAATTGTCCACAAAAAAGGCAGTGATGAGGTTTTCAACTCTTCCTCCTTCCTCTCTTTCTTTCTTTCTAGAGAGCGAGAGGGAGAGAACACACAGGTGTGTGCATGCAAGCAGAGTAGGGGCAGAGAGAGGGGGAGAGAGAGAGAGAGAATCCTAAGCCTAAGCAGGCTGTGCTCTGAAGGAGCACATTGGGCTCTGCACTGACAGCGGGGAGCCTGCTTGGAATTCTCTCTCCTTCTCTGCCCCTGCCTTGTTCACTCCTCTCTCAAAATAAATAAGCATTAAAAAAACAAAACAAAATAAAACAAAAACCTTTAAAAGGAAAGGCAATTCCAGATTTTCCTCACTAGGGGGTTTCAAGAACCCCTTTGGTAACAGGACGTGTGGATCTTCCTTTTTCTTCCCTTTGACCCCATGAGAGAATCACAGAATTTTGAACCTAAATTTAATAATCAAGTCATATCTTTAATTATAGAAGAAAAACTGAGGCAAAATGTGTAATTAAAAAAAAAGAGTGCTAAGTAATTTAATATAATAAAGCTAAGTGGCTGTACTTTAAAGAATGTACCATCTTTTTTTTTTTTTTTTGCCACAAGTCATATGCATCTTTAAAGAATCAGTAACAAATCTAAAAACTGCTTAACTTGGGATCTGCCTCCTTTGTAAGCTGCACATGTTTTTAACTCATTCACTATGGGGTAAAAAGTTAAAAAGGCCTTGAAAAGAATCCAATATGCAGGCTTCACACACAAAAGCATGTTTTACCGGAATATGCACTTAGAATCTTTTAGGACAAAATCGTGTTCCTGAAGTCACGTATTTTGTCTTCTTCATCTCTGCCTTTCCTGTTAACACCAAGTATAATACTGGGCATGTGGTAATGTTAAGACTTATATGTAAGGTCTTAAAAGTAAACACTTGGGGCGCCTGGGTGGCGCAGTCGGTTAAGCGTCCGACTTCAGCCAGGTCACGATCTCGCGGTCCGGGAGTTTGAGCCCCGCGTCAGGCTCTGGGCTGATGGCTCAGAGCCTGGAGCCTGTTTCCAATTCTGTGTCTCCCTCTCTCTCTGCCCCTCCCCCGTTCATGCTCTGTCTCTCTCTGTCCCAAAAATAAATAAACATTGAAAAAAAAAATTAAAAAAAAAAAAAGTAAACACTTTTTCCATGTAATGTCCAGCACCTGGGTTTCTCTGCCCAAAAGGCACGATCTAGGAGACTTGCGGTTTCGGAACAGAAATGAAGCATGGAACCAGTATGGAATCCAGCTGGTTCCTGCGGGAGAAATGTCAACTTGGCTGCCAGGCTCACTAACCCTACAAGCTGTCTCCTGGCCTGAGCTATCCAGAATCAGAGAATCAGTCTCTACAGAGGTGTGACAAACCCAGGCACTTCCTAGGTTGGCCCTGATTTTCAAAGGCGGTCAGCAACAATCTTCAGAGACGGCAGGTGGCAGAGGGTGATCCTGGGGGGGCCTGTTCAATTTCTAACAGGTCTCCTCTGACAGCTGGGCAGGGTACAAAGGCCGTGGGGCTGGCCAGAACAGGAGGCGGACAAGCTTCCAAGCGAGGGACGGGGCCCAGCAGCTGGCCACTAGAGAGCTCTCCGGAACCAAAGCCGAGGGAAGAGGCTGGAAGCCTTCTTTTCTACTCATTCCGGCCAACGGCCCGCTCCGGCGCGTCCACGAAGCCAGGATGGGGCTCTCCCTCTCGATGTATCCTACCCACTCCTCGGCCGCCCCAGTGAGGCGGCTGATTAGAAACACCACCTTCACGGTGTCGCTGGAGAATCTGGCCTCGAAGAACCTCAAGGAAGAGGCTGCTTCGATAAAAACTCGGGAAGCCGGGAGGAATTACATTAAACGTTTCGGGCACGGGGCAGGCAGGCGGGCGGACGCACCTAGGCCAGCAGCTTGGCCTTCTCGCCCAGACGCCACCGCACCCGGTCCGTGAGCTCGTGGCGCTCCCCGCGCAGCGCATAGTTCGGGGTCAGGAGGTCCTGCATCCCGACCATCAGGGCATCCGTCACCGCCCGCCGCCCCGCTCCCCTCCCTGCTCGGTCCCAGCCGCCGCGTCGCCGGAAGTGCGTGTCGGCCTCGGGGAAGGGGGGCGGGGAACGGATCCCGGCAGCGGGTCCTCGCGGGGCGGCTCCGCGGCTCGGGCCGGGTCTAGTCCCAGGGCCGAAGGCCGGTGGGCGGGCTCACCGGAACTAGCGGCGGGGGGAAGTGCGAACCCGGAACCCCGAAGCCCGCGGGCGGGAGCGGAAGGAGGAAATCCGGAGGAGACGGGCGCCGCGCTCGGCGGAGGAATCTGAGTGCTTGGCAGCGCGCTTGAGCCTCGCGCCGCTCCCTCCGCGGGAATGGGCGCGCAGGTGCTTAAAGGGAAAGCGGCCGGCCTGGCCGCCGCGCACAAGTTGGCTGGCTGCGGTCTCCCCCCCGCTCATCGCCAAGATAGTATAGTCCTAATGTTTCCTGAGCGTGTTCCGCGTTCCTGGTTCTTCACGTATCAGGCTCAAAGCTTGACAGCTACGGGGAGGCGGTTCTCCGTACCTCCAGAAGAGACTACACGGGGGGCGGGACTGGACGAGGAGCATCCGTCTCTTTCCTATGGAGTTTCTTCTGTGCGGGGCGCCGTACAGAATCCCATCCAATATTCCGGACTCTGTTAACCCCCTACTGTTTTTCCTGGAAGCCCAAAGGCAGCTCGGGGAGTACACAGATTTTACTCCGCCTACAAAATGAGTGGAACACTGGGAAGAATGTTTCCTGAGTGCCAGGTCTTTGGACGCGAACTTAACCTTCAGGTGGTGGGCAGGGTTCGTAGATGGGAAAGGACCACGTTTAGGTTAATGCTGTATATATTTATGGCAATGAAGGGAAAGTATACCATCTGTTTCAATTCAGCCACCATCTACAGTGCTGGTTGTGAGCACTGCCTCCCTCCTGTACTAAGACTCTGCTCTGACCCACCTAAACAGACTCATTTTTTTCCACCCATGTTGATATATATACGAAGTAGAAAAGGCTTCAACTTTGTGTGCGTCTGCAACTAGCAATTTGTTAAACGATCACCAGCTGCACGTTGCCTTACGCAGTAGAAAGCTCTGCCAAGAACCACTCTCAGACCCTGGGACCCCAGGTCTTTGTCCTCCTTTATCCAAACGTGAGCCCCCCTCAAAGATTGACCCTGTGGACCCTCCCTTGCCAGACCCACCAGAGGTGAAATAGGGTCGTAAATTTCGGTAGCGTAGTTCAGGGACTGAGAAAGTTGAATAACGTATCTTAGAGGAAACATTTTTTAAAGAACATGGGTTTTTCCTTTTTTTTTTTTTTTTTTTTTTACTTATTTTAAAATTTTTAATGTTTATTTATTTTTGAGAGAGCGCAAACAGGGAAGGGGCAGAGAGAGAGAGAGAGAGAGAGAGACAGAAACCAAAGCAGGCTTCAGGCTCTGAGCTGTCAGCACAGACCCCTATGCGAGGCAGGAACTCACCAACCATGAGAACATGACCTGAGCACACGTTTACCCCACTGAGCCATCAGGGGGCCCCTTGAATTTTTAGAGATGAGAGCTAATACTTTATGCCAGAAGCTTCCTCATGTCATTTACGTGGGTATAGTAGGTTTTGATTCTGGCTTTTTAACTGATTTATTTGGTATTTTACTGTTAGAGACTACTTTTTATTAATAAAATAATTTATTTCCAAATGAGACTACAGGCATTGAACTGTGTTAAAATACTTTCAAAAGCAAAAAAAAAAAAATCCTTTCAAAAGCAAAATGCTAAACTAGGTGAATTGTAATGTACCTCAAGAAAGAAAAATATATACAACAAAAAAATTATCAATGGGTGGTAGAACTTTTACTGTATATGTTTTTGTATTTTTGAAGTCACTGTTGATTTTATAATTAAAAAACAATACAATTAATTAAAATAAAAAGAAGTTAAGGAAATATAATAGAAATGCTTTCCATCGTTGACATGCTAGTTATATAAAGGGAATTTTGGAAACCACAAAGGATGGAAATAGAACTTAATTCTGATTGCATTTCAGATCTCAGGCTTAATCTAGAGAACATGTAGTGTTCTTGTAATCCTTTATAGCTAGAAATTGATTTTTTTGTTGAGGAAAAAGATAATATGTCATCATATTCACTTCATCTAAAAAAGGAAAGCCATTTACTGAGTCAGTATAATTTACAGAATTTCTCTGGAGCTACAGATAGAATCAAAATGTCATTTAAAGTTTCAGAGCCAAAATGAACTCTTACTTTGACCTCAATATGAGATTTATGAACCCAAATACAAGACTGGGCAATCATGCTGAAAATACTCAGGATGTGCCTGCTATTAACTAATGAAAGCCACATATATTCTTTTCCAAATACCATACATTACAAAATACATTAAAAAACTACATTGCCAGACATATGATAGATGCTTAATAAATATGTAATGAACATATTAAAAAAAATTTTTTTTTAATGTTTATTTACTTTCGAGACAGAGAGAGACAGAGGATGAACAGGGGAGGGTCAGAGAGGGAGACATAGAATCTGAAGCAGGCTCCAGGCTCCGAGCTGTCAGCACAGAGCCCGACGCGGGGCTCGAACTCACGAGCTGCGAGACCATGACCCGAGCCGAAGTCGGACGCCCAACCGACTGAGCCACCCAGGTGCCCCTGTAATGTATATATTTAAGTTACGAAATTTACTAATAAAGCAAACAATCTTGAATGACTCAGGTTAAGACTTGGATTGTGGAATTTACTATGTGGTATTCTCCTATCCTGTCTTCCTGAATTAACCAATATCCTGAAGTTTGTTAATCATCCTGACTTTTAAAAATATGTAGTTTATATTTATCTATACCTATAGATCTATTTTCTTAGCATTGCTTATTTCTGAACTTATATAAAACTAGTATCAGATTGCTTTAGATTACTGCACCTTGCTTCACTTATTCAAAATTATGTTTCTAAAATTGCTTCAGGGGTGCCTGGGTGGCTCAGTCAGTTAAACATCAGACTTTGGCTCAGGTCATGATCTCGTGGTTCATGAGTTCGAGCCCCACATCGGGCTCTGTGCTGACAGCTGAGTCTGGAGCCTGCTTCGGGTTCTGTGTCTCCTTCTCCCTCTACCCCTCCCCAGCTCATACTATCTCTCTCTCTCTCTCTCTCTCTCTCTCTCTCTCTCTCTCAAAAATAAAAATACTTAAAAAAAATTAAAATTGCTTAAAACTGTGCCATTCATGCATTAGTTTGACTTTTTATGAACTTTATTTATTTATTTTGAGAGATACAGGGAGAGGGAAGGAGGGGCAGAGAGAGGAAGACAGAGAATCCCAAGCCGGCTCCACTCTGTCAGCAATAAGCCGAACGTGGCACTCCATCCCGTGAGCCTCGAGATCACCACCTGAGTAGAAATCGAGTGGGATGCTTAACCAACGGAGCCACCTAGGTGACCGTCGTTTATTTCTCTGAGTTGCTATACGATATACCGCTGTGTGAATGTACCATCATTCATGTGTGCATTTTCCTGATACTGGATATTTGAATTGTCTCTAGCTGTTTGCTATTACAAATGATAATATTATTATTGTATGTATCTCCTGGTGCACATGTTAAGAATTGCTTTAGGGTTACAATTAGGTTTAGGAGTGGAATTGCTAGACTAGAGGGCAAGTGGATATTAAACTTTATATGATAATGCTACCTTGCTTTCTAAAATGATTGTACCAGTTACACTTTTACCAACACTTGGTATTTTCAGACCTCTTCAACTTGCCAATCTAGTAGGAGTAAAATAGTGTCTAATTGGTTCTTTTAATTTGCATTCTTTATTTTTGAAATATATTTGAGCAGCTTTTCATATGATTTTTGACCATTTACGTTTCTTATGTGCCATGCTTGTTTATGCATTTTAGCTATTTGAGAGAGGTTTTCTTCTTTCTTCCTTCCTTCCTTCCTTCCTTCCTTCCTTCCTTCCTTCCTTCCTTCCTTCTTTTCTTTCTTTCTTTCTTTCTTTCTTTCTTTCTTTCTTTCAAGTGTAACTGACAGAAATTCTACTGTTATACAAAAATTATAGTGTCAGTTTCAGTACATCACAGTGATTCGATACTTTTTGTATAGTATGAAATGATCCCCATGAAGAGTCTAGTTATTATCCATCACCATACAAAGTTATGATATTATTGGCTATATTCTTTATGCTGTATATTACATCCCCATGATTATTTTATAACTGGAACTTTGTACCTCTTAATCCCCTTTATCTCTTTCGCCCAATCCCCAAGCCTACCCCCTCCAGTAACCAACAGTTTATTTCCTGTATTTATGAGTCTGTTTCTGTTCTGTTTGTTTTCTCTTTTAGACTCTGTGTTTGAGTGAAATCATATAGTATTTGTCTTTCTCTTTATTACTTATTCACTTGACATAATGCTAAGTCCACCCATGTCATCACAAATGGCAAGATTTCATTTTTTATGACTAATATTTTATTATATATATATATATATATATATCACATAGTTTTTATTCATTCATCTATGGATGGAATCTTAAGTTGCTTCCATATCTTGACTATTGTTAAGTGATGCTGCAGTGGACATAAGGGTGAATATATCTCTTCAAATAGATGCTTTCATTTACTTCAGATAAATACCCAGAAGTGGAGTTCTTGGATTGTCTGGTAGTTCTTTTATTTATTTTATTTTATTTTATTTTATTTATTTTTAAAGGAATCTCCATACTGTTTTTCAAAGTGGCTGCACAATTTACATTTCTACCAATAGTGCTTGAAAGTTCTCTTTTCTCCACATCCTCACCAACACTTGTTATGTTTTGTTTTTGATAGTAGCCAATCTGAAAGATATAAGGTGATATCAAAATCAGCTTTGATTTATATTTCCCTGATGATTTGTGATGTTGAGCATTTTTCAAGTGCCTGTTGGCCATATGTATGTCTTCCTTGGAAAAATGTTTATTCAAGTTCTCTGCCCATTTTAAATCAGATTGTTTGTTTTTGATGTTAGGTTGTGTGAGTTCTTCACGTATTTGGATATTAACCCCTTATCTGATGAATGATTTGCAAGTATCTTCTCCCATTTAGCAGGTTGCCTTTTTGTTTTGTTGATTGTTTTCTTTGCTGTGCAAAAGCTTTTTTAAAATTTTTAAAAAATGTTTTTAATTATTTTCGAGAGAAAGGGGGAGGGAGGAAGAGAGGGAGACAGAATCTGAAGCAGGCTCCAGGCTTCAAGCTGTCAGCACAGAGCCCAATGTGGGGCTGGAACTCACGAGCTGTGAGATCGTGATCTCAGCCGAAGTCGGATGCTCAACCAACTGAGCCACCCAGATGCCCCACTGTGCAGAGGCTTTTTATTCTGGTGTAGTCCCAATTGTTTATTTTTGCTTTTGTTTCCCTTGCCTGAAGAGACATCTCCATATATATGTTGCTAAGGCCAATGTCTATGAGATTACTGCTTAGGTTTTTCCTTTAGGACCTTCAGGTCTCACATTTAGTTTTTTTAATCCATCTTGAGTTTATTTTTTGTGTATGGTATAAGATAGTGGTCCAGTTTCATTCTTTTGCATATTGCTGTCCGCTTTTCCCAGCACCATTTTTTGAAGTGACTTTTCTCCCCATTGTATATTCTTTCCTCCTTTGTCATAGATTAATCGATCATATGAATGTGGGGTTATTTTTGGACTCTCTACTCTGTTCCGTTGATCTATGTGTCTACTTTTGTGCTAGTGTCATGCTGTTTTGATTACTACAGCTTTGTATTATATCTTAAAATCTGGGATTATGATACCCCCAGATTTGTTTTCCTTTCTCAAGATTGCTTTGGCTATTCAAGGCCTTTTGTAGTTCCATACAAGTTTTAGGATTCTGTTTCTAGTTCTGTGAAAAATGCTCTTGGCATTTTGATAGGGATGACATTGAATCTGTAGATTGTTTTGGGGACTATGACATTTTAACAATATCAATTCTTCCAATCCATGAGCATGGTGTAGCTTTTCTTTTATGGTTTTGCATGTTATTGTAAATGGAATTTTTTTCTCAACTTTCTTTTTGGGCTATTCATTCCTAGTGTATGGAAATACAACTGATTCCTGTATCCTTCAGCTCTGCTAAATCAATTGCTATTTGATAAGTTGTAGTAGTTTTTCTTTGGATTCTTTGGAGTTTTTTATATAGAGGATCGTGTCATCAGCAAAGGCAGGTACTTTTACTTTTCAATTTGTATGCTTTTATTTCTTTGTCTTGCCTAATTTCTCTGGCTAGAACTTCCAGTACAATGCTGAGGAGGTGGGGAAAACAGGCATCCTTATCTTGCCCCTGATTTTTGAGTGAAAACTTTAGTCTTTCACCATTAAATATGATGATTGTTGTGGTTTCCCATATAAAGCTGTCCTTTATCAGTTTAAGGAAGTTTCCTTGTTTTCCTAGTGTGTTATGTGTTTTTTTTAAATCATTAAAACCTGTTAGATTCTGTCAAATGCTTTTTTTTTTCTTTAACACTTTTAGAGAGAATGTGAGCATGAGAGAGGGACAGAAGCAGAGAGAGAGAGAGAGTGAGAGAGAGAGAGAACCTTAAGAAGGCTCCACTCCCAAGGCAGAGCCCCATGTGGGGTTTGATCCCACAACCCCAGGATCATGACCTGAGCCAAAACCAAGAGTCGGACACCCAACCGACTGAGCCACCCAGGTGCCCCTGTCAAATGCTTTTTCTGCACCAGTTGAGGTGATCATGTGTTTTTTTCCCCCTTCATTGTGTTAATGTGGTATGTAGCATTGTTTTTCATATATTGAACCACCTATACATTCTTGGGCTACATCCCACTTGGCCATGATGTATAATTATTTTGATATTCTGCTGGATTTAATTAGTCTTTTTTTCTGAGGATTTTTATATGTATATTCATAGGGGACATTTCTTGAAGTGCTTTTGGTAATAGGGTAAAATTGGGCTCATAGAATAAGTTAAGGAGTGTTCCCTTCTGTTCTTTTTTTGGAAGAGTTTGATGGGTATTGGTTTTAATTCTTTTTTAAATGTTTGGTAGAATTCACAAGTGAAGCTATTTGGTCCTGGACTTTTGTATGTTGGAGGATTTTTTTCTTTTCCTTTTTTTTCAAATCACTGATTTAATGTCTTTACTTGTTAAAGGTCTATTCAGATTTTCTATTCCTTCTTGAGTCAATTTTGGTAACTGTAGGTTTCTAGGACTTTGTGTATTTCATCTAGGTTATCTAGTTTATTGGTGGACAGTTACAGTATTTTATTTTTAATTTTTTTATTTCTGTAGAGTTGGTTGTAATGTCCCATTTTAATTTCTGATTTTAATTATTTCCATCTTCTCTTTTTTCTTTCTTTGTCAATCTAGTTAAGGTTTGTCAATTTTATTGATTTTTTCCCCCTAAGAACTACCATATTATTTCCTTCTCTTGTTTTTCTATTCTCTATTTCCTTTATTTCTGCTCTGATTTTCATTATATCCTTCCTTCTGTTCACTTTGGGTTTAACTTACTCTCCTTTTTCTTGTTTCTTAAAGTGTGTTATGGTCTGAATTGTGTCCCCTCAAAATTCATATGTTGAAGACCTAAACCTGAATGTGGCTGTATTTGATGATAAGGCATTTAGGGAGGTGATTAACATTTAATCACGTCATAAGTATTGTTACCTTTCTCTGGAGAACCCTGACTAATACTTTCTTCTTTTATTCATTTCTAAATCTTCAATCGAGGGTATATTCATGGATATATTCTTACAGGAAAATATCTTTGAAGTGTTTCCCACCAAAAAAAAAAAAATTGCTCATAACAAGAACCAGGATAATAATTTCTTGTGTGTGTATGGTTCTACTACCTTCTCAAGATATTTTAAAAGGCTGAAGAAAAAAATACATTGAATGACAGTACATGACTCCTTTGGACAGGGACAACGTTTGAGTAGAGGATGTTAAATTTATTAAAAGGGGTGTGTGTGAAAATTGCCATTTTCAGGACTGGCAACTTCGAAATTTGTAGACAAACTGAAAGGCTGAAGGTTCCAGTATGAGTTGATGTTGTAGCTCTGAGTCCAAAGGCTGAAAGCTTGGGCAGAATTTCTATGTTGTGGGCTAGAAGGAAGCAGAATTCTTTTTTTTTTTTTTTTTTTAATTTTTTTTCAACGTTTATTTATTTTTGGGACAGAGAGAGACAGAGCATGAACGGGGGAGGGGCAGAGAGAGAGGGAGACACAGAATCGGAAACGGGCTCCAGGCTCTGAGCCATCAGCCCAGAGCCTGACGCGGGGCTCGAACTCACGGAGCGCGAGATCGTGACCTGGCTGAAGTCGGACGCTTAACCGACTGCGCCACCCAGGCGCCCCCAGAATTCTTTCTTTGGCAAACTTTGGACTTTGCTCTTAAATGAGGCCTACCCACATCACAGAGGGCAATCTGCTCACCTTAAAGCCAGCTGATTTGAAATGTTAATCACATGAAAAAAAAAATACCTTCACAGCAACACATAAACTAGCGTTTGACCAAATAACGGTCACCATCGTTTTGTCAAGTTGACGCGTGGAATCATCTGTGTAGAAATTTGATCATTTTAGAATAATATTTGAAGATATTCAAAGAGATGGCCAAAACAAAAGTGGGAATTTATGAGAATTCATCTTAATGTTGGTTTTATTTGACTTCTACTTCTATTAGAAAACGAATCAGGAATATTTCCAAACAGCCACTTCCTTTAGGCAAGTAAATGAATAACCATGTGCCTATCTAGTAAGGAGTTAGTCAGAATACATTTGAAACTACCGGAAGCCATTATGACAAAGGCCGCCGCAACTGTCAAATAAAGGGCTGTTTCTGCTGTTGAGGATGCGCCCTTTATCACTTGCTCACTCTCTTTGGGGGATCATTGACAGTGACTCAGACTGTGAATCAGGAAGCAAGATGTCCCCTGATGTCACATTAAAAAGACTTGTGAGACTTACAAACTACAGGGGTTTGATGAATGGATAAACTATGGGATTGAAATAGCATTTTGAAATGAGTATATTTTTCTTGCAGATGTCCTTGGGAGACAGTTCTTCTGCTTCCTGGAATTGGCTTTGTTTTGACATGGGCCCCATACTAAGGTAACAGCCTCTTTTGATCATTTGTCAGCATGTCAGGAACCCCAACTACATTCACCAACCTTTTGGATTTGTTAGGGGCATCAAATGAATAATGCATGTGAAAGCATGCTGAAAGGGATCAAACATGAGAAGGTTGATGAGACAGGAGAGACAATGTCTGAAGCAAAGAGATTATAAAACGTGTCAGAATTTATCAGGGGGCACTTGTTGGTTTCAAAGCTTTTACAATATTTAAATGAATTTTGGCATTTTAGGCAGGAGGGATGGTTTTATTGAATTTTAGAGGTTTCTGTATGGGAAGCAAAGCATTAAGGAATTCACTGAATTCAATCTTTACGTAGCAGAGGCAGTCATATGGCTTATATGTCTATGAGTTTAACAAGGGTAAGTCGTCCTTAGAATTCTAAAAGCAACTATTTTAGTTTATTGTATAGAGTAGCATTCACAAAAAAATTTTTGAGAAGTGTTCTCTTCTGATTCCTCTCTTTTTTCTGCATTCCTGTACATTCAGATACTCCCCGTCCTATGCCCTCGTCTGTCCTTCCCCTATGCCCTCTCTGTTACATCAGTCTGGACCAAGGCTTCAGTGTCTTGTAGCCCCAAATTTTCCAGATCTTTGCTTCTTGCTTCCTTCTGATCTCTGGACCACTATTTCCAGCTTCTCGGAAGTGTCAAAAGAATTTATCTTACCTCTGCATCAGCTTCTGCTTCTGAATCTTTATTTTGGTATCACCATTGTATTAGTTAAGTTAACTAGCTCCCCTAGTTAACTTAATCTCCAAATCCTAGTGGATTAACATAATATATGTTTATTTCTTACTAGTGCAAAGTCCAATCAACAGAAAAGGAACATGAGCTCTCCTTTCAGGAACCGAGGCTAACAGAAGTTCTTCTTTTCTTTTCTTTTTCTCTTTTTTTAATGTTTATTTATTTGAGAGAGAGCATTTGAGGCAGTAGGGAAGGGGCAGAGAGAGAGGAAGGGAGAATCCAAAGCAGGCTCCACACTGTCAGTGCAAAGCCCAAGAGCCCAACGTGGGACTTGATCTCACCACTGTGAGATCATGACCCAAGCTGAAATCAAGAGTTGGATGCTTAACTGACTGAGCAGCCAGGTGCCCCCAGAAGCTCTTCTTTCCATCATCCCCACACTGACATCTAGCTGATGGGAGAAGAGAATGGAAGAAAGGCCAGGCGAGATTTTTATTGATTAAGACAAAATGGTGCTCATCATCTCCACTCACACTCCTTTGACCAAAATCCAGTCACACCTAACTGTGTGGGAGGCTCTGGTTGTGGGCTCAAAAGTAAGAAGAAATCATTTTAATGGGAATTTAACAGTATCTTTCATAACATCTTCCCATTAAAATTAAAAACCGTCTCATCTTTAAGTTTCCCTTCTTTTGAAGCCATCAAAATCAGTAAGTAAATTCTACTCCACGTGATCTCTCTTCTCTTTTTAATTTTCACTGTCACTATCCTATTCTGGACCTTGATCATTTCTTCTTGATACTTTGGAACAGTTTTCAAAATAACACTCTTGATTATGATCACTGTAATTCATCCTTCATGTTGCCAAGATTGTCTTTCTGTGATACCAAACTAATGATGTCACTCCAATGCTTAAATATGCTTCAAGAGGCTCAGGAGAAAATATAAACTCTGATAAGGGATCATTCCGTTTTCATGCCTCATCCTCTGTGTGGTGAGCATTTACTTATATATTCATTGCCTTTCTCTGGGGTCCCTACTCCCTAGAAGAAGAAACTAGTTACTTCTTCCTCAGTGATACTACATATCTCCAGAATAACAGGTAACACATTCTCAACAGATTTTAAACTTCACAAGGGCTTGCTGTCTGCTATGCTTCAAGGGCCAACAAATCTTGTCACTTAATAAGCATTCAATAACCACTGAATGAATTGATTGTAGTTTTTTGGGTACATTTTGTCTGCCTACTGGATTATATAAAAATTAAAGATGAAGATTATGCCTATTAATTTCTGAATTCTTTATGCCTGGCACATGGTGCATACTATATAATTGTTACTGAATTGAGTAAAACGGGTCATAGGACACATGAGACAAAATTAATGAGGGTGGTCGACTTAAGACGTAGTAAGAAATTCTGAAGAAAGAAAGCATTAGACATATACATGCAAATAATGCTGTTATTTATTTATGAAAAAAGTATTTATGACTGCCAATTATGTGTCAAGATTGTCTTAGGTGCTAGGGATATGACAATGAATAAAAACAGATACAATTGCTGCTATTCTGGAGATTGTGACCTATGATTAGAGAAAACTGGGGCAAGCATACTGAAAGAAAATTAGTATTGAGAGCACATGACAAGGGACCAACTTATACCGTGGAGTCAGAGAAGTGGGCCTTGAAGAAAAGGAATTTAAGGTGAGATCTGAAGCACATGAAAGTATTAACTAGGTTGAAGGGAGGGAATGGGGTCTATCACACAGGCAACAGGCAAAGTCTCTGTTAAAGTAAGTGTGGTATGTTTGAAGATTCAAAAAAATCCCAGCGTGTCTAGAGCACAGAGAGTGAGGGGGAGAGCAGTGCAAGGTAGGGCTGGAGAAAAAGGCAGGGACTAGACAGTGGGCCATGTTCCAAGTTTTGGTCTTCATCCTAAGACCAATAGAAAGCCTTTGAAGTGCTAATTAACGGGGGACAGGATTACTTAGTTGTTTTGAAAAGATGACTCTGATTGTAGCTGGGATCAGAGTAGACTAGACGTGGGGAGACCAGTTAAAAGGCTACTGCAGGCATCCTAGCAAGGGATGAAGGTAGCTTGGATTAGGAGAGTAGCAGGAGACAGGAGAGAAGTGGACAGCTTTGGGAGTTCCATAAAGGGTCACACAGACAAGATGTAGTGATGGATCACATGCAGTGAAGGAACAGCTTTACACTTTCATTTACTAAGTTAGGGAATATTGGAAGAGGATAGTTTCATTGTGGAGTCTGCCACTGTGGAGGCTGCCATCACCAATAACCAGAACCATCCTTAGTCTCAGTTTCAATTACCCTCTTACACCAGTTCTAATGTTTCCAGCACACTCTCTCTAATTCCTTTGCTCCAATGTTGTTTTTTTCCCCACCAGAACCTATAATACATTGATCTCTCACCGTTTCACCACAAGCCCACTTACATTCAATTCTCCTCCGTCTGTTCCTCACCTACCCTCAGGCTAGAGGAAAACTCAAAACCATGGGGAATGGGCTCAACTTAGGTGATCACTAACATCAAATGTGGCCATCATGCTGCCTGGAAATCATACTGGCTTTCACTAGAACTCAGTCTCCAGCTCTCCTTGATGACTGTTTCATACTGACCACACCCAAATCTTTCTTCTGCAGTCCTCACTCTAAGCTGAGGAGCTTGCATCCATTGCACTGAGAAACACGCAATCAAAAGAGAACTTCCACAAACTCCTGCCACTACATCTCCCCACCTGCAGGTGTCTGTATTCATTTATGTCATCTTTCCTTCTCTTACTCTAGATGAACTATACTTACCCCTGGCATAGGCTAATTTCCTCACCTGTAGTCCCATTTCCTCTTAGGATGGGACTATTCAAGGGCAAGGGCAATACGCCACAAACTCTCTGCCCCCCTTCCCTGCCTCATCTCTTCTCTCCTTGACCGAAATCTTCCCTAGATCTCACTTTTCTCCCCAGCTAATGTCCCTTGCCTTCCCTTAACAGGGAAGCTCCTCAAAAGTTGTTTGTATTCACTGTCTCTGTTTTGTCTCCTCCAATTCTCTCTTGAACCACTACAATGAGACTTTCATACTTGCTACTTTACTTATCCTGAATGTATCAAGGTCACTGCGACCTCTATGTCATTTTTCAATCCTTGTTTGACCTGTTGGTAGCATTTGGTATAGGGGATCACTCTTTTCAACTTGAAACTCTTTCTCTTGGTTTTCAGGTATCACACTCTCTTGGTTTTACACCCATTTCTCTGGATGCTACTCCTTGTTTCCTTTGCTGGTTCCTCCTCACCTCCCTGAGTTCTAAATATTGAGAGCCTGTATCTCATTTCTTGGGCCTCTTTTCTCTTTCCTTCTTTAGTGATCTTATCCAGGCTTATGGATTTAAATACCATCTATGGAACTGAAGACTCCCCAGTTTTTCTCTTCAGCCTAGACCTCTCCTTGAACTCTAGACCTGTATATCCAACTGGCTACTTGAGAACTCCTCTTGGATGTCTAATATGTGTCTCAAATTTAACATGTCCCCAAATGAGTTTCTGCTCCTCGTTTCTGAACTTGCTCTTTCTGAAATCATCTCCAACTGAGTAAATGGAAACTTCATTTTTCCAGTTGCCCTGGCCAAAAACCTGGGGATTATCCTTGACTCCCCTCTTTTCTTCTCAAGCCCTGTATCTAATCCATCAGCAAATTCTGTTGACTCCATCTTCAAAATACGTACAGAATCTGACCACTTTTGACAACCTTACCTGCTCATGCTTTGATCGAAACCAGCTGGATTATTGCAGTAGCCTCCTAACCAGGCTCCCTGCTTCTGCCTTCACTCCCCATCTGGTCAGCTCTCACCCCTGCCCAAAGCCAGAGTGGTACTTCTAAAACGTAAGTCAGATCATATCATTTTCTCTGCTTAAACGCCTCCAATAGATTCTCATTTTATTTAGTGTAAGAGCCAAATTCTTTACTTATGCCTAAAGGCCCTATGTGATATAAACTTGTTAACATTATGATTTTACCTCCTGCTTTCTCCCTTATTCGTTCAGCCTCACATATGTGGCCTGATGGCTGTTTCTTGAAAACACCATGCCTTTTGCCACTTACAGGACTTTGCACATTTTGTTCCCTTTGCTTATGTGTCCACTCTGACTACTTTCTCAATGCTTTTAGAAAAGTCTTTTTTCAAATGTCACCTTCTCAGTGAAGCTTAACCTGATCACACTATTTAAAATTTCCAACTTCCTCCCAACACTCCCTATTCCCTTCTCCAACTTAATTTTTCTCCATAGCATTCATCATGATGAAAACAATGTATTTTTATATAGTTTTGCTTTCATTGATCTCCCCTCAAATGGAATATAAACTCTGAGGACAGGAGCTTTGTCTGTCTCGTTCATTAATACATCATCAGTTCCTAGAACAGTGCTTGACCTACAATAGATACTCAGTATTTATTAAATAAATGAATTGATAAATTCAAGTGCACATAGTGAGTAGGCAATTCAGTTTGTGAGTCTGGAGCTCAGAGAAGAGGTCTTCACTGGGGAATAAATTTAGGACTCATTGGCACATATCCAAATTGGCTCTGACCAATTTAGGCAACATTGCTAATAGTATCCCATCTTTACTTTTAAAAATGGTCTGGTTCAAATGATAAATTATATAATTCTCCTAAAAATGCATGATAATTGACATCAGAGGACTGGAGGGGATTGACTACAGAAAGCCTATAAAGTGAAAACAGAAGAGGAACTAGGAAGAGCCCTTAGGTTCCCTAACTTTGAAAGACTCATAGAGGAGGAAGAGTCTGAAAATAAGATTGGGAAGGAGCAATCAGAGAAGAAGGAGAAAAACCAGAAGGATGCACAAAAGAGAAAAGAGAAAAGAGTAGTTCAAAAGGGAAGAGGGTGGTCAGTAGAGTCAAAATCTACTGAGAAATCAAATAATATAAGGACTGAAAAAATACCTGTTACATCTTGGGAGTCAGTAATAATCTCAGTAATAGATCTTTCGGTGGAGTGATTAGGGCAGAAGCCAGACTGATGAGATGGTAGGAGGAGAAACGAGGAAACGAATGAGTTATAGGAAGCTCGAAGATTTTTGGTTGTGAATATCAGAAAGAATGAGCAAATTCTGGATTACCCACTTAGCATACTGAGTTTCGTGCTTACAGCTCCTAGCAAAGTAGGAACACCAATATAAGACAGACTTGGAAAGAATGTAGTACTTGATCGTTTGAAGACAAGGAATTAAAGGAGTTATAATTTAAAAAACTCATAATTTTATTGGTTTTCTGTGAGTAATTTTAAAGTTTGCACTACATTTGCGCTTCAATATTTAGGTCTTCTGAACAATGTAATCCGAATATGGTTATAGGTGCCAGTGGGCAAGAGATAAAGAAATATTGTTTTCTATTTTTGTTTGGAAGAGATTGGAGCTTGTTGAAATGTTGGTAGAAATGATCCAGATGAGAATACACTCCAGAATACACTGCTGGAGGGGGAAGAGAACATCGGTTGGTGGCATTTTATCTGAGGAGGTGGGAGAGAATTGGTCTGCAGACAGATGAAGGATTGGCTTTACCTCTCTACTGTAACTGCACAGATGAAGCTGAAGGAAAGGCTGAGCACATAGATAGCTGTGTTTGTAGACTTCATCAGGGAGGGAGAGAGCTTTGCCTTCGGAGTTCTTCAGTTTCTCTGAGAAGGAATGAGGGAGGTGTCTGGTGCTTAAAGCGGTTCAAAGAGAAAGTCACAGACCAAGGAAACGCTGTTAAGGGTTCTTTTGAGGTTGGTGATCATGACTCATCAGTGATCATTTCTTCAGTCACCTAGGTGATGACAGCAAATAATAGACTTTTTCTTTGATTAAGCGAAGCTCACTGAGGAAAAAGCAGTTTAGAGATGGTGTTATCATAAGTGACCAAATGGCCACTTCTTTTTTTTTTTTTTTTTTGCTATATAATGAGTCAACATATGCATGTGCGGAAGTAGGGATCATTTGGAGAAAAACTCTCTGGAAGACACTTAGTCTGTTTCATTTTATTTCTCCTTCAGGAATGAATGAGATGGAGTAGACCGTGCTTCTTACTGGACTGGGTGGGAATCAAGACACCTGGCTCACAGTTTTGGCTTTTGCTGCTGGCTAGCTTCTCTCTCACTGGGGTCTGTTTTCTCATCAAAAAGCTACAAACAGATGATCTTATTTTCTTTCCACTTCAGAAATCTCCGAGTCTAGATTTGGCTTCCAACTGACAGGCAAGGATGTGAACCATAGACTTCTTTTAGAGTTGGGAGTGTACTTATAGATCACCTGAGTCTGAATTGAATTTGTGTTCCATGATATTGGCATTCAAGGGGATCTGATGAACTTGAAATTTTTTGATGGCCAGAGTTTTGAATCCATTAGGAGATAAGGCAAAGGAATCGGGCAGACATAGATTAAAACATTGCCTTTATTGGGGCACCTGGGTGGCTCAGTCAGTCCGACTTCGGCTCAGGGCCGTGATCTCACTGTTTGTGGGTTCGAGTCCCGTGTCGGTCTCTGTGTTGACAGCTCGGAGCCTGGAACCTGCTTTGGGTTCTGTGTCTACCTCTCTCTCTCTGCCCCTCCCCGACTCATGCTCTGTCTCTCTCTGTCTCAAAAATAAATAAACATTAAAAACAAAAATTAAAAAAAAAACACTGTCTTTATTACTGATAAATCTGATATTGGAAAATGTGGCTTAGAGTTACATAGACATGAGCTTTTAAATACTGAATTCCAGAATGAGACAGACTTGCCCACGGGAGTCATAGGCAGCACAGAAAATTGCAGACCTTTTCATATTGTCCCTGAGGATTATTTTCACATAGGGAAACCGAGCAGAACAGGCTTTCTGTAGGCAGCCTCCTCCCTAAAGGTAAAGAAAGAGGAAGGAGTAGTGCCATCAAGTATCAGGTTCTCTCCTGGATTTACCAATCAAGTAAGTTTCTCCTCCTTAAGGGAGAAATACAGATGGGGTGAAGAGAGAGATAGAGGCAGAGAAAGGCCAAGAGTATGAAACTACTTCCTTCACAGTCTCCTCTGTTGATTTATTCACATCTTCCTGAATTCTAAATATTGGAATGTTTCAAGGTTCAGTCTTGAGAATTCTTATTTATCCTATTCTCTTTCCATTTGGTCTCCTCTAGTCTCATCGCTCTAGATACTGATGATTCCCAAATTCATATTTCCAGACTGAAATACTTTGAACTCCAGAACCTCATCCTCCTTAGGTCTTTGCTCAAATGTGCTTTTCTCCATGCAGCTTTTCCCGACTCTCCTATGTAAAAGACCTAGGATTCTCTACGTAGAACTGTCTATCCCTTTATGCTACTTTATTTTTCTCCACGGTACTTATCACCCCAGCTATCACATATGCTTAGTATTTTGTTTGCCTGTTCTCCACAGGCAGTGTCTGTACAGTGTAAGTTTTATGAGAGCAGGGTCTAGAATGTGCCTGGTTTATACTTATCAATAAATATTTGTTGGTTGAATAAATGAGTGAGTAAGTGTTATGGTGCTTCTACTGGGAAGGAAACCTCAAGAGTGGGGAAGAAACATTCCTTTTTCCAACACAATAGGAAGTCCTGGCATGCAGTCCTGTGACTGGGCCCACTTTGAACTGGGCACTAGGGTGGGGAGAGACTAGTCCTAGGTGGGAATGCATCTAAGAGCCAAGTGTCCAGGGATGAGATCAAATTTGAAGATCAGGTCATCCAAAGGGGCTGCCACTAGGATTGAGTCTAGGTACAAGGCAACAAAGCACCTAGCATTCTGTCTAGTCATCCTGTTCAAAGAGCACCAGTTAAGACGTTCTGGGGAGTTTTCCTTTCTCCTCCTTTCCTACTTGAAGTCAAAATGAGAAGAGTGGAGCTACCCATGTTCAGATCCTCACCTAACTTTACAAAGTGAATAAGTCATTCCTTCCCACAGTGATGCCCCTGTTTTTGGATATGGTGGATTATGTCACCTCTTTATTGTACTTCTTATGCTTGTATCACTATTTCTTTAAAATTGATTTCCTCCACCATAGGGTAAATTTCTTGAGTACAAAGATAGCCTTATTCATATTTCTATTTCCAAGGCTCAGCACAGACATACTCAGCAAATGCCATTAAATTGAATGGATTTTGGAGGGTCGTATGGAAGAGGGAGGAGATGAAGCTAGAGGCCAGGGGTAGCTCATTTCTGGGTTCTGGGTTTCTATATGGAAATTCCCAAGAGCACAGTGAACTTTCACTTTCCGTGACAACTGCCCACTTTACAATTTAGTTAATGGAAGTGTGAAGCTGTGTAGGTAGAAGAAAGTCCTGGAGAAGAGATAAAAAGGAAAGTCTTATTTCCAGGGTAGTATCTCCTCTCTCTTTCAAAAGGATGATTACTATTACTATTTTTCTTTATTCTTTCACCTCAGTAGTAGTTTTGGTAAACAGAGACTCTCCTTGATTGGGAGCCAGGTTATTTTGTGGCTACAGTAAGCCAGTGTTTATGATGGGAACTTGTTTTCTCAAGAGTTCTAGAGAAAAGGAAAGAACAAGATCAGGAGAGGTGTAATTACAAAAGCTGAGAATTGGGGATAAAGGCTTTCAAAATTAGGTGGAACAGGAGCAGTGGGTGGGAAGGCTATTTCCCTCACGCCGTTCAATGTTGACATTGCTAAAGGATTATTCTATACATCCTTCTGAATCCCACTTGTGTGATAGAGAGCAGCTCACAGAAAAGCTTCATCCTCGGTAGTGGGTTATGCCAACCCAACTTCTGAAGCTAAATGCAAGTTAAAGATGAAATCATACAATACCTCCACTTTAAGCACAGACCTGAATCTACTTATGTACTTATGGCTCAATTTGTCCTATATCAGAGCAGTGCAGTAAACATCAAAAAATGTTGAGCAGTTAAAACAAAGTTCCAGATGGCTTGTGTCAGGAAAATGTGCATAGTAAGGATTTCTCACATAAACCTGAAGAACAAAGACATCCCAGAGGTAAAAGTGTCAGAAAGTTTAGGAAATGCCTTGTCTTGGGCCATCCTTTATCTTGGCACATTTTAGCTGAACAATCTGAGACTTTCAGCTCTCTTTCTTTCTTTCTTTCTTTCTTTCTTGCTTTCCTTCCTTCTCTTTCTTTCTTTCTTTCTTTCTTTCTTTCTTTCTTTCTTTCTTTCTTTCTTTCTTTCTTTCTTTCTCACATCCAAATTAGTTAAAATATAGTGCAACAATGATTTCAGGAGTAGATTCCTTAGTTCCCCTTACCCATTTATCCCATCCCTTCTCCCACACCTCCTCCAGTAACCCTCTGTTTGTTCTCCATATTTATGAATCTCTTCTGTTTTGTCCCCCTCCCTATTTTTATATTCTTTTTGTTTCTCTTCCCTTATGTTCATCTGTTTTGTATCTTCCTCATATGGGTGAAATCATATGATATTTGTCTTTCTCTGACTAATTTCACTTAGCATAATACCCTCCAGTTCCATCTACGTAGTTGCAAATGGCAAGGTTTCATTCTTTTTGACTGCCGAGTAATACCCATTGTGTGTGTGTGTGTGTATATATATATATATATATATATATATATACCACCTCTTCTTTATCCATTCATCCATAGATGGACATTCTCTTTCCATACTTTGGCTATTGTTGATAGTGCTGCTATAAACATTGGGATGCATGTGTCCCTTCGAAACAGCACACCTGTATCCCGTGGATAAATGCCTAGTAGTGCAATTGCTAAGTCATAGGGTAGTTCTATTTTTAGTTTTTTGAGGAACCTCCATACTGTTTTCCAGAGTGGCTGCACCAGCTTGCATTCCCATCAGCTATTTCTGAGACAGAGAAGCAAGCATTAGAAAGTTGAACTGTAACAAATGCTGGCTCCCAATAGTCCCAGAGGCTGCTCCTGGGGTCTGACTTTGCTTTTCAAAAGGCAAGGCTCCCATGACTGTCTGCTAACTCATTCTACAGTGTACCTGCTTCCTGCATTAGCCGGACCTCAGAGCCCTTTTGGAGAGAAAACTCTATCCCAGGGCTGTGGGAGAAAGGGGAAGATTGTGCACAAGTTGCTGTCTTTACCAGTGCGTCCCTGGATATAGACTTTTGTTTTATTTTTTTTTTAATTTATTTATTTTAAAAAAATTGTTTTTTTCAACGTTTATTTATTTTTGGGACAGAGAGAGACAGAGCATGAACGGGGGAGGGGCAGAGAGCGAGGGAGACACAGAATCGGAAACAGGCTCCAGGCTCTGAGCCATCAGCCCAGAGCCCGACGCGGGGCTCGAACTCACAGACCGCGAGATCGTGACCTGGCTGAAGTCGGACGCTTAACCGACTGTGCCACCCAGGTGCCCCTAGACTTTTGTTTTAAAGGCCCTGGTGCTCAAAGCGCTTAATTTAACCGGTTTTATCTAAGTTAGGTAAGAACTGAAATCCTGGTAATTTAAAAAAAAAAATTTTTTTTTAATGTCTATTCATTTTTGAGAGACAGAGCTCAAGCAGGGGTGGGGCAGAAAGAGAGACACAGAATCCAAAGCAGGCTCCAGGCTCTGAGCTGTCAGCACAGCCCTGACACGGGGCTTGAACTCACGAACCATGAGATCATGGCCTGAGCCGAAGTCAGCCGCTTAACTGACAGAACCACCCAGGTGCCCCAGATTCTGGTGTTATTTGACAGAGTTAAGATTTTACCTGAACCTTAGGCTTAGTTTGAGCCCATTCTGAGTGGGGAACAGGCCCTCTTCTACATTTGCTGCTACAGGTGTGCAGATGGGAAGCACAGGGTTGATATAATTAATGGAGTTCTTGTCCCAGTCTAATCCAGCCCTGTCCAAAACTAAGATGGAGGAAGGGTTGGTGAACTGAGAAGAAAAAATATCAAATCAATCCAAAAACTATGTAATAAAACTACCCTTCAAGAACAAGGGTGAAATACAGACATTTTTAGATAAAGACGATCTAAAAGTTCATTCTAAAAAGATCTCACACTAAATGGATTTTAAAAGCGAGCTAGGGGGCACCTGGGTGGCTCAGTCGGTTAGCATCCGACTTCAGCTCAGGTCATGATCTCACAGTCTGTGAGTTCGAGCCCCGCGTCGGACGCTGTGCTGACAGCTCAGAGCCTGGAGCCTGCTTTCAGATTCTGTGTCTCCCTCTCTCTCTGCCCCTCCCCTGCTCATGCTCTGTCTCTCTCTGTCTCAAAAATAAATAAAAACATTTAAAAAAAACTTAAAAAAAATAAAAGCGAGCTAGCCATTTGTATATATGTTGATAAAGAAATATAGATTCTATAAAACAATAATATCTAATTTTAGGGGAGAATGGCTGGAATTTAAATATTAGTTGCTCATAATGTATACATTCAAAGGAGTGGGATCAGAGTTAAAGTATTTAAGGACATATTACTGTTGGTAAGACGATGAAGATGCTGATTTGGACGAACTTTATGGCTAAGAATCGTTTTTTAAAGACATGATAATGCAGTGATTATGTTAAAATGTTTAAATTCTTAATTTTTAGAGATACCTAATGAAATAGCTTTATGTGGAATGATATATTTGCAATGAGCTTTAAAATATCCGGAAGTGGGGGGCGCCTGGGTGGCTCAGTCAGTTGGGTGTCCGACTTCGGCTCAGGTCACGATCTCGCGGTCCGTGAGTTCGAGCCCCGCGTCGGGCTCTGGGCTGATGGCTCAGAGCCTGGAGCCTGCTTCTGATTCTGTGTCTCCCTCTCTCTCTGCCCCTCCCCTGTTCGTGCTCTGTGTCTCTCTGTCTCAAAAATAAATAAACGTTAAAAAAAAAATTTTTTTTAAATATCTGGAAGTGGGAGGATTGGGGATGTGGGTGCAGGTATAGTAAAACAAGATTTGCCATAAAGTATTATATATTGGCACCAGGTAAGCAGTGGTAGTGGATGGGGTGGAGTTCATTAAGAACAAATAGTTCTTGGGGCGCCTGGGTGGCGCAGTCGGTTAAGCGTCCGACTTCAGCCAGGTCACGATCTCGCGGTCCATGAGTTCGAACCCCGCGTCGGGCTCTGGGCTGATGGCTCGGAGCCTGGAGCCTGTTTCCGATGCTGTGTCTCCCTCTCTCTCTGCCCCTCCCCCGTTCATGCTGTCTCTCTCTGTCCCAAAAATAAAAAATAAAACGTTGAAAAAAAAAAATTAAAAAAAAAAAAAAAAAGAACAAATAGTTCTTTTTGACTTTGAAATCTTTGAAATTTTCCATAATAAAATTGTATATATATAATATATATGTTAAATGTGTATAATAAATGTAAGATATAGATGAATATATATAATAAAATTATATATATAATTTCTAATGGGATACATACACACATGCGTGCACATACTGATATAACTAAAGATGTATACAGCAAACAGGATGCTAGTATTCAATAAGCCCTATTATTTCATTTATATAAACTCTTTTAAAAAATCAGCTTAGTGCATTTATTAAAATGTTCATTTATTCAATAAACATTTAAAAATATTTTTAGTTTCTGGGGGGCCTGGATGACTCAGTCAGTTGAGTGTCTGACTCTTGGTTTTGGCTCAGATCGGGATCTCACGGCTCATGAGTTCGAGCCCCGTGTCAGGCTCTGCACTGACAGTGTGGATCCTGCTGGGATTCTCTCTCTCTCTCTCTCTCTCTCTCTCTCTCTCTCTCTCCCCCCCTCTTTCTGCCCCTCCCCTGCTCTTGCTGTCTCTGTCTCTCTCAAAATAAATACACTTAAAAAAAATATTTATAGTTTCTACTATGTGATAAGAAAATACTGGTCATTGAAATGAAAGGTAAATGCGATACAGGAACCCTTCACTGAGGAACTCATAGTTAAGAGGGAGACAGGCAAATAATTGTGGTCAGGTGCAGTACTAACAATGACAGAGATAAACAGATTCCTGGGAGACAGGGGACGTCACTGCTCCTGTGTGGATTATGGAAAGCTTCCAGAAGGTGGCCCGGGTCTTGTCGGAAGAATAAACAGGAATTAGCCAAGTGAAGAGGAAACGTGAGCAGGTCATTCCAGGCAGAAAGAAGAGTGTGGCTAAGGATATCAGACTAGAAACATCAGTTTCTAGTCTCTGTGTGCAGGGAACTAGCTATAGCTCAGTGTTACAGGAACACGAAATGAAAGGGAAGGAGTGGTGAGATATAATGTAAGACAGTAGGCAGGGACCAAATCAAGCTCATAGGCCATATTTAGAATTTTGGATCTTCTATAACACTGTGGCATTATCAAATACTTGATGATTTTCTAGGAGAGGAATGATATAGTTACATGGTTAGTGCTGTGTTCTCTACAGATAACTCTGATAACTATGTGGTAAATTAGGGGTTACTCGGGCCCTCCATGTGCTTTTATAAATAAAGCTTTATTGAAACACAGCCACGTGCATTCATTTACTCACTACGACTCCTTTCCCACTCTGAAGGCAGAGTTGAGTGGTTGTGAAAAAGATGATGAAAACAGATGAATGTAAATAAGCAGATGAATATGGAGACACGAGAGCAGGAGAGCAGTTTCAATGCTATTGCAATAGTCTAGGCAAGAGATAATGGGGGTTTCATGAGGGGAGGGGTGATAGGAATGGAGAGTAGTTGTCAAATTAAGAAATATTTAGAAGATAAAGTCGACCAAGTTAAGGGTCACTTGTAGACTTCTAGCATAGACTAAGATGCCACCACTAATGGAGAAAGAGAACATAGGAGAATGTTAAATGGGAGGAAAGCTGATAAATTCAGTTTTAAATAAATGAGTCTAAAATCACCTATCTCCGCCCACTGGTCATCTCATTCACGAACCTTAGGGTCAGGAAATTCTGAAGTTTGGGATTGGGACAGGGTGGCTGCTGCAGTAAGGTAACTTAAAAACAACATTATGCAAAAAAAAAAAAAGTTTTTTAAGCTGTGCCAAAATATCCCTGTGTCAAAAAATGCCCCACCTCACCCTCATCCCGTGTAGCCTGTTGCCCTATAGACCTGCAGTAACACCTGAAACCTCTACTCTGTCAATGAACTCCTGTATACCCTTGGACTGAATAGTTCCCCCATTCATTAACTCTTCTAGAAACGAAGTAGAAACTGTTTGGCCCACCTCCCGGTATCTTGGCTTTGGGGTGGTTCACTGGTCATTGTCTTCCCAGTACCGCAGTGATGGTGAGGCCCAGGCCATTGCCTTTTGTATTAGTGAAAAGAGAAAATGTTCTGTAGGAAAGAAGAGAGCTACATGTTCTGGAGTCAGACATGCTTTGTTTTTTTCTCCTTTCTACCTGGGTTTAAATTCTGGCTCTACCATTATCTGGCTTTCCAAAGCTACTTAATTGCTCCGTGGCTCATTTTCCTTGCCTTTAGAATGAGAACAATAACAGTATCTCAGGATTAAGTAAATTTAGGCAAATAACAGCATATAGCTTGGCGCATTAATGTGTGTTTATTGAATGGCTGTTATACAGTGAAGACCATGCTATGCACTGCGAGTATTGTGATAATAAAACAGGAACAGTTTTGCCCGTGAAGACCATGCTATGCACTGCGAGTATTGCGATAATAAAACAGGAACAGTTTTGCCCATATAGAGATAACAGTGTAGCACTAGACAGGTAATTAAACAGACATTAAATAGGTAATCAAACGAATAGGTATGAAATAGCAAACTGAGAAAAGTGATACAAAGGACATGAATCTAGGACCCTGACAGAGAATGAACAGTGTGTGTGTGTGTGTGTGTGTGTGTGTGTGTGTGTGTGTAGTGGGGGATGGGTGTTGGACCTTCTGAACCTGGTTTGACAGGAAAAATCTCCCAGAGGAGTAATATTTAAACTTGGATGAGATAGAGGCAGCTGTGTGGAATGGAAGTAATAACATTTCAGGTAGCCAGAAATGCTGTGTGAACGTACTAAACAGGCACCCCAAAATGTTAGAGTTTGGTAGAAATGCGTGGGCCACTAAAAAAAGATTTGTCTCTAACTAATGCTAATTTTTTATCACGTTGTTTGATAGCAGAACACTTAATCCGGTAACTTCTGGGCAAGGTCAGTCAAAATGACCGATTATTGTCTTTTCGGAAACCTGAGTAAAACTCAGGATTTTAGATAGCCAATAAAAGACTTTCTCTTGAGGTTGTGTCCAAACTAATAGGGGGTAAGGGGGTGGGGGAGGTGGGGGGTGGAGGGGTGGGGGGAGTGGAATATCCAGTTTTCAGACACCAGCTGTTCTCTGGCAGCTACTCAGTTGGGACTTTGTCCTTTGCTTGTGGGACTAGATCCCTGATCCATCATCTTAGATGGCTGTGTCTCACCAAGGCCTTTGGTCTCTTTGCTTGGGATCCTTTCTTATTCTGACCTCAAGAGCCCAGCTGGCTATGTGTTCAATCCTTCCCATGTGTTAAAAGAGAAACGAGACATATTAAACATTTTAAGAGTTTATCTGAACAAAACCTGATTGGTATCAGGCAGGTATCTACCAGATAGAAAGGAGGTGTACAAAATGAAAGACTTTTTTAGGCAGAAGGGAGCAGGAACAAGGAAGTTCAACGAGGCAAAAAAGCACACAGTTTTTGCTAGGTTACTTTCCTTTAGGGGATAGCAGGGGTCTGTCAGTCACATTACCTACGTACTGCTGATCAGGCAATTCCTGATTGACTGGTGTAAGATTCCATCACTGGGAAAGCCAAACACTTGGGTGCTTGGCATAAGTGGTTCCATTTTGGGCCTGTTGTCTGTTTTTCACAGATTCATATGAGAGTTCGCTGGGGTTAGGAAGGACATAGGAGGGGGCCTTAAATTTTATCTACCTGGACAACTCACTCTGCTATTGGTATTTATTCCTCCAGCCATCAGCCTGGAAATTTTCAAGAGGCTGGAGGTCTTTCTGAGCTATATATATCCTTGGGAGTCAAACGAAGGTCTTGGGTCTTTTCCAAATTCGTCATTGCTATTAGTCACTTCCCTTCTGAGGCATTACCCCTTTGTGGGCTGACCATGCAATCCATGGGTTGGATTGCAGACTTAGGATAACAGTTTCCTTTTGTGGAGACCCTGTTAATTAAGTCTGTAGTTTCTTATCTGTTCTTGTAAACAAAACAAAACAAAACAAAACAAAAACAAAACTTGTCCCCAAGCCCAGAATGAATTTTCAAACTGGCTGTGCTTCTTCTTCCTTTTTTTTTTTTTTTTTTTTTTTTTTGCTTTTCTCACCCCAATTCTGCTTATTTTACAGACTTTACAATTTGAGTTCTTGAGGCTAGGACTCAAAAAAAACTTTTTCCCCTCCACTTTGGCAATGAATTGAAAGCCTTGGCTTTCCAGACTTTCGTCCCTACTGTGCATTTCAGGCGCTTATTTTAAAATGCAAATGCTGAGAATTGGCTTGTTTATTTTCTGAACTCATTTCAGTCTCTAAAGCAATAAGAATCGGCCTAATGTCTACCATTGTTACATAAATTGGTGTAAAAAGGAATTACCAACTTTGAAAAATATCTATTTCAATTTCCAAATGTTAATCATGCTACCAAAGCATTGTAAGCTTATTCAAATAACTTTTAACTATTTTCTCCTTAGATTTATCTGGTAACATCTCAGTACATTTGACTCTTGAACAACATAGGGCTTTAGGGGCACCAACCTCCCCTCCTCCACAGCTGAAAAGAGGCTTGTAACTTTTGATTCCTTTAAAACTTAACTACTGGGGCGCCTGGGTGGCTCAGTTGGTTGGGCGGCCGACTTCGGCTCAGGTCATGATCTCGCGGTCCGTGAGTTCGAGCCCCGCGTCGGGCTCTGTGCTGACCGCTCAGAGCCTGGAGCCTGTTTCAGATTCTGTGTCTCCCTCTCTCTGACCCTCCCCCGTTCATGCTCTGTCTCTCTCTGTCTCAAAAATAAATAAACGTTAAAAAAAAAATTAAAAAATAAATAAATAAATAAATAAATAAATAAATAAATAAATAAATAAAACTTAACTCCTAATAGCCTACTGTTGACTGGAAGCCTCACTACATTTTGTGTGTTAGATGCATTATATACTGTCTTCTTACAATAAAGTAAGCGAAGATGTTTAGAAAACCATAAGGACAAGAAAACACATTTACAGTACTGTCCTGTAAAAAATTCATGGATAAGGGGGCCCGTGCACTTCAAACCTGTGGTTCAAGGGGCATCTGTGTTTCTAACTTCCCACTGATAGAAGCCAAGCTATGAGGCTCACTATCTTCTCCACCCTCTGTGCACCTACCATCCAGGAAGACTTCAATAGCCCAGACACTTCTCTCTCGGGATTCTTTCATTTCCTCTGCCCTCAAGCAGTCACTTCACAGAGCTGCTCTCAAGACCTTGTCATGCAGTACAGCTTCACCTTAAACTCCCAAATCCTGCCTGAGTTTTGTTAGTCTGATAGAAAAAAAAAAAAAAAAAAAAAAGGATAAAATAGGCAGAGAGGGAAAGGGATTAGGACCTGAGGTCCCTGGGTGGGGAAAGATATTTTGGAACAATGCAGGGAGTGTCTGGCCAGAGCAAAGTCCCTCAAGGCAATTCCCCCTCAGGTTTCCTTCAGGAATTTGACAAAAGACCTGACTAAAAATAAGTAGACCCCAAGGAACTCGTATGGCCAGAGACCATGGAAATGAGCCAATCAGGAATGGACAACCCAGCACCTAGAGTTATCCAGCCAGTGAGGGTAAAACCTGAGAAGGAACAAGGGGGGAGGGAAGGGGGAGGGCCACCAGAACCTTAACAAGGACCCTTGACTATTGTCCTGGGGCATGTCCCCTCTCTGTATAGAGAGCTTTCCTACTGTTCTTCCCTTCTGATCTTATAACTCTAATAAACTTTTACCTGCTGCTCATTTTCTGTCCACCTCTTCTTTCTTCAAAGCAGCAAAACAAAGAATCCCAGGTATTGTGGTAAAAAGTCCTGCAATATTAGACTCTGCTCTCCCTCTCCTGGTGCTAGCCTTTCAACCTCATAGCTTAGAGTCCAGAATGACCTCTTGTTTTCTGTCTCCCTTAGAGAGTTCCTCATGCCTTAACTTCTTTACCTCCCCAAATTGGACATAGTGGCATTCTCATGTGTTAAAGGAAAAATACAACAATCATCAATTTTGAAAAGATCATACTGGCTTTATGCAGTGATTCTTGAACTGGGCACTATCCAATCTAGTAGATAGAAAGCTCTGAAGAGCTGCGTAAGGTAGGAGGTTTTCATAGACCAATGTGATCAGGAACAAGGAAGTCATAGCGGGCATTTGCTGATTGGTTAAAGCAGGGTCACTTTTCTTGCAGGGAACAAAGGGAAGTCTTGGAAGCTGGCCAAGGAATGTGCGCTGAGCAGGCAAGCACTGATTGGTTGGCCGAGGCCTTCCTTTGCTGGGAGAGCCAAGCATAGACAGTTGGGTAAGGTTTGGTCTGCGGGTATGGGGGCTTAGCATGCACGACTCCATTTTAAGCTTACTGTAGATATTTTAACACATCTGTACCCTGATTTCATGAAACCATGCCACTGGAAACCTCTGTAGATAAATATTTGCAGACCTCAGCTGTGTCTCAGTGTTCTTCTCTCCCTTTGCCTCTCCTTTGCTCCTACCTTCCCCTGCTTTTTTTTTTTTTCCTACTAGACTCTAAGCTACTTGAGAGCTTACCTGTGTCTTATTCCTCTGAATCTTTAGTATCCGATACTGTTCTTAATATTGATCCCCTGATCAGTAAATGCATGTTGAATAAATGAATAAAGAAAAGAATGCTTATTTTGAAAATAAGTTGTAAATTTTATAACTATTTACTCATTCTCCAGTCACTCATATTGACTAAATACAATAATTCAAAACCATTGAACAGAAAATGTGAAATTTGATTTAACATATTTTTAAAAATTAGGTGACATTGAGTTAGCATGTTTTGTAGTTGATTCTAGTTCTCAAAATATTCCAATTTTAGGATATTCTTATCCATATTTCTATTTATTAGAAATATCAGATTGTCACAAACTCTTTTAGAACAGTTATGGCAATATACTTTACATAAAGTAAAATGCACTCATTATCGTTGTACAGTTCAATGGGTTTTAACACATGTATATACCCATGGAACCACCAGTAACAGTGAAGATATTGCACATTTCCATCATCCCCAAAAGTTTGTGTTTTTAGCCAGTTCTAATCTACCTTCCCATGTCCCCAAGCCTCAGATAACCACTGAATTGCTTTCTGTCACTATAGCTCTTTAGCCTTTTCTAGAATTTCATATAAATGGAATCGTATAGTATGTAGTCTATTGTGTCTGGTTTCTTTTACTGAGTATGTTTTTGAGGTTTATCATGTTGTTGTGTCTCTATGCCGCAGTTTGTGTAGCCATGCAATGTTGATGGATGAGGTTGTTTTCACTTCCTGGCTGTGACGAATAAAGCTATTGTCAATGTTCATGCATAGATCTTTGAATGGTCACAGTTTTCATTTCTCTTGGGTAACCCAGTAGGGGTGGAATGGATAGATGTGTCCTAGGGTACGTATATTTTTAATGTCCTAAGGAACTATGAGACTGTTTTGCAAGTGGTTGTAACCTTTCACATTGTCACCAGCAATGTTTGAGCGTTCTAGTTTCTCCATATCTCATCAACACTTGGCATTGCCAGTCTTTTAAATTTTCCCCATTCTCCTGGGTGTGGTTTTGTTTGTTTGTTTGTTTGTTTGTTTTTTAACGTTTATTTATTTTTGAGACAGGGAGAGACAGAGCATGAACGGGGGAGGGTCAGAGAGAGAGGGAGACACAGAATCCGAAACAGGCTCCAGGCTCTGAGCGGTCAGCACAGAGCCCGACGCGGGGCTCGAACTCAAGGACTGCGAGATCATGACCTGAGCCGAAGTCGGACGCTTAACCAACCGACTGAGCCACCCAGGCGCCCCACTCCTGGGTGTGTAATGATACCTCACTGTGGTTTAAATTTATATTTCTAGGATGACTAATTGTGTTGAGAAATCTTCGTATGCTTATAGGCCATTACTAATACATTCATCTTATGAAGTGTTTATTTAAACATTTTGGCAAGTTTTTAGTTGGGTTGTTGTCTTATTGACTTATTGCAAGAGTTATGAATAAAGATGTCAGATATACATATAGTAAGTATTTTCTCTTAGTCTGTAGCTTGTATTTTTCTTAGCAGTGTTTTTCAGATAGAAGAAATATTTAATTATGACAAAGTCCCATTCATCAATTATTTTCTTTTATGATTCGTGCTTCTTGTGTCTTATCTAGGAAATCTTTTCCTACACTAAGCTTGCAAAGGATCCCTCTCATGTTACAAGCAGATTTTTAAAATCAGTTAAAAAGCAGCCAAAGAGTCAGTATTGCTAAGTTCTTAGGTACCATGGCCTAACATAATTTTCTGGTACTGAAATCTCTGCGTAGTGCACTATGACTCCTAATTCTGAATTGAACCTTCGAATAGAGATGAAGAGCTTTGAACAATTGCTTAAAAAACTCATGAGTATTTCTTTCTTTTAAAAATATTTATTACTGAAGTATAGTTGACACACCATGTTAAATTAATTTTAGGTGTACAACGTAGTGATTTGACAATTCTATACTTACTCAGTACTCACCACTCTATGTATAGTCGCTCTCTGTCACCATACCTCATTGACTATATTGTTTGTGCCATACTTTTCATCTCTGTGACTTATTTTGTAACTAAAAGTTTGTACCTCTTAATCACTTCACCTATTTTGCCCACCCCCTACCCCTCTCCCCTCCGGCAACTACCAGTTTGTTCTCTGTATTTATGAGTCTGTTTCTGTTTTTTGTTTGTTTGTTTATTTGTTTTGTTTTTTAGATTCTACGTATACACAAAATCATTTGTCTCTATTTTCACTTAGCATAATATCCTTTAGGATTATCCATATTGTGACAAAGGGCAAAACTTCATTCTTTTTTTTATGGCTGGGCAATAAAAATTAATAAGTACTTCTGAAGGCAATGATTAAAGTTATTCCCAAACATTCAGTCCCAAGTGAGCAGATCTAAGAAAAGCACCCAGTTTCTCTGTTTGGACTGTATTGAGGCTCTAATCTTTGTCATCATACTTAAAAAAAAGTTTGATATTCTTTTCTTGTTTTTTCTAAAGCTTTTTTGAATTTCTCAATATGTCATTTTTTTCAGCCTTTAGTATATGTATTCCTTTATTTTTTTATCTTATTACTTTTGTTTAATCTTTATTTATTTTTGAGACACAGAGAGAGAGAGACAGAACACAAGCAGGGGAGGAGAGAGCAGGGGAGGGGAGGAGCAGAGAGGGCCAGGAGACCTTGAATCCTAAGCAGGCTCCAGGCTCTGAGCTATCAGCACAGAGCCCCCTACATGGGGCTCGGAACTCACAAGCTGTGAGATCATGACCTGAGCTAAAGTCCAGGCTCCCCTCTTTCTTCCTTTATTGATGCTCTTCCCAGGAAGTTCTGTTTCTACTTGCCGCCTCTTTTCTTTCTCCTTCTCATATTCCTTTCCTTTTTTTTTTTTTTTTAAATGAAACTCAGAGTCATGTGCATGAGTAGGCATGGCATTGCATCCATGGTCTTTTTAAAAAAAATTTTTTTTAATGTTTATTTTATTTTTTGAGACAGAGACAGAATGTGAGTGGGTTAGGGGCAGTGAGAGAGGGAGACACAGAATCTGAAGCAGGAGCCAGGCTGTGAGCTGTCAGCACAGAGCCTGACACAGGGCTCGATGAGATCACGACCTGAGCTGAAGTCAGATGCTCAACCAACTGAGCCACCCCGGCACCCCTCATATTCCTTTCCTATCTTTTACTTCTCTCTTCACCTCTTGTCTTTCTAGTCTTTTTTTCTCATTGATTTTTTCCTTCTGAAATTGCCTTAGTTTGGAACCTATATATAAACAGAGAGATTTTTGCATTTAGAATCTATTGTCTATTAACAATATTGAAGCTGAGTGGAATATTGAATTAAATGCTTTATGCTTCTTTTTAAAAACTAACCAAATTGGTTTTAATTTGAATGTTCTCAGTTGATTCTCCCTTTCCTGTTATCTAGTAAAATTAGTGCACACACGTGTGTGTGTGTGTGTGTGTGTGTGTGTGTGTGTGTGTGTGTTGAGAGAGAGAGAGAGAGAGAGAGAGAGAGAGAGAGAGAGAGAGAGACTTGGAGAACTTTTAGTACAGAAATGGACATGGCTACATAACCCTTTGGTAGGAGAAAAAGGTCTTCAAACAATGTTAGAATTTTTCTTTCAGGAAAATATTCATTGTGCATGAGCACGCTATAAAATTTTAACTGTTCTAATTTACTTTTTCCAATAGAGAAGTTTTGCTGATGTTTCCTTTTAGAAAATATGGCTCTTTCATAGACCATTTAAAGCATCTCACAGGACTCATAAACTGCTTCATAAAATGCAAACCTACAGAGACACTGTCCTATATTCTTTAAGCCTGCAAAATTCTTTAGTATTTCCTATTTCTTTTCTTACAGCAGTATAGTCCTTATTTTCCCTTCCCTTTTATACCATCTTCTATCATCATTTTTTTTTCCAGTTTATGCCATTTCCCTCTCTAGATGTATTTTTACTTCACTTTCTTTAAATCTTTACAGATTGGATAGCAAAAAGATTAGTTTTTCAATGTCTTCTTCCTCATTCAGTTTTTCTCTTTTCATGTCTATGCTACATTCTCTCATTCCTTTTTAAATTCCTGCTGAATTCACCTCTATGGCCTTCCTTAGACAATTCAACAACTTCCGGCAGCTTTTAAATGAAAAGAGTTCTTTTCCAGCACTTCATTTCTGTAATCATTTGCAACTTATAGGGGAAGACATTTGGAAAAAAATTATGTCAATATGCTTCATAATGAAAATTCTTCTTTTCAATCTATTTCAGCTGTCCTCAGAGATACTAAGAATTCTTTGAAATTATAGTTGGTTGAATAATGCATTAAAATAAGTATGGAGTGGGAAGAATCAGGGTATGGCTCGAGCCAAGGTGAGCTGCAAATAATGGAAACGGGGGATATTTCAAGATGGGTTTTCAAAATTTTCTATTTTTTCAAGCTCTAAAGACAGAGTAGAATAAATTAATGTTTGAGGGAATAGATGGGAACTTGCAGGAAGTCTGAGAGTTATAGCTCTAATCTGCCTCTCCTAGTTTCTTTGGAGGTTCTAATTTAATGTTTATGTGTCACATGAATCACTACTTCATAGTGCGTCCATGTTCATTTTTGCACGAAATACTCTCCCAAGTTTCTGGGGCGCCTGGGTGACTTAGTCGGTTAAGTGTCTGACTCTTGATTTTGGCATGGGTCATGATCTCATGGTTTGTGGGACTGGGCTCCAGGCTGACAGCGTGGGGTCTGCCTGGGATTCTTTCTCTCCCTCCCTCTCTCTGTCCCTCCCTCCCTTCTCTCAAAATAAATAAATAAACTTAAAAAAAAATAACAAAAAATATTCTCCCCAATTTTAATTATAATAGTTGATTCTATTAGGTGTTTCTTTTATTTCTTTTTTGTTTCTTCTGTGCCTTCCAGTTCATCTAGCACCTTGTTCGAGTATTCATAGGTAGGGGTGCCCAGTTTGATAAGCTCAGCATAAGAGCAGGAAAGTTGTGGCATCTAGTCCAACTTGTTCACTGTCTTGCTTCCTCTCAGTATTCCCATCATTTGGCTAGAAATGAAGGTGCTAGAACGAGGTAGATGGTAGTGGTTGAAGTGGCTGCTGCCTGTCTGGTAAATGGCTATTTCAAAATGTAGTGGATTGTTTGACTAGAGAATGAGTTGCCTTGAGTGGAAACGTTTAAACAGAGACACAGTGAGACTATATTGGGAACTTAAGCCTCAGTTGTGGAGTAAGACTGGATATATCAAAGAATCTGGCTCTTATGGTAGAATAAAAGGAAATTTTTATTTTCCTATGAGACAGGCTTATTAAATTGATCATTTATACTAAGATATAAAAAATCCAGTAGCACTATTCGGGTATGTAAATTAAACCAACAGAATAATACCTCCAGTAGTAGTAAAAATTGGAGATAATATTGTTGAATATAAAATTTACTGATGAAATAATTATAAATAAAAAATTTATTAAAGTGCTTGGATTTTACTGGGAATAATACTAATTGCTCCTGCTATGATGCAAAAACTGAATTGGGAGTATATTGTCCTCTGGCTAGGTAGCAATGATGTGTTGGGTAGAGAAAATGAAGAGTTCACAGGAGGAAGAGGGAGAAGAGCTGAGGATGGACTGAGGAGGTTTTTCTTCTGTCCTTGACCTGTTGCTTTGGATTTTACTGGATCATATTACCTGCTATTGCCATAACAAACTAATCAAAGACCCTCGTGGGACCATTTTCAGGCATTCGTTATTTCTACTACCATCTTCGCTTCTGTCTAGGTTGGAAGCCTATGGGAATCCATGTGAGTTCCTTCCTTATTTAACATTTAGAAAAATATGCTCTGAGGTTGCAGGTGGTATAAATGGTTTCTTTTTAAATGCTGATATATCTAACACCTTCCTGCTCAAAATATGTTCTATGGACCAGCAGTATCCTATGGACCTGCAGTCCAGGACCTGCAGCCTGGACATCATCTGGGACCTTATTAGAGATGCAGAATCTCAGCCCCCACCCTGATCTACTGAATTATGACCTGCATTTTAAGATCTCCATGGGATTTATATGCACATTAATATTTGAGATGTACCGATTTAACATACTTAGTTCGCATTCCTGTAGGGTGTCATCTACTCCCAGTGTGTCATCAATTTCCTAGAATGGGTTTAACTGGGGCTGTGCTCTCTCTTAATTAATCGGCTAATTCATTAGCACATCTAATCCCTGCAACAAACCTTCACAACACCTTAATCCTTATATTGCAGATGAGACAGTTGAATAACTTATCCAAGGCCACGCAGCTAGTATATGGTGGAGACGTTCTACTTGAGTCTGACTCATTTCCAAGTCTTTTTTCTTTTCCAACACCACATTGCTTTCCCTTGAATTTAATCATGAATGCTTGTTTATGCATTAAGAGAATAAGGCCCAGAAAAAATAAAGGTTAGAAAGAGATCTTTGAAAGAGGCCTTCCAATCATTCAAAGATTATTTTGAAGAGTGTATCACACTTGTGGTGCTAAAGCAAAGAAGGCAGAGTGAAGTACTCTTGGTCCCTGGCTTTTGGAGTAATTTGGGGAAGTGAGAGGACTGCATCTCGTCATGCGCATACTTTGTCCTGCCCATCAGCTGACCTGCATCTTGCTGCTGCCGAGGCAGGTTCCATCTGTTTAAGCCTGTGTTGAGCCAGGTGCACAGAGCAGTACTGATTGTGTTATGTTGAGGCTGCCCATATGCCTCCATGCAAACTGCAGTTCAAGAGCTGTAAAACTGTTTGCATTTTCAATCTATCAGATGGCTTTGAACAAAACCAGGTCCAATAAGGCTATCTGAATGCTCTATATTTGGCAAAAGCGTGTAGAACTTATGGCCACCAACCAAATTATTAAGAAATATTGTATTTTCAGAATGGCTATATTTTCCAGGGAGAGATGCATGTGAAGAAACCCCATAAAACACTGGAGATGACCCAGGTCACTGTTTGTTCTTGGAAAACTCCATTCAGCTGCAAACAGGGAGAATAAAACCCAAAGCAACTGACATCTGCTTTGAGATTGGGGGATCCTGTGTCACGTTCGCTCTGGGGTTGTAACCCAGCTGGACTTGTTCCAAGCTGGGTAACATCTAGTCCGGGCTATCCACACTACACAAACATTTCTTGGGGGGACTAGATAATGATTTCAAAATGAGCAGTGACTTAGAAGCATGAAGTGAGTGTGGGGTGCCTCTCAGTATCTTTAGAACTTGGTGTGTATGGGGGACACAGTTATCAGTTGGATAAACGGGAGGGGAAGCACTAAAGTTTCTTGATCAGTCTCGGAGCTGTTCTCATACTTGAAGGGAACTCTGTTGATTCAACCTTTTGTAGAGTGTGTGAATTTGTCAGTGACAACATGCTTCACAGAGTTCTCTTACCTCTGCATTGGCCAGTCCTGCTCTCTCTAAACTGATGACCTTGAGGGCCTCCAAGTTTAGAAGCTTTCAGAGCCAGATTGGCCGCCTGGGAGCAGTCCTCCAGCACTCCTCACATGCTCCAGTCACCCTGTCCTTCCCTCTAGCTCTCTTTCTGACGTTAGAAGACTGAAATTGAGAGGCGGAGAGAAGTCATGGAATCCCAAGGGCCTATTCACTTTAAGGCCCCACCCCTCTATTCAGAGCCATCCAACCCGGAGAACTTAGAGTCATCCTCAGGAGTAAAGTTCTTTGAGTTATATATATATATATATATATATAAAAGGGCAAGCCCATCCTAAATGTCAGTCCAATATCCACGGGGGCTAGAGACAGCAGGTAATTAGAAGCAATTAGTTGTCCCCCTGCCGGGAAGCCGGGCAATTACCTTTTTCTCTCTTCCTCTTCCGTCCTTCCTTCTCCCGTGGAAGCGATAGAAGTGTTTTGCTCCCTAAGCAGCAGTGTACGCTGAGTTGGCACGGGAATGAGGGATGAACTGAGCAGGATTCGGTCTCCTCCTCCCGCCGCCGCGGTGGCCGCCGGCAGAGCAGTGCATTGTGGAGGCTGAGCGCGCCGCGGTGGCTGGAGCTGCGGCCCCGGGATCGCGCGGCGAGGAGCTGTCCGAGGTGCTGACCGGCCCGGCCCGCGCCCTGCGCGCCCACCTGCCCTGGACCACTCCAAGTCCTGGCTTTTCTCCCACCCCTCCGTCTGCCTTTGTGTCCTCCTCACCTAGGGGCGTAGCGGCTGGAGGAAATCATGGTGTTCGCTCCAGGTATACCTGCACCTTGCTTTTTCACCAGGTGTCCAGGCGGGGAGCGGGGAAGAGAAGGGAGAGGATAGGGAGAAAAGGCCTTTTCCTTGCCTGTTATCTGCGCGTTTTGAAGTTACCCTCTGTAAGCTAGGGGCGGGAGAGTGCCTCTGTGCGGAGTCTTTGCTTTTCTTCCCGGTCCCGTCCCTTCTGTCCTCTACCCATCCCCAACCTTAGTCCCGCCACTGCTCTTCCCGCTAGGCTCCTCCACATCCCACCGGAGCTCAGGCACCTTGAGAACTGGGACCTTTGCCAGACACACAGGCGCCTACGCGGGCGGGAGGCTGGAGAGATCCGGCCAGGAGTCGTGGGCTTCAGGCTACTTCGGTGGGGATCTTCTTCACAGCCACTTCCCCCTCTGCAAAAGTGGCAGAGTGACCCAGTTCCTCCCGATGTCCTGAGGAAAGAAGTGGGTGAAGCCCACGGAAGTGGGACTATAGGCAGAGGAGCGATACTCCTCAAGGAATGAGACCTGAAACTCTGGCAGCAGGCTGCAGCGCAGAGGCTGCTACTGCGGCGCCGCTGGCGCTTGCAGTGTCTTTTTGGAGCTGCCGGTGAAGGACTTTGGTCCCTTTGCTGCTATCCGTGGCTACAAGTTGGTGAAAAGTCAGATTTGCCTGCGGTCGATCGGCTTACTGGTGTGTGCATGTGTGTGTATGTGAGTAATGTGTGTGTAATTTGAGCAGCGGGGAAAGCATGGTCATTGCTAACTTAAGAAGCTGTCTCTTGGTAGATTAGATACAAGGTCTTTCAAATTACAGCCTCTGTTTTCATTAAAGACTGCTGTGGGGGGGGGTGAGTGGAAAGGGGAGAATGGAAGAGTAGAGGGGACTAAAACTCTTAAGTTTGTTATGGTTCTTTCGCTTGAAATGTTCGTTTGCATTTGCTGTAGGCTTTGGACCTCAGAGAGCTGGGGAGGAAAGGTATAATGCAATTTTAAAAGGGAAGAATTGAGTCTGGGTTTCAACACATTCAAATAACAAAACTTGAGAAGGGAAGGTCCCCACCCCCAGCAGGATGGTAGCTGAGTGGCAGGAGTGAGTTTCTGTCAGTTCTGAGCCTCACTGCATTGAGTCAGAGGACAACAGGAGCCCTTCTGCTGACCATCCCAAATAATTCAATGGGGGAAAGTTGGTCCTGATAGTGAAGAACATTTATTCAGTCAACACAGGATCTGGTGAAGTTGAAAAACAATAGTTCTTTGTTGCATTTATAAACTACTTACAACTTTATAAAGCACTTTTATGCCATTTGATCTTCAAATTACCCTCTGAAGTAAGAAGTATTGTTTCTCTTTTACCACCGCAGGGAAGCTGATTTTAGATAGTCTTAGGAGCCTCAGCTGGAGTTTTCTGATTCCGCTGAACCTCTTTTTTCCTATTCCTTACAACCTATCTTGACAAAATGCCTTATCAGTTTCAGGGATAGCTGCTTTTTGGTCCAAGGTCAGGGGTAGCCAAAGGGAAATGTCCTTCCACTTGTGAGGTGAGGATGGGCTAATGTTGTCCAGAGTTAGAATTGATGAGTGATGTTCACTAGGCATTTTCTAAAGGCATGACTGTGGGTGAAAGACTGTAAAGAGCAGTGAGTAATTCCTGGAGTGGACTGAACTGGCTTAAGCATCCCACTACTGGGACAGGGCTTTACTTTCCATTTTTCTTCTAAGTTTTGTACTATAGGAAAAGTAGAAGTTATTCATAACTGTCAGGGATGGCATAAATTGACCTGAATAGGATATGTACAGAAGCCTGTGGGGAAACATTTTTGGGTCATTTCTTCAATTTTGAGTTTTTCTTAAAAAATCATAAGCATTTTGGGGCAGTAAGAATAGGGTGCTAAAATATTATATCAACTTACCTTTTCATTTACTGATCATATGTCTTCCAACTCATATAGTGTTATTATTCTGAAAGAATATCAGAACAGTGAATTGTTTTTGAACTCTGCCAGATTTTTATCATTACAGTCTCATTTCTAGGACTATTGCTTTTTCTAAATCTCTATAATCTGGAGATCCAGATGTTTTGTACTAGTCAAGGGAACTACTCCCCCACCCTTTTCTCCGAGCCAACCTAACTCCCAGGACAGGAGGAACAGAGGCATGTTCTATGATTATTCCAAAATTAATAAAGTAAAATAAAATAAATTAGTAATACAAAATGAATATAACAATAAATTAACATTGAACTGTTCATAAAACTGGGTCAGTTGGTACTGTGCCCTTCTAAGCACATTGTAGCTCTTTGGATTTTAGCAAAGGGACAAAGGAAGCCTGAGGTCTGCTTCTGTCCTTGCCTCGGCAGATTGACTTGCTTTGAATGATTCTGCTGCCTCTTTGCTTACCTTAAAGGCAAAGGTGAAAAGTGACAGAGATTCAGGAAACGAATTTCAGTCCAGAAGTACAACGTAATGAGGGAGAAATAAATGGGAATTTATAGAACTCTAGCTAGGATTCACTCTTATCACATGGTATAAAATAACCTTGCAGTCTCTTGTTTTAATTATTCTACAGATTATAAGGAACAGGGTTTAAGTTGGGCAGAGTCTTTGAGTGGTTTCTCAGTTTACATAGGGAATACAACTCAATTTCTTCCTTCTTATTCCATTCATGGACTTTGTAATTTAGGAGGATTTTAATTTTGTGCATTTTAATATTTAACCCCTTAATAGAAGGGATCATGACTACGAATTATTTAATTAGATAACTAAAGCCTATCATGCATTTACTCTTCCTTCTAAAGGAATGATACAAAATTAATAACAGTTAAATGAGGAATAAAGTGTAAATATATTCATTTCTCTGTAAGTACCATATGTCCCTCAATATGGGTTAAACTAAGCTGGGGTGCGTGGCTGAGGCAAAAAACCAAAATGAAGCCCCCTGCTTTCCTAAATCTTTTATCTATTCCTCTTTCCATTCCCCAAAACTAAAGGTGGAATCTTTCTTTGTAGAGCAATGTGAGAAGATTTCGAAGCATATTACTTCTGCCAAAGGAAAGAGGGTAACACGATCATTATGGAAAAACATTTTGGCTCTGCTGCAGAATACTAAACTGACCCACATTACTTAGTCCGTGGCTATGAAAAAGCTCCCATTTGGGAGAAAAACGTTCTGGGATATCTGGGCTTTCCATATGGTGCTGCTGGTTTTGTGGAGGAAAATCAAGGCATTATTACCAATTCATGGACAAAGTCAAAGTGGAAGAAAGAAGAAAGACCACTAGACATTGGTGTTAGAAGTGAAAAAGAGCACAAGAAAATTTCAGAATATTTCCTGACCTATTCCAGGATGAGAAAGGGTATGTTCGCAGATTCAAATGGCTTTTCAATGCTCTGGTTTCATCCAAAGAATTCTAGACTGAATAATCAGATTAGCAACTCTTTCTCCCCTGAGGAAGAGCTAATAAAGAATAGACTGTGAGGTAGAAAGTGAGGACAGAAGTTTCCTTATCCCTAGGCTATCCCCCTTCTACAGCCAGTGACTGGTATATACTTCAGGAATTAATGTACCTCTCTTTGGGGATAGCCTAAATATATACTTGACTTGTTTAGATTGCCTTCAAGTGGGATATATTGTCAAGAAAAAGATCTTTCTTCTCTTTTACATGAATTAGACAAGGTATGATAACAAGGATTTCAAGGTGGAATAAAATGGTATAATTGTAAGCAATTATATAGCCAGAGTCTTGACTTCTAAGATTAGTTTGAGAAACACTTAGCAACAATAGTTCTACAGAGAGCTATCAAAATATTTAAAAAAATATTTATTGCAAGGTAGTTATAATTTTTATTTATTTATATAAACCTCTTACCTATTCCTGAGAGAGCTATGAATAAATAAATTACACAACAAACTGTCTTAACTCTAAGGTTTACAATCTGCCAACTTGGGCAAATAAATTATCTTCTGTTAGCATAAGTATTTTTTTTTTACTTCTATTATTTACTATTAAAAAACACATACAGTTAAATTGACTTTTTTGGTGTATAATTCTGTGTGTTATAACCCATGCATAAAGTCATGTAATGACCAAAAAAACAGTTCCATTGTACCAAAAAAATCTTCTGCTACTCCTTTGTATTCAGACACTTCTCCCCACCCATCAGGTGACTATTGATCTGTTTTCCATTCCTATAGATTTGCCTTTTCCAAAATGTCACATAAATGGAATCATACAATATGTAACCTTTTGACTGGCTTCTTTCAGTCAGTAAATGCCACTGAGATTCATCCATACTGTTGCATGTATCAAGAATTCATTCCTTTTTATTGTTGAGTAGTCTTCTGTTGTATGGATGTACCAACAGTTGTTTATCACTTTCCCCACTGAAAGATATTTAGATTACGAGTTAAGCTGTGATAACCAACTTGTACATATTGTATGAATATAGGCTGATCTTATAGTAAGTATACGCTTCACTGTTCTCCAGAAATATTGTATCATTTTGCATTACCACCAGCAACTTATGAGAATTCTAGTTGCTCAGCATCCTTGTCCTTCTGATAGGTATAGAATGGTATTCATTGTCATTTTAATTTGCATTTCCCTAATGACTAATGGCTTTGATAATTTTTTTTTCAAGAACTTATTTGCCACATGTATACCTTATTTGGTAAAGTGTCTGTTCAAATCTTTTGCCCATTTTTTTTTTTTTTTTTTTGGTTGGGGTGATGTTTGTTTCCATATTGTTGAGTTTTGAGAGTTCTTTTGAGGTTTTAAACCCATTGTTGGATATGTGATATGCAAATATTTTCTGCCAGAATGTGACTTGACTTTTCATTCTCTTAATACTATGTTTTTTCAGAGCAAAAGTTTTTAATTTTAATGCAGTGTAATTTAGCAATTTTTTCTTCTATAGATCTTGTTTTTGATATCATAGCTAAGAACTTTTTGCATAACCCAAGATCAGGAAGATATTCTCCCATGTTCTCCTCTAGAACTTTTGTAAATTTACATTTAGATCTAATCATGAGAGTAGATGCCTACCCTCATGATTTCATCTAATCTGTCTCCTAAAGGCCCCACCTCCTAATATCATCACGTTGGAGGTAAGGGCTCCAACAAATACATTTTGGAAAGACACAAACATTCAGTTTGTAACAACTTGACTTGGGATATGTTGTAAATTATTGGTTAAGGTTTATTTTTTTTATATGAATGTTCAATTATTCTAATACCATTTGTTGAAAATTGTTTTGGCTGTTATAGTTCCTTTGACTTTCCATATAAATTTTAGAGTCAGCTTGCCTATATTTACATAAAACTGAAATTCCATGAAATCTACTGATCAGTTTGTGGGAATTAATATCTTAACTCTGTCGAGTCTCCAGTCCATGAACATGATATATCTCTTCATTTATTTAGCTCTTCTTTCATTTCTTTCATCAGTATTTTGTAGTTTTCAGCATACAGATCTTATATATATTTTGATAGATTTTACCTAAATATTTCTTTTGGGAGGAGCTACTCTAAATGGTACTTAAAAATAATTCAATTTCTGGAAGTTCATTACAGAAATATAGTTGATTTTTGTATGTTGGCCTCATTTCCTGTGATCTTGCTTACCTCTCTTATTAGTTGTAGGAGCTATCTTGTGGATTTCTTAGGATTTTTTATTAGGCAATCATGTTGTCTGTAAATAAGGATCATTTCATTTCTTTTCCAGTTTTATTCCTTTTTTGCATTGGCTAGGGCTACTAGCACTGTATTAGAACTAATAGCACTATATTAAGTAGAAGTAGTGAGAGTTAATATTCTTGATTTGTTTTTAATCGTTAGGGGAAAACATGCAGTCTTTCATCATTAGGTATGGTGTTAGTCATAGGATTTTTCACAGATGCTCTTTATTTGGTCGAGGAAGCTCCTTTCTATTCCAAGGTTGCTGTGAGTTTTTATCATCGATAGACATTGAATATCATCAAATGATTTTTTTTGCATCTAATGATATGATAATGTGGGTTTTCTTTTTTAGGCTGCTAATAGGATGGGTTACATTGATTGACTTTCAAATGTTGAACCAGCCTTACATTCCTAACACTCATTTGGTTATGATGTATTATTCTTTTCATATGCTGAAGGATTAAATTTGGTAGTATTTTGTTGAAGAATTTTTTGCTCCATGTTCATAATATATATAGGTTTATAGTTTGCTTTCCACACACCATCTTTGTCTGGTTTTGATATCAGTGTAATGCTTCCTCATAAATAAGATGAGAAGTATTTCTGTCTCTTTGGTTTTCTGAAAGAGATGGCGTAGACTGGCGTAAACATTTCTTCCTTAAGTGTTTGGTGGAATTCATCAGTGAAACCATGAAGGCCTAGAAGTTTCTCTGTGGAAAACTCTTTAAACATGAATTCCATTTCTTTAGTAGATAGATACAGGACTATTCTGTTAATCTTGGATAAGTTTTGGTAGTTTTTTTAAAAATTGGTTTATTTTATCTAACTTACTAGTTTTAATTTTTTTTTTTAACATTTACTTATTTTTGAGACAGAGAGAGACAGAGCATGAACGGGGGAGGGACAGAGAGAGAGGGAGACACAGAATCTGAAACAGGCTCCAGGCTCTGAGCTGTCAGCCCAGAGCCCGACGCGGGGCTCGAACCCACGGACAGTGAGATCGTGACCTGAGCCGAAGTCGGACGCTTAACCGACTGACCCACCCAGGCGCCCCCTAACTTACTAGTTTTATATGAATAAATTTGTTTGTAATACTCTTATTATCTGTTCTATATGTGTGGGATTTATAGCGGTATTTCCCTTTCATTCCTCATACTGGTAACTTGTGGGGTTTTGTTTGTTTATTTTTGTCAGTTTGGCTACAGGTTTGTTAATTTTTTTTTTTTATCTTTTCAAAGATGTCTTTTTCGTTTCATTGATATCCCTTATTATTTTTCCTGTTTTCAATGTCATTGATTTCTGCTCTTTATTGTTTTCTTCTTTCTCTTAGCTTTAATTTTATTTTGCCCTTCTTTTCTAGACTTAAAATTAAACTTAGATTGTTTATTTTAGATCTTTCTTTTTTCTAATATAGATATTTAATGTTATAAATTTCCATGTAAGCATTTCTTTAGCATATCTTAATGTTGTATTTTTATTTTCATTCAGTACAAAATACTTTGTAATTTCCCTTGATACCTCTTATTTTTCCCATGGATTATTTAGAAATGTATTGTTCAGTTTCCAACCAGTTGGGGATTCCCTACATATCTTCTATTACTGATTTCTGCTTTAATTCCATGATGGAGAATAAGCTTTCTATGATTTTGAGTGTGTTCAATTTGGTAAGGTATGTTTAGGAGACAATATTGTCTATCTTAAATGTTTCATGTACACTAAAAAAAATGTGTATTCTCTTTTTGGGTGGAATGGTCTATAAATGTAATCTTGATATAGTTGGTTGCTAGTATTGTTCATTTCTTCTATATCCTAGCTCATACTCAGCCTTCTTGGTCTACTGATTGTTAGGTAAGGAGTGCTGAAGCCTCCAGCCAAAATTGTGGATATTTTTTCATTTTTCCTTTTGTTTTAACACTTTTTTGCTTTATGTATCTTGAAGCTCTCTTATTAAAGAGACAATAATCTAATAGACTATTATGTCTTTCTGAATTGACTCTTTTATCATTAAGTAATCTCCTTCTGTATCTCTGGTAATTTTTTTTTTTTTTTTTTTTTTTTTTTTTTTTTTTTTTTGCTCTGCAGTCTATTTTGACTGATAATAACATAGCTACTCCAGCTTTCTTTTTGATTAATATTTGTATGGTACCGTCAGTCCTCATTATTCACCGATTCCATATTTGCAAATTTGCCTACTCAGTAAAATCTGTTTGTAAAATAGATCAATCAAAACTCAGTACTTGAAATACTTTTTCTGTCATTCAAGGACATGCACAGGATGACAGAACAATTGAGTTGCCTGACATGCATGTTCCCAGCTGAGGCTGAACAAGGCAACACTTTGTCTTCTTGTTTCAGTTCTCACACTGTAAACAAGTATGTTTTTTGTGGTCGGTTTGGATTTTCACACATTTGTGCTTGCTTTTTGTTGGTGATTTAGCTGTTTAACATAGCTCTCAATGTAGTGCTAAGGTGTTGTCTGGTGTTTCGAAGCAGGAGAAGGTGGTGACATGCCTTATGGAGGAGATTGTTAGGTAAGTTCCTAACCTGAGTTAGGTTGTGCTATTGGCTGTGCTATTGGCTGTGCTATTGGTGTGAGGTCAGTTTTAATGAATCAACAACGTATAGTAAATCAAGTGTCTTTAAACCGAAACACACATAAAACAAGGTTATGTATTGATCAGTTGACAAAAATGTTATGACCAGAGGCTTCTTAGAACCCAACCCTGTATTTCCTTTGGGAGCGATGGTTCCATGTTTGCAGCTACTTTATAGAACATATCTTTTGTGAATAACGAGAATAGACTGTATGTTATTTCCCATTCTTTAACCTTTAAACCACCTTGATCATTTTTTAATTTTTTTTTTTAAAGTTTATTTATTTTTGAGACAGAGAGAGACAGAGCATGAACGGGGGAGGGGCAGAGAGAGGGAGACACAGAATCTGAAACAGGCTCCAGGCTCTGAGCTGTCAGCACAGAGCCCGACGCGGGGCTCGAACTCACGGACCGCGAGATCATGACCTGAGCCGAAGTCGGCCGCTTAACCGACTGAGCCACCCAGGCGCCCCTAAACCACCTTGATCATTGTATTCAATGTGGGTTTCTTGTAGACGGCATATTGTTGGGTCTTGCTTTTTAATTAAATATGTAGTTTTAAAGGTGGTTGAAGTTAACCAGACTGCCTGCTTATCTTTCTCCTATAATTATTGCATCTTCTAATTCCCCATTATTGTTTAAAATTTAAAAATATTTCACCACTGGAAAATGTTTGTTGTCAGAGTTTTAGAAATTTTGGTAAGCATAGATAATCAAAAGGAAAACAAAAATCATATTTTATTCATCAGTAACCACTGTTAGTATTTTATATATAACTTCACAGACCTCGTCTCTATGAATATAGCTTCCACTTTTTAAAACATAAATGTTATCGTGACTATGCATATTACTTTTTGATATATTGTTTACACAATGTACTGTTATCATCTTTTCATGGCATTCCATTGTCTGCTACATATCATATAAGAAGAAGACATAGGGCAAATGGTGTCATTATCCCCATTTTTACAGATGACAAAAGTAAGGCCAATATTAGGTTTCAGAACCAAGATTTGATATTATTGGATCCACTTATCTTCTATATACCACATAGTTTTAAAATAAATATCAGGCAACAGATAATTTGCACACTAAGATTAGAGACAAAGAAAAAGAGACAGGGTGCCTGGGTGGCTCAGTTAGTTAATTGTCTGACTTCAGCTCAGGTCATGTTCTCACTGGTCATGAGTTTGAGCCCCACACTGGGCTCTGTGCTGTCAGCTCAGAGCCTGCTTAGGATCCTCTGTCTCCCCCCGCCCCCCCCGCCCCTCACCTGCTCATGTGTGCACACATGTGCTCTCTCAAAAATAAATAAAAACATTAAAAAAAAAAGAACAAGACATAAAACTAGTCTCCTTTTGGAGAAAATCTTCTGTATTTTGAGAATGCCTTCTTCCAAATTAGAATTTAACAAAGTGTTCTCTCAACCACACAGAAATGAGCTCTGTCCTTGCACCCTCCCTGGATTCTCCATCTTCTCCAGGCTACTGCTCTTAGTGAGAGTGAAAGAATGGACAGACAGGATTGTCCAAAGTTGACTTGGGAAAAAAAAAAAAAAAAAGAGCCAATAAATTTACACAGCGCTTGATAGTTTTCAGAGCATTTATATTAACTGGATGTCATATGTGAGATAGTCTTTGAATTGGAACTAAATGGCATTGAAATAAGTATAGTCACTCCTCTAAACAACCGATGACAGTATTTAAGTTATTCCAGGGCCATTCAAATATGAGGCAAAGTTGGTTTCTGCAGAAGCATGGATTTGAGGACAGATAGGCCTGGGTGCAAAGAGCTCACCTCTGCCATGTCCACACTTCGTGCCATTGGGTAAGCCCAAAATCTTGCTGATTTTCTGCGTTGTGAACCAAAGCTCATAGGATCTAATTTCCAGAGTGTTAATGAAGATAAAGATGAAGTATCTGGCCTATAGTAGGCTAAATGGTAGCTATCGCTAATGTTATTGTTTTAAAGGGAATGAATAATAATATGTTTTTAGATTCATATGCATGTATGTGATTTCAATGTTGGGCCATCTGTCTTGGAGAGGGCTATACAGTTGATTTTCTTTCTGTGGAAGAGGACTGATTTACTGGTTCAATCCGTTACCTGGGTCGAGGTTGTGAAACTTTAAAGCCAAATGCTATGACAAGCCGAATTGATGATAAAGCAGATGTCTAAGTGCATCCTGGGATGAATAAGTTATGAATCATGAAAAGTTGCTGTTTAAAGGCTAGCAGCTGCATGCTTGAAAGCAGATGGCCATCTTGCTGATCTGAATAATTCTGATATTGTCTAAATTTAAAAGCTGAATGATGATTTTCTGGTGAGAGTGTAAAGCATTATGTTTTTAATATTATTTAATTGGGGTAGATTTGTATTTTGGATTTGAAGTATTGTTTCATGTTCTGTTTGCCTTTTTTCTTTTTCTTTTTTTTTTTTTTTTGAGACCTAAGCTCCCATTCTGTGGTCTTGTGTCATAGACACACATACATTCTTAGATACTATTCTTTGAATATTATCTTCGGTCCTTCATGAATTTTCTTAGGAAGAAACCTTTTTACTTTTCTTTTTCTGAAATTATTATTATGTAAAAATTTTTTTAATGTTTATTTTGAGAGTGAGAGAGAGAGAGAGAGAGAATGAGAATGAACCGGGGAGGGGCAGAGAGAGACAGGGATGAGGATTGAGCCCAATGTGGGGCTCAAACTCATGAACTGCGAGATCATGACCTGAGCCAAAGTCAGAAGCTTAACTGACCGGGCCACCCAGGTGCCCCGAAAGCTTTTTCCTTTTTCTTATAAAGATATTTTTTGTGTGTGAAACAACCACATAGTCACGGGAGATAGGGAAAGGTACTGGGGTTTTCCTTCAAAAGTTTTTCTGACTTACAATGTGACTTGGAGTTAGTTAACCTGCTTCCTGTGTCTCTTTCCTAATCATTGGCTAAAAGTCACACTTAACGTCTTGGAGATTTAATATCTTAGCTCTCAGGACACACACTTACTGGGCAGAGGAGATAAATGTAAGAAAAGGCAGGGGAGCTACATTTGTAGAACGCCTATTGTGTGCTATGTGCGTCACATGCATTTTTCTCTTCCTTTCTTTCTTTTTTTTTAAATGTTTATTTTGAGAAAGAGAGAGAGCAAAGGAGGGGCTGAGAGAGAGGGAGAGAGAGAATCCCAAGATAGCGCAGAGCGTGATGTGGGGCTCGATCTCACAAGCCATGAGATCATGACCTGAGCTGAAATCAAGAGTCGAGGCTTAACTGACTGAGCCCCCCAGGCGCCTCACCTGCATTTTTCTTAAAGCAAAGAACAACTTTATAAAGTAAATGCCAAGTTGTTTTTCTTTAACTCGTGGCTAAAATGACATTTCATGTTACAAACAGTGACAGACGATCTATTTGCTGAAACTAGGAGGCAAAAATGCAGTGCTTTTCCCCCGTTCCTTTAAAATGTTTTTCTTTAAAAATGAGAAAAAAATTGGGGCGCGTGCGTGGCTCAGTTGGTTAAGCGTCTGACTTCGGCTCAGGTCATGATCTCGCAGCTTGTGAGTTCCAGTCCTGTGTTGGGCTCTGTGCTGACCGCTCAGAGCCTGGAGCCTGCTTTGGATTCTGTGTCTCCCCTTTTCTCTGCCTCTCTCCTGCTCGTGCTCTGTCTCTCTCTGTCTCTCAAAAATAAATAAACGTTAAAAAATTTTTTAAAAAACATTAAAAAAAAGAGAAAAATAGTGCTTGAGAAATACACTCAAATTATGAGAGTAACATCTCTGTTCTGGACACCTCACGTGAGCCCCGTATGATGGGTCTGTTTGGTATTTAGACAGGGAATCTCCGTGTCATCCACGTCTTGTGTTTCTGACAGAAGTTGTTAATTTTGAATTTATTTCTAACATTCTTGTGCACTTATTTCTGCTTCTCCATTTTAATTTTACATTTTTGTGGGAATGAAAAGTGGAAGTATATGTTTCTTGCAATACCATAAATGAGATTTCGATCACCCCTAACCAGGGAATTTAGAATGAAATTCCCTATGGCCTTAATTGCAATCTGACTCATGCTTCAGAATAGATTATTTCACGACATCATCAGGCCATGCTGTACCAGTCAATAAATAATAGTTGTTTTGCTCTAAAAATAACTTATGTTAAGAAAGACAACCTTTATAGCTTCATTTATCTTGCCATTTTTTCTTGGGTCTAGAGGGCAATGCTAGTGGGGCGGAGCTGATGTCCATTAGGCCAGAATTGAGTAAAAAGAATGAGTATGACCCATTCTCCACGCAGCACTTTTGGCCAGAGCAGATCTCTCAGTAAAGGTCATGTCCAGCCTAGCCTTTGTGGGAGTAGATCTGGGGATACCAGGAAAGGTCATAAATAAGTGAGTGGGGAGGGGGTATAAATGCTTTAGATACTTTCACTCATTTATTCAACAAACATTCACCGACTGTCTTGTCTGAGCCACGCACCCTGCTGTGTGATGGGCACTGGGACTTTGAAATGATAAAAGGGTGCCCTCAAGGCAGGAGCATATTAAGCACTTGAAAGGAGACTGTCTACAAGGAGCAGATATATTTGATCTGGGCCTGACTCTGGTCCCCAAAGTTTATCTTTGCTTGGGGTCATCAACCTTCAATGACCACTGCCACCTCCAGGACAAGATGAGGGTGTGCTGTGCTCCCTTTAAAGCGTTGCCTCAAGCATGGATAGACATGTCTTTTCCTGTTTTCTAAGCATAGCCAAGGCAGGCTTTTACTCAGGGAAAACCCAAAGGAAGTTAACATATAAACATATTAAAGGGGTCAGGATTTTGATCTGCTCATAGATTATTTACTTCTTGGTCCCTGTTCCTGCCCATTCCATCACTGTCTGTGCTGTAGCTCCAGGGTTCTCAATGCTGGCTACACATGAACATTACCTGGGGAGCTTTTAAAATATATCGATTATCCAGGCCCAACCCAGTCTGGTAAAGTAAAAATCTCTAATGGTGTGCCCTAGGCCTAAGTGTTTGTTAAAAGCTCTCTAGGTGGTTGATAGTGCATTTGGGCTGAGAGGCACTGGTCTAACTTCAAAGGGCAAATACAACAGGCAGGCAGCTTGCCTGGTTCCTTACTCTCCTGTTTCTCATGTGTCTTCTCTTGTCAGAACAGGGCACATGCAAATGCTTTGTACATGTCGGATGAATGAATGAATGGATGAATGGATGAACAAATGGTCATCCCACTTTTCACCTCATAGTCATCTCATTGAAGTAAAAACCAAGAGAAGATTCTAACTCTCCTGCCCACCTGGGGCCTCTCCACCCAGGCCCTGACCTGGTTCAAGGAAGATACCTCTTCTGGTTATTGACAAGACCGTCACTGCTTAAAAACCGGTGGTGGTTTTGTCTCACTTGTCCTGGTGAGATCTCAACCACTCAATGATCATAGCAGCCATACAACCAGGATTCCACACATTGATTAGCAGGAGGGTCTGTATATCCACAGGCAGATGAGTCCTACTGTGATTAGGCTAGGGGTCAAAGTTGAGTTAGCATCATCTTCCAGTATAGGGCACAAGGCAGGAGTATATGGCCCCAGAGGGACATCCACCAGGGATTTGCACTGAGGGCCTTGGGGGTGATATCCCTCTTGCCTTGGCGGTGTACCTGCAGGCAGTTCTCTGAGGCAGGTTCAAAGTCACATTTGAGGATGGAATAGGGAAGAGCCCGTGATATATGTGCCGGGGATTGCTCCCAGCAGTATAGATTCTGTATCCTCTCCAATGACGTTATAGGTAGCTTTTAATGTTCCTCCAATAATCTGGGTAGAATGGAAAAATGGGGTAGTTTTCTTGGTTCCACATTTCAGAAGGTCATACTACTGCAAATTTCAAACACTGAAGAAAAGAATCAAGGTAAGTATATAATGAAATCAATCTCCCTTTAGGCTTAAGACCTAGTTTTGTTATATAATTTAACTTAGAAGCAATTTATATGTGGTAAAATAAGAATAGTATATTTATTATTTATAGATATTACATATAATGCATGAGCCTAGAAATACATTTTTAATGCTATTTAATAAGCTAAGTGTCCTACTTTGTTTTGGGAATCCTGGGATTGAATTGCCTAAATGTTTTATTAGACTGCCATAAAAGGCAATTATATATATTCAGTCCTTAAAATTATTAGTCTTCAAATCTTTTAGGAAAATATAATTCGTTTTTTTAAAGTTTATGTTGAGAGAGAGAGAGAGAGAGAGAGAATGCACATGAGTCGGGGAGGGGCAGAGAGAGAGAGGGAGAGAGAGAATCCCAAGCAGGCTCCATGCTGTCAGCCCAGAGCCCGACACTGGACTTGATTCCATGAACCTTGAGATCATGACATGAGCTGAAATCAAGAGTCAGACACTTAACTGACTGAGCCACCCAGGTGCCCCTAGGAAAATACAGTTCAAAGTTAACATATAAAGTGTTCAGGTCACATGGCGTTGGGAAACATCACTTGGCTTAGACTCAGAAACTTGGCTTTAATACCAGAATTTTCTACATACTTGCAATGTGATTCAGAGAAAGTTAACTTAGTCTTTCTGAACCTGAGTTTACCTAATTATACAATAGTAACAATAAGAATCTTTTTTTATCATGTAGGGTTGCAACAGTAATTTACAGAGAAAATACTTAAAATATGCTTAGATGATAAATCACATAAAAATTTGAGTTATAATTGTATTAAAAATGTTTAACCTTAATGAGAGGCTCACCTTGCGTGAATCTGTAAGAAAAAAAGTCTCATGGCATCTGTAAACATTTTCCATCTTTTGATGAGCTCTCTGCTGCCCCTCAACTAACTGAGGTCCTGATTGCATTTGGTGCTGGCCTCTGGGAGTTGCTGTATTTTGCAGACTTGTTGAGACCAACATACCCTGAGGCCACAACTGGTCTCTGAGTGGAGCTAGATGTGTCCCTTAGAAGTATGTGAAGAGTTTCCAAGGCGGGTGTAGTGCCGAGGAGAGTTTTAAGGAGATCAGTTTCTATGTCATTATTTTAAATATATGCCTTCCAAATTGATTTGCTTGAGAAACCACCATCTAGCTACTAATTCCACAATTGCCCTCTTCTCCATATACAAAAGAAAACGCTATGTTTCACCCTCCCGTGATCTTACAATGTCCTGAAATGAAAAAAACCCTGGAGTCACCAAACAGGAAAAGATTTTAAGTTTTAGCCTCTTATCCAGCACTTGGCTCCTACCATCTACAGAATTCATTTTATTTTGTTTTTAAATGTTTATTTTTGAGAGAGGGAGAGAGAAAGGGAGAGGGAATGCATGCGCAAGTAAGCGTTGGGGAGGAGCAGGGGGGACAGAAGATATCTGAAGTGGGCTCTACGCTGAGAAGAGTGAATCCAGTCTGGGGCTCGAAACCCCAAACCCTGAGCCACAGTCAGATGCCCAACCGACCAAGCCACCCTGGAACCCCGGTGTACAGAATTTAAAACACGAGGTTTCATAGCACTGCCAGTCTTTACTAAACACGTGCTGTCTAGGGCGGTGGTTCTTAGCCAGGGGTGATTGTGTTCCCCTCCCCCATTTCCAGGGGGACATTTGGCAAGCTGTGGAGGCATTTTTACTTGAGACTGAAGGGTACTCCTGGCAATGTGAGCTATGTGATTTGCAGGGCGCAGTGCAAAATGAAAATGTGGGGCCCCTTGTTTAAAAAGCAACACTAAAGGTCATTAAAGGCACCAAAAATAGAAAGCTTTTTCTTTCTTCTTTGGTCTCCTTCCCCCTCTCCCTCCCCCGTCCTTCCCTCAATATGTTTTTGATTTGCTGCTACATAATGTTTTCTTCAGTCAAGGCAAATTAAAATTTTAAATTATGAGCATGAATTTTACCATTCATCTTAATACTGTGCAATACTATTTTTCAATTAAATATATGCCAAATCAGTGAAAGTGCACAATTAGAATTTCATAGCCTGTACATGCATATCTGTTTCTGCACAATACTGACGAACCATTTTTATTTCTTAAAATGCGCATGATCTGCCAACATGCTTTACTTTGGCTCACCCATGAATCAGGAAGGACTGAGAGTCAAGCAACTGGGATCGCCCATCTTTTCTTTTTCTTCTTTCTATCTCATTATTTCCAGTGTAAGTGATCAGCTAATATAGGGAGGAAGTAAGAATATGATAGGGCCCCTTGGTTGTTCATGTTTCTTAGAATGCCGTTGCCCTCTTTCTGTGTCCTAAGTAAGTTGTGGTTCTAAGTGTGGCTGCCTCCCAAGCCCTCCCTCAGTTGTAGACTTAACGCTTATACTTACTGTGAGGCTTTGAGGCTCTCTGAACTCATGAACTTCTGGAATTCCGTGCTCACTCACTGCTAGAGTGATACGGATGTGCACGTGGAGTGGCAAAGGATGACACGCTGTGTGCATCTCTGCACAGGGACATGCTCCACTGTCCCATGGAACTTCACTCACAAAACACAGATGCAAAGATAAGGGTGTGAAGAGTTTCAAGATGGCGGGTGCCTGGGTGGCTCAGTCTGTTTGTCTCACTTCAGCTCAGGTCACGATCTCTCGGTTCGTGAGTTTGAGCCCCAGGTTGGGCCCTCTCCTGTCAGTGCACAGCCCGCTTCAGATCTTCTGTCTGCCTCTCTGTGTCTGCCCCTCCCCCATGCATGCGCATGCACCCCCTCTCTTTCTCTCTCTCTCAAAAAATAAATAGACATTAAGAAAAAAAAAAGAATTTCAAGATGGCAATGGCAGATTAGCCACACTCTTGGGAACGTGGGGCTCTGTGTGACTGTACCAGTCATGTGCCTGTGCAGTGAGGATACTGGCATCTAGCTGTTAGAGGCTGGGGATGCTGGGAGACATCCTACAGTGTCCAGAACAGCCCCCTACATCAAAGCACTGCTGGAAAGGTTGGTAATTCCGTCTCTGAAAAGCATCTGAGGCCTGCGCACGAGGCCAGATGTCTCCTTTTCAGTAGAGTTTTCCCATGGTGGGGCTGCTCTGTGTTTTATAATGTCATGGTCACTGCACCTAAGACAACCACTTCCTGCTCTTTGGGGGGGCATGCTACTCTGCAACGGTCGGGCCCCTTGGTGCTTCATCTGAGCAGGCAGTTTTGCTTACCGCTCTCTGCTGTCAGTTTACTAACGAGGTCAGACAAGTTCTCCAAGGTGGACCTTGACTGCTCCCGGACGTAGTACATGACCCTCCGTGTTTCTGTAGGCAGGGCCCCCCTTGAAAGGGAAGCCTCAGACCACTGGTCTCTCTTAGGAGCCTGCACACTGGGAGCGGCAGCCCTCAAGAGCTTGGACTTCGTTATGCTACGGATCCTGAGGGGTCTTAGCCAGGTTAGGTCATCTCTAACACGAGAGTTTCCAGCGCTAATGCAACTTCCCTGCAAGTGTGAAAGTCTAAAAAAAGTTCGTGGGAGAAAAGCTGGCTTACACAACCAGGAAGCCGAGGGTAGGGAGCAGAGATCAGGTACGGGATAAATGCAGTGGTGAGGGGAGGCTCTGGGCAAGCCCTTGGAGCATCTTTCTTGGATTTTGGTCTTCCTGTGCCGGCACGAGTGTAGGAGCGGATGAACAAAACGTACCAGGCAGCTTAGAAGTAATCCTGCACCCCCCTTTTTCTGGCTGTCATCCCATTTCTGGGTCTTTAAGTATACACAGCAGACGGCAGAGGAGGGCTCATGCCAAGGAAGGCCCAGGTGGGACAGGTGCTTGCTGCTTCCCACCGCTCCTGTAGTCAAGTGTTGTGTGGTCACCAGCTCCACTCTGCTTCTGTCCTCCTGGAGTTCAGGATGGTTCTTTGGACCTTATCTCTGGGTTCCCAGCGTCCATAACAGAGCTTGGTTCATCCATAACAGAGCTTTAATTAATTATTTATTAGGCAAATATATGTGCCAGACCTGGGCTAAAGCTAGCCAGACGTGACCCCTACCCTCAGGGGCCCTCACGTGTTTAGGCACAGAGTCTAGAAAAACAACACCTACCGGTGGTCTTGACTGGGTTTTCCCCTCCAAGGGAAAATGCATCATTTTAGTCCAACTAGAATATAACAAAAGTCAATCCATCATTTTTTTGGCTCAGAGTAGAGTTGCCAGCTGCTGTTTTTGGACTTCCATGTCACTGATGGCTGTTCTTTTGGGACATGGGGAAAATGTCAGTGTTTTAAATCAATGATTTGGGGAAAAAATACACAGAGATTGGGAAAGCTACAAAATATAATACAGCATACACAGAAAAACAACTACAGTGCCCCATGATCTGATATTTAATTTTCGTTTTGTTTATTTCTAAACGCAAATCTTTTAGCAATTGTGTTCATTTAGTCCCAAGGGCATTCACATGTATTATGCAGCGGTGTTTTGGTCAGTTAAAGCAAGTTCTCTCTTGGGAATGGATTTGAGCATTTTCATGGTTAGTAGTCATTAAAATGGTTTATTACACTTATTTATTTTGCACATCACAATATTGACTTGCAGTATTTTAATGATTAAATACTTTTCAACCAACTATGAAATGAAATATTTTTCCTGCCATCTTAACTCAGGAGATGTTTAAGTACAACTTTTCACCAAATCATTTATCTTGCTTCAAAATATCTAATTATGCTGTAAACTTTAAAACAAAAAGTGTAGGGGCGCCTGGGTGGCTCAGTCGGTTGGGCGTCGGGCTTCGGCTCAGGTCATGATCTCGCGGTTTGTGAGTTCGAGCCCCGCGTCGGGCTCTGTGCTGACGGCTCGGAGCCTGGAGCCTGTTTCGGATTCTGTGTCTCTCTCTCTGCTCCTTCCCTGCTCATGCTCTGTCCCTGTCTCTCAAAATAAATAAATGAACATTAAAAAAAAATTTTTTTTAAAGTAGCTTTTTTAAAAAAAACAAAAAGTGTATAATTTAGATACCACCCTTTTTTTTTCACTTGTCTGGTAACTCTTTCCTTCTTTGGCATGATCCTGATCTTTATAGTCTTAATATTTCCCTCAGAGGGAGTTTTACAGATATGATACAAAGAAATTGAGTCAGACTGCATAAACATTGCTTCACCCAGCAGTAAAATTTCAGTATCTTATGTTCTTGGGAAATATAAATAGAAGGGGCCAAAAAACCCTCTTTTTTTTTTAACATAGTTTTTTTCTAAGATATTTGTTATCAAATGGTAACATGATTTCTTGGAGGAAATACAATTACATAAAACTTACTTAAAATATATAACAGGGCCTCCTGGGTGTGTCGGTTGATTAAGTGTCTGACTCTTGATTTCGGCTCAGGTCACGGTCTGGCAGTTTGTGGGTTTGAGCCCTGCATCGGGCTCTGTGCCGACAACACAGAGCTTGCTTCGGATTTTCTATCTCTTTCTCTGCCTCTCCCCCGCTTGCTCTCTCTCTCAAAACAAGCAAACGAAAATAGATGCAATATTAAATAATTTGGTTAAGTGAGATGCATTGTGAAACATCACAAGGGATAATAAGTAGGGCTATGAATCAATGACAAACCATTCTTTTCAGAAGTACTTATTAAGTGGAAGGATAGCATGGTGTCTAAGAGCCAAGCCTGTGGAGACAGGCTACAGGGGGTCAAATTCCATGTACGAGCTGTGTGCTTGGGCAATTTACAGTGTCTCCTTACTTCCGTTTCTTCATCTGCAAAATGTAGACAAACCATTATCAACCTTGTTCTAGTTACCTATTACTGCGTAACAAGCCACCAGAAAACTTAGCAGCTTAACAACATGGCACCATTCTTTTGGTCATGAATCTTCAATCTAGGTCATGGCGGGTTTGCTAGGGAGGTCGGCGCGGGCAGCTTGTCTCTGCTCTACTGGGCCTCAGCTGGGATAACTTGAATTCTTTGGGCTGGAATCATCTGAAGGTGCATTCACTTCGATGACTGGCCATCAGCTAAGATCTTTTTTTTATTTATTTTTATTTTTTTAATGTTTATTTTTGAGAGAGAGGGCGAGAGAGAGCGCGCATGCGTGAGTGGGGGAGGGGCAGAGGGAGTGAGACACAGAATCCGAAGCAGGCTCCAGGCTCCGAGCTGTCAGCACAGAGCCTGATGTGGGGCTTGAACCCAGGAACAGTGAGATCATGACCTGAGCCGAAGTCGGACACTCAACCAACTGAGCCACCAAGGTGCCCTGCCATCAGCTAAGATCTTAGATGGATACCGTTGGTGGGAACACTTATATATGGCCTCTCCATGTGGCCTGGATCTCCATACAGCGTGGTGGCTGAGTTTGCAAGACAAGCATCCTCAGGGAGAAAAAGCCAGGTGGAAGCTGTATCACCTGTCCTTGGAGGTCACGCCATGTCCCTTCTCCCATATTCTATTAATTGAGGTAGTCACAAATGCTTTCACAAGCTCAAGGGGAAGAGAAGTAGACTCCATCTCTTGATGACTGATGGCAAGTTTCCAAAGAACACGGGGGACCAGAGCTATTGCTGTGGTCAGTTTTGGAAAATACAAACTTCTGAGTCAACTTATACATAAAATGTTGAGCACATATTAAATAATAAATGAATGTGCTAGTGTTATTATGGAGACTGTGAGATGTGCTAGGGGGCTGTATAAATCCTCTCAGAATTCTAGAGTTGCCAGTCTAACTCCTAATTTAAACCAAGGATACTGAAGCCCAGAGGTTAAGTTACACAGTCATCCATCCGATGGAGGAACTAGGGCCGTGAGACCAAAGTGGTGAATGTTTATTACAGATATATCCATATCCATATCTGTATCCGTATCCCTAGCCACATTACCATCCCCATCCCTATCCCTATTTGTAATCTGTTTCTATATCTCCATCTATTTGATTCTGTTTCCCTGGAGAACCCTGACTAATACATCCCCTTTAGGTCCTTTATGTGGTCCTTCCCCACCCCACCTTTTTGAGAGTTCCCTCATGTGGAGATACGGGTACTTGTATGTTATCCATGTTATCCAAATGCCGGTTGTGAAACGAATAGATCACGGGAATAAAAGGTACGCATAAGGAATGCAGTTGATGATGTTGTAATAGTCATGCACTGAGACAGGTGGCAGCTACACTTGTGGCTTATAACTTAGAAACTTGTCGACTCACTGAGTTGTCCACCTGAAACTGACGTGAACACGGTGTGTTAACAATTCTCAAAAAAAAAGAAAAAAAAAAAGAAAAAAAAAAGCACATGTGACACAACTCCGGCCGCAACCTCAATGCAGGGAAGTCATGTTGGGATTGGGCTGGGGGGACAGGGAAACAGTGGTCTCCTCTGCAGTCAGCTGTGCATGTGACCCTATCCTGCCCGCATGGCACAAGACGTGCTTACCTGTGCCGGGAACATGGCAACTGTTCAGTAAAGGTTGGCTGGAAATAGCAGCAGCAGCAATTTTATTGCAAAGATTGGCATAGAGCACTTCAGATGGGTGAGAATATGGAAGAAGGCTGGATGGGGAAATAAACCTGCTGTGTATTCTGGCATCAACCAGACTGAAGAAAAAGTTTGCACTGGGGACTAGTGAAAAATATAACATTTAACGTACAGCCAGAACAGTGTCATAAAACTCAAAACACAGTTATATGGTTATTTTTTTTTTTTTACCACTGTTGGCAATGGTTTATGGGAATCTGCCCTGAAAAACACCACTTCTGTTGTAAATTCAAGTGTTATAAACTTTTTTTTTTTTTAATTTTAGAGAGAGAGAGAGAGAGAGAGAGCATGAGTGGGAGAGAGAGGCAGGGGGGAGAGAGAATCTTAAGCAGATGCGGGGCTTGATTCCACAGCTCTGGGGTCATGACCTGAGCCGATATCAAGAATCGGATGCTTAACCGACTGAGCCATCCAGGCACCCCCAATTGCTACAAGCTCTTGATGGGATGATGTTGCCTAGCATTTCTGCAAAGCTCGCAACATTGACGTGGCTACACAAAAGCATGTCTTCTTCACCTGTGTACAAGAGTCTTGATTTCACCCATCTGACTCAGGTAAATGCTGACTAGTCTAGGCCATGATGATGGTCCCATTACTGTTGCCAGCGATTGATTTGGCCATACAACCAAAGAGGTAAGAAAGGCAGCCTGCTGGTGGAGATTTGTGTGGAGAGCGAGGGGAAGGGAGTAAAAAATTCTTGCCTCGTGGTGGTAGTCATTAGGAGGAAGGAATCCACATTTCTGCCTCTGAATGTTGCTTTATGAGGATCCAGTACGTGGATCCATTGCAGCCATCTTGTGGACATGAGGCAGAGAATAGCTATCATTTTATTATTATTGTTGTTGTCTTATATTTGCCTAGGGAGAAAGGCATACTGTCATGTTTTTATTCTGGACGAGGACCGGGCTGAAGAAGGAGGATGAATGCATATTGCCGGGTGGTGTTTTCCATCATTCTGTCTGTTGAATCCTACTTCGTATTTCTGCCTCCACAGTACCGAGCGTTCTGATCCCATGTGTATCCCAGAGTCTCTCTGCTCTTTTGGATTGACTGCAGCTCACTTTCTTGGCAGTCTTCTTGTGGTATATTCCAGGCTCCGGCTTTTTCTATGTCCCATGTCTACTCAATCCCATATGCTTTTCTTCTTCCAGAAATTTGTAGAGCTCTCTTTATTGGTGCCTTCAGTTTCACGGTTGCGAGTGCATTCCTTTTTTGTATTTTTATACATTGGAAGGTACACAGGCTAATGCTTGTGCTTAGTTGATCAATTTGACTATTTCTTTTGTAAATTATTCATTCATTATAATTATATTCATTGCATTTCATTATAATTAACTCATATAAATAACTCATATTTCTATTGGGGTTGTTATTGATTGGTGAGACCCATTTACATATTAAGATATCAGCCTCTTTTCATAGATAGAGCAGATGTTTTCTCCAGTTTATTGCCTTTTGAAATTATTACGGTTTTCTTGACATACACATTTTACTGTAGTGTCGTAAAATTTACCAATCTTCTTCGTTGTGGTTTCTTCCCTTGTTTTTGTTCTGAAAAGGACTTTTTCTTCCCAAGATCAGATATATGTTCACCATCTATTTTTGATCCTCACTTCCTCCCTTTCTTCCTTTCTTCTTTCCTTTTGACCTCAAATGTGCTGAATTTTACTGAAACACATCATTTAGTTCATGACCTACCATCATTATCGGCTCGTGTAGAGCCCCTGTTTTTTATTTTGTTATTTCTGTTTTTTCCTCCTCCACCCCCAGAGCTATTTCTCTCCATGGCATTTCTCCAGCCACATGTATCAATCTAGTGTATATGATGTATGTTCTTCATTAAAAAAAAATTCATCATTTTTTTTCTCCATCTGGAGTTAGAGATTTAAAATTGAAACAAAATTTATCCAGTTTTCTCCGTACCTTTCTCTGCTCCTTTGAATTACCATCTTTACCAAATTCCAGGTACCAGGTTTTCTAACCTGTTCCATTTACCCATCTGTCTACATTGGTGCTAGGATCATACCGCTTTAATTATTATGTAACTTTAAAAATGTTTTAGCATTCAGCAATGAAAATCACCCAGGATGTCCTTCCTCTATCATGCAATTCTTTTCACTCTTTTAATACGATAAAGACTCGGGAGCCGTTCTTTAATAACTAGCACATCTACGCATGTTAACATAGCAAATTACTAGTCACTGTCACCTAAGCCAATCATGTGCTACGTTTTGCAGATGGTGAAAAACATTATGGAAGATGTGACTTTAGGAGCAGAGGCATATTTAAAAGAAGTGCCTATAACCGATTCGAAAGGAAACAGATGCTCCCATGTTTTTGTGAACTCTGGTTTAGAGTTCCTCAAGATGCTCACTGTGATGAACATTCTTGCAACCTTAAATCACGCTCTGCCAATTTCTAAGAAAACAATTTCAAATGTCATTTTGAGCAACAGTGAAATAGGAACCAGCAACAAAATCAGATTCTGATCTTCTTTTCCTTCATGTTGAGCAGACTCTTCTATCTGGACTTGATTTTTATCAACAACTTTTGTCTTCTAGTTTATCACGGAGATATGGTTTAAATATAGTTCTTACTCCATGAAGTATGTGGTGATTGTGGTGATGCCGAGAACTGGATTTTCTGTTTGGGGACACAACATGGTGCCTTGGCCCAGGCAACAGCACTGAGCCCCAGTTCTATGTGCCGGATGTGGGCTTGCAAAGTAAGGGAGTTTAGCAAAGACATTGTCTCTGTCTCCTGGGGCAAAACAAGAGGGGAAGTGTCGGCAACTCACTAGTGCCTGAGGAGTCTTAAAAAATTATAATTTTAGTGGACATACAATAATGCTCTATTCGTTTCAGGTGCACAACATAGTGATTCGACATTTCTATACTTTATGCAGTGCTCACCAAGATGCATTTTAATTCCTACTCATAATCAGTAATATCATAATGAATTGGAGAGGGGCTTACAGACTGATAACAACACGACACTTTAGGTAATTTGTTATTTAGTTCAGGGAACCTTCTCACCAATAGATGCTTATGATCTTTCTGGAAGCTGTCTGCATTTTAATTAATTTGGTAAAAATGAGGTAGTTTAAAAGCAGTGAAAATAATAACATCACAATAATTGCACAGCACATTTTGGAATGTTGAATGTTAGGGGAATTTTCTTTCTTAGGAAAGGATGCTTGAAGCCGTCTAGGTCAAGTGAATTGTCCAAGTTACTCGGCGGGCCAGTGGTAAAGCTGACTACTTCTCAGCCCTGTGTGGGGTCTGCTATCTCGAAACTGCGGGCTCTTTTCTGCAAGGAGCAGGTAACTGACAGGGGCTGTTTGGATCACTGAGTGGAGAAGGTTCCTGAGGGTCAGCTGTGCTCCCTTATTTACAAGTGACATGAAGGCTTGGACTGGGCCACCTGGGTGGCTCAGATGGTTGAGTGTCAAACTTCTGCTCAGGTCACGATATCGTAGTTTGTGGGTTCGAGCCCCACGGCGGGCTCTGTGCTGACCGCTCAGATTCTGTGTCTCCTTCTCTCTCTGCCCCTTCCCTGCTTGTGCTCTGTCGCTTTCTCAAAATAAATAAACATTAAAAAAATTTTTTTTTGAGAAAGAAAGAGAACTGGAGAGGCGTGAGGCCTGTATTTGCTCTTCCCATGCTCCACCTTTCTTTTCCTTAGAGACACCAGCTTGTAGATATTCTTAGCTGGTATGGGAAGCATTTCGTTGGACGTGTCGGTGAAGCTCCTTCCATCAGATTGAAGAACCACATGAACGGGGGAGAACAAGGGCTCGGATCACAACACCTTGCGTCCCATCTCTGAGAACCCTCCTCTCTGCTTAATCTGAACTGGATGCAGCCCCAGGATGTCGTTATTGTCATACTGACTTTAAGTTCATCCTGTAATTACAGCGAGGAGACAGAGCACAAGGAAGCAAAGTGCTTTGTTGCAACTTGCTCCCTCTCATCCTGGAGTGTCGACAGGTGTCTGCCGGGCAGGCCTTGCCACTCTCCAGGTAGGAGCTGAGCCTGTGGAGGAGCCAGTAGCTGATGACCCGTTTTATCTGCTTGTATCAGGTACCAGTTAAAGTCTTGGATGGCGTCTTCCCTTGATAAGTGCAACACACAGATTGAAACATTTCGATAAAATGTTTCGAAATGTTTCGCTGGGCTCCTCTTTCTTTTTTAGTGGGCCCTTTGCACTGATCCATATTTCCTCAGTTAGATCACATGCTCTCTAACCCATCTGGGTGATGGATTCAAATAAACACTTTAGAGACAACGGTTGTACATACTAGGAGTTGTAGTTTAACCATTTTTTTTTTTTCAACATTTATTTTTGGGACAGAGAGAGACAGAGCATGAACGGGGGAGGGGCAGAGAGAGAGGGAGACACAGAATCGGAAACAGGCTCCAGGCTCTGAGCCATCAGCCCAGAGCCCGACGCGGGGCTCGAACTCACGGACCGCGAGATCGTGACCTGGCTGAAGTCGGACGCTTAACCGACTGTGCCACCCAGGCGCCCCACTAGGAGTTGTAGTTTAAATGATGAGTTGAAAATTATTCAATTAATGGGTTAGAAAGGTACTAATAGAGTATATTTTTCATCTTGTATCACCTTGCTGTGAATTAACTTATCCCCTCCCTTACGGGAGCATGATTTTATATAAAGTCACTTCCATGTGCGTGTCAAATTGAAATACGAGTTGGTTGTTTTTTTTTCTTTTTTTTACCATCCTGTTTTCATCTTGATCTAGATTTTCTGCACATGATTAGAGAGTATTTTCCAAATAGAGGAGTTCCCCCTTATCCATGGAGGATACATTCTTTAAAATTTTTTTGATGTTTATTTTATTTTATTTTTTTGAGACAGAGAGAGACAGAATGAGAGCAGGGAAGGGGCGAGAGACAGGGAGACACAGAATCTGAAGCAGGCTCCAGGCTGTCAGCACAGAGCCCCACGTGGGGCTCAAACTCGAGAGCTGTGAGAACATGACCTGAGCCTAAGTCAGCCGCCCAACTGGCTGAGCCACCCAGGTGCCCCGTGGAAGATACATCCCAAGAGCCCTCCAGTGGATGCCTGAGACCACAGATAATACGAAACTCTCTATACTATGCTTTTCCCTCTATATACATAGATAATGATAAAGTTTCATTTATAAATTAGGCACAGTAAAAGATTAACAACAGTAACTCATAATAAAATAGGACAATTGTAATAATATACCCTATTAAAAGTTATGTGAGGGTGGTCCCTCTCTCTCAAAATACCGTATTGTACTGTAGTCACTTTCCTTGTGATGTGAGATGATGAAATACCTATAGGATGAAATGAAGAGACATGAATGGTGTAGGCATTGTGATGTAGCATTAGGCTGCTACTGACCTTCTGAGGCTACATCAGAAAGGGAATCATCTGGGGTGCCTGTCTGGCTCAGTCGGGAGAGCATGTGATTCTTGATCTCGGGATTGTGAGTTTGAACGCCACATTGGGCGTAGAGATTACTTAAAACTCAAATATTTTTGTAACATTTTTTTTTTTTATTATTTTTGAGACAGAGAGAAGCAGAGCATGAACAGGGGAGGGGCAGAGAGAGAGGGTGACACAGAATCTGAAACGGGCTCCAGGCTCTGAGCCGTCAGCAGAGAGCCCGACGCGGGGCTCGAACTCACAGACCGTGAGGTCATGAGCTGAGCCGAAGTCGGAGGCTTAACCGACCGAGCCACCCAGGCGCCCCTAAAACTCAAATATTAATAAAAAAAGAGAAAAAGAGAATCGTCTATTTCCTAGACCATGGTGGACCGTGGGTAACTGCAGCTGTGGAACGTGAAACCACGGACAAGGGGGCCACTTTTGTACAGGTGCGATCACTGCCTATGATATGTATTCCAGTGTGTAGTGATCTTTTCTGTTCATCTGTTAGAATTACAACCCCCTGTTTTCTAAAAAGGCATGATTGTTGTACTATTGAATTTTTAAAATAAACTGCCCAGTACATTATGTGATTCACATAAGTTTGCCAGATGGACCCAAAAGATACTGACTCATACTGCTCAGCCTTCTGAACACACATATTGATAACATTATCTGCCAGCATTTTTTTTTTTATGATTTGCAAATGTTCTAGATTGATTCACCTGTGAATGCTTCATGAGATTTAGAAGCGTGTCTTCTAATTTTCATACTTCTTGGAACCCATTTGGATTCATACCTATTAACTCCAATCAGGTGCTGAGATAAATACCTTGAAGGCTGCCAAGAAGACAATATGACTTTAGTTTAACATTCAAAGAATTTAGTGCATTTACAGGATAGGAAAATTTTCCGTAGATAAGAACTTCTAGGGGCACCTGGGTGGCTCAGTCTGTTAAGTGTTTGATTCTTTTTTTTTTTTAATTTTTTTTTTCAACGTTTATTTATTTTTGGGACAGAGAGAGACAGAGCATGAACGGGCGAGGGGCAGAGAGAGAGGGAGACACAGAATCGGAAACAGGCTCCAGGCTCCGAGCCATCAGCCCAGAGCCTGACGCGGGGCTCGAACTCACGGACCGCGAGATCGTGACCTGGCTGAAGTCGGACGCTTAACCGACTGCGCCACCCAGGCGCCCCAAGTGTTTGATTCTTGATTTCGGCTCAGGTCATGGTCTCATGGTTCATGAGATCGAGCACCGCATCAGGCTGCGTGCTGATAGCTCAGAGGCTGCTTGGGATTCTCTCTCTCCCTCCCTCTCTCTCTCTCTGCCCCACTCTCAAAAATAAATAAATAAACTTAAAAAAACCTTCTAATTTGAGGTTGTTTCCAGCCAGTGATGCTTTTGACCTCACAACACAGTAGAATTTGAGTATTTTTCACTTGAAATATTCCTGTCTCTCAGTGATCCAAACAAGTAGAGAAGCAGTTCCATTTCCCCTCCACAAAAGTTGTTTCTTCTATTGTTAATAAACCTGAGTGCTGTGGGGCACCTGGGTGGCTCGGTCGGTTAAGTATCTGACTTTGGCCCCAGTCATGATCTTGGCAGTTCATGAGTTCGAGCCCTGCATGGGGCCCTGCACTGGTGGTGCACAACCTGCCTGGGATTCTCTCTCTGTCTCTCTCTCTGCCCCTTCCCCACGTGGGTGCTCCCTCTCTCTCAAAATAAATTAAAAAAAAACTAAAAACAAAACAAAACAACCTGAGTGCTTTGACAAATTAAACTATAATTGATGCTGAAAATGCTGCTAATTAAATTGAAAATAATGCTAATTTCCATAACCCTGGTTTGAGACCCAGAGAAAGGGGAATCTTGAAATTAATCATTACAGCCTTGTGGATGATTGACGCCTGATTTGTTTTCCAAAGTACAGCGCCGATTTGGCAGTTAGCTAATTTAGTAAGTGGGAAAGGCCACCTTGCACATTGGGTTGTATCATCTGTTCGATTGTCCCCATTAAGTAACTAAACTGTGAACAATCACTTAGGCATTTAATTTCCTCACGCTCTGTAGATATAGACTGAAGGAGAGCTTTAAAAATTTTTTTTTAACGTTTATTTATTTTTGAGACAGAGAGAGACAGAGCACGAACGGGGGAGGGTCAGAGAGAGAGGGAGACACAGAATCCGAAACAGGCTCCAGGCTGTCAGCACAGAGCCCGACGCGGGGCTCGAACTCACGGACCGCGAGATCATGACCTGAGCCGAAGTCGGACGCTTAGCCGACTGAGCCACCCAGGCGACCCTGAAGGCGAGCTTTAAATGACAGGCCGGACCACCTGAAACCTGTATCGGAGTCACCTGTAGTCGCAGTTAAGTATGCAAATTCCTGTGTCGCTTTCCATAGCTTCTTTGCCATATCTATCAGTCCCAGGCTGTGCTTGTGATGCCAGAGTTTGAGAACAACAAACCAGACGCTCACTGACCTGCCTGCAGCTTGGTCTTTCCTGTACCAGGTCGTCCTCTGGATCACTTTGTTCTTTTGTACCGCCTGGGCCATGATGGGGAAGCCCTTTCTTTTTTTACACCCCTGGTTACATTGCTTTCAGGCCTTTCTAAAGAGACAGCTGTGACAATGAGAATTTCAAACTCATGGCAGAATTCGAGGGAAGCCCTTCAGCCTTACATATAAATATATTAGTGGTGTGATATGTGTATGTGACTTTCAACTCTTTTTAAAATAATTTTTTAATGTTTATTTTTGAGAGAGAGAGAGAGAGAAGGGCAGAGAGGGGAAGGGCAGGGAGAGAGGGAAACACAGAATCTGAAGCAGGCTCCAGGCTCCGGGATGTCAGCACAGAACCCGATGTGGGGCCCAAACTCACAGACCGTGAGATCATGACGGGCGCCGAAGTCGGACGCTTAACCGACGAAGCCACCCAGGTGCCCCTCACGTCCAACTCTTTATAGCCTTTGAATATTATAAATTTTTACCCTCATATTTGCGCAGTGAAATCTACCTGGGAAGGCATTTCTATTGTAATTGGAAAGAGGAGTCAAACCAGGCTAAGGAGTTAAAAGGCTTGTTCATAGAACCAGATTATATCCTGTGTCTTCTGTGAACGTCTTGAGTGCCAGAAAATGGAGACTATTTCAATGTCCCTGATGCCTAGCACATGGCCTGGACACTGTAGTGCTCGACTGCCTGTATCACTTCTTTCTTCCAGCGGGCCCAAGCCCCCAGGGCAAGGGCAGAAAGAGCGATCAGAGCAAGGGGTTCTTTGCCTTCATTGTTCTGGATGTTTACACACGAGGCTGGGAGATGAGATCCACTTGTCCTAGCCCCGTGTTCCTGATTCCTGGGGTTTCTAAGAGAAATTGCTAGTAAATAGGTCAGGTGAGACAATGTAGCTGTGAAACTACATAATTTGTTATTTTTGCTCACTTTGCCCTCAGTCCCTAGAATCTCTTCAGAGGGTGCAGACTGAGGTTAGCCCTTTTCCACATAAATCCTTTCCATATTGGTTATAACATAACTTTTTTCTTTTGGTCTCTGGTACAACCCCCCGCCCAGACCTTCCCAAAACATGAGGGATTCCATCTCTCTCTTAAAGATTTCTCCTTTCTCTTTCTTTTCTTTTCTTTTCCTTTCTTTCTTTCTTTCTTTTCCTTCTTTCTTTTCTTTCTTTCTTTCTTTCTTTCTTTCTTTCTTTCTTTCTTCCTATTTTATAAGGTTTATTTATTCTTGACAGAGAGAGCGCAAAAGTGGGGGAAGGGCAGAGAGAGAGAGAGAGAGAGAGAGAGAGAGAGAGAGAGAGAATCCGAAGCAGGTTCCAGGCTCTGAGCTGTCAGCACAGAGCCCAATGCAGGGCTTGAACCCACGAGCCGTGAGATCAAGACCTGAGCCGAAGTCAGAAGTTTGAGCCACCCAGGCACCCCAAGGGCTCCGTCGCTTATTATCATTTCCTTCATTTGCTTGCGACTATCCTCATTATAAGTTTGTTACTATAAATTGGGGTCCTATGTCAAGGCAGCCCTCATGGTCTAAGGGCAATCTGCTCTGGGTACTCTAGTCGACTTGGTTAGATTCCTTTTGGGGTTTCTGGCTGCTAGCACTCTTGTGGTTAAAATAGTATCAACCAATTAACCTCTGTCTTTGCTTTCTTGCCTGGCTTTTCTGCCACACTTATTTGTCTGGCTCACTTTTCAAAATACAGTGGAACTGCACAGTTTCTCCAGCGTTTTCTTCTGATGCCTGTCCTTTATCCTATATCCTATATTCCCCTATATCCTATATCCCGTTCTGACTAGTCCATTCCACTCAATGACAAAAACAAAATGAAACGCTTGTGCCTTCTTTTCTCTAAGGCAATAATAAACACATTGAAAGAAAAAAGTTTGGCTTCTCATTCATGTTTCCCTTTACCGAAAGAACTTGGTACACTCAGGAGTGAGCTCAAACCCCCAAAGAAATCACTGAATGGAAATGAAAAACAAAAAGATAGATTTGGCTATGTTAAAATAAACAATTTCTGTTGAACCCACAGAGTTAAGACGAAAAGGAAAAAGGCCACACACAGAGAGAGAAAATATTTACTGCACGTGTAAGTGACAAAGGGGTTGTATCCAGAATATACACAAAGCAAATAAGAAAAGGAAAACAACTCAGTGGAAAATGGGCGAATAGGTGCATAGAATGGGTGCTTCATAAAAGAGGAAATCATAATAGTCTCTGAAAAGATGTTCAACCTCATTAGGTCTCTGGGAAGTGCAAATTAAATCCAGGAGATATAATTACACATTTGCCAGGTTGGGAATTTAAAAAAAAATATGACACATACTAGGTATTGACTAGGATTTTGAACAGTGGGAACATTCCTTGCTGTTGGGAGCGTAAATGTGTACAATTCCTTCGGATAACCAGTTGGCAATGCTTAGGGAATTTGAGCGTGCTTACCGTCTACAACCCGGAAGTCTATTCGAAAGATTTCAAGATTTGGAAATCCTTGCACATGTGCCTTCATAGACAAAATCAAGAATGTTTGCAGCAGAATAATTCATAATAGTTAAAAACTGGAGTCAAGCCAAGTACTATCAGTGGGAGAATAAACATTTTGATCTAATTGTTTTTTTTTTTTTTAATTTTTTTTTTCAACGTTTATTTATTTTTGGGACAGAGAGAGACAGAGCATGAACGGGCGAGGGGCAGAGAGAGAGGGAGACACAGAATCGGAAACAGGCTCCAGGCTCCGAGCCATCAGCCCAGAGCCTGACGCAGGGCTCGAACTCACGGACCGCGAGATCGTGACCTGGCTGAAGTCGGACGCTTAACCGACTGCGCCACCCAGGCGCCCCTGATCTAATTGTTAAATGGGTTGCTATGCAGCAGTGGAGATGATCAAGCTCGAGCTACGGGTAACAATATATAGCAAACTATTAAAGAAAAGCAGTAGAATAAGGGCGTCTGGTTGATGAGATCGAGCCCCATGTCGGGCTCTGAACTGACAGTGCAGAGCCTGCTGGGGATTCTCTCTCCCTCTCCCTCTCTCTCTGCCTCACCCCTGCTCACACTCTCTGTTTCTCTCAAAATAAATAAACTTTAAAAAGTAGGAAAAGCAAGAGAATAATTATGAGAAAGTTCGGGAAATTGTTGACCTTTAGCAGGGAGAGGGTGTGATTGGAGAGGGCACTCGGTGGCCTTGGAGGCCCCCACTAGTGCCTAGTTCTTATATGGAATGATGGCTAAACAAGCTAAAAAAATCATGGTGGAAGAATCTGTGGCTGAGGAACTTGAGATTTCATGAGAAAAGTAAGATGAGAGGAACGGTCGTCTATAGGTCTGTCTGGGCAAACCCATGCATATGTATTATTTCCACTAGATAAGGCAAAATGAGAGCAGTTAACTCTTTAAAAAGTATGTCAGTCCCTGGGGTGCCTGGGTGGCTCAGTCGGCTAAGTGCCCTACTTCAGCACAGGTCATGGTCTCATAGTTTGTGAGTTCGAGCCCCGCATCAGGCTCTGCACTGACATCAGAGCCTGCTTCAGATCCTCTGCCTCCGTCCCTCTCTGCCCCTCCCCAGCCTGCCCTCTCTCTCTCTCTCTCTCTCTCAAGAATAAACATTAAAAAAAGTCCTTAAAAAAAGACAAAGTATGTCAGTGTCAACCCTTACATCTTAAACTGGTTATAATGTGTCTTGTATAATTAATTTCTATTTGCCATAGCTTGCTTGACACTTTGAAAGGCACCGTCTACAATTTCCCTTAGGTGCACGTAATTTGATTTTATTTGGGGGCAGCTAATTTGCCTTCTTGGAGATACTGTTTCTCATTTCCTCCTTGCCTCTTTCTCTCCCTCCTTCCCTTTCTTCTTTTTCCCAAACTGGATCTTAGACGGATGCTCACCACCTGTGCTGCCGGCAGCCACAGGGCCCCGAGACGCAGGGAAGGACCCGCGAGAGGAGCCTCCTGTCAACATAGCTCTAACACACATGCCCGAAGTCTGCGTGTATTTTCCTTCAGCTTCTTTCTCCTTCTGAAATATCACTGGGAAAAAAAAAAAAAGACATAAAATATCCGATCTTGTTCTTCCTTTCCTTTTCTATTTCCAGCCACCTGTTCTTTTCTTCTAATTAACCCCAACACAGTAACGAGATCCAAGATTCTCATGGTTACGTAAAAAAGGTATAATACGAGAAAAGCCACACATAATAGAATTTTGCCCAAGGAAACTCATAGTAGAAGAAATTTTGTATGTCTCCGTCCAATTTGAAGAAGCAATGGGGACTTGCCTCCTCATTCCTCTGGTTTAGAGAAATGAATCGGGGGCACGTGGGTGGCTCAGTCAGTTAAGTGTCTGACTTTGGCTCAGGTCATGATCTCACAGTTCGTGGGTTCAAGCCCCACATCAGGCTCTGTGCTGACAGCTCAGAGCCTGGAGCCTGCTTTGGATTCTATGTCTCCCTCTCTCTCTCTCTCTCTCTCTCTCTCTCTCAAAAATAAGTAAATATTAAAAAAAATTTTTTAAAAATGTATGAGAAAGTTGAGGCTTGTTCAGGCAAACTCAGAACGGCCCAGAGATGAGATTCGCACACACCTCTAGGACTGGGGCTCCCTCAGCGCAAATGGATGGCCACGGAGCCTCCGGGAGCCCGTGGACCCGAGGTGTGCAGGGCCCAGGGAGTTTACAAACATGGAGAGTGTTTGGTCACCCAGGAGGAACTGCACCACCTGGCACCATCCCGGACCCCACCGAAGGGAGCTGTTCTCGCACTGCCTACTTCTGATAAGTATTTGAAATCAAACGGAGGGAACTAGAACTGACCCCTTGGAGGGGCTTGTAGAGATGCAAAAGGAGGAGAGCGTGGAGAAGAGCAGGGAGACAGGAAAAGAGAGATGGCCTTGTAAAATTTCTAAATGCTAATTGGCCTAGTTACACGTGGCCGGGGAATTGGAGCAGCCTTTCTGATATTCTTACTCCCGGCTGCTTTCTGCACTGTTGTTCACACGCCAAGAGAGCATCTCTTCAGCTGTTTCCTCCCGAGCTTGAACTCTAATTGCAGGGGAGCAGCAAAACGGAGCAAAGGAGGCCAAGAGCAGGAAATTAATGGTGGCAGAGTGAGAGGGGAAAGAAAGCCGGGACAGATTGGAAAACGGAAACTGGAAAACTAGTGCAACCATAATTCCTTGCACCAACAGCGAGTGTCCGCCGTGAGCCAGTGCTGTGCTGGGGTCCTGGGGGCAGAACGCCGAGCAAGACAGACCCGGCTCATGTCCTAGGGAGCCGGCGCTCCGGCTGGGAAGGTGGACGCCAAGCCCAGCCAAGCCCAGGCCGTGTGATCAGTGGACGGGATGTGTTGGGTTGAATTTCTGGCAGCTGCAGAAAGTTTTTTCCCTCTTTTTTTTTCTTTCAATAATTTTTTTGATGTTTATTTTCGAGAGAGAGACAGAGCATGGTGCGGGGGGCGGGGAGGAGCAGAGAGAGTGGGAGACACGGAATCCCAAGCAGGCTCCACGTTTCGAGCTACAGCAACCGACATGGGACTCGAACCCACCATCCCCGAGATCATGACCTGAGCCGGAGTCCAAGGCTTAACCGACTGAGCTACACAGGTGCCCTATGTTTGTTCCCTCTTAAGGAGAGATTTCTGGGCTGGTGTTGCCGATGTGAGGCTTTCTTCTCAGTACTAATGTCAGAAAGCTACATGCAGTATCGCTACAGTGGTCGAATGCCTGTGTAAAGGTTTTAAATTTTAGACCAAGACAGGCTGCTTGGAAACCATACGGATCCAGACTCCTTTTGCTTTTGTTATTTTTATTTCTTTAACAGGCACTTAGGTACTGCTCACTTCAAGTCATGGCTCCCGGCGCTTTACATATATTCACTTATTTAATCCGAACAGTCCGATGCTGGAGGTGCTGTTGTTGTCCCCATTTTATAGGGGAAAAATTAGCTTGCCCAGCTTCCCACGGTGTTACGGATGGAATATGTGTGTCCTCCCCAAATTCCTATGTGGAAATCCTAACCCCCAGGTGATGGGATTCGGAGGTGGGGCTTTTGGAAGGTGATTAGGTCATGAGGGCGGAGCCCTCCTGAATGGGGTTAGTTTCTTATTAAAGAGACCTCCGTGAGATCTCTCGACTCTTCCACGGTGTGAAGGCTCAGGGCGAAGATGGTCATTTGTGAACCATGAATCTGGCCCTCATCAGACACTCAGTCTGTCAGCAGCTTAATCTTGGACTTCTAATCCTCCAGAACCGTGAGAAATACATTTGATGTTTAAGCCGCTCAGTCCATGGTGTTCATGTTATAGTCGCGTGAGCACATGGAGACACAGAGTAAGTGCTAACAGGCTAGTCATACTTTCGAAACTACATCTCATCTTTCATGAGTCTAATACAAAGCCGAGTGAGAGGAGGAGGGAGGGTGTGGGTTGGACAAGAGGCAGGTGCCTGGTCAGCAAGGCCCTGAAGGCCATGGTGAGAGGCTGAGCTTTCATTCATTTCCCACCTGCAGTGAGAGGCCAAGGACGATTTGGAGCACTTGAGTGATGCACTGGATTTCCTTTTAAAAACTTTACGCTGGCTGCTTTAGGGACCAAGTGGAAGGACAAACAGAAGGTGTAATGATGGGGCAATTATTGATATGGAAAAAAGAAACAATTAGGAAAGAACGGCATATGTGTTTTCCATTTTGTGCAGAGAAGGGAATAGTCTCTGGGCCCTCTTCCTAGCTGCCAATTCCTTGCCTTCCTGCAGATTGGGCAGCAGCGGGAGGGTGTCAGGGCAAGGTTCCAGAGCATGCGGTTCTAGTCCCAGCTCCGGGACTTACAAAGTGAGAGCCCAAGTGAGTGACTCCACACAATATCCCTTTTTCTACTTAAAACAAACTAACAAACAAACAAAACTGAGAATTGATTCTTGGTCTCTGTTCATCTGTTTAAAAAATGTTTATTTGTTATTTTTACGACAGAGAGAGAGTGAGAGAGAGTGCGAGCAGGGGAGGGGCAGAGAGAGAGGGAGACACAGAATCCGAAGCAGGCTCCAGGCTCCGAGCTGTCAGCACAGAGCCCGACGCGAGGCTCAAACCCACGAACCATGAGATGGTGACCTGAACCGAAGTTGGACGCTCAACCGACTGAGCCACCCAGGTGCCCCAGTCTCTGTTAATCTTTTAAGTCTTAAAATACTTTGGGGTACTTAAACACGGGGAGAACTCTTAGCCATCCTTTCCTTCCTGAAGGTGAAAACTTGGTCTGTCTTGTGCAAACCTGGCACATTTAGACATTTAATAAGTGTTTCCTGAGTAACTATTTGGGAGAGGGTAGCATTTGCGGAGAGTGGGTGGAAGGCTTCTAATTCCACACCGTGCCCTGGGCCACCCGCGTTCCATCATTAGGAATTAGTTTATAACATCTGCTTGCCTTTTATTGCTTCTAACATCTCTAGCCTGAGGTGAGGACCGAGAAAGACCCTGGGGGCCAAGCAGGCTCCTTGGAGAGACAGGGGAGGAACATTTGCACCGCACTCTTTCTGTGGGCGAAATACACAGTCTCACAGAACTCCTGCAATTTTTCAAATGTACATGGAGGCTGTTGTGATTAATAACATTCAAATTCATCTAAAAGCATTACTGAATTCATAGCCTCTTTTTTGTCATTGTGTCAAGAGGGGATATGTGAACTATTTTGACGTTGCCAAGAAATCATCTTTTGAAGGTTGGGAGCCGCTCCTTCGAGGAGAGTAGATAAGAGTTTACTTGATGTCAGAGTGCAATGGTCCTCTGGTTAGCCCTCTGGGGTTCTTCCTGTATACCCATATCCTCCAGGGATGGAGAATTACTTTTGAGAGATTATTTAGTTAAATTCTAGACTTGTGCTTTCTGACTTTTGACTTGTCACAGCTGGAAATTTGATTCCTTCTTTAGCGGAAAATGGTGCCTGTTTGTTTTCTAGGGAGGACAGTGTGAGAGGGTTTTTGGTTTTTTTTTTGTTTTTTTTTTTTAAAGATTCCTCTAAACTCATTCAGAGAGCTAACATCCTTCCCTCCCTCCCTCCTTTTCCGTGATGGGTAGGAAGGCAAAACCTGTGACTAGTTTTGCCTAGGAACTCAGAATCTTTCTTCAGATACTGAAGAGATCTGGTCATTCAGTCAAGCAGTTTTCACCTGAACAAGGACAGGAAACCTCTGGGCTGAATCTACAGCTGCTCCAGAACCCTTGGGATCATGAATCTGGGAGTGGCCGCGTGAGAGTTTTTGTGGTCAGAAAGTACCACGGGCATGCCAGTTATCCTCAATGTGTTTGGTGAAATCACCATAGTCATGTCGTCTTGTCTCTTGAGTCAAGGATTTCCCCTGTGCACACACACTTACGCCGCACACACGCACAGGCTATCCAGGAACCAGGGCTCACAGCTGTCTGCCAAAGATCTGTCCTTGGGTCCGCCGCAGCGCTCGGAGTCGCCACCAAGGGGCAGCAGAGGCTGCAGAACTGAGCGAGGGCCCAGCCGGGCAGGTGGTGGCTGGGGAAGCTGAGCCCTGGGGGTGGAGGTATGAGGCTGGGGGCAGAGACCTAGTTCTGAGGGTGGGAAGAGAGCACATGATCCCGCGGGTTCCAAGGTTTGCCTTGCTTTCTGTTCAGGTCTAGTATTGTCACTTTCTTCAAGACAGAGGCTCACATGGTGCTTACCTCCTCTGTCCCCTTAACACCTGACTCCCATATCTCCAGAGTGGCTATCGGGGCGTGCTGTCCCCACCTACTCTCCCTGCCAAGAGCGGGGATTCTGGGCTGGGTTCATTTGGTGGCTCCGGGAGGGGAGAATGGGCACTGGGTGACATAGCAGCTCTGGAGAAGTAAGCTGGTTAGGAAGGATGAGGAGACAGGCAATCACTGTCACGGGGTGGCCGGGCCCCATCTCCTCCGTCGCACCTACTGTTGTTTGATATGGCAAATGGACATTTTCTCAGTCCTGTGCAAAGTGCTGTGCATGCCCTAGATCCGGGACACATTCTTCATTTCTCCTTCCTCTGGATTGCCGTTCCTAAATCCCTCCTTGATGGAAATGCTAGAGCTGCCCGTGACTGCAAGAAACTCGGGACTTGGGGAGAAGTTTGATTTCCTTAGTCTTCTGGGGTGAAAGGAGGGAAACCTGTAGCTAACTTTTGCCTTGAAATCTACGTGGTGGTGAGAACAGCCTTTCGGGTCTCTCTAAACTCATAACCCAGTCTTGGTTATTTGTTATCCAGGTGTTCAGAAAATTAAACACTTAAGGCGTTTCACGAACATTTTCCTCGCAGTGACTTCCTCAAGCGGAAAGCCTTTTCCATGTCTACGTTTCCCTGACAAAAGCCACTTAGTTTAGTCTAGTCTGATTCAGCAATGTTTTCCTTTATGGTTGTCGCTTTTTGTGTTCTGCTTACGGAATCCTTGCCTACCTACACGCCATAAAGATGTTCTTTGAGATTTTCTTCTAAACGCTTGATAGTGTTCCAAAGCCTGTTTTCTTTTAGGGCAGTTTTAGGTTCTCAGCAAAATTAAGGGGAAGGAGCAGAGATTTCCCATATGCACCCCACCAAAGCCTCCCCCATTATCAACATCCCGGACCACAGTTAGTGCGTTTGTTACAATTGCTGAACCTGGACCAGTGCATCATTATCCCCCACGGTTCCTAGATTACATTAGGGCTCACTCTTGATGTCACACGTGACTTGGCTTTGGACAAATGTGGAATAACTTGTTTCTGCCATTACAGTGTCACACAGTGTAGCTTCACTGTCCTAAACAGCCTCCGTGCTCCAGATTGTTTTACATTTCAAGTACAGATATGAAGTGCACTTGGAACTGATTTTTTTTTTACGCATAGTATGAGATAGCCAAAGCTCCTTATTGTTTCCACGTGAATAACTACCTGGCTCCACTCCATTGCCCGAAAATACTGTCTTTTCCTCGTTGTACTATGGTGTCCTATTTTTCACAAATCAAGTGACCTCAAATATGGAGGGCTGTTCCTGGACTTCTAATTCTATTTCACTGGCCAATTTTTCCATTCCTATATCAGTATCACACTTTCCGAATTACTGTGGATAGCTGGTGTTGAGAGCTGGTAAATGAGACCCTCCCTGTTTGTTGTTCTTTTCCGAACTTACCTTTGTTGGGGCCGACCTACTCAAGTTTGATTTCTAGTTTAAAATTGTCTTTTCCAGGGCGCCTGGGTGGCGCCGTCAGTTAAGCGTCCGACTTCAGCCAGGTCAAGATCTCGCGGTCCGTGGGTTCGAGCCCCGCGTCAGGCTCTGGGCTGATGGAGCCTGTTCCCGATTCTGTGTCTCCCTCTCTCTCTGCCCCTCCCCCGTTCATGCTCTGTCTCTGTCTGTCCCAAAAATAAATAAAACGTTGAAAAAAAAAATTAAAAAAAAAAATAAAATTGTCTTTTCCTTTTCAGGTTTTATTGGCACTGTTCCTGATGGCTTTCCTAAAAATAACACATTGCAGCCCAGTAATCAGCTAAATTATGTTCTAAAATAATGAGGTAGCTCTACAAGGTAAAAAGCTTTCTAGGACACTGAGTCAGCGAGTCACATGTCTGTCCTGCCCTCAGAGGCCAGGGAAAGAATTCTCTTTTTTTTTTCCCAGTGGCCTTTCCAAATTCAGTCTGTATTTCTAGGCCTGCCCCAAACCCTGTCTGTGGCCCAACACCTCCCAGCCTGCCAGGACCTGTAGCACCTGGCTGGCCCATTTTCCTAGGCATTGTCTCTGGTGTCCCCTTTCCCCCCTGGGCACCGGGACACCGAGGCTGCCTTCAGTTCCCCACAGGGCCGCGCTCCACACACGTGGGGGAATTTCCACCTGGGTTTCGTCCATCTTCCTGCCGGACATGTTCTTCCCTTCCTGCTCCTGCTACCTTCCTTTCATTGGTGTCTACCTTGTTAACTCCAAACTTCCCTTCCCTGGGGCATCCTTCCCCGACCTCAGACTAGATCAGTTTCTCTTACAGTGGGCTCCCTGCGCCCCATTATGGCACGTACCCCAGTGCAAAATTATAAACCCGTTTGATTGTTTCATCAACCCTTGACTCTTCCAGTATATTGTAAACTCCAGTAAAGCAGGATCCATGACTATTTGGCTCAACATTTTAGTCTCTTATCCCTAATCTAGTGTTTGCCATATAGGAAGTGCTCCATAATCCTTTTAGGAATGAATGCATGCATGAATGAAACGCTTTGGCCTAGTGGCCTCTGTTACTTTCCACAGGACCCTGCATACAGATATTCAATAAATAACTTTGTTTCATCATCTTTTTTAAAAAAAAATTGTTAAATGTTCATTTATTTCTGAGACAGAGAGAGACAGAGCACGAGTGGGGGAAGGGCACAGAGAGAGGGAGGGAGGGAGACACAGAATCGGAAGCAGGCTTCAGGCTCTGAGCTGTCCGCACAGAGCCCAACGCGGGGCTCGAACCCACCAACTGTGAGATCATAACCTGAGCCGAAGTCTGTGGCTCAACTGACTGAGCCACCCAGGTGCCCCTATCTCATCATCTTCTATAGGACATTTCAATAAAAAGCTCTGTGTAGTTTATGGCAGTAGCTCGCCACGTTACAAAATGACCGGCCTGGCCACTGCAGGCACAGTCAGGGGTGTTTCTTAATGCCCTGTTCTTGATTTAATGTGGGTGTTGGTGGAGATAGTGGGGCATCACTCAAATATGACTTAGAAGTGTCCCGTACCTGCGAATACCTGTCTTGCCTTCTGTATCTCAACGCCAGCTTTTAGAAACTCTAAAATGTTCCTTCTGATTTGGTTGGAGTACATAGGAAAGCAGCATCGGTTTGGGGGTGTTAGCAGCAAGCCGGAAACCCAGAGGCTGTGACTTTCCATTGCTGGGAAGTCATATAACTTTGGCTTGCTCAGTGGTAAAGCAGGGCAGCCAGGACAACTTTGTTAGCAGTTGGCATAAATGAGTGAGAGCTAACATCTGGTCCTTCATGGAAAATTCCTGTACTTAGAGCTGGAAAATAGACTATCATTCCATTAATAAAGGGACCCGAATTAGTTCTTGTTCTCTGTGTTCCACAAGCTAGTCATTGATGAATGATAATGCTGTCTTTATAGTCTCAAGCAATCGGAGGGGATGATAAAAAATGTGCTCCACAGTCCCCATCAGGGCACTGTGCGTTTTGGAGAGTGTGGGCAGGCTGTGGTGATGGAGCCCTAGCCTGCCCTGACAGGGACTTCTGTAATTTGCATACTTAGTGAGAAAAGACCAGAGATAGAGACGCTGCTTATGGATACTACGTCTGCCACACTTTCCGGGTGATCGAAGGAAAATCTCGAATCAGGTTCTGCCTGGAAATGGGAACACTGACCTTTTCTAAAACACAACCCCACTGGAATATAATAGGGTTAATGTAATAGAGGCCAGTCGCACATAGGTCGTTAGAGAGAAAAAATTGTGAATTTTTACCAGGAGGATCTTCCTCTGGTCCTTAGAAGCATGGTTTTAATGGATATAAATACAGAATTAAGACCAATTATTAGCCACTTGCGTCGAGTTCCCGACACCTTTCACTGAGGAGCAGAGGAGGGCTTCTGAGCTCAGTGTCATCTGTGGAAGACTGGTCCTCAGGGAGTGGGCTGGGTGTCACAGGGATGCATGACCATGGGGATGCCTATGTGTGTGTGTGTGCGTGTGGGTGGGTAATGATTTGAGGTGGAAAGACACTGAAGACAAATTTAGTTACATCACATTCTTGACTTGGGTGTATTTATATTGGGCATTTAGAGTTTAAAGCTAATTAAATCGATTCATCATCTTTTGTGAAATACCCGAATGATTTTGTAAATGCTAATTAGGATAGAGGACATTTGCATCATTTAAAATTAGGCAATTGGCCATGTACAACATGTAGGTGATTCATTAATTTCAAGTAAATGTAATGCATGTAAGTAAATGGCAAGACTCTGAGGATTTCTCTGGTTGGTTCTGCCTTCTGTGGGGTTGTAAGGCACTTTTTCATGCTGCATTTTTATTACGGGTCTCTGCCAGGATGTTCTCAAATGCCACATCCTTTCCAGTGGATTCCATAGATGCACCAGTCAGTTTTTACATCGGATGAAGCCAATCGTGTGAGTGCGGGCTGTGCCCTCGGCACCTTACCCAGGTGGGGGGCCTGGGTGGTTCCTTCCTCCTATGCAGATGTGTTCTCACCACTGATCCAAACTGTGAGGCCACAGCTGATGGGGCCAGAATGAGCCACGGGCCTTCGATCAATGGCTGGCCTAGGAGGAGGTGGCCTCGTATGAAAGTCCTTGTTTTCAGGGATAGTGTAGTAGGCTGAGTCTTTCAGTATCTTTCTCAGGAACTTCAACTGAAGATATGTGAAGAATCAGGCAGTTACTGATAGAAGTAGAGCTTTAGCTCAAATGCCCTCAGAAAGAAGGCAGCATGTAAAATCATGAAGCCCTACATGTAGTGATGAATAAGCAGAAACAGGGGTAAGTAAATGCCATGAAGTCAGGGAGACTCCAGAAGAAAAGGAGAGCTGTTGGCTGGAAGCAGCTGAGGGAGAGTTGAAACTATTTAATGGCAGAGAATGATCTAGATAATCCAGTTAGTAGAGATATACTGGATGATTCCAATTTCTGAATTGTAATGTGAGACTCAGCCAAAAATTTTCATGATGTCTGGTTAGGACGCGTGTATCCCAATAGTAATCACACTCCCCAAGAGACCTCCAAACTTAAGGTAACAGAAGAGTATCTTTCCTTGCGCACCAAAGAGCCTACTACACGGTACACACCTGTGGTTTCCCTAACTCCTTCTTTTCTTTCAGTTTTATTGAGATAGAATTGACATAGGTCACTGTAAAGGTTGAAGGTGTACAGGACAGTGACTTGACTTCCATGTATTGTGAAGTAATTACCATCCGTCATCTCATATAGATGCAAGGAAAGAAAAGAAAAAACTTTTTTCTATTTACTTAATTGTCTTTTAAGTGGAAGTTTGTTCCTTTCAACCCCCTTCCTCCAACACCCCTATCCTCTTTCCCCCACCTCTGGTAACCACAATTCTGATCTTTTCCCTACGAGTTTGGTCTTTCTTCTTCCTTTCTTTCTCTTTCTTTTTTCTTTCTCTTCCTTTTTTCTTTCTTTTCTTTTCTTTCTTTCTTTCTTTCTTTCTTTCTTTCTTTCTTTCTTTCTTTCCCACACTTAAGTGAGATCATACAGTATTTGTCTTTCTCTAACTTAGTTCACTTAGTACAATGCCCTCACGTCTATGTTGTCACAAATGGCAGGGTATTTCTGTTTCGTATACTGTATATATATACCCCACATTTTCTTTATCCAGTTCATCTGTTGATGGAGACTTAAGTTGTTTCCATGTCTTGGCTAATATAAATTCTGCTGCAATGAACATGGGGGTCCAGATATCTTTCAAGATAGTGATTTTGTTTCTTTTGGAGAAATACCCAGAAGTGGAGTTGTTGGATCATAGGATAATTCTATTTTTAGTTTTTTTAAGTTTATTTATTTATTTTGAGAGAGAGAGAGAGAGAGAGAGAGAGCAAGCAAGCATGAGTGGGGGAGAGGCAGAGAAAGAGGGATAGAAAATCCCAAGTGGGCTCTGCACTGTGAGAACAGAGCCTTATGTGGGACTCAAACTTTCAAACTGGGAGATCATGACCTCAGCCGAAATAAAAAATCAGAAGCTTAACTGACTGAGCCACCCAGCGCCCCCTATTTTCAATATTTGGAGCAACCTTCATACTGTTTTCTATAGTGGGTGCACCAATTTACATTCCCACCAACTGTGCACAGGGGCTCCCTTTTCTCCACATCCTCACCAGCATTTGTCTCTTAGCTTTTTGATGCTCACTATTCTAACAGATATGAGGTGATATCTCGTTGTATTTTTAATTCCTACTTCCCTAATGATTACTAATGAGCACCTTTTCATGTAGCTGTTGACCATTTGTATATCTCCTTTGGAAAAATGTCTATTTAGGTCCTTTGCCCATTTTAATTAGATTATTTTTTGTTGTTACAGGGTTGTGTAAGTTTTTTTAAAATGTATTTTGGATAGTAACATTTTCAGATATATTATTTGCAAATATTTTCTTCCCTTTTTGTCGAATGCCTTTTTATTTATTTATTTATTTATTTTTTTACAGAGAAAAGTTCAACAATTATTTTATTTTATTTTATTTTTTTTTTATATGAAGTTTATTGACAAATTGGTTTCCATACAACACCCAGTGCTCATCCCAAAAGGTGCCCTCCTCAATACCCATCACCCACCCTCCCCTCCCTCCCACCCCCCCTCAACCCTCAGTTTGTTCTCAGTTTTTAACAGTCTCTTATGCTTTGGCTCTCTCCCACTCTAACGTCCTTTTTTTTTTTTTTTTTTCCCTTCCCCTCCCCCATGGGTTCCTGTTAAGTTTCTCAGGATCCACATAAGAGTGAAACCATATGGTATCTGTCTTTCTCTGTATGGCTTATTTCACTTAGCATCACACTCTCCAGTTCCTCGAATGCCTTTTTAAAAAAATGTTTTTCACTTTAAAAATTATATTAAATGTTTATTTATTTATTTTATGAATGAGAGGGAGAGAGCAGGGGAGGGGTAAAGAGAGGGAGAGAGAATCCCATGAAGGCTCCACACTGTCAGCACAGAGCCTAATGCAGGGCTCGAACTCATGAACCATGAGATCGTGACCCGAGCCCAAATTAAAAGTTGGATGTTTAACTGACTGAGCCACCCAGGCGCCCCTGCCTTTTCATTTATTGATCATTCTTTTTGTTGTGTAGAAGCTTTTTTGTTTGAGGTAGTCCCATTTGTTTTTAATTTTGTTGCTTGTGTTTTAGGTGCCTTATCCCCAAACTTGTTGCCGAGATTCATTCCAAGGAGTTTTTTTCATATTTTCTTTTAGGAGTTTTATGGTTTCAGGTCTTCAAGTCTTTAATCCATTTTGAGTTAATTTTTGTGACTAGTATAAGAGAGTTTCATTTTTACATGTAAGTATCCAATTTCTCCAGCAGCATTTATTGAACATACTGGCTTTTCTCCTGAAAAGTATTGAATATTCTTTGTTCCCCTGTCCGATATTAGTTGACCATACATACGTGGGTTTATTTCTTGGCCCGCAATCTGTGCCATTGGTCTGTATGTCTGTTTTGGTGCCAGTACCATACTGTTTTGATCATTGTAGCTTTATAATATAGCTTGAAATCAGGAAGTGTGATGCGTCTTGCTTTTTCTTTCTCAGGATTATTTTGGCTATTTGGGGTCTTTTGGGTGCTTTATATAATTTTTTTTTTTTAATTTTGCTGTTATTGTCTAAGTGCTCTGCATGGCTTCTAGCCTCATTTTTGTTCCCCACTTTTCCCGTTCCAGCTAGTTGCCATTTTGTCCCATACTCTTCACTACAGATATTCATGACCCAGAGCAAAGTGGTGATGAGGGCCACGAGGGTCACCAACCTTGCAGGTCACCAAAGGGATACTCTAGACACAACATGGCATGGGCTGTCTTTGACTTTTTAATCAATTTATCTTCATAATGGATAGAAGAAGATGTGATGATTTAGCTCAGATATTAGGTCGCAGCTAAATTTAGGGTAGAATCTCTCTCTCTCTCTCTCTCTCTCCTATTAAGGAATCAACTTACTCTTATCTTTACATTCCCCCTTCTGCCATCCAAAGACAGAAGAATAGCTGTATAGCAGGGACGTTTTAGAGTTAGCACATATGTAGTTTGGCTAAGAAACTCTTTCCAGGAGCCAACATGAACCTTTTAAACTATTCTGTTTGTCTACACATTTATGCTCTATAGTGATAGTGGACAGAACTGCGTGAGTATCATATTTGACTTGCCATAAATATGTACTCTTCCTCTTCGAATTAGCCTTGGCCACTGCACAGAAGTAACTTCAAAAACCTGTAATTGCCTCTTTGTTTTAGCATTAGAACGTCCCTGAGTTTCGGTATGGCGTGTGGCTGCCCAGTTTGCACCTATATTTCCTACCTAGCTTCCCATGTGGCTAGGTGTGGCCGTGTGACTCAGTTTCCCCCAATGACATGTGAGCAGAGTGATGTTTGCAACTTATATGATTATTCTTTTAAAGGAAATCATCTTGGGGCACCTGGGTATCTCAGTCAGTTGAGCGTCCGACTTTGGCTCAGGTCATAATCTCTCAGTTTGTGGGTTTGAGCCCAGTGTCGGGCTCTGTGCTAACAGCTCGGAGCCTGGAGCTTGCTTTGGATTCTGTGTCTCCTTCTTTCTGCCCCTCCCCGCTCATGCTCTCTCTCTCTCTCTTTCAAAAATGAATAAACATTAAAAAAATTTTTTTAAAGGAAATCATCTTTATCAACCTCCATTTTCTCTTTGGCTATCTTCCAGTCCCAGATGGGATATTGGTTAACCAGCTCTACTCATGTAGATGAGGTCAATATAGTAGGAAACGGCAGAGCAGGAAGATAGAAGGATGTTGACCCCTTAGATAACCTGGTGGAGCAGAGCCGCCTACACATTGGAGTACCTCTGGACTGATGCAGGAGAAAGCAATAAATATCTTTCTTGTGTGAGTTTTCTCGTGCATTTTTGAGTTTCTTTGTTACAAAGGCCGAAGTCTATGCCCTAACCAATACACAATGGTGGCCACTAAGTACTCAGGAGCCAGACGGGGGTGCTGAGTAAGTGTCATGTTGCACACATTGTAGCATTTGATGCCTTCTCTGCTTAGTCTGGTGTAGATTTCTCATTTTATTCTGGGTTTTTGTTTGTTTGTTTTGAGGGGATGGAGGTGAGGATTGTCCCTTTGTTTTGAATAGATTCATCTTACCTTGTTTACTAGACTCTAAATCCCTCAGGAAATAGTGCTAGTGACACAAATGCTGCTGAATAAGTGACAACTATCTGTCTCAAGGGATAAGAGCTGCTTGGTCTTCCGGAATGACTCCGTATTCTCTTCTGTGACATCCTTTTCCTGGGTGTATCAATTCTGTTGTTAACGAATCAATCCTGGTGAACGCCCCCCCCCCCCCCCCCAGTTTTCAGTCCATTTTCATGGCAGCAGCATATGCGAATACAGGAAACATCTGAAATGATGATTTTGAATGAGGAATGATGCCCATTCTATTTATCACTCTAAATATAAGCAGGTGGAATTAAAAATTCTCACGATTGCACTTTAGTCAAATGTTCGATTCATGATCATTCTGCCATGCGTGAGTTAGTAATACATTTGCTGCATAATAAAAGAAAGTTCAAGATAACAGTGATTCAAATAAGATACATATATTTTTTTCTAACATGAAAGAGGCCTGGAGATGGGCAGCCAAGGGATGACATGTGGCTCTTGGTCATTGGGTTTTCAGGCTCCTTCTAACTTTGTCTTTGCAAATCCCTGAAAATGGTTTCCATTCTGAAGATTCCCTCATGGTTAGCAAAAACCCCTGTGGTGATAGCCAGTGTGTCAGAGTTGCAGGCAATGGGATGAGGGGAGGGCAAAGGGCCTTTATCTGCCCATTTCCTTTTAAAGACCTTTTTTAGAATTTTTACTAAATGAACTTTCACCTCATTGGTCAGAACTTCGCCATGCCCGGTTACACAGCTGCCCAAATAAAATCAAGGTTTTGTATTGTTTTTAACTAAGGATGAAGGGGAAGCATCAATGATGGGTAGACTGCCTGCCTTATAATTAGAAAATTCTCACTAACTAGACAGGGGTTGGCAAACCATGGCCTGTGGGCCAAATCTGGCCTGCAGCCTACTTTTCGTAAGTAACGAGTTATTGAAACAAAACCATGTGCGTTCATTTATACATTGGTCTAGAGCTGATTTAATGCTACAGAAAGCAGAGCTGAGGAGTAGTCACAGAGATGGTATGGCCTACAAGTCTAAAATATTTCCCATCTGGTCCTGTTGAACAAGTTTGCCAACCCCTGTTCTAGAACATGGAGGACAGATTCTGATACATAAATGACCTCATTCCCCGGGAGGCTATTAGAGGAGCAGGGTTGAACCTATTATAGATTCAGTAATAATCTATTCTCCAGCCCCAGTGAAATTAAGTCTACTAGGCATACATTTGGTCGCAAGTAACATAAAACGTGACTAATAGCGGATTCAACAAAGAAGCGTTTATTCATCTCACATACGAAGAAGTCTGGAAGTACAAGGTCCAGGGCTGGTGTGGATGCTGAATAATGCTTTCAAAACTAGACTCCTTTTCTTCCCTCGGCCGTGGCCAGAATGTTGGCTTTCATCTCCTTGCTTATTGGAAGTTGCCCGTGGTACCTAAAGGCATTATGTCTGCGTCCTGTATAGGAAGAAGGAGTAAGTGTCAAAGGCCAAAAGGGGCATGAGTCTGTCCCTTTCCATAAACTTTCCCGCGGGTTCTCATTGGCCACAACGATATTCTCATGACAACTGCCAGCAGCAGAGCATTCTGGGATGGTGAGAACATACATTGGACTCATGAGTGGGGCAAACAAATGGAGATCCTGTTGGAAGGGGAGACAGTAGCAATATGTCTGTACAGGGCTCCTCACAATTAACTGGGCCACTCTCGCACCTCATTATGGTCTCATCTTTCTTTCTTTTCTTTTTTTTAAAATTTATTTAATTTATTTTATTTTTTTTTAATTCTCCATACTTTTTTATTTATTCTTATTAATTTATTTTTTAAATTTACATCCAAGTTAGCTAGCATATAGTGCAACAGTGATTTCAGGAGTAGATTCCTTAGTGCCCCTTACCCATTTAGCCCATCCCCCCACCACACCCCCTCCAGTAACCCTCTGTTTGTTCTCCATATTTAAGAGTCCTTCTGTTTTGTCCCCCTCCCTGTTTTTATATTATTTTTGATTCCCTTCCCTTATGTTCATGTGTTTTGTCTCTTAAATTCCTCATAATACCCTCTAGTTCCATCCACATAGTTGCAAATGGCAAGATTTCATTCTTTTTGATTGCTGAGTAATACTCCATTGTGTGTGTGTGTGTGTGTGTGTGTGTGTGTGTGTGTGTATATATATATATATATATACCACATCTTCTTTATCCGTTCATCCATCGATGGACATTTGGGCTCTTTCTATACTTTGGCTATTGTTGATAGTGCTGCTATAAACATTGGGGTGCATGTGTCCCTTTGAAACAGCACACCTGTATCCCTTGGATAAATGCCTAGTAGTGCAATTGCTGGGCCCTAGGGTAGTTCTATTTTTAGTTTTTTGAGGAACCTCCATATTGTTTTCCAGAGTGGCTACACCAGCTTGCATTCCCGCCAACAGTGCAACAGAGATCCTCTTTCTCCACATCCTCGCCAGCATCTGTTGTTGTCTGACTTGTTAATGTTAGCCATTCTGACAGGTGTGAGGTCTCATTGGGGTTTTGATTTGTATTTCCATGATGATGAGTGATGTTGAGCATTTTTTTCATGTGTCGGTTGGCCATCTGGATGTTTTCTTTGAAGAAGTGTCTATTTGTGTCTTTCTTTTGCCCATTTCTTCACTGGGTTATTTGGCTTTTGGGTATTGAGTTTGATAAGTTCTTTATAGGTTTTGGATACTAACCCTTTATCTGATGTGTCGTTTGCAAATATCTTCTCCTATTCCGTTGGCTGCCTTTCAGTTTGCTGATTGTTTCCTTCACTGTGCAGAGCTTTTGATTTTGATAAGGTCCCAATAGTTCATTTTTGCCCTTGTTTCCCTTGCCTCCAGAGATGTGTTGAGTAAGAAGTTGCTGCGGCCAAGGTCCAAGAGGTTTTTGCCTGCTTTCTCCTCGAGGATTTTGATGGCTTCCTGCCTTATGTTTAGGTCTTTCATCCATTTTGAGTTTATTTTTGTGTGTGGTGTAAGAAAGTGGTCCAGGTTCATTCTTGTGCATGTCGCTGTCCAGTGTTCCCAGCACCACTTGCTGAAGAGACTGTATTCCATTGGATATTCTTTCCTGCTTTGTCAGAGATTAGTTGTCCATAGGTTTGTGGGTCCATTTCTGGGTTCTCTATTCTGTTCCACTGATCTGAGTGTCTGTTTTTGTGCCAGTACCGGACTGTCTTGATGATTACAGCTTTGTACTACAGCTTGAAGTCCAATGGTCTCACCTTTCCTGCATGCCCCTTCCTATAACAGCTCCTGAAATTAATTTTGTTCCTTTTACCTCCCTTCCATACTCTTTGCTAGGTGAGAAACCTGGAAATGAGCCTGAAGAGGTGAAGCTGCAGAAAGCCAGCAAACAGATCGTGCAGAATGCCATCCTGCAAGCTGTTCAGCAAGTGTCCCAGGAGAGCCGGCAGAGGGAAGACAGAACCGGTGACAACCAGGGCAACTTCCAGCTGGGCGTGGGGGAATTAACCAAGAAGCACGAAAAGAAGTAACACAGTGGATCTGGCTCTTGTCATATGCCTGGTTACCAGCCTTCCTCTTAGTATAGGATGCGTTGCCAAAACGTTGCCAGTAAAGCAAACCAAAGTGTCATCAGCACCTAGCAGTAGAATGAATTCGCGCTAGTCCTTGGCTGAGAAGCACTGTTTTGAAAAAGTGCATTAGAAGATTCTGTTTATATTAAGGCAGTGCCTCTGAAACATAGCGGGGCCAAATACAACACTGTAATTGCAAAAGTAGTTTTGCAACACAATTTATTTTTAAGGTTCTTTTTTTTCTAAAGATTCTGTCTTGTTTGTTTACTTTCGCCCTTGATGCATCTTTCTGTGAATCTTAACCAGCAATCCTTTTTGCTGAAAAGTACTGTGTCCTTTACAATATTTTAAAAAGACGTGCTGGAGAAGCGAAGGAATGGAGTTTGTCACCTTCAAATATGGAATTAAAGGCTTCACTGAGTTCAGGTCTCAGATCCAATTGAGCAAAGGCAAATTTTATGGCTTAGTCCCTCAGGTCTTACAAGGCATATATTTATATTACTTTTTAAAAAGGAGGAGTTTAACTTTTCAAGAACTCAGTTTTTTGGTCTCAGTTCTCTCAAGTGTTTGGTACGGGGTGTTTGCCCTCTGTGCAGAAATCCTTGGGAAATACAGATTTCTTTTTCCATGTCAAAATAAGACAAGTGATAGATCTATATGCATGCCTTGCCCATGACTCTGTTTTTTAGCAGCCCTGTGAAGAGCAACTAGACCCACAGATTCCATGCTGGGGATACACTAGGGTCTGATTATGGGGTGCAGTGTCCTTGGAAGGAGCTGTGGGGCTTTATACATACTATGTTGTCATCGGGCTACACATTTGCAATAGTACCTTACTAGTGGGAGCCTTTCTTTTCCCCTCCACAAATTAAAATTACATTTTTGAGTTATAAAAATCATGCACATCAGGAATAAATAACCCTGCAAATGGGAAAAGCATTTTTCAGCTCTCTGAAGCATGACGATGCAGTGGGAACAATAAAGTAACTGTTTCGGGCAATGCAGTATAGAGATCTACGTGTGTATGAAAAAAGCCATCTTCATTGCCATAGTATGACTTCTGCTCCACTCCCATGTGGATAATGCACATCTTTCTGAAGTCATTAGAACCCCATAGTTTGGGTTTCACCACAGTTACTGAGTTGGTGCTACTGAGGACAGAGAGAGAATTTGACCTTTAGTAAAAAATCCTTTGGCTTTAGAATATCGATGTCTACGTTTAATAGTTTTTTAAAAAGCCAGTATTAGCATATATGGTATGACTGATATTAAGATCTACTTAGAGAATTCCAGTATGCTACGCTTTCCAGAATGGATACTATTGATGATAGTAAATGAATGAAAACAATCTCTCATCAACTGTTGGGCTATCTCGTATGATGCACAGATGGAATAAATTCACAGGGAGAATGGCGATGAGAGGGAGCAGAGGGGGTTAAAATTTAAATGTGATTTATTCATAAATATTTTTTGTGTCATGAACTCATGACAATTGAATGAGGAGTTTAAGTTGATCTGAAGTCATATAATTGATATATAATTGTACAGTGTGCTTAATGGGAATGAAGGTATTAAGGGAAATTATGCGGAAGGATCTATAATAAAAAAATAAACCCAATGCTTGTAGTTTGCAAGTGATCTGGCACCATGTCTACTGAGATGTCTGGGCATAACCACCCCTGGACCTCGCTGTCATTATCGTGTGGCAGAAACACAGAAATGTATCATCTTTCCTCTCTGGTGTGTCTGTGCTAACCCAGTGGGGATCTTTGAGAACATCTGATTAACCTCTGTATCTAAATATTATTTGTAAATAAAACATACCCAGCTTTGAAATATGTTGTCATTGTAAGCCAAGTTTGCTACACCCTACTGTTTGGCTCATTTCATCTGTGGACCTCACATTCATATGGGACCATGAGGCACCCCAAGATTACCAAACCCCTAGATGTCATGACCCCGAGAGTGCGCCTTCCATGGGCCTTTACTGTAAGTCTGTGGGGTGGTGGTTCCTGAGGCTTGGGCAGAAAAGGACCAGTGGTAAGAAGTGACCCTTTGATCTCAGGAAGTGAAGGTGAGTGGATCCGGAGAGTTGAATGTCTTTCATTATCTTTCTGAGATGGAACATCTACAAGGAGGAACAGAGATACCGATGAATTCTTGGAAGAAGAAAGCAAAGTTAATCGCTGCCCTCAGTAGATCGGTGCCGTATTGGCAGAATCCTAAGAAAGCTCAGCCGTAAAAATAAACCCATCTGTCAAACTCTTGCCGATCTCTGTCAGTATAAAGTTATTGGCCTTGAAAGGAGCCCATGGATCCTCATGTGGCATAGGATTAAGGTGGGCTTCCACTTGCTTATTGTCATAAACCAGCACACCGCTTTTGGTTTTAGGAATTTCCTCTTCTTGGTTTATGACATGTGAAAGCATACATGGGCCTCCCAGCTCTGTGTGATCAGCCGTTCATCTTTTACTTTGCCTGTCTCTGGAGTGGACCAAAGAGAAAAGTCCTTTTATGTGGCGTTTCTGTATTAATCTATGCAGTGTGAACAGTATAAATAGATACAAAAAAAACATACTGCTTCCTGGGGCTTTATCTTTATTTTTCTTCTCTCTCTTTTTGAGCTGCTTTGTATTCTCGTATGGTGTATTATCTTATTTCAGGTTACAGAAAAATGAATGGACCATTTAAAAATAAACATTGTTATTTATGCCAATCAGAAATGAATATCTATTGTCAAGGTGTTAAGGTCTCTGTGAAAAAAATGTTAAAAGAAGGAAAACTTGAATTTATCCACTGTAACAGCCGTTCCAATAAAATACAATAGAGAATAAAGTCTCTGAGAAACCTGGTAACTATTATAACTACTATTGTACCCCAAAAGGTCAAAGACTAAACACTTGAGCAAATTCTTCAGTTCACGTAAGGAGAATGTGGAAACCACAATAATATCTTTTCTCTTGAATGTGAGAAAGTGTTCTGAAATATATTAGTGCACATTCATTCATTTTTGTCATTGCCACAACCTTGCAATACGTCGCATCTGGGAAGATCTCATTCTCCTTTTGCAGATAAAGTCACACTGAGTCTGAGAGAGGTTAAGCATATCCTAAGTGAGGAATAGTAGGTACTGTTGGGCACAGGAGTACATGAACCACTGATCCTGACCACGGCGAGCATATGAATTAGCTAGGGAGCTTAAGAAATATAAATTCGGGAGACATCTACGTTAAGATCAAAGACTAAAATTCCCTTTTAGAATACCTTTCTAGCCAGAAATGTAACAAAAATAGTAAAGGGCCCAAAAAATCGTCATCAATAGAAAAAGTTCAATGCCATTAGCATCAAAAAGTGGTGGCTAGGGAAAGAAAAAGGTAACTGCAGAGGGAACAAAATAGACCACCCTAGACCATGGTGACTTCACTTTACTCCTCAGAGCCACCGCGGTGAGTCCACGGAATCCTGCCCCACTTGAGGAGAGAGACGAATGCCAGGGGTGACTTTGTAGTTGGTTGGCCATGGTGTAGAGGAAATGGCTCTTAGGAGGAAACGGGAAAAATAGGAGAAGGTGTTTCTCTCACAAAGAAGGGACAACCTTACCTTAAAGAAATGAAGAAAGAAAGAAAAAGAAACACGCATAATCAAAATAATCCCCTCATCATATTCTAGGGAAATGGATGCAACATGTTCAATATCAGTACTTTCAGAGTAAGAGAAAAATCCTTGACATTTCTACATGAAAAATTCAGAGCAATATTCAATAACTTAAGGAAGAAAAGGCTACAAGGTAGATCTGAAAAGGAAAGTATGAAGTAAGGGTATTATTCCTAGCCAAGATGTCACTCAAGAATAAAGGCAAGAATAGATAAACAAATCTGTTTTGTTTGTTTTTAATTTGAGAGAGAGTGAAAGCACACATGTGAGCTGGGGAGAGGGGCAGAGGGAGAGAAAAAGAGAATCCCAAGCAGGCCCCACACTCCGTACAGAGTCTGACACAGGGCACAATCCCATGGCCCTGGGATCAAGAGTCAGATGTTCAACTGACTGAGCCACCCAGGCACCTCTCCAGCCGTCTGTCTTAAAGTTTCCTGGTGTTCAAGGGCCCTTCTTGAAAAAACTGGCCATGAACTTTGTCAAACTAAAAGATAAAATAGAGTTTAGCAATGTCACTTTACTACAGGAAAGGGTGAGGAGCAGTGCCTTCACTTAAATATCAAGTAAATATTGCACAGTTGTGAAAATCAGGCCATAGAAAAGACCGTAAATTGTTAGATCTTGACAGTATGAAAATATAACAAAAATCGTGAGGTGGGACAAGGGAAATGACATCATACTAATGACTTATTCATCTGTCAGAGAAAAGAGAACTGATCTGATCTTAAGTTGAATGATCTAGTTAAAAACCCAATGCTACAAAATTCTTAATTGATTTCATAATTCCTTTTCTTAACCTTAGAGGAATGTATTAGAAAATAATATATTATGATAAAGATGTATTTGAAGTTAACAATACCTTTAGTTTCATTTAGGTTCTTTTTCTTTCATTAAGTAAAAAAAATAAGTGATATATATATATATATATTTTGTATATACATTGCTTATCTCATATCTATCATTATCTATTTATCATCTATTGAAATTCCTTAATGCCATACATGACCACTATTGGGTCATTCTTCCACTGAAGCTAAACAGGAAGATTCTAGCAGCTTGTGAAGACCCAGGGTGATCTTACTATTGAGAAAAGTAATTCCTTTAATCATTAGACGTAGGCCACATAGATGTCCCACAGTCTAAGTAATAAAATGAAGAAAAGAATAGCTTTATTCCTATGGCGTTTTTCAATTTTTATTTTAAAAAAAATAAAAAAATTTTTTTTAATCTTTATTTATTTTTGAGAGAGTGAGAGCAGGGGAGGAACAGAGAGAGAGGGAGACACAGAATCGGAACCAGGCTCCAGGCTCTGAGCTGTCAGCACAGAGCCCGACACGGGACTCGAACCTACGAACCGTGAGATCATGACCTGAGCCGAAGTCGGACACTTAACCGACTGAGCCACCTAGGTGCCCCTAATAACTTGTTTTGATGTTTTTATTTATTTTTGAGGCAGAGAGAAAGCGCGAGCTGCGGAGGGGCGGAGAGAGAAAGGGAGACAGATCTGAGGCGGGCTCCCCGCTGACAGTAGAGAGCCCAATGCGGGGCTCGAACTCACAAACTGTGAGATGACGCCCTGAGCCGAAGTCAGATGCTTAGCCTACTGAGCCACCCTCAGGTGCCCCTGGTTTTCTCTTTTTAAAGCAAGTTGCTATTGTAAACAGATGCCTACCTGATTTCTACTTAAGCGATTAACCAGTGCTTTTCCTCCATGTCTTACACTTGTGCCTAAGAATCCAGGTTCTTGCATGCTCCACTAATTGAGATACGTGTCTAGCTGACGCTGGTGGTGGCCATCCGTACGCTCTCAGCATTTGCCATTTCCCTGTGCACAGATGACTTCTTAGTGCAAATCGCTGTCACTCTTTGCGTGTGGGCTTTTTCTGGCTGGCTATAGCTGTGTGCTCAGTCCACGCAGGGGCAGCTGGAGGTATGGGGGATCCACTGCCCCCCCAGCAGCCCTCTTATGATGATAGCTGGGAGCTGGTGCATATGTAGCCCAGCCCACCGCCCCTCAGGTGGTCCAACTCGCGCAGTCTCCTCGTGGTTGCCAGCCTGATGAGTCCCAGGTGTGCACAGCCCTTGCCTTCTCTCTCTTTCTCCACCATCTTCCTTCTCACGGGAGCTTCCTAGGGTAAGATGCAAAATGAACTCCTTTCACTCAAATCGTTGTTTCAGGGTCTACTTCTCAGGGAACCAGACTTAAGACAGTGGTATTACGGCTGTTTCGTATCAAAGAAAACTGAAGTTACTTAACAGCTTTCTGTTCTGTTGCAGGAAAATTGGACCAGCCTTTCCGCAGAGACAATCTGCTCCCAGCAGATAGTGAGCAGTAGCTGGCGTCTTTCAGAACAAATCCCCAAAGTAATAGACCGTGAGTTGGTTAAGATATCAGATGTGTTGTGTATTTTAATTTTATTACGGATATCCTGGTTGTCTTCAGATTGGGTTATCTCAGTTCTGTTTTCTGAGTTGGCTAACGTATAACCATTGGATCTAGATAGACACCAAATAAACAGGCATCAGAGCCTGCTCTGCTAGGGGAAAGTGGTCGAGAGACCATTGCCAGGCCACAAACCTTATGAAGCTAAGGAACTGGGATTTAACCAACAGGAAACAAATTTTAGGTCCGATGATTTTGTCAGTGCCTTGTCTGATGACACTGGGTCTTTTCTTTGGCCAGCCTCGGGAGGGAATCATTCCTTAAAATGTATTTACTGTTTGGCTGATGCTTTGTAATTAAAGGTTGCCTTTTAAATCTGGAGAAACAAATTCATGTAGATCTATGATTGGCTCCTCATTTTTAAAGAGCTCAGTTTATGGAACAAGGCAATGTTGTTGAAGTCAAGCTAATCTGTTAGCCAGGTGAGCTGGGTGCTAGTCCCAAAGGCGATTGTGAAAAACGCCTCGTGTCACTCTTTCACAACAGGGATCACAGTATGCAATTACATACTTAGTGTTTAGGTTATCTCTTTTAATTTCTGTCTCTGGGGCTAAATCGTTGGCTTTATGAAAGCGAGTCATGCATCTGTCTTGTGTAACTTGTGTCTTAGTACAGCCTCGACAAGTGCCCTTTAATTGCCTGTTGAACAAACGAGTATATTACCTGTAGGCCATTTGCAAGGTTACATTTGGATTTTCTGAACCTCGGTTTCCTCGTGTGTAGACTAGAGCTGGTCATGGTGATCCTTAAACTTCTTTCTAGTTCTTTTTTTTAATTTTTTTTTTAAACATTTATTTATTTTTGAGACAGAGAGAGACAGAGCATGAACGGGGGAGGGGCAGAGAGAGAGGGAGACACAGAATCGGAAACAGGCTCCAGGCTCCGAGCCATCCGCCCAGAGCCTGACGCGGGGCTCGAACTCACGGACCGCGAGATCGTGACCTGGCTGAAGTCGGACGCCCAACCGACTGCGCCACCCAGGCGCCCCTCATGTATTTATTTTTAGAGAGACAGCATGAGCAGGGGAGGGGCGGGGGGGGGGGGGGAAGAAAGGGGATAACAAGCAGGCTCTGCACTGTCAGCATAGAGCCCGATGTGGGACTCAATCCCATAAACTGGGAGATCATGACCTGAGGAAAAATCAAGAATCAGATGCTTAACTGAGCTACCCAGGCACCCCAATCACCGTAAACATCCTTGTGCTAATCTTTGGGGCAGGGGTATACAATACCGTCTCCCTTGGGTAAATACCCAGAAATTGGATTACTGGGTGATAATATGTGTTTATGTACTGGATTCTGCCAAAGAGGCTTCCAGTGCAATAGTACTCAGCTAGCCTCCTGCTAGTAATATATGGGTTCTAAGAGACTATGGCAAATTTCACTCTGCCTTTCAAAGCCTTTGGTTCCCCAACCTCCTACTTGCAATTCCAGAATTCAGCAAGAGTCCTTTGAAGGGTGGGAAACTGGCCTCATTTTGGATACTTCAAGTTTCCATTCAGTCCATCTGGCTGCCAAAATCCTTGTGGATTTCATTTTCCTCCAGTCCTCACCTAAAACCAGCCAGCTACCTGCCCCCAGTAAGAAGACAGTTGGTGATAGCTCACCCTGGAAAGATTTCCCCTAATCTGAAATTCTAGTTCGTGGAGTTCCTACGGCATCCTTGCCACGCTGCCTTCATTAAGGTATGCTTTTTGTGATTCATCCTTTCTTTCCTAGATGCTGCTAGTGTCAGCTTCCTTTCCAGAAGCAGAAAACCTCTGACTCTGTGAATTATGAATCCAGACACGTTGGGCCCAATACTATCATACCAGTTACACATCCCATTTGTAGTACTGGGATCAAAGAGAAGAATGAACACCCGATTTTGGCCCTCGTTTGTTTCAGAATCATAACCCTGGAAGCAATCTTGAGTACCTGCTTACTCTACTGATGTCCTTGCTCATGTGCAATGGTTCACACTGAGCGAATTTTGATAGGCTCGAAGTCACTTAAGATTATGCTTGGAGTGGGTAATAAAGAAATCCGGTGCTGTTCGATAACTCTTTTCATCTCTTATCTCTTTTTGTCCAACGTTCTGTAAACCCCTCGTACCCTCTACAATAATCTCTGCCCTCCCTCCACCAAGCTTCTGCTTCATCGCCCTCCCTTAATTTCGAATCCAACTATGAAAGGAGAAAAGGTGAGAGAGAGAGAAGGGGAAAAAGGGAAAAAAGAAGGCTAAGATAAATCAGGCAAAGAGTGTGCTTTGTGCTCAGGGTAGCAAATTTGCGTGTGTGTGTGTGTGTGTGTGTGTCCACGTGCAAGCATGTGTGTGAGTGTGTTTGTATGCGTTAGGGCAGGCTTGTGTCCGAACTCCAAACCTGCACGTTTACAATTAACTTAAGCAAAATTTTCTGGACCAAACTTCCAAAGAAAAGTTTTTCATTAAAACTGAATGATGAACTCAGAGCCTTCCTACTGTTTTAGGAAAACAACACGAAACAAAAACCCTACAAGCGACAAAAATACTCTTCAGCATGTTGTAAAAATATTTTCCTTTTGGAGCAGCTTAATATCCTAATCTGTCTTAAATAACTTATGCTTGTTTTGATTAAGTTAGAAGTTTATTGGAAATTAGAATTCAGTCTGAAATAATTATTCAACCATCATAAATCACCCTGGTGCTGATGTTTGTTCAAAGCTAATTAGGTTCATGCCCCTAAGCAAATGAGTTTATCTTCCCAGTGTTTGTTTTTATTATTTCAGAGAAAGAGGATCATTATACCAATTCCACTTATTATCAGGTCAGTACGTGATCAGTGTCTGAATGTTGGTATCATTAAATTCAGTCCTGGGCGTCTGCGTGGCTCAGCCGGTTAAGCGTCCGACTTCGGCTCAGGTCATGATCTCATGGTTCGTGGGTTCGAGTCCCACGTTGGGCTCTGTGCTGACAGCTTGGAGCCTGGAGCCTGCTTCGGATCCTGTGTCTCCCTCTTTCTCTGCCCCTCCCCTGCTCACACTGTCTCTCTCTCTCTCTCAAAAATAAATAAATGTAAAAAAAAAAAAATTCAGTCCTGGGGATCCCAAGACCTGAATGAATGGAGAGCTCCTCAATACTAGATAGACATCTGTGCCAAGAGCACTATGTGGAATCTTAACTGCATGGAACAAGGAGAATAAATCTTTTTACCTGGACTAGTGAAAGGCCTGAGCATCTTGCTGTACACCCCCCTTGTGTTATGGGTTCTTATGTTCTTCATTTTCTCTTCCAAGGATAGGAGTAATCTTTTCATACTGTGTGTGTGAGAACCATTAGAAGGTTGGTCCTGGGCGGAAAAGGGTTCCAAGAAAATATAGCTTTTTCCTCCAATCCAATTCTATTTATACTGCCCATCAAAGCTATATCCCATGGTTAATGATTTAGGTGTATGAGCATTCCCTTTTGTCCCTGACACACACGAGTGGAGCCGAAGGAAGTTCCTCGGCTCCCTCTAGAGGGAAAAGTGTGCTATTAACATTGCTTCGGAGGATTAGTTCAAGAACATGCCTGAATGAGTAGACTTCATTAAGTGACTTCAAAGTACCACACAAATTCATTCAGTCGGAAACCGGATACTAGGCACTGTGTGAAAACTCTAATTTGCAGGATGATCTTAAGAACGCGTAAGAGAGGGGCGCCTGGGTGCCTCAGTCCTTTAAGCGTCCGACTTCGGCTCAGGTCACGATCTCACAGTGTGAGTTCGGGCCCCGCGTCGGGCTCTGTGCTGACCGCTCAGAGCTGGAGCCTACTTTGGATTCTGTCTCCCTCTCTCTCTGCCCCTCCCCTGCTCACGCCCTGTCTCTCTCTCTCAAAAATTAATAAGCATTAAAAAAAAAGAAAGTGTAAGAAAGGGAGGGGAGGTAAAATGTTGTTTGTGCAAATGGTTGGAATGTAAAATAAAAATAGGTCTATTAAGATAGATACAAAATGGTGAGGGGAGCAGGAGCAGTTCTGTGAAGGAAAGGGTATTTCGGTAGAAATAGGTATAGACTAGAGAAGTGGAAAAAAGGAAGGGGAAGTCATTTGTTTTAAATAGAATTTCTAAATTCTCTTTAATTTTTTGGATATCAAAAATACTTTGTACATCGTAGCCTTCTTCTACCCATTTAGCTCTCTCTCCTGACACTTTCTGCCTAAACCTTTATGCTATAGTTGTTCTAAATGACTTTCCGTTTCTCTTTGATTTCACACCTTAGTATCTGTGATCACGGAGTCCCTTCTTAGAACACTTCCCCCAACGTTTTCTCTGAGAATATCTTACTTCTTTTTAAAAATAAGGTGTATTTATTTATTTTGAGAGAGAGAGAGAGAGAGAGAGAGGGGTAGAGAGAGAGAATCCCGCGCAGGCTCCGTACTGTCAACATGGAGCTCAACGTGGGGCTCAGTCTCACGAACCCTGAGATTATGACCTGAGCCAAGATCGAGTTGGGACACTTAATCAACCGAGCCATCCAGGTGCCCCAGAATCTTTTATTTACTTTTAAGAATCCATTCAGGGATCTTATCATCCCCAAAGTATTTCTCACACCTCTACACTTCCATTCAGCCAACGGGACTGGTCTACACACAGTCTCCTGCGTGTCCAACGGTCCCCGGGGTGCCACTCTCTTAGTATCTGCCACGCATTCTTACAGTTGTCTGCTGAAGTGTCCGTCTCTGCTGGTAGATTATAAGTGTCTCTAGGGCAGGGGCCATATCATAATCCTTCTTATACTCACATGATATAGTGCCTTGAATATGGTTTGTACTCAGTAGATACAGAGATGAGTTGTACTTTGACTTTCCAGTGTATATTCTGAGCTGTGCTGCATTTTAGGGATGTGGCACAGATGAAGAGGGATCCCCCTCAGTCTGGACTCTCTTTATGTTGCGTGTGTGATGAAACAGATGAGGGAATTTTATTCCTGTTAATTGTAACGATCTTTGGCAGCTGCCAAGAGGTGTAATGAGGATTAAGATTTACATACCTTGTGCCACGAATGACTTACGCCAAAGGGGTATTCAATAGAAGCCATTCCTTGCATCTGTGAATCAGAGAACTCTCAGGAAAAATGCCAATATTCATGTCTGTTGTCAAGAAATAATCGCTTTTGTTTATTATTGTGGTTGAGAGTGACCTGGCTCCCAATTCTCCGGCAGCCACGTGGAGGGTTTTCAAAAGAGCCTCAGATCTTATAAGAAGTCTACCTCCTTGTATCACTTCTGTAATGTCAGCTCTTTTTATAGTGCATACCTATCCACATCTCTTCCGCTCCTGTTACAAGTCACCCCCTCAAGTGTTCTGAGAGCTTTCCCAAACGAAAGAGAAGAACATGACCGCTGAACAAAAGGTGACAAGGGCTCAGGAGGGAGAGTCTCCGTTGGGATTTACAACAAGACCCTCCAGAGGCCAACCGAGGCTGAATGGAAACAAGTTTGTTGAATCCTTCAGAAAAACTGTACCTGCACACCCAAGACCTAAAGACTGTGATTTCCTTGCAGTATTTTCCTAAGCGTGTGGGTGTCCCTTGAGTTTTTTTTTTTCTCTATCTAAATGAGAATTGGAGATAGTGGTTTAAGTAACATATTCTTTTTTTTATTAAAAAAAAAAAATTTTTTTTTAACGTTTATTTTTGAGACAGAGAGAGAGACAGAGCATGAACGGGGGAGGGTCAGAGAGAGAGGGAGACACAGAATGGGAAGCAGGCTCCAGGCTCTGAGCCATCAGCCCAGAGCCCGACGCGGGGCTCGAACTCACGGACCGCGAGATTGTGACCTGAGCTGAAGTCGGCCGCTTAACCGACTGAGCCACCCAGGCGCCCCGAAGTAACATATTCTTAAAAAAAAAAGTTGGGGCACTTGGGTGGCTCAGTTGGTTAAGTGTCTGATTTTGGCTCAGGTTGTGATCTCACGGTTCATGAATTTGAGACCCATATCGGGCTCTCTACTGTCAGCATGGGGCCTGCTTGGGATCCTCTGTCCCTCCCCCAGTCTCTCTCTCACTCTCTCAAAAATATATAAACATTAACACAGAAGTTTATTTATTTTGAGAGAGAGAGAGAGAGTGCGCGAGCATGCAGTGAGAGGGGCAGAGAGAGAGAGGGATAGAGAGAATCGCAAGCCAGCTCTGTGCTGTCAGCACAGAGCTTGATGTGGGGCTTGATCCCATGGACTTGAGCCACGAGCCAATATCAAGAGTGGGACGCTTAACTGAGCCACTCGGAAGCCCCATGTATTCTTTAAATCTATGTGCTGACTGAAATGCTGCTTCCAGGAAATCAGTGTGAAGAGGTAAATAGAAGTTTTGGAAAATAGAGGTATGACTACGTTTTGAAAAGTGTTATAAACTTAATTTTTCTAATTTGTTGCTATTATTTAAAAATACTTTGTCTTACCTACATATCCCCTACCACACAGTACTATTCTTGCTTCATGGGGTATTAGCATTACTTAGTCTTCAGCTTTCTGGTTTCTTTCTCCGTTAAGTGCTCTTACAAATGAAAATAATTCTAGTAAAATAGCTATAAAATACACGAGGGCAATGCCCGTGACTCCCTTGCCTGGCGCACTCTACACATTTTGGATGGATAAATGAATTAAGTAATCAATAGGCCCTTTAAGTAATTCATTAGCATGTATTATGTACCCAAATCCATGGTTAGTTTCTTACATGCACTAATTCAATCCTTGTCTGTCTACAAAGTGTGTGCCACAATATGCCGATTTTACAGTTGGGGAATTTGAGATCAAGAGAAATGAAGTAACTTATAGCTGCCCTCTATAAATAGGTCAGAATCTATAGAAAGCATCCTGCTGTTTGCAAGTTGTGACCACAAGCTACTGTGGAGCCATGAGGCAGGGTGGGAGTGGCCAGAAAGCAAGGTCCTTGTTCCTTCTATTGTGCCTATGACCTCTCCCAGCCTAGCCTGGGTGTCCTCACTGGTAAATGCAGAGGGTGACAATCTAATTAGTGTGAGGATTAGATTAAGACCGCAGTGATTATGAAATGTCTGGCCAAGAAGTAAATGTATTTCTGGAATGCTAGGTAAATAGAAAATTGGGAGTTGGATTGTAGGCAGGAAAGGGAGAGGTTGCCTTCTCTTAGAGTTTACTAAACTGAGGAACCTGAGGGCTTGGGGAGCCTGAGATTTCCCTGGAAACATTAGCCAGTCAAGGGCACTGGCTGTAGGATGTGGAATCAAAAAAAGAGGCATTCTTTTGTTTTTTAAAATAGAGACCAGTGCATCTAGAATCGACATGCATATACATGCGTATGTAGATCATAGACATTAACTGGCCTTAGAAAGTCTTCATCAATCCTACAAAGTATTTTTTAAATAAGACTTAAAGTGCATATTTGTAGTTTAAATGTGATTGGAGAAGGTTTTTGTTACAGAATGATACTGTTTATCAAAGCTTATTCCTTTTGTGCTGTATCTGGAACATATCTCAGGGTTTCTTTCAAATATGGGATAGAGTTAAAAGGTTTTACTCATCTAATTACGGATGCAGGATTACCTAATTGAATTATAAAGCAGCTGATCTCTCCATCCCTCCTCCCCTGTCCTCCTGCTTCTTTGTGTAAGTGAATTAACATGCAATTTAAATGAAATGAATGATAGCCTATCAGGAGATAAACTTTAATAGCTCCCAGAACAAAAACTAATAGGAAAATAAGTTTAACTGCATCTAAAGTTGCCTTAAAATTTAGTTTGAGACTGGATTTTGAATCATTTAATGTATAAGTTCCAGAGTTCACAAATATATATTTCAGCCTTTAGTGTGTGTGTGTGTGTGTGTGTGTGTGTGTGTGTGTGTGTGAAAATTTGACACATTTCTAAACCATGGGGTTTAATTATAGCAACAGTAACTATATTGACATTAATAGTTTATAATTAACCATAATAAGTTAGAACTGGAGGGGATTTTGAGCATAGCATTTCTCAGAGTTCTGCAGAAGCTTTGTCTTATAAGATGCTCTGGAAAAAATTTGTTCTCTATGCAATCAAGTTGGGAAACCCTGCACACAATAGCTCACTCTTGGAAATTGACTATGCGCTCACTGTGAACTTATTCAAGACAGAATTCTGTAACAATCTGTAACAAAGATCTTACTGATCTTTGTTTAAATGAATCCTTCTGCAGTGTATTTCACCACGGAACCTTTCTAGACAAAGAGCTATTAGGGACTTACAGGGAACACATTTGGGGATATTTAGTCCCAGGTCAAGTGATTTTGCCCACGGCCATATAAACTCATGCATCTTGATTCCCAATCTATTGCAGCTAGCTAATGTCCTTACCAAAAAGAAAAGAAAATGTAGATGTTATGATTGATTTTTAGACACCATATGGTTACTAATTAGTGATTTTTTTCATAACCATAAAAATGGTTCATAAACCATCTCTTTAATAACCTATTGTGAAATGTTGCTGGTTGTTAATATCAAGTTTATTAATCTGTAATCGATACTTTCTGAAACTTGAAATATTTGCCAATTTTCAACCCTCTGATATCTTTTTCATTTGTTTTGCTTTCCCGAAGATGATTGATAATGATTTTGTAAACACCTCTTCCAGTCTCATGATCTGATTCATCTGGTTTTTATTTAAAATCTTTGTCAGCAACAAGGTACTCTGATACAATTACCTTATACAATTTGACTTCTTTTCCCCTTTAACCTTGTTTTGACCTTTTTTTGTTGTTTTGTTTTGCCTTTTGCAATTCTTCTCCTTCCTTTAAAAAAATATTTTTTTAACATTTATTTATTTTTGGGAGAGAAATAGAGCACAAGCTGGGGAGGGGCAGAGAGAGAGGGAAACACAGAATCTGAAACAGGTTCCAGGCTCTGAGCCATCAGCACAGAGCCCGATGCGGGGCTTGAACCCACAAATCATGAGATCATGACCTAAGCGAAAATTGGACGCTTAACCGGCTGAGCCACCCAGGCACCCCCTAATTCTTCTCCTTCTTAAAGAAAGAAATGGAAGATAGGTTTTATTTCTGTTTACTACTACTTGTATACAACAACATGAATGGTGTATTATTTAACCTAATACATAATACTTGTACGATGGCTTTGGAGCTTTAGATAGAAAACAAGTATTTCAATATTTTTGTTTATGATATGCCCATAATTTACATTTAACTCTGTACTATTTATAGACTTTACTCTGAAAAATTGACTCACACAGTGGGCTTAATTCCTGACTCATTGCCCACATTAGTGTCCTGATTCCCCAATAAAAAGGAAAATTAATACAATGCTGATAATATCTGAGTTAAAAAACAGAAAATCACCCATGTACAAATAGTAGGGGATTCATATCTGGGTAGTAGTGAAATTTGTTAAAATTTTTTTTTTAAATGTTTGTTTATTTTTGAAAGAGAGAGGGACAGAGTGCGAGCAGGGGAGGGTCAGAGAGAGAGGGGGACACAGAATCTGAAGCAGGCTTCAGACTCCCGAGTTGTCAGCACAGAGCCCGATGTGGGGCTCGAACTCACAAGCCCTGAGATCATGGCCTGAGCTGAGGTCAGATGCTTAACCGACTGAGCCACCTGGGCGCCCCAAGGGTGGTTGTGAAATTCTTAAGGTAGAACTTCTCTAAAGGTACATCAAAGCCGAGGGAGCCCACATCCTGGCAATAAAAAATAAGAATTTGCAGGGCCTAGTCTCAAATGATGTTTATCAGTGAGAAGACAGGAAGCCTAGGGAGGAATACAATTCAAAGCCAAGCAGCTTTGAGTAGGTACAATATGCTTACAGGTCCAGAGCATTCCTCTGAGTAGTGTCACTCTTCCTACACTAATTATCGATGACGGTGGGCCGTGGAGAAAAGCTTTCTTTCTGAAAAGTGAAGAACGTGGCATCCCGGAGGGTTGCACTCCCTGTGAAATGTTGGGGCATGGAGGTGCAGAGCCTGGTGAAACCCGAGGAAGGAGTTGGTGGAGGAAGAGTGGGGAAGGTGAGGGTGGGGACCCAGTCCCAGGTTTCAGCCAGGCACCGTCTGAGTCGTACTTAGTTTGAAGCAGGACGGAGGGCAAACCGCCGACTCCAGGAAGCACAGCCACGTAGTGGTAGATAACATTCCTGAAGCTTCTGCTGTTCCGCGTATTTCCAAAGTATAATTTCAAGTCATCCTCAGCACAGCCGTATGAAACATTACCATTGTCCTCACGGTGCAGATTTGAGAGCGAAGCCTCGGGGAGGTTAAAGGACTCGTTGAAGATCTGAGTGGGTTGCCTCCAGAATCCAGGAACTTGGCCAGGTTCTGGCTATGCTGTCCTCTGATAAAAGTGTCCCGGCAAGACATTGACTCTGACCATCCAGGATAGCTAAACAAAACAAATACACGGCTGTAGGGACATTTGACGAGACATTCACTCAGCTATCACGTTCTGACCTTTTCAGGAAGGGTGCTAAGCACCAGGGCTATAATGAATTAAAACTAGTATTTGCTTTCGGGAGGTCTCAGTCCGATGCATGAGACAAGTGCCTCCCATGCATTTGGATGGCAGAGAGAAGATGCGAAGGCATTTGATTTTGTGTGTCTTCTGATGAAGTATGCCCTCCTCAGACCCCAGAGCCCTCTCCGCTTCCTACAGTGGCTGTATTCACGCATTTTCAATGTGCTCCTGACCCCTGAGACATTTGAGTTGCCAACTCGGCCCCCGGTATCTGCTGTACAGAGCCAGGAGGGGCAGTGTTTAAATAGACCCAGTTGTAGTGAGATAATGAAAATAGCAGCAGGAAATAATGTGACATAGTTTATAAATGGTATACTTACCAACACTTTCTTCCTACCCGATTTGATGCATAATTTCCTCTCCAATTTTAGTAAAAACCAATCACCCTTTTATTGATCTGATTTATGACATTTTGGTATCTTCCACTTTTCTTCTAATTTAGATTTTTGCCCTTGGTAAAAAAAAAAAATTAATTGTATTTTTATTGCCAAAGCAATAGACATTTACAAAAAAGGGGGAAAAGTCACCTTTAATCCTGTTGCTCAAAGGCAAACACTGTTATTAACTTCTGGGGTATTATGTAAAAGTACATGTATTTTAAAATATTTTTTACGAAGTTGGGGCATTCTCTGTTATGTAGCTCCTTCCCTCCCCTCACCAGCAGGATATCCTAAGTGTTTTCCCCATATCATTAAGCATTTTAACTTTATTTAAACTACCTTTTCAAGTTTATGTATTTATTTTGAGAGAGAATGCGGGAGGGGCAGAGAGAGAGGAAGAAACTCCCAAGCAGCCTCTGTGCTGACAGTGTGGGGCTTGAACTCACCAATGGTGAGATCATGACCTGAGCCCAAACCGGGAGTCAGAAGCTTAACCGACTGAGCCACCCAGGTGCCCCTATTTAGTCCATTTTCTATCTGTGGATATCGTTTGACCTTTCTACTAATAATTTTTGTCTACTTTTAATCTGAATTTGCAAATAATTCAGCAAATAATTTGCTGTCTGGTTAGGAGAGTTAAGTTTCTCCATGATTCTTACCATTGTCCACGCTGGTGACTTTCTGTTAACATTTCTGAGATGTCAGGAGCCCAAAGTGGTCCATTTTAACTAATCGTTGGCAGAAGGATCCGAAGCAACCTTCAGTCAACTTTCAACTTGAGAACGGCCTCACTTCTCTTTCTGGACACTAGGTGTCACTGTAGCTGTTGAAAAGGATTTTCAGGCCTTCTTTAGCCCTGGAAGGTCTTCAGAGGAAACACGTAGGTTTAATTTCTGCTTAATCTTTACAGTGATGACTACTCTCATTTTTTTCTACTTTGAGTTTTCTCCTCTCTGACTACCCTGTCGCCGCACTATTAGTCTGGCTTAATCAGATAAGTCCCTTTCTGCCTTATTTTGTCTACCTTTCTGGTTTTTCTACTCTTTGAAGTATTTGTTTTCCTCTCCCGCTCATGCGTGTGAGTCTGAAGGAAGCAACAAAACAAAACAACAAACAAACCTAAAATAGGCAAAAACCATCAACCAAAATACCCAGATTGAAAGATCTTAAATTTGAGGAGTCTGAATTCAGCGGTAAAATCCAACATAAATAAATAAAGCTTACTTGTAGTCTTCTATCAAATAATGAACATAAACTTTCAAATTCCTGTTTATGAATTATCCCTGTGTTGATGATCTGTGGGGCAGGGTTAAATCGAGCTCAATTGGTCTATTTTCATCTTGTTAAGTACTATACCCCTGGGGTCTGTTTGTATATGCTGGAGAAAAAAGCTTGGTTCCAGGATGCTGTAAGGAGCCTCGTGCTATTAAACTTCTTTCGATTGCTACAAGTGGTTAATATCTTGGGTTATCAGATGTTTAAAGGTGTTGAGTTTCCTTTCCAAAAGGGCAGACAGATCTCTGGGCGTTGGCTTTTGTATTAGTTAGCTTAAATTTGACATGGATGGACATACCAATTCCCCAAGCAGGTTCCTTACCTCTCTTGTTGGGACTGGTTTAATTCCAATTGTTTACAGAAATGCGTGTCTCTGTGCTTAAAGTTTTAGTTTTTTCTAATTCAGCTTATTTTCCAAGGATAAAGTCCTATGAGTGCAATTACCAGGTCAAAATGTATGCACGTATTAAAAAATCTTCATACGTATTCCATTATTGATTTTGAACCTGATCAACTGATTCTTAATGTAGAAGGGCCACAAATTTCTTCTTCCATGATAGATTCTTAATTTAGTTACGGTTCAACTCCTTATGACAGGGCCATTTCAGAGGTGTTTGAAGATTTCTCTCTCGCAGTGCAGATTTATGGGACCATCTCTTTCCTTTCAGAGAAAATTAGATTACTCTCTTTTTTGTAACTTACCATATTATTCAATATGATTGTTTGCAATAAATCATAAATGTTTTTGTAAACTGACTTGTTAGGTTGTTGTTGTTGTTATCTTGGAATTTGTGCCATATGGACCCGCTGACTTTATGTTTATATCATTTTTTCCAAGCATCCTTGTAGACTTTAATCTTTCTTTTTTTCTCTTGCAAGTTTTTTTCCGACCTTGTTTTCTAGGAGTTAAAAAAGTGACTTGAAATATTGGTAAGAAGATAAATCTTTAAATTGATTTAGTCTGTTTTCTTTCCTTATTTGCTTTGTAGAAGTTGAGACATGGACATCATTCTTGGCTTCCTGATAATCTCTCCGGATAAAGCTGTGGGAGGGGCATCGACAATATCTGAAAATCCTACCTTTCTGAAGGACTGTGGGACCAGGATGACTCTGTGAGTCATACACCTGAGCTCTCTGCTTTGCAGTCAGAGTTAGGAGACTGTCCCCCTGTAGGGGAAAGTCTGGTTTATTCCTTTGATGCTTTTGAGTCATTTATAAGAGAAAGACTCACAGGGGCACCTGCATGGCTCAGTTGGTTAAGCATCTGACTTGGGCTCAGGTCATGATCACATGGTTCATGAGTTTGAGCCCCACGTTGGCCTCTGTGCTGACAGCTCAGAGGCTGGAGCCTGCTTCGGATTCTGTGTCTCCTTCTCTCTCTGCCCCTCCCCCACCGTGCTCTGTCTCTTTCTGTCTTTCAAAAAGAAATAAAACGTTAAAAAAAGAAAAGAGACTCACAGGATGGTAACTACTAGAAGTAAGCAAAAGGTGCAGGAGACTAGCTGTAATACTCTGTCAGTACAATTCTAACCAGAATTTTTGACTTGCCTATATAATTACCTTAGAAAATATGCTGTCAGTATCTGATTACTAAAGCAATATATATTTATAATAAAATGTGAGAATCGAAACAAGTACATAAAGGATGCATTAGTTGGGAATCTCTTGTTATCGGATGACAGAAGTCCATTCAAACTAGTATGAACACAGCAGAAATGCATTGCTCACCTAAAGAGAAAGTCAAGAGGTTGAAGTTTCAGCAAAATCTGGATCTAATGGTGGTGTTGAATCTAATGATGATATTCTCTCTAGAGAGAATACGTCTTGAGAGAATCTTTTTCTCTCTCTCCTTAATTTGTTTCTGCTTTCCTATGTCCCTGCTGCATGTCAGAGCCCTGTCTTTAAAACGGTTTTTAATGTTTATTTGTTATTTTTGAGAGAGAGAGAGAGAGCAAGAAAAGGAGCAGAGGAAGGGCAGAGAGAGGGAGACACAGAATCTGAGGCAGGCTCCAGGCTCCCAATGCAGAGCTCCAAGCCACGAACTGTGAGATCATGACCTGAGCTGAAGTTGGACACCTAAGCGTCCACCTGACTTTATATCATAAGCGACTGAGCCACCCAGGCGCCCCAGGCCTGTCTTAATTAGGTGGCAAAACAGCACCAACGAGAGAAGGTCCCACCGGTAGCTGTAGGTGACCAGTGAATTTACCAGTTAATAGTGATCCCAGAGAGAAGACAGCGACTCCTTCCTGATGGCTCTGGGGAAGGTGTTGATGAGTCAGGTTCAGAGCCTGTGCCCATCCCTGTACCAACCACTGTGGTCAGTGATTTACCAGCATCCTCTGGCCGTGCCTGGATCACAAGCCTCCCTCTGCTCTCGGTGATGAGGTCAAGCTACCTAAAGCTCACGGTGGGGTTAGCTATTGTTATGCCCAGAATTCATGATCCCCAAAGACCACTAGGGAGCCGAATCCGATGTAAAAGCAAAAGAGCCTTTATTCAAGCTAGCTCGAGCTCAATCCCCTACCTGCACCGATGCAGCGGTGAGATACCGGGGAGAGAAAGCAGGTTTTAAAAGGACAAAGGTTTTATTGGGGCCTAGGGGCAGTTGGTGAGGTAATGGCTGTGGCCTCAGCCGATTGGCTGGGGAAGGGTCCGAGTCCTCTTAGGCAGGTGAGCGGGAGGTTACTCAAGGGGAGGAGGTGTGGTCAAGGTGAAGGACACAAACAAGATGGAGTCGGCCGGGGTAGGCCCGCCCTTTCATTATAAGGCAGAGGGGTTGTGGTACATGGAAAAAGTGGAAAGGGGATGTGCTTTTGGTAGAGAGAATAATAACTACTCCAGTTCCCTGTAGAAGAAAATGATGAGGAAAGGAGCTTACAGAAGAATGGGTACCTGAACTTGGGAACACGTGGTTCCACATGATGTGCCTGGACCATGAACAGGAAGCCAGGGGCAGTAGGGCTTTGGTGGCAGGTCCCAAACACTGGCAAATGGGGCAGGGTGTCACCAATAGACATATGTTCTGCTCTCCAGATCCCCACTGTTTATCTTCCTTGTCTCTGAGAGGCCAAGGGGCTAATTCTCGGGAAGAAAAACCAGAAGTTCTGCATTGTTAAAGAACTTAAAGCCTGAAAGTGCACAATATAACTGAATCTAGAAAAGGCCCGGGAAGCAGCCATCGGATGCTTGGAGTTACATCTCACATTAGGACATTTTAAATCACAGTAGTTGTTACTTGGGCGTTTAGGACGTGAGCCAATGGAGAAAAATATTCAGCGAGTTACAGATATTTGTGTGTAGAACTTTTTGCCATGATCAGGCCCAAATACCGTCTGTTTCTTCGGGCAGGGCCGTCTTTATCTCGCTCATCCTGTTTATGTAACATCTGACAGAATGACCGGCATATTGTAGGGGCTGTTTAGACAACTGGACGGATTTAAGGGATTCTTGCTGGATACCTGCCAGTGGAAAATCCCAAATGTCAACTGTTCCTCCAAGATTTATGACCCACAGATGTGCATGCTGTTTTCAGCAAGGCTACAGCTTCCTACAGCATGATATCTTGGGCATTCCTCTGTAACTCTTACGCAGAGAACACCAGAGGCAGCAATGCTCCAGAAACAGAAGGTGACTGTCACCTGCTCCCCCCTCCTAGCCATTGGAATCCCACCTATTTTAGTGGGTGATCTGGGTGCTCTGATGCTCTTTTCTATTTTGGTGGTGTTCACGGACAAGAGGGGGTTTGAAAGGTGAGAACGGTATGTGGTGGGGGCACAGGGAAGGTGAAGGAGGGAAAGATTGAAGAGAGGAAGAGAGGAGAGAAGGAAAGGAAAAAAAAGAGGGATCTTGCACATTGTAGAGGCTGATATTAGCTTGTGTGTATATGTCTGTAGCAATGCCATTTTCAACCTTTTCTATAATTTTAATATGTTTTTTTATTTTCAAATTTTATTTTAGAAAGTAAGTGTGGGGGCGCCTGGGTGGCTCAGTCGGTTCAGCGTCCGACTTCGGCTCAGGTCATGATCTCGCGGTCCGTGAGTTCGAGCCCCGCGTCGGGCTCTGTGCTGACAGCTCAGAGCCTGGAGCCTGTTTCAGATTCTGTGTCTCCCTCTATGACCCTCCCCCATTCATGCTCTGTCTGTCTCTGTCTCAAAAATAAATAAACGTTAAAAAAAATGTAAAGAAAGTAAGTGTGAATGAGAGAGGAGAAGAAGGAAGAGAGCGAGAGCGAGAGAATGAATCTTAAGCAGGCTTCAAGCTCAGCATGGAGCCTGACGAAGGGCTGGGTCTCATGACTGTGAGATCATGACATGCGCCGAAATCGAGAGTCAGACACTTAACTGACTGAGCCATCTGGGTGCCCCTATAATTTTTATCTGATTTTCAATGACCCAATTTGGGCAAAGACTTGAAATAATATCGACTCCAAAATACACTCTTTACTAAAGTTCTTACCGCTTTGTTAGGTAAAGTGGTTTGCAAAACATTGTCCTTCTCCAGCCCAGACTTGAAAGCATAAGGGTCCTAATCTGTGCTCAATTAGTCACAGCAGTCACCACTGAGAAACGAGACTTTTCTTTTTGGGCCCTACACGGTTGCTTGTGTTTAAACCTGTGAAGGCTTTGAAATTGTTTAAGTGTTAAAGCGAGCAAACGATTCTCGAGGGCTGGATTTCTGGGTGCAGTAAAAAAGATAAGTGTTACTTGGGTCTTCCCGTATTCATACTCTGCAAGATGGAAAACCTCATTACAGGCTGATCTACGTGCTACCAGCTCATGCGGAGCTCCTGTGGCGACTGATGTCTTGAATAATGAATAAGCACATGGGAATTCTATACCAAGCACAATGTTTAAGCTTACAGTGCACCCACCAGAAACTAGTCACCTCCGCAGGTTTCGGCCGATTTTGGTTTAGTAACAAAACTCTATGAAAACCGTTTTATGGCCTTATAACCTACACCACCGGCCAGCTCGTGCAGGACTCCTCACCTCCTACAAAGTCACTTCAGGGATGTCTGAGCATCTCCAGATGGTGTCCAAGTCCTTACCAACAGGACAGGTCAACTACGACAAGGAGATCCTTGGCGACCCACGGTTCGGACCTGGCATCACTGTTTCTGCTGGGCATTGCAGCTGGCACCTATTTTCGTGGCTCTTTTGGAAGTCTCCTGCTTAATTCTGAATCTAGCTCGATAGGGATTAAATTCTAGGATCCGCACCTAGGCTTTGCTCATTTCTGTCATTTTGGGCTGCAAGAACATCCCCCCCCCCCCCCGGTTTCGTGGCCAAACTGTCTCTTGGAGCTCAACCAACTGATGAGTGAACTGCTTTCTTTTGTCGTATAAGCGAATCCCGCCAACTGATGCTCCTAACTCGTCCCTGTCCGGGTCAGTTTTTTGACAGATTTCTTAGAGTACGCCCGACTTGGACTCATGACCCTGAGATCAAGCTCAACGGCATGCTCTACTGACTGAGCCAGCCAGTCTCCCCTTAGACCCCCCCATCTCTTAGTTTTATGAAATTACATTATTTTAAAATCCTTCTAGTTACTTCCTTTTAATTGAATTAATCCCTACATCAGTCAGGGTTCTCCAGAGAAATAGAACCAACGGGGGAGAAAGCGAGACAACAGCTGGGGCGGGGAGGGAAAAGGAGGGTGATTGAGAGAGTGATTGATTTGTTTTTAAGGAGTTGGCTCACATTATTATGTGGGCTGGTAAGTCCGAAATCTGTAGGGTAGGCTGACAGGCAGGAAACTCAAGGAGGACTTTTATATCACAGTCTTGAGGTGGAATTCTTTCTCAAGGAAACTTCAATCTTTGCTCCTAAGGCCTTCGACTGATTGGATGGGGCCCATCCACACTGAGGAAAATCTGCTTAAAGTCAACTAATGGCAGCTGTTATTCACATCTACAAAATGCCTTCCTAGCAAACATCTGGACCAGCATTTGGACAAACAAAAACAAAAACAAAACAAAAAACAACTGCCCACCATAGCCTAGCCAAGCTGACACCCAAAATTAACCATCATAGCTCCCTTCTAATATCCCTTTCCTAAGAAGGCTGCCTGTATTAGACATCCCTCTCCATCACATGTTTATTTACTTCATTGGATTTTATTTTTATTATTCTGTCAATCGGTATCCAGACTGTCATGAAATTAGCAATCTCAAATACAAATGTCCATCAACTTCCTTCAAATAACTGTCTTCTTTGGACAGGAATACTTCAAGTATTATTATTATTGAAATATAATTGACATACAATGTTATATTAATTTCAGGGGTACAATACATTGATTTGACAATACAGTACTCATTGCTAGCTACACTAAGTGTAGTCACCATCTGTCACCTCGCAATATTATTACAATATTGTTGGCTATATTCCCTATGCTGCACCTTTTTTTCTTTTTTCAACGTTTATTTATTTTTGGGACAGAGAGAGACAGAGCATGAACGGGGGAGGGGCAGAGAGAGAGGGAGACACAGAATCGGAAACAGGCTCCAGGCTCCGAGCCATCAGCCCAGAGCCCGACGCGGGGCTCGAACTCCCGGACCGCGAGATCATGACCTGGCTGAAGTCGGACGCTTAACCGACTGCGCCACCCAGGCGCCCCTATGCTGCACCTTTTATCTCTATAACTTATTTATTTTATAATTGGAAGTTTGTACCTCTTAATCCCCTCTATCTGTTTTCCCCATCCCCCCTCTCATTTCCCCGCTGGCAACCCTCGTTTGTTCTCTGTATTTGAGTCGGCTTGTTCGTTTGTTTTTTTTTTAGATTCCACAGGTAAGTGAAATCACATGGTATTTGACTTTCTCTGTCTGACTTATTTCACTTAGGATTGTACCCTCTAGCTCCATCCATGTTGTTGCAAATGGCAAGATCTCATTCTTTTTTATGGCTGAGTGACATCCCGTTGCATACATATTCTACATCTTCTTTATCTAATCATCTATCAGTGGATACTTGGGTTACTTCTATTTCTTGGCTATTGTAAGTAATGCTTCAATAAACGTAGGGATGCATATATCTTTTCAAATTAGTGCTTTTTATTTTCTTGGGGTAAGTACCCAGGAGTGGAATTGATGGATCATAGGTTACTTCTATTTTTAATTTTTTGAAGAACCTCCATACCATTTTCTATGGCAGCTCCACAATTTACATTCCCACCAGCAGGACACAAGGGGTCCTATTTCTTTTATTGCCCTTTCCCCTGCCCTCTTAACTCTGTGGTTCTCTTAATGAACAGAAGTTGTTTACTTTAATGTGGTCAAATCCATCGTGTGTGTGTGTGTGTGTTTTCTTTCATTTGTGGTCATTGGGTTTTTCTGATCTTGAACTCTCTCTCATGAGTTCATAAACTTAGGGAAGGGGAACATGCGTGAGAAGGCAGAAGTTTTTTTTATTTTTTTATTTACTTTTTTTTTTAACGTATTTATTATTGCACCAAAAGAGAAAAAAAAAAGGAAGGCTCAAGCATTTCATTTTGGTTTTGTCATTGAGTGGAATGTATTGATCAGAATAAGCTTCTAAATATAGGATAAGGGACAGGCATCAGAAGCAAACTGTGGAGATACCGCACAGAGCAGCTACACCCTGAAAAAGGAGCCAGAAAAGCATGTGTGGCAGGAAAAACAAGGCAAGAAAGAGGAGAGAACTGTGGATTGATTTCACTGTTTTAGCCACAAGAGTGACAGTAGCCAGAAATGCAAAAGGAATCTAAAGAAGTAGAAGAGAGGGTTCAAAGCAGATTCCATTACAGCGCTGAGGGCTGCATGAGGCTCCTTTTCTTCCACATCCTCACCAACACTTGTTACTTTTTTGTTTTTGATTTTAGCCATTCTTAGACATAAAATGAGACCTCATTCTGGTTTTAATTTGCATTTCCCCGATGATTAGTGACGCTGAGCATCCTTTCATGTGTCCGTTACCTGTCTCTACGTCTTCTCTGGAGAAATGTCTATTCAGATCCTCTGGACTGTTTGTGTTTTTGGTGTTGCATGAGCTCTTTATATATTTTGGATAGTAACTCCTTATGGAATAAATCATTTGCCAGTATCGTCTCCCATTAAGCGGGTTGCCTTTTTGTTTTGTTGATGGTTTCCTTTGCTGTACAAAACTTTTGTATTTTGGTGTATTCCCACTAGTTCATATTTGCTTTTGTTTCCCTGGCCTTAGGAGACGTATCCATAAATATGTTGGTAAGGCTGATATTCAAGAGATTACTGCTTATGTTTTCTTTTAGGACTTTTATGGTTTCAGGTCTCACGTTTAGGTCTGTAATCCACTTTGAGTTTATTTTTGTGTGTAGTATAAGAAAATGGTTTGTTTTTTTTCCTTCCTTCCTTCCTTCCTTCCTTCCTTCCTTCCTTCCTTCCTTCCTTCCTTCCTTCCTTCCTTTGCAGTTAGCTGTCCAGTTTTTCCAGCACCATTTGTTGAAGAGACTGCCTTTTCCACTTTGTATATTCTTGCCTCCTGTGTCATAGATCAATTGGTTATACAGGTGTGTGTATATTTCTAGGTTCTCTGTCCTGTTTCACTGACCTATGTGTCTATTTGTGTGCTTGTACTATACTGTTCTGATTATTATAGCTTTGTAGTTTATCTTTAAGTCTGAAACTATGATACCTCCAACTTTGCTCTTTCTCAAGATTGCTTTGGCTATTCAGAAGTAATGTTGAACAAGAAAATCATTGGAGACATCACAATCCTGGACTTTAGCCTGTATTACAAAGCTGTAATCATCAAGACAGTATGGTATTGGCACAACAACAGGCACGTTGATCAATGGAATGGAATACAGAACCCAGTAATGGACCCACAAATAGATGGCCAACTAATCTTTGACAAAGCAAGAGAGAGTATACAATGGGAAAAACACAGTCTCTTTAGCAAACGGTGCTGGGAGAACTGGACAGCGACATGCAGAAGAATGAACCTGGACCACTTTCTTACACCATACAGAAAAATAAAGTGGATGAAGGACCCAAACATAAGACAGGAAGCCGTCAAAATCCTAGAGGAGAAAACAGGCAGCAACCTCTTTGACCTTGGCTCCAGCAACTTCTTACTTGACACATCTCTGAAGGCAAGGGAAATAAAAACAAAAATGAACCATTGAGACCTCATCAAGATAAAAAGCTTCTGCACAGCAGAAGAAACAATCAGACAGAATGGGAGAAGATATTTGCAAATGACATATCTGATAAAGGGTTAGTATCCAAAATCTATAAAGAACTTGCCAAACTCAACACCTGAAAAACAAATGATCCAGTGAAGAAATGAGCAGAAGACATGAATAGACACTTTTCCAAAGAAGACATCCAGATGGCAGATGGACACATGAAGAGATGCTCAACATAGCTCATCAGGGAAATAAAAATCAAAACCAAATGGAGATACCACCTCACACCTGTCAGAGTGGCTAAAATTAACAACCCAGGAAACAAAAGCTGTTAGTGAGGATGTGGAGAAAGGGGAAACCTCTTGCTCTGTTGGTGAGAATGCAAACTGGTGCAGCCACTCTGGAGAACAGTGTGGAGGTTCCTCAAAAAATGAAAAATAGAGCTACCCTATGACCCAGGAATAACACTACTAGGAATTTATCCAAAGGATACAGGAGTGCTGATTCAAAGGGATACATGCACCCCAATGTCTACAGCAGCGATATCCACAATAGTCATAGTATGGAAAGAGCCATCAACTGGTGAATGGATTAAGAAGATGTTGGGGCGCCTGGGTGGCGCAGTCGGTTAAGCGTCCGACTTCAGCCAGGTCACGATCTCGCGGTCCGGGAGTTCGAGCCCCGCGTCGGGCTCTGGGCTGATGGCTCAGAGCCTGGGAGCCTGTTTCCGATTCTGTGTCTCCCTCTCTCTCTGCCCCTCCCCAGTTCATGCTCTGTCTCTCTCTGTCCCAAAATAAATAAACGTTGAAAAAAAAAATTAAAAAAAAAAAAAAAAAGAAGATGTAATATACGTATACAATGGAATACTATTTGGTGATGAAAAAGAATGAAATCTTGCCATTTGCAACAATGTGGATGGAACTGGAGGGTAATATGCTAAACATTAAAAGTTTAGTCAGAGACAGATATCATATGATTTCACTCCTATGTGGAATTTGAGAAACTTAACAGATAATCATAGGGGAAAGGTAGGAAAAACAAGATAAAAACAGAGAGGGAGGCAAACCATAAGATTCTTTGAAATACAAGAACACCCTGAGGGTTGATGGGCGTGGGGAAAATGGATGATGGGCATTAAGGAGGGCACTTGTTAGGATGAGCACTGGGTGTTACATGTAAGTGATGAATCACTGGAATCTACTCCTGAAGCCAAGACTACACTGTATGTTAGCTAACTTGAAAAAAAAAAAAAGAAAAAGAAATGATTGCTTTGGCTATTTGGGATCTTTTGTGGTTCCATACAAATTTTAATATTTGTTCTAGTTCAGGGAAAAATACTATTGGTATTTTAATAGAGATTGCACTGAATCTGTAGATTGCTTTGGGTAGTATGGACATCTTAATGATATTATTCTTCCAATCCAGGAGCATGAGCATGATATGCCTTTCCATGTGTTTATGTTGTCTTCAATTTCTTTCATAAATGTCTTAAATTTCTCAGAGTATAGGTCTTTCAATTTCTTGGTTAATATTACTCCTAGGTGTTTATCCTTTTTGGTATAATTGTAAGTGTGGTCATTTTCTTAATTTCTCTTTTTGCTACTTCACTATTAGTGTTTGGAAACACAACAGATTTCTGGATGTTAATTTTGTATCCTGTGACAACTGAATTCAGTTATCAGTTCCAGTGTTTTCTTTGGTGGAGTCTTTAGGGTTTTCTGTATATAGTATCATATCATCTGGAAATAGTGACAGTTTTACCTCTTCTTTAGCAGAGGACTTTTATTTCTTTTTCTTATCTTATCGCTGTGGCTAGGACTTTCAGTAGTATGTTGAATAAAGTGGTGAGGGTGGATATCCTCGTCGTGTTCCTGATCTTAGAGGAAAAGCTCTCAGTTTTTCACCATTGAGTATGCTGTATGCTGTGAGTTTTTCATAAATGGTGTTTATTATGTGGAAGTATGTTCCCTCTAATCCCAGTTTTTTTCAGAATTTTTATCATAAATGAATGTTGTAGTTTGTCAAATGCTTTTTCTGCATCTGCTGAGATGATTATATGGTTTTTATCTTCCCTCTTGTTAATGTGATGTTCATGTTGATTGATTTGCACATATTGAATTACCTTTGCATCCCTGGGATAAATCCTACTTGATTGTGGTAAATGACTTTGTAAATGTATTATTGAATTCAGTTTGCTAATATTTTGTTGAGGATTTTTATGCCTGTGTTCATCAGAGATAGTGTCCTGTAGTTTTCTTGTAGTGTCTTTGTCTGATTATAGTATCAGGTAAATGCTGGTTTTGGTATGAGGCCAGGTAATGCTGGCCTCAGAATGAATTTGGAAGCTTTCTTCCTCTTCTATTTTTTGGAATAGTTTAAGAATAGGTATTAATTCTAATTTAACTTTATTTTTTATTTTTTAAAATTTACATCCAATTTAGTTAATATATAGTGAAGCAATGATTTCAGTAGATTCCTTAATGCCCCTTTACCCATTTAGCCCATACCCCCTCCCACAACCCCTCCAACAACTCTCAGTTTGTTCTCCATATTTATGAGTTTCTTTTGTTTTGTCCCCCTCCCTGTTTTTATATTATTTTTGTTTCCCCTTCCCTTATGTTCATCTGTTTTGTCTCTTAAAGTCCTCACATGAGTGAAGTCATATGATTTTTGTCCTTCTCTGACTAATTTCACTTAGCATAATACCCTCCAGTTCCATCCACGTAGTTGCAAATGGCAAGATTTCATTCTTTTTGATTGCCGAGTAATACTCCATTTGTGTGTGTGTGTGTGTGTGTGTGTGTGTGTGTGTGTGTGTGTGTGTATACCACATTTTCTTTATCCATTCATCCATCGATGGACATTTTGGCTCTTTCCATACTTTGGCTATTGTTGATAGTGCTGCTATAAACATGAGAGTGCATGTGTCCTTTTGAAACAGCACACCTTTACCCCTTGGACAAATGCCTAGTAGTGCAATTGCTGGGTCGTAGGGTAGTTCTATTTTTAACTTGTTGAGGAACCTCTATACTGTTTTCCAGAGTGGCTGCACCAGCTTGCATTCCCACCAGCAGTGCAAAAGAGATCCTTTTTCTCCACATTCTCACCAACATCTGTTGTTGCCTGACTTGTTAACGTTAGCCATTGGGACAGGTGTAAGGTGGTATCTCATTGTGGCTTTGATTTGTATTTCCCTGATAATGAGTGATGTTGAGCATTTTTTCATGTGTTGGTTGGCCATCTGGATGTCTTCTTTGGAGAAGTGTCTATTCATGTCTTTTGCCCATTTCTTCACTGGATTATTTGTTTTTTGGGTGTTGAGTTTGATAAGTTCTTTATAGATTTTGGATCCTAGCCCTTTATCTGATATGTCATTTGCAAATATCTTCTCCCATTCTGTTGGTTTTGCTGATTGTTTCTTTCGCTGTGCAGAAGCTTTTTATTTTGATGAGGTCCCAGTAGTTCACTTCTGCTTTTGAGACATGTTGAGTAAGAAATTGCTGTGGGCAAGATCAAAGAGGTTTTTGCCTGCTTTCTTCTCGAGGATTTTGATGGCTTCCTGTCTTACATTGAGGTCTTTCATCCACTTTGAGTTGATTTCAAGAATAGGTATTAATTCTTTTAAATGTTTGGTGTAATTCACTTGTAAAGCCATCTGGTCTTAAAATTTTTATTTCAATACTGAATCCATATCATTGTTAGTCATCAGTCTGTTCCAATATTTTATTTCTCCCTGATTTCACTTTTGGGAGATTGTATGTTTCTAGTAATTTAACCATCTTTTGTAGGTTGCTCAATTCATTGGCATATAGTTTTTCATAATAGTCTATAATTCTGGATATATCTGTGGCATCAATTGTTATTTCTCCCCTTCCATTTCTGATTTTAGTTATTTGAGTGCTCTCTTTTTCATGATGAATCTGACTAAAGTTTTATCAATTTGGTTATCTTCTCAGGAACCAGCTCTGCTTTCATTGATCTTTTCTATTGTTTTCTTAGTGTATATTTCATTTCTTTCCACTCTAATCTTTATTATTTCTTCCTTCTACTGGTTTTGAGCTTTGTTCTTTTTTTTCTGGTTTCTTTAGGTGTAGAGTTTGGTTGTTTGAGTTTTTTGCTTCTTGATATAGGCTTGTATTGCTATAAACTTCCCTCCTAGAGCTGCTTTTGCTGCAGCCCTAAGGTTTTGGACTGTGATGTTTTTATTTTAATTTGTCTACATGTATTTAAAACATTTTCTATTCGGTTTCTTTAGCCCATTGGTTGATTAGTAGCATATTGTTAAGCTTCCACGTGTTTGTGTTTTTTTTTTTTTTCTATGTTTTCCCTTGTAATTCTAGTTTCATACTGTTGTGGTAAAAAGATACTTAATATGACTTCAAACTTCTTAAAGTTATTGAGACTTGTTTTATGGCTAAAATGTGATTTATCTTGGACACTATTCCCTGTGCACTTGAAAAGAATATGTATTCTGCTATTTTGGGGTGGACTGTTCTATATATGCCTGTTAGGTCCATCAGGTCTAATGTATCATTCAAAGCCACTGTTTCCTTGTTGATTTTCTGTCTGGATGATTTATGGATTATATAAGTGGTGGTTTAAAGTCGTCCCCTACTATTATTGTGTTACTGTCAAGTTCTCCCTTTACATCTGTTAAAACTTGCTTTCTGTATTTAGGTGCTCTTATGTTGGATGCATAGATATTTACAGTTGTCATATCGTCTACTGGATTGATCCCTTATCAGTTTGTAATGCCCTTTTTTGTGTCTTGGTACAGTCTTTGTTTTAAAATCTCTTTTGTCCGGGACATCTGAGTAGCTCAGTCAGTTGAGTGCCCAACTCTTGATTTCAGCTCAGGTCATGATCTCAGGGTGGTGGAATTGAGCCCTGCTTCAGGCTCTGTGCCTGGAGCCTGTTAGGATTCTGTCTCTCTGCCCCTCTCCCCGACTCACACACACACGCACACACACACACACACACACACACACCCTCTCAAAATAAATAAAGTAATTAATGAATTAAAATAAAGTCTCTCTTGTCAGATACAAGTGCTGCTACCCTGGCTTTTTTTCCCCTCACTTCTGTTTGCATGGTATATCTTTTTTTTTTTTTTAATTTTTTTTTTCAACGTTTATTTATTTTTGGGACAGAGAGAGACAGAGCATGAACGGGGGAGGGGTAGAGAGAGAGGGAGACACAGAATCGGAAACAGGCTCCAGGCTCCGAGCCATCAGCCCAGAGCCTGACGCGGGGCTCGAACTCACGGATCGCGAGATAGTGACCTGGCTGAAGTCGGACGCTTAACCGACTGCGCCACCCAGGCGCCCCGCATGGTATATCTTTTTTGAAACCTTCACTTTCAGTCTGTATACATGTGTCTAGGTCTGAAGTGAGTCTTTTGTAGGCAGAATATAGATGGATCTCTTCTGTTTATTCGTTCAGTCACTCTGTGTCTTTTGATGAGAAGAGTTAGGCCATTTCATTTAAAGTAATTATTGATAGATGTGTACTTATTGCCATTTTGTTAATTTCTGGTTGCTTTTGTAGTTCTTCTCTGTTCCAGAATCTTGCCTTATCACTGACTTCTTTTCTGTCCTATTTCTGCTTCTCATCTTTTTCTTCCTCATAAACTATTAGAATGGTTACGCTTTTCATCAGTCTAAAACACTTAAATTTTCCTGACCCTGCATACCCCTCACCCAATCTATTAACATGTCAGAACTTGTTTCCATTCTCCATTCTCATTCATCGTAATCTGTTGCATTTGGCTTCTAGAAGCAACACCTGACTAAAACCACTCTCATAACGGTATTCAAAGGCTTGGTATTTCCAAAGTCAAATGCACATTTCAAGTCTCAGCTTACTAGATCACCCCATTGCATTTTCCATTTTTTTCTATTTAAATTGTACGTATTTCTTCCACTCTAGCCTTCATCTTGCTAAACCCTTAAGTGATAGCTCCTGTTTATTAAGTACTCCTTGTTTGAGCTAGTTGCTCACCCCATATTCTTTATAATTCTGAAAGGTAGGCATTATTAGCCTCATTTTACATAGAAAGCCGAGGCTTAGGAAGGTTAAGTGACTCGCTCAGAGTACCGGGAGTACCTGGAAGAGCCAGGTTTTGTACCATGGTGTGAACCCTTCCAAAGTCCACTTCCTTCTCTGCTCATGGAGCATAACTCAGGAACGAATTCTTCGAAAACGACCGCTCCCTGGGTCAGATGCCCCACTTTATGCCCCTATTATCTCCTACATGTGGTCTCCATCACTTCACAGAACGCCTTATATTCTAACTGAGCCATTGTGTCATCCTCTCTAACTGGAGGTTCCTTCATGTCTCATCCTTAATCTGGCTCAGTGCTGGCGTGTATGTATTCTAAATGATCCTTGATGACAGACAGCATATCTGTGTTTCACAATCCCGCAAATGTGAATAGGGTCCTATCCATGCTCGCATCGTTCATTCAGTTATTTGATACGGTATTTCTTGTTAAAAACTCAAAGGTGTTACAGTGACAGGTACTTTTCCAGTACCCATTAATAATTGAAGGCTATTCTGGCTGAATCTCCTTTCCTTGATCTCTCTGCTAGATATGACAGAATGTATTATATATCTGGCCAAGGATGGCGTATAGAATGACCGCTGGGGCACTGTTTTAGGGCAGACCACCACCAGGAAAGATGGTTCTTTAGAGAAATGGCACTGTTTCTCTACCCTCTTTTCTTGTTTTCCCTCCAAAGCATTCCCTTATGTATGTCTCTGAAGGATAAATTCCGGACTTGCGGCATATCAAGGATTTTCCACCGCTTGAGGAAATAGTCTACTTTCCTTTTTCATCCCCATTAAGCAGGAGTTAGAGCATCAAGGATTTAGGGTGGCCCTGTGGATTTTTGCCAAACTCTGTGATCTCTAAAAGCCTATGACCTCCCTCGTCTGGGACTCTAATGCTGTGAAGTGTTTTGGGAACCTGTAGGATGCAGCCCCTCACAGCAGGCAAGGTCAGATGGGTTGCATGAATGATTAGTTAATTCTTGTCCTTTCCTCTGTAGACACAGTCTTTTTGTTTTAGCATCTTCACTTCTGAGTAAGGATCCTGTGGGCTGGGACCTGAACAGAAGTGGCCAAATGGCCATCTCCATAAGCTTCTGGTCCAAACTGTGGGCAGTAATTCTTTCTTGGATTGGGATTGAAAATTTCAACGTTTTCTCTTCGCTGGCAGGGCATTTTTCCTCCATTCCAAACATTTATAAATGTGGTGCTGAATGTCCTATTTATTTTGGGACAGAGGCCAAAGTGGATCGTTTCTCCATCCATTATGCTAAGCATTGTATAATGGGGCAAATTGATAAAATAGCCATGGCCGGTGATGGGATTCCATTTTCAGAACACGACATACTCCTTGGACCAAAGGACTGTCTTCTTTGGAAGCCGGGCATACAGACAAGCCGTCACGAGTTTAGAAGCCTGGCCCCCTTTAGACCGCTCACAGGCTTTGTTGTGGTAACATTGCCAGACATATCAAGGTGCTGGATAGCAGAGAGCTTGCTCTCGAGCTAGCAGAGTCCTCTCAGACAACCCCTGCTCTTACCCCCTGGGTCACACTGTGTGGACCCGCTCGGAACAATTAGAGCTGCTCGTGTTGGCCTAGCCGCAAGCACATTTTCACGGAGTGCAAATGAAACAGACAGAATGCTTTCCTCGCAAATCCACCCACTGTTCATCAGGAGAAAAACACAGGGGAAGACTGGGAAATGCGGGCCAACTTCCTGTAAGTAGAACACACAGAATTACCACTGTGATGTTTGGGGAAATGGAGCAGAAGATGGGTCAGGGCCCTGCCTGGAGCCAGAAAGCCAGCTACGTGGTAGCAGAGAGCGTTCCAAGTTGTCTGAACGGCCCGGGACTGGGGGGACACAGTTTTTAAAGAAAGGTTTTTTTTTTTTTGTTTTTTTTTTTAAATTAAATTAAATTTCACTTTCTTTTTTTTTTAATTTTCTTTTTTCAACGTTTATTTATTTTTGGGACAGAGAGAGACAGAGCATGAACGGGGGAGGGGCAGAGAGAGAGGGAGACACAGAATCGGAAACAGGCTCCAGGCTCCGAGCCATCAGCCCAGAGCCCGACGCGGGGCTCGAACTCCCGGACCGAGAGATCGTGACCTGGCTGAAGTCGGACGCTTAACCGACTGCGCCACCCAGGCGCCCCATAAATTTCACTTTTTTAAGAGCACTTACGAGTTTATAGCCAGATTGAGTGGAAAGGGCAGAGATTTCTCATACACTCTCTGCCTCCACGCCTGCATAGCCTCCCCTATTTCCAGCAACCCCTACCAGTACATTTGTTACTGTGGATGAGCCTACATTGATTCCTCATAATCACCCTGCTTCTTTCTCATGAACTCTTTCAACAATTCTTTGGTGCCTTGGATTGTATGTATGTATGTATGTATGTATGTATGTATGTATGTATAGATTTGGAGAGGGAAAGTTAGGACCAGTCTTTCCCTCCTGTTTTAGTCTTGATGGATTTTTCTGTTGTTTTTATTCACAACTTAGCCTTCGGTAAAGTATCCTTGGCGGCCCAGTCTGTCCGCCTGAACGTCCGGATAACTTAAAGGCCCTGCTGATTCACTGAGCGTATCTAGAAGGCTTTGCTGCTATTTTCCGCACATTAGTCTTTGCTTCTCAAATAGATGGTGAGTTCTCCGAGGACAAGAACCATTTCTCAGTGTTGAGCTCACGTGCTCTCAGTAGAATACCTGTTGCTGTGCAGAAGTTTGTTTATTTGGGAAGACAAATGCCGGAGGCATCCTAACCTCAGGATGGTTCTAAAAGAATCTTATTGTTATGGTCATCCATTTTGTAATTACGCTGCTAAAATGACGGAGGGGCAGTCTGCTTTAGGGCACGACGATAGTGTAGTGTTCCAGGCTGTGCAATAGGGTGGAGGTAATGTCCCAGCGGTCCATCTGTGATCCAGATGGTGTGGAGGTGTTTGCAATAGACCTATGAAAAATGACCCTGTCAGATGTTGTTCGATGTTATGGAAATCTTATGAATCACACAGAACCAAGGTCATTCACTCCGGAGCAAGAGATATTCCAGGTGTATGGTCAAACAGAATTTGTAAAGGAAGATACAGCTAGGGTAAGCAGAAGACGTTGGTGGATCTTTTCAAAGATCACTCCTGATGGTGATTTTTGCCACACCTGCTCACAGGTCAAACAAGATTTCCAGAAATACAATTTCCAGGCATGTTTTACAGTTTTCTTTACCTTTTAAAATAATTTTAATTTTTTATGCAAAAATGATGTTAAAATGTATTCATTACAGTATTAAATATTTGGAATACCCCATGATTTTTGTTTATTTGCAGTATAGCCCTTTATTTTAATCGATATGAATTGATTATACTCAATACTTTCTTTAATTGATTTGTACTAAACAAAAGACTTTGCAAATTTTAATTCCAATTATACTTTTATCTCTTTCTCTCTCTCTCTCTTTTTTTTTTTTGCGCGCCATTGGCTTATGGGCTAAAGAGTCTTTCTGATTAGATGATGAGGCAATTGGTTACCTTAAGCGCGTTGTAGTTACTCCCGCCGTTTACCTGCGCTTCATCGAATTTCTTCGCTTTGACATTCAGAGCACTGGGCAGAAATCAGATCACGTCAAACACACGCCATAAAGAGTCTTTCTAAAGTGGTATGTTATTTTCATGTTAAGAAATCTAAACTTCAGAAATACCATTAACCTGGAAGCAGGCAGTTTCCTGACATGATGAGCAAATGCTCCACTATATTTTTATGTTTATCAGTAGATTTCAAAGTCCTCTTAAAAATCGTGGTGACTTGAGTTACCCTGTCTCTGTTATGTTTTACACTCTCAAGTTAATTAGGTAAATTTAAACCAGACAGGACGTGTTCTTGACACATTCTTCTCAGCCCTATGTCTAATTGCTGAGTTCTGCCAATGTGAATTCCTAAATAGCTCTCCTGTTTTCCCACCTCTCTTCTTTTCCATGGACCCAGGCTCAAACAAGTCCCTGGATGTTTTCCAGGGGCACTAACTGCAGCCTCTAACCTCCACATGAGTGAGCATTGGATTTACTTGCTACTTTGTTCTTTTGTTGTGTTTTTTATTTAAATTCAAGTTAGTTAACGTACCTGGTAGTCTTGGCTTCAGGAATAGAACCCAGTGACTCAGCTCTTACATAGGACATCCCGTGCTCATCCCAACAAGTGCCCTCCTTAATGCCAGTCACCCATTTAACCCATCCCCTCTCCCACCTCCCCTCCAGCAACCCTGTTTGTTCTCTGTATTTAAGAGTCTGTTACGGTTTTCTTCCCTCTCTGTTTTTATCTTATTTTTCCTTCCTGTCCCCTATATTCATCTGTTGGGTGTCTCAAATTCTACATATGAGTAAAATCATATGATATTTGTCTTCCTCTGACTCACTTATTTCGCTTAGCTTGAAACCCTCTAGTTCCCCCACCTTGCAAATGGCACAACTTTGTTCTTAATCGCTAGGAGAGTGCTGGCACTAGATGTTGAATGAAAATTTGAATGAATAAACGTATGGCACCTCTATGCGATTGGAATGATCAGAAGTTCTGAGTTAGTAAATTCTGGCGTGTGTGGTTCATTTAAACATGACAAACAATTTACACTAGGCAGTACCTGTCTACAGCCTAAGCAGTTCTCTAGGGATCATTTTATGTGCCTGAATCACCTACTTGATAGATTCACAGTACAACTCTCTTTGGTTATGATTATTGGGGGTTGTGTCTTCTGAAGCAAATTAAAGTATTGGCTTGAAATCACTACAGTGTCAAGGTTGTGGGTGTGTGATACTTTCTCCAAGAAGGGGAGAACGGTAATCGGTTATCTACTTTGAAAACCAGACAGTGAAGTAATGACATAAGAGCTGTATTATCTTTAATCCAGGAGAGAAGGTAATAATAAATCCAACATGGGTGTGCCAGGGTCATGAAAATAAATATATCCCGTAGGTCAGGTCAAGCGAAAGACGGAATCGAAGAGGTCTGTAGGGGTCATGAAATTTTGAGATCTCATTTGCCTCCTGCCCTTCTCAATCCTATCAAGTTAGCTTGAAGAGAATTTTCAAATGCAAAGAGCAGGCATCCTTCTCTCCTAGTGACAAATAAGTTTTTCTACTGTGTGTGTTCGTGATCCAAAGGAAGCCCCAGAGATGTTAGAAATAATGTGTCACTGTCACTGGTATTTTTAATGATCACTCTTTAAATAGCTTCCTATAAATTTTATCCTTTTTTTTCCTGTAGGTTTTTTTCCCTCGGGTTCCCTCACTGAAAGGAAATTTGAGACTGTGAAATGACACTTTGTTCTCATGGTTCTTCATAGGTGGAGCCCTGTTTAGTAGCACTTCCTGTGTCATTGCATATATGTTCCTTATCCTCATTGTATGGTCACTTAACGTTTTTCAGTGAGAAATGCATTTAAGGTTTTATTTCTCTTCTAATTAAATAAATCCTGGACCTCAGAGCCTACATTCATGGTGAGAATTTCTGTGCAGCATGAAGCTTGGGTCCAACCTCTCTGGGTCACTGTGGGTGAGTAGCACCTGTTAACCTTAATGAGAGCCAAGCATGTGTTGCAGGGGCCGATTGTCTTCACATTCAGTGTTCCAGGCTGACGGCAAGCAAGAGGGTCCCTGGAATCCTACTTCTGATGTGGAAATTGCCCAGACCTGGAAGTTTTAGAGTCTAGAATTGAAAACAGAGAAAAAAATAAATATGGTATTTGAGGGAAAGAAGGGATCTCTGTTCAGAAAAGTTTCATGGGAGGGGTGTCTGGGTGGTTCAGTTGGTTAAGCATCTGACTTCAGCTCAGGTCATGATCTTGTGGTCCGTGAATTTGAGACTTGCGTTGGGCTCTGTGCTGACAGCTCAGAGCCTGGAGTCTGCTTTAGATTCTGCATCTCCTTCTCTCTCTGCCTCTCTCGCATTTGCACTCTCTCTTTCTCTCTCTCTCTCTCTCAAAAGTAAGCAAACATTAATCCTTTTTTTAAAGAGAAAAGTTTCATAGGGTTGAAAGTCTTGGATCTTTTAAGAGAGGTTTGAGAAGCTAGGTTGAGTAAAAAGTATTTTCACAGTTTTGTCTACATAAGGAAGACTGAGAAAACTACTCATTTCAAAATAATAAACCATTTTTATTACTAAATAATATATTTCCGAAAGGATCATTCATGAATATCAAAACATATGCAAATATGCATTGTTTATAAGTCCCTTGATTTATAAGGGATTTCTGACTCCAACAACAAAGTCAGACTGAGGCCCCTAAGCAGAAAAAATATTTTTATACCCAACCCCAATACATATAAATTGAGATGAAATAAATGACAAAATAAGTGTAGGGAAGTCGATGAAGTTCTGACTTTCTTTTTTTTAACATTTACTTATTTTTGAGACAGAGAGAGACAGAGCATGAACGGGGAAGGGGCAGAGAGAGAGGGAGACACAGAATCGGAAGCAGGCTCCAGGCTCTGAGCCAACAGCCCAGAGCCCGACGCGGGGCTCGAACTCACGGACCGCGAGATCGTGACCTGGCTGAAGTCGGAAGCTTAACCGACTGAGCCACCCAGGTGCCCCAGTTCTGACTTTCTTAAAGTCAGAGAGAGCATGAGCATGAGTGGGAGAGGGACAGAGAGAGAGAGAGAGAGAGAGAGGGAGAGAGAGAATCCCAAGCAGGCTTCTCACGGTCAGCACCGAGTCTGGTGTGAGGCTCGAACCCACAAACCTGATCATGACTTGAGCTGAAATCAAGAGTCTGGATGCTCAACAGACTGAGCCACCCAGGTGTCCCTAAAGGGTTCTTATTTATTTATTTATTTATTTATTTATTTATTTATTTATTATTTTTTAATGTTTATTTTTGAGAGACAGAGCGTGAGTGGGGGAGGGGCAGAGAAAGAGAGGGAGACAGAGAATCTGAAACAGACTCCAGGCTCTGAGCTGTCAGCACAGAGCCCGATGCGGGGCTCCAACTCCGGACGGTGGGATCATGACCTGCACCAAAGTCAGAAGCTTAACTGACTGAGCTACTGAAGCACCCTAGGGTGTTCTTTTTGAATTGGAGAGATCAAATGAAATAGGAGGTCTGGAGGGCTATTGTACTACTTTGCCCCAAGCTTATAGACAGTCTGCGTGTTGGATAAATCTGTGCTAAGCAGAGTACCTGTAGGAGAAAGATACTTGTTTTCACAACAGGCACATGGGTGGAGTTTCTTGGTGGCAAAATGTCCTTGAGGGCTACGTCAAGATGAAGTACAGTGCTGCCACCTGGTGACCACATTCTGAAATTACATTAATATCTTCTAAGGCTCCTGCCATTCTGCTTCCTGCACCTTCTTCCTCATGTTAGGTGACATCATAGAAGTTTAGAGCTAGAGCAACGTCAGAACAAATCACATGCAGCTTCTCCAGCGTACAGACGGGAAACTGAAAGTTTAAGAAGTTAAAGTGACCCAGCTAGAAGGTGGCACTGTGTGTATGCTTAGTTGATGGTGACTTTTTTTTTTAAGTAGCCTTAAAGCCCAGCCCCGAGCCCAGCATGGGGCTTGAACTCAGGAACCTGAAGAGATGTTTCACTGACTGATCTGCCCATGCGCCCCACTCGATGGTGCATTTAGTGGTAAAAGTGAGCCCTGGAAGCCAGCCGAGCTGGCTTTAAATGGCAGTTCCGCAATTTTCTGGTTGTGAGGTTTTGGGAAAACTGTCAATCCTTGCTGAACCTCGGATTCCTCACATGTAAAATGAAAATTCTGTTAGAATATACTTCATGGGGTGATTGGAAAATGGAATGCATAATATATGTAATTTACCTGCTACATTATATGTATAATTTGCCAATATGATGGAGACATGACAAGCAGAGGACAGAATGCTGTCAGAATAAGTGTGATAATGGACTCAAGAGCGCCTTGAGAGCCTACAGAACTGTACAAATATAGGATGGTATGATTCACGGTCAGTTGAAATCGAATGATGTAGAATAGAACAATGACCATGTTTCCCCGTTTCCTTCTTTCCCTTTGGGAAGATACCAAGTTGCTCTTGATTCATTTCATGGCTTTATTCTACTCTCTCTCTTCTAGTTTCTCTAGAGCTGTGCTTTGCCGATTTTCTTGCAGAGTTTCAACCCTTTAGGGTAACTAGGGTGCTTTTCACTGTTGTCTAAACTGCAGTCCCTGAGTGTTTTGAATCCTGGAGTGCCAAGACAGAGTTAACTTGGTGATGTTGACCAAGCATAGCCTGACAACCTGCGTTAAGCTTCCTTTGCATTTTGTGAGCTTTAGCAAACATAGCCTGGAGAGGGAGAGGTCAAATATGATGGCAAGTCTAATCTAACAATCTGAGCTTGACATGTAATGAGTTTTCCCTTTGTTTGTTTGTGGGTTTTTTGTTTTTTTTGTTTTTTGTTTTTTGTCTCACTGTTCAAAGACTGGCCAGGCAAGTGATCAAGTACCTAATGTATTTGATCCCTTTTCTCCTTGTCAGGGCACCATGGAATATATCAGAATTGTTCGTTTTTTTTTTTTTTTTTTTTTTTTTTAAGTACAAAAAACTCTTGCGTTCCTTTTTGTGGTTACTTATAATGCCAGGAAATGAAAGCTGTTTCACTCTATAATGAATATCTGTAAAATTTGTAGAGGAATGCAGTGCGCATGCCTGATTGTATCCAATGATGTTTGTTGAGCAGTGGTTACATGTTAGACACAGGCTAGGTGTATTATATATTCTACCTGGGGTGGATATGGCCGGTGATGTGGCTGGTAACGGCTATACTGAGTCTGCTTGAAATGGAAAGAGTGTCTTAGTTTGTGTTTCCACAGAAGCAGACCCTGAGATAAGGTTTTGATTGCAGATCATTTATTTGGGATGTGATCTCAGGAAACAGCATAGGGAGAGTAGATAATTTAGATAGGAGAAGGAAGCTGATAAAGGGTGTATAAACAATTACATTTCTACTGTGGGCAAAGAGAGCTTAATTCTGCTGGGGAACTCTGGGAAACAGAACGTGTGCCTTAGAATGGTCTCACCACCCATCAGTCCCAGTTCCATACTGGCTACTCATGGAACCAAGGCCTGCTGATTTTTTTTTTTTTTTTTTTTTTGCTCTCAGGCAGAGACTGCAGGAATTGGGAACTTGAAGTTGGAGCAGCACGCATGGAAATGGTAAGTGCCTAGGGGATACGATCGGGGTTGCAAAAACGGGCTACAAAGAGAGAGAATACCAGAGCCATATCCTTTGGGAAGGATTCTCCGACCTTCTCCATCTAGAAATCCAAGTTTGGTGGGAGCAGGGTAAATAATTCAATACAAAGATTCTGGCAAATAATGAAATAGAAGCCAATATTTCTTTATTTGGCATCTTTACCCGAGTCTCGTAAGCAGCTCTGATATGTCACCTGGATGATGTCCTTGTGCAGATCAGTGTTAGAGGTGAAGAGGTTCTGATAGCCTGGAACCTAGGAGCTCTGAAGCTTGAGCCACCGCTCCTGGAGGAAGATGGGCAAAGGGAATGTTTAGGCAACGTTCATGTTTCGTATATGAAGCTTTTGCCCCCCCCCCCCCCCCCCCCATAACCTCTCCTGATGGTACAGGAAGGACCACGTGGAGAGGAAGACATACAGATGAGAGACTAACCCATGGTTGTCACTGAAACCAAGCCATGAGCCTTCAAGACCCTCTCCCTAATACCAAATCATGGATTTTATACCTCTGACAGTGAGGAAGAATGGCTGAGGCGAACAAGTGAGGCAAGTACCTCATACCCAATGCCTAGGGCTAAGCCAAGGTAACAGAGACTAACTGATTCAGACTCTGGAGACAGTCTTGTTCTAATCCTGGCTCAGCACTAATTATCATTGCAATATTGAACTCTTGGTGACTTGGTTTCCTCATCATGTACCTGCCTCATGGGCTGAGGATTAGAGGAGGTAGATATTTTTAGTCAAGCCTCTAAGCTTGTAATGGAAGCCATTATTATGTCAGCTGTCCATACTCAACGGGCCCCAGAGCGATCTTACTCTATCTAAATAAGGGAAAGAGAAAGCAATTTAAAGAGGGATATCTAGAGTTAGAGGAAATTTCTAGGTCCATGATTTATCAGTCTTCTTGATCCTACACATTCTCTGGGGACACTGAGAGAGGAAAGGAGGCGGAGGGAGGGAAAGGGAAAAGGAAGGGGAAGAGAGAGGTTTGAATCCCAGCTATAAGTTGGAATATACCAAGAAAAATCCCATTCTAATTTTTTAGGGGGCAGCGTTAAGCGCGCATGTATGTGGCATTGTAGAGGAGTTTTAAAAATTTTAAAATTTTCAACCCCACCTTTTAAACTGTGAGCATCCTTTGGTATATACCGAGATCAAATTTCAATCTCTATTAGATAAACACAGAAAACTGAGACATTAGGTATCTTCACATGGTTCAGTGTATGTATGTATTTGTACACATATGCTTGGTCCTACCTAATTCTCATCCTCCACCCCACCTTCGTAGGTAACCACTTTTAAGAATCTCTTATATATACTTCCAGAGTTTCTTTATGCAAATGAGAACAAGTATGCATATATTTAAAATTTTTTTCTCTGAAGAGACATTCAAAATGGATAATGATAATCATGATAAGTAACATCTTATTATGTTTTAATTAGATATTAAGTATCTTTCCTATATGCATCAGACCCATTTCACAGGTAAAGAAATTGAGTACAGAGAATTAAATAACTCTCCCAAGGTCATAGAACACATAAATTAGGGAGACAAAATTAAAAAAAAACTTTTTTTTTAACATTTATTTATTTTTGAGACAGAGAGAGACAGAGCATGAACGGGGGAGGGTCAGAGAGAGAGGGAGACACAGAATCCGAAACAGGCTCCAGGCTCTGAGCTGTCAGCCCAGAGCCCGACGCGGGGCTTGAACTCACGGACCGTGAGATCATGACCTGAGCCGAAGTCGGACTGAGCCACCCAGGCGCCCCTAGGGAGACAAAATTTGATCCTGGTTAGTGCCCAGAATCTGGACCCCAGCCGTTATATGATACCACCTCTTAGAAAGTAATTAAAATTCACAGAAGGGCAAATGGTACAAACTTCTAGTTATAAAATAAGTCATGGGGATGTAATTGTACAGTATGATGACTATAGTTAATACTACAACATTGCATATTTGAAAGTTGCTAAGAGAGTAATCTTAAAGTCCTCATTACAAGGAAAAAAATTTTGCAACTGTATGGTGATGGATAGTAACCAGACTTACTCTGGTAATCATTTACAATGTATACAAATATTGAATCATTATGTTGTACACCTGAAACTGATATGTTACATGTCATCACACCTCAATAGAAAAATAATATTCATAGACTTTTACTATTATCTTCAAATAGGCAGTCTTTTTAGTAGTTTTCTGCCCAGAAGCTATTCCTTTACAGCCCAAACTGTTAGGACTATAAGTCATCGTTCCCAGTGTCTTAGAAAAGAAGTAAAATCCCTGGACAGAGGGATGTGCTCCAGACTACATGGCCTTTACTCCCAAAGCCTGGTCCAGACTTTGAGGGAATTAGCTAGACTAGAGAGTGAACTCTGCGTGAGACCAGAGGTACCCAGGGGCTGTGTTCTGCATGTGGAGAAAGAGCTTACAGTTCTGTTATCTTGTGCAGAATAAAAGCCAAATTCCTCCACCAAATCTAATACCTTTACCTTCCTGTTGCACATCAGCACGGTGCTAAGCATCGCATTTTTATTCTCACAGGCTACCGTAGCGGAGTTCTTATGGAACCACCTAAACATTCCCACCTTTCTATTTAAGGTTCAGAAGTACCTTAAATATGGTTTTGTGCATTATGGTTTTGTGGTAGACGGGGCTTTTTTGGTTTTTGTTTTTTGGTTTTCTTTTTTGCAGGCTGATTGTGCAGAACCTTAGACCTCACGGTCTTGAAGCCAAAAATGATAGACACAACTGAGAACTCCAAAACAAGCGTCTGTAAACCATTAGCTGGGTTGGGTCAATCCTCCAAAGTTCATGAATATCAGACTTGCTTCTGCCCTCCTGAAGTATACAGGAGACTGGCTTCCTGGTCTCTGTTAGCTGTAGAGCTGAGGAACATAAACTGACTCTGGAGAGGTTTATTCTTTTTTTTTTTTTTATATATGAAATTTATTGACAGATTGGTTTCCATACAACACCCAGTGCTCATCCCAAAAGGTGCCCTCCTCAATACCCATCACCCACCCTCCCCACCCTCCCACCCCCCATCAACCCTCAGTTTGTTCTCAGTTTTTAACAGTCTCTTATGCTTTGGCTCTGGAGAGGTTTATTCTTGAAAGGCTTCTCATAACTGTCTCAGTCTTAAGTTTTTCAGTGGGTTAAGTGGGTGAGGACCCATATTCACTGTTTCCATTTCTGCCCTTCCCTATCATCCTTATATCCACTTTTGGCGGCTCTCCTCAGCTAATTAGATTTCCTCTCCCTTTTATTCTTCAGAAACATTTCATAGCAAACATCTTGCACTTCTAACTTTTTCCTTTTTTTCCCCTTTTACCACCTTCACTTTCTAGGTCCACCTATAACTGAGATCTATGGTATTTGTCTCTCTCTAACTTATTTCTTTACCATAAAGCCTTCAATGTCCATCCATGTTGCCACAAATGGTAAGATTTTCTTCTTGTAATGCTCAGTGATATTCCTCCCTCCTTCCTCTTTCTGGAACTACACACACACACACACACACCATCTTCTTTATCCATTCATCCATTGATGGACACTTAGGTTGCTTCCATGCCTCAGTTAAAGCCCATAAGGCTGCAGTGAACATAGGGCACATAGATCTTATTGAGTTAGGGTTTTTATTTTCCTTCTGATAAATACCCAGAGTAGAATTATTGGATCATATGGTAGTTGTATTTTTAATTTTTTCCCCCTATCTTCTCACTTCTTTTTTTTTTTTATTTTAAATTTATTTATTTAAATTCAAGTTAGTTAACATACGGTGTAGTCTTGGTTTCCGGAGTAGAATCCAGTGATTCATCACTTACATATAACACCCATTGCTCATCCCAACAAGTGCCCTCCCTAATGCCCATCACCTATGTAGCCCATCCCCCCACCCACCTCCCCTCCAGCAACCCTCAGTTTGTTCTCTGTGTTTAAGACTCCCTTATGGTTTACCTCCTTCTATGTTTTTATTTTTCCTTCCCTTCCCCTATGTTCATTTGTTTTGTATCTTAAATTCCACATGTGAGTGAAATCATATATTTGCCTTTCTCTGACTTACTTAGCTTAGCATAATATACTCTGGTTCCATCCACATTGTTGCAAGTGGCAAGATTGCATTCTTTCTGATCACCAAATAATATTCCATTGTGTATATGCTGCATCTTCTTTATCCATTCATCAGTTGATGAACATTTGGGCTCTTTCCATAATTTGGCTATTGTTGATAGCACTGTTTTAATCATTGGGATGCACATGACCCTTCGAAGCAGCATTTTTGTATCCTTTGGATACATACCTAGGAGTGCAATTGCTGGATCATAGGGTAGTTTTATTTTTAATTTTTTTGAGGAACCTCCATACTGTTTTCGAGGGTGGCTGCACCAGTTTGCATTCCCATCAACAGTGCAAGAGTTAGACTTTTCCTGCATTCTTGCCAACATGTTTCCTGAGTTGTTCATGTTAGCCATTCTGACAGGTGTAAGGTGGTATCTCATTGTGGTTTTGATTTGTATTTCCCTGATGCTGAGTTATGTTGAGCATTTTTTCCTGTGTCTGTTTGCCATCTGGATGTCTTCTTTGGCAAAGTGTCTGTTCATGTCTTCTGCTCATTTCTTCACTGGATTATTTGTTTTTTGGGAGTTGAGTTTGATACGTTCTTTATAGATTTTGGATACTAACCCTTCATCTGATGTTATTTGCAAATATCTTCTCTCATTCCATTGGTTGCCTTTTAGTTTTGTTGATTTGTTTCCTTCACTGTGAGAAGTTTTTTTATCTTAAAAAATTTTTTTTAATTAGAGAATGAGCAGAGGAGAGGGGCAGAGGGAGAGAGACAGAGAATCTTAAGTAGGCTCCATGCTTAGCGTGGAGTCTGACATGGGGCTTGATCCTATGACTGAGGGATCATGACCGGAGCTGAAATCGAGTCTGATGCTCAACTGACTGAGCCACCCAGGCACCCAAAACCTTTTTATCTTGGTGAGGAGTTCATTTTTGCTTTTGTTTCCCTTGCCTTTGGAAACATGTCTAGAAAGCAGTTGCTCTGGCTGAGGTCAAAGACTTTGCTGCCTGTTTTCTCCTCTAGGACTTTGATGGTTTCCTGTCTCACATTTAGGTCTTTCATCCACTTGTGATTTTGTGTATGGTATAAGAAAGTGGCCCAGTTTCATCCTTCTACATGTTGCTGTCTGGTTTCCCCAGTATTTGCTGAAGAGACCGTCTCTTTTCATTGGATATTATCTCCTGCTTTGTCGAAGATTAGGTAGCCATACACTTATGGGTCCACTTATGGCTACCATTAGGTAGCCATACACTTATGGGTCTCCCTGGTCTGTTCCATTGATCTGAGTGCCTGTTTTTGTGCCAGTACCATACTGTCTTGATGATTACCGCTTGGTAATACAGCTTGAAGTCCAGAACTGTGATGCCTCCAGCTTTGGTTTGCTTATTCAAGAATGCTTTGACTATTCAGAGTCTTTTGTGGTTCCATACAAATTTTAGAAATGTGTGTTCTAGATCTGTGAAGAATGCTGGTGTTCTTTTCATAGGGATTGCATTGAATATGTAGATTGCTTTGGGTAGTATTGACTTTTTAACAGTAGTTTTCAATATTTGTAACAATATTTGTTCTTCCAATCCACGAGCATGGAATGTTTTCCCATTTTTTGTGTTTTCTTCAACTTCTTTCATAAACTTTCTATGGTTTTCAGTGTATAGATCTTTTACCTCTTTGGTTAGGTTAATTCCTAGATATTGTATGGTTTTGGATGCAATTGTAAATGTGATCATTTCCTTCATTTCTTTTTCTGCTGCTTCATTATTGTTGTGTAGTAATGCAACCGATTTCTGTACATTGATTTTATATCCTGCGACTTTGCTGAATTCATATATCAGTTCTAGCATTTTTTTTTTTGGTGGAGTCTTTTGGGTTTTCCATGTAGAGTATCATGTTATCTGTGAAGAGTAAAAGTTTGAGTTCCTTCTTGCTGATTTGGATGCCTTTTATTTCTTTCTTAAAAAAAATTTTTTTTATGCTTATTCATTTTTGAAAGAGAGAGACAGAGCACAAGCAGGGGTGAGGGGAGAGAGGGGTACACAGAATCTGAAGCAGGCTCCAGGCTCTGAGCTGTCAGCACAGAGCCCAATGCCGGGATCGAACCCACGAACTGTGAGATCATGACCTGAGCCGAAGTCGGACGCTTAACTGACTGAGCCACTCAGGCGCCCCTGTTGGGAGATTTTTGATAACTGATTCATTTTCTTTGCCGGTTATGGGTGTGTTCAAATTTTCTATTTCTTCCTCCTTCAGTTCTAGTAGTTTTTATGTTTCTAGGAATTTGTCCATTTCTTTCAGATTGCCCAGTTTGTTGGCATCTGATTTTTCATTGTGTTCTTTTATAATTGTTTATATTTATGTGGTGTTGGTTGTGAATCTTTCCTCTTTCATTCATGATTTTATCTATTTGGGTCCTATCTCTTTTCTTTTTGATAAGTGTGGCCAGGGGTTTATCAATTTTGTTCATTCTTTCAAAGAACCAGGTCTTAGTTTTGTTGATATATTCTGCTTTTTTGTTTGTTTGTTTCTATATCATTTATTTCTGCTCTAATCTTTATTATCACCCTCTTTTGGCTTTAGGATTTATTTACTTCTCCTTTTATCGTTCCTTTAGGTGTCAGGTTAGACTGTGTATTTGGGACCTTGCTTGCTTCTTGAGATAGTGCTGAATTGTAATACTTTCCTCTTAGGTCTGCCTTTGCTGCATCCCAAAGGATTTGGATTGTTGTGTTTTCATTTTCATTTGGTTTCCATGTATTTTTAAATTTCTTCTTTAATTCCTGGTTAACCCATTCATTCTTTAGTAGAGTGTTCTTTAACCTCCATGTATTGGACGGCTTTCCACATTTTTTCTTGTGGTTGGCTTCAAGTTTCATAGTGTTGTGATCTGAAAATATGTATGGTATGATCTTGATCTTTTTGTACCTGTTGAGGGCTGCTTTGTGACTGAGAATGTGATCTGTTCTGGAGAATGTTTCATGTGCACTCGAGAAGGAGGAGTATTCTGTTTTAGGGTGAAATGTTCTGAATATATGTTAAGTTCATCTGGTTCAGTGTGTGATTCAAAGCCATTGTTTCCTTGTTGATTTTCTGCTTGGATGATCTTTCCCTTGTTGTAAGTGGAGTATTCAAGTCCCCTATTGCTATTGTATTATTATAAGTGAGTTTCTTATGCTTGTGATTGATTGATTTATATGTTTGGGTGCACTCATATTGGGGACATAAATATTTACACTTGTTAGATCTTCTTGATGGCTAGACCCCTTAATCATGATACCTGGCCCTTCTTCATCTCTTGTTACAGTCTTTGTTTTAAAATCGAGTTTGTCTGATATAAGTATGGCAGTTCTGGTTTTCTTTCAACATCCATTAGTACGACAGATAGTTCTCCAACCCCTCACTTTTGAATCTGCAAGTGTCTTTAGGTCTAAAATGTGTCTCTTGTGGGCAGCAGATAGATGGATCTTGTTTTTGAAAATCTATTCTGATACCCTATGTCTTTTGATTGGACCATTTAGTCCAATTTGGAGTGATTATTGAAAGATATGAATTTAGTGCCATTGTGTTGCTTGTAGAGTTGGTGTTTCTGGTGATGTTCTCTGGTCCCTCGTAGTTTTTGTTGCTTTGGTGGATTTTGTTGTTGTTTTTGGTCTCTCTCCACTCAAGAGTTCCTCTTGAAATTTATTTCAGGGCTGGTTTATTGGTCATGAACTCTAGTTTTTGTTTGGGAAACTCTTTATCTCAACTTCTATTCTGAATGACAACCTTGCTGGATAAAGAATTCTTGCTGTATATTTTCCCCATCAGCATATTGAATATTTCCTGCCACTCCCTTCTTGCCTGCCAAATTTCAGTGGGAAGATCTGCTGCTAACCTTATGTGTCTACCCTTGTAGGTTAAGGACTTTTTGTCCCTAGCTGCTTTCAGAATTCTCTTTATCTTTGTATTTTGTAAGTGCCACTATGATATTTGCAGTGTTGACCTGGTTTTGATGATTCTGAGGGGAGTTCTCTGTGCCTCCTGGACTTGAATGCCTGTTTCCTTCCCCAGTTTAGGCAAGTTCTCAGTGATACTTTGTTTAAATAAACCTTCTGTCCCCTTTTCCCACTCTTCTTCTTCTGAGACTCCTATGGTATGGGTAATGTTCCATTTTATAGAATCACTATGTTCCGTAAGTCTCTGCTTGTGATCTAACAGTTTCCTTTCCCTCTTCTTTTCACCTTTATTGTTTTCCATAATTGTGTCTTCTATATCACCTATTGTCTCTTCTTCTTCAGTCCTCATTGTGAGTGTATCCAGTCAGTTTTGCATGTCAGTTATAACATTTTTTATTTCCGCGTAACTAGTTTTTAGGTCTTTGATCTCCGCAGCAATGGTTTCTCTGGCCTCTTCTATGCTCTTTTCAAGCCCAACTCATAGCATTATGACTGTTGTTCTAAATTCTTGTTCAGATACATTGTTTAGATCTGTTTTGAGCAAGTTCCTGGCTGTGATTGCTTCTTGACCTTTTGTTTGGGGAGAATTCTTCCATCTTGTCATTTTTGGCTAAGTTGCTGTCTTTGGCATGTTTTAGAAGCTTGTTATATTTCTTGTACCTGAGAATATTACTATATTAAAAAGGGGTAATACACCTTCCAGGGCCTGGCACTTTAGGAAGTGTTTCTGGTATATGCTGTGTGCACTCTGCTGTTGTATTTTGGCTGTTTTTCGTCACTGATGAGTCCTCTGCAGAGCTCCTCCTTGTTTGCAGTGGGTAGTATTTGGACCTTTAATTAGCTTAGGTATGGTTAGATTTGTTCGTTAAAATAAGCCTGGAAAAGCGGGGGGGGGGGGGGGGGAAGGGGGGGAACCAAACCCAGATCTCAAAAAAAGAAAAGGAAAGGGAACAAAAAACCAAAACAGATCATCAAAACACTATAAGACTGATTCCCACCAATAAAAAAGGAAAAAAAAAAGAAGAAAGAAAAAGAAAAGAATAAAGAAGCCTGATCCCCCCCCCCCAAAAAAAAGAGAAAAGAAAATTAAAACAAACAAACAAAGACTATGAGCCCGATGCCGAAAGAAAAAAAAATCGAAAGAGAAAGAGAAAAAAGTGAGCCCGGTCCTATTTCCACCAGAGCTGTCTTTTTGAAGCACTTAGTTTTCGGTATACGTGATGTATGCAGGGTGCTGGCTGTGCGGGTCTCCTGGAGGAGAGGCCCGCTGCATTGCCTCAGAGTCAGTCTTGCTCCAGTAAGTAGGCAGTTGCCAGGCATGGGGGTGGGGAGGGTGCCGTTTGGCGTAAGCATGTCCCGCCACCACTGGATTGGTGTTGGGGGGAAAACGGTGCCATCCCAATCTCACATCCCCCACTGTTCAGGCAGCCCTCACAGAATAGCAAGGACAGTCAGCTCACCCACAGTCCCACCCCGGAGCGGTGCATGGGATCTATAGTGTAGCACCTCTAAAAGCAGCAAAGCTTATATTCCCTCTGTCCCCTGCTGATGAAAGGCCTTTTGCTGGCGATCGCCGGGTCTTTTGTCCTTGGAGGGGCAGTATGCCCTCTTCCAAAAGTACTCCATGTGGGGAAATATTCTCTCCCAATGTTCCCCAGAGATCTCTACATCATGCTCTGAACTCCAGGGCCAGCTCCCTCCTCCCCAGGAGGACATGCCACAGCTCTGCTGTGGAGAAAGTCATGCACTTCCCAAACCTCAGAGTTTGAGTTCCAAATGCTGTATGAAAACAACAACAAGAATGAAAGTACTGCGGCAGTCAGTACTTCTTGCTTTCCAGTCCATAGTCCAGATAAATTTTCCTTTTATGCAAACCCGATGCTGTACTCTCGGAACCCCTCTCTCTTTCTCTCCTTTTTGTCTCCCCAGTGAAAGAGTTCCCTCCCCTCCAAGGTACTGCCATTTTTCTCCTTCCCAATTCACTTCCATATACCTTGCACTTGCCACGCTGTCTCCCTCCAACAGTGGAGATACTTCTGCCGGTCCACAGATCAATTTCCTGGTTGTTCCAAGTAATCTTACCTCAATACACTGTGTTTGAGGGACTAGAAAAGCCCAGGGTCCCCCCACTTTCTCTGCCAGTTTAACTCCTCAAGCTATATTTTTAATGTTTTTGAGAAACCTCCATACTATTTTCCATAGGGGTTGCACCAATTTACATTCCTACCAACAGAGTGCAAAGGTTCCCTTTTCTCCACATCCTTGTCACTCTTGCTATTTCTTGTCTTTTTGATAGAAGCCATTCTAACAGGTGTAAGGTGATATCCTATTATAGTTTTCATTAACATCTCCCTGAGGATTAGTGATGTTGAGTATATTTTCATGTGTCTGTTGGCCATCTGGATGTCTTCTTTGGAAAAATGTTTTTTCACATCCTCTGCCCATTTTTAAATTGGGTTGTTGGGGGATTTTTTGCTGTTATAGGAGTTCTTTATATATCTATAATTAATCTTTTATCAGATATATGGTTTGCATATATTTTCTCCTACTTGGTAGGTTGCCTTTTCATTTTGTGTTGATGATTTCCTTTGCTTTGCAGAAGCTTTTTAGTTTTATCTAGCCCGAGTAATTTATTTTTGCTTTTGTTGCCTTTGTTTTTGGTGTCAGTCCAAAAAAATCATGACCAAAATTGATGTCAACAAGCATACTTTGTTTTTTTCTAGGAATTTTAAGATTTAAAGTCTTACATTCAAGTCTTTACTCCATTTTGAGTTAATTTTTATGTATGGTGTAAGAAAGTGGTCAAGTTTCATTCTTTTGTGTGTGGCTGTCCACTTTTTCAAGCACCATTTATTGAAAAGGCTGTCTTGTTCATTGTATATTCTTGGCTCCTTTGTCATAAATTAATTGACCCTATATGCATTGGTCTATTTCCAGTCTATTTTGTTCTATTGATCTATGTGTCTGTTTTTATGCCAACACCATATTGTTTGGATTACTGTAGCTTTGTGATGTGGTTTAATGCATTTCTTACCTTTTTTAAAATGGTTATTTATTTTTGAGAGAGCGTGTGCATGTGAATGGTGGAGGGCAGAGAGAGAGGGAGAGAGGATCCAAAGTGGGCTCTGCACTGCCAGCAGATAGCCCCATGTGGGGCTCAAACTCACGAACCATGAGATCATGCCTGAGCCTAAGTCAGATGCTTAACCAGTTGAGCCACCCAGGTGCCCTGCATTTCTTATCTTTTAATGGCATACCATTATATCTGTCATTCAACTCATCTCTTTCACTACTTTTACCATCACAAGACCTGTAGATTATATTGTTCAAGTAATTTTCAAATTTTATTTCTCCCCATCTGTTATGGTTGAATTGTATTATCTCCATTTTCAGATGTTGAAGTCCTAACCTGAAGTACCATAGAATGCGACCTTATTTGGAAACAGGTTTTTAAAAGAGGCAATCAAGTTGAGATGAGATCCTTAGGGTGAGTCCTAATTCAATAGGACTGTCTTCTTATAAAAAGGAGGAAATTTAGGAAGTCATGTCTGAAGGATGGTGGAATTTGAGACCTAAGTCCACATTCCCCCATGGATACATGGACTCAACAGCAAAATATGAACAAAATTGCTTTTGTTTGAACTCCAGAAACCAGTCAAGATCTTTCAGCATCCCAAGTGAATACAAAGCCAAGAAGAGTCACATGATAATGGGCAGGAAATTTACTTACTTTTAGCCTGGCCAAATTCCTCTCCCAGTAGAGCGTGGCACTATTGGGAGAAAACTCTCAACACCTGACTTCTTCCTTGAGAGGGGAAGAAAAGAATTGAATATGTGTCCAACACTCTGGCTTTGTAGGGGGCTGTCCAAAGGGCAGGTTTCCATATTGCCTGACTCAGAGAACTGATGGATACTGTGGTGTATATTAGATGCCAGGTTGGGGGCCGCTGAAGACAAATAGAAGCACTGGGGCTTGTTACAGAACTAGAGAGACTGAAGCACAGCAATCAGGCAGCAGAGAGAGCAAGAGATTATGGATTCCTGAGAAGAAATAGGGGCAAACCCAAAGACACATCCCTCAAAGGATTTGACAAATGCCTGGAATCTCTAGCTAAGTTGATTGATGAAGGTCTTCCCCTGTATGAAATGAGTTTGTAAAGATTGGGAGATGGGGCTTTTTTTTTTTTATCATACACATCTCAACAATAGATCACAAGCCATATAAACAAAGAGGGAAACATGGCCCAATCAAAGGAACAAAAGAAATTTCTAGAAACAGATCCTAATAAAGCTGATGTCTATGAATGGTCTAATGAAGAATTCAAAATAACCATCTTAAAGATGTTCACTTACAGAGAACAGAGACAACTAAAAAAAAAAAAAAGAATGCGTGAACAAGGTGAGAATATGAGCAAAGAGGCAGCAATTATAAAAAAGACCAAACAAATTCTAGAACTGAAGAACAGAATTTCTGAATTGAGACATCCATTAAAGGGGGTTCAATAGTAGACTTGATGAAGGAGAAGAAAGAACCACTGAAGTTGAAGATAAGACCTTTGAAAGTATTAAGTCAGAAAAAAAAGGAAAGTGTGGAGACTCTAAGGGACTTCTGGAAGACCACCAAAAAGACAAAAATATATGAATTATGGGGTCGTAGGAGGAGGAGGCAGAGACAGAAAGCCTATTTAAAGAAATAATGGCCCAAATGCCTCAAACTTGAGGGAAGAAAGAGCTCAGGAAGCTTAGTAGACTCCAATGAGAATTAAATCCAAAGAGACCCATACTGAAGACATTATAATCAGACTGTCAAAAGTCACATCAGAGAGGATCTTGAAAGCTGAAAGATAAAAGTCCACTTTTTACAGATTTCTCATCAGAATCCTTGCAGGCCAGAAGGGAACAGGATGATATATCCAAAGTGCTGAAAGAAAAACACTGCCAACCCAAAATGTTGTATTTGGCAAAACTTTCCTTCAAAAAATGAAGGAAAATTTAAAACTTTCCCAGATAAACAAAAGCTGAGTGAATTTAGTACCACTACCCTTGCCCTATAAGAAATACCAAAGGGAGTCCTTCCAGTTGAAACAAAAGGATGGTAAACAGCTACATAAAACCATATGAAAATATATTGATCTCTGATAAAAGTAAATATGTAGACAAATACAGAATCCTGTAGTTTTGTGATGGTGTATAAATCACTTTTAATTCTGATACAGAATTTAAAAGCTAAGCAAGTACAATATAAACCTATATAAATGAATACACGATATAAAAAGATATGAATTGTGACATCAATAACATAAGGTGGGATTTGCAGAGATCTAAGAGTAGATATTTTTATGTAATTGAAGTTGTTATCAGTTTAAAATAGATTGTTATAATTTTAATACATTTTATGCAATACACCTGATAACCACAAAGAAAATATGTGTAGGAGATCCACAAAAGAAAATGAGAAAGGAATAAAACCATCATTACAGAAAAGAAACAAAATACAAAATGAGATAGTAAGAAAGGAAATGAGGGTCAAAATAGCTACAAGGTCCACAGAAAACAATGAACAAACTAGGAATAGTCATTCTTTCCCTGTCAGTTATTACTTTAAGTGTAAACAGATTAAACACTCCCCAAAAAACCCAGCATGGCTTAATGAATAATAAATAAGACCAACTATATGCTTTTTACAGGGGGCCAGCTTTAGGTTGAAGAATACACATAGTCTGAAAATGAAAGAATAGAAATTTGCAATTCCATGCAAATGCTGATAAAAAGTGGGGTTGGCCATATTTATATTTGACAAAATAGATGAAGTCAAAAATTGTCATAAGAGACAAAGAACATTCCATAATTATAAAAGGGTCAGTTCACCAGAAAAATTATAAAGCATAATGAAAATTATAATATAAATTTAAATATAAAGTTACACAACTGACAAACACTACAACTCATTAATATATGAAGCAAACGGTGACAGAATTGAAGGGAGAAATAGACAGAAACGCAATAATAGTAGGAGACTATAATATCCCACTTTTAAAAATGGATAAAACAGCCAGACAGAAGATCAGTAAGGTAACAGAGGATATGACTAAGATTATAGACTGATTGGAACTAACAGATATATACAGAACCTAAGAACAGCAGAACTAACAGATACATACAGAACCTAAGAACATTCTGCTGTTCTTTTCAAGTGCACATTCTCTTTTCAAGTGCACATGGAACATTGTCCACGATAGACCACAAATCAGGCCACAAAACAAATCTTGACATATTTAAGAAGATTAAAATCATACAAAATATCTTTTCTGACTACAGTGGAATGAAACTAGAAGTTAATAACAGGAGAAACATGAAATTTTTTACCAATGAGAAATGGTAAATGAGAAAAATGAGGAAAAATTCTCATTTACCATGAGAAAAATGAGAAAAATTTTTACCAATAGGTGGTAAAAAACACACTCTTAACCAAAGGGTCTAAGAAGAAATCATAAGGGAAATTAGAAAATATCTTGAGACAAATGAAAATGATGAAAACACTACATACTAGAACTTACAGGATGCAGCAAATACAACACTAAGAGAAAAGATTATTGTGGTACATACTGATATTAAAAAAGAAGAAATACTAAAATCAACTAACTTTATGCTTCAAAGAACTAGACAACAAAGGACAAATGAAACCCAAAGTTAGCAGATGGAAGGAAATAATAAAGATGAGATGAGAAATAAACAATGTAGAGAGTAGAGATAAAGTAAGATAAATAGAACTGGATTTTTGAAAAGATTAATTTAAATTCACAAATCCTTAGGTTAAGAATAAAAGAGAAATGGCTCAATAATTAAAATGGACTCTTAACTACAGAGAACAGGCTGAGGGTTGCTGGAGGGGAGGTGGGTGGAGAGATGGGTTAAATGGGTGACAGGCACTTAAGGCACTTGAGGGCACTTGTTGGGATGAGCACCAGGTGCTGTATGTAAGTGATGAATCACTAAATTTATACCTGAAACTAATATTGCACTGTATGTTAACTAACCAGAATTTAATTAAAAACTTGAAACAAACATAACCAGAAATGAAAAGGGGACATTACATCTGATGTTCCAGAAAAAAAAAAAAAGAATTATAAGAGAATACTTTGAACAATCATATACCAACAAACGGGATGATCTAAGAAACTGATAAATTCCTAAAACATGCAACGTACCAAAAATGAATCATGAAGAAATAATGATAATACAACAGTAGACCTCTAACTAGTAAGGAGGTTGAATCAGAATGAAAAACCTCCCAGAACCAACAACAACAAGCTCAGGACTAGATGGCTTCACTGGAAAAGTGTACCAAACATTCAAAGAATCAACATCAGTCTTCCTCAAACTCTTCCAAACTCTTCCTCAAACTCTTCCTCAAACTTTCCTCTCAGAGGAAATACTTTCAAATTTATTTTATGAGTCTCTATATTACCCTGATATGAAAGCCAGAGAAAGACTCTACCAGGGAACTATAGACCAATATCCTTGATGAATATTGATGCAAAAAATCCTCAAGAAATACTGGCAAACCAAATTCAACATCATATGAAAAGATTATACAAATGGTCAAGTGGAATTTATTCTTGGAATGCAAGTATGATTCAACATGTGAAGATCGATGTATGTAATCAACCAATTACAAAATCAATTACTGTAAAACACCACATTAAAAGAGTTGAGGACTAAAACCACATGATCATCTCAACTGATGTGGGAAAAGTATTAGAATTTAATATCCTTTCGTGATAAACACATTCAACAAAGTAGAAATAGTATGAAAGTACTTCAACACACAGAAGACCATATATGAAAAGTCTATAGCTACCATACTCAATGGTAAAAGACTGAAAGCTTTGCCTCAAAATCAAAAACAAGGCAAGGTCTCCCCTCTTTTATTAGCAACCTTGGTTGCTTCTAGTACTAGAAGCTGGGGTGCTTGGGTGACTCAGTTGGTTAAGCATTCAGCTCTTGGTTTTAACTCAGGTCATGATCTCATGGCTTGTGGGTTCAAGCCCCACACTGGGCTCTGTGCTGATAGTGCAGAGTCTGCTTGGAATTCTTCACCCCCCCCCCGACCCTCCCCCACTTGCATTCTGTTTCTCTCACAAAATAAATAAATAAACTTAACAAAACAAAAACATAGTACTGGAAGCCAAACTAGAGCAGTCAGGCAAGAAAAAGAAATAAAAGTTATCAAGTTGGAAAGGAGGAAGTAAAATGGTCTCTGTTTACAGATGATATGATCTTATATGTAAAAAACTCGAGTTGATAAAACATATTAGAACTAATAAATTCAGAAAAGGTTCCAGGTACAAAATCAACAAATAAAAATTAGTTGTATTTCTACACACTAACAATGAACAGTCCAAAAAGGAAATTAAGAAAAGCCATTTACTATAGCAGCAAAAGGAATTAAATAGGAATAAGCTTAACCAAGAATGAGAAGGACTTATACACTTGAAAACTTCGAAACATTGCTGAAAGAAATTAGATGCCAATAAATGGAAAGACATCTCATGTTTATGGATGGGGATGACATAATATTGGTAAAATGTCCATACAACCCAAAACAAATCTACAGATTCAAAGCAAACTTCCAATGGCATTTTTGCAGGAATAGAGGAAACACATATGGAATCTTGAGGAACTCTGAGTAGCCAAAACAAGCTTGAAGAAGAACAAATATGGAAGTCTCCTACTCACTGATTTCAAAACCTATTACAAAGCTACAGTATTCAAAACAGTGTGATATTGGCATAAAGCTAAACATATAGAACAATAGAACAGAATACACAGCCCAGAAATAAACCCTTGTGTGCATGGTCAAATGATCTTCAACAGGTTGCTAAGACCACACAATGCGGAAGGGACAATATTATCAACAGATGACACAGGGAAAGCTGGATAGCTATATGCAAAAACATGAAGTTGAACCCTTAACTTTACACCATATAAAAAATTAACTAAAAATGGATTAAAGACCTAAATGTGAGAGTAAAACTATAAAACTCCTAGAAGAAAAAATTGGGGACAATCTTCATGACATTAGATTTGGCGATGATTTCTTAGATATATCACTGAAAAGCACAAGAAACAAAAGCAAAAATTGACAAAATGGACTAGTCAAGGTTTAAAACTGCACATCTAAGGAGATAGCCAACAGAATGAGAAGTCAACCTATAGAATGGGAGAAAATATTTGCAAGCCATATATTTGGTAAGGAGTTGATATTCACAATATGTAAAGATCTCCCTCAAAACTAAAAAAATTAACACAATTAAAAATGGGTAGAGGACTTGGATAGACATTTTTCCAAAGAAGATATAAAATGTAGGTGGGTTCTAGAAATTGGAACATACAATGGACAGATTCCTCTTCCAAAGCCTCCAGAAGATTTTTAGAGCTGATGAAACTGAGTTTAAAATTTGTGACCACTAGAACTGTAAGATAATTTGCGTTGCCTAGGCCCCCAAGTATGTGATAATTTGTTATAGCAGCAATAGAAAACTAATATGTCTCTATAATGATCTTTCAGCTTTTCTTTAATTTTTGCTTTCCTCAAATTAATCTTCCCCATGATTAGTTTTTCTAAAACACTAATAAGACCGTATAACTCTCATGACCTTATGATGAATTGAACCATTGATCATTCACCTTTTGCAGACAAGGCCAGAATCAGTTTAAGTGATCATTGTGTATCTTTATCCCCATTAGACTATGACTTCCTTTGCATCTCAGGAACTTACCCACAAAAGGCTAACAAAATTTCTTTCATATAACTGAAACACTCACACATATGTGTATATGCATATACACATATATGCTTGTATTTGTGTGTATATATGTGCATATATATGTGTATATATGTGCATATGTGTGTATATACAGAAATAGTCAACATATATATAGTGTCTCCCACATTCTCTCCCTCTCTCTTGATAGATAAATAGCTAGTTATAGATACGAATTTAATAGCCACTGAATGGCTATTTCTTGGCTTATGCACTCCAGTAGAGGTAATGTGATTCTTCTATGGAGGAAGTAAAAGAGTGAATAAACTTTACATGTGCCAGAGAGCTCTGCTTATGATCCTCCTGGCCTTAGGTTGGAAAGGAAAAAACTTAATTAACCGTACATAAATTAAGAGTGTGTATTGGCAGAACTAGGTGGAAAATAAAAATTTTTTACTCAAGAGGAGAATATGTCTTTTGATTTTGTCATATATTAGGCTTAGTATTTGAAGAACTATTTTAGAAAGAAATTTAATTAAAGTCAACATCCATTTTAACACCTTTATAAGCAGACTTTATGGCAGAAGAAAAGATCTTTAGTGATAAATACTCTCAAAACAAGCTAAATCCTGTTTAACAACCTAATCTCTGAGGAAGAAGTTACCTGAAAACAGCCATTAGGAAAACTACTTAAGACAAAGGATGCTGAGTTTGTCCTCCCAGAGGCCCTGAAATCTTTCTAAAGGTGCGGAGGATAACCAGCATATGCACAGCCTTAGCGGGCCTTTGCCGGCAGCCTATGATTTCAGTTAGGTGCTCTTAGCATCAGAAACCATAGGTCGTTAACTTGTATGACTTCTGGAATACGCATAAAAAATACTTAGTTTTTTTAGAACTTATGCATTCTGACTCTACTGAAAGTATCCAACCTGTGCATATGTCTTTACCCAGTGCAATACAATCTCTAACAGGTAACCCCAGCCTTTCTTTCGTCTCTATTTTCTTCATTCTCCAATTTCTTTTTTCCTACTAAAAAAGGAACTAAATCCATAACAAAACTCTCTTGCCTTTCCCCAGTGAAACCACTGAAATTTTTCCACAAATGCCAGTGTAATCTCAGCTGCATCCAATTTTGGGACATTTTATGTGCTTGTTAAAACGGAAGTATAATTAGCATACAGTGTTATAGTTTCAGGTGTATAATACAATAATTCAATTCTGTACATAACTCAGTGCTCATCAAGATAAGTGTACTCTTGATCCCCATATCTATTTCATCCATCCTCCATCCCATCTCCCCTCTGGCAACCACTAGTTTGTATTTAAGAGTCTATTTTTTTTTTGTTTGTCTCTTTTTTTCTTTGCTCACTTGTTTTGTTTCTTAAATTCCATATAGGAGTGAAATCATATGGTATTTGTCTTTCTCTGACTCATTTCACTTAGCATAAAACCCTCTAGGTCATCCATGCTGTTGCAAATGGCAATAATTCATTCTTTTTATATGGCTGAGTAATAGTCCATTGTGTACACACACACACACACACACACACACACACACGCACACACACGTATATATCACATATCCTTTTACCTTTCATCTGTGGATAGACACTTGGGTTGCTGTCATATCTTGGCTCTTATGAATAATGCTGTAATAAACATAAGAGTACATATATGTTTTTGAATTGGAGTTTTCATTTTCTTTGGATAAATACCCAGCAGTGGAAACACTGGATCACTCAGTAATTCTATTTTTAATTTTTTTAGAAACCTCCACACTGTTTTCCACAGCACCTGTCCCAGTCTGCATTCCCATCAACAGTGCATGAGTGTCCTTTTCCTCCACATCCTCATCAACACTTATTTCTTGCGTTTTTCATTTTAGCCATTCTGACAGGTATAAGGTGACATCTCATTGTGGTTTTGATTTGTATTTCTCTGATGATTGGTAGTGTTGAATATTTTTTTTATGAATCTGTTGGCCATCTATATGTCTTCACTGGAAAAATTTCAGTTCAGGTTCCCTGCCCATATTTTTAATTGAGTTATTATTATTATTATTAATATTAATATTATTATTATTATTATGGTATTGAGTTGTGTAGGTTCTTTATATATTTTGGATATTAACGCTTATAATATATCATTTTCAAATGTCTTATCCCAATCACTAGGTTGCCATTTGGTTTGTCACTGTAAAAAGCTTTTTATTGTGGTGTAGTCCCAATAGTTTAATTTTACTTTTGTTTCCCTTACCTGAGAAGACATATCTAGAAAAATATTTCTTTAAAAAATTTTTTTTAACATTTATTTATTTTTGAGAGACAGAGTATGAACAGAGGAGGGGCAGAGAGAGAGGGAGACGGGGAGATACAGAATCTGAAGCTTCCTGGATTGTTGATTTTAGCCATTTTGACAGGTGTGATGTGATATCTCATTGTGGTTTTGATTTACCTTTCCCTCATGATAGCGATATTGAGCATCTTTTCGTGTGTCTGTTGGCCTTCTGAATGTCTTTGGAAAAATGTCTCTTCATGTCTTCTGCCCAGTTTTTAATTGTAGTATTCATTTTTGAGGTGTTGAGTTTTATAAGTTATATATTTTGCATACCAGTCCTTTATCAGATAAATCATTTGCAAATATCTTCTTCTTTGTTTTATACTAGAAATTTTATAATTTGAAATGTCACATTTAGGTCTTTAATCCAACTGGAGTGTAGTTTTGTGTGTGGTGTAAGAAAGTGGTCCAGTTTCATTCTTTCGCATGTGGCCGTCCAGTTTTCACAACACTATTTGTTGAAGAGACTGTTATTCATTGTTTATTCTTACCTCTTTGTTCTAGATTAATTGACCATATATCTGTGAGTCTGTTTCTGGGCTCTCATTCATCTATGTGTCTCCTTTTTTTGTTAGTACATACTGTTTTGATTAATACAGCTTTCTAGTATATCTTGAAATTTGGGATTGTGATACCTCCAACTTTGTTCTTTTTCTCAAGATTGCTTTGGCTATTTAGTGTCTTTGTGGTTCCTGTAGAATTATTTGTTCTTGTTCTGTGAAAGATGTTGGTATTTTGATAGGGATGGTATTGAATCTGTAGATTGCTTTGGGTATTATGGACATTTTAACAATACCAAATCTTCCAATCCATGAACATAGAATATCTTCCCATTTGGGTCATCTTCAATTTCTTTCATCAATGTTTTACATTTTCAGAATACAGCTCTTTTATCTTCTTGGTTAAGTTTATCCCTAGGTATTTTATTTTATTTGGTGCAATTGTAAATTAGATTTTTTTTTTAAATTTCTCTTTGTGCTACTTCATCATTAGTGTATAGAGATGCAATGGATTACTTTATATTGATTTTGTATCCTGTGGGTTCACTGAATTCATTTGTCAGTTCTAGTAGTTTTTTGGTGGAGTCTTTAGTATTTTCTATACACATCTGCAAATAGTGACAATTTTACTTCTTCCTTACCAATATGGATGCCTTTTATTTCTTTTTGTTTTCTGGTAGCTGTGGGTTGGACTTACCGTAGTATGTTGAATAAAAGTGGTGAAAGTGGAAATCCTTCTCTTGTTCCTGTTCTTAGAGGAAAAGCTCTGTTTTTCACCATGAAGTATGATGTTAGTTATGGGTTTTCATATAAGGCCTTTATTATATTGAGGTACACCCTCTATACCTAACTTGCTTAGATTTTTTTTTTTATCGTGAATGGATGTTTTTCTTTAGGAAATTATGTTTCTGCATCTGTTGAGATTATCATAAATGGTTTTTGTCCTTTCTCTTGATAATGTGATGCATCATGTTGATCGATTTACAAATATTGAGCAACACTTACGTCCCTGGAATAAATCCAACTTAATTGTGGTGAATGATTTTTTAATGTATTGTTGGATTTTGTTTGCTAATATATCGTTGAGTATTTTTGTATCTACCTTCGTCAGAAATACCGGCCTATAGTTTTCCTTTTTTGCAATGTCTTTATCATTATCTGTTTTGGTATCAAGTAATGCTGGCCTCATAGAATGAATTTGAAAGATTTCCTTCCTCTTTTTTTGAATGGGTTGAGAAGAATAAGTACTGTTCTTTATTTTTTTTACATTTTTTTTAACATTTATTTATTTTTGAGACAGAGAGAGAGCATGAACAGGGGAGGGGCGGAGAGAGAGGGAGACACAGAATCTGAAACAGGCTCCAGGCTCTGAGCCATCAGCACAGAGCCCAACGCGGGGCTCGAACTCACGGACCGTGAGATCATGACCTGAGCGGAAGTCGGACGCTTAACCGATCAAGCCACCCAGGCGCCCCTGTTCTTTAAATGTTTAGTAGAACTTCATTCGTGAAGCCATCTGGTCCTTGGGCTTTTATTTTTTTAAAGAATTTTTGATTAATGATTGTATTTCATTGCTAATCATCAGTCTGCTCAAATTCCTGTTTTTCCTGCTTCAGTTTTAGAAGGTGATATGTTTCTAAGAATGTATTCATTTCTTCTAATTTGTCCAATTTGTTGGCATCTAATTTTTCATAGTATTCTCTTATAATCATTTATATGTCCATGGTGTTGGTTATTTCTCTTCATATCTGCTTTTATTTATTTGAGTCCTCTCTTTCTCTTTTTAATGCATGTGGCTAAAGGTAACCAATTTAACTGATGTTTTCAAAGAACCTAGTTCTGGTTTCATTAATTTCTTCAATGGTTTTTTTGTCTCTATTTTATTTATTTCTGCTCTGATCTTTATTATTTCCTTTCTTATATTGGTTTTGGGCTTTGTAAGTTCTTTTTCTAGTTACTTTAAGTTTAGATTGTATATTTGACATTTTTCTTGATTCTTGAGGTAGACGTGTATTGCTATACACTTCCCTTTGAGACCTGCTTTTGCTGCTTCCCAAAGATTTTGGACTATGGTATTTTCATTTTAATTTGTCTCCATGTATTTTACAATTTTCTACTTGATTTCTTTGTTGGCCCATTGGTTGATTGGTATGTTGTTTAGTTTCCATATGTTTGCGTTTTTTCCCCATTTCTATCTTGTAATTCTCGTCTCATACTGTTGTGGTTATAAAAGATAATTGATATGATTTCAGTCTTCTTAAATTTATTGAGACTTGTTTTGTGGCCTAACATGTGATGTCTTCTGGAAAATGTACCATGTGTGTTTGAAAGAATGTAGGTTCTTTTTTTCTTTTTTTTGGATGGAATTTTAGGAATATATCTGTTAGGTCTATCTGGTCTAATGTATCATTCAAAGCCACTATTTCTTTGTTGATTTTCTGTCTGGATCATCTATCCGTTGATGTAAGTTGTGTGTTAAAGTCTCCTACTGTCATTGTATTATTGTCAATTTCTTCTTTGCCTGTTATATTTTCTTTCTTTATTGTATTACTATCAATTTCTTCTTTTATGTCTGCTAATATTTTCCTTATGTATCTGGCGGTCCTACGTTGGGTGCATGGATCTTTACATTTGTCATATCATCTTGTTAGATTGATCTTTTATTATATAATTCCCTTCTTTGTGTCTTGGTACAGTCTTTGTTTTAAAGTGTCTTTTGGGGGCGCCTGGGTGGCTCAGTCGGTTGAGCGTCCAACTTCAGTTCAGGTCATGATCTCCCGGTCCGTGAGCTCGAGCCCCACGTCAGCTCTGTGCTGACCGCTCAGAGCCTGGAGCCTGTTTCAGATTCTGTGTCTCCCTCTCTCTCTGACCCTCCCCCGTTCATGCTCTGTCTCTCTCGGTCTCAAAAATAAATAAACGTTAAAAAAAAAAAGTGTCTTTTGTCAGATAGAAGTGTTGCTACACTGGCTTTTTTTTTTTTTTGCTTCTGTTTGCATGGTATATCTTTTTCCTTCCCTTCGTTTTCAGTCTGTGTGTGTCTTTAGGTCTGAGGTGAGTCTCTTATAGCCAGCATATAGATGGGTCTTTTCTTTTTATCCATTCAGTCAGCATGTTTTTTGATTGGAAATTTAGACCATTTACACATTTGCATTTAAAGTAATTATTGATAGGTATGTACATTTGCCATTTTCTTCACTGTGTTGTAGGTGTTTTTTGGTCATTCCTTTCTTCTCTTTTTTCCTCTGTGGTTTGATGACTTTCTTAATGTTATGCTTGGACTTCTTTCTCTATTTTTTGTATGTCTATTATATGTATTTTTAAGTTTATTTATTTTTGAGAAAGAGCACGAGTGGGGGAGGGGCAGAGAGAGAAGGAGAAAGAGAATCCCAAGAAGGCTCCACACAGTTAGCACAGAGCCTGATGCAGGACTCGAACTCACAAACTGTGAGATCATGACCTAAGCCGAAACCAAGAGTTGGACACTTAACTAACTGAGCCACCCAGGTGCCCCTATTACAGTTTTTTTTTAAACTGAAGAATAATTAATGCACAGTGTTATAGTTTCAAGTGTACTATATAATGAGTCAACAATTCTATACATTTCTCAGTGCTCATCAGGATAAGTATATTCTTGGGGATACCTAGTATGGGGTCTGATTCTTTCCCTTCTTTTTTTTTTTTTTCAACGTTTTTTATTTATTTTTGGGACAGAGAGAGACAGAGCATGAACCGGGGAGGGGCAGAGAGAGAGGGAGACACAGAATCGGAAACAGGCTCCAGGCTCTGAGCCATCAGCCCAGAGCCTGACGCGGGGCTCGAACTCACGGAGCGCGAGATCGTGACCTGGCTGAAGTCGGACGCTTAACCGACTGCGCCACCCAGGCGCCCCTGATTCTTTCCCTTCTTAATGCTCGTGGTTTACCTTTCATCTGTAGTTAGATTCCTTGGGAGTTTGGTTCCCAACTGCAGCTCTGCCCTTCCTACCCTTTTTAATGTGGTCTCATTTGGACAATTAACTGTGGAAAGTCTGTCCTGCCAGTGTTCAGTTTGTTTTCAATCTTGCACTGATATGGCTATTATCTCAGTGTGTCTGTGGGATGAGGTGACTTTAGGATCCTCCTACTCCACTATCTTACAAGAAGCCCCAATTTGGGGACATTTTAAGTCAATTGCCTTATCCTTCTATTTTGTGAACAAACACACCACTTTTTAATCATGGCTTCAAACAATTATGCTTTTCTGAGCCATGACTGGTCAATGACTCAAGTTGTTTGCATAACTTCTACAAACTGTGCATTGATGGAAAGATACATAGCTGGAAATTTACTGAATTTAGCCCTCCGTGCTCTCTCCAACTTCCTCCCTCTTTCACATACATGGTACTCAACCACATCTCCCTCATTCCACTAAATCACTTATGAAGACTCCTCAGCTTCCATGGAGACCACAAAGTGAGATATTCACCATCCCTTTTCGTGATGTCTGGCATGGCTAAGACTTTCTTAATTCCCAGGGATAAAAGGCACTCTTCTTAAAACTTGCAAGTTTTTCATGTTCAAAGAAGTGGCCAAAGCTTTAATGTATGATTTTTTTTTTTTTCACAATCACAAGCTTGGCTAAGCAGAAATGGAAATTTATTTTCTTGTAACTAAACTTGGCTCATGAGTCCTTATTTCTATTTAGGGAAAGCTTAACCTTGAAATTTAGATAATTCACCCGTTAAAAAAATTTAGAGTTCTGTTTCTTTTGGGCACACAGTCAAATGTATTGCACCCCTGCTCACCATGTCTATCTTTCCACTGGGATTAGCTTATGCACCACCTTGTGGTTGGAGATGTGTGTGTGGCTCATGGTGGCACTGATGACAACATTGGATGCTGGCATTGTCTCAGGAATGGCTGTGATTCTGGAGAACTCTGTGGCTCCCCCTACTGACTTTGCAATTACTTCAGCTCTCTCTCTAGCTGAAACTCAGCTGCATCTGCCATTTGGTCTAGATCTTGGGTTTCCAAGGCCTTTACCATGGGTCCTCTCACACAGCTTCACAGCTGGGTCTTGACTGGATCTCATTTCTCACTTTTCGTGAGCATGTGAGCACGTTTTGGTTCCGGTCTTATTAAGATATAACTAAATATAGCACTGTATAAGTTTAAGGTGTATAGCATAATAACTTGACATACATATATATTGTCCAATAATTACCATAACAAATTAACACTCATCAACTCATGTAGGTAAAAAAATATTTTCCTCATAATGAGAACTTTTAGGGTCTACTCTCATAGCAATGTTCAAATATACTATAAAGCAATGGTAACTATAATCATCACATTACACATTACATCCCCAATAGTTATTTATCTTCTAAATGGGTGTGTTCCTTTTGACCACCTTCACTCAGTTCCCTCATCACCTATACCCTGCCTCTGACAACCACAAGTCTAATCTCTTTTCCTATGAGTTTTTTTTTTAATTTTTTTTTCAACGTTTATTTATTTTTGGGACAGAGAGAGGCAGAGCATGAATGGGGGAGGGGCAGAGAGAGAGGGAGACACAGAATCGGAAACAGGCTCCAGGCTCTGAGCCATCAGCCCAGAGCCTGACGCGGGGCTCGAACTCACGGATCGCGAGATCGTGACCTGGCTGAACTCGGACGCTTAACCGACTGCGCCACCCAGGCGCCCCTCCTATGAGTTTTTATTTTAAAGAGTCTACATATAAAGGAGACCATATAGTATTTGTCTTTCTCTGTGTGATTTATTTCACTTAGCATAAGGCCCTCAAGGTCCGTCAGTGTTGCCACAAACGGCAATATTTCTTTATTTTTCATGGCTGTATAATATTCCAACACACACACACACACACACACACACACACACACACACAGATATGTGGGAACTTTCTAGAATTCACTCATTCCCCAAGGGAGTCAAGAGAAGTTGGGAGGGATTGAAGGTAGGAACCTAAGCCTTTCCTCTGCCCAGAACTACCCTGCTGAGATTTAAGTCCTACCGCCTTGTTAGGAGGTTCCCTGGCAGCCCCTTCATTCCAGAGCTTCTCATACCTTCAGAATCCCAAATCTCTGGAGGCCTAAACAGAGGAAAGCCTGAGACAGCAAGTGTGGGTGGGCCCAACCCTCATTTCTAATTTGCTTTGCTCCCCTCCTGAGCCTAGAAGACTTGTGCCTGAGCTCTGGGTGGTGTTCTTCCTTAGTGAGTTTTCTTTCTTAGTGAACCGTATGTCTTCAGTTCTCCATGTTTTGTTCTTGACTGAAAGCAAAAGCAAGTGTGTAGAATTCCAAACACTTTTTTTTCAAAATGCCTGGCTCTTTCAAATCCTCCCGTTCTTTCAGACTATTGCTTTCTCCACACAGTTAAAGGGTCCATTCAGAAATTGCGTATCCTGTTGTGGCTGGCTTAACTCTCCCCTGTGGCTATAAATGCCACCAATTCACAGCGAGTAGGGGCTTAGGAAATATGAAAAACGCAGAAAAGAAGCACCTGGTTATTATCTCAAGGTATTTTCCTAATACGAGCACATTCACACCGCCAGACACCAACTGGTGGTAACAGCTGGTCACTTGTGGCTTTTCTTGGCCAATACATGTTCATGAATGTATGATTGCCAACTACAGTTGTTTAGTTTTGAGGTACTCTGCAGATGTATTATCTTATGTCCGGTAATACCACTGCAATGTCAGTGTTGCATGGCCTGGGAGGAATGATGCTTATGATTAAGATGGAAACTAGAGAAATGATTGTTCAAAAATATAAATACAGTGCAGAAATGATGATTTTTTTTTTTTTTTACCCCTGAGAGTAGATCCATGGTTTCTGGGGCCTGAAATTTATTTAAAAAATTGTGAAGTTATCTTTCCGAAAGATAATACCAAGTTACAGATATTAAATATTGGAAAGTGAGTGGTAAGAGCATTCCCAGCAACCACTCTAAAACTGAAACAGTCAGAAATAACTACACTCACAGGTTATCATGAGCCACTTAAATATAACCCAGTACGCCCTACAAAACTGTGTGCTCTACTCACCTTCACCTTGAAGCCCCAACATCCTCTTGGCTACACTAGTGTTACCCTATGTGAAGGTGGCTGGGATGAGTAGAGGTGGAAAGATACATAAGTGTTCACGGACTATGGCTAAAATATTTTATTTTGCAAATTGTATGAAAGTATCCAACATTGTCTGGGTCCCTCTCAGGACAGTGAGGGGGTAGGTGCAAATGGAAGCGTCCTAGTTTCATGGTAAATTCACCTCTGATTGCCTATGTATGTGGGATAATCAGTTGACACTAAGGATGATTCTCAGGGACAAAGAGCAAATCAGGCAAGAGATGAAAAGTATGTACTTACATAATCAACAGTAAAGCAAGAAATGAGGAAAGGTGATTGGCCAAACAAATTACTTTTGCAAGCTTGGATAGACTCACCCAGAGTATCATTGCTAATGTCGGATGCTTTTTTGCCCAATGTTAACTCAAGGCAAGGCTAGGAGTATATTTCAGAATGTTAAGCATGCCAAAAGAACCGTCGATGTTTTTGTCACAAACTTGGAAACCATAAATGGTTTTGCTGGTTTAAAACACTTCTATTATGCTTCCAGTGAATGGTGAGTGGGTGTATCAGTCAGGGTGCTTCAGTAGGGCTTGAGAAATGCTCCTCGAGCGAAGTCTGGCAGCCCGTCTATTTTTGTAAGTCACGTTTTATTGGCACGCATCCATGCTCATTCATTTACATATTGTCTGTGGCTGCTTTGGGGCTACGGTGGCAGAGCGGAGTAATTGTAGCAAAGCCCGTAAGGCTGGCAAAGCCTAAAATAGTTACTATCTGGCCCCCTACAGGAAACATACTCGGGTTTCAGAAGGAAACAAAAGGCACACTCCGGCTTAATGACAATTATCCAGTGATGGAATGATTTCTGTGGGCATAGACAGGCCCAAGAGAACCAAGAAGGATAGCGTGATGCCAAAGACTAATGACTGTTGTGTGCAGTTACCACTCCTAGTACTGAAGGGCCTGGGGAGGAAATGACATTGCCAGAATGGAGGAGCTGCAGCCATGGAAGGACCATTCGCTCTGCCAGAACTGAGATGGGGCAGGAAAGGGGACAAGGGAATACGCAACTTGATTTCTTCACCCCTTGTTATAGGCTAAATTGTGTTCCCCGGTGTTCATACGTTGAAGGCCTAACCCCAGCCCTTCAGAATGTGACCGTATTTGGAGATAGGGACTTCAAAGAGGTAACAGAGATAAAATGGGGCTGTTAGGATGGGCCCTAATCCAATATGACTGGTGTCCTTATAAAAAGAGATTAGGCCACGGACGCCTGGGTGGCTCAGTCAGTTGAGCGTCTGACTTCGGCTCAGGTCATGATCTCACAGTTTGTGGGTTCGAGTCCTGCAGCGGGCTCTGTGCTGACAGCTCAGAGCCTGGAGCCTGCTTTGGAGTCCATGTCTCCCTCTTTCTCTGCCCCTCCCCTGCTGCCTCTCCCTCTCTGTCTCTCTCTCTCTCAAAAATAAATAAACATTAAAAAAAATTAAAAGAGATTAGGCCACAGACACACACACAGGGAATACCTGGTGTGGACACAAGAGAAGAAAGCCATACGTAGGCAAAGGAGAGAAACCTCATAAGGAACCAACTTGCCAACACATTAATCTGTGACTTCTAGCCTTCAGAATTTTTAGAAATTAAATTTCTCTTGTTTAAGCCCCTCAGTCTGTGGTCCTTTGTTAGAGCAGCCCCAGGAGACCAACATACCTCTCATCTCCTGAAAATGTTTCCCCCTATGATGGGCTCAACCCAACAGGAAGCCAGAGGACAGAGAGCCCAGAGACTCTGAATAGATGTCTTCTGGCTAGAGAGAGAGAGAGAGAGAGAGAGAGACAGAGAGAGATGATATGGATGAGAAGTGGTAGGGTGGGAGGAAGGGAGGCAAGCAGAACTACCAGGATGAAGGGTGAATGCAGAAAATATAGCTGAAGAAGAAAAAAAGTGTCTGCAGAATATAAACTCACAAGGAAAATGAGAATATGCCTTGTTTTAAAACTTTAAAGGACTGATTCGAATTCTTATTTAGTGGAAATATATCTAGAGACTGCAAAATTCAATTTCTCATAAAATGCGTGAACCTAAAAATAGTCTTTTGGAATCTCATCTGTTGGTGGGCAAAGAGTTCTGGCATTTGACTTGCAATTAAGATAAGTTATCTCCTACTTAATTATAGGTCTATAGTTTGAGCACTTAGGTTTGGACTTTTCCAGAACATTTATTAAGTGCTTATGAAAAAGTATGGAGCTAAGTGCTCTGTAGGATAGAATGCTTCATATAAAATGTTTTATGGACCTCAGTGCCTCTGCCAGGAATAGCATCTGAGCAGATCAAGAACCTGCATTTGACTGGGACAACCGGACCCAGAAATTGCATTTGACTGGGACAACTGGTAAAGGCATTGTGCATTTGGCAGAATTTAAGGTGTATCTTGTTTTTTACATGAAGGGAAAAAGTCTTTGGGGTCCTTAGGTGGATGGCTGACCCCAGTGTAATTGCTATCTCTGTGCACAAGATGGCAGGCATGACCAGGAAGAGCCTACAGGAATTACCACTAGATGTCAGTCTCCAGGTTTGGCCAACTGTGAGTCTCTAGAGGAGTTAGTGGGGGGTGGCTGGAAGACTGAGATTCCATAACAGCACTTCATATGAGTAGTCAGAAAGATCAGCTCAGAGGACAAAGAAGTAGCTGAAAGGCTGTCATGTGGAGGGGAGGAAAGAGATAACCAAATTTAAGTAATAAATCTGGAGAGGGAAGATAAGGTTGTTTTAGTATGGAAGTAAGGAATTGAGGACAAGCCCCAGGGAGAGGAGGAAGGTAAGAGGAATCAGCACACTAGGTAAAAAGGGGAAAGGTTGAAAGATAAGCCAGGCAGCACAGTCTAGAAGAGGTAGGACAAAGGAGAGGAGTATGTCAGGGGCAGCTAGAGAAGTGGGGTCTGCTGTTCACAGTGCTAATCCTGAGCTCCTGTCCATGTTCCTTGGTGTTTCCAGGAAAGATGACTGCTAGGATGGATTCTGCCTTACTGGATCTTGAAGGAGGAGCAGGGGACAGAGGAGGCAGCATGAACCAAGTTCACAGATAGTTCAGGGAGTGGCAGTACTTTTGATGAGCTAGAGCAACGCTTTGAGGAAAGGGGCGAGGAGAGGAGACTGCACAACTGGGGTGTGCCAGGTCCAGGAGAATCCCCGAATGCTCGAGCAAGTAGTGTAGACTACTGGGTGGAAGAGAAAGGAGGCAATCATTAAAGAGTTTTTAAATTAAAAAAATGATATTTTCTGGTGTTTTGGAAAAACCAATTTGAGGCTGAATACAAAATTGACTTGAAAGACAGTGATCTGAGACAGTGAGAGTGGTTACAAAGCTAGGAGTGTAATTTATTTATTTATTTATTTATTTATTTATTTATTTATTTATTTATTTATTTAATATATGAAATCTATTGTCCAATTGGTTTCCATACAACACCCAGTGTTCATCCCAACAGGTGCCCTCCTCAATACCCATCACCCACCCTCCCCTGCCTCCCACCCCCCATCAGCCCTCAGTTTGTTCTCAGTTTTTAAGAGTCTCTTATGCTTTGGTCTCTCCCACTCTAACCTCTTTTTTTTTTTTTTTTTTTTTTGCTAGGAGTGTAATTTAGAGGTAAAGAATTAAGAGTTCATCATGGTAATGATATTTGAAAGGAAGGGGAAATGTTGAAGAGATTGAAGGCTTATGTGTAACAGCATAAAAACTTTTTAAGTGTTTTTATACTGATTCTTGGTAGAATTGTTAAAAATACATCTATATAATACAATAATGTAATATATATAATAATTAGATTTCATAAATTTAGAGCAAGAGTTAAAGAAATGCTAACACCTAGACATATTGAGACAGTTTGCTTTCTTTTTCTTTCCTTTTTTTTTTTTAAGAGCAAGTGTGAGCGGGGGAGGGGCAGAGGGAGAGGGAGAGAGAGAATCTTAAGCAGGCTCCATGCCTAGCGTGGAGCTTGACACAGGGCATGACAATGAGATCATGACCTGATCTGAAATTAAGAGTCAGACACTTGACTGACTGAGCCAGCCAGGCACCCTGATATTTTTCTTTCACTTAACCATCTCACCCAAATGTTTTACTTGATAACCTACCCTTCAGGAGTATCCACATGGTCTTGGATAGCTTCAGGGTTTCAAGGCCATTTAGGAAAGTTTGCATCATCAGAATTCCCCCAGACATCCTACATATCTGTGTGTACTTGTCTGTACTTGTCCCTTATACAAATAGATATAGAACAGTCCTATCTCGACTCGGGCATGACCCACCCCTGCCAGCTGCTGCCCTCTGTCCCCATGCTACTTTAAAAAATGCTAAAATGAAAGCTTTAGGCAGAACCTTGCTTCTATTCTCCCCAAGTCTCAAGCTCTACTGCCATAGTTGATAGAAACTTTTGAAATCTGGTTTTAAACTATATCTATTACTTTTTTACACGTTCTGCCAAGTCCCTCTTGCAATAGAAAAGTCTTTGATTTCTTTGGACATATAGAGATGCAGGAAATCCATGGACCCAGGAATTCCACTGTTTGTTGTCATTTTATTTCCATTATCTTCAGAATTTTACATTTAAACTTAACTGAAATAAAGAGAATGTGAATTTAGCTCCATGGAGTGAATCAACATACCAACATCGTGCGGCAAAATTAATATCTTTCCTAATCAGAAGCACATGCATCATGTTTCTCTCTTTTGCGTAATTACCAATATTGATCAGGGGTGGTGCAGGCTAGCCACAGTCATTTTTAGGGTTATAAAAGGTCACCGTGACATAAATGCATTTAAAATATGCGGGATATCAAATATCTATCACACCTCTGAGATAATCTAGTCCAGCTCCTTACAAATGCTCTGGCTTAGTCAAGGCTGCACATCTATTGGGTGGGAGACTTGGGTGTGGTAGCAATCTGGGTTTGACATCGATCTGGACATAATGCACATGAACCAAAAGAGGACTGGTCATTGATGGTGGGCATAAAGAATAAGAACATAGGTGTTTTGACATGTGGGCTAGGGAATTAAAAAAAAAATTAATAGATTATATTAGTAGCTAAATGTTTATTACTTCATCTATAAAAGTAGTTTCAATACAGGGGGTGCCTGGGTGGCTCAGTCAGTTGAGCTTCCAACTCTTCATTTTGGCTCAGGTCATGATCCTGGGGTTGTAGGATCGAGCCCCCTGCTGGTGCTTCACACTGAACGTGGAGCCTGCCTAAGATTCTCTCTCTCTCTCTCTCTCTCTCTCTCTCTCTCTTCCTCCCTCCCTCCCTCCATCCCTGTCTCCCACTTACTCTCTCTAAAAAATAAAATAAAATAAAATAAATAAAATGTAGTTTCAATATAAAACAATAAAGTTAAGGCTACATTGGGCTGTTTCTGACTCAGTATTGGCAATTGCTCAGTAGTTTGGTTTGGCCTTTTTCAGAATTAAATTATGAATACATAGACTAGCCCCTGTAGAACCAGGGGTGCCCTGCCTGTCATTATCTATCCATCAGTGCCTGGGAATGCAGCTATACCATTCACACATTTTTCAGGTTACAGACAAGGTTACAGACATAATCCAATTGATAAATACCAAAAAGGAGCACGGCTAATATTTCCCGCATTATGTATTTGAAAAGAACTCATTTGGATACACCCAATACAGTTGTTAAAATACATCTTAAGAAACATATTCTTACCGATGTATGTATAAGGATCGATTGTTTTGTCTCCGGCCCCAATTACAACAAAATTGAGAAACTGTAATTTAACCATTAAGAAGCATAGTCTTGGCTGTTAGTATCAGTTCCACACAGAATGTGATGCTGAAAATCCAGTTTTCTTTTAAACCATATTTGTAAGTATACAATGTTGCAAATTTTAATATGCTTAGAGGAAAAATATAAAGAAGTAGAAATGATTTTGCTTAGATTCCCTGACCTTCTTCGAAGTTGAAAATACACAACAATACAGTCCTACCCTCTAGCCATTGAAGGCCAATTTTTCATGTACTTTCTTGTTTACTTGGTCATACTGTAGCCCTCAGTTTTAAGACATATACCTGGGTAGGATTTTGAAATACCCATTGCGGAATGTGTTGGGGTTTAAAATTAGGATGAAAACTGATTTTTTTTTTAATCAGGGGTATATCTTCCTTCTCGAAATTGAGTTCCATTTTCATGCTTTGAAGTCTCTGTTTCATCTTTATTGTCTTCTGCTTCCCTTTGAGGTTTTTGCTTGTTAGCTCTTAAAATTTCTGCCACATCCTTGCTACTCTATTAGCATATGTGTATTTGTACTAGCCCCCTTTCCACTGAGCTGTGGGCTGCAATTCATTCTGACCTTTCTCGTCTCCAAAGCTTTTCATACCTTGCTTGATATTCATTGCCAGGGATTATGTTTGCAGTTTTTTTTCCCCTTTAGGAAAAAGGATCCCTTCATATCTAACTAATTACAGGCAAAATATAGGTACTGATAAGTCATGATGGGTCTGTTTCAAAGTCAACAAAATAAAAGTAACTAAAAAACGTAGCTAGAGACCGAATTTTGGATTAGCTCAAGAGAGTGCTGTTTTGTCATGACAGTTACTCTCTGCAACCCTTCTTTAACTTCGCTGACACTGAACTTTCCTTCCGGGATGTGTGTAGTAGAGAAGGAACAGGATGTTGTCCCTGTAGTGTTGCCAGTGAAAGATATGAAGAGCCATGATGTTCAGTTTCATAAAACTGGACACTTCTCATTTATTTTTGTAATGCGAATTGATTACCATGAGGATTTTTCAACGGTACCTAAAAGAAAAACAAAGATGAAATCTTGGGAAAGCATACTATTAATTCAGCTGCAGGAAAGTTGAGAAGCAAACATTCCCAAGACAATAATATTTTAGGCTCAGGATGCATTTGATACTAATTTTGTGATAATTCCCATAAGGTGCAGCTGAAATACTTGTGCGTCATCAGTTTGCTTAAGCAAACCGGTTCATGGCTGACAAAGGCTCAGGGTTGTTTACTAGCAGGTCATTTATTGATGACTGACAAGTACCAATCATAGAGGACTATTTGTTCACAGGGGGAAATTCCTCCAGATCTCTACTGGCAACATTTGGCTAGTTGAGATCCAGTTGTCATGTGTATTTATAAACAGTAGTTGCTATTCCTGGAAAACCTTTTATTTACTCATTTATTATTTCATTAAAACAAATATTTGACTTTTAGTGTGTTCCTTATTAAGCAAAATTTCGTAAAGGTTACTGAGTTTAGGAATATTTCGTCAAGAAGAATACGTTAGTTGTAGGGTATTAGAACTCAGGTTACCGGGGGTTTTCTACCGAATGCACTCTTAGTTGGGTGCATGTTACACAAGTCACCTAATTAGCCTCCGCTGCAGTTTACTTATAAAATGAGGATATTATCTACCTGCTTGGCATCATAAACTTTTGACAAGGATAAAGGGGAATTTGTGTAAAAAAAAAAAGTTTCACTAAATTGTAAAATGTTATGTAAGCGTAAAGTCATTGGCATTGGCTTCCGGCAGCTAAGTTGGATGGTATAATGATGTGCTTTTCTTCTACTTTCTATGATTTTAACTTTATTTTTAGAACATTAAAAAATTGCATTGGCCAGCAAAATTGTCCATTTCGTGTTTCCAAAATAGCACCTGAAAATCTCTCTCACGCCCAAATTGACTGTAGTGATAAAGTGGGGCTCCATGAGGCTCCCAGAACTTTCCTGTTGTAGACATTTATACCTTGTGGTTAGAATTGGGGCAAATGACTTCCCTGGCCTGTTTGGAATTCTGGCAGACCTCAAGTTTCATGCTTTGTGTTCCAAGCCCAGGATGAATTTACTCTTCAATATTTGACCTTTGGCAAAAGACCGAGAAGCGATATATTTAGTCTTCAAAAAGGCTTTAGTTTATTGCTACTTACTGACCTTTGTTGTTGTCAGATGAATACATTTAAAAAAATTTGTATTCATATTTATTTTATGTTATGATATAATATGACCAACAATATTTTTTTTTAATTTTTTTTTTCAACGTTTATTTACTTTTGGGACAGAGAGAGACAGAGCATGAACGGGAGAGGGGCAGAGAGAGAGGGAGACACAGAATCGGAAACAGGCTCCAGGCTTTGAGCCATCAGCCCAGAGCCTGATGCGGGGCTGGAACTCACGGACCGCGAGATCGTGACCTGGCTGAAGACGGACGCTTAACCGACTGCGCCACCCAGGCGCCCCAACCAACAATATTTTTTAAGTGGAATAGATTTCCATTATGTCCTCGATGAGAGATAAAGCTAATGTCTTAGTGTAGGCTTTTCCTACTTTCCTGAGGGAAAATGATATCTGTGGCTACATTCACAGGAGCCATGGATTTGTCTACAGAATAATTAAATTCATGGCATTTGCATATTTCTTTTAGTGAATGGAGTGAATGGACAAAGAAAAGGACTGTCCTTTTTACCCCACCCTTATTTGGATGTTTCAGAGATTGCAGGATTTATACAGCTGGAATAATACTGAGTCTACAGGGAATATCTGTGCTTTCCCCCTCAGGAGTACTTTTGGGAGTAAGGGATGGGGGACTAGAGTATTGTAGTAATGAGGGTTCTCCAGAGTAACAGAACCAGTAGGGTGTGCGTGTGTGTGTGTGTGTGTGTGTGTAAATAAATCTTTTATTTATATATATTTATATATTTTAAATTTCTTTTAAGGAATTGGCTCACACGATTGTGGATGTGCAATTTCAAAATGTGCAAGGCAGATCAGCAGGCTGGAGCCCCAGAAAGAGCTGATATTGCTAAATAGAAGTCCAAAGAATATCTCCTAGCAGAATTCCTTTTTACTGGGGGATGTCAGTCTTTGTTCTGTTCACGTCTTCATCTAATTAGATGAGGTTCACCCACATTGTGGAAGGCAATTTGCTTACTCAAAATCCATGGACGAAAATCCTAATTTTACTCAAAAAACATCTTTACAGAAACATGTGGAAAAATATTTGACCACGTTGACACATACATCATAGACATAATACTGAAAGAGTTATGTGTCATCCCTGAGACTTTTAATCCGGTTGCTTCCATAAGAAGAAAGTTGTATCTCTGATAACTACTCTGAGGTAGGTTTTGGCAGAACAGAGGCAAGATTAACAACAAGAAAGTAGGGTCTGTGAGTATGCTTGTCTTCTGACTGTGCAGCTAAGATGAGACACACGCAGGATGTGGGCGTAGCTGACCACCCAGCCTGACCCTGAGCCAAGTGCATGACTACCTTCAGGTCTGGGATCAAGAGACATCGCTCCAATGTGCTGAGGCGAAATGTCTTTTCTTTCTTTTTTTGTTTGGTTGTTTCTGTTTTTTTTTTTTTTTAATATGAAATTTATTGTCAAATTTGTTTCCATACAACACCCAGTGCTCATCCCAACAGGTGCCTTCCTCAATAACCATCACCCACGCTCCCCCCCCCACCCCCCATCAACCCTCAGATTGTTCTCAGTTTTTAAAAGTCTCTTATGCTTTGGCTCCCTCCCTCTCTAACTTTTTTTTTCCTTCCCCTCCCCCATGGTCTTCTGTTAAGTTTCTCAGGATCCACATAAGAGTGAAAACATATGGTATCTGTCTTTCTCTGTATGACTAATTTCACTTAGCATAACACTCTCCAGTTCCACCCACGTTGCTACAAAGGGCCAGATTTCATTCTTTCTCATTGCCAAGTAGTATTCCATTGTATATATAAACCAAATCTTCTTTATCCATTTGTCAGTTGATGGACATTTAGGCTCTCTCCATAGTTTGGCCCTTGTGGAAAGTGCTGCTATAAACATTGGGGTACGAGTGCCCCTATGCATCAGTACTCCTGTATCCCTTGGGTAAATTCCTAGCAGTGCTATTGCTGGGTCATAGGGTAGTTCTATTTTTAATTTTTTGAGGAACCTCCACACTCTTTTTCAGAGCGGCTGCACCAGTTTGCATTCCCACCAACAGTACCAGAGGGTTCCCGTTTCTCCACATTGTCTCCAGCATCTATAGTCTCCTGATTTGTTCACTTTAGCCACTCTGACTGAGGTGAAATTTCAAATAACTGAGTAATAGGACCAATTTTTAAATCATTAATTTTCTCCCTCACATTTTACTGAAGGAAGTAAATGGATTTTTGTGGCTTGGTTAGTTTGTCTTTTAGGGCATTGCTTCTCCTTTAATTGACTACTAACTTAGAGCTAGTCATTTAGCAGTTATACCGAGTTTCCTTACAATCTAATTGTCCTCACTCAAACACCCAGAAATGTTCTGGGTTAGGTGTTGCATGGACTATTGACAACCAGAAATGTTTAAATAGATCCATAAGGAGCTGAAAGCCAGCACTTAATTCAGCTGTTAGGCTGCTCGTTGTCCAAAACAGTGTTTTCCTGCAATACTTTTCACTTTGTCAAACTGTGGATGAAAACTTCACCCTTTTTTCCACTTGGAGCGTGCTTAGTTTGGAGAGTCTGTGTGGGGATGTGCACAAGGATTCATCAGAGGAACTACTGAGCATATTGCCTTTAGGTAAAGTCTCATGAATATCTGTTAATCTCTGTTCTCTTAGCGCTCGTCAAGTCTCCAACTTGACTTTGAGTCCTCATTTGCCACATTATATGGTGGTGACATTGATGGATCATCCCAAACTTATGACTGACAGGAGATTCAGACTATTCAATAAAATGTCGCATTTTAATAGCAAAAAGTTTGTCAGAACACAGGATACTGACTTCTAAACTTCAGACCTACAGGGGTTTATTGAGGGCTGAGAATCGCAGATCTTCCAAAGCTTTCACATTTATTACTTGGATATTATTATGATTGGTAGGTACAGTTCTACCTGTCTTCTGTACCAGGTCATGTTTCAAATATTGGTTTCTTGAACATCACAAATAGAGCAATGATAAAGATTTGCCACAATATGACATTGGGATCATATTCAAAGACGGGAGCTCAGGAGGGACATTGGAAAAGCCATAGTATATGTGACTCACATGACACCAAAAAATGGTATTAGAATGTATGTAATTTATTTCAAAAAACTTCAGAGGTGGTGTGATAGATACGAGTGCATTAATTTTAACTGATGACTCCAGTAATGCAGCATTTTATTAGAAAGGCCACACTCTAGAGGTGACTACTACAAGTGCTCTTTTCTCTACATCAACACTGGAGCCTTTTCTTCATCATATAATAATTCCAGAAATAAATTTTTATTGTTGAAATAAGTGACTTGTTAATTAGCATAATGGGTGTTAAAAGTAGGCTTCCTTGCTATTCTCGATCATGTGGCTTTGCTAAATGATTATGATGATACTCCTCACCCCTTGCATTATCTGGGAACAAGAAAACAGTAAGCCTTCATCTAAGTGTCTCTCCTTATATGGACCTGAGTCCAGATGCTGGAAGGAATCTGGTGGCCAGATACTAAGTATGAGGCCAACAGAACATTTTGTGTAGAATATGTAGCACCTGCCTTGAGTGAACCTGTGTGGCTGGATCCCCTAACGTAATATTCATTGAACTTAAAAAATATCTATGAACGTGTTGGCTTATAAATATTTATTTAATAAGTGTTGACATATGTGTTCCAAGGCTTTCTTTCATTAAAACCTAGTAGCAAAATGGTGGACCCACCATGGCTGGTCACCAGGCTGACCCACACTGGCCTTTAATACTTGGGGGGCAATTGTTATATATTAGACCTACCCAAGACATTTGTCCAAGATGGGCCTCACTTACCATCACGTGAAGGGATAATAACCAGTAACCTGTAAACCTCTGGGCTCTCTGGGCTTGCCATCAAATCATTACCTTTTTATTTGCAAATTTGTCATGTTCTTTGAGCCTATTTTATGTTGAGTGATTTTGGATTGTATCCTGGACATTTTCGATATTATGCTCTAAAACCCTGAGTCCTATTAAAATCCTCTGAAAAATGTTGACTTCCTGTTGTCTTATAGAGGCAATCAAACCAGTTAGGATCAGTCTACCCTCCTGTGGGTTACAGCTCCAATGTCAGTTTAGTTTCCAAGTCTTTGCTGTGACTATGTGGTCAACCAAGGGGGATCTGGGCTTGGCTGAGTGTTTTCAATTTATTTTTAAATTTATTTTTATTTTTTAACCTTGTTGAAGAATAATTGACAGATATAATTATATATATTTAAAGTGTACAATGTGATGATTTGAGGTACATATACACTGTGGAACGATTACCAAGATCAAGGTAAGCCATTGGTGATCCTGAGGCAGGGACTCCAAGGACTTTGTTCTTAGAGAATCCAATGGGATCATATCCTCAAGGGCAACATTCCTAAGGTAGGGGTCAAAAGTGTCCTTATTATTTTTTTTAATCTTTATTTATTTTTGAGAGACAGAGAGTCAGAGTGCGAGTGGGGGAGGAACAGAGGGAGAGGGAGACAGAATCCAAAGCAGACTCCAGGCCCCGAGCTGTCAGCACAGAGCCTGACGTGGGGCTTGAATTCATGAACCACAAATTTATGACCTGAGGTGAAATGGGATGCTCAACTGACTAAGCCACCCAGGTGCCCCCCCCCCAAAAGTGTCCTTAGAAGTGCTTAATTAAGTACTTCAGAGCTCAGACAGACATATGTTTGAGAAAGTGATGAAGTAGAATTAAATCTAACACAGGTAGTTCTGCCCCAACCATCTGTGGGGCCATCTACCATATGAGTTATAAACTGAGCTAACAATCTTTATTTATTTTTATATATTTTTTAATGTTTTATTTTGTTTTTGAGAGAGAGAGAGAGAGACAGACAGACAGACAGACAGTACGAGAACAAGTTGGGGAGGGGCAGACAGAGAGGGGGACACAGAATCCAAAGCAGGCTCCAGGCTCTGAGCTGTCAGCACAGAGCCCTATGCGGGGCTCGAACTCATGAACCGCGAGATCATGACCTGAGCCCAAGTAGTAGAGGTTCTCTTTGGACATGGATCCCTTGGCCTTTGAGACTCTTTGTGCTGGGGAAGAAGCACAGATGGAGAAGAACCAGAGCAGGGTTTTCTAGAGTGAGGCTGTTTTCGTTAGCTCAGGCTGCCATAATACAACACCATAGGACTGAGTGGCTTAAAAAACAGAAATTGATTTCTCACAGTTCTGAAGGTTGGAAGTCCAAAGTCAGAGTGCCAGCACAGCTGGTTGTTGGTGAGAGCACTCTTCCTGGCTGGCAGACTGCAACCTTCTCACTGTGTGCTCCCTTGACTTCTTTGTGCACATGCCTGTGGAGACAGAGTTCAAGCTTTTTGGTGTCTCTTCTTACAAGGGCACTAATTCCATCAGACCGGAGTCCCCTTCTCAGGACCTTATCTAATCTCGATTACCTCCCAAAGACTCCCATCTCCAAATATCATCACGCTGGGGGTTAGAGCTTTAGTATCTGACTTTTGGGGAGACACATTCAGTGCACTGTAAGGGGCCCCTTTTTGCTCATGTCTAAAGGTGATAATGAATACATAGGAGGGATGTGATGAGAAGCAGCCTTTTGAAATTCATTACTGTCTCACTATTGGAAAGATATAGAAGATGCTGTATAGTGTTCTCTTTATGAGAATTGATGGGAGCAATTTCTTTTTGGTCTTATTTCTGGGAATAATAGTTCTTCTAGGCAATTGGCTTATTTGCATTGCATGAGTACTGTGACTCTCATATGTGTCCTGCTTTCCACCTTCTGGTTGGCTGTGAGAAAATTCAATCAGGAGAAAATCCAGATCAGGAGAATACCCCTAGAAAGTACACAGGACCTCAGGTGACATATTTAGATTATAGATTTCTCTCCTGGCTTCAGTAGAGTTGACCACTGAACAACACAGGAATTAGGGGTACAAAACCCCTGCACAGTTGGAAATCCATGTACAACTTTTAACTCAAATAGCATACTGTTGCCTGGAAGCCTTACTGATGACATAAACAATCAATTAACACATATTTTACATAAACAGTCAATTATCACATATTTTGTATACATATTATATACTGTATTCTTACAACAAAGTAAGATAAAGAAAATACTCAAGTCATAAGGAAGAGAAAATTCATGACACTACTGTACTGTATCAAAAAAATCCATGTAGAACCGGAACCATGCAGTTCAAACCTGTGTTAATCAAGGGTTATACGGGTGTGTGTATGTATAACTATATAAAAATATATTACTTATATATATATATAGTATATATATGCTGCGTAGTATATATATACTATTGTATATATTATAATAATATAGTATATATTACTAAATATACTAGTAGTATATATATACTATATATATACTATTGTATATATTATAGTAATATAGTATATATTACTAAATATACTAATAGTATATATATACTATATATACTATTGTATGTATTATAATAATATAGTATACATTACTAAATATACTAATAGTATATATATACTATATATAGTATATATTATAGTAATATAGTATATATTAGTAAATATACTAATAGTATATATATACTATATATATACTATTGTATATATTATAGTAATATAGTATATATTACTAAACATACTAATAGTATATATATATACATACACACACACACACACACACACACACTAAATATATTACTTTCTGCACTAATCACCTATTTTCTTTTTTTCTGGGACCCCAAAGACATGAAGGCTCTACATTTTGATATTCTATTCTAGATCCACAAAGCTCTGTTGATTCTTTCCCATTTTTCTCTCTACCAACCCAAGGGTTTCTTTTGGTTGGTCTCCCTGCCATCTCCATTCCACTCTTGACCCCATTTAGCAAATGTTTCATTTCAAGTACTGTATTTTTTAGTTTAAAATTTTCCATTTGCTTCTTTTCTACAGTTCTCATTTCCCTGTGAGAACATCTTTCATTCAAGACAGTTTACCTCATGGAGTGTAGTTACAGCATCTGCTTTAATGCTTTGTCTGGTAATTATAACATCTGGGCTAGCTGGGGTTGCCATCAACGAATTGCCTTTTTACTTGCGAATTTGTCATGTTTCCTTTAGCCTTTATATGTTGAGTGATTTTGGATTGTATCCCAGACATTTTCACCATTATGTTCTAAAACTCTTAGTCCTAACATAATCCTCTGAAAAATGTTGAATTTTTGTTGTCGTTTTAGTAGGTAATCAAACCAGTTAGGGTCAGACTATATGTTCTGTCTACTCTTCTGTGGATGGCATTTCCCATGTCAGCTCAGTTTTCCAAGTCTTTGCTATGAATGCTTGGTCCCCTATGGGGGTGGTTTGTTGGTTTGTTTAAATTTATTTTTATTTTTAAATTTTATTGAGGAATAATGGAAAAGTATAATTGGGTATTCATATAGTGCACAATATGATGATTTGATATACATATACATAGTGGAGCAGTTACCAAGATCAAGATAACTGGCACATCTATCACCTCATATAGTTAACTTTATATGTGTGCACAATCTCAGAATAGTTCTCAGTAACTTTCCAGTAAACGATACCATAGTATTAACTATAGTCTCTATGCTGTATGTTAGATCCTCAAACTTATTCTTCTTATAGCTGAAAATTTGTGCCCTTTGACCTACATCACCACCACTCTACCCTTCCCCAGCCCCTGACAGCTACCATTCTAAAAGTGACACTTTTTTTTTTAGATTCCACATGTAAGTGGTACCATATGGTATTTCTCCTTCTGTAACTGACTTATTTTGCTTAGCACACTGTCCTCAAGTTCCATCCATCCTGTCACAAATGGCAGGTTGTCCTTTTTTTATGGCTGGAAGATATTCCACTGCGTGTGTGTGTGTGTGTGTGTGTGTGTGCGCGCGCGCGTGCGCGTGACCTTTGCTTTATTCATTCATCTATCAAAGGACATGTATGTTATCTCCCTATCTTAGCTGTTGTGAATAATGCAGTAAACATGGGTGTGCAGATATCTCTTTGAGAAACTGATTTCAATCCCTTTCGATATAAGCCCAGATGCAGTTTATATCGTAGTTCTATTTTAAAAAGTCTTTGTTGGGCGCCTGGGTGGCGCAGTCGGTTAAGCGTCCGACTTCAGCCAGGTCACGATCTCGCGGTCCGTGAGTTCGAGCCCCGCGTCGGGCTCTGGGCTGATGATGGCCCAGAGCCTGGAGCCTGCTTCCGATTCTGTGTCTCCCTCTCTCTCTGCCCCTCCCCCGTTCATGCTCTGTCTCTCTCTGTCCCAAAAATAAATAAACGTTGAAAAAAAAATTAAAAAAATTAAAAAAAAATAAGTCTTTGTTATGTTACTTTGGGTCTTTTTCACATGTGCATCTCTGGCGTGAGTCTAGTAACTGCCATTTTATGCGCTTGGGAATGTGCCTTTCCGCTTCCCTTCTGTCTGGGACTACTCCCACACTCTCGTTTCCAGTGATCCCTTCTTCAGTTCCCTGGCTAAGACGTCAGGGTTCCCCTGAGCTTAGGCTGCCCACACTGCTGTGTAACTGGAGTCACTCTTGATACAAAGTGGCAGGAGGAAAGCAATTTCCCTTGCAATACTCTTTTGATCACCTTGTCTCCTTTGTCTATTTTCCGGGCCAGAAAGATGGGCTGAAAGTTCAGCAACTGCCTCTGCTGGGCAGTTTCATGAGTGAGGTCACCCTCTGTTCAAAGCTGGGAAGAGAGAGAAGAGAAAGCCCACAAAAAGATGACTTCTTCAAGTGTGAGCCTTTTCTCCAATTATTCTTCTCTTGGTTACTTTCCCGAAGCGGCCTGTTGCTTTTTCCTCTTTGTCCAGAAGTTTTAGCTGTAATCAGTGGGGTTAGTGGGCTTACTCCACCCTGTCTGGTGTCTGATGTCACCAGTAGAATGCTGAACTTGGTCATTATTGAGAATATCAGGCGATCCGATTAATATCTTGATTACTGGCACCAAGAAGCTCATTTAGAGAAATACATTATCAATAAAACGCAGAGACAGATTTGAGAACTGAGTAAAATTTGCTTGCACGTCTCCAATAGAAACGAATATAGAACTGACTCCCAGACTAAAGGATGGATACACTGGGTTTAAAGGCAAAATCCACAAAGGTATTTGTTCTCTTTGGTGAGAAATCAGTTGGTTTTTAAATTTTTAACTGAAGTTTAGGTGACTATAATATTGTATTAGTTTTGGGTGTGCAATACAGTGATTCAACACTATACAATACATTATATGACAATACATTACAAAGTGATCACTATGATATGATGGTGACAGTTACCATCTGTCTCCATAAAGTTATTACATATCATTAACTATATTCCCTATACAGATTGTATCCCTGTCTTTCTTAGTTTATAACGGGAAGTTTGTACGTTTTAATCCCCTTCCCCTATTTTGTCCATCTTCCCTCCCCTTTTCCTGGGAAGACACCACGCTGTTCTCTAAAGTTTGTTTCTACTGTGTTTGTTCATTTGTTTTGTTTTTTAGTCTTCATATACGTGAAATCATACAGTATTTGCCTTTTTCTGTCTGGCTTATTTCACTTAGCCTAATTCCTTTAAGTCCATCCATGTTTTCGTTATTTTTTATGGCTCAGGAATATTCCATTGAGTATATATGTCCCACATCTTTCTTTATGTATTTGTCAATCAATAGATACTTAGGTTGCTTCCATATCTTGTCTATTGTAATTAATGGTGCAATGAACATAAGAGTGCATATATATTTTCAGATTAGTGTTTGCTTTTTCTTTTTTTTCATGTTTATTTGTGAGGGAGGGAGGGAGAGAGAGAGAGCGAGCAAGCTAGAGTGGGGAAGGGGGAAAGAGAGACATACACACACACACACACACACACACACACACAGAATCTGAAGCAGGTTCCAGGCTCTGAGCTGTCAGCACAGAGTCCAATGTGAGTCTCAAACCCACGGATCACGAGATCATGACCTGAACTAAGGTCAGACGACTAACCAGCTGAGCCACGCAGGAGCCCCTTCAGATTAAGTGTTTTCATTTCCTTCAGATAATACCCAGAAATGGAATTGCTAGATCATATGATAGTTCTATATTTAATTTTTCGAGGAACCTCTGTACTGTTTTGCGTAATGGCTGCACCATTTTGTATTCCCACCAATAGTGCACGAGATTTCCCTTTTCCTTGCATCCTCACCAATGTTCATTATTTCTTTTCCTTTTGATAGCCATTCTAACAGGTGTGAGGTGGTATCTCACTGTGTTTTTAATTTGCATTTTCCTGATGATTAGGGATGTTGAGCATCTTTTCATGTGTTTCTAGGTCTTCTTTGGAGAAATGTCTATTCAGGTCCTCTGCCTATGTTTTAAAATTGGATTGTTTGTTTTTTTGATATTGAGTCATGTGGGTTCCTTATATATTCTGTATATTAACCCCTTATTGGAAATATCATTTGCAAATGTCTTCTCCTTTTTCATAGGCTGTCTTTTTGTTTTATTGATGGTTTCCTTTGCTGTATAAAAGCTTTTTAGTTTGATGTAGTCTCATTTGTTTATTTTTGCTTTTGTTGACGAGACAGGTTAAAAAAAAATTAGTGCTCAGACTGATGCACCAAGAGCTTATTGCTTTTGTTTTCTTCTACGAGTTGTGTTATTTCCAGTCTTACAGTTAAGTCTTGAATCTATTTGGGTTTATTTTTGTATATAGTGTATGACAGTGGTCTAGTTTTAATCTTTTGCATGTAGTTGTTTAGTTTTTCCAACACCATTATTGAAGAGGCAGTCTTTCCCCCATTATGTATTCTTCCCTCCTTTGTCATAGATTAATCAACTGTATGAGTGTGGGTTTCTTTTTGGTCTCTTTATTCTGTTCCATTGATCTATGTAATTAATATAGCTTTGTAGTACAGTTTAAAACCAGAAAACATGATACTTGTTACTTTGTTCTTCTTTTTCAAGATTGCTTTGGCTTTTCAGGGTCTTTTCTGGTTCCAGACAAATGTGAGGATTGTTTGATCTATGTGAAAAATTCTGTTGGAATTTTGATAGAGATTGCACTGAATCTGTAGATTGCTTTGGGTAGTATGGGCATGTTTAACAATATTCTTCCAATCCACTAGTATAAAATGTGGTTCCATTTATTTGTGTTGTCTTCAATTTCTTTCAGTGAATTGGTCTTTTACGTCCTTGGTAAAATTTATCTCTAGGTATTTTCCTTTGATGCAGTTGTAAATGGGATTGTTTTCTTAATTTCTCTTTCTGAATTTGTTATTAGTATGTAGTAATGCAACAGATTATATATATATATATATATATATATACACACATATATATATATATACACACACACACACATATATATATATATATATATATATATATATATATATATATATATATTTATCTTGTATCCTGTAAGTTTACTGAATACATTTATTTTAACAATTTTTGGTGAAATCTTTAGGATTTTTTTATATGTAATATGCCATCTTCAAATAATTCCAGTTTACTTCTTTTTTTTTCCCATTTGCATATTTTTTTCCTGCCCAATTGCTAGGTCTTCTAATACTGTGTTTAATACAGATAGAGAGAGTGAGCATCTTTGCCTTGTTTCTGATCTTAGAGGAAAAGCTTTAGCTTTTCACCATTGGGTATGATGTTCAATGTGGGTTTCTCATATATGGCCTTTATTATGTTGTAGAATTCTTACTCTTTACCCATGTTGTTGAGAGTTTTGTTTTTATCATAATTAGATGCTGAATTTTGTTAAAATGATTTTTCTGCACCTATGGAGATAGTCATGTGATATTTGTCCTTCATTTTGTTAATGTGTATCACAATTGATTTGTGGATATTACACGATCCTTTCATCCCTGAAATCAATTCCACTTGGTCATGATGTATGATTCTTTTAATGTATTGCTGAATTTGGTTAGCTAATATTTTGTTGAGGATTTTTGCATCTGTGTTAATCAGGGATATTGGCCTGTAATTTTCTTTTCTTGTGGTTTCCTTGCCTGGTTTTGGTATCAGGTAATGTCAGCCTATTAAAACGAGTTTGGGGGGTGGGGTCACCTTGGTGGCTCAGTCAGTTGAGCATCTGACTTTGGCTCATGATCTCTCCATTCCTGAATACAAGCCCCACATCGGGATCTCAGCTGTCAGCATGAAGCCTGCTTCAGATCCTCTGTCCCCACCTCTTACTGCCCTGTACCCCACTTGCACTGTCTCACAAAAATAAATATTAAAAAAAAGTTTGGAAATGTTCCTGCCCCTACTATTTTGGAAGAGTTTGAAAAGATTTTGTATTAATTTTTCTTTAAATGTTTGGTAGAATTCACTAGTGAAGCTGTCTGGTCCTGGACTTTTGTTTGTTGGAACATTTTTGATTATTGATTCAATCTTTTTCCTAATAATTGCTCAGTTTAAGTTTTCTATTTCTATCTCGAAATCTATCCATATCTTCCGGGTTGTCAGTTTGTTGGCATATAGTTGCTCATAGTAGATTCTTATGATTTTTTGTATTCCTGTTTTATCAGTTGTAACCTCTTTCATTTCCGATTTTATTTATTTGAATCCTTCCTTTTTTCTCGGTGAGTCTAGCTAAGCATTTGTCACTTTTGTTTATCTTTTCAAAGAACCAGATACTAGTTTCATTGACTTTTTCAATTGTATGTTTAGTCTCAATTTCAGTTACTTCTGCTGTAATCTTTGTTATTACTTATACTAACTTTGGGCTTGGTTCTTTCTTTTTTTTGTAAATAGTTCCTTGAAATGTTAAGTTTTGTTGTTTATGTGAGATTTTTCTTGTATTTTGAGGTAAGCATTTGTCACTATGAATTTCCCTCTTACAACTACTTTCATTGAATCCTTAAGTTTTATTATGTTATATTTCCATTTTTATTTGTCTCAAGGTGTTTTTTGGTTTCTATTTTGATTCTTCTTTAACTCATTGGATGTTTGGTAGCATGTTGTTTAATGTCCACATATTGGCAAATTTTCTATCTGTCTTTTGGGATGGACTTCTGGTTTCATACCAGTGTGGTTTGAAAACATGCTTGATATGATTTCTATCTTTTAAAATTTATGAGCATTTGTTTTGTCGTATAGTATATGATCTGCACTGGAGAATGTTCCATGTGCACTTGAGAAAAATATGTATTCTGTTGCTTTTATTATGGAATGACCCATATATATCTGTAAATTTCATTTGGTGTATTGTGCAATTTAAGGATTATTGGTTTTCTATTTGGATGATCTATCTATTAATGAAAGCAGAATACTAAAATATCCTATTATTAATGAATTGTTGTCTGTTTCTCCCTTTAGGTCTGTTAAAATTCACTTTACATATGTAGATGATCCTATGTTGGATGCATAAATATTTACAAATGATATGTTCTCTTGCTGGATTGATCCTTTTATCATTATGTAATCCATTCTTTGTCTCATGACAGTCTTTGTTTTAAAATCTATTTTGTCTAAACTAAGTATAGCTACCTTAGCTTTCTTTTGGTATCCATTTGCCTAGAATATGTTTTTCCATTCCTTCACTTTCAGTTTTTGTATATCCTTACGACCGAAGTGAGCCTCTTGTAGGCACCAGATAGCCGGGTTTTGTTTTTTCCTGTTGTTGTTATTTTTATTTTTTAATCTATCCAGTCACTTTATGTCTTTTGATTGGAGACTTTAGTCTATTTACGTTTAAGGTTATTGATAGGTATGTACTTCTTGCCATTTTGTTAATTGTGCTCTAGCCTTTTTGTAGTTCCTCTGTTCCTTCATTCTTCTCTTGTTCTCTTCCTTTGTGATTTGATGATTTTTTTTTTAATGGTGTGCTTAGCTTTCTTTATCTTTTGAGGATCTACTATAGGTGTTTGCTTTGTGGTTACCATGATGCTTACATACGAAGACTTGTAACTGTTTATTTAAGTGATAGCGACTGAAGTTTAGTGGTGACAAATTCCTTCAGTTTTTGTTTGTTTGGGAAGACCTTTATCTCTCCTTCTATTCTAAATGACAGACTTGCTGGATAAAGGATTCTTGGCTGCATATTTTTGCTGTCTAGCACCCTGAAAATCTCGTGCCAATTCTTTCTGGCCTGCCAAATTTCAAAAGAGAGATCAGTCACGAGTCTTATAGGTCTCCCTTTATATGTGAGGGCACGTTTACCCCTTGCTGCTTTCAGAATTTTCTCTTTATCCTTGTATTTTGCCAGTTTCACTATGATATGTCGTGCAGAAGATCGATTCAAGTTACGTCTGAAGGGAGTTCTCTGTGCCTCTTGGATTTCAATGCCTTTTTCCTTCCCCAGTTCAGGGAAGTTCTCAGCTATTATTTCTTCAAGTACCCCTTCAGCACCTTTCCCTCTCTCTTCCTCCTCTGGGATACCAATTATGCGTATATTATTTCTTTTTAGTGTATCACTTAGTTCTCTAATTTTCCCCTCATACTCCTGGATTTTTTTATCTCTCTTTTTCTCAGCTTCCTCTTTTTCCATAACTTTATCTTCTAGTTCACCTATTCTCTCCTCTGCCTCTTCCATCCGAGCCGTGGTGGTTTGCATTTTGTTTTCCATTTCCTTTAAAGCGTTTTTCAGCTCCTCGTGACTGTTCCTTAGTCCCCTGATGTCTATAGCAAGAGATTCTCTGCTGTCCTGTATGCTGTTTTCCAGCCCAGCGATTAATTTTATGACTATTATTCTAAATTCACTTTCTGTTATATTATTTAAATCCTTTTTGATCAGCTCATTAGCTGTTGTTATTTCCTGGAGATTCTTCTGAGGGGAATTCTTCCGCTTGGTCATTTTGGATAGTCCCTGGTGTGGTGAGGGCCTGCAGGGCACTTCCCCTGTGCTGTGGTGTATAACTGGAGTTGGTGGGCGGGGCCGCAGTCCGACCTGATGTCTGCCCCCAGCCCACCGCTGGGGCCACAGTCAGACTGGTGTGTGCCTTCTCTTCCCCTCTCCTAGGGGCGGGATTCACTGTGGGGTGGCGTGGCCCGTCTGGGCTACTTGCACACTGCCAGGCTTGTGATGCTGGGGATCTGGCGTATTAGCTGGGGTGGGAAGGCAAGGTGGACGGCGGCAGGGGGGGCAGGCTTAGCTCGCTTCTCCTTAGGTGATCCACTTCAGGAGGGGCCCTGTGGCAGCCGGAGGGAGTCAGATCGCTGCCGGAGGTTTGGCTCCGCAGAAGCACAGAGTTGGGTGTTCGCGCGGAGCGAGCAATTTCCCTGGCCGGAGCCGGTTCCCTTTGGGATTTTGGCTGGGGGATGGGCGGGGGAGATGGCGCTGGCGAGCGCCTTTGTTCCCCGCCAAACTGAGCTCTGTCGTCCGGGGGCTCCGCAGCTCACCCTCCCTTTGTCCTCCAGCCTTCCCGCTTTCCGAGCAGAGCTGTTAACTTATGACCTCCCAGAGGCTAAGTCGCGCTTGCTGTCGGAACACAGTCCGTCAGGCCCCTCCGCTTTTGCAAGCCGGACTCGGGGGCTCTGCTTGGCCGGCGAGCCGCCCCTCCGCCCCGGCTCCCTCCCGCCAGTCCGTGGAGCGCGCACCGCCTCGCCGCCCTTCCTACCCTCTTCCGTGGGCCTCTCGTCTGCACTTGGGTCCGGTGACTCTGTTCTGCTAATCCTCTGGCGGTTTTCTGGGTTATTTAGGCAGGTGTAGGTGGAATCTAAGTGATCAGCAGGACGCGCGGTGAGCCCAGCGTCCTCCTACGCCGCCATCTTTTCTGTGACCGATAGCGACTGAAGTTTAAATGCATTCTGAAACTCTACATTTTTAATCTATTCACTCAACACATGCTTTTAGTGTGACATTTTACATATTTTATCTTGTGTATCCCTTACCTAATGATTGTAGTTATTTTTACACCTATTGTCTTATATCCTTTATGCTAGCTTTGTGCGATTAATCCATCGCCTTTGCAACATTGGGTTATCTTACATTGTACTACACAGCAGTCATTTACTACTGTAAGCGAATTTTATACTTTCACCTGCTTTCCTGTTAGTAATTAGCACTTTCTACTTAAAGCCTAAGAAGTCCTTTAACTTTTCTTGAAAGGCCAGTTAAGTGGTAATGAAATAGTTTAGCATTTGTTGTCTGGAAAATTCTATGTCTCTTCTTCATTTCTAAGTGACAACTTTTCTGGATAGAGTGTTCTGGCAGGTCTCCCCACCCCCCGAGCCCAGGACTTTTAATATATCATGCCATTCTCTGTTGGCTGCAGTTTCTGCTGCAAAATCTTTTGATGGCCTTATGGGGTTTCCCCTATACATAAGAAGTTGCTTTTTTCTTGCTACTTTTAAGATTCTCTCTTTAACTTTTGACATTTAATTATAATGTGCCTTGTGTGGGTAGTTTTGGGTTCATCTTATTTGGAACTCTCTGGTTTTCCGGGACCTGGAGGGCTGTTTTCTTCCCCAGCTTAAGAGAGTTTTCAGCCCTTATTTCTTCAAATAAGTATTCTGTCATTTTCTCTCTCTCTTCTCCTTCTGGGACCCCTATAGTATGGATGCTATCTTGGAGCTCACTGATTTTTTTCTTCTGATGAGTACAGTCTGCTGTTCTAGTGTATTTTTCGGCTCAGCGATTGTATTCTCCAGCTTCATGACTCCTGTTTGGCACTTTCTTATATATTTCTCTCTCTTTAAGTTATCACTGTGTCCATTTGTTCTTCTCTTGCAATCAGTGAGCAACTTCACGACCATTATTTTGAGCTCTTAATCGAGTAAGTCACTCTTGCCCGTTTCATTCAATATGTTTTTCCTGACGTTTCATCTTGTTCTTTCACTTGGAACACATTCCTCTGTTTCTTCATTTTCCTTGAGTCGGTGTCGGTTTCTGCGCATTAGATAAAATAACCACCTCTTCCAGTCTTGCAGGAGTGGCTTTGTGTTGGAGATGGATCTTGTTCAAACCTGCCCTTGCTCTTGGTTGACCGTCATACCTTTGTGATTCTCCAAGCAGCCTATTTTATTTTCAGTGACTGTCACTAGTTATCCTATGACCTGCCAGTGTCCAAGAGGGAGAATCTCAGCCAGCACCTTAGACTCAGGCTGGTTAGAATGCAGGTGTGCAGGCGGCAGCTTTTATGGTGTGCAAATATACTACATTCCTATGGCACTATAAGTGTCAGTCACTGGCCACCGGAGCCAAGCAATCTAAAGGCGAGCCCCGGGTGGCAGTCACAAAACTTGAGGTGCCAGATGAGTGTATAAGTTCCTTTCCAGGAGATACTAGTGATCTGGAGCAAGGCAGAGGGAGAGCACAAAGATGACGTATACCAGACTCTGTCCTCAGACCTCACCTGCATAGGCTCCTAGCTGTGGGTCAAATCTGAAGCCTGCTTCTGGGACCAAAGCTCCAGGAGAAGCAATGGGCCTCTTGCACGGAAAGGCTGGGGGTGTGCTTCAGTCTGCCATCTGTGCAGGGCCATGAGGATGACAGCCAGCCAGGAACTGTCTCTTCATTTGTTACAGTTCCAGGGGACCCAGGAACCGAGCTGTACTGGCCACCAGAGCTAGGCAATCCAAGGGCATCCCTGGGTGCAGCCACAAAACCCAGGGCACCAGGCACGCTTCCGTACCCTCAGGGGACATCTGTGAGCCTCCAGATGGGTGCAAAACCAGATGCCTGGCCCTGTGGCTGAAGCCTCAGCATGAGCACCAGGCCTGTTTCTCAGACCAACCGGGTATGGGTTTCAGTCTCCTGTCTGTGCAGTGCCTTGGGGATGCCATCCTGCCAAGAGCTGTCTCACTGTTACAGCCCCGGGAGACGCAGGGACACAAGCACCCCTCCCATCCCAGCCAGGTGATCAGGGGCAACACTTGAGCAGCAAGTGAAAAATGCCAGTGAAAAAATGGGAGCATTCGACATAGAAACTGGGGCACCAAACAAATGTGAAAGTCTCCTCCAGCAGATACTGGCTCTCTGGAGTGCAACAAAGGAAGAGTGTGTGCCCTCCAAGGTCTCGGGAAAAGATTAAAGTAGGTCCTTAAATATATGTTTAATTAGAAGCTTGCCCTTCAGGCCACAGCTATGAAGATAAGCTAAGAGGCCTCTTCTGCAGAAAGATGAGCCCTAGGATTATTGCCTCTTGCTCTGCCCTGGAGGTAGTAACCATTTAAGAACTCTGTGTCCGTTGGTTCCCATCCTGTAGCACACGCCAGCCTAAGCCCCAGTGGCTACCAGAGTCAGGCAACTTCCAGATTTTGTGGCAGCTGCAAAGATCGGGGTGCCGGAAGCAGGTACAAGCTCTTTTCAAGGAGCTACTAGTGAGCTGAAGCAAGGCCGATGGAGAACCGAAAATAAAGATGGTGCCCACAAGCCCCGCCCCTGGAGAATATCCAAGCATGCCCCTAGGTGTGTGTTAAATTAGCTGCGTGCTTTCAGGCAATGCTTAATATTTATTATTTTATATTTATTATTTTATTTTTTTGACAAAGTTTATTTATTTTTGAGACAGAGAGAGAGAGAGAGAGAGAGAAGGTGTGAGCAGCGGAGAGGAGAAAAGAGAGGGAGACGCAGAATCCAAAGTAGGCTCCAGGCTCTGAGCTGTCAGCACAGAGCCCAGCGTGGGGCTCGAACTGAGGAACCGCGAGGTCATGACCTGAGCTGAAGTCAGATGCACAACCTACTGAGCCACCCAGGTGCTCCCAGGCCGAAGCTTTAAATAAATGATAAACAAATCAAACAAATAAGCCTCCTTCGCATAAAGTTTGGGTGCCTCTATTTTATTTTTGGGTGCCTCTCAATCAGCTGCCTCTGTTCTGGTCCCCAGGGTGAGCGAGTCCAAGTGTGTTAGCCCTCAAAGAGCCATTTTTCAGTTGGCTACAGCCTTGTGGCCTCATCAACATGAACCCCAGTGGTTTTTAAAACTAGATGTTTTGGGGGCTCATCTTTCAGGTGTAGGTCTTAAAAGTTGGGGTGCCTGATGTGAGATTCAAACTCTTTGCTCCTTAGGAAGAAACTCTGGGTTTTGAGTTCCCTTGTGCCATGACAGGGGTGCCGTTTATAGGGATTATGTCTCAGCCTCACCCACCCCCTTCAATGTTTTGGATTTTTTTCTCTCTCATTTGCCTGGTGGGTAGGAGTTGCTCCGGTGGTATTCCCTTCCGGCCCCGTCCCACCACCCGCTAAGGAGGATTTTCCATGTGTAAAATGTGAAAACATTCGGAAAAACCAACCGCTGTAGATTCAGTATGTCCATGGGAGGAGCTCAGCCCATGATCTTCTTAAGTTGCCATCTAGAACTGGAGTTCAGGGGCGCCTGGGTGGCGCAGTCGGTTAAGCGTCCGACTTCAGCCAGGTCACAATCTCGCGGTCTGGGAGTTCGAGCCCCGCGTCAGGCTCTGGGCTGATGGCCCGGAGCCTGGAGCCTGTTTCCGATTCTGTGTCTCCCTCTCTCTCTGCCCCTCCCCCGTTCATGCTCTGTCTCTCTCTGTCCCAAAAATAAATAAACGTTGAAAAAAAAAAAAGATTTTAGAACTGGAGTTCATATTTCTGTTGTTTAATGCATCCACTCTCTGGTATTCTTGTAATAGCAACCCAAACTGAGTAAGACTTCCAGTGTTCTTGGCTGTGGTTACTTTATCGCTTTACTTCACGTTACTGCCCGAGGCAGTCCGCCTCCCCACAAAGGGTTTGGCAGGTGCCGTGGGATGGACATCATTTCTCTTTGTGTGATCCTTTTCCTCCTAAGATAGCCTTGATAAATAACAGGCCAAGGTCACATAAGCTGCAGAGGCATTTTCTTTCCACAATTCCTTTTATTCAGCTCTTCTCAGCCCAGTAAGTATGGCAGATGGCTGCGTTGGAAACCAGTTCTTACAGGACTTTTCAAGAGATGCTCGTCAGCACTACTAATTCACAGAACCAGAACTCAAAGCCCGTTCTCTCTAACTCCAGAGCTGATTGCTCTTCACCTGTATACTCATGTGCTTTAGGTATGGCAGAGTGTAGAGATATTGTGACTTCCCAGCGTTACGTAATTATCGAGGGGTAGAGGTGACAAGAAATGCAGGTTTTGAAATCTTGGCCCAGTGTGCTATTTTATTTTTTTAATAATCATATAAACTCTTGATTGTTTTATTAAGAACATACTTTACTCGGGGCGCCTGGGTGGCTCAGTCGGTTGAGCATCCGAATTCGGCTCAGGACATGATCTCGCGGTCTGTGAGTTCGAGCCCTGCATCAGGCTCTGTGCTGATGGCTCAGAGCCTGGAGCCTGCTTCATATTCTGCGTCTCCCTCTCTCTCTGACCCTCCCCCGCTCATGCTCTGTCTCTGTCTCTGTCTCTCTCTCTCTCTGTCAAAAATAAATAAAACATTTAAAAAAATTAAAAAAAAAGAACATACTTTACTCAAGATTAAGAAGGGTTGTAGCGTGCCTGGGGGGCTCAGTCGGTTAAGTGTCTGACTTCGGCTCAGGTCGTGATCTCACAGTTCGTGCGTGGGTTCGAGTCTCACATCGGCCTGTGTGCTAACAGCTCAGAGGCTGGAGCCTGCTTCCGATTCTCTGCCTCCCTCTCTCTCTGCGCCTCCCCAACTCGTGCGTTGTCTCTCTCTGTCTCTCAAAAATGAGTAAATGTTACAAAAAGAAAAGAGGACGGGTTGTTACGGTTACCTTGGATGGTTTGGTTTTTGTTGATCAACTTCAATTCATGCTCATCAAAGGCTGTGTCCCCAGAATAAGTCCGGATTCTTCCCAGAGTCTGTCTTCATATAACGAGGCCCTACTTGTCCTAAAGGGCACTCACTGATAGCACCTGCCGCTAATTTTAATTGAAACTATTATGAAGGCACTGCTTCGATTTTCCTTTTCAGGTGTGACTGAATACTTGGCCTCTCATAGCACCCCCCCAGTCCTAACTGTACATCTCTCAGCACCCTGCTAAGAGTTCTTGCTCTTGTCAGCTTCTGCTCTGGGTGTGTGTGAGCCAGAGGCATGCCAACTACAAGTCAGCTGCCGACAACCTCAGAACATTTGTAGCCAGTCAGCTTCCCACACGATGATTACCTTTCCTTCCGATAATCTCTCTCCTTGCCCTTGTCCCTCTACTTTCTCCTTATTGATGAAGGCTTTCAGGTTAAACCTATTAATTTAAGATAGAGGGAGTGAGGGAGTAGAACAACACACGCTCCCGGATATATATATTAACCGCCTATGATGGAAACTTTTGGAGAACCATTGGGAGCGTACTTCTCGAATTTTAATGGGCATGCAAATCACAAGAGAGACTTTATAAAATAAAGATTCTATTTCAGGATGTCTGGGATGGGCCCTAAAATTCTGCATTTCTAAGAAACTCCCAGCTTCTAGCAGCACTGTATGGCCATTACTTTATTTTGATTAGGGAGAGTTTAGGATATATGGGTCTATACCTTCTGAAGTCAAGACTAATTGCCTTTATTTGAATTTTCCAGATGAGGAAACGGATAGTGAGATTAAATAGAGAGCTACTAGGTTACCTCTTTGAATCCCTGAGTGACTCCCTAACTGAGCTCTTAAACATGACACTATGTTATACCCTGAGTGCAACTCACCTAAATGAAGCTAAATTAACACTAGAGGGAGAAAAGAAACCCTCCCATTTCTCTCCCTTTGTTCTCTGTGAATTCTCCTCCCCCAACAGGTGAAAGGATAGACACTATTCAATTTTCAAAAAAACAACCTTTCAAGGTGCCTGGCTGGCTCCGTTGGAAGAGCATGTGACTCTTGGGGTTGTGAGTTTGAGCCCCATGTTGGGTGTAGAGATGACTTAAAATAAAAAATCCTGATGGGTATTGAGGAGGGCACCTTTTGGGATGAGCACTGGGTGTTGTATGGAAACCAATTTGTCAATAAACTTCATATAAAAAAAAAAATCCTAAAGACAACGTTAAAAAATCCCACCTTTTTTTTTCTTTCCTTCCTTCCTCCCTTCCTTCCTCCCTTCCTTCCTTCCTTCCTTTTTTCTTACTGAAGTATACTTAACGTACAGTATTATATTAGGCAAGTTTTATCCTAGTTATTAAATGCAATCACCAAAGTTTCAAGTGATGTAAGAAAATATTTATTCTTGGGGTGCCTGGGAGGCTCAGTCAGTTGAGCGTCCAAATCTTGATTTTGACTCAGGTCATGATTTCAGGGTCATGGGATCAAGCCCTGCTTAAGATTCTCTTTTTTTTCTGCCTCTGTGCCTCTCCCCCACTTGCATGCTGTCACACTCTCTCTCTCTCTCCAAAAAAAAAAAAAAAAAAAAGGAAAGAAAAGATTTATTCCTGATGCTTAGTATAAATGAATCCTTGTTCACTTAGAAAATTAAGAGAAATGTTGCCACTTCTGAATCAGTCCTAAAAGGAACTTTACTTTCTCGTGGGATGGTTTATGCTTTAATTAATGAGGTTTAGAAAACAGGGTCAACCATTATCACTAAGTTGAGAAAATCAGGCTACTTTTTATCGCTGTCATGAAACATCTTAAATGGCTCAAATTCTGGATGTTTGGATGCCTCGTCGCATTACACCTGGGTCCTTTGGTTTTATAGGTATTCATTTTGGCCTATAGGGTGACTTTCATTTTCAGAAGATGAGTTGCTGTGTCACGAGAGATGTTTATGTGAATCAGTTGTGATTCCTTGTAGTGGTGTCATGAATAACCAACACATATTTTTAAAAATAAAGAAGACCCTGAGGCACGGAACACAAAACTCCATCCTTGTGTGGAATCAACTCTCAAGTGCATATGCAAAAGAGTGTGTGAAGGGGTAGTGGCATTGAAGGGACACTAGCTAGTTACTGCTAAGATGACAGCTCTCCTTAACGTGGTCTGCAGATTCCGTGAAATCACTATGCTCTGTTTCTTGAATTTGATTACCTGAGTGTCACTATGCAAGATCACACCCTTGCTCTTAGGAGATGCATGCTGAAATATTGAGGACTTTTTGGAAGGCAAAGGTCATGTTGTCTGCAACTTTCAATTAGCTTTGCAATAGTATAACCTATATATGATAAAACAAGTGGTAGCAATGGTCAAATCTAGGCGAAAGGTACATAGCTGTACTTGAAGCTTTCCTGTAAGTTAGAAGTTTTCCCAAATAAAGTTAAAAAAAAAAAATGCTTACACCTCCACTCACTCCCGCTGTAAAATTTTCCTCTTCTAGAATTCCTTCCTACACAGACAGAGCAGGGTGAATAAGCGATGAGATCATCTCTAGAGCACCTTTGAACTGAATGACGTTGGGTTTCTTTCTGTGTTCCTACATTTCCCCACAAGGGTGACATCAGTCCTGATCGTGTAACACGAGTGTCCACCCCCAAACCTTCATACACAAACACCTAAGAGATCCCCTCTGCTAGAAATTTCAAGAAGATTAAGAGGCTGGGCTAAAGAACCAGTTTGGGGGAGGTTGGTATTGGTGGAGACACCGAGTCACCTTTGATTCAAGGTGATCCCATTCTAGAATTCAAGGCTGGGGCCTGGTTGGCTGAGCCAGGGAGCACGTGGCCTGAAGGAGCAGCAGACTGGAGGGATGACACAAATGACGCCGTGGCACTCGTGACAGCTGCGGCTGCCACCCCATGACATGCCTGTCACTGGCATCGTCCGATGCCGTAAACCAAACGAGTAGGGAGTGATTTCCTTGGATAGCCCATCTTCTCTGGGCCAGAAGGTGCCATTCTTGGCAGCTTATATCTGTGGCTGAAGATGTGTTACCAGAGTTTCTGTGAAGACGCGGATTCACACAAGGGATGGAGAGAATTTGCCTAGCTGTTTTTCATCCGCTGCCAGCCCGTTTTATTTCAGCCGCCCAAATTTATGTCAAGGAAAGCCAAGTACGATTAATATTTAGTACAGCTTTGCCCTTAAAAATGACGGAAAAGTCTCCAAGCAGGTGGCTAGTTTTTAAACGAGACACTGGTATTTTCGTTGACTTCTTTCATTTTGGAAATTCCTTCTCTTTGACACGTGAGGTACGAGGATGGAAAACAAGATCATTATGCTTCGAGTGGGAGACGAAATAATTTATGGGACTGAACCACCCAGTCCTCCCAAGTTCTACGTCAAGAGACCGACATCAGTGCGTCCTTTTTCTGTCAAAGGACCGTGTATTCGAAATACAACAAATAATTAAAATGACCGTGGGAGCATTGATTCGCTCCCCGGAATCTGCTGTTTGTCCCAGCTGGGGATTGAAAGGACTCTTCTTCATGGTTCACCGGATCCTGCTTAATCTGAGCTCAAATCAAGCGAATATGCATCAGTGTGTTGTTGGGAGCGGGGTCCCACCCAGGCACGCACGGATAATTAAAAAATGGAATAATTAAGCCGAGTGAGTTTTGTTGTTCATGGATGCTGAAGTAAACATTCAGATTTGATGCGGTCATATGTGTTGCTGTCACCAAATCGCTTCAAACATAATCAGACATCAGAAGTGAAGACAGGTCACACGGGCAAAGCATACACTTCTTTCCTATTGTTAAAGAGACTGCCCGAACCCCCATCTGTCTTGAGAAGAAATTAGTCTCCCCTCTGCCCCCTGTTTAAAACACAGGGGGCTTCTGTAGGGTTGTCCATCCAAACACCATTGGTGGAAGGAATTAGCAGATGAGCAGCTATTTAGGCATCATTGGTCGCAGGGGCAGCACAGTCTGGTGGGGCTTATTGACAGTTTTCTGGAAAGGCTTTTCTGCGAAGAGCCCTACTTTGGTGGGTGGGGTACCCCTGGTGTGGCGTCCATTTCTAGAGCTCATTTCTGCAGTCATGTTTCCCATATAACCATCAGGTCAGAGTAGCTGAGCCCAGAGGGACTTCTGATCTCAACTGCATGCTGACCAAGACTGAATCCTCTCTTTCCATATCCTTGGGCTCTTTAAATTTTAGAAAAAAAATCTTTATTTTGAAAATATTGTGATAAAATTGACATAACAAAACTTGTGGCTTTAAGTATTTTTTAAGTATACAGTTCAGGGACATTACAGTCTTAGGTTCTTACATTGAGCTAGGAAACATATTTTTAAAACCACAAGTTTATATTAGTATTGGCATTTCCAATTCAAATGCAATATTTAGTGGTTTTCTTATATGCCTTACTTTGCAACATAAATAAAACATTTGAAAATTGCAATTCTAATAGTACTTTTAAACAATATGACTACTGAGTGAAGGTTAAAATTTCTTTGCAGTTTGTTTTGTTTTTAGAATCTATCTTATAAAGGATGTATGATCAGAACACAGGGTTTGAAAGTCACCTGTAATATTCTCTGTTAGGCCTTTTTTTTTTTTTTTTTGGTTTGTTTACAGTTTCAGGATTTGCTTTTGAAAAACCTTTGGACTGGTGTTTTGAATACATAAAATATTTATATGATTCAAAGTAAAAGCATTTTTAAAAGGTCTACTCAGAGAGGTTCCATTCCATTCCTATTCTTCGCATCTTATCCTACTTCTCCCAATACAATATATACAATATACGTATAAACATTATTTTCTTCCTATTTTTAATTTAATGATCTATCTTGCAGATCAGTTCAATCAGTACAAAGGGACCTCTTTCTTCTTTTTATGGCTGCATAGTACTTCACTGTGTGAATGCCCCGTAGATTATCCAACTGGTTCCCTACAGATAGAAATTTGGGTGTTTCTAGCACTTGCTAGTATAGCTAATGCCTCACCGAATAGATCTGTACAAATGCTACGTTCTTGTGGAGGTGTATCTTCAGAGAAGATGCTGCGAAGTGTAATTGCTCAGACAAAGGGCAAAATACATATATTATTATGCGATGTATTCCCAATCCCCCTTCAATGAGGAAAAAAACATTTTGTACTTTCACCAACATCTAAAAGTGTTTTCTCCCCCCTTAGTCTAACATATAGAGCATATTGTCAAGTCTTTGAACTTCTGCCAACAGCATTTGGATTTTTTTTCTTTTTTTTACTTCCACTATCTTTGCTGAGTGTCAGCAGAAGAAACAAGACATCTGGGGTCAGGGGTATGTAGGAGCTGGCTCAGACCGGCTCACCAAGAGCTATTAAAGAATTTCAGAAACTTTGTGCTGGGTTGTGAAACGTAGCCATCATTAAAATTAAACTATGTACACTGATAACAAAGGCGATAAATTCTCAAAAAACTTAGGACTTCCTAAATATTTTAGTACCTTTCCTATTATCTATGATAATATACTCTTGGTGTCCAGAAAGTGGAAATTCAAAGACAGATACTGTGCATCTCTGTGCTCAGTGACTTCATTTTGGTAGTTAGAAATCACTGATGGGGGTAGTATTTACAGCATAGAAAACAGTAGATGCTGTGAACTGGGGCCTCTTTTCTTTCTGGGAGAACTGGTTGAAAAACATTTCCCAGCATACCATTGGACCACTACCAGCAAAATTCCCAAGCAGAAAGCCTAGTTCTGGCATTGGTACCCATAAGCCAAAGCAAACTACCCTGTCTTCTTGGGTGCCTCCTCTTTATCCTGCCTGACGCGTCTCTTGGAGATAACTTTCAATAACATCTACCTATAGACATAAGGTTCATAATGCATTTATTTTTTTATCATTACATCATTAAACATAGGGTTTGTCTCAGTCTACTTTGTTTGGTGCCTTGTCAGGCTTTTCTTGGTGATAACCATAATGCTAGCTAATTATCTCCTGCATTTATGGATGACATATTATGAACATGTTTAAAACCATCAAAGAATGGGATAATTATATCTCATTGATGTCAGTTAGTGTAAACTGACCAGTCTGTTTTTCACTATTTGTGTATTTTTTTCCCTTTCTGGAAGGCACTTGCTTATCTTTACTTATGTTTACATGTTTCTAGAGCACTGTGAGACCAGTTCTATATCTTAATTTAATCTCCATCCATTTTCAGAAATAAATTTTCTTTCCTTTGGTTTCACGTTATTAAATAAATGTTGAACAAACATTTCCTGAGGGATTTAATCATAAACAAATTTATTTTTGGCTGCCACTATCCCTCGTTTCTCTTTTGCCCAGGATTAAATATAAGCCATGTTTTCTGGGTGTTCTGGTTTCTCTTAGCAACTGTAAATGGCTTCATTTCCAAGGACTGAAATACCCAGTCCCACATAATACACATAACTATACCCATCACTGAAAGGTGAATCTTCTTCCTTCCCTAGCTTGGACCTATTCGTATGCAAGGTCTCTAGTTGGTTAGGGGGACTGATTCAGTCTCTTGTCTCTTTCCTCATATCTGTGCCTTCTCCACTAGTGTTTCATGCAAGGAGAAAGTTGAGGAAAGGGGGTCGAGAAAGGTCTCATTGGATGGCTATCCCACGACCTGTGCTTGGCAAGTATTTAAAGCCAAGTTAGCCAGCCCTCTTGGACAAGACCAAGGATAGGGAACGTTGGTTCTCCCATAAGTGCCTCACATCTGATCCACCCCAAACACTCACACAGTTTTTTTTTTTTTTTTTTTGCTTTGAAAAACCTCTTTAATGTACAACATCCATGGTCCAGTAATTTTTCTAGATCTAGGCAGGAAAAAGATATTAGTTGACCATGTCCTCTGACTTAGGGGACACATGAAGCCCCTTTCTTGTGACTTGGGGTGAAGAGTAAATACATCCATTCTCTTCACTTTTAATAGGGAGAACTTTGTTCAAAGGTCCCCCACGATCCTTCTTTGTTATCCAAATTTAATTTTTAACATGGTTAATGTGAGTGGAGAATGAGGATTACAAACTCCTTCCAGACATCTACTTTATAAATTCTGCATATGATCCAGCACTTTCTTTGGAAGGAAGTACGTGTTGTCCCTTAGGTCTTGGGGGGAAGCTTGCATTTAACATCCCGTTACATTAGAGGATGACAGATGCTATTAAGTTCACGTTGCATAATATGAAGAATTTTAATTTGCATGTTTAATTCTACACAAAACTTGGCATGATCTGAGAATCGATGAATATTAGGACGATGCCAACTGTTTGTTATTAATCAATTTTATATATTCATTCACATCTAGGCATCTTGATGGTACTGACCAAACCTAAAAGTCCCAAATTTCTTAAGCCTACCCATTTTTCAATTTGAGTGCATTTGTAAATGATTAAAAGGCATCACTCCAACTTTCAGAATTCACTTCAGTTCAACTGTGTCAAAACCTAGTTCCAGAAATCTGTGCGTAGAGGTAATAATTTTGTACATGTTATAATGGCTGTGTCATGCTCTCTTGGAGGGGATGTTAGTTGTTTCTACAGGCAAGTACCATTTAGAACTAACAGCATGAACCTGGAAAGGGTGCTAGCTAATAATTTAAAATTTAAAAGGAAATGACCAAAAACCAGTGGACATTATAGAGAGAGTGAGACTTACAGGAAGGAAGATGAAGTTAGACAATGAGGAAGAGTATAAGTATAAATTTTAAAAGAAATAAATAGAATATGAGTTAATTGGAAGTCCTTACCCAGGACTCCACAGAACACCTGAGGGTCAGGTTTAGGCTTTTGGGAGCCTGTAAACCTCCTGAAATTGCTAAAGATGTTATTGTGATAAAGTGTAGCTTTTGGAAGATAAGATTCTTCACTTTCACTAACTTCTCAAAAGGACCCACATACAAGAACCCATGGTTTGTTACTAATCGCATTACATTTGGACTTCTGAAATCTGAACTTCATAAATCGTTCTTTCGCGAGCCAGCACATATTTGAGCAAGTTATCTCTTACCATGCACAGGGCTGGGGCTTAGGGGGAGAACTAAGTAACATTATTCTTCCTCTCAAGAATTTGGAATCAGATGAAAGTAAAATATGTGAGAAAAACAGATGGAGACCAAATTTCAATTTTGTAAAAGCTGGATTAGAGGATATGGTTTCGATCTTTAGCCACATGTATTTCTTTACATTTCATTATGCTGCTTCTCTGCATGGTGCATTGATACCTTCAGTGGAACTGAAAATTTATGCCTCTGTAAGCTTGCCACCTGGAGAAGTAGAGAATATATACATTCTGAGGGCACACTTCCAAAAATAGTATCCCGAAGGTACTGGATCAAGTGTTTTTGGTTTTTTTTTCTCAATTGCACCAGAAAGGTAAGTGAGAGAATTCACGAAGACTATTTCCTTCAGGGGAGTAAACCACCCTTTTCCATGGGACAAGGTGGGAATGCTGAAAGGAGTAAGAAAGCACTACCTTACAAGTAGATGTAACTTGCTTATACAAAGCAGAAATTGTCTAATAAAATAGCTTGGAAATGTCATTTGGGATCAATGGATGTAGAGAATCTTATGTAAATCTGAAAAAGTTTAATTATATTAAACATGACGTAGTTATTGTTCAAACAAATGTGATATAACCAAAGTATTTAGGTAAAGTGTGACAATTGTAATACAATCTATTAGAAGAGTAAAAATGGGAAGATAGAAACATGAACCAGAAACCTATGATAAACATCATGGTGTTAGGTGCTAATTTTCTCAGTCATTTTTCCATAGAAAATTAAGATAAACAACTGTTTGTGGTGATTCGTTGAATGCTGGCGGCAGGAGGCTTACCAAATGAGAAGAATCACGTGTACCTCTAAAGCTTAGGTACAGGAGGATGAGGATTGAATAAATGAAGAAGAAAGCTGTTGAGGTTGTGACCAATAATGAGTTTTAATTTTGCCACTTTCATTTGCTAAATTCAATTGGTGAATTGGGATGAGCAACACATACTTTGCAATTAATAAAACTGAGGCTAATGACAAAGAAGTCAACACACAATGGGGAAAGGACAGTCTCTTCCATAAGCGGTGTTGGGAAAAACTGGATATCCACACGAGAAAGAAAGAAACGGAGCAACTCTCATACACCATACACAAAAATTAGTTCAAAATGAATTAAAACCTGAATCTGACATCTAAAACCATAAAACTCCTGGAGAAAACACAGAAGGTGTGCTCCTGGACATATTCTTGGTGATGATTTTTTGGATTTGATCCCCAAAGCAAAGGCAACAACAGCAAAAATAAGTGGACCAAATCAAACTAAAAATCTTCTGCACAGCAAATGAAACCATCAACAAAGTGAAAAAACAAACTACCGAATGGGAGAAAATATTTGCAAATCATATATCGATAAGGGGTGAATATCCAAAATATATAAAGAACTCATGCAACTCAATAGCAACAAGCAAAAAATACTCCAATTAAAAAATGGGCGGAGGATCTGAATAGATATTTTTCCAAAGAAGACGTACAGAAGGCCAACAGGTATATGGAAAGGTCCTCAACATCGCTAATAAACAGGAAAATGCAAGTCTCAACAATGAGATGGATATTACTTCACATCTGTGAGAATGGCTTTTATCAACAAGACAAGAAATCATAAGTGTTGGCGAGAATGTGGAGAAAAGGGAACACTTGTGCGCCGTTGGTGGGAATGTAAATTGGTGTATCCACTGGGGAAAGCAGTATGGAGGTTTCTCAAAAAAATTAAAATAGGTCTATCATATGATCCAGCAATTCCACTTCTGGGTACTTATCTGAAGACAATGAAAACACAAACTCAAAAAGATATCTGCACCCCTATATTCGTGGCAGCACTATTTACAATAGCTAAGATATAGAAACGACCTACATGTCCATCAATGGGTAAATGGGTAAAGAAAATGTGATATATGTAAGTGGACTATTATTCAGCCACAAAAATAATGAAATCTTGCCATTTGTGACAACACGGATGTTGAGGGCATTATGCTGTGTAGAATAAGTCAGAGGAAGACAAATCCTATGTGATCTAATTTATACGTGGGGTCTCCAAAGCAAAAACAAAAACAAAAACAAGCTCATAGATACAGAGAACAGATTGGTGGTTGCCAGAGTGGAAGGGTAGGTAGTGGGCTAAGTGGGGGAAGGGGATCAATAGGCATGAACTTCAGGTTATAAAATAAGTAAGTACAGGGGATGTAATGTACAGCATGGTGACTGTAGACAATAATATTGTATTGCATATTTGAAATTTACTAAGAGAATAAATCTTAAAAGTTCTCATCATTCACAAAAACGTGTATGTATGGTAACGGATATTAACTGGACTTCTTGTGATGATCATTTCTCAATATATACAAATATGGAAACATTATGTTATATACCTGAAACTAGCATAATCTATTAATTATGGTTCAATAAAAAAGGTAAAATGGAAGCTACTATTAGTTATTATCTATTCAAGATTATACTGTAACTGGGGCTTTCCAAGTTATCTCAGGACTGCATAACTGGTATTGGTGGTGTTATTTATAGGTACCTTTAAAAATGAGTTTTGTGATCTTTACTAGACATCATGCCAGTTATCAATATATTGCTTCTCATCTGCACGTTCACCCTTCATTACCTTCTCTGCCACAATGGGACATTTTTCCTTTGTCACACTTACGACATTAAGCTTTTCCAGTAGAGGGAAATGGAGGGATGTTGCAGGACAATGGGGCTTCCTAGGTGCAGCTGCTGGCTTGTTTGTTTTTCATGGATTTATCAGCAGTGTGTGTGTGTGTGTGTGTGTGTGTGTGTGCGGGGGAGGGGGTGATGAGCATCGAGGGCACTTACTCTCGCTGTGTACCCAGAGTACATAGTCATTTTGAAAGGTCTTAGCCCTAATTTTGGCCTTCTGACCACCCTACACGGACATCATGCACCCGACACCTCCTTGTGCCCTGCTGGTGAGGGGTCTTTTTGCTGTGACCTCCTTTGTACATTTACCTCCCAGTCTTGGGCAGTGTTTCCAGTGTGTGGTTTCTCCAGTGCTGGACTCCTACAGAGTGCGCTTTCTCCGCATGCACTCCTGCAGCAGCCTGGTTTTTCTAACCCTTGACTCCTTGCCTGGGCCCTTTCTTCAGTACTCAACTCTTGGAATGGCGATCTCCAGCTCTGAGATTCTGTGGAGTCATGGCTTTTTCTTGCACTGAGTTCCTACAGACGCTTCCTCCAGCTCCTAATTTCAGCAGTTCTCAGAGGCCAACGCAAGAGAACGCAATCAAGTTTCCTTTGATGCGTGCTCTCAAGGGCAGATTTTCAGCAAGTTCCATTGATGAGGCTCCTCGGCACTTTCTCCACCAGAGTGTCCTGGCTTTGCTCTTTCCACTGAGGACTGCATTTTAACTCTGGACAGGAGGACCCTTCCATGGGTGTCCTATTTCAGCCTTAGTGACATTGCTGGTTCCATATACCTGCTACTCCTGTGTTCTTCAGAATTTTCTTTAACTCTCATTAGCCAATCTTCCATTATTCCAATCCCATGCTAATAATTCTTCATGTTAAGCTTTTCTTACTTACATCACTAAGTGGTTTCTTTCTCCTGACTCTACCCTAACTGGTAAAGATGTTGGCCTTGCAACCCGCTCATTTTGTCCTAGCCTCTCTCAGTGGCCATTTTGTTTTTCTATAGAAGACTGGGTCTGCTTTATACTGACTCCTCCCCGTGTCTAAATAGCCCTGACCACATGAACAAGACCCAGGGTAAAACAGCTTTATTCTAAATTATGTAATTCTTGGAGATCTAAGTCACATATGGAGAATAATTTCTAGTTGCTCTCTTATGTAGGAGAAGACTTAATGGAATAGAATGAGAAAGAGTAGGGGGTCCTGAAAGCAGGAAAGACCTCCCTTTTCCTTTGTCTTCTGGCAATTGGCAGATAGCTTTTCTCATTTTCTCCACTTTTCTCCTTTCTCACTTTTATCCCTGAGAAGGCAAGAACTGGATACCTTAGGTTTGGAATTTGATTGGGTGGGACTGGGGAGGCTAGAACGAACTACGCAAGTGGAATATCGCAGTTTTCCAAGCAAGCCCAAATCGCTCCAATCAACACATCCGTAAGACAAACCTGCAGTAAAATTTCACACAAATGAATTTTGGGGCATTTACCTGGCAAAGTAGGGCCACCTGTCTCCTTTTCTCTCTCCACATCCATAGCACACACCAGCCTCCAGGCACACAGTGTTCATGTACTGCCAACATGTTCTCAAATTCTCACCCCCAATATGTTTTTCTCTACTCCTCCCTCGCCAAGTAATTGATTTACCATAATTACTTTTCCTCCTCCTTTTCACTTTAATAAAAACTCCCAATTATTGAGCTTGAATTAACTTAGTGATTTTTTTTTTAAATTTAACATTTATTTTTGAGAGGGGGAGAGGGGCAGAGAGAGGGACACAGAAGATTGAAGGGGGCTCTGCACTGACAGCAGAGCCTGATGTGGGGCTTGAACCCATGAACCATGAGATCATGGCCTGAGCCAAAGTCAGACACTTAACCAACTGAGCCACCCAGGTGCCCCTTAACTTGGTGACTTTTAACATGATGGAGTAAATGACTACTATATTTAATACCCATTTGTAGCTCCAAAGAGGGGCATTTTATCCAAATTAACTTTAATTCATCGAATTTGATAAGGAAAACAGTAAGTACAGTGTTGAGAAAGGGACTTAATAATGTTTTCTGCTCAACCTAAGAGTCTCCTTCTCCATTACACCCAAGCTAGGTTTGGGAGGGAAAATATTCCAGGAAAAGTATTGGTAATTAGGCTGGAACTGTATGCCATTTAAGCCTTTACAGATGACATTAAGTTACTATGGAGCCACTTAAGACCCGAAATATTCTTGGATTGGCAAAGCAAACTCTAGAAATTACTGATTTCTAGGTCATCTTTTGAGGTGTGCGTTTGCTTCTGACAAACAATGCTTCTGACAATCTCACTCAACTTGCAAGTTGGCAGGTCCAAGTATTTGCTTCTCTTTGCTTTATACAATAAAGTAGTCAAAGAGTTAACTAAGTTGCTCAAGGTCATCGTTCATCTGGGCATCATATATGATTAGAATCTTGAGTCCTTATATTTGATCACACAGCTTTGTATCAGGGGATTTTACTCTGAGTTTTCAAATGCCTGACGCATTTGAAACTTGCAGGTTGGATTTGTGACCTACGGAAAATGGTAATTTGCAGGGGAGAGGTTTCAAATTTCTATTGATAGGAAGAACTGCCTTAACATGGCAGGAAAGATCTCAAGAGGTTTTCAAAGTCACTTCACAGGGCTTTTTGAGTCTTCTGTACATCAAATGATTCTCACGAAAAGAACATACTTCTAATCTCAAGGTTAAAGGAAGGAGAGTGAAAAGCAAGGATTACTGTCAGAGCCTATTCTAAAAAAATGTGCAAGAACACGTGGGCAGAAGAATGGACATGTATAAAACGTTTTCATCTATGTTTTGATATAACTAGCAGTTTCTCTCCATACATTAGTTCAAAGTATTCAAATTAACCAACAACTGGATTTTTAATGATATACTCTGTGCCATAGAAGAGTAGCATATATTGAAAAATTATAAAGAACAATTTTCTAGCACTATATACATTTGGATTTGCTAGATTAACCCTAATAGTATTTTCTCTTCTTTTCTTTTGCTTTTCTTTTTGATTTTATTTTATTTTACTTTATTTTATTTTTTTATTTCATTTTATTGTTTTTATTTGAATTCCATTTAGTAAACATAAATGTAATATTAGTTTCAGGTATATAATATAGTGATTCAACACTTCCATTCAATACCCAGTGCTCAACACAACAAGTGCACTCCTTAACCCCAACACCTGTTTAACCCATCCCCTCATCCACCTGTCTTCTGGTAACTATCGGTTTGTTCTCTATAGTTAAGAGTGTGTTTCTTGGTTTGCCTCTCTCTCTCTCTCTCTCTCTCTGGCCCTCTGCTCATTTGTTTTGTTTCTTAAATTCCACGTATAAGTGAAATCATATGGTATTTGTGATTCTTTCACTGACTTACTTTGCTTAGTATAATACTCTCTAGCTCCATTCATATCACTACAAATGGCAAGATTTCTTTCTTTTTTTATGATTCATATTCCAGTGTGTGCACGTGTGCGTGTGTGTGTATACATATACATACCACGTCTTCTTTACCCGTTCATCAGTGGATGGATACCTTGGGTTTTTCCATAATGTGGCTATTATAGATAATGCGTGTGTAAACATCAGGATGCAATGTATCCCTTTGAATTAATATTCTTGTATTCTTTTGGTAAATACCTAGTAGTGCCATTCCTGAATTGTAGGTTAATTCTATTTTTACTTCTGAGAAATCTCCATATTGCTTTCCAGAGTGGCTGCACCAGTTTGCATGCCACCAACAATGCAAGAGAGTTCCCATTTCTCCACGTCCTCACCAACACCTGTTGTTTCTTGTGTTGTTGATTTTAGCCATTCTGACAGGTGTGATGTGATATCTCATTGTAGTTTTGATTTGCATTTCCCTCATGATGAGCGATGTTGAATATGTTTTCATGTGTCTGTTGGCCATCTGGATGTCTTCTTTGGAAAAACGTCATTCATGTCTTCTCGTATTTTAATTGGATTATTCATTTTTCAGCTGTTGAATTTTATATGTTCTTTATAGATTTTGGATACTAGCCCTTTATCAGAGATGTAATTTGCAAATATCTTCTCCCATGCCATATGTTGCCTTTTAGTTTTGTTGATTGTTTCCTTCACTGTGCAGAGAAGCTGTTTATTTTGATGTAGTCCCAATAGTTTATGTTTGCTTTTGTTTCCCTTGCCTCAGGAGGCATATCTAGAAAAACGTTGCTATGGCCAATGTCAAAGAAGTTACTGCCTGTGTTCTCTTCCAGGATTATGATTTCAGGTTTCACAGTTAGATCTTTAAATACTTTGAAATTATTTTTATGAATGATATAAAAAAGTGGTCCAGTTTCTTTTGTTTGCACGTTGCTGTCCAGTTACCTCAACACCACTTGTTGAAGAGAACTTCTTTTTCCATTGGATATTCTTTCCTGCTTTGCTGAAGATTAACTGTCTATGTGGTTTTGGGGTTATTTCTGGGTTTTCTATTGATATATATGTTTATTTTTGTGCCAGTACCATACTGCTTTGATAACTACAGCTTTGTAATATAACTTGAAGTCTGGAATTGCAATGCCTCCAGCTTTGCTTTCCTTTTTCAAAATTGCTTTGGCTACTCAGGGTCTTTTGTGGTTCCATACAAACTTTAGGATTGTTTGTCCTAGCTCTATAAAAATATTGTGGGCATTTAAAAATGTTACTTATTTATCTTGAGAGAGAGAGAGAGAGGGAGAGAGAGTGCGCACATGAAAGTGGGGGAGGAGCAGAGATAGAGAGGGAGAGAAAAAAATCCAAGCAGGGTCCACACCGTCAGTGCAGAGCCTGATGTGGGAGTCAGTTTCATGACTGTGAGATCATGACCTGAGCCAAAATTGGAGTTGGATGCTCAACTGACAGCCACCTAGGCACCCCACTGTTGGCATTTTGATAAGGATTGCGTTAAATGTGTAGATTGCTTTGGGTAGTATAGACATTTTAACAACATATTTTATTCCAATCCATGAGCGTGGAATGTCTTTCCATTGCTTTAAATCATCTTCAGTGTCTTTCATCAGTGTTTTGTAGTTTCAGAGTGTAGTTCTTTCATCTCTTTGGTTAAGTTTATTCCTAGGTATCTTATTTATTTATTTATTTATTTATTTATTCATTCATTCATTTATTCATTTATTTATTTATTTATGATGCAATTGAAAATGAGATTGATTCCTTCATTTCTCTTTCCACTGCTTCTTTACTGGTGTATAGAAGTGAAACACATTTTTGTTTTTGTATCCTGAAACTTTATTGAATTTGTGTATCAGTTCTAGCAGTTTCTTCGTGGAGTCTTTCCAGTTTTCTATATACAACATCATGTCATCTGCAAATAGTGAAAGTTTTACTTTTTATTTGCCGATTTGGATGCCTTTTATTTCTTTTTGTTGTTTGATTGCTATGGCTAGGACTTCCAGTCCTATGTTAAATACTAGTGGTGAAAGTGGATATCCCTGTCTTTTTCCTGACCGTAGAGGAAGAGTTCTCAGTTTTTCTGCATTGAGTATGCTGTTCCCTCGGGGTTTTTCATATATGGCCTTTATTATGTTGAAGTATGTTCCCTTTAACCCTACTTTGTTGAGGGGTTTTATCATGAATGGATGTTGTGCTTTGTAAAATGCTTTTTTTTTCTTTTTTTCTTTTTTGCATCTATTGAAAGGATTGTTTGGTTCTTATCCTTTCTTTTATTCATGTGGTGTATCATGTTGATTGATTTGGGAATATTGTATCACACTTATAGCTCAGGAATAAATCCCACTGGATCACGGGGTCAACGTACTGTGTACAATATATAATGATTCTTTTAACGTTTGGTTGGATTCAGATTGCTAGTATTTTACTGAGTTTTTGCATCTGTGTTCATCGAAAGAGCGGCCTGTATTTCTTTCTTTTAGTGGTGTCTTTATCTGGTTTTGTATCAGGGTAATGCTGGCCTCATAGAATAAATTTGAAATTCTTTCCTTTTCTATTTTTTGGAAGAGTTTAAGAAGAATGGATATTAACTCTTCTTTAAATGTTTGGTAGAATTTCTTGGTCCTGGACTTTTGTTTTTTGGAGGTTCTTAAACTACTGATTCTATTTCTTCATGTTTCAGTTTTGGTAATTTATGTGTTTCTGGGAACTTACCCATTTCTTTCAGATTGTCCACTTTGTTGGCATATAGTTTTTCATGATATATTCTTATAATTATTTGCATTTCTGTGGTGTTGTTATTTCTCCTCTCTCATTTTTGATTTTATTTATTTGGTCCTTTCTCTTTTTGATAAGTCTGGCTTAAGATTTATCAATTTTATAAATTTTTTCAAAGAACGAGTTCCTGGTTTCCTTGATCTGTTCTATTGTTGCTTTTAGTTTCTATATTATTTATTTCTGCTTTAATATTTATTATTTCTTTCCTTCTGCTGGCTGTAGGCCTCATTTTTTGTTCTTTTTCTAGCTCCTTTAGGTGTAAAGTTAGGTAGTTCATTTGAGATTTTTCTTGCTTCTTGAGTTAGGCCTGTATTACCATATACTTCCCTCTTAGGACTCCTGCATCCCAAAGGTTTTGGACCCTTGTGTTTTCATTTTCCTTTGTTCACATGTATTTTTATTTTTTCTTCTTTGGTTTTCTGGCTGACCCACTCATTGTTTAGCAGCATGTTACTTAATCTCCATGTATTTGTGGTCTTTCCATATTTTTTTGGGTGGTTGATTTCTAGTTTCATAGCGTTGTGGTCATAAAAGATGTATGGTGTGACTTCAATCTTTTTTGTATTTGTTGAGGCCTGATTTGTGACCTAATGTATCATCTATTCTGGAGAACACCCCATGTGCTCTTGAAAATAATGTGTACTCTGCTGCTTTAAGATGGAATGCTTTGAATATATCTGTTAAGTCCGTTTGGTCCAGTGTGTCATTCAAAGCCATCGTTTCCTCGTTGTTTTTTTTTTTGTTTAGATGATCTGTTCATTGATGTAAATGGTGTGTTAAAGTCCCCTACTATTATTGTATTATTATCAATTAGTTCCTTTATGTTTGTTATTAACTGTTTTATGTATTTGGGTGCTTTCATGTTGGGTGCTTACATACTTACAATGGTTTTATCTTCTTGTTGGATTGTGTCATGATTATTTCATGATTATTTAGTACCCTTCTTTGTCTCTCGTTGCAGTCTTTGTGTTAAAGTCTAGTTTGTTAGATATAAGTATTGCTGCTCCCGCTTTCTTTTGATATTTTTGCGTAAGAGCTTCTCCATCCTCTCACTTTCAATCTGTAGGTATCTTTAGGTCTAAAATGAATCTTTTTAGACAGCATATAGATGGGTCTTAGTTTTGGTTTTTGTTTTTTAAATCTATTCTGAACTCTGTGTCTTTTGATTTGAGCATTTAGTCTATTCATATTCAAAGTAATTTTCATTTTTTAAAAGTAGGTTCCACTCCCAATGTGGGGCTTGAACATACAACACTGACATTAAGTCTCATGCAGTACTGACTGATCCAGGCACCCCTAAAGTACTTATTGCTACATATGGACTTATTGCCATTTTATTACTTGTTTTGTCATTGTTTATGGAAATTTCCTCTGATACTTTCTTGGGTTTGTCACTTTTCATCTCTCCTTTCCACTCAAAGAGTCCTCTTTAAAGTTTCTTGCAGGGCTTGTTTAGTGGTCACAAACTCCTTTAGTTTTTGTTTGGGAAACTCTTTATCTCTCCTTCTATTCTGAATTTTGCCTTGCTCAATAGAATATTCTGGGTTGCAGATTTTTCCCATTCAGCACACTGAAAACATCATGCCATTCCCTTCTGGCTAGCCAAATTTCTGCTGAGAAATCTCCAGCTAGCCTTATGGGGTTTCCCTTGGAATATAGACTTCTTTTGTCTCGCTCTCTTTTAAATGTTTTCATCACTATACTTTGCAAATTTAATTACAATATGTCTGGGTGTTGGCCTACTTGTATTGATTTAGATGGCAATTCTCTGTGCCTCCTGGATTTAGATGTCTGTTTGCTTCCCCACATTAGGGAAGTTTTCAGCTATTAGTTCTTCAAATAGATTTTCTGTCTCCTTTTCTCTCTCTGCTTTTTCTGGGACTTCTCTAATATCAATGTTATTACATTTGATGGAGTCAGTGAGTTCCCTAAGTCTGTTCTCATGTTGTGTATTCTTTCTTCTGCTCAGCTTCATTATTTTCCATTATTTTGTCTTCTATATCAGCAATTCATTCTTCTCCTTCTTCCAGCCTGTATTTATTGCATCAAGTGTATTTCCAATCTCATTTATTGCACTCTTCATCTCTGATTGATTCTTTTTAACTCATGTATCTCTGTTTCAAGGTTCTCTCTGATGTTTTCTATTTGTTTCTCAATCCCAGTGAGTATCCTTATGATTATCACTTTATATTCTCCACCAGGTATGCTACTTATATCTGTTTTGCTTAGATCTCTGGCTGTGGCCTGGTTCTGTCATTTGGGATAAATTCCTCCTCTTCACATTTTGTCTAAGTCTTTGCCTTCTTCTCTGTGTTAGAAAAACCAGTTATGTCCTCTGCTCCTGAAAGGAATAGACTCATGAAGAAGTGGTCATGTAGTGCCCAAGGCCTGGCACTTGAGGGAGTGTCTCTGGTGTGTGCTGTGTACACTCTACTGCTGTGTTTTGGCTGCGCTGTCCTTCAGGCCAGTCATCTGCGGAGGCTCTCCTTGTCTACTGTGGCAGTGTTTGGTCCCTGGTCTGAACATGTCAAGTTTTAACCAGGTGTGCTCTGGTCTGTTTGTGAAATGAGACCTGTCGCTACCTCCACTGGAACTGAGGCCCTGCAGAACTCTCATTGGGAGACATGGTTAGGCAGGTTTTTGTGTTGGTCTTCTGGGAGAGGCACCCACTGTGTTTGGACTGAAGCAAACTTACCTGAAAAGGGCAGTCTTACCCAGAGCACAGGGAGTGGGGCTTGGCATATGCAAGCTAGGCAGCCATTGTTGGAGCTGTGCTATTTCCTGCAGGTGGCTCTGTGTTTATGCTGAGGAGCGGGGGAGGGAAATCGTGCTTGCCAGCTCCTTTGTTCCTGGAGAGGTGTCTCCATGAATGCTGGCTCTCAGGGATACATTCCAGAAAGAGCAAATAACCTCCCCTCTGTTTACCCCAAATGCACTTCAGATTGCTGCTTCCATGTTGTCTGCCCCCAGGTCATTTGCCTGCCTTTTCTCCAGGAGTAGGGCAACACCCTCTGGGCTGTATCCCAGACAAGCTCACTGACCTTTAACACTCCAGGCTTTAAGCTCTACTGGTGGTAAGAATTCATAAAATTCAGTCTCTCTTGTTTTCCAAGCCAATGGTTTCAGGGAAATGTTCTTCTCATGCATTTCCCCACGTGCTTGCTCCTCTTTCTCCATCATCCTTTCCCAAGGCCACAGCTCCCTCCTCCACAGAACCTGTGATCCACTTCTCTTCTGAACCACATCTCTGGCCTTCCTACCTTCTTTCTCTTCTTCTCTTCTCTTCTTTTTAGTGTGGAATTTGTTCTGTCCGTCTTCAGGTCAATTTCTTGGGTATTTAGAATGATTTGATAGTTGTGTTCATGGGACAAGATAAGCCTAAGGTCCTCTTACTCTACCACCATCTTCCCCTCTCTCAATCCTGTTAGCCTTTTAAGATGTATTTTGTTGAGAAAGTGCAGGATGGATGACCAGCTAAGTTTTCTTCAGGCACAGATAAGTGAGAAAAAATAATGTAGTCATTAATTTATTCATATACTGATTTTGGAAGTAATCTGTGCACACAGAAGAAGTGATGATATAATTCATTCCATCTGGTTCATTTTATTTTTAGCTTTATTTCCTTTCTTAATTACATCTTAATTATTAATTGTATATTTTAATTATATATACATATATGCATGTATAAATATGTGTGTGTCCATGTATATATGTATATGTATGTGCATGTGTTTTAATTCTAAGAGTTGTAGTGATCTAGGAAAATTTGAATTTTCACTTTAGCAAGTCTGTTGTCTGAAGATCAGGGTCCTGATTTGGCAGGACTAGAATAATAACACCTGGGATCTAGACATTTGAATTGATGCACTGAAATATCTTGAATTTCCTGGACTCTCTCAACCTGTAGAAGTAAGAGCTATCGCTTTTTCCATTTGAAGGCTAGCTCTCCCATCTTACTTGAAGACAACATATTGACTTCTGCCTTGCAAGGGGACTCATGTCCCTTCAGAATCTACTTAAGCTTTCCCTTCCAGGTACCCGTGATAAGGAGCACTCAAAAACACTGAATCCCTAAGGTTTTTGGAAATTTTTCCTAGTTATGGGTTAGTCCTCCTACCTTGTTTAAAGATAATGCTAATTCTAATTTTTTAGATGCTAATGTTAATTCTTTCTTTGTTTAGCTGGTGGGTGAAATTACCTACTCTGTATTAGGCATTGTGCTAAGGATTTTACATTGAGCACATTAATTCATTTTTATCTACTGACTTCATTTGGTTTTTTTCTCTGTTCTTCTCTCTTTTTTAAAAAAATGTTTTTAATGTTTATTTTTGAGAGGGAGGGAGGGAGGGAGAGAGAGAGAGAGAGAGAGAGAACACGAACCGGAGAGTGCAGAGAGAGGGAGATACAGAATCCGAAACAGGCTCCAGGCTCTGAGCTGTCAGCACAGAGCCATTGTGGGGCTTGAACTCTGAAACATCGAGATCATGACTTGAGCCAAAGTCCGACATTTAATGACTGAGCCACTCAGGAACCTCTCTGCTCTTCTCTTTTTAAAAAAAATTTTTTTTTAATGTTTATTTATTTTAGAGAGAGAGAGAGAAACAGAATGTGAGTTGGGAGAAGAGCAGAGAGAGAGGGGGCACAGAATCCAAAGCAGGCACCAGGCTCTGAGCTATCAGTACAGAACCAGGCACAGGGCTTGAACTCAGGGCTTGAGCTGTGAGATCATGACCTGGGCCAAAGTCCAGTGCTCAACCAATTGAATCACCCAGGCGCCCCTCTGCTCTTCGATGTTTAAATTCTAGAGTTGAATATTTAATTTGTTTAAAATAATCTTTCCCAGAAAATATTATTCTTTAATAAAGTTATATAACCATTGAATCACTGATAAAATACAGTGTGTAGACTTTAAATGGAAAATACTGTTTAGAGCAATATTTAAAATCCTGCAATATAAAAATATCCAGATCTGGAAGCACTTTAAAGATAACTGAGAATAGAACTGCTAATTTAATATTGAAACACATTTTTTAAACCAAAGAGTTTTTTTTTTAATTCAAAAGGTAATGTTATCCTCAGTCAATAAAAGTTATGAGAATATATCTCTGATTAGAGCTGGGGTGAAAGACTCAGAACTCTGATAACTCAGTTCTCTGGTTTTTACTTTACCGTTCTAATGTCAAGGGCAACTCCATGGGACCTTAATATTTCTTCAGACATAATGTGATTTCTTTCCCTCGTTGTGTCAGAGATGTGGAAACTGAGAAGCAAAGTTTTCTTTTTGTTAAGTGTTAATGGTTATACACCATTATTTAATCTGATTTTGGCTTTCCCTATTCTCAACTTCCTAGTATATTTTCTTATCTGTTAAAATATTTTAGGAGCTTCTGGCTAGCTTTTGTTGTCTGGTTTGGGGACTTTAGAGAAGTTATTTTGGGAAATCTTTCTTACAGTTCCTTACAATTTTGCTTGTAATTCCTCAGAGAGAGCATCAATTTCCCATTTAGAACCCAAAATATTCTCTTTCATGCTATCTTCTTTGAGTATACTTTGGCCTCAAAACAGAATCCTGTTACCGTGGAAAATTGGTGATTACCTCTCAATGCACCTCTCATAGGAAAAGGACCACACAATCATCATCATCATTGTCATTGTCACCACCATGGTAGTAACTTCCATGTAAGCTGGAGTCCCATGTATTCCAGTCTTTGTATTGAGTCACATTCAAAGAGGTGCTAAACAGCAACACAAAGTAATTGAAAGGAAATGTCAGGATCATTATGGGTATTCAATCCGTAACTCAGAGCAACACAATTCTCAAAAACCTCCTTCCTCTCCTAAAATATCCAAGACCCCACCTGCTCTGATGTCTCTTACACAAATGCCTCTCACTCTTCCTGCAGTCTCTGGAAGGTTTGTCTATTTCTCCTACTTTTCTCTACCTTTGTTACTCGCCAACCCCCTGCTTCCACCTTTATTCTGAATCTGTTATCTCAAAAGCCTGGGAATGTAGTCAGCAAAGACAGAATTCTTTCAAGGGTAAGTGAGGGAAGAAAAGAAAATAACAACAACAACAACAACAACAAAAGAAAAACGAAAAGAAAAGTTCCTTTTTCTTTTAAAGGATTGGGTGGGAGGAAACATGGAGGAACTCATACAAAGATACATTTTTGTCCTTGTCACTTAAGTAGTTACACAGGCATTATCTCATTCAATTCTCATGGTAAGTGTATGAGGTAAATAATGTCATTACAATTTCCATTTTGTTGTCAGGGTAACTGGGACTTAGGGAGATAAAACAGTGTCCTCAGGTCACCTAGCTAGTGAGTGACAGAAGAGGCCCCTGCTTTTAAACAACTTGCTATACTATTATATGAAGTTGCCAAAGTTTCATAATACTCAATAATGGTTATTTTCCAATTAGAATATATATTTTTTCCCTATGACCCATTTTCCTCTCCAACGTAAGCCCTTAGAAATGAATCTTTGCTTAAAATAAATCTTTATTCTGGTTAGTGATATTTACGTATTACCAATCTGCTGGCTTCTCCTCAGTTTTGGAAACTGGTCTCTATCAAACATTTGCTTTAGTTATGCTCAAAGTTAAAACACAGTTTTTACAGAACGATAGAATTCTTCCTGCAATCATGAGGATATATTTAATTCTGGTAAATTAGATAGAATAGGTCTCTTTTAGCACATTAGATTCGTATGGAGAGGTCCTGGAAGCATAGTTACCAACGTGAAAGTGTGCACACATGATTCTATAATAGTTATATTGATATTGAAGCCTTAAGATATAAAGGCGGGGTGCCTGGGTGGCTCAGTCGGTTGAGCATCCGTCTTCGGCTCGGGTCATGATCTTGCTGCTTGTGAGTTCGAGCCCCGCGTTGGGCTCTGTGCTGACAGCTCGGAGCCTGGAGCCTGCTTCGGATTCTGTCTCCATCTCTCTGCCCCTCCCCTGCTCGTGCTCCGTCTCTCTCTCTCTGTCTCTCTCTCTCTCTCAAATATGAAAAAAAATAAAACATTAAAAAAACGTTAAAAAAGATATAAAGGCAAGACTTGGAGAGGAAGTAACAAAGATGGTAAGCGATAAAACAAGTTATAATTTTCTAAAGGGGGGAAATTATATCCATAATCTCTGATGCGAAGGAGGAAGAACCACTGTTGTGGACATTTGAGCAAGATCAAAGGGTACTTTGGGATAGGCAGCACTATATTGATTGTGTAATATACGTTATACCTTGTTCTGATTCAACAATGATCTCTTCCTTGACTTGCGAATTAGGGAAGGACTGTGCAGCGATGCAAGGGAGTGCAGAGCATAGGAAAACAAAGAGGTGCCAGCTTCCATCCGAGTCTGTCAGGACACAGATATTCATAATGAAATCTGCTCTGGGGAGTGGGCGCAATAACAAATAGTCATAATCTCAACCAATAATGTATCCAACCTAATAACACAAAAATGAAACTCAGCATTTCTTGAGTGGAGATAGGCAAATTGGAAAACACAGTTTGCAAAGGTAAGTTCCAGAATATTTTCACATCCAGGAGAGCGGAGGGCTTTTTTTAGTTGTTGTTTCTACACGTCAGCAGCTCTCTGTTCCGAGTATAATGAGGGTGCTCAATGCTCTGGACACAGTTATTCCTGGTCAGTCGGTACCTTTTTCCATCTGTAGCCCAGAAGGATAAGACTGTGTGTACTATGGGTTTTAGGATGTGTCAGAAACGGAGTGCACGGTGTTCTTGGTCATCCATTCCTTTTTTGGATGGAGTGGGAATGGGAACTAATATCTGGGTGTCTGCTGTGTCCAGGAACAGTACACGTGTGTTATGTATCTCCACAGAGACACATGAAGTAGCTAACACTGCTCCCATCCCTCAAATTAAGAAACAAAAGAGTTGATGTGCTTCATTTAGGCTCTCACAGATAGTTAAGAGGAGGAGTAGGGATTTGAACTTAGATTGGTGTGATTCCTCACCTTCTGCTACCCTAAACTTGTTATGCCCAGAATTCGTGATCCCCAAATACCACCAGGGAGCCGAGTCCGATGCAAAAGCAAAAGAGCCTTTATTCGAGCTAGCTCGAGCTCAATCCCCTACCTGCACCCACGCAGCGGTGAGATACCAGGGAGAGAGAGAGTTTCAAAAGCACAAAGGTTTTATTGGGGTCCAGGGGCAGTTGGTGAGGTAATGGCTGTGGCCTCAGCCGATTGGCTGGGGAGGGGTCGTGGCCTTGGCTGATTGGCTGGGGAAGGGTCGGAGTCCTGTTACGCAGGTCGCTGGGCGTGTTTTGATCAGGAAGTTTGAACGGGTGAGCGGGAGGTTACTCAAGGGGAGGAGGCGTGGTCTAGGTGAAGGACACAGAACAAGATGGAGTCCGCCGGCGTAGGCCCGCCCTTTCAAACTGTGATATTCCAAAGATATACGGATACACCCCAGGATGCCTTCCAAATATCGGGTGTCAAATACTTATCAAATGAATATGATGTATATCTGAAGAAAATGATTGAAGCTCGTCAAATATTAGAATTTGTTCTCATAATTAAGCTTTGTTTCTATTTACGTGATTTTTTTTTTGACCAGTTAGTTTTGAGAGCAAAATCTGATTGTTTCCTCCTTCTCTTTTCAACCCTCACAAAGCAATACAAAGTAAATAAGCAATGAGAAGTAATGTGGAGGGAATATAGAGAAGTATCTAACCCTGAAGTTTTTGTGAGGGTTGCAGACATTTATTTTTTAAAAAAAAAATCACAGATAGATTCAATAAAAGTGATAGCTAGATTGCAAAGAAAGCATCTGTGGACGCTCGAATCCTGAATCTGCTGCAACAGTCCTAGCCATGCCACCCTCACCAATCAGAGAGCTTCCCACCCTCTCCTACCCAATATCACTGAAAAATAGCCCTGTGGCAAGAAGGGAGGTTGCATCTGTAGTAAGAGTGCTTCTCTCTGTGGGCAAAGCTAATCTAAAGTCTATAGTACTTTTGCAATGAAAAAGAGTGAAACGTTGCCAATTGCAACTACGTGGATGGAACTGGAGGGTATTTTGCTAAGTGATATCAGTCAGAGAAAGACAAACATCATAACACTTCACTCATATGAGGGCTTTAAAAGACAAACCAGATGAACGTAAGGGAAGGGAAGCAAAAATAATATAAAAACAGGGAGGGGGACAAAACCTAAGAGACTCTTAAATATGGAGACAAACAGAGGGTTACTGGAGAGGTTGTGGAAGGGGGAATGGGCTAAATGGGTAAGGGGCATTAAGGAATCTACTCCTGAAATCATTGTTGCACTATATGCTAACTAACTTGGATGTAAATTAAACAAATAAATTAAAAAAAAAAAGTCTACAGTACTTTTTCTAGACAACCAATATGTAAATAATTGACTGGTGTTAAAATGTTGTGAAAAACTTCATGTGTGGGTCATTTCTTTCGTGTGTGTGTGTGACCATTTTTATATCTTCTTTAGTAATACGTCTATAAAAATCTTTGCCCATTTTATTAAAGGGTTATCTTTTATTCATTTTCAGGCATTCCTTATATATTGTAAATTAACAAAGTAACAAAATTAATATTTTAGATCAGAATTTGACAACTTATAGCTTGTAGGCCGTATGTAGCCTGCCACGTGTTTTTGTGAATACAGTTTTATTGAAATACAGCCAGGCTCATCTGTTTACGCATCGTGTATAACTGAATGGCCCCCAAAACAACAGTGTTGAGATGAGACAGAGACTGTGTGTCCCACAAAACCTAAAATATTCATTATTTGGCCCTTCACAGAAATAGTTTTCTGATCCTCGTTCTAGATCATCATCTTAACGGAATCGTATCTTATAATTTATAAACATAGTATATCTCTTCACTTAGTAAATATTTCTTTTAGGAATTTTTGGCAGTTTTCGGTGCAGAGATCTTGCACATTTTTTATTAAATTTATTACTAAGAGTTTTGTGTTTTCCGATGTTACAAATGGCATTGCCTTTTATGTTTCGTTTTCCATGTTTTATTGCTAATATACAGAAATACAATAGCTTTTTTTTTAACGTTTATTTATTTTTGAGACAGAGAGAGACAGAGCATGAATGGGGGAGGGTCAGAGAGAGAGGGAGACACAGAATCTGAAACAGGTTCCAGGCTCTGAGCGGTCAGCACAGAGCCCGACGCGGGGTTTGAACTCATGGACCGTGAGATCATGACCTGAGCCGAAGTCGGACGCTTAACCGACTGAACCACCCAGGCGCCCCTACAATAGCTTTTTAAAAATACAATTTATTGTCAATTTGGCTAACATACAGGGTGCTGTTGGTTTTGGGGGTAGATTCCTGTGATTCATCACTTACACACAACACCCAGTGCTCATCCCGACACGTGCTACAATTGCTTTTTGTATAATGGCCTTGTATCCTGAAACCTTGCAAAATTTACTTATTAGTTCTAGTACTTGTTTGTAGGTACACTTAGGATTTTCTACATAAAAATGATGTTTGTGACTAAAGACAGCTTGGCTTTTTCCTTTTCAATCTTTATGCTTCCATGTTTTGTTCCTTGTCTCATTGTACCGACTAGGACCTCCAAGAATACAATTGCTTAGAAGTTATGAGTGAACATTCTTGCCTTTTCCTGGTTTTCAGGTGAAAAGCTTTTCATGGTTTCCCTTTAAGTGTAATGTTAGTGTAGGTGTTTCTTTAAGGAATATTTGTTCTTTTAAAGCAGTGTTTTTTAACGTAGTGAATTGTATTGAATCATTTTCCACCCAAGTTTGATTTCTTAGGTAAGTATCACTTGTGTGCATTGTGATGCAATATGCTGAATTTGATTTGCTGATTTGCCTGCATTCATTAGGGCTATTGGACTGTGATTGTTCTTTTTTATAATGTATTATCAGGTTTCAATGGAAGGGTTATTCTGGCCTCAAAAAAAGAGTTGTGAAGTGTTTCCCTTTTATTATTCTAAAGGGTTCGTATAAGAGAAAGAGTTTGTGTATGCTTATTTTTTAAACAAATTTTTGAGAGAGTTGGAGGGGGCGCTGGGGAATAGAGTATTCTGACAACAGCAAGCCCTATGCAGCATGAACTGTGAGATCATGACCTGAACCGAAGTCAGATGCTTAACCAATGGGGCCACCCAGGCACCCCAGGAGTTTGTGTGCTCGAAGAAATTGTAAATTTGTGTCTTAGTTTTTCTCAAACATTTGATAGAATTCACCAGTGAAGCCATCTGGAGTTGGAGTTTTCTCTGTAGGAAGGTTTCAATTATGAGTTCAATTCTTTATCACATACAGGGTAGGTCATGTTTTCTATTCTCATGCTAATTTTGACGAGTTGTAATTGCAAGAAGTTTTCCCATTTAATCTAAGTTGTTGAATTTATTGGCATGATGTTGTTTAAAATATTTCTTATCATTTTTGTTGGTATTATCTGTGGTGCTAGTCCCTCTTTCATCCTTGGTACTAGTAATCTGTGACTTTTCCCTTTTTTCTTGGTTAGTCGTATTAGGGTGTTACTATTTTTATCAATCTTTTCAAAGAACCCAACGTATGATATGTTAATTTTCTCTACTTTTTTGGTTCATTTTTCATTCCATTTGCTTCTGCTCTTATCTCAATTACTTTCTCATTTCTACTTACTTCGGGCTTAATTTCCTTTTCTAATTTCTGAAGGTGGGCACTTAGTTCATTTGATTTTAAAACTTTCTTCTTCTATGAGCTTAAGGGAATAATACGTCATGATAACATGGCATTTCAAAATTTATATGGAGTTAATATAATTATAATCTTGGGGTAAAGAAAAGAATATGGTGAAACCTGAATAATCAAGAATAGCATGGGAGATCCAAGGGCCACGTGCCCTCTTGGAAGGAAGCCAACTCTGCACAAGTGTGATCACCCAAGTTGCCTTTTGGCTTCTCTATCTCTGAAATAAATCAAGAATGGTACACCATTATTCACTATTGTTTCAAAAATACACTGGGGATTTATCAAAGACCATCCTTATCAGCACTGGAACTAGACAAAATTCATACTTATGTTTGTTGAATAACTTTAAGAGTAGCATGATGGGGCGCCTGGGTGGCTTAGTCGGTAAGTGTCTGACTTCAGCTCAGGTCATGATCTTGCGGTTTGTGAGTTCGAGCCCTGCATCAGGCTCTGTGCTGACAGCTCAGAGCCTGGAGCCTGCTTCGGATTCTGTGTCTCCCTCTCTCTCTGCTCCTCCCCCACTCACCCTCTGTCTCTCTCTCTCAAAAATAAATACACATTAAAAAAATTAAAAAAAAGTAGGATGTTGGGGTTCTAATTTATTTTTATTTCACTCAAGCCTTAAAAGAACATAGTGAGAACACCTGGCACCCAGATCTTGGTTTCCAATAAGCCTCCCAATGAAGGGGAGGGGGGATCCTTGGAGAAATGATGAATCGGACTGGGGCAAGAACATCTTGTGGCACCAGAAAGTAGGGAAGTGCAAAAAAAAAGATCCACACCAATGGGGCTTGTCAAAGGACATGAGAACCAAATGACCAAATTAGAGTTCCTAATGACCAAATTAGAACAATATAGGCAACAAATTGACTAAAGTAAAATTGGATTCTAACTCAAATACAGTGAAAATACATAAATAAGTACATTAATAAATGGGAGAAAACACCAACCTTTCAAACAACATTTCCAAATAATTTAAGTATATATTCCTCTCTCAAGGAGGTGGAACGTAATTCTCCACTCCTTAAGTGTGGGCTGCGCATAGTGACTTTCTTCCAAAGTACAATCTGGAAAAAGGAAAAATTAATTTTATACTGTTCAAACCTGAAAAACACCACCTCAGCTAGGTGATCAAGGTCAACATCAATAATGAAAAAAATCATGTTGATCGTCTCATCCCTTGGCATGATGTGTTGAAAATGATACTTTCCTCTGTGATCTTCCTCCCCAAAATGCATAACTCCAGTGTCACCATGAAGAAAATTTGAATAAATCCAAACTGAGGAAAATTCTATAAAATTCCTGGTCAGTACTCCTCAAAACCCTCAAGGTCATTAAAAATAACGAAAGTCTGAGAAACTGCCATTGTCAAGAGGAGCCTAAAGAGACATGAAAAATAGGATACAACATCCTAGATGGGATCCTAAAACAGAAAAAAGACAGTAGGTGAAAACTAAGGAAATCCAGAGAAAATATGGACTTCAGTTAACAAATGCATCAGTACTGATTTGTTAATTGTAAGAAAAGATGGTAATAATAGAGGAAACTGGGTAAGGAGCTTATAGAAACTCTGAACTAGCTTCAGTTTTTCTGTGCATCTAAAACTGTTTTTAAAATGTTAAAAAAAAACATAGGGAGGTGATTTCCCTCCTATTTCGGATGAGTAAACAGAGCTTTAAGGGGGCCAGGCAGCCTCTGAGAAGAGCCCTGTAGGGCAGCTGGAAGCCAGAGTAGCAAAGCTGGGATGTTCCAGATCAAGTGCCTCATGCCAAAGCTGGAACCTAAGGACGTGAATTGGAACATGCTTAAGGCTGCGATCTCCTCCCTATGGAACTTCCTCATCTGCTCGTTCCTGCTGCAAGTTACACCTTTTATCCTCAAGAAATTGGACAACATGTGAAGATGGGCATCACATATGAATGCATGATATGAGGAACCCAGTGACACTTTCTACCCCTGCAAATGACTAGGCCCAGAAAGATGTCAGAGACACTGTGGTTGAACGGACATAAAAATTCTACTTGTTAAGAACAAGTGTGGCTGTGCTAACTGACCTTCAGAGCTCAAACTTAAAACTACTCGGGAGGCAAAGACAGTTTGTGGTGACAATCCACCCATACACTTGTGATGTTCGGGCCCTGCAAATGTTGCTATAATTGTTAGGTAATGTCAAATTCCATTTTCTAGCAAATAGTAATTATAAGGGAATGAGGTCTGCAATAGCACTGTCTTGTTAGTCATTTCTGTCGACCTTTTTACTTCTGTCTGGAGTATATATATTGAAGAGTTTTTTATGATTAGTTATGTGTCACAGAAGCCAACATACGGCCACAACAACATTGAAGAGGACCGTAAGTCTCTATTTTTCATTGAAGTACCAACTAAGAAAAATTTGAGATTTTATTTCTCTTAACCTAGTCTTTGCTGCAGACCAACAACCCTGGGGAGACCTCTTTGATATTGTAATTATTATAAACCACATTGGCTTGAGTTTCGCTTATTCTGGACAGGAGAATCTGCTAACCCCCGCAAAGTGCCATTTTATTATTATACAATGACAGCCACAAGCCCAGAGCTTCAGAGAGTTTAAGTAACTTGCCCAAAGCCGGCTAATCAAACAGTAAGTGGTGAATTGGGGAGTTAGACCTACATCTTTGAACTAAATGGCCTGTTTCATTGTCTCACATCACCTCTTATTCGCTCACAGTCCATTTCAGCACCTTCTACCCCAGTATCAAAATTTCTCTTCCTACTTACTCACATGGCTTCCAGTGTTTTCGCACACTCTGGTCTCTTCTGCTAGGGAGGAACAACAGAAAGCACATGAATTGATTTGTCTTCGTTAGGGTTGTCTTCAAAGTAGTCTTTAAGACAAGAATGTTAAGTGTATGTAGTTATTCGTGAAGTGATCCCAGGAGGCGCAAGGGAGGAAATGAGATTGGGACAGGAGAAATGCCAATACATTGTCTGTAACGAGCAGATTACCTTTTAGGCAACTGGAACTCAGTTCTACTTGGGATTTTCTGAGGGACCATGTGAAACGTATCTCAGAATCATCTCTCTGGAGACAGGGAGGCAGGCTCTCATTTATCCACTGACTCTCATCTTCCCATGCCCGAAGGTTATCCTGGAGGGATTAACACTTCCGTACCTGGGTTTCAGTGTTCTGGAGAAAACCCTCCTTCAGAGAAGAGGGTGGAGATTCAGGCTCTTGAAGTTGGATGCTATCAGCCTACCAGTATCTGAAGTGGATATGGGGTGGGATCCTGGAATCTCCCATCCACACTGAGGAATTTTTGATACGTGACTCCTTACAGATAGAGTTAACTTGTAATGTGAAGGATAGTTTTTAATGAAAAGGTGTACATAACTGATTTAGAGTTCACCAGGTATTGGCAAACTATGGATGGTGAGCCAGGTTATGCCCACTGTCTGTTTTTGTGGATAAAGTTTGATGGTAACACTGCCATGCCTGATTGTTCCCGTATTTTCGCTGACTGCTTTTGCACTACTGTGGCAAAGTTAAGTAGTTGTGGCAGAAACTATATGGTCCACAAAGAATGGAACAAGTTTACTGAGCTTAAATGAGAAGATTTTTATTTTTTTTATTTTTTATTTTTTTTTATATATATGAAATTTATTGACAAATTGGTTTCCATACAACACCCAGTGCTCATCCCAAAAGGTGCCCTCCTCAATACCCATCACCCACCCTCCCCTCCCTCCCACCCCCCATCAACCCTCAGTTTGTTCTCAGTTTTTAACAGTCTCTTATGCTTTGGCTCTCTCCCACTCTAACGTCCTTTTTTTTTTTTTTTTTTTCCTTCCCCTCCCCCATGGGTTCCTGTTAAGTTTCTCAGGATCCACATAAGAGTGAAACCATATGGTATCTGTCTTTCTCTGTCTGGCTTATTTCACTTAGCATCACGCTCTCCAGTTCCATCCACGTTGCTACAAAAGGCCATATTTCATTTTTTCTCATTGCCACGTAGTATTCCATTGTGTATATAAACCACAATTTCTTTATCCATTCATCAGTTGATGGACATTTAGGCTCTTTCCATAATTTGGCTATTGTTGAGAGTGCTGCTATGAACACTGGGGTACAAGTGCCCCTATGCATCAGTACTCCTGTATCCCTTGGGTAAATTCCTAGCATTGCTATTGCTGGGTCATAGGGTAGGTCTATTTTTAATTTTCTGAGGAACCTCCACAGTGCTTTCCAGAGCGGCTGCACCAATTTGCATTCCCACCAACAGTGCAAGAGGGTTCCCGTTTCTCCACATCCTCTCCAGCATCTATAGTCTCCTGATTTGTTCATTTTGGCCACTCTGACTGGCGTGAGGTGATACCTGAGTGTGGTTTTGATTTGTATTTCCCTGATAAGGAGCGACGCTGAACATCTTTTCATGTGCCTGTTGGCCATCTGGATGTCTTCTTTAGAGAAGTGTCTATTCATGTTTTCTGCCCATTTCTTCACTGGGTATGAGAAGATTTTTAGACAGGGAAACCCTCCCTCTGATGCATCAATTGTCTGCTTCGGGTGATGATAACTTGCCCCTTTGTCAGGATACTGGCTGGTCTGTGGAATCACTTGGGTTCTTTAATGGTGCTATTGGTTGGTGGAAAGCAACCAGTTTGGGCTGTTTCTCCTGCCATGATACTAAAGATCCCTTGAGGTCCTTTCTAGTTTAAGCTCTGGTTTGGGGAAAATATACTGTGCCGGCAATGTGAAATGACAACACAGTTTTGGGAGATTAGTTACCAATCTACAGACACTTTTTCATATTAGGCAGATGCTACACTCCATGGGGAGAAAAAAAAATTGCTCCCTTTTTTTGGGGGGGGGGAATTACTATCCAGGTTGGACTCTATTTGAGAGTTGAAGAATCTATTTTGCTCATAAGGAGATTTCAAAAGAACTTGTTATAGATAATAGATCACAATTTATGGCAATTCCTTCATGTATCATCACAAAGAGACAATTTCTAACACTACCAGTTTTTATCATCTTCAGTTTTCTGGAGAGGCCAAAAGTGCTGTGCAAATGTGTGAGAACATCGTTTGGCAGGATGATACGTTTATAGAAATGCTGAATTATTAAGGGACTCCCACAATATCAGCTAAATTCAGCCCAGTCCAATTGATGCATAGCAGATATATTAAACCCACATTTCCCAAATTAGGAACCATTTTCCTTCCTAAGTTGTCAAATCAAAAACAGTAAGTTCAAACACCAGCCACATGAGGGCAAGCAGAACCAATGAAGACTCTTCTGTGAAAAAATTCTCCATCTTTAGAAGGATGGTACGCAAATACAATCAGATATGGGAAGATTAAATAGAAAAAAAAAGTCATTCACCAAAGTTTCATGTTTATGTAATGGAATTTGAATTTAGGCATTTTGGCTGGGTCATCAATATATACAAAAAATAAAATTTTAAAATGAGGGTTCAGGCCAAATATAAATTCCTAGAAGTATTTAGGAATGTTTCACGATTCCTTGACATTGTACTTGTAGTAAGGGCATTAAAAAGTAGGCTACTTTAACATAGGCAGAAGATTAAGTGACAAAGAAAATTTAGTGACAAAGATTTAGTAACAAATTTTTGTTAGTATTTGCTTTTTATATTTTGGTGCTTCATGTTGGGTGCATAGATATTTATACTTGTTACTTCGTCTTGTTGGATTGGATTGATCACCTTATGATTATGTAACACCCTACTTTGTCTCTTGTCAGAGTCTTTGCTTGGAAGTCTATTTTGTCTGATAAATATATTGCTACTCTGGCTTTTTGTTTTGTTTTGATTTGTTGTTTTCACTTCTGTTTGGTTGGAATATCGTTTTCCATCCTTTTACTTTCCGTCTGTAGATGTCTTTAGTCTGGGTAAGTCTCTTGAAGGCAGCATAGAGATGGGTCTTGCTTTTTAATCTATTTGGTCACCTTTTGTCTTTTGATTGAGCATTTAGACTATTTATATTTAAAGTAGTTTTTGATAGATATGTACTTATTGGTATTTTTTCATTGTTTTCGATTTATTTATATTTTGTAGTTCTCTGCTCCTTTTTCTCTTGCTCTCTACCCTTTTTTAAAAATTTTTTTTACCATTTATTTATTTTTGAGAGACAGAGAGAGGCAGGGCATGAGCCGGGGAGGGGGAGAGAGAGATAGAGAGATAGAAATAGAATCCGAAGCAGGCTTCAGGCTCTGAGCTGTTTGTTAGCACAGAGCCCGATGCGGGGCTTGAACTCACCAACTGCGAGACCATGACCTGAGCTGAAGTTGGACGCTCAACGGACTGAGCCACCCAGGCTCCCCGCTCTCTACCCTTTTGATTGATGATTTTCTTTAGTGTTATGGTTGGATTCCTTTGATTTTTTTTGTGTATCTGTTACAGGTTTTTGGCTTGTGGTTAACATGAGGGTCACATATAACATTCTAAGTATATAACACTCTATTAGGTTGATGGTCATGTAAATTTGAACACATTCTAAAAGCACTATTTTTTTACTCCCCTACCCCATATTTTAGGTATGATGTCATATTTTGCATCTTTTTATTTTATGAATCCCTTAACTAGTTTTTTAGATATAATTGTTTTTACTACCTTTGTACTTTAACCTTCATACTACCATTAGAGGTGATTGATCTATCTTTATCATATATTTGCTTTTGCCTGTGAAATTTTTCCTTTTCATTTTCTTCTAGTTGTGGCCTTTTCTTTTCCACTTAAGGAAGTTCCTTTAAAATTTCTTGTAAGGCTCGATTCGTGGTGAAGAACCCCTTTCATTTTTGTTTGCCTGGGAAACTTTTTTATCTCTCCTTCATTTCTGAATGATAACCTTGCTGGGTAGAGTATTATTAGTTTTAAGTTTTTATCTTTTAGCCTTTTGATTATATTATGCCACTCCCTTTTAGCCTGCACATTTTCTGCTGAAAACCTATGGGGTCTCCCTTGTGTGTAACTTGTAGTTGTTTTTCTCTTGCTGCTTTAAAAAAATGTTTCTTTATTTTTGAGAAAGAGACAGAGTGTGTGAGCAGGGAAGGGTCAGAGAGAGAGGGAGACAGAGAATCCCAGGCAGGCTCTGTGCTGTCGGCACAGAGCCCCACATGGGGCTTGAACTCACAAACCTTGAGATCACGACCTGAGCAAGAGTCAATGCTTAACCAACTGAACCACCCAGGTGCCCCTCTCTAGCTGTATTTAAGATTTTCTTATCTTTAACTTTTGCCATTTTAATTATTATGTGTCTTGGTGTGAGCTCTTTGGTTTCACCTTATTTGGGGTTCTCTGTACTTCCTGGGCCTGGATACCTGTTTCCATCACCAGGGTGGGAAGTTTTCAGCTTTCCTTCAAGTTAGTTTCTGCCCCTTTCTCTCTTTTATCCTTTCCCTATAGTGCAAATGTTACTATGCCTGATGTTGTCTCAGAGGTCCCCAAACCTATCCCCATTAAAAAAATATATATTATTTTTCTTTTTGCTGTTGAGCTTGGGTCCTTTCCACCACACTGTCTTCCAGATCACTAATCTGTTCTTCTGCATCCTCTGATTTGCTGTTGATTTCCTCTAGTGTGTATTTTTTCATTTCAGTTATTGTATTCCTCAACTCTGATTGGTTCTTTTTTAATGTTTTCTGTCTGTTGAAGTTCCCATTGAGTTTATACACTCTTTCAAGTCCAGTGAGCATCTTAGCCATTAGTAAATTAGTAATGACCATCGCTTCAAACTCTTTATAAGGTAGATTGCTAATCTGTTTTTTTTTTTTCAACGTTTTTATTTATTTTTGGGACAGAGAGAGACAGAGCATGAACGGGGGAGGGGCAGAGAGAGAGGGAGACACAGAATCGAAACAGGCTCCAGGCTCCGAGCCATCCGCCCAGAGCCTGACGCGGGGCTCGAACTCACGGACCGTGAGATCGTGACCTGGCTGAAGTCGGACGCTTAACCGACTGTGCCACCCAGGCGCCCCGCTAATCTGTTTCATTGAGTTCTTTTCTTAAGTTTTGTCTTTTGTTTGTCTGATGCATATTTCTCTGTCTCATTTTGTTTGACTTTCTGTGTTTGCTTCCGTGAATTAAGTGAAAGAGCTACCTCTCCCAGACTTGAAGGAGTGGCTTTGTGTTGGAATGTTCCTTGCATAGACTTGTGTGCCTGGGGCCTTAGGCTGGCTGACTAGAGCTATGGTAGGCATGAGCTGGGGGTCCCAGGGTACTCTGCATTAAGGCTGCCATGGTAGGATATCTGGAGATGGAGTGGGTGTGAAGTGGGGGGGGTCTTGTGTGTTCCACACCAGAGCCACCCTGGTGGGATGGCTGGAGCTGAAGCAGGTGCAAGCCGGGAAGTCTCTGGTTGCTCCGTGCTGGGGTGACACTGGTGGGACAGCTGGAGCTGAAATGGGCACAGGTGGGAAGAGCTGCCTTGGGGGGATAGCTAGATCTGGGATACACTAGGCACCCAGGGCTCACTAAACCAGCAGGCCATGCTCAGATCCTCCTCCCATCTGTGCTCTCAAGGTGGAAGGGGAACATAAACAATGGCATTCGCTAGCACCTCCAACCCTAGAGAGAATTCCAGCAGATTCCCCACTATTGGGTAGATGCTCCAGAGTTAATAAATGAGTTTAATTCACTTATAGTCCAGTTGTCTTTTAAGCTGCTTTGTTTTGTTTTGTTGTTCCCCAAGTTGGGTGAATCTGCACATGGGGCCCTCAGTGATTTCCCTCCCTACTGAAATCTGTAGCAGGAATGGGACTTCTGTCATTACAGTGTCTCCATCTCTCTTGCTGTTTTCTGTGTGGTCCCTCTGTCCTTTGTTGTATAGAAGCTGTTCAATCAGCCTTCAGTCCTTAGGAGGAACTGTTCTATATGTAGGTGTCGATTTGGTGCATCTGCAGGAGACGATGAGCTCAGGGTCTTCCTGTGCCATCATTTTGGACCCTTCTCTTAAAATCTTTATTTAAGAGGTTTAGATCATTGATTTAAGACTTTTTCTTTAATATCAACACTTAACACTAGAAACTTCTCGTTGAGCTCTGCTTTGGCTGCATTTCACAAATTTTGATATATTGTGTTTTCATTTTCATTCGATTCAAAATATTTTCTAATTTCCTTTGTGACTTCTCTTGCCTTGATACAGTTATATAAAAGTGTGTTGCTTCTACTAGGAATTTATCCAAAGGATACAGGAATGCTGATTCATAGGGACACATGTACCCCAATGTTTATAGCAGCACTATCAACAATAAGCAATTATGGAAGGAGCCAAAAAATCCATCAACTGATGAATGGATAAAGAAGATGTGATATATACATACATACATATACACACACCATGGAATACTACTCAGCAATGAAAAAGAATGAAAACTTGCCATTTGCAACAATGTGGATGGAACTGGAGGGTATTATGCAAAGTGAAATAAGTCAGGGAGACAAAGACAGATATCGTATGTTTTCACTCATCTGTGGAAGTTGAGAAACTTAACAGAAGACCATGAGGGAAGAGAAAGAAAAAAAATAGTTAAAAACAGAGGGAGACAAACCATAAGAGACTCTTTTTTTTTTTTAACGTTTATTTATTTATTTATTTATTTATTTATTTATTTATTTATTTAAAAAAATTTTTTTTTTCAACATTTATTTATTTTTGGGACAGAGAGAGACAGAGCATGAACGGGGGAGGGGCAGAGAGAGAGGGAGACACAGAATCGGAAACAGGCTCCAGGCTCTGAGCCATCAGCCCAGAGCCCGACGCGGGGCTCGAACTCCCGGACCGCGAGATCGTGACCTGGCTGAAGTCGGCCGCTTAACCGACTGCGCCACCCAGGCGCCCCAACGTTTATTTATTTTTGAGACAGAGAGAGACAGAGCATGAACGGGGGAGGGTCAGAGAGAGAGGGAGACACAGAATCAGAAGCAGGCTCCAGGCTCTGAGCTGTCAGCACAGAGCCCGACGCGGGGCTCGAACTCACGGACTGTGAGATCGTGACCTGAGCCGAAGTTGGACGCTTAACCGACTGAGCCACCCAGGCGCCCCCATAAGAGACTCTTAAATACAGAGAATAAACAGAAGGTTGACGGAGGTGGGGCACTGGGAGAATGGGTGATGGGCACTGAGGAGGGCCTTGATGGATTGAGCACTGGGTGTTGTATGTAAGTGATGAATCACGGGAATCTACTCCCGAAGCCAAGAGTGCACTGTATACACTATATGTCAGCTAACTTGACAATAAATTATATAAGAAAATGAATAAAAATGTGTTGCTTAGTTTTCAAATATTGGGAGAAATTTCATATCTCTGTTACTGGTTTCTACTTTGATTCCATGTAACCTAGAGAATATGCTGTATGATTTCAATTATTTTAAATTTCTTTTGTTTTTCAATTATTTTAAATTTCTTGATATTGGTTTATGGTTCTTGATAGAGCCTATATTGGTGAGTGTTTTATGTACATCTGAAAATAATATGCATTTTGTCATTGTTGGGTGGAACATTCTAGAAATATGAGGTTAAGTTGGTTAATAGTGTTATTCAGATCTTCCATATCCTTACCTATTTTCTGTCCATCTGTTCTATTCTTTACTTAAAGGATTGTTGAATCCTCAACTTTAATTGTGGATTGGTCTATATTTTAGTTCTCTCAGATGTTTTTCAATGTACTGTGATGCTCTGTTGTTAGGTGCCTACAAATTTAGGATGGTTATTTCTTCTTGATGAATTGACTTTATAGTTTTTTTTAAATGTTTCTTATTTTATTTTATGTATTTATTTTTTGAGAGAGAGATAGAGCATGAGCAGGGGAGGGGCATAGAGAGAGAGACACACAGATTCTGAAGCAGGCTCCAGGCTTTGAGCTGTCAGCACAGAGCTCGACGCAGGGCTTAAACTCATGAACCGTGAGGTCATGACCTGAGTTGAAGTCAGATGCTCAACCCACTGAGCCACCCGGGGATCTGGGTGAATTGACACCTTAATCATTATGTAATGTTTTCTTTTCTTTGCAAAGTCTTTTTTTAAAAAAAATTATTTTTAAGTAACCTCCCCACCGAAAGTGGGACTCAAACTCACAACCCCAAGATCAAGAGTTGCACCCTACCAACTGAGCCAGCCAGGCACCCCTGCAATATCCTTTTTATCTCTTGCAATATTTCTTCATCTGACGTCTACTTCTTCTCATATTAATATAGTCGCTCCTGCTTTCTTTTAATTAGCGTTTACATGCTATGTATTTTCCATTCTTTTACCTTTAATGTATGTTTATATATTTAAAAAATAGATTTCTTATAGATAGCATATAATTGGGTCTTAATTTTTTATTCGGTACGATCATTTATTTTTATTGCTACGTTTCTACTACTTACAATTAATATAATCTTTCATATGGATGAATTTAAATCCATCATCTTGTTAGTTGCTTTCAATTGAGTGCTGGACAATGTGCATAGAACAGTAGAGACTGAGGTTATTTATGTCCAGCAGTGGGCACGCTTCTTCTGGCTATTTGTGTAAGAGTTCTGCTGAGTTTGGATTTTGTTGTGCTGTGATTACTTTCAGCGTACCATCAACTTCAAATTCCTTTGTTTTTACTTGACACTTAGGGTGGGGACTGGGATGCTACATTTTTTTCCTTAATATTTCTGCCCCATTCTCAGATCTTCTCTGATTACCTGTACCTTGGTGAGGGTCTCATTCTTCACCCTTGTAAGTCACACTCATCATTGTCTGCAACAGGGGGAGATCACAGGAATAGGCATGCCAGGTGGCAAGAATAATTGGGAGTCATTTTGGAGGCTGTCTACTGTAAGAAAGATTTTTAAATTGGATGGAGGGGAAATTTTTTTAGCGGGGGGGGGCAGACTTTTGGTCACTTATATTTCCATTTGAACACTTGGTAGTACTTCGTTTTTTTCCAAAATTAAAACTTTCATCAAGATATGTGAGATTATTTTTTGGCTAGCAGGTCTTGGAAATCAGAGGAACTTTATCCTTCTAACTTAGTGTTATTGTTGTTTTAAGTCCTCTTTGCTTGCCAAGCTTTTAAGATGAATGGAGAAGGGAGTGAAAGTATTAGAGCCTTTTCCTCCTTGTTGTTCATATGCTGATGGCTTGTGTCACAGTTATTTCCACAGTACCTCCTGTATGACTTCAAGCATTCGTACTTCTTTTTTTTTTTTAACGATGAGTTTCTTTCTTTCTTTTTAAAAATATTTATTTATTTATTTTGAGAGAGAGACAGTGAGCATGAGTGGAGGAGGGATAGAGAGAGAGAGAAACAATCTGAAGCAGGCTCCAGGCTCTGAGCTGTCAGCACAGAGCCTGACGCGGGGTTCAAACCCACCAGGAACAGTGAGATCGTGACCTGAGCAGAAGTTTGACGCTTAAACCTACTCAGCCATTCAGGTGCCCCAAGCATTCATACTTCTTAATAGAGAGTGTATATACTATACTCTGTATAGTAATTGAGCTTTTTCTCTGTATTTCAGCCTACGATAGAGGAGCCAAGTAGATTTACTGTCAATTAAACTCTAGGGCTCCTTCTCAGCCCCAGACTATCCTTTACACTATCTTCTTCTTGGAGCAGGATTTGGCTCATTCTTCCTTCCAGGTTAACTTGGTCATTTTCCCTGCTAGTTTCCTCTTTCCCCAAGCTTTGTTTTCTACTTGTTTTGTCTTAGTATAAGAAACTTGTGTCTGCTTGTTTTTTTTCTCCTGAAATCGAATTATTAAGGAAAAATAGATCGCAGTCACCAACAATTAACAGTCAGGAAGGTACCAGTCATTTTAGAAAGTCATGAAACCATCGCCCCCAACTTTTAAATTTTTTTTTTTTCAACGTTTATTTATTTTTGGGACAGAGAGAGACAGAGCATGAACGGGGGAGGGGCAGAGAGAGAGGGAGACACAGAATCGGAAACAGGCTCCAGGCTCTGAGCCATCAGCCCAGAGCCTGACGCGGGGCTCGAACTCCCGGACCGCGAGATCGTGACCTGGCTGAAGTCGGACACTTAACCGACTGCGCCACCCAGGCGCCCCTCACACATTTATTTCTTAAACATTTAATAAGCATGAATTATGTGTCAAAAACCATCCCATATGCAAGAGGGTCTGGACGATCAGCAGTTCAAGAGGAAAATCAAGATAGGGCACTTGCTTGAGACATTACACTTTTTCTGAGACCCCTCCCTCTCTCTCTCTCTCTCTCTCTCTCTTTCCTTCCTTCCTTCCTTCCTTCCTTCCTTCCTTCCTTCCTTCCTTCCTTCCCTCCCTCCCTCCCTCCCTCCTCCCTCCCTCCCTCCCTCCCTCCCTGCCCCACCCTCTTCCCTGACTGTATTTCTCTCACATGTGCCTATCCCCAAATAAACTATCATACAAAGGAGCTTAAGCTAGAGTGTTTCTTAATAAAATAAAAGTCTGTGATTTACTAGATCAAATCTCAAATTGGGTTGATAGAATTTGATACAGATTTCCTGGAGCTGGTAACAAATCTGATCTGGGCTTTTCAGGCAATAATGAAAACATGGGAAGCGACATTTATGTTTTAGATCCTTATTAGAAAAATCTGCTCTATCTTAGATAACAAAATGGAACGTTTTCAGACGTCTTAAAGATTAGCAGAACCACAAAGGGTTAGAAGGGAATTGGACCTTGGAGATAGGCTAGCTTAGTCCTCTTGCTTTACAGAGGATGGGGCTGAACCCAGGAGAGATTAAATGGTGGAGTCTGGATTATAAATCAGTGCTGCCGATTGTTCGGTCTGGTGTACTTTTGCTGACGCATCCTCTTTGCTGCTGCTCCTTGGAACAGTCGAGAGGTTCAACCCAGTAGTATAAAACCCATTGACCTCATGTGTCAAGCATTAGGGCAGCTTTAAAGAAACAATTTTTCAGATTAGATCACATTTGAGTTGGAAACTAAACAATCTCCAGAATGTGTTTGCATTTTGCTTACTTTCATCCAGAAAAAATGATGTGACAAGGACTTTGCAGTTCCTCTGCAATTAGGCTGGCTCAGCTGAGAAGGCTCTCAAATGGTCCTCATGGGCACGTGCCCAGTAATGAGCTTAGAGACCTGAGCCGAGTTGTTAGAGTTGCCTCACACGGTCATCCACATGATAATTAGAAACTGTTCTTTGCTCTTTCTGGCATGTCCAGATCTTGTTAATCAAAGTATGTGGAGCTTCTCGAAGAGCTACAAAATGGGGTAAGAGGTAAGTATCACAGACAATAATACATTTTGGACATCTAGAGCTAAAGCCAACTTTCTTCCTTTCCAAAATGTGTAATATTTCACAGTAGGAGTGTATCAGAAGCAATGAGCAATTCTTCCATTAATAGACATTGAGGTGATACATATACTTTGTCTATAAATTCTTTTTTATTTTTACTCGACAGTTCAGTTAATAAATGAGAGGTGACATCATTGTGATTGGTCATTGTAGTCAACCTCACTGAATGCAGTTTTCCTTCCTTTTTAAAACTATTACAGTACAGAAGTTGGGAATCTGATTACTGGGGACACTGATCTTGAGAGGTCATGGACTTTACCCCCTTGCCTTGAATTAGTTTGTATTTAACCTAATTCTAGTGTTTTTCATCTGTAATGAGCTAATATGACTTGTCTGGGTTTTGGTAGACCTACAAGCCACTTATTTTCTTCTTCACTGTTAGTAAATATAAACAATATTATATTCAGGTAACGTGTTAAATATTTTGACTGTTCTTTACACGTGTACTCAAACACAGCTTCTGTTCCAGATTTTGCCTACTGCTCCCATGTGTTGGCAGTTGTGTGAAGCATATGGGATAAAAATAATGGTATAAATAGTAAATGAACATGTGGTTCCCACTCTCTGAGTGACCCAAATGACATGACAAAATGTGTGGGAACATCTGCTGACCCTTCCCTCACCATTCACCCACACTGTTTTCTCCTGCTATTTCCAGCTACCTGAACAGTCATTCCAGGTAGCACTTGGCCAAGGCCCCAAGTTTCTGCAGATTTCTGTATTCAGGGGAAGGATACTCAAATATCCATCTCAGCTCTGTCCAATAGAGATGTTATGTGAGACACATATGTATAATTTAATATTCTTAAAGATTTTTTTAATGGTTTTTATTTGAGAGAGTGAGAGAGAGAGAGAGAGAGAGAGAGATGGGTGGGGGGAGAATGAGTAGGGGAAGGATAGAGACAGAGAGCGAGAGAATCCCAAGCAGGCTTTGCACTGACCGCACAGAGCCCTACTCGGAGCATGATCTCATGAACCGCGAGATCACCACATGAGCCAAAATCAAGAGTTGGAAGCTTAACCGACTGAGCCACCCAGGCACCAGCCGCCCCCCCCCCCCCTTTTTTGTTTTTAAAGATTTTAAAAAATAATATTTTTAAAATCACCATTAGAAACATAGTAAGAAATAGGTGAAATTAATTTCAATAATGTATTTGACCCAATATATCCCCAAACATGATCAGGAGAACACATAATGTTATACATAAAATTGTTAGATAGTTCACATTCTTTTTTCTGAAGTCTTTGAAATTGGATGTGTGTCTTACATGTAGGGCAAATTTCAGTTCAGACTAGTCACTTTTCAAAAGCTGTTGCTCAGAGTCTGAGGAGTGTGGTAGGAACTTGCTGGGGGCTTGAGTGAGGGTACAAACGTCAAGATGTAGGACCGGGGGTGGCAATAGATGGTACTAAATGTCCTGTTTGTTGCCTGATTTCACCTCTGCACAGTTAGCTTAGCCAAACCAACCAGGCTGTGTCTAGGTTTGCCTTTCCAACGTCTTTGCCTTTCCAGTTTTGAATTCTGTCCGTCTCTGTCTTTGACAAAGTCATTGGCACTGGAATTTGATTGATGTGGGTCAAAGCACTTACAAATGGTGTGGTCTCACTCAAGTTATTTAACCTTCACCCTGCACCAGTTTTCTTGCCTGTAAAACAGCTAATTAGAAATACTACTTCCCTTGGGAGTTGAAGGCCAGATGTCATATAAAATTTTTTTAATGTTTATTTATTTTTGAGAGACAGAGAATGAGTGGGGGAGGGGCAGAGAGAGAGGGAGAAATAGAAGGACACACACACACACACACACACACACACACACAGAATCCAAGGCAGGCTCCAGGCTCTGAGCTGTCAGCACAGAGCTCGATGCGGGGCTCGAACTCACAAGCCCTGAAATCATGACCTGAGCCAAAGTCGGACGTCCCACCGACTGAGCCACCCAGGCACCCCAAGGCTAGATGTAATATATGTTGAAAGGTATGTGGTACAATGTCTGGCATACAGTAGGTGTTCAGTTAATAAGAGTTGTATTTGGTATAAGCAAGTTATGTTACAAGTAGGTTTTCATGCTAGTAGTGTTTGGTGGGTGGCAGATTGGGCTTTGAGTGTGGTCTCCTTGGGCAGGTTATCATAAATAAAGCCCATCTGAAGACAGCCTTCCACCTAGGGAAGAGGTTACCAATTTTATCAGGCAAAACTTCCTTTTTATAGCGTTCTATAGCGCCGTCTTTGATTCCTCCTGAAATAAAGTCCGTAGATCATAGAGCCTACTCACACACGAGATGCTTTTAAAAATGAATGTGTTTTAATGTAAAGCAAAAATCCAAGGAAAGATATATGCAGGAACAGGTGTATTTTAATATACACATGCATAGGCATGCCGCTCTAGAAAGCATAGCGAAGTTGCCAGATGATATTCCCCATACGTAGGATCATCGTGAGTGCTGTAGCGCCAAGGCGAGATGGATGGAGCTGACTGAAATGCCAGAAGACGCGCGGTTAATAGTGTCATGATTTTATGACATGATGAGTACCTCTCGGCAGAGCTTCCCACCAACGGAAGTCAACGCTTTCCCTTATTTTCCTGTGTAGTTGTATCCCTGAATAATTCCGTTTATAGTGAAGCTGTGCCAAAAAAAAAAAAATCCTCAGCAACTTACAAAGAGATTTTTCGCTTAAACTAACTGTTCTGTAGGACATTCAAGAGTAGTGCAGGATATGGGACATTTTTTCGTTGTGCTAGAGCGTTCTTAAGATTGCAGGTCATAGAAAATCCTCACCTCTTCCCTCCCCTCCCTCCCATCTCCCTCCCTCACTAAGTGCCATAGCGCCCTCTGACCTTTGTAATAACCAAAACACTCCTACAGATTTCCAAAATGTCCTTTGGGGGTAATACGACCCCGATGAAAACCACTGCTCTATGAGGAGGAAGTTTTACTATTTCCTATTTTTAGAGAGGTCTCCACAGTCTTGAGACATGCCTGAGGAAGGTAGGACTTCCATGCTTTAGAACTGTGCCAGGCACTGTAAACCCCCAACTCTTCACATTAAACTGAACAACAACCATTTTCCTGAGTACCCTGAGAGAGATGCAGTGTCTCTGCTCAGGTCGCACCTCAGTATTACCTCAAGGAGGGCTTATAGAGTCAAAGTCACGGCTATGAGATGCCCAGATAAATTAAAATCTCCCTTTAGACTCACATAGACTTTCAAGTCCAGTGTGAAGTCCAGCAGACCAGGTGGTCGTCAACAATGGAGAGGCTGTCATAGGTCCTAGGCTGAGGGAAGCACCATGGTTCACGGAGTAGATCCGCAGACTGGAAAAGCATCTAATGAACTTTGTCAGTATGAAAAGCTGGAAGAAGTCTGCCTGTTGCAAAAGCAGACAATCAGTTCTGAGATTTTAGGAAAGAGAAGTGTGCCTAGGCTGGTGAATTAGAGTGAGGGGATAAAAAGGGGGGACATGTGCAGTCAGGCGGCTCATACTCCTTTGTCACATCTAAAAGCAATGTTGCCTTCAGCTCCTAGGGGCTGATACGTGTCACTACTCAGGCTCAGAGAAAAGAGCCAATTTAGAAGTTATCTATTTGGGTTATAATCTCTGACATAATCCTTTCAATTTACCCGGCAGCCTGGTCCACCAAGGAGGGTGAATATAGGTTAGGTTGAGGCAAGTTCATAGTTATGCTGCTGAATTTATCAGAAAAGGAAGGAATATTCAACACAATTGGCCAGATCAGCCACATTAGGCAAATCTCATTGCTGTGCTTCAGAATTAATTAAAGGAGCAGAAAAGTTATTAGCTGCTATAGTAACCGAGGGAGACCAGGGTTAGAATGCACCTGCTAAAGGATTGTGTAAAGGAAGATCAAAGAAAACCTGTCAGAAATGCAATAGTATTGAGATTGAACATTGGGTCAGAGGCCAATAGAAACCTAAAGTATTTGGTACCGTTCTATACGGATTGTGTGTGCCCAGCAGCAAATACATTGACTAGCATTAAGAAAGGCTGTGGGTGATAAGAGAGATCAGCAGGTCAGTGAACAGAAGGAATATCAAAGGGAATATTTAAGTACCTGTATTCTCATCTGTCAAAAAAAAAATTCTGATTCCCTTCAGTATAGTGAAGAATAACTGTGAGAAAAAAAAATATTTTTAAATGCCTATTCATTGCAGCTTTCTTATATTGAAATTTTATTTGCCATTTCTGATCATTTTCTCAACTTTATTTTCAGATCTGTGTGGTTTAGTCAGGCAAGGGGTGTTGACGCAGGGATGTGCATCGGAAACATCTGGGGAGATTTTTAAAATGCAGATCCTCGGTGTCAACCCTTTAGCCGTGCATCAGAAACTTTAAGAAACGGGGCCTGGAAACTTGTATTCTTAAAATGTCTAAAAATTCCCTAGGTGGTGTAATGTGGTATTGGCTTAGGAAAGCATGAACTTGGATGGTGGTCCTGCTAAAGACTACCACTTTTTTTTTTTCACATGTTAGACTGTTGGCTACTTCAACTCTTGCCCTCTCGAGTACATTTTCAAATGTGGAAATGTTTATTTTTTATTTTATTTTATTTGTTTTATTAATTTGTTTTATTTCATTTTATTAATTCATTTTATTTCATTTTATACCATAGGGTATAGGGAGAGAGAGAGACCGAGAGACAGAGAGGGAGAGAGAGAGAATCTTAAGCAGGTTTCATGCTCAGTACGGAGCCCCACGCAGGGCTCGATCTTACGAGTATGAGATTATGACCTGAGCTGAAACCAAGAGTCAGATGCTTAACCAACTGAGCCACCCAGGTGCCCCTCTTAAAAGCCAGGGTAATTTCTTTAACAACATCAACAACAACAACAACAACAGATCATGACATTCCCCTGGCTAGAATTTTCCAGTGACTTAGCACTTAGAATGAAATCCAAGTCCTAAATGCTCTGGGGTCTGGATTACTTCTCCAGTGTATTACCATTCTTGCTCTTCACTCATCTGGCTTTTTTCCCCTAATCTTTGGCCATGCTAATTTTGTTCTTCCTGCTTTTTCTTTTCTTTCCGCCTAGACCACAGTTCCCTGGGATCTTCCCATGGTTGGATCCTTGTTTGGATCTCAGCTCAAATGTCAATTTCTCAGAAAGACCTTTTGTAACCAGTTTGTACTCTATCACTCACTAGTATATCACTTACTTGGATTTTCTTCAGAGCACCTGTTATTTGAAACTATTTATTTGTAAATTATATAGCTCTCTAAGATTAGAATGTTAAATATTACATTGCTTCTGAGTCCATAGCTCTAATAACAGCACATTGTAGATGTTGAGTATATATTTTAAAAAAAGTCAGATAAAAGACAACAGCTTGTAAATGTCACAAGAACAAGAACAGCGAGTTTTAACCTTGGAAGAACAGCTACTTAACAGTCTTGACATCCAACAGTCTAGTGTCCAAAGGTCAACTTTGGAAAAATCCATCCTTTACTTTGTATTGAAGGCATTCACGTTTTAGTGGGGTAGAGAAAGCATAATTACATAAATTGAATCTGATAGTGTCTTGCCTCTTTAGAGCATAATAGCAAAGTTAAGATTTGGAAATTAGTTTCCTCTTAAAGACTCTCATGCTAAAGATTGATCACTTGAATATAATTTTAATTTCATTATGAGCAGAATAGAACAAGAAGAGTTCGATAATAGGGGGAAGTGGGGTGCGCTCACGCGTGTGTGTTTCACAGAAAACAATGAAAGAAAAACAAGAGACTTTCAGGCTACCGTAATTCTTTGGTCACAGATTCTGAGTTAGAAGAATAATGTGACGGAAGTCAATTAAACGTTTGATCAGTCTCTTTAACCGGTGCTACAAGTGCCCAGAAACCATTTACAAAATATTGTCACCTAGAAATTACAGTGTTGTTAATGATGATAATAAAGGGATATCACTTTTCGAGTTTCGAGGGCTTCAGAAATTCTCCAGGATGGTAACTCTTTAAACCACAGGAAAATAAGATACTAGAACTTTTCTTCAAGAAAAAGGAGAAGGTTAACCTCAATTATATACACCAAAAATTTAAGCTTTCTAAACCAATGCTGCTGAGGTTAAAGTCAAATATTTAAGTTTTTATAACCGTCTGGGCCAACTAATAGTATGTAAAATATGAACTACATGTAATTTTATGTTGTCGATTAAATTGAGTTTACAAATTTGAAACTATAGAAGTATTAATTTGCTGGGCTATCCCTCCATGGCTATGCCTGTTTTCTCATTAACCATCTGATGTCTTGATTTCTAAGGCCAACATTTGACATGAGGATAAAGAGGTCAGATAGTAGAACTATTCCAGCATGGATGATTATTATACTATTCATCATCTAGTGGAGAACACTTGAGAGAGTACTTTCATTTCAGTTTTTCAGTTGGTTTTGAATCTGAAGTATTTATTTAGTGACCACGTGTGTGTGTGTGTGTGTGTGTGCGCATGTGAGTGTGCGTAGATGGGAACGAGGTTGAGGCTGAAATATATAAATTAAAATAGAATTCTCGGTCCTGATTCCTTTACATTACAGAACCTGCATTTCACCACTGTCTAAAAATTAACACCCCAAATGTCTGAATCAGCCCTCGACTGTCAGTATTGCCTCCTCTACCTCACCTACATGGTCGTTTTAAGTTAAAAACTTCATGTCTTCTGGAAATTTATGTAAAGCTCTTTTATAAGTAAGGTAGTGTTGCATTTACAAAAAAGCCACATACTTATTAGATAGTATTAGAGAAATATTTCATTGACAAATCTCCTAACATTTCATAACTAATCCAAAGCACTGTTATCATCCTCAAAGAAGGACACCTTTAGTTTTCACTAAACTGCCATTAACAATATCAAAATAGATAACTGAGTAGCTTAGACATCACTGGGGGTCCCAAGAAGACTGAACCAAGAGTTAAATTTCTTTGAAAGTCTGTATTTCTTCATACAAATGAGTGTGTCTTTTGAATCATAGTCCGTAATATTTTTATGTGTTTTAAAAAAGAACATTGTTGGGGCGCCTGGGTGGCGCAGTCGGTTAAGCGGCCGACTTCAGCCAGGTCACGATCTCGCAGTCCGTGAGTTCGAGCCCCGCATCAGGCTCTGGGCTGATGGCTCAGAGCCTGGAGCCTGTTTCCCATTCTGTGTCTCCCTCTCTCTCTCTGCCCCTCCCTCGTTCATGCTCTGTCTCTCTCTGTCCCAAAAATAAATAAACGTTGAAAAAAAAAAAAAAAATTAAAAATAAAAAAAAAAAAAAAGAACATTGTATTTTAATTGACCATCAAATACAGTTGACATTCTGAAAAAGTGTGCCATATTTATTCTTCATATTCATATTCATATTTATTATTCATATTTATTATTATCACACTTCCTTGAGATTCAGGAATTAAAATGTAGATAGCTGTGTGTTTAGCAAGAACACCAGCATTCTTTAGTGGGCAAAGGGCCGGTATAAGACGTGTTTTGATCAGCACTGAGCCACAAAGAAAGCCATCACCATTGCATACTCTGGTTAATCTCCCAGACTACCCATGCTACCTATCTCTTGGGGAATCTGGGCAACAACAACTGTTAATGCACATCAAAAGTAAAGTAGAACATTAAATTTGTTTGCTCTGTGGATTATCTCTGCTTTGATCCAGGTAAATTGATCCAATTTGCCATCATTCCACTCCAGTATGATCCTGGATTTGACCCTAAATCTTGCCTACCAGGTAAAACTGGATAAGAAACAAGATGTGTTGTAGAGAAAACATGTTGGATTTTTTTATAATGTCATGGACTGCTTGAGCAACCTGTCATTTGAGAAGAGTATGACCATGGAGGAACCATCATGAGAACACCACCCAGCACATAGGAATTCTTTGGGTGGTGTTCAAATTTTCCACCAGGAAAATCTGAGAAAAATTTGCTTTTCCACCTTGGGAGAGCCTGGGAAAGATGTTTTCCCATCTGGCTGTGTTTGAAATTTGGATTTTGATGTATATATTTTTTTGCTATGAAAATTGAAGAGATTAAAAATCGGCTCTTATGTGTGAATTATGTAGCTTATTATTACAACATGAAAGAAATGGGTGATTTATTTTGCTCTCTCAGAAATAGTATTTGGAAACAATAATTAAGATAAGTTAACTCTCTAATGAAAACAATTGCATTTGCCAGATACTTCCAGAAACTTAAAAAAATGGTATTGCTTAAAATTTACTGAGCCAAGTACTTTATATTCGCTGTCTTATTTAATTTGATCAGTTCCCCACAGCAATCCCATGATTTGGCACATTTATTATCTCTGTTTTACATACGTGAAAATAAAATCTGAAGAGGACATATGATGAGCCATTTAATCTTTATCAGGGGTATGAAGGAGAACTAATTTCACTATCTATTGGCTTGCAACTAATAACCATTGCTCTATACTTCTATTTAATTACTTGAAAGTTTGGAGTTAAGAACATGAACTCTGGAGCCACCAGACTCCTTATTTGAATCCGAGCTGTAGCATTTATGCATTCTCTGAACTTGGGTAATTTCCTTAACTGTGTGTTTCTCAGTTTCTTCATCTGAAAATGGAGATACAAACAGTATCTGCCTCAATAACTTGTTTTTATTAAGGGACTAACTATAACTCATCCTGTGATACTATCTTACAGACTGCACCAACCATGAGATTACAAATTGTTTCACAGAGTAGTACACAAGGCCCTTTGCATTCATGACCATTACATTCAGAGTTTGGCTTGTTTGTGAGTAGCTCTGAAGATCTGTGACATGTAATAATGTGTAATATTGCTGAGATAGAAGTCTTAGAGGTATAGAGAGGCTAGGGTGTGAGACTGTTTAGGTCCTCACCTCTCAGTGCAGATTTATTGCCCCTTCTTATTACTTTGTTGGCAATAGCTCATGCAAAGTGATAAAATAATGGCAGAATTTGTGAGGCCGTGTGTGTATGTGTGGAGAATGGCTCTAAAACATGGATGGTTACAGTGAAGAGAACATACCTATATCTAAAAAATAAGTGGATCTTAGCTAGAAAATACAAGCTTCTAGTAAATGACGTCATGGTATATCAGGCTCAGTGCTAATCACTTCCTTTTTTGAATGAGTCCATTATACTGTCTTTAGAGAGTCAAGACTAGACAACTCATGAAACTGTTTCAGTAGATGCTCAAGCCACATTTATTGTAATCTTTTCATGAATTTAGTCTTTGTAAGAGTCACGGTCTGAGCAGGAAGAAGATGGCACATGCAAATAATTGAAGGTAGACAATGGAAAAAAACATATTTGCAAAGATGAAGACAAGTTTATAAGGAAGAAAACAGCAATGGTTTGGGACCGAAGTGTTACCACTCGTAGGTCTAAAGTGCCAAAGTATGGGAGTGGATACTTGAATCCAAAGAGAGTGCTAGCCATCTTCTGGGGTGGTGGCCTTCAGAAGAGGTGTGGCCAACCCATGGCAAGTTAAGAGAGATGGAGTCATGGAAATGGCCATCCTATCATCTGGTATCCTGACCAGGCCTGTCATTGGTTCAGCCCTAATTGAAGCCAAAGAGGAGAACTTTTGATGGACCCAATTATAGCCTACCTTCTGGGGCACAGAATAAGCTGGAGTTTGTAGAGTAGATCTGGAGTGACTGGTGGAGAACTCTCAACACAATCCTGCATCTACCAAGTCATTGAGGATTTGAGGTTTGTTAAAATATTTGGTCCATTTATTCAATCAACAAATAAGCACATGTACTGGTATTATTCTGGTAACTAGGAGTAGAGCAGCGAATAAAAGAGATAAAAGTTTACCCCCTAGAACTTATATTCTATGTTTATATCTGTTGCATTTTGTAAAAGTAAATTGCATGCTCTAAAATTATTTATTGAATTTGCGTATTCACGAAGATTTCTGAATGAATACTTAATGAATACTTAGAGGCCTTATATATTACTCAGGCTCTTCACTGAATTCCTACCAAATTGTTTTAATAGTCTTATTTTTTTTCCCTGTAAACTATTGTTCTTTCCCTTAGGATGAGTTTATTTCTATGAGTTTCCTAAATTATTTATGTAAATAAATATCCCTTATGGACTGCTCTTACCCTTTCTCCTCTCATATCTGAATGATAGGGTAAAGTTTTTCTTTAAAAAAAATTTTTTTACGGTTTATTTTTTGAGAGAGAGACAGAGAGAGAGAGAGAGAGTGAGTTTGAGTGGGGGAGGGGCAGAGACACAGAATCTGAGGCAGGCTCCAAGCCTTCAGCACAAAGCCTGATGCAGTGTTCTAACCCACAAACTGTGAGATCATGACCTGAGCTGAAGTCGGACGCCCAACTGAGCCCTTAAATTTTTTCAAAATAATATTATTTATTAGAACATGCTGTATAATAATATTTCATAATTATAGCAGTGTGTTATGTGCAATATAAACTAGCAGAGGAAAAAATTGAATGAGAAATGATGGTTAATATAAGAGAAGGTAAAAGGGAAGAAAAAAGAACTAGAAGAACAAATATAAGTAGAAAATAAGATAGGATAAATCCAAAATAATCTGTAATCACACCAAGTACAAAAGGATAAAATTTTAGAGTTTAAAGAATAAAAATTGTTAGCCTGGATTAAAAAACTAAAATCTAACCTCTTATTCTCTCAAAGAGACACATTTAAAACATAATGACAGAAATTTTGAAAATAAAAGTTTAAGGGTGCCTGGCTGGCTCAGTCAGATAAGTGTCTGACTCTTGATTTTGGCTCAGGTCAAGGATCTTACAGTTCATGAGATGGAGCTCCGCATGGGGCTCTTCAATGACAGCACGGAGCCCACCTGGGATTCCCTCTGTCCCTCTTTCTCTGCCCTCCCTTGCTTGTGCTTTCTCTCTTTTTTCTTTCTTTATCTCTCTCTCTCAAACTTTATTAAACAAAGTAAAAGTTTAGAAAAAGGAAATCATTGCTGATGATAGCAAAAGAAAACGCAGCTTTTTAATGTCATACAAAATAGATGTAAGAGGCAGAAACTTTATAAGAATTCATATCACTTCATAATTATAATTCTTTTTTTCTGTAATATGAAATTTATTGTCAAATTGTTTTCCATACAACACCCAGTGCTCATCCCAACAGGTGTCGTCCTCAATACCCATCACCCATCCCCCCTTCCCTCCCACCCCCTATCTACCCTAAGTTTGTTCTCAGTTTTTAAGAGTCTCTTATGGTTTGGCTCCCTCCCTCTCTAACTTTTTTTTTTTCTTCTCCTTCCCCTCCCCCATGGTCTTCTGTTAAGTTTCTCAGGATCCACATAAGAGTGAAAACATATAGTGTCTGTCTTTCTCTGTATGACTTATTTCATTTAGCATCACACTCTCCAGTTCCATCCACGTTGCTACAAAAGGCCATATTTCATTCTTTCTCATTGCCATGTAGTATTCTATTGTGTATATAAACCACAACATCTTTATCTATTCATCAATTGATGGACATTTATGCTCTTTCCACAATTTGGCTATTGTTGAAAGTGCTGCTATAAACGTTGGGGTAAAAGTGCCCCTATGCATCAGCACTCCTGTATCCCTTGGGTAAATTCCCAGCAGTGCTACTGCTGGGTCATAGGGTAGATCTGTTTTTAATTTTTTGAGCAACCTCCACACTGTTTTCCAGAGCGGCTGCACCAGTTTGCATTCCCACCAACAGTGCAAGAGGGTTCCCGTTTCTCCACATCCTCGCCAGCATCTATAGTCTCCTGATTTATTCATTTTGGCCACTCTGACTGGCGTGAGGTGATATCTGAGTGTGGTTTTGATTTGTATTTCCCTGATGAGGAGGGACGTTGAGCATCTTTTCATGTGCCTGTTGGCCATCCGGTTATCTTCTTTAGACAAGTGTCTATTCATGTAAAGTTGTATGCATCCAACAACAAAAACTGAAAATACATAAAGCAAAAAATAATCAAACTAGGGTGGAAAATAAACAAATCCACTGTGAAGATGGGTACTTAAAACAATCTAGATCAGGGGCGCCTGGGTGGCTCAGTCGGTTGAGCGTCCGACTTCGGCTCGGGTCATGATCTCACAGTCGGTGAGTTCGAGCCCTGTGTTGGGCTCTGTGCTGACAGCTCAGAGCCTGGAGCCTGCTTCACATTCTGTGTCTCCCTCTCTCTCTGCCCCTTCCCTGCTCATGTTCTGTCTCTGTCTCAAAAATAAATAAACATTAAAAAAAAAACAATCTAGATCAGTACTTGATAGAAAAAGCAGACACAGCTTTGTTAAAAATTGATGTTTGATGTCATGGACATACATGCTATAGTATTTGGCAGTTGTAAAATACACATTCTTTACAAGCACACACAGAAATTAAGTAATAAAGCAAGGCTTATCCCAAAGAATTAATATCATAAAATGCACATTATCTTAGACTATGATCTTAAAATAAAAATTAATAACTAAGAGTCGATGAAACATATTTATAAAAACATATAGATCAAAGATATAATAAATATTAGAACACTAAAAACAGAATTATAAACACATGCTACATGCCACCATTTCTGAAATACATAATTTAGACAGAAATATAAAGTGTAAAATTTTATATCTGCAAAGAAGGAAGGCTGAGCTAAGCATCCATTTTTAGCAGTTAGAAAAAGATAGCAATGTATACCTGAAGAAGAGGGAAATTATCTATCAGTATAGAACTACTTACTAAGATTTTTAAATCCTTGGTTTTTTAGGATAGTTGAAGGGGAAAGAAAGACAAAATAGAATGGAGTGAACAGAATCTTAACAAGCAGTTCAGAAATGAGAAGTATGAAGATACTCCAGTAAGTTAAAAAAAAAATCTGCTATTGGAGGCTTTGTAGCCTTCTTTGTTAACAATAAACCCCTCAACAAGTTTGGCACTTCTGTACTTCTAAATCCATTGTACTCACCAATACAGAAATTGTTTTGCTTTTCCTACCTTCAGCTATCATGTGTATCCCCTGACCAAACAAAATTGCTTTTGTCTGGTACGGGTTTTGTAGACTGAAGCAATCACTTCCAGAGTTTGAACCTCATAGCGTGATATAAATAGACATTTTAAGTCGAGGATTCATATAGGTGAACACACATGCTGTTTTTCTAGGAAAAAATAACATCATTTCAGTTAAAAAGGAATATTTTAATTTTAAAAATAGAGAAGGAACAGTTATCACCCTAACATTAACAAGAAATGCTATCATGTATTTTTCCTATAATTTGCCATTGCTTGCTGGCAATTTTATTTTGGAAGTGTACCAGTTGGCAGAAGCTTTTGAGAATCACTGGGGAAGAGAGGTGAATGACTATATATTGATTGATCCCTGAAAGGGGCATCAATAAGATTGGAAGATTCCAATACTTTCATTGAGGTCACCAGTGACCTCTCAATGACAGTGCTTATTCCTGTCATCTCTTTACCTATCAGCAGCATTGATATAGTTGATTGTTTCTGTCCTTGGTACTGTTTCTTTACCTGCCTCCAGGATATCACATTCTCATACTCTCTAGATTCGTTTGTTTTTAATGATCACTACGTAACTTCCTTTATTTATTCCTTTTCTCCCCAGTGTCTTAATTTGAGAAGATCCTGAAGTTTAGCCTTTGTATTCTCTTTGCATCTCTGTCCCCGATGGTCTCTGTCCTTACACTCACTTAGTGATTGATCTTACCCAGTTTCATGGCTACGAATGCCATCCTTACGCTGACAATTCCTAAATTTATATGTCCTTTCCAGACTTCCTTCCTGAACTCCAGGCTTGAATATACCACTGTCTACAAGACATCCCCATTTAGATGTCCAATAGCAAACTTAATGTGTTCATAGGTGAACTTCTATTCTCTGTTGTGTATCAGTTGCCCCTGCTTTTAATTTCAGTTCTGATGGATGGTTTTATATGAGCTCATTCTCACTTTGCATTGAGAGGCCCATCTCAAGCAAGTGCTCACTTTTTTTTTTTTTCATTTCCCCTGGTGCTTCTTCCACTGTGACAGGAGCTTGTTTATTTTGTGTTCTAGAGCATCCCAGAAGTAAATAATTCTAGGGACAACCCTCAACTGGCAGAGACTGGGAGCTGGTGGATAAATACGCACATATTTCAAAAAAAAAATTGGGAGGCATTCTATATGCTTCTGCCAGATCCTACCACTATCAAGCCCCATTGCCTGTCTCATTCCCTCACTCCAGCTTCCTGGGATCACCCACCATATAAATATCTGCACCCAGGTCGGTGTCTCAGGCTCTTCCTTTGGGGAAACCCTAATTAACCCAGATCCACGCTTCCTGCAACCTTCTTCATCTCAGTTGACATGATAACTCTGTCCATTCCTCTCACAAAAACTTGGAGTCATTCTCAAATCATGTTACACTCAAAATGTAATCTCTCAACAAATCCTGTTTGTTCTACCTTCAAAATATTTTAAAAACCTGCCAATTAAAAAAAATCTCTGTTGCTAACCAGTAGGCCCATTTACGGAACATGTCTCCCTGTTTCTACTCTTGCTCACCATGGTCCATTATCAACAGAGCAATTAGAACAGTATTTTTAAAACTTAAGTCGGATCAGAACTTTTCCTGACTCCTCATTTCACTCTGGCCTACACCTTCTCTCTCTGATCTTTTTCTGTATTGACAAATTTAACACTTTTCTGTATTGTTAATGCTCTGGCTTTTGGAGCTAGTTTTAGCTCTTATTTTTCGGATCCATAATCATTTCAAGTTAGTTTTGCACATGATGGGAGGTAAAGATCAAGGTCCATTTTTGTTTCTTTTTTGCATATATTGAATTGCTCCAGTACTGGCTATTGAAAAGATTATCCCTTTTTCTCTCTCTAATGAATTATATTTGCATCTTTGTTGAAAATCAATGGACTATGTATGTAGGGGCCTATTTCTGGACTTTTTGAAAACAGTTTTTATTTAAATTCTGGTTAGTTAACATACAGTGCAATACTAATTTCAGGTGTACAATTTAGTGATTCAACACTTACCTACAACACTGAGTACTCATCACAGGAAATGTACTCCTTACTCCCCATTACCTGTTTAACCCATCCCTACCCCCACCTCCCTTCTGGTAACCTTTTGTTTGTTCTCTATAGTTAAGGGTCTGTTTCTTGGTTCGCCTCTCTCTTTTTCCCCTCTATGATTTGTGTTTATTAAATTCCACATTTCTGGACTTTTTACTCTTTTTTCATTGATCTATCCCTTCATTGGTCAACTGTCTTGTACTGCGGCTATAGAGTAAGTCTCAAAATCAGACTTGCTTGTTTTTCAACAGTGCTTAGGCTGTTCTGGGTCATTGCCATGTAAATTTTTGATTCAACTTGTCATTTTTTTCTAATGCTTTTGTAGTATCTCTTGGGATAATCATATGAATTTTCTGTTTTTATCTGTTGATACGTGAGTTACATTGATTTTTGAATATAGGAATAACTTGGATAGCTAGGATGAGCTTTATTTGATCATGATGTATTATTTTTTTTTAATACACTACTGATTCTTATTGCTAAGTATTTTGTTTGAGTTTTCTGGGTCTAAGCTCATGACAGATACTGTAGTTTTCTTTTTTTTTTTTTCAATATCTTTGGATAGTTTGGATGTAAAGATCATGCTACCTTTATAAAATAAGTGAAGAAGCATTCCTCCTCTCTATTTCTTGGAAGAGTTTATAGGTTTGGCATTATTACTTTCTTAAATGTTTGGTAGAATTCACCAGTGAAGTCATCTTAACCTAGAATTTTCTTTGTGGGAAGGTCCCTAATTACAAAACTATTTTCTTTAATTGATTTAGGGTTATTCAGGTTCCCTATGCCTATTGAGTGAGTTTTGGTAACTTATATTTTCTAAACAAATTTTATATTTCACCTAAGTTGAAAAATTTATTGGTAAATGTTTTTGACCATATACCCTTGTTTTCCTCAAGTGATGTTCAGTCTTTGATTCCTGATAGTGGTCTCTAGTGTCCTTTCTCCCCCCTTCCTCCTCAACTTTCTTCTCATTCTGACTAGAAGTTTACCAATCATATTAAAAATTCTTCCTAAAGAATCCATTTTTGTTTTCATTAATTTTTCTCCTTTGCTTTTTATTTTCTCTTTTCTTTTGTCTTTATGATTTTCTTCTTTCTGTTTACTTTGTTTTAACGTTGGTTTTCTTTTTGTAGTTCCTAAGGTAGGAATCTTAGATCATTATTTTGAGACCTTTCTTCTTTATAATATTAATATTTAAAGTTATACATTTAAACATAAGTGTGGCTGCAGCTCACAGAATTTTTTATATGTTGTGATTTTATTTTAATTTAATTAAAAATATTTTCCATTTCTCTCAAAATTTCTTCTTTGATCCATTAATTATCTAGAAACGTGATGTTTGCTTGAGAGCATTTTTCTGTTTCTCATTTCTAGTTTGGTTCTTTTGTTAACAGAAGACATAACTGTTTTAATCTTTTTATATTTATTAAGTGTTTCCTTATCATTTACCTTTTGGTCTATATTGGTGAATATTCCATGGGGACTTAAAAATGTGTATTCTGCTTGTTATTGATTATTTTGTTATATTGTTATTGATTATTTTGATCTACTTATTCTGTTAGTAACTTAGAATGAAAAATTCTCCAACTACAAGTATGAATTTGTTTATTTCTCTTTCACTTCACTCAGTTTTCCCTTTATATATTTTGATGCATACATACACACTTTTAAAGAGATTAAAAAATTAATTTCCCCCTTTTCTTTATGTAATGTTTTTTCTGTGTTTCTGGTAATATTTATTGTTCTGAATTCTGCTTTATCTGGCAACAATTAAACCTCTACAGTATTCTTGCATTTGTGTGTGTGTGTGTGTGTGTGTGTGTGTGTGTGTGTGTTTGCTTCTATCTTTTCACTCCTTTTACTTTAATCTATCCATATCTTAAGATTTAAGGTAGAGTGCTTATTAGAGAATATAGTTGGTATTTAAAAAAATCCTTGGGGCGCCTGGGTGGCTCAGTCGGTTAAGCGTCTGACTTCAGCTCAGGTCATGATCTTGCGGTCCGTGAGTTCGAGCCCCGCGTCAGGCTCTGTGCTGACAGCTCAGAGCCTGGAGCCTGTTTCGGATTCTGTGTCTCCCTCTCTCTCTGACCCTCCCCCATTCATTCTCTGTCTCTCTCTGTCTCAAAAATAAATAAACATTAAAAAAATTTTTTTAAATTAAAAAATCCAATCTTACAGTCCTTGCCTTTAATGGAATTTTTAGATCATTTATTTAATGTAGTTACTGATGTACTTGAGATTATATTTATTTTTTTGCTCTTTGTTTTCTATTTGTACCACCAATGTTTCTTTTCTTCTCTTTTCCTCCTGTTTGGATTAATTATTTCTGATTCATTCCATTTTATTACTACTAATGACTTATTAGTGGTAATTATATAAACTCCAGTTTTATTTTTTTACTAGTTTCTTTATATTTTGCAATATAAAATTTTAACTTATCAAAATATGCTTTAAAAATTTTAAATAGTGAAAGAACCTCAAACCATATACTTCCATAATTTTTCCTCTTGTTTTTGTCATACATTTTACTTCTATGTATATTCTGAACCCCAAAATTTAGTTATTGTTGGTTTTTGTTTTTTTTGATATTTTGTTTTATGCAATTATATTTTTTGTGCTTTTTGTTTTTTTATTTTTTGTATTTCATATTTTAAAGGAATTAAGAACAAGAAACTTACTTTTATATTTACTCCAATTTTTACCATTTTAATCTTTATTCATTTGAATAGACAAAAATGTCCATGTGTATCATACTTCTTTTATCTGAAGAACTTTGTTGAACCTTTCTGATCATGTCAGTTATTAAACTATCATAGTTTCATCTGTGCTTTTTCTGTGTTTAGTTCCATTACTTATCTTTTGACATGGTTTTAGTAAAAATTCTAGTAAAAAAAAAACTGGAGTCTGAGGTAATTTACAATTTTGCTCAGAAATGCTTCTTTTCTCAGGCCATTAAGGTGGGAATTATGGTAATGTGGTCAGTAGTTGAGCTCGGTTAATGTTTTGTTTTTATTGTTGTTATCTTTAATGCATAACACATTTTAAATTCCTTCAATGGAGGGTTGCCTCTGTCTTGTGATTATTGTGAAGTCTGTCATAAAATAGAGTTCTAATTCTCCAATACACTTTGCCATTTTTAAAAATCTCCATAAATCACCCCCTCAATCCTAAAGATTCTTCTAATGACTAATTAATAATCTATGATAATGTACATACACTGTTATAGTATATAGTGTATGTGACTAGTGCCTCTTGGAATTTTGCAGACTGGTTGATACAGCATTTGACTAGACTGGATTATTCATGACACCTCCTCATCTTATAAAATGTGGGTTTCAGGATGGGTATGTGACCTACACAGGAAAAAAACCCCTTCTGTTGGGTTTTTCTAAATAAGAGTTATGTGAACAAATTCTTCTTTTTCTCTGACATTAAGGCTGTGGACAGTGATTCACCAATGGAGACACTTTGGCAATGTCTGGTTTTTGGTTGTCACACCCGAAGGTGGGATGCTACTTGTATCTAGTGGACAGAGGCCAAGGAGATTGATAGATACTCTACATTCCACAGAACAGATCCTCAAACAAAGAATTATCCAGCCTTAAATGTCAACAGTCCTGAGATCAAGAGACACTGGTGTAAGGGTGTTAGCTCAGAATGGCCTATGGTCATGATTTCACCCATGAAGGAAACCCTTAAGAAAGTAAGGATAGAAGGAACATACTTCAAGTTCATAAAGACCATATACAAAAGACCCACAGCTAATATCATCCTCAATGGAAAAAAACTGAGAGCTTTCCTCCTAAGGTCAGGAACATGACAGGTATGTCCATTCTCACCACTGTTGTTGAACATAGAGCTGGAAGTCTGAATGTTTTCTGACTGTGGTCCGGTTGTTGTTGTCAGACAACAGAAAGAAATAAAAGACATCCAGATGGGTAAGGAAGAAGCCAAAATTTCACTCTTTGCAGATGACATGATACTCCACATGGAAAACCAGAAAGACTCCACCAGAAAACTGCTAGAACTGATACATAAATTCAGCAAGGTCCCAGGATATAGAATTAATGTAAAGAAATCAGTTGCATTTCTATACACCAATAATGAAGTAACGAAAGAGAAATCAAGGAGTTGATCCAATTTATAGTTGCACCAAAACCCATAAAATACCTAGGAATAAACCTAACCAAAGAGGTAAAAGATCCGTACACTGAAAACTAGAGAAGGCTTATGAAAGAAATTGAAGAAGACACAAAGAAATGGGAAAACATTCCATGTTCATGGATTGGAAGAACAAATATTGTTAAAATGTCAATACTACCCAAACAATCTACATATTGAATGCAATCCCTATCAAAATAACACCAGCATTCTTCAAAGAGCAAGAGCAAACAATTCTAAAATTTGCATGGAACCAGAAAAGACCCCAGATAGCCAAAGCAATCCTGAAAAACAAAACAAGGGGAGAGGGATCAAAATTCCAGACTGTAAGCTATGTTACGAAGCTGTAATCACCAAGATGTATGACACTGGAAGAAAACCAGACAGTCAAATCAGTGGAACAGAATAGAGAAGCCAGAAATGGACCCACAAATATATGGCCAACTAATCTTTGACAAAGCAGGAAAGAATATCCAATGGAATAAAGACAGTGTCTTCAGCAAGTGGTGTTGGGAAAATTAGACAGTGACACGCAGAAGAATGAACCTGGACCACTTTCTTATACCATACACAAAAATAAACTCGAAATGGATGAAAGACCTAACCATAAGACAGGAAACCATCAAAATCCTAGAGGAGAAAACAGGCAACAACTTCTTTGACCTTGGCTGCAGCAACTTCTTGCTACACATGTCTCCAGAGATAAAGGAAACAAAAGCAAAAATGAACTATTGGGACCTCATCAAAGTAAAAATCTTCTGTACAGTGAAGGAAACATTCAACAAAACTAAAAAGCAACTGATGGAATAGGAGAAGATATTTGCAAATGACATATCAGATAAAGGGTTAGTATCCAACATCTATAAAGAACTTATCAAACTCACTACCCCCCCAAAAAATAATACCCCCCACAAATAATCCAGTGAAGAAATGGGCGAAAGACATGAACTATTTTCCAAAGAAGATATCCAGATGGTTTATAGACACATGAAAAGATGCTCAACATCACTCATCATCAGAGAAATAGAAATCACACTGAGATACTATCTCTTACTTGTCAGATGACTAAAATTAAAAACTCAGGAAACAACAGATGTTAGGTGCAGACACTCTGGAGAACAGTATGGAGGTTCCTCAAAAATTAAAAATAAAGCTACTCTATGACTCAGCAATTACCCTACTAGGTATTTATCCAAAGGATACACAAATGCTAATTCAAATGGGCACATGCATCCCAATGTTTATAGCAGTGCTATCAACAATAGTCAAAGTATGAAAAAAGTCCAAATGTCCATTGACTGATGAATGGATAAAGAAGATGTGTGTGTATGTGTGTGTGTGTGTGTGTGTGTGTGTGTGTGTGCGCGCGCATGTGCGTGTGTGATGGAATATTACCGAGCTATCAAAAAAGAATGAAATCTTGTCATTTGCAACAACATGGATGGAACTAGAATGTATTTTACTAAGTGAAATAAGTCAGTCAGAGAAAGACAAATATATTTGGGGAGGGAAGGAAAAATTAGATAAAAACAGAGAGGGAGGCAAACCATAAGAGACTCTTAAGTGCAGAGAACAAATTGAGGGTTGCTGGAGGGGAGGTGGGTGGGGGGTTGGGCTAAACGGGTGATGGGCATTAAGGAGGGCACTTGTAGGGATGAGCACTGGGTGTTGTACGTAAGTGATGGATCACTGGATTCTACTCCTGAAACCATTATTACATTATATGTTAACTAACTTGGATGAAAAAAAAAAAAAGGATAGGAAATCTAAACCATAGACAAAAGTAAAAATAAGAGGTACATAACAGGAGAAAAAGTGAATCCTAAATGGTGCCTGCATCTGGGATGCAGTCCTTCCGGAACCTGCCTCCACCTGTACCCCTTTCTTTGGCTTTGTCACTGGGCTCTGAAAATTATGTAATTATGTATTGAGTTTCTGTCACTTGAGACCCAACTATTACATAAAATGTACGGTGTTTGTGATGGGTGCTAGATGAGAACTAGGAAACTGGAACAAAGAAAGTGAAGCAGCTGCTATTCTGACCACTCCCTTTCAACTTTCAAGAAAGTAGTGGATGAATTTGTACACATCAAAGTGTACACAGTAGTGGATGAATTTGTACACATCAAAGCTTTGCAAGCTGTGCACTAACTTCTTTTGAGAGGAAGGGAAGTTTATAAATTTCCGATTATTATATTCCTAAATTTAAGTTCCTGGTTCATATATGATGCCACAGATTTCATTAAACCTTATTTAAAAATGTCCTCTCATGCTAGCCCTTAAGGACATGACTCTTTGTGATATGAGGTGCATACGTAAAAATGTCAGTATGAGGTTTATCTCAGTGATCTTTCTTAAGATTGTGTTGCCTTATAAGTGCCCTTAAAACCCCATAATGCACACTAGCTAGCTGCATGGTATGGTCAGTTATTAGAACACTGAATTTATTTTCGGGTCTGCTCTTCTTGATATAAATCACCTTCTCAGTCATGAAGCACAAACTTTTTCGTAGAAGATAAGTTATCAGCCACCAAACTACGACGGCACTCCAAGTTTATATAGGACTTTGACATCAAAGTCCAAACACCTTAGAAATATATCCAAGATCATTCCTGATATATTATCAAGCTAAATTTTCATAATCACATATATGTCCTTCTAGGTGCACAGAGTCTTAGACTGAGATTGGACCACTGTTTTCTTACTATTGCCTATACTTTCAGGCTCTCTCCTTAGACCAAGCTGTCCTGGCTGCTTGGATTATTCTCTTCCCTTTTTCATCTGCTGGAAACACATCTTTAGGTTTGACTCAAACATATCTCTTCTCAGTGGCCCTTAGTTGAGAGCCCAGCTCTTGATTTTGTATCAGATCATGATCCCAGGGTCGTGGGATCAAGTCCCATGTTGATCTCTGTGGTGAGCATAGAGCCTGCTTAAGGTTCTCTCTCTCTACCTCTCTCTCCCTCTCTCTCCCCCTTTCCCCCTCTCCTGTTAATGCAAATACACACCATCTCTCTCTCTACAACAAAACAAAACAAAACAACAAAAAACAACTCTCCTCCATGAAGCCTTTCCTGATCCTTAATCCTCAGACTTGGTACTCCTTCCTCCATGTTCCCAGAACACATTGCTTAGGATAACACCTTACGTTATACTCACCAGCTACATAGTTCATGCTTATCTGAGGTTAGATTCTCCAGTACAGTGAAACAGAACCTCATTCTTCCTCTCCTCAGTCTCCTTCATTCTCCCACATTAGTCACTGACTTGGAAGTCACCTGGGAATGCGATTCCTTGTTTTGGAGTGGAAAAACAGAATGAGCCCAAAGCTAACTTAGCTTAAACGATGAGAAATTAATCTGCATAAAATGTCTAAGAATTATTAGTAGTAATTTCAACAAGAATTTTATTTACTTTTTAAAATTTTTTTAAATGTTTGTTTATTTTTGAGAGAGACCGAGTGTGAATGGGGGAGGGACAGAGAGAGAGGGAGATACAGAATCCGAAGCAGGTTCCAGGCTCTGAGCTGTTAGCACAGAATCCCGTGCGGGCTCAAACTCACGAACCACGAGATCATGATCTAAGCCAAAGTTGGATGTTCAACCAACTGAGCCACCCAGGTGCCCTGAACAAGAATTTTAATTATCTACTCGTCTAAAGTGAGGATCAGTTTGTACTGTGTAGGTTGCGAAGAAAACTCATTTATTTTATTACAAACATAATTTTTAAGGGTCAGGGAGATAAGCCAGCAATAAAAGAAAAACAAAAATTAACAAACACGAAAAACCCTATATCTGATAATTCCATACCTGGAATGTTTATTTGTGATTGACAATTATGTATCTATACCTAGATGTTATTTAAAACTTCAGCTGTACCCCAATGTTCATAGCAGCACTCTCAACAATAGCCAAATTATGGAAAGAGCCTAAATGTCCATCAACTGATGAATGGATAAAGAAATTGTGGTTTATATACACAATGGAATACTACGTGGCAATGAGAAAAAATGAAATATGGCCTTTTGTAGCAACGTGGATGGAACTGGAGAGTGTGATGCTAAGTGAAATAAGCCATACAGAGAAAGACAGATACCATATGGTTTCACTCTTATGTGGATCCTGAGAAACTTAACAGGAACCCATGGGGGAGGGGAAGGAAAAAAAAAAAAAAAAAAGGACGTTAGAGTGGGAGAGAGCCAAAGCATAAGAGACTGTTAAAAACTGAGAACAAACTGAGGGTTGATGGGGGTTGGGAGGGAGGGGCGGGTGGGTGATGGGTATTGAGGAGGGCACCTTTTGGGATGAGCACTGGGTGTTGTATGGAAACCAATTTGTCAATAAACTTCATATAAAAAAAAAAATAAAACTTCAGCCGTGGGGCAATTAGGTGAACATGTCGGAGAAGTAGGAAGATCCTTACTTCCCGCTTCTCTCAAAGAGGCATAGAAGCCAAAGGACTTTGAACACCAGAGCCTTGTAGGAAAACAGACTGAATCTACCTGGAGGAAAATGGGAAAGCTGGAAAAAAGATAGGTGGGTGACTGCGAACTGGGAGAGAGAAAAAAAAAAAAAAAGGCTGCCTGGGCACGGAGGGGAGGGACCCCCTTCTACGGAGAGACAAAGGGAAGAGAAAGAGCGGCTAGGGAAGTGTAGGACTGTAACTGGATGGCAGAAAGACCCGGGACTGAGACTGAAAGGGATCTGATCTCTAACTGCAGGGCTTTCTTCAGACTGGGGCCGGCTCCCTATTCGAGCACGTAGGGAGAAGGAAAGCCAGGAGCCTGGTTGCCGCGGTAGGTCAGAGGGTCAGTCCGCATTTGGAAAAAGTGGTTCCCTCCCTGGAAGGCTGCGCGATAGTACAAAGCCTGCCTGCACCTGCCACCCCCCCCACCCCCCGGGGTGCAGTGGCTGGGCGGAAGTTGCAATGTGCAGGAGGAAAAGATGGGCGTCTCCCCGGAGTGCTGTGGGAAAAGTCAAGGCCTGCCTGGGTCTGTCTGCATCTGTGAGGATGGCAGCTCAGTCCGCAGTAGGAGAAGGCGGTCCTCCCCGCAGTGCTGTGGCACAGACAAAGCCAGCCAGGACCCCATATCGCCGCACTGAGAGGCACTCCCCAGGGCCAGAGCGCATGGAGCAGGACTTTCAATCCTAGCCAAGGGCAGGGTCAGGGGAGTTGGCGCAACCAGAAGGACTGACCCGTGAGGTCGACTCAAATGGAGTCCACCGGGTCTGGTTCTGTGGAGAAGAAACTGGGGGATCGCCATCCCCCACCCCCCCCCCCCCCAAGGCAGGGCCTCAGGGATCAGTCTCAGGGCCCATAGTGGGGGTGGGTCCAGACTACACCAAACCACGCCCCTTTGCACTGGGTAACTGCCTATCCACCTGAGTGGCACAGACCCTGCAGACAGCTCCTCCCACAAGCAATGCAACATTACTTGGATTAACTCTAGGTCAATTCCCGATGTATAGGTGTCTTTCTCCGCCTCCTCCCCCTCCATTTCTCCTCCTTGTCTCTTCCCTCCCCTAGGCTGGCTACTCTGGTTATTGGTCTGTCTAAACGGACATATTTAATCCGTTGTCTTGACACATGTTCTGCACCTCCTTCTTCACACTCTTTTCTCTCTCTCTGGAATAATCAAGCCATGTAGTTTTTCTGTTTGGGTAACTTTATCTTCGTTTCGTTTTCCCCACCTCCTTCTTTGTTTTCCTTTCGCTCTCCGGATTAAGGCTTTTAGTCTCTCTGCCTGGTCAATGTTTATTTTTTCTTTTCCCCCTGCTCCTGTCATTTCTCTCTTTGTACGTGCTCTTCCGTCAGCATCGCCTCCACCCTCTTCTTCACTTGTAGTCAGTGGTTTGGGGTTTTTTGTGTTTAGTCTTTAGTGTTTTTGTTTTTGTTGATTTGTTGGTGTGTTTGCGTGTTTTTCTCTCCTGTTTGTCCGTCTGGTTTCCTTTACCGGGCTGCTCCAAGGAACAAATCAAAGCACCCCAGGGTGGAGGGTCCAAAATATCACTACGAGTAGGGTAATAAAATAACCAGAGTCACAACAACAGAGAGCAAGTAACAATCCCTGAAAAAACACCTCCTGAAGGGCCAGGCCCTGGACAGGCCCTCTTTTAATATAGCAATGCTCACGGGTGCAGAGCACACAACAAGCTTTTAAAACACATAAGGGACAGAAAGGGACAGAAAACTAGCCAAAATAATGGAACGGAAGAATTCTCCTCAAAAGAAATTCCAGGAAGTAGCGACAGCTAATGAATTGATCAAAACTGATTGAAGCAAGATAACACAACAAGCATTTAGAATAATAGTCATAAAACTAATTGCTGGGCTTGAAAAAAAGCATAGAGGAAGCAGAGAATCCATTGATACAGAGATCAAGGGACTATAAAATAGTCATAATGAATTAAAAATGCTATAAATGAGGTGCAAACTAAATTGGAGGCAGCCACAGTGAGGATTGAAGAGGGAGAGGGGAGAATAGGTGAATTAGAAGATAAGATTAGAGGAAGCCGAGAAAAAGAGAGATAGAAAAATTCCAGGAGTATGAGGGGAGAATTAGAGAACTAAGTGATGCAATCAAATGGAACAATATCCATATCATAGGAATTCCAGAAGAAGAAGAGAGAGAAAGGGGCGGAAGGTGTACCTGAACAAATCATAGCTGAGAACTTCTCTGATCCGGGGAAGGAAACAGGCATTGAAATCCAAGAGGCACAGAGAACTCCCTTCAGACTTAACTTGAATTGATCTTCTGCATGGCATATCATAGTGAAACTGGCAAAATACAAGGATAAAGAGAAATTTCTGAAAGCAGCTAGGGATAAACAGGTTCTAACTTACAAAGGTAGACACATAAGAATAGTAGTAGACCTATCTACTGAAACTTGGCAGGCCAGAAAGGAATGGCAGGAAATCTTCAATGTGAGGAACAGGAAAAATATGCAGCCAAGAATCCTTTACCCAGCAACTCTGTCATTTAAAATAGAAGGAGAGATAAAGGTCTTCCCAAACAGACAAAACTGAAGGAATTTGTCACCACTAAACCAGCCCTACAAGAGATCCTAAGGGAGACTCTGTGAGTGAAATGTTGCAAGGACCAGAATGTACCAGAGACACCACTACAACCATGAAACCTACAGATAACATAATGACTCTAAACCCATATCTTTCAATACCACTGAATGTAAATGGACTAAATGCTCCAACCAAAGACATAGGGTATCAGAGTGGATAAAAAAAAAAACAAAAAAAAAAAAACAAGACCCATCTATTTGCTGTCTACAAGAGACTCATTTTAGACCTGAGGACACCTTCAGATTGAAAGTGAGGGGATGGAGAACTATCTATCATGCTACTGGACGTCAAAAGAAAGCTGGAGTAGCCATACTTATATCAGACAAACTAGACTTTAAAGGCTGTAACAAGAGATGAAGAGGGCATTATATAATAATTAGAGGGTCTATCCTTTAGGAGGAGCTGACAATTATAAATGTCTATGCATCGAATTCGGTAGCACCCAAATACATAAAATAATTAATCACAAACATAAGCAGCATTATTATTTTTTTTTTAATTTTTTTTTCAACGTTTATTTATTTTTGGGACAGAGAGAGACAGAGCATGAACGGGGGAGGGGCAGAGAGAGAGGGAGACACAGAATCAGAAACAGGCTCCAGGCTCCGAGCCATCAGCCCAGAGCTCCAGGCTCCGAGCCATCAGCCCAGAGCCCGACACGGGGCTCGAACTCACGGACCGCCAGATCGTGACCTGGCTGAAGTCGGACGCTTAACCGACTGCGCCACCCAGGCGCCCCCATAAGCAGCATTATTGATAAGAATGTGGTCATTGCAGGGGACTTTAACACTCCACTGACAATAATGGATAGATCATGTAGACACAGAATCAATAAAGAAACAAGGTCCCTGAATGATATATTGGATCAGATGGACTTGACAGAAATATTTAGAACTCTGCATCCCAAAGCAATGGAATATACTTTCTTCTTGAGTGCGCATGGAACATTCTCCAAGATAGATTACATACTGGGTGACAAAACAGCCCTTCATAAGTATACAAGAATTGAGATCATACCATGCACCCTTTCAGATCACAATGCTATGAAACTTGAAATCAACCACAGGAAAAAGTCTGGAAAACCTCCAAAAGCATGGAGGTTAAAGAGCATCCTATTAAAGAATGAATGGGTCAACCAGGCAATTAGAGAAGAAATTAAAAAATATATGGAAACAACGAAAATGAAAATACAACAATCCAAACACTTTGGGATGCAGCAAAGGTGGTCCTGAGGCCTATCTCAAGAAACAAGAAAAATCCCCAAAACAAAATCTAACAGCACACCTAAAGGAAATAGAAGCAGAAGAGCAAAGACACCCCAAACCCAGCAGAAGAAGAGAAATAATAAAGATCAGAGCAGAAATAAACAATATAGAATCTAAAAAAACCAGTAGAGCAGATCAATGAAACGAAGAGTTGGTTTTTTGAAAAAATAAAATTAATAAACCTCTAGCCAGGCTTCTCAAAAGAAAAGGGAGATGACCCAAATAGTTAAACTCATGAATGAAAATGGAATTATTATAACCAGTCCCTCAGAAATACAAGCAATTAGGGAATACTATGAAAAATTATATGCCAACAAACTGGACAACCTGGGAGAAATGGACAAATTCCTAAGCACCCACACACTCCCAAAACTCAAATAGGAAGAAATAGAATCATAACCAGTGAAGAAGTTGAATCAGTTATCAAAAATCTCCCAGCAAATAAGAGTCCAGGGCCAGATGGCTTCCCTGGGGAATTCTACCAGACATTTAAAGCAGAGATAATACCTATCCTTCTCAAGCTGTTCCAAAAAATAGAAAGGGAAGGAAAACCTCCAGACTCATTCTGTGAATCCAGCATTACTTTGATTCCCAAACCATACAGAGATCCAGAAAAAAAGGAGAACTACAGGCCAATATCCCTGATGAACATGGATGCAAAGATTCTCAACAAGATACTAGCAAATCGAATTCAACAGCATATAAAAAGAATTATTCACCATGATCAAGTGGGATTCATTCCTGGGTTGCAGGGCTGGTTCAATATTCACAAATCAATCAATGTGATACATCACATTAATAAAAGAAAAGATAAGAACCATATGATCCTGTCAATCGATGCAGAAAAAGCATTTGACAAAATCCAGCATCCTTTCTTAATAAAAGCCCTTGAGAAAGTTGGGATAGAAGGAACATACTTAAATATCATAAAAACCATTTATGAAAAGCCCACAGCCAATATCATCCTCAATGGGGAAAATCTGAGAGCTTTCCCCCTGAGATCAGGAACATGACAGGAATGTCCACTCTCACTGCTGTTATTTAACATAGTGTTGGAAGTTCTGGCATCAGCAATCAGACAACAACAGGAAATCAAAGGCATCAAAATTGGCAAAGATGAAGTCAAGCTTTCACTTTTTGCAGATGACGTGATATTATACATGGAAAACCCAATAGACTTCACCAAAAGTCTGCTAGAACTGATACATGAATTCAGCAAAGTTGCAGGATACAAAATTAATGTACAGAAATCAGTTGCATATACACCAATAAGCAACAGAAAGAGAAATAAAGAATCTGATCCCATTCACAGCATAAAATACCTAGGAATAAACCTAACCAAAGATGTAAAAGACCTGTATGCTGAAAACTATAGAAAGCTTATGAAGGAAATTGAAGACGATACAAAGAAATAGGAAAACATTCTGTGCTCATGGATTGGAAGAATAAATATTGTTAAAATGTCAATACTACCCAAAGCTATCTACACATTCAATGCAATCCCAATCAAAATTGCACCAGCATTCTTCTCTAAGCTTGAGCAAGCAATCCTACAATTTGTATGGAACCACAAAAGACCCCAAATAGCCAAAGAAATATTGAAGAGGAAAACCAAAGCAGGAGGCATCACAATCCCAGACTTTAGCGTCTATTACAAAGCTGTAATCATCAAGACAGCATGGTATTGGCATAAAAACAGACACATAGACCAATAGAATAGAGTAGAGACTCCAGAATTGGACCCACAAGTGTATGGCCAATTAATCTTTGACAAAGCAGGAAAGAATATCCAATGGAAAAAAGACAGTCTCTTTAACAAATGGTGCTGGGAGAACTGGACAGCAGCATGCAGAAGGTTGAAACTAGACCACTTTCTCACACCATTCACAAAAATAAACTCAAAATGGATAAAGGACTTGAATGTGAGACAGGAAACCATTAAAACCCTAGAGGAGAAAGCAGGAGGAAACCTCCCTGACCTCAGCCGCAGCAGTTTCTTTCTCGACACATCTCCAAAGGCAAGGGAATTAAAAGCAAAAATGAACTATTGGGACCTCATGAAGATAAAGAGCTTCTGCACTGCAAAGGAAACAATCAACAAAACTAAAAGGCAACTGATGGAATGGGAAAAGATATTTGCAAAAGACATATCGGATAAAGGCTAGTATTTAACATCTATAAAGAACTCACCAAACTCCACACCCAAAAAAACAGATAATCCAGTGAAGAAATGGGCAGAAGACATGAATAGACACTTTTCCAAAGAAGACATCCAGATGGCCAACAGGCACATGAAAAGATGCTCAGTGTTACTCCTCATCAGGGAAATACGAATCAAAACCACACTGAGATACTACTTCACACCGGTCAGAGTGGCTAAAATTAACAAATCAGGAGACTATAGATGCTGGTGAGAATGTGGAGAAATGAAAACCCTCTTGCACTGTTATGGGAATGCAAACTGGTGTAGTCGCTCTGGAAGACAGTGTGGAGGTTCCAGAAAAAATAAAAAATAGATCTAGCCTATGACCCAGCAATAGCACTGCTAGGAATTTACCCAAGGGATACAGGAGTGCTGATGCAGAGGGGCACTTGTACCCCAATGTTTGTAGCAGCACTTTGAACAATAGCCAAATTATGGAAAGAGCCTAAATGTCCATCAACTGATGAATGGATAAAGAAATTGTGGTTTATATATACAATGGAATACTATCTGGCAATGAGAAAGAATGAAATCTGGCCATTTGTAGCAACATGGATGGAACTGGAGGGTATTATGCTAAGTGAAATAAGTCAGGCAGAGAAAGACAGATGTCATATGTTTTCATTCCTATGTGGATCCTGAGAAACTTAACCAAAGTCCATGGGGGAGGGGGAGGGGGAAAATTACAGAGAGGGAAGGAGGCAAACCATAAGAGACTCTTAAATACTGAGAACAAACTGAGGGTTGATGGGGATGGGGGAGAGGGGAAAGTGAGTGATGGGCATTGAGGAGGGTACCAGTTGGGATGAGCACTGGCTGTTGTATGGAAACCAATTTGACAGTAAATTATGTTTAATATAAAAAAAATAAAGGCAATTAGGTTGCCAGGAAAAAAAATAAAATAAAACTTTAGCTGTGGAATGGAATGGCTAAGAATTATAGGCCATATCGGGATTTGCAAAATGATCTCAGCAGATATTTTATATTCTCTCACATTGGTGTAGGAGATCCAATTACTCTATGATTTATTTTGATTCCTAGAGTTGTTGGAGGTGCACTTTACTAATTATCTTGGCCTGCCAATTCAGCACTTCTCCATGCCATGTATACCACTTTCTCCTGAATTATATATGTAGTAAAAAATTTTTTTTAAGTGCAATTAATTAATTAATTAATTTAGAGAGCATAAGTAGGGGAGTAACAGAGAGAGAGGAAAGAGAGAGAGCATCCCAAGAAGGCTCTGCACCATCAGCGCAGAGCCCAACGCAGGGCTAGAACTCACAAACTGTGAGATTATGACCTGAGCCAAAATCGAGAGTCAGGTGCCCAAACGACTGAGTCATGCAGGCGCCCCCTCATTTATACATTTTGAAAGCCTCACCCCAGGGACATGTGAACAACTTTCTCCTCCAAGTGTTGTAGACACTTCTTGGATATTGAACTCCAAAACGCAATTCTAATGAATCTAAAAGCAAATAAATTCTAATCATTTGAATTACACTTACATTGTACTCATTATATAAGTTGCGTCTCCTTTAAGGAACTTCTCACAATTGCTAGGCCAGGTTATTGTCTCTCGCATGTGGAAAAGAAACAAAAACAATTGTAGCAGGAAACAAATAAATTTCTTAAGTGCTCATGTATTTACATAGTATATACCCCATAAAGGAAGGAGTGAATTTTCCTAAATGAAAAGACAAGTCAGAGTGGCTTCTGTACCACAGTGAAATTGTTTTTGGAACTCACATTTTAAACTAGTAACTCACTGGACAGAAACAGAAACCCCAGTTCTTTGTTTATATCCTTTCTCTAAGCTGTAATGCTTCCCCCAAGTTTTTTTGTTTTTCTTTTTCTTTTCCTATCAGTTGAATTCCTACCTAAACTTCAAGACCTGCCTTAAATGTTACCTCTTTGGCAAGTTTTCCCTGAGACCTCCTCAGTAGTTATTCATGCATCTGTATTCTATTAAAAAGATTTATGTTCTCCTTCGCTGCCTCCTCTGAAGCCTATGTACCTTCTCAGGGTTAACCCAGCCACAGATGAATGTCTTTCAGCTCAAGGTCAAGACGACTTCCTTATGGTCATGAACGAGAAACCCCAGATCCTAACATCATTCTAGGCAACTCATCTGTCCAAGCCTCTGTGACCATTGTAGATTCAAAATTCCTTGACTCACCCAATTCTGCTAAGTGTTCCCTTTGTGGTGTTTCAGCCACCATCTCCCATGGCCATTCCCACACTCTTCTTGGAAATACTAAACTTGTGTTTCTTGGTCACCAAAGCTTTCCTTTTTGTCCTTTCCTTCCTGTATTTCCACTACATCTATACTTTGGCATCTTTAGAATTTATAGTTGTTGTTGGCTCAGTTCATTACTCCTCTCCTGGCTTCATTTCCCTAAGTAATAAAAATCCTGGTGAATTAGTCCTTTCCCTCTCTGGCCCCCACAGCTCCCATGCCTCCCTATATCCAGTGAGTACACTTAAGTGTGAGTCTGCAATTATTGAACATATTTTTGGTTACCCATTTCCTGTTGCCCATAGAATTATTACTATCCTCTTGACCTATTCCCCTTTTGTCTAGCATATGACCCTCTCTCTTTCCTAGAAAATTTATGATATCGCAGAAGTAATATGAATGGAACATCTCATTGAGTACTTTTCATTATTAGTTTTTTTAATTGAAAATTATTCAGTAAAATATTAAATGATACAGAGACTCTTTTCCACTCTAGAGAAACACTATGTTGTCTGTTTCTTGTGATCCTCTCAAATATATTTTATGTATATGTAAGTATAAATGTATACAGTCCTTCTTCTAAAGTCACTTTCTCTATAGCATACTCCACTTTAGACACATGCTTAATGTAGCTCTCCATGTGCCATAGGAACTAAAGCCTCTGTGGCTATGCACTTGATGTTCTCACTGGAATATTCTGCCTTGTCATCTTCCTCACAAAGTCTTTTCCTTGGGAAATCTGCCTTTATCATAATACACTCACCGCTGAGCACATTACCTAGTCTATAGGAAGCACTTGATAAATGTTAGGTGCTATTATTTTATGTGATTATAGAGGAGTGGTATTTTCTACCTTCAGTTCATCATTGGTAAAATTTAACCATTCGTTTTTTTCGTGATTAAGTGGATCCTCTTGGAGTTGTCGAGAATAATACTTAAGGATTTTCTAAAAGGATTATATGAAGCATGGAAAAATTCCAAGAGATTATTTTGTGCAATTTAGGTGGGAAAAGAATATGAAAAAAAAAGAGTAAAGGAGAATTCTGGAAAGCAATATATATCTCACTGATGAAAAAAATGTCCCGGGGCGCCTGGGTGGCGTAGTCGGTTAAGCGTCCGACTTCAGCCAGGTCACGATCTCGCGGTCCGTGGGTTCGAGCCCCGCGTCGGGCTCTGGGCTGATGGCTCAGAGCCTGGAGCCTGTTTCCGATTCTGTGTCTCCCTCTCTCTCTGCCCCTCCCCCGTTCATGCTCTGTCTCTCTCTGTCCCAAAAATAAAATAAACGTTGAAAAAAAAAATTTAAAAAAAAAAAAAAAAAAAGAAAAAAATGTCCTAATTAGGATCTATATCAGAGTACTGGGTCAATCAGACTGGATACCCATCTGTGTTTTGCCCTTGGATTTTCCAATGGGATTTCAAAATTCTTTCATCAAAGATAAAACTTTGGGGCGCCTGGGTGGCGCAGTCGGTTAAGCGTCCGACTTCAGCCAGGTCACGATCTCGCGGTCCGTGAGTTCGAGCCCCGCGTCGGGCTCTGGGCTGATGGCTCAGAGCCTGGAGCCTGTTTCCGATGCTGTGTCTCCCTCTCTCTCTGCCCCTCCCCCGTTCATGCTCTGTCTCTCTCTGTCCCAAAAATAAATAAACGTTGAAAAAAAAAAAAAAGATAAAACTTTACCTTTTTCTGTTACCATTAAAATCAGTACATTACAAATCCTTAACAGTGAACATGATGTCAGAAAATAAGAAAATATTCTGAGGTTAGCAAGTTTTCAGTGGCAGTTCTAGAACAGCTATTTAGGAAGCCAGGGGCAATTTGTTTGGAAGTGAGGGCAATGAGTTTTACTCAAAGGATAGGATAGGAAACATACTGGTTTTTTTACTTCTTCAGGGTAGTTTTAGGAGGTTAATGATTTCACAGTTCTGGTTACCCTTTAGAGCGACTCTGATGTCCAAAATCGAATCATAAAATCTATTCCTCAGGTCAGTTCTGATTTTTTTGTGTGCTATACCAATATCTCACAGAAATTTATTTACCAAAATTGTAATTAAACTATCTAGAACAGGAAAAAAGCTCTGGGGCATTATAACCTAGGAAAAAGTTATCTGCACTTGCTTGTATTATCTTGTTTACAATACCGCTATAATAAGGCACATTTTTTCTAATTTTTTGTTTTTATACCTAGGAGGAAATATTTTTTGTTATCATGAAGGAAATATTCAGGAGATGGGTGCAGTAAGCGTGTTTCTCATATGTAGATGCAGGGCCGACAGTTTAAAATTCATCTCCCCAGGATGCGTACGTGCCAAGACTAATGACTTTATTAATAATGAAAGTCCTGGATCGCTTTGGTTGCAAAACAAATTAAAGAGTAGAGCACCTTTGGGACTTCTGTCCATGAATGTCAAGGGCAAGAACAGCATCTGCTATAGTGAGAGCTTCTCCCTACATAATGGACATTCAGACACCTGATTTCCAGAAATACTTGCTAACCCTGCCTCTGACAGAGGCATGAAATATCCTACCCACTAAGGACTTCTTATTTTAGGTCAATAAATATGCTCACAGACGAAACATGACGGTAATGAAAGACATAGTTGGCAAAAATAAACAGGATTTTCCAATCAATAAGGTAAAACATAGTAAACACAAACGGCAAAAATTGCTTGAAATCATTGTGTTTTCTGAAGAGCAGTTTTTTGATATTATATTTAAATATATGTTATTTAGACCCAAAGCTAATCCTAGAAAACCATTCCGAGTTTTAGTACTTTCCTAATTGGATAGTAATTTCCCAACTGTGCCTCAGGGTTCTAGCGGGAAACTGGTTGCCTCTGCAGTCCTAACTCAACTAGAACAACACTATTTATGTCTGTTTTACAAATTGAATCTTCCAGTAAAATTTCATTTGTGCATCATATTTTGTGGCTGAAAACAGTTTTGAACCAATGGTCTGCCTAATCCCGCCATTGACTTTATTTAATATCTTATCCTAATATAGTACATGGTAATTACCATCCCATCAACTTAAAGTCGTAGGTGATCGTGTTATCTTTCCCATTCTTCTGATGAGGAAATTGAAACGGAGAGCTTGGATAGTTGTTTTAAGGTTGCCCAGCGGGTAGGTGGCAACCCCTATTTCAACCCCTGATTTTGCCTTTGGATTTCATGGCCTTCGCTTTTTTCTGGCGTTGCTGCATGCAGAGGAAACTACCACGTATTGAGTACCTAGTATGTGTGTGGCATTTCACACGCATTGTCTCCTTGAGCCCTCACATTATCATTCTTATAGAAGTAAACTGTTTCGAGAAGTCAAATAACTTGTCCAGAGTCATATTACTAATACGTGAGGAGATTAATTGGAACTTAGGTCTTCTGATTCAAAACTCTCTATTGGATGCTGCCCCATAACTTTTGTGTGGCTTCTAAGGAGCAGATATACTCGTATTGGCCTAATTGGGACCGTGACAAAAGGTCTGTTTATTGGACAGCTATGAAAACTGAGGTACAGTCATAAATAGCAAGTAAATGACAAGCCAAGAAAGAGATGCTCAATCTTTTTGGCTTTGCATCTCCATCAAAGCTCTTACGTTCAAGGTGGTGACCAGGAAGGGCAGTGAAACAAGGAGCTGAGGTAGGGAGCAGGACAAGAATATTCTCCATACAGCGTTGAAAATGATTTTGCGGTTTGTCTACTCTATTTCAACTTTACCTGAATGAGCCACTTTTATTAGGGAAACTCTTCTGTGACACCTTGAACTGTCACATATTTTACAATTGTCTTTTATTATTGCAGTACTCTGCTTTTTTCAAATGAACATATCGTTTACTTGAAATTTTCCACCCAATGAACAAAATAAGTGATGAAAACCCCAGAGAAAAGCAAGGCCAGACATGTAGGCAAGAGGTCAGAGGTTTCTTTTTTTTTTTTTTTTAAATTTTTTTTTTAACATTTATTTATTTTTGAGACAGAGAGAGAGCATGAACAGGGGAAGGGCAGAGAGAGAGGGAGACACAGAATCGGAAGCAGGCTCCAGGCTCCGAGCCATGAGCCCAGAGCCTGACGCGGGGCTCGAACTCACGGACCGCGAGATCGTGACCTGGCTGAAGTCGGACGCTTAACCGACTGAGCCACCCAGGCGCCCCAAGAGGTCAGAGGTTTCAAAGAAAAGGTGACACTGGTTGGTATAGATGTTCAAAGGGAACTGGATACCAACTGTGTTTCATGCTTACTCATTTGGATGTCTCTGTATGGTGAAACCTGGTAGCTGGGAATAGGAGTGGGGAAAGGACGTTCACTTCCCCCTTTTGTATCCATTGAATTTTGAAAAATGTGAATGCATTGCCTAGTCAATAAATGGTTACTCCAAATTAATTTCTAATGGCAAAAATAGTAAAATGCTATATTCTAGAAAAGGCATTAAAATTCCTTTGAGAGAGACTGCTTTGTTGAAAGCCAAGCAGTGGACAATGAACTGGCAGTGAGAATGACTCTGGCTCCAGGTTCTAAAGGACCAAATGGCTAAGATAAGGACTCAGTCAAGGAAAAGAATTCCCCTAGCTGGAGATGGGAGGACCCCTGAGGAGTCATATAGGAAATGTAGGGTGTGAAAAGTGATTTTTCCTCTTCTCCGTGTAAGAGGAAGTAATCAAAGTCTTGAGGGGTCAGAGCATGAATGGAAGGAGGGGGGCAAGGTTGTATAAAGTCTCCAAAGATTTTTCCCCGGAATAGCAGGAAGCCAGACTCATAACTATGTTTCTAGGACCAATAAAAACTACAGTACAAAGTTTAAAAAGAGGCAAAGGTATCATAGTGACTTAGTTAATTAAGCTGTTGAAAGATGTCAACAGGACCCAGAAGAGTGTAACTCCAGAAAAAGCAGCCACACGAGTTATGGGGCATCATAAGCATATGGAGCATATGGGGCAGTTATAAGTTTTCTTATTCTAGATATTTCATAAAATGGTCTTACAGTACGTGACCTCTTGAGTCTTAATGTAACGTTTCTAAGGTTCGCTCATGTTGTAGCAATCTGTACTTCATTCCTTTTTATGCCTAGATGATATTCCACTGTTTGGATATATCATATTTGGTCCATCCATTCATCAACTGATGGACATTTTAGTTGTTTCCACTTTATTTTTATGAATAATACTATTATAAATATTCATATACAAGTCATTATATGGACATATGCTTCATTTCTTTTGGGTAAATACTTAGGTATGGAATTGTTGGGTTATATATAACTGTATGCTTAACTTTTTTAGGGACTGCTAAACTGTTTTCCATAGCTATGGTACCAGTTTATGTTCCTGTCACCAATATATAATGATGCTAATTTGTCTACATCATCACACGCTTATTTTTCTTTTTAATTATAGGTATCTTAGTGGGTATGAAGTGGTATCTGATTGTGGTTTTAATTTGCTTCTCTCTGATGGCTGATAATGTTGAGCATCTCTTTATATACTTACTGGCTATTTGTATATCTTCTTTGGAAAAACGTCTATTCAAATCCTTTAGCTATTTTTAAAATTGAGTGATTTGTCTTTTTATTGTTAAGTTATAAGAACTCTCTCCTGGAGAATGTTCCATGTGCACTTGAGAAGAATCTTTATTCTACTGTTGCTAAGTTTTCTATAGATGTGTAATAGATCTAGTTGGTTTATAATATTCAAGTCTTATTTCTGTTATTATTATTTTTTAATGTTTTTTTTTGAAAGAGAGAGATTCAGGGAGAGGTAGAGAGAGAGAGGGAGACAGAGGATCTGAAACAGGCTCTATGCTGGCAGCAGAGAGCTTGATGTGGAGCTCGAACTCATGAACTGTGAGATCATAACCCCAGTGGAAGTCAGACACTTAACCAAATGAGCCACCCAGGCACTCCTATAATGTTCAAGTTTTCCTTTTGCACATTGATCTGATAACTAGTTTTATCTACCATTGATAGCAGAATACTGAAATCTCTTTTTTTTTTTTTTCAAATTGTCTATCTCTTCCTCAATTCTGTTACTTTTTTCTTGTTGTATATTGGAGCTCTCTTGTTAAGTGTATATATGTTTATAATTGTTATCCTTGACAGATTGACCCTTTTTCATTTTTAAATGTCCTTCTTTGTGTCAGTTGATAAGTTAGAGTCTATTGTTTTGTCTAATTTTAGTATTGCTGCTGAAGCTCTCTTTTGCTTATGTTTATATTAGACACCTTCCCATCCTTTTATTTCAACCTATTTGTGACCTTGCATCTAAAGTGTATCTCTTGTAGACATTCTATATTTTTAAAAAATTAGTCTGACAATCTTTTCCATTTTAAAGGAGGGTTCAACCATTTACCTTTAATAGTTTTTGATAAGATTTTTGTCTGCCATTTCCTCATTTTTTTTAATGTCTCATTTTTTGTTCATCTCTTTCTTTATAGTGATTTGTTTAAAAGAGATAGTTTACATTTTACCATTTTAATTCCTTTGTTTCTCTTACTAAATTTTTAAAGATTATTTTCTTGGTGGCTGCCTTGGGCATTACAGTGAACACATTACCTGTAATAATATAGTTTAGATTATTACTATAGTTCAACATTATGCAAAATTTTGTTCGTATGTAGCTTTGTTCCTCCCCTTCTTTTGTAACATTATTGTCATCTACATTTCATTTTTAGATATTACAAGCCTATCAATACAGTTTCATAATTATTGCTTAGGCAGTTGTCTTTTAAATCAGCTAGAAGGAGGGAAGAGGTAAAAATAAAAATATATTTGTACTGCCTTTTATATTTACCTGTATAATTATCTTTACCAGCTTTATTTTTTCATGTGGATTTGAGTTACTCTCTTGTGTTCTTTTATTTCAGCCTGGAAGAGTCTCTTTAGTGTTTCTTGTAGGACAGATTCACTAGTGGCAAATAACACTTTCCTTTTTTTTTTTTATTCTTGGAAATTCTTAATTTCTCTTTTGTGTTTTAAGTTTAGTTTTGTTATATGGAACTCTTGGTTTACAGTCTCTTTCTTTTAGCCCTTGGAATGTCTCATGGTATACCTCTGGTCTTTATGGTTTCCATGTGAAATTAGCTATTAATCAATTTAAGGATCCCTTGTACCTGATAAGTCCGATCTCTTGCTGTTATTACCATTCTGACTTTGTCTTTCGACAGTTTACTTATGGTGTAGATCTTTTTGAGTTTATACTACTTGATATTGATTGAGTTCTTGGATGTATAAATTAATGTTTTTCATCAAGTTTGAGAAGCTTTAGGTTATTATCTCTTCAAATATTACTTCTGGCCCTTTGTGTCCTCTCCTATTGGAACTGTCATTATGCAAATGTTGGCTTGCTCAGTGGTGTCCCACAGGTGTCTCAGACTCTGCTCATTTTTTTTTTCCTTCATTCTGTTTTCACCTATTCCTGAGGGTGGAAGATTTTAATTAATGCATTTTAAAGTTTGCTGACTTTTTCATTCTGCCTGTGCTTCTCTTCTCATGTGAGCATTTCATTTTCGTATCTCACAGTTACTAGTTTCTATTGTAGTAAAATATTACTTTTATTTCAAACACTTCTGTATTGTTTTAATGTTATGACAAATGTGTTTCTTTGGCAGTTCAGGAAAACAGTTAAAAAATAAACTATGCAAATGGGTTGCAATTGTTGAGTTTTCTTAATGGAAAGGCACACAAGCTAGCATGTAAGAACTAATATAATTTATTATTTATAGTTATTTATAATAATTATAATAAATTTATAATTTATTATTGATCATGTTGGATGTACTTTTTATATTTATTTGTTTATTTATTTTTAATATATGAAATTTATTGTCAAATTGGTTTCCATACAACACCCAGTGCTCATCCCAAAAGATGTCCTCTTCAATACCCATCTGGATGTACTTTTTAAAATTCCAGCATAAAGGGAATGAAACTGGACCACTTTCTTACACCATACACAAAAAGAAGTTAAAAATGGATTAAAGACCTAACTTTGAGACAGGAAACCATCAAAATCCTAGAAGAGAACACAGGCAGTAACCTCTTTGACACTGGCCATAGCAACTTCATATTAGATATGTCTCCTGTGGCAAGGGAAACAAAAGCAAAAATAACCTATTGGGATTTCATCAAAATTAAAGTTTCTGTGCAGTGAAGGAAACAATCAACAAAACTAAAAGGCAAGCTATTGAATGGGAGAAGATATTTGCAAATGCCATATCTGATGAAGGATTAATATGCAGAATGTATAAAGAACTTATAAAACTCAACACCCAAAAAACAAATAATTCAGTTAAAAAATGGGGAGAAGACATAAGTAGACATTTTTCCAAAGAAGACATACAGATGGCCAATGGACACATGAAAAGATGCTCCACGTCACTCATCACCAGGGAATTACAAATCAAAACTACAATGAAATATCACCTCATGCTGGTCTGAATGGCTAACGTTAACAACACAGGACACAACATGTGTTGATGAGAATGCAGAGCAAAGGAACCCTCTTACACTGTTCATGGGAACGCAAGCTGGTATAGCCAGTGCAGAAAATAGTATGGAGATTCCTCAAAAAGTTAAAAATAGAACTACCCTACAATCTAGCAATTGCACTATTAGGTATTTACCCACAGGATACAAAAATACTGATTTGAAGAAATACATGCACCTTGATGTTTATAGCAGCACTATCAACAATAGCCAAACTATAGAAAAAACCCAAATGTCCATCGACTGATGAATGGATAAGATGTGGTGTGTGTGTGTGTGTGTGTGTGTGTGTGTGTTTATGTATGTACACACACAGCCATAAAAAATAATGAAATTTTGCCATTTTCAGTGATGTGGATGGAACTAGAATATATTATGTGAAGTGAAATAAGTGAGAGAAAGACAAATAACATGATTTCACTCATAGGTGGAACTAAAGAAACAAAACAAATGAACACAGAGGGAAAAAAAGAGAGGAAAGCCAAAAAACAGATTTCTAACTATAGGGAACAAACTAATGATGACTAGAAAGGAGGTCAGTAGAGGGATGGGTTAAATAGCTGTTGGGTGTTAAGGAGGCACTTGTGATGAGCACTGGATGTAAGTGATGAATCACTAAATTCTACACCTGAAGGTAATATTACACTGCATGTTAACTGGAATTTAAACAAAAATTAAAAAACATAAAACATCAGATAGTAAGTAGTGTTTATTACTAAATTTGGAAACTTAGTATTCACATGCCATGTGTTCATTCTGGGCATACAACGTCTGTCATAAATTCTAATTCCAGAAGTGAATGATATAAGGCACTATGAGTCTAATGAGTTCATAGTAAATGCAAAACAACATATTCTGCAAACAGCAGTGGTGAAGGAAGCATGATGATATTTCATTCCTTTCATCCAGAGATCATGAATCTTTTCTACATCATTTTTATAATTTACTTGTGATTTCTTTCTTTTATGATTATATCACTTTCTACATTGTTATATAGGTATCTGTGTACATCTTTTATCTTTAAAGCTTGCCTTGGAGTTTATTGTGAGCTGGAATTATCTATTATTTATCTTCACATCCCAGCACTTAGAATACACCCCAGTAGATCAAACAAGGCACCAGAAGATGGGGAATTTTACACAAAAAATCAATTCCCAGTGTTGGTTTTGTTTGCTTATTTATTAATTCATGTTTAATCTGCCTTGGGGAAGGAGGGTATATAGATAGAACAAGCATTGCTTTATTTCATTTAGATCGTTCCAAGTGTACATGATATAATACCAGACACTTTAGATTACTGTTTTACAATTATTTTTACTTGCTTTTGACTAAAGTTAATTCACTTTAACTTAGGACAGTTAAATAGTTTAAATTTGCTTCCAGCAACATTTGAAGTTACTATAACTCCTGCCCCCATTTTAATTATCCTTCTATTTTCCCCATTTTTAATAAGTCATAAAATTTAGAGTAAAATAATTTTTCTAAGTAACAATTTTAGTATGCCTGTTGTTTCAATCAATGTTTTATAAATTTTGTGTGTATAAATTTTGGTGGAAAAACCAGTTAGTAAAATGAACTGTGTCTTATTTTCCTGTTGGCTAAATTTTATGAAAAAAATACAGAAACCAGGTGAAATATTTTTCTCTTCCTAATGCCCATCCAGAAACCAGGTTTAGTATCAATGACCTAAATTTATTGTGTGTGAGGGCAAGGAGAATGAAGCCACGTCTTAAATTGCCCCAATAAGATTGTGTAGTGACCAGGTTAACGGTCACATCGAAAGGCACAAAGGACTTCTCAAATTTGGGGATTGTTTGGGACCCTGGAACATTTTTATAACCAAAGGGAAAAGAAAAACCTCCTCAGAAATTACTGATACTGGGTAACTTGCCATATTTAATGAGTGGCAACAGGGGTCTGGGTTTTAGTTGAGTTGGAAAAAGTTTTGCTAAAACATTTTAAAGCAAATGTATATATCCTGCAATTATAAATTATGTCCACCTGTAAGACTATAGGAGTGTCATTTCCCCCACAACCTAAGAGGAAGTGTGTGGCAGCTAGGCAAAAAAGAAGAGGAAGGGCCTCCTCAGTGTAAGCATAGTCAGTACAGAGCAAAACAATGAAAAAAGAAATGAGCTGAGGAGTTTTCATCAACCCAATTCAAGAGCACTGGGGGAAGCAATTATGGGGAGAATTCATGCTTTAATGGATTCATCATCTTCTGAATACTTATTATGGGTTAGGTATTTTGCTTTGTGCAAGGCTTTGCAAATAGCTTCAGATGGAGACAGGAGCATAGAGGGAAGGAGGATAGGAATAGGTTTGCACAACAGGAAGTGGAGAGAAGAGATTGTCGGAAAAATTTCATCGTAGGAGACCTTGGAGGAAATCTTGCAGGAGGTTTTTATCAAGTAGAAAAGGGTTGAATGGACATTCCAGGATGAAGGAATGACCTGAACTGTTTATGTAGTTTATGTCACACAGTCATGTAGTTTAACTGCTACCATAAGACACTCCAAAATTTCAGTGGGTTAAAGCAATAAAAGTGATTGCTCACTTACACATTTGTTCTGCACAGTGTTCCTGGCTAACTAATTCTCCTAGTCAAGTCTCCTCCAGGACCAATAACTTAGAGACTCAGGTTCCTTTCACAGCGTCGCTCTGTTCTCTGTATTATCTAGAATCCTCTCCATTCTTCTTGAAGTATGCTGGATGCTGTTAAGGGGCCACGCCTGGAGGAGACTTGTATCACTTCCACCTTCCCCCCCATTGTCCACAACTCAATCATGTAGTTAGGTAATTGCAAGAAAGGCTAGGAAAAGTAGGCTAGCTGTATGCCCAGGAGGAAATAAAAAGAGGATTTGGTGAGTGCATTGTAGGAGCCATAGTGAGTGAAGGAAGGGTATGTTAAAACAAGATGAGAAGGGTTAATTCAAGAAGATTATTGTAGCTGGTGCGGAACATGCATGAGATGATAACATGAGAGATAGGACTAAAGAGGTGTGAAGGACCCCATTCAAGAAGAATACATATGAATCGTAATACAGGTAAGCCTGAGTTCCTAAATACTGTAAATTAGAAGTTATATGCTTAAATTTCACATGGGATGAGTATGAATGAATATGACAATTGCATACCCTCTACATGCCAGGCATGTAGGCCGGAAATGAACATCTAAAGACATTCCCTACTTGTGAAGAACTCAAAATCTGTGACAAAGACTGATTGGTAGATCAACAGTTATATCACAGAAGGAAAAGGGCTGTATTGGGGCAAGCTCAGAGATCAAGGACAGGATCTGATCAAATCACTCCAGGGTAAAGAGAATACTGGGGAGACCAGGCTTCTCTTGATTCTGTAACTTGGACCTGGTCACTACTCTCTCTAGGATTCAAGTTCTTTATTGACAAAGAGGATGAATTAACAAAAAATTTTAAAGAGCCTCCAAATCTAATCCTCTTAATCAATGAATAGGTGGCAAGCAAATAATACCTGTTAGTAACGTCATTATCAGTGGTAAATACTGAGTTGATACTTGCTTAAGAATTTGAGTAGGGGGGCGCCTGGGTGGCGCAGTCGGTTAAGCGTCCGACTTCAGCCAGGTCATGATCTCGCGGTCCGTGAGTTCGAGCCCCGCGTAGGGCTCTGGGCTGATGGCTCAGAGCCTGGAGCCTGTTTCCGATTCTGTGTCTCCCTCTCTCTCTGCCCCTCCCCTGTTCATGCTCTGTCTCTCTCTGTCCCAAAAATAAATAAACGTTGAAAAAAAAAATAAATAAATAAAGAATTTGAGTAGGAAGAGTGAAGAAGGCAAAGCTTCATAGATTGTCTATCTCAGTATTTTTTTTTTTTCAAAATCCAGCACAATATAGAGGAATTAAAGTTTTTTTCCTAGTGTTGGTTTTTTTTTTTTTAATTTTTTTTTCAACGTTTATTTATTTTTGGGACAGAGAGAGACAGAGCATGAACGGGGGAGGGGCAGAGAGAGAGGGAGACACAGAATCGGAAACAGGCTCCAGGCTCCGAGCCATCAGCCCAGAGCCCGACGCGGGGCTCGAACTCACGGACTGCGAGATCGTGACCTGGCTGAAGTCGGACGCTTAACCGACTGCGCCACCCAGGCGCCCCAGTGTTGGTTTTTTAAATAGGACATTATGTTTTGAGTTCATTTTACTTCGCGAATTTTCTCTAATTCCTCTTATTCTGTTCTGGGCAGTTTCTATGGATATATTTTCCCGTATGTTTTTGGGTAGTATTAATCTCTTTGCTTTTGTAATGTGTCTTTCCTCTCCTTCTACTATCTCTACTTGCAAGAGACACATTCCACATTTCTAAGCAAAGGAGAAACTTGATCCAGACTATTCACAGAAAAGGATCACAGGGTGTTCCTTTGAGTCGTTAAATGTCTGATTTATGACAGTAATAAAACTTCCAATTTAGTCATTACATCACTCACTCAGCAAAAACTTATCTTGAGCAAAGTTAGATATCTTGCATGCCACATTTCTTTACAAAGCAGTAAATTGTTGTTGAATAATTCGTTTTCTTGCCTAAGACATACCACCTGATTGAGTTTACAGACGTTCTTCAATGAGATATAGGTTAGGAGCTAATGTATTGCCTTGTGCTTTCAATATGAAAAACTAAGAGCTAGACCCAGTTGAGATGCTCTAGGAAGCAATATTATGAGGCAAATGTGAGCCCATATAGAGCTGAGAGACACAGATATCTTTTTTTTTTTTTTAATTTTTTTTTTCAACGTTTATTTATTTTTGGGACAGAGAGAGACAGAGCATGAACGGGGGAGGGGCAGAGAGAGAGGGAGACACAGAATCGGAAACAGGCTCCAGGCTCTGAGCCATCAGCCCAGAGCCCGACGCGGGGCTCGAACTCACGGACCGCGAGATCGTGACCTGGCTGAAGTCGGACGCTTAACCGACTGCGCCACCCAGGCGCCCCCACAGATATCTTTTAAATGTTTGTTTATTTTTTTTGAGAGAGAGAGAGAGAGAGAGAGAGGGAGATGGCATGTGTGAGAGGGGGAGGGTCAGACAAAGAGGGGGAGAGGGAATCGCAAGCAGGCTCCACAGGAGTCCCATGTGAGGCTCAGTCTTATCAGCCATGAGATCGTGACCTGAGCTGAATCAAGTGTCAGATGCTTAACTGACTGAGCCACCCCTGCACCCCTCAAAATATTACTCTTGAACATGAATGGACTTATTGGATCTCTAAAATTACTCAACAATTATCCTTTGCCTCAGAGTAGACTTTTTCTTTCTGGGATTTTCAAAGAATTAATGTTTTGAGAGCTTAATTGAAATTTGTTTTGGGTAGATTTTTTTTTTTTTATGGTAGGAAGAGGAGAGAAAAAGAGATTGAAATTGGGTGTTGTCAATAAAGAATTTGTAAGAAATAAAAGAACACCTAAATAAGAGTGTAAGCAACATATTATTACTTGCAGGTTGTTTGGAAACAGCTTCAGGATCCTGTGTGGGGATGGTGGTGGTGGTGGTGGTGGTGGTGTGTGTGTGTGTGTGTGTGTGTGTAAAGGAGGATGGGAGCTAAAAGAGCTGAGAGACAGAAGAAAGGTGAAGTGATCATTTTGTTATTCTACTTTCCTAATAACCCTCTTTGGAGAGTTTGAAGGAGGTCTGGACCCTGTCTGTGACCTTGATGTGTGATCTGCCTCCTCTACCCCTTCCCCCCTGCGCCCCCCACACTGTGTTCTTCCTAACCAAGCAGTCCCATACGTGAAATGATTTATCATCATGGCTGAGTACTTTAGGCAAGTATCAGGGTAAATGGAACTATTTGAGTCCTTTCAGCCATTAATTTCTAATTAGATTCTGGCTGACACTCTGAAAGCAGGGTGTCATTGTTTTTGATTTTGTGCTGTCCAGCCTAATTAATGAACAGACATTTTCATAAGTAGATTAATGGAAGTGGTCTCATTACCCAACGTTATTTCAGGCATGGCGACATTGCACCTCATTAGAGAAGCATGAATTGAGGCAGCTTTCAATTAGAAGACAAAAGACATGTATGGTATGGGCCGCATTATTTTTAGAATAGCTTGCTTTTCTCACGTTTCCAAAAGGATTCTTAGCTTTTATCCCTCTTACCTACGTTCTCATCCAGGATAAAAGAGCGTTTAAAGAAAATTGGTGCTGATTTTCTATGAGATTTGTAATCAAATGATTTTGTGCATCCCTAGATGTGTCACTTAATACATGTGCAATTTTAGTGAATTTACTTAAAGTCTTTGAGCACTTTTCACTTGCAAACTGTTAAGTATCTTGATTATTTACCTTATACCATTGAGGGAATGTGAACAAAAAACTTAACGGTCTCCAGTGTCCTCGTCTTTTTCACATGCACATCCCTTTCTCTTTTTTTTTTCTTTTTAAAAAATTTTTTTTTCAACGTTTATTTATTATTTTTGGGACAGAGAGAGACAGAGCATGAACGGGGGAGGGGCAGAGAGAGAGGGAGACACAGAATCGGAAACAGGCTCCAGGCTCTGAGCCATCAGCCCAGAGCCTGACGCGGGGCTCGAACCCACGGACCGCGAGATCGTGACCTGGCTGAAGTCGGACGCTTAACCGACTGCGCCACCCAGGCGCCCCCCTTTCTCTTGATACTCTCTCTTTTCCAAGATACCCTTCTATCCAGGTCCTTCTTCCTACTAGGTGTTGCTTCTTAATTTCAGTGTTTGAATCAGCAGTCTATTCTTGAATTATTCAATTCCAGTGAGATATACCTCATGGATTTCTTCCCTAGAAACTCTTACTTTCATTATTGCATCTTCTGACCAGAACCTCTTATTTCTTATTTCTCCATCTTACTATTCCTTCATCTGTTTAGTTCGGCATTTAAAAATTTTGCACATATGTATTGATTAATAGAGAAATTACCCACCTTCTAACCATCTCACCTGTTAGGTTGATATTTAGACTTGTGCGAAGGAAAGGGAATTTTTATTCAATTAAATTAAGCAAATAATCTCAGAAACACCAAGATAGCTAATGCTCCAGAGTAAAGTCATCAACCTTGTGGTATTTAGGTGGCTCCCAGGGTAACTTCCTCTCCTTGCAGTCTTTTTTTTTTAATGTTTTTATTTATTTTTGAAGGAGAGAGAGACAGAGCATGAATGGGGGAGGAGCAGAGAAAGAGGGAGACATAGAATTTGAAGCAGTCTCCAGGCTCTAAGCTATCAACACAGAGCCTGATGTGGGGCTCGAACTCACGAACTGTGAGATCATGACCTGAGCCGAAGTCGAAAGTTTAACTGACTGAGCCACCCAGGTGCCCCTCTCCTTGCAGTCTTTTTGAAACATTCATTCTTTGGCTCTGTTGCTTACTTTTCAATTGACTCATTTTTTTAAAAATTAATTTCTGTTATATATTTTTTAATTTTTTAATGTTTGCTTATTTTTGAGAAAGAGACAGAGTGCAAGCAGGAGAGGGGCAGAAAGAGAGAGAGAGAGAGAGAGAGAGAGAGAGAGAGAGAGAGAGAATCTGCAGCAGGTTCCAGGCTCTGAGCTGTCAGCACAGAGCCCCATGCAGGGCTTGAACCCAAACCATGAGATCATGACCTGAGCTGAAGCCAGAAACAACCAACTGAGCCACCCAGGCGCCCCAATTTCTGTTATTAAAGTAACAAGGGGTGCCTGGGTGACTCAGTTGGTTAAGTGCCGGACTCTTGATCTCAGCTCAGGTCGTGATCTCATGGTTTGTGATATTGAACCCCGCATAAAGCTCTGTGCTGACAGCAAATAACACAAGTTTGACTTGATAACAAATAATACCATAAAACTTTGTGGAGGCAGAATTTAGACCCCTGTGGTCTATGTCCTTTGTGGTTATTCCCATGAATTGTATTGTCTTGTAGAAGAGAAATTATCCTGATGGGTCTAATCTAATCAAATAACTTCTTTAAAAGCAGAGAGCTTTTATTGCCAAGACCACTGTCCTGACTTTTTCTATATGTTCTCTTCTAAAATTTATACAGTTTGGGGTCTAAAGTTTAGGTTTTTCAATCTATTTTGAATTGATTTTTCTTTTTAAGAAAGCAAGAGAGCGAACAGGGAAAAGAGGCAGTGGGAAAGAGAGAGAGAGCGAGAGCGAGAGAGAGCGAGAGCAAGAGCGAGAGAGAATATTCAGCAGGCTCTGCACTTGATCCCATGACTCTGGGACCATGACCCAGGCTGAAATCAACTGAGCCACCCAGACGCCCCTATTTTGAGTTGATTTTTATGTGTGGTGTAGGTTAAGGGTCTAATCTCATGTGCATGTGCATGTGGATGCCCAGTTCTCCCAGCATGATTTGTTGAAGAGACTATCATTTCCCACTATGTATTTTTGGCATCCTTGTTGAACTTCAGTTGATCATACATGTGGGGATTATTTCTGGGATCCCTTTTCTGTTCCAATGGTCTATATGTCTGTCTTTATACCAATACCATATTTTTTTTTTATTAGTGTTGTTTGTAATCTATTTTGAAATCAGGATGTGTGATGCCTCTGGCTTTGTTATTTGTCAGGACTGATTTGTCTAATCATGGTCTTTTGTGGTTACATGTGAATTACAGAATTTTTTTTTCTATTTCGATAAAAAATACCATTGGAATCTTGGCAACGATTTCATGGATATGACACCCAAAGCACAAACAACAAAAGCAAAAATAAACAATTGGGACTACATAAAGCTTAAAGATTTCTGTACAGCACAGAAAACCATCACCAAAAACAAGGCACCCTGTAGAGTGGGAGAAAATGTTTGCAAACCATACATATAATAAGGGGGTAATGTCTAAAATATATGAGGAATTTGTTGAACTGAATAGCAAAAAAATAACCCAATTAAAAATTAAGAAAGGATATAAGTAGACATTTCCCCAAAGAAAACATACAGATGGCCAATAGGTATGTAAGAAATGCTCAACACCACCAACCATCAGAGAGATGCTGTTATCAAAAGAAAAAAAAGGATAAAGGTTGACAAAGATGTGGGTGACACAGATAAAGGTGACAAAGAATTGGGATGTCTGCACACTGTTGGTGGGAATGAAAAATTGTACAGCTTCTATGGAAAACAGTATGGAGTTTCTTCCAAAAATTTAAAAAATGGAGCAGTTATATTGTCCAGCAATCCTTCTTCTGGGTATTTATCCAAAATAATTGACATCAGGATCCTTAAGAGATATTATACCCTTGCATTTATTGCAGCACTATTCCTAATATTGGAGATGTGGAAGCAAACTAAATGTCCCTTGGCAGATGAATGGATAAAGAAAAGGTGGTACATCATACAAAGAAATCCTATTCAGCCTTTAAAGTGAAGGAAATCCTTCAATATACAACCACATGGATAAATCTCGAGGACATTATGTTCGGTAAAATAAATCGGTTAAAGAAAAACAGATACTGCATGATTCTAATTACATGAGGTATCTCAAACAAACTCATGGACAGTGAGATCATGACCTAAGCCAAAGTCGGATGCCCAACCGACTGGGCCACCCAGGAGCCCCAGCACTGTATAATTTTGAGTAAACAATGAACTAGACAAAATGAGAGCCTTCCTTCCTCAGTCACTTAGAAATATAACATCAAAGAACTATACATAGAGTGAAAAATCTGCTTACTTTCTAGGATTAGTATTAAGAATCTTAATTGTCCTGGTCTGGGGTTAGGAGGCAAATAGAATGTTTCCTGGGAATTTCTAATGAAGGTCCTATGCGATAACACACTACATAAGATAGCGGAAATAGTAAGTAGACAAATTAACAGTATAATCCCAAGACTGCAATGCGGGGTCTTAGGCAAAAAGCAAGTGCAAAACCTCTCTATAATGTATAGCCTTACCTTAAGGTATATAGAGTTCCTATCTATTAGGGGACACTGAAGGTGAGTTTATTATCCTAAATTATCAAAGGCATTAAATAGCATGGTTCAGAGTCAGCAATGTAACAACACATGGGCTTAAGCCACAGAAAAGTTCAGATACAAGCTAGGAAACAAGGATTAACTAAACAATTAAAGCTATAAAAGACAATGAACAATCTAAAGTAAACAGACACTACAAAAATTGCGGGTCAGAAAATAATACTCCAAAGGAATTTCTATAAATAACAAAATATTGCCACTCCAATAGAACATCCACGGATGGGTTAAATAGCAGGTCAGAAATACCTAGAGAGTATTAGGAAACTGAAAGATAAAAATAAAGTTAGCCATAATGCAGCACATAGGTTAAGACACGGAAAAGGCGTGGAGGTAGTTAATACACATGATGGAAAGGGTGACAAATTTCATTTGAATTATGGAGAGTTACAGAAGAAAAGAAACGAACAATTGTGGAAGAGGCAACATACAGGTGATAATGGCTATGATTTTTGTCAGAATTAACAAAAGACATGAATTCTCGGATGAAAGAAATGCTACTTGTTCAAATCAGGATCCAAAAAGTCCTATATTATGGGTTGGGTTTTTGTTTCTTAAGTCTCTTTTATATCATCACAATTATCCCCTCTTACCCTTTTCTTTCTTTACTTTTTTGAGATTTTTTTTTGTTAAAATTTTTTTTAAGTTTATTTATTTTGAGAGACAGAGAGAGCAGAGGAGGGGCAGAGAGAGACAGAAAGAGAGAGAGAGAGAGAGAGAGAGAGAGAGAGAGAGAGATAAAATCCCAGACAGGCTCCATGCTGTCAGCGTGGGTCCTGGTGTAGGGCTCGAACTCTCAAACCCTGAGATCATGACCTGAGCCGAAACCAAGGGTCGGATGCTTAACTGACTGAGCCACCCAGGTGCCCTGATTTATTTTTATTTTTAAATGTTTATTTATTGTGTGTGTGTGTATGAGAGAGAGAGAGAGAGAGAGAGAGAGAGAGAGAGAGAGAGAGAGAAAATGAACGAATCGGGGGAGGAGCAGAGAGAGAGGCAGAGAGAATCCTAAGCAGGCTCTGCACTGTCAGCATAGAGCCTGATGAGGGGCGTGATGTCATGACCCATGAGATCATGACCTGAGCCAAAATCAAAAGCCAGGTGCTCAACCGACTGAGCCACCCAGGTGCCCTGAGTTTTTTTTCTTTTTAATCTAATCCCATTAGTTTGTTGTGGGGAACTAGGTAACTTGCCTTGCATTCTGGGATTGGCTAATTGCTCTCTAGTGCTGCCATTTAACTTGTCTATTCTCTGTATGTCTTATAAATTGATAGTTAGATCTAATGATTTTATGAGATTCATGTTTAATTTTTTAGGCCAAAATATTTCAAAGGTGGTGTGTCATGTCTAGTGCATGATGTTGTAAAGCATGTAATTAATGTCCGGCTTTCTTGATTTTACTGATACAGATATTGGTCAAGAGTTTTTAGAGGTTTATTTATTTTTGAGAGAGAGAGTGTGTGCAAGCAGGGGAGAGGCAGAGAGAGAGGGAGACAGAGGATCTGAAACAGGCTCTGTGCTGACAGCAGAGAGCCTGATGTGGAGGCTGCACTCAGGAGCCATGAGGTTGTGACCTGAGCCAAAGTCAGACGCTCAACTGACTGAGCCACCCAGGTGCCCCGGATATTGATTAAGAGTTTTAAGTGGTGGCGATGTGATGTTTCTGAACGAATGTAGTTTTTGAAAACATTTAAAAAACAGTAATATATGTTTTTGTGTATCTTAATATAGAAATTACATTTTCATTCATAAACATTTCTTTTGTATATCAGTTATCTGCAGTTAGCACAATAAAAGTGTTTCTATCAAATGTTACTGTTACTTTTAAACCAGCAAGGTATTTACAAGTTCACTTTCTCAATCACGTCAATTCAATGAAGATATATTTCATACATTTCAACATTGCTCATTGCATATATTGTGTAATAATTTTCTTAAATGTGTTCAGTGCTCAAAAATGACACAATCATAATGCAAATCTTATTGAGGTTGTTTAAGCCGCCCTATGATGAGAGCATAGGAGGGACAGAGAGAGAGGGAGAGAGAGAGGCAACATAGAGCCTGATGTGGGGCTCCATCCCACGAACCGTGAGATCATGACCTGAACCTAAAATAAGAGTCGGAAGCTTAAATGACTGAGCCACCCAGGCTCCCCAAGATAAATGTACTCATCCCCTTTTATTTTTTTTGCACCTACCCCTACCCATCTCCCCTCTGGTATCCACCAGTTTGTTCTCTGTATTTAAGAGTTAATTCTAATTTTAGAATTATTTGTTCTATTGGTGTGATCCCAATCTCTGTATTTAAGAGTCTGTTTTTTTGTTTGTCTCTCTCTCTCTCTCTCTCTCTTTTTTTTTTCCACTTGTTTTGTTTGTTAAATGATACATATGAGCAAAATCATTTTTCTTTCTCTGACTCATTTCACTTAGCGTTATACCCTCTAGGTCCATCTATGTTGTTGCAAATGGCAAGATTTCATTCTTTTTTTATGGCTAATACTCCATTCCATAGGTATATCTTCTTTATCTAATCATCTATGGATAGACAATTGGGTTGCTTCCGTATCTTGTCTGTTATAAATAGTTTTGCCATAAATATAGGGGTGCATGTATCTTTTCAAATTAGTTTTCACTTTCTTTGAGTAAATTCCCAGGAGTAGAGTTACTGGATCATGTAATAATCCTATTTTTAATTTTTTGAGAAACTTTCATACTATTTTGCACCGTGGCAGCACCAATTTACATTCCCATCAACAGTGCTTGAGGGTTCCTTTTTCTCCACATTCTCACTAACCCTTGTTATTTCTCATCTTTTTTATTCTAGCTGTTTTGACAGGTGTAAAGTCGTTTTGATTTTCATCTTCCTGATGATTAGTGATGTTGAGCATCTTTTCACGGGTCTGTTGGCCACTTGTATGTCTCCTTTGGAAAAATGTCTGTCAGGTCCTCTACTCATTTTTAAATTGAATATTTACCACTACTGCTACTACACTACTATTGTGTTGAGATGTATAAGTTCTTTATATGTTTTGGATATTAATCCCTTATCAGATATATCATTTGCAAATATCTTCTCCAATTCAGTAGGTTGCTTTTTTGTTTTACTGATAGCTTCTTTTGTTCGGAAAGAGCTTTGTATTTTGGTGTAATCCCAATAATTTAATTTTCCTTTTGTTTCCCTTGCCTGTAGGAGACATATATCTAGAAAACTGTTTGTATGTCTGACGTCAGAGAGACTACTATCTATGACTTATTCTAGGAGATTTATGATTTCAGGTTTCACATTGAGGTCTTTGAACAAGTTTGAGTTGTTTTTGTAGTTGGTGTAAGAAAATAGTCTGGTTTCTTTCTTTTACATGTGCTTGTCCAGTTTTCTCAGTACTGTTTGTTGAAGAGACTATCTTCCCCATTGTATATTCTTGCTTCCTTTGTCATAAATTAATTGGCCATATAGGCATGAGTTTATTTATGGGCTCTGTATTCTGTTCTGTTGATCTATGTGTATATTTTTTGTGCCAGTACCATACTGTTTTGATTACTACAACTTTTTGGTATATTTTGAAATCCAGAATTGTGATACTTCCAGATCTTTTTCTCAAGATCACTTTGGCTATTGAGGGTCTGTTTTGATTCTATGCAAATTTTAGAATTATTTGTTCTAGTTCTGTGAAAAATGCTATTGGTATTTTGATAGGGATTGCACTGAAACTATAGATTACTTTGAGTAGTGTGAACATTTAAAAAATATTAATTCTTCTAATCCATGAGCATGGAATATCTTTCCATTCACTTATGTCATCGTCAATTTCTTTTATCATTGTTTTATAGTTTTTGGATATAGGCCTTTCACCTTCTTGGTTAAGTTTATGCCTAGGTATTTTATTCTTTTTAGTGTAATTGTAAATGGAATTGTTTCCTCAATTTCTTTCTGCTACTTTTTAAATCAGCATATAGAAACATAACCAATTTGTGTGTATTAATTTTATATCCTATAAATTTACTGAATTTATGTATTCTAATAGTTTTTTTGGTGGGCTTTAGGATTTTCTATGTATAGTATTGTCATATGCAAATTGTGACAGTTCTACTTCTTCCTTTGCAATATGGATGTCTTTTATTTTGTTTCCTTGTCTGATTGCTATGGCTAGGACTTCCAGTGCTATGTTGAATAAAAGTGGTGAGAGGCTACATTCTTGTCTTATTCCTGATCTTAGAGGAAAAGGTCACCGTTTTTCACCATTGATATTAGCTGTGGGTTTGTCATATGTGATCTTTATTATGTTGAGCTATGTTTCCTCTAAACCCACTTTGTTGAGAGTTTTTATCATGAATGGATGTTGAATTTTTTTTAAATGCCTTTTGTGCATCTATTAAGTTGATCACATAATTTTTATCATTTGTTTTGTTAATGTGGGGTATCATATTAATTTATTTGCAAATATTGAACTATCCTTCCATCCTTCCCCAGAATACCATTTGATCATGGTGAGTGGTCATTTTAAGGTATTATTAAATGTGGTTTGCTAACATTTTGTTGGGAAATTTTTGTTGTGGTGGTTGTTGAGGATTTTTAAATCTATGTTCATCAGGAATATTGGCCTGTAGTCGTCTTCTTCTTCTTCTTCTTCTTCTTCTTCTTCTTCTTCTTTTTGCGGTATCTTTGTCTGGTTTGGTATGAGGATAATTCTGGCCTCAATGAATGTATTTGGAAACTTTTGTTCCTCTTCTAATTTTTGGAATAGATTGACAAAAATTAGTATTAATTCTTCTTTAAATGCTTGGTAAAATTTACCTGTGAATCCATCTGGTCTCAGACTTTTGTTTATTGGGAGTTTTGATTACCAATTAAATTCTGTTACTGTAATTTTTCTGTTCAGATTTTCTATTGCTTCCTGATACAGTTTTGGAAGACTGTATATTTCTAGGAATTTATCCATTTCTTCTAGGTTGTCTAATTTGATGGCATATGATTTTTTGGAGTAGTTTCTTATAATCCTTATTATTGCTGTGATGTCAGTTGTATTTCTTTTTCATTTCTGATTTTATGTATTTGGGTTCTTTCTCTCTTTTTCTTTCTTTTGATGAGTCTAGCTAAAGGTTTTTCAATTTTGTTTGTCTTTTCAAAGTCCCAGCTTTTGGTTTCATTGATTTTTTTTCCATTTTTTGAAAAAAGTCTCTATTTCATTTATTTCTTCTCTGACCTTTATTATTTCCTTCCTTCTACTTACCTTGGGGTTTGTTCTCATTTTTCTAGTTCCTTTAGGTATAAGGTCAGGTCGTTTGAAGTTTTTCTTATTTCTTGAGGTAGGTCTGTAAATTTTCCTCTTAAAACTTTTTTTTCTGTGTCCCTATGCTTTTTAGCCTTTGTGTTTTCATTTTCATTTGTCTCCATGTATTTCTTAATTTGTTTAATTTCTTCATTAACTCATTGATTATTTAGTAGCATGTTGTTAGTTTCCATGAGTTTGAGTTTTTTTCCATTTTTGTCTTGTGACTGACTTCTAGTTTCATATCATTCTGGGCTAATTCCTTTTTATTCTAATTACTCTCTTAAACCATGGCTTTTTTTCTTTCTATGCCCTGAGCTATCTGGGGCTCATGTGGGCTTGGTGCCCAGAGCTTGCGGAGGCAGCAGTCCAGCTATGGTGTCCAGACTGCTCTCATCTGTGTCATCGAAGAGAAGAGAAAGTGTAGAAGGTGGTATTCTCCAGCATCTCTGACCCAGAGAGAGTTCTAGCAGTTCCCCCTGTTAGTTGATGGAGTTTCTAGGACTTGATCTTTTATATACGAGTTACTCTTTTAAATTGTAGCTTTTCCCCCCTTTTTTCCACATCTGGGATATGGGCCAGGTGCCTGGGGCTTGCCGAGATGACGCACTGACTGTGGCACCTGGACCCTTCTCTCAACTGCAGTATCAGTGTGGAGGGGAAATATAAACCATGGCACTTGCCAGTCCCTCCAACTCAGAGAGTTCCAACAGCATCCCCACAATTGGGCAGGATTCTAGTTGCCCTTTTAAACTGTGGATTTTTTTTCTGGGCCCCAGGGCAGATGAACCTGTTCACAGTTCCTCAAAACTCTCCCACCCCACTGCAGTTCACAGCACTGGGAGTGGAAGTTCCTTTCGTCACCACGTGTCCATCTGTCTTGCTGTTCTCTGTGTGGTCTCTCTATCTTTTGTTGTGTAGAAGCTGTTCAGTCAGTCCTCAGTTCTTCTCCTGGAGCCATTGTTCTATAAATAGATACAGATCTGGTATGTCTGTGAAGAGGGGGGGTTCAGGATTTTCCAACATGGCCATCTTGGACCAGACAAAATTAACATACTCTCAATGACATTAATTTTCCTTGTCCTAGATCAGTTGTCTCTTAATGGCTTTCTTCTTTTTGTTTAGGTATCATTATTTTGTCAAGCTTACAAGTTTGAATCGTTGCCATGTAGAAAGAATGCCAATACGATATATAGTGTGGTAAGTTTTGAGGAGTCTGTAGAATAGTTTGGATAAGAGATTAAATACCATCAATCCATTAAAATATTTTTCACCATTTTATCCTGTCTCCCCCAGTACCATAGTAACAAGTATTCCTTTACAAGTATTAGGTATCTTACCAGAAAATATAAGGTAAGTAAAGTGGATTGACAAATACTTCTAATTAATAAAATTTCCCCTAGAGGACTTAAGTGCGCGCGCGCGCGCACACACACACACACACACACACACACACACACACACGTTTCTTTTGGATTTGATACAAATATATCACATATTATGTGGTTTGAAGAAGGATCCAGAATTAACTAAGGCATGTGTCAAGATCACAGACCCCAGAAATGTGGTTTAGTTCTATGAGTGTCCTCTTCAATGTCTAGTATCAATGATTAAATAATACCTATATCCCACCATTCATCTATATCACATAATGGAAATGTAAAGGATTCCAGCTTTACTATTGTAAAATTAAGGTGAACCCAAATGTAAGTTATCACCAAATGTTCTTTTCTAATTAACAAATAAAATAAATCTGTAAAACTTCTTTATCTAGATGAGCAGAAAAAGTACTGAAAATATTCAGTGGTTTCAAATCTCTGCCCTTGAACCTGAGTATCCCATATAGCTTACCTGAATTCTAAATACACGATCCTCTCCTTAAGAATTAACTTGCCCACAAAATATTTTTACCACTTTATCACGTATAATACTAGCTTCTTTAGGGAATTCTATTGTCTAATCTTTGTTATGATCTGCAACACCTAGAGTATAACTAGGCGTATCATGATAGTAGGATCCTTTGCAGCACATGACATTTAGAGGTCCTAAACCCAACCCCATGTCTTCATGAAGAACTTTCTAATTCAGAAGTTTTCTCAGTGCTGCAAACCACCATTCATGTGATTGCAGATTGAAAGAAATCCTAAAATTAGACAATGTAAACCAGACCAACTGTCCCAACTCATCCTCCAGCTTCTCATAATTACTTTCTTAGTATTCATTAAAATGTTCTCAAACATCACAAAGAACATCTGGGCTATACCTATATTTTCACACCACAACTAACAGCTATTACTAATGACTACTAAGAAAGTAACCACACAGACACATGCACAGACTATAATTTACAAATGACCATTAATGTAGTATCTAAAAAGTGTTTTTGGTTGGATAGTCATGAGACAATTTACCAATAATCTTCCTTCTATCCCAGTAGAAAGGCAGAGGTCAAGTGACTTAATTTGGATACATAAGTTGAAAGAAAATATTTTACCATTGTATTATCTGTGGATCATTGACCATCTTTTAAGAGTTATGAATTTATTTACTTTATGAAACTTGAGTTTCATCCTTTAACTATTTAGGATTAGTAACTATTCAGGATTATTTTATAATCAGTAAAAATCATAAAATATTTATTGCTGTACTATGAAATGTAGTGTCACAATAAGATTTTTAGAAAAACATCCTGAACATTAGATGAGGTCCTCACTAGAGCTGATAATCTAATAAGAAGGGTGATTATAAATTACTTTTCTTTTTTTTAAATTTTTTTTAATGTTTATTTATTTTTGAGACAGAGAGAGACAGAGCATGAACGGGGGAGGGGCAGAGAGAGAGGGAGACACAGAATCTGAAACAGGCTCCAGGCTCTGAGCTGTCAGCACAGAGCCCGACGCGGGGCTCGAACTCACGTACAGCGAGATCGTGACCTGAGCTGAAGTCGGACGCTCAACCGACTGAGCCACCCAGGCACCCCAAATTACTTTTCTTTTAAAAATATTATTTATTTTTGGGAGAGCACAAGCTGGGGAGTGGCAGAGAGAAGGGGACAGAGCATCCGAATCGGGCTCTCCACTGACAGGCTGACAGCAGCGAGCCTGATGTGTGATGTGTGGCTCCAACCTGAACCGGGAGATCCTGACATAAGCCAAAGTTGGACGCTCAGCTGACTGAGCCACCCAGACGCCCCTCTAAATTACTTTTTAATAAATAGGAATACATCTGTCAAAGTGATTATGCATTAGACATGAGTCACCCAGTTAACTATTTTTTTTTTTTTAATTTAAATTCAAGTTAGTTAACACACAGTGTAGTATTGGCTTCAGGAGTAGAACCCACTGATTCATTTCTTTTTTTTTTTTTTATTTAAAAAAATTTTTTTAACGTTTATTTGTTTTTGAGACGGAGAGAGACAGAGCATGAATGGGGGAGGGTCAGAGAGAGAGGAAGACACAGAATCCTAAATAGGCTCCAGGCTCTGAGCAGTCAGCACAGAGCCCGACGCGGGGCTCGAACTCACGGACCGCGAGATCATGACCTGAGCTGAAGTCAGCTGCTTAACCGACTGAGCCACCCAGGCGCCCCCCACTGATTCATTTCTTACATTTGGCACCCAGTGCTTATCTCAAAAAGTGCCCTTCATAATGCCCATCACCCATTTAGCTCATCCCCCTCCTCACCTCCCCTCCAGCAACCCAGCTAACTATTTACAGATTTTCTAAACAACACAATATAGACTTTTAAAAATGATACAACATTTAAAATTATCAGGAAAATAATTAATGAAGAATTCAAAAGTAATACAAATGAGGGCTCTTCTGAGAGAAGTCTGTGAAAAGAGCTTCTCATATTAATTTGACATTCAAAACATCTTTCGCGGGATGCATTCCATGTCTGATATCACACACATTGGGGTCCCCAAAACATGCTTCCGTAGAATGAGGATGTATTATCACAGAAACACTATAATCACAGAAGTCACAGGCTCCCTGAGAAACCTGATGTTAGCCATAAGCCCTTCGCCTTGAAATGTATTCAGACATGTACACAAAATTTTTCATATAATTAAGTCCCTTCACCAGTTTGTGGTCTCCCATTGGCTCAACAGTCAACAAGAACACCTCAACTTTAGGGAACCTTAGCAACTTCCTGTGAAAAAAAGCATTTGATGGTCACAAAAACATAAACTTAATAACCCAAGTTCACATATCTGTGTTTTTAACTTTACGTTTTTGTAATTTTTTATAACATTTAATTTAAATTTTTTGATGTTTATTTTTGAGACAGAGAGAGGGAGAGGGAGGGAGAGAGAGAGAGAAAGAGAGAGAGAGAGAGGGAATAAGCAGGGGAGGGGCAGAGGGAGAGGGAGACACAGAATCCAAAGCAGGCTCCAGGCTCTGAGTGGTCAGCACATAGGCCGATGCAGGGCTTGAACTCATGAATCCCGAGATCATGACCTGAACCAAAGTCAGACACTTCATTGATTGAACCACCCAGGTGCCCCTGTTTTGTTTTTTTTTTTTTTAAATAAAGACATCATCAGAAACAACCACCTGTCTATGCCAAATGAGTTACAGATTAACAAACCATCCCGAGGATGCCAGCTGTGGCCACTGTCATAGGTAGGCCTCATAAACATTCACTGATGATGATTAATGAGGAACTGATCCCTCAGGGAGTAGTGTTTAGACTTGACTTTGTTGGAGCTGGACGAGTCTGGTAGGAGGAGACCAAATTATCTCTAATTGACTCATCGTTTTTGACCTCCTCACAGCCCTTTTAACATGTAAACCAGCCCTCAACACATCAATTGAATTTGAAATACTCATCTTCAAGAAACATCCATCAAAAGTCGTTTCTTTAATACTTATAAAAATTACATAAAGTTAGGATGTTGGAATGCCTAGGTAAAGATCATTTGCATCCATTTGCATTCATTAGTTTCACATTGTGTAAGAACGTTTACATGTTATCTCCTTATATCCTAATACTATATTCTTATAATACTTCTGCAAGTAATGTAGTAGAGAACCATTGTTTCTTTCCATAAAAAGAAAAGACACAGAGATGTCAAATGATCTGCTCAAGGTTATACAGCAAAGTATGAGGCAGAGCTGAGGTAATTATCCAGATTTTCCTTTAATTCTCTCAGACATCAAGTTTATTGTGCACATCAAGTTAAGGGGCCACAGTAATATACATTATGAAAGCAGAAAGCCTCATTAAAAAATATCCACACTAAAAACAGCGAATTTGCGTATTGCTTATATTGTATTTTCTTCTATTTGGGGAATGTCTTCGTTAAGATAAAAACATATGATAAACAGACAAAATCAGCATGAACTTAGTTTTCTGAATTTTTTTTAAAAAGATCTTATCTGGCTATAATGGAAAAGAGAAAGAAATGGTGATTTTATAAAAAATGTGTGTTGTATCAGTGAAGACTATATTTGGTTCATGGAAACACATCCAAGAATTCTCAATCCCTGTGGAAATCTTTGTATTTATTATAAATCACATCTTAGGCCTCTATGAGACTTTTCTATTGCAATCACCGTTTGTCAGGTTATGCAACAGAAAATTCCATTCTATAAATTGTATTTACTCCCTACAAGCAAACTTTATCAACTAGAAAATGAGCAAGTTCAGGAAGCATAGACTCAGAATTCAGATATTCATGAAAACTAAGTATTTTCCTCTATTTTCTCTTAATCTTATAGATCTGTTCAAGCAGAACAATAACAATGGTTCAGGGCAAACAAAAACATCTTCTGTTCGGTATTTCTCAAAGTGATTTTTTTCTTTTTGAAGAAATACAAACTCACTTAGTACCTAATCTATCGAAAACTATTTGGGAAGACCTCCATGTCTGGCTTATTTTAGGGCTGACGTGATGTGGTGTGAAACAAGCACAGAGTATAAGTCATTCCCAAAGGATCACTTGAGCTTGTTTAGAAGAAAAAAGCAAATTTAAATGCAGTGATTAGAAAATGATAAATAACATCACATACGGGGCCACCATTGTAAGTAGGAAGTTAAGAAAGAGAGATATGCCTTTCGACGCTCTTGGGGTGGTCCTCTAAGAATGGGTAGCTTATGATGCTGGAGATAAAGAGGAGAATATCTCATATGAGAAAACAGTGGATCAGTATGTGTTTAGGGCAGAGGGTATGAACTAGATCAGGCCAACCAGGGAGGAGGGACCAATTCACCCAAAATGTAGTGAAACATTGGCCTCACGAGAAGAATACTTTGGGTCTTAAATTGTGGTTAGCTTTGGAAATTGAAAGCATATGCTAAAATCTAGAATAGATCTATTTTCTTTTTAAAAATCCTTGACCTGAGGCAAATTTTGCTTACTTTAGAGAAAGTCATCTTTGAAGATATCACTAATTTTATACAGTAGGTGTTGAGCAACTATTGTGTACTGGCAGTGTCATGGTCATTGTTGGTAGATAGGACACAAAGCGGAATAATGGGATTCCTTCTCATCAGCAGAGTAGTATCTCATGGAAGAAAGAGCTGTGTACATATTAATTATAGCATAATTTGGTAGGTACTATCATAGTGATACAGATAGAAATGCTCAGGAGAGAGGGAACATCGCATGCAAAGGCACAAAGACACGAGAAAGTTTGTCATGTTTGAGGAAGGATACATCCATAGTCATGCATAATAAAACGTCGTGGGTGCAATAGCAGAATGTTTATAGAAGAAGGCTGAGAAAAGATTATGAAGAGACTGGTGTACCACAGGGTGTGGAGAGTTCATCCCATAGGCAATAGAAGTTGAGGAGGAAAGTTGATCAGGAAACAAATGCTATGGTTCTGAGATTGGGGATAAACCAAGAACTTTGCTAGAGGATAAAAGATGGGTTGGGGAGGGAAAATTTGGACGCAAGTAATTTGGACAAGATATATTTGAATCATTCAGCTAAGATATGAGGGCTTTGTCAAAGATACCTCAATAAAGCTGTTAATAATTAATTCATTACAATAGCTGATAAAAAAGACATTAACAGTGGAGGAAAGGAAAAGATATCAGAGATGAGATCACTAATAGGGTTAGAAACTCGAAAACCTAATAAATGTGATACTGGAATTTTGTCACTAACATGGCAATTGCCAGTTCCTATTCTCACCTAAATTAGTCGGCCAAAACTTCTAATTTAAAACTAGCAATAAAAGAATTATTACGTCCCTACTAACCACCGCTTAGACTGTTAACATGAGTAAGATATGAAGTTAACTGAAATCAGACTTTATCCGTTGGTATTTTTAAATAGATGCAACCTACTTTAACTTGAGAATGATATCAAAATTGTTGAGGTCACGTATCAAATTTGCTATCTCTGGAAGCTTCATTATTTAGAAGTGGTTTATAATTTTTAACACCTTTAAGTTCACACACAATTTTTCATTATTTTTTTGATAGAGTGAGCGAGCAGGGGAGGGTAGAGGAAGAGGGGGAGAGACAATCTTAAGCAGGCTTCACGTCCAGCATGGAGCCTGACTTGGGGCTCTATCCCATGACCATGAGATCATGACCTGAGGGGAAATCAAGAGTCAAACCCTTACCTGACTGAGCCACCCAGGTGCCCCTACACGTTTTGAATTATTATCCTAGCACATACAAATGGTAAAGGTTATTTTATCATTTCCTCTGATAATATTCAGCAGATTTGGGGGAAATAAACCCACTAGGTATCCTTCTGTCAATCTAAGAGCAGCTGGCAAATTTTTATGATGATTTTGCAAATATCATAATTTGTTCATTTTTGTGGGGTTTTGGGAATAGTAATTTAGAGTGCTCATCCAGCAAACACCCTGAAATAGGAATACTATTTATACATATTCTGGGAAAAAAAAGTTTATTTTTTTTTGTTGGGTTTGATGTTATTATTTTTTATTTATTTATTTTTAATTTTTTTATTTTTTTTTAATTTTTTTTTTCAACGTTTATTTATTTTTGGGACAGAGAGAGACAGAGCATGAGCGGGGGAGGGGCAGAGAGAGAGGGAGACACAGAATCCGAAACAGGCTCCAGGCTCTAAGCCATCAGCCCAGAGCCCGACGCGGGGCTCGAACTCACGGACCGCGAGATCGTGACCTGGCTGAAGTCAGACGCTTAACCGACTGCGCCACCCAGGCGCCCCAGATGTTATTATTTTTAATAATAATTATTTTTTTTTGAGAGAGAGACAGGGAGAGAGCGTGAACAGGGGAGGGGCAGAGAGAGAGGGAGGCATAGAATCTGAAACAGGCTCCAGGCTCCGAGCTGTCAGGCAGAGCCTGGCGTGGGGCTCGAACTCATAGACCGCGAGATCATGACCTGGGCCAAAGTTGGACGCTTAACGCTCCAACCAAAGTTGGAGCCACCCCGGGTTTGATGTTATGGTTTCAAAGGTGAGCAATGATGTTATTAAAAAGAGTAGGCAAAATCATAATCATTTGAGGGACATTACTTTTCTGAAAGGTGTTAGCGCTATCCTACTGCTCGTGTAAAATCAAATGCTAATGGGGGGCTATCAGCCACCGAAAACCCATGGTACATTATCACTGCAGAGATAATATCCAATAAAATATATTTAGGAAAGATACAGGGGCGCCTGGGTGGCGCAGTCGGTTAAGCGTCCGACTTCAGCCAGGTCACGATCTCACGGTCTGTGAGTTCGAGCCCCGCGTCGGGCTCTCGGCTGATGGCTCAGAGCCTGGAGCCTGTTTCCGATTCTGTGTCTCCCTCTCTCTCTGCCCCTCGCCCGTTCATGCTCTGTGTCTCTCTGTCCCAAAAATAAATAAACGTTGGAAAAAAAATTTTTTTAAAAGAAAGATACAAATGTAATCCTCCAAATTTGATGGATACCCACTGAAGATACAACCATCAAAGATGAAAATGTAATTTTATAAATTACATGAATGGCTTTTCTTTGGTACCGGTTTTTAAAAACTGTATTAAGGTATAAAAAAAATCAGTATCCTGTAGTATCCCGTGGTATCAATTTGTGAGAATCGTCATGTTACCCATAAAAATTCATATTTAATCACACAAAGTTAGAATCTGTTCAAGATTATTTAGCTAAGGCCAGCTTTAACTTTCAAGAATTTTTTTTTCTCATTGTGAGTCAGTAGGTGTATTAGTCAATAATCTCTGAAGAAACAGAACAAATAGGATGGAGTATAGATATAGATATATAGATACCCATCCTATCTATATCTGTATTTATCTATATCTATAATTTTTATCTATATCATCTGTCATCTATATCTATACATCTGTATATCTGTAGATAATTGACTTATGTGATTGTAGAGGCTGGTAAGTTTAAAATCTGTAGAGCAAGCAGGCAGGGTAGAAATTCAGGTTAGTTGATGTTTCAGTCTTGACTCCAAAGTTTGCGGGCTGGATACTTAGCTGAGTTTTCCATAGTGCAGTTTTGAGGCAGAATTATTTCTTCTCCTCCTTCTCCTCCTCTTCTTTCTCTTCTTTCCGGTTTTATTGGGATATGATTGACATTTGATTACCACGGTAACATTAGTTAACGTGCCCCTCATCTCGTAGAGTTACCATTTCTCTGTGTGTGTGCTAAGAACTTTTGAAATCTACTCTCTTAGCAACTTTCACTTTTACAACACAGTATTGCCACACTATACGTTACATCCCCAGAATTTATTATCTTATACCTGGAAGTTTGCACACTTTGACCATCTTTACCCATTTCTTCCATTTCCAACCCCCTGTCCCTGGCAACAACCAATCTGTTTTTTGTTTCTGTTATTTTTTTTTCCTATTTAGAACATGTGCACTGACACTCAGTTTACACACAATTTGTTTTTTTTAGATTTCACTTTCCACCTCTGAATATATATCAGAAAAAATTACTCTCTTCAAAAGACATCTGCACTCCTGTATTCACTGTAGCATTATTTCCAGAATTACTTCTTATTTAGAAAACCTGAGCCTTTGCTTTAAGGCTTTCATCTGAATGATTGAGACACATTCATGTGGAAAGTCATCTGCTTTATTCAGAGTCTACTGACTTTAATGTGAGTGATCTCTAAGAATATTTTCGGGGTGCCTGGGTGGCTCAGTCGGTTAAGCATCTGACTTCACCTCAGGTCATGATCTCACATGATCTCATGTATATCGCCTCAGATCATGATCTCAGGTTCGTGGGTCTGAGCCCCGCATCGGGTTCTGTGCTGACAGCTCAGAGCCTGGAGCCTGGTTCCAATTCTGTGTCTCCCTCTCTCTCTGCCCCTTCCCCGCTCATGCTCTCTCTCTCTCTGTTTCAAAAATAAATTAAAGAAAACATTAAAAATATTTTCACAACAACACCTAGATCTGTATTAGAACAAACCATTGGGCACTATATCAAGGGGACACATCAAATTAACCATCACAGTAGATATGATAAAAAGAAATTTGTATTTGGTATATAAGGGAGAAAGTTTTGTTTAAAATCCCATCATAAGGATTTGTGTTTTAGTTTGCTATAGAAACACTCTATCTGAATGTTCAACTTGAATTCTAGTTGAGTATTTTGAATTATTCACATTTGGGTTGAAAGAAACATTATAAATTTATTTTCTAAAATCAGAAAATGTAAGCTTCGTGTAGACTTTAGCGGAGAACTTAGATATTTGTATAACTTTAAAAAAGCAAATTCAAATGTGATGACTCATTCAGTTAACACATATTACCTGTAATCATTTTAGTGATAATTTCATGTACTCATGGGTCAATGTAACTCCCTCATACATATATCATATATACGATAGGTGACATTTACCTTCTTCAAAGTTAGTGTTGTATTTGAAAATGGTAGAGCTAAAAGCAGACTTTCCAGGAACTTCCTTCATAATTAGAGGGAGGAAAAAGGGAAATGGGATTTACTATGGAGCATCTTATTGTGGGTACTTAACATATGCTGACTCACTTAAATCTTAAATCTCGTTACATTATTCCCATTTTACAGACAGAGAAATGGCAACAGAGAGATTAAGCAACAAATTCATATCACATATCTAAAATGTAGTCAAGCTAGAATTCAAATCTTTGTTTACATGACTGCTATAGGAGACTGTGTCTCAAAGTAGGAATCCTCGATCTACTTTTAAAAAATAGGACGTTAAAGTTAAAAAATGATCGCATTTGCATATCCAAATAGCACAGGAATGTTCCCTGCCCAATACTGGCTTTGCTCTGGGGGTAATCAGCTCTGTCTGCCTAACGCCTGGCTTGAGCACTTTGGAGAGTGTCTTCTGGTCCCATCTGACCGGACGGGCTCACAACAACTCCTGGGAGCATGCAGTGCCATAGCGCTCAAGCTGACTTGAACAATGCTATAGACCAAATGTACCTACGAGACATATACAGAACATTCTCTTCAACAGGAGCATAAAGCTATAGTCATCAAAACAGCATGAACATGACATAAAAATACATAAATAGGTTAGTGGGAAAAATTGAAAACCCAGAAGTAAACCTAAATATATAGGGTCAAACTTGACAAGGGAAGCCAAGAGTAACCAACAGAGAAAAGACAGTCTTTTCAATAAATCATGTTGGGATAGTTGTGCATTCACATGGAGAAGAATAAAACTGGACCCATAGAAAAATCGGCTCAAAATGGATTAAAGAATTCCAGTGGAATATTGATCTTCAACTTTACTGATTATTACAAAAATACCTTCCAAGGTGGCTCTGTCACCATATCAGCAGTAGATGAGTGTCCCCTTTGCTACATATTCTTTCAACAACTGTTACTATCTATATATTTTTTCACTTTTGCTCATGTGGGCTTAAGATGGTATCATTTTCACTTTTTCATAGTTAGATATTAAAGTAAGTTATGCATAAAAGTAAGCATTTTTTGTTTTCCTTTTTGAGCTTTTATGTATCTGGAAAAGGCTCATTTACACCTTTTGTTCATTTTTCTTATTGTCTTAAAAATATACATTATGGGGGTGCCTGGGTGGCTCAGTCAGTTGAGCATCTGACTCTTGATTTCAGTTCAGGTCATGATCCCAGGGTCATGGGATCAAGCCATGCTCAGCAGGGAGCCTGTTAAGACACTCTCCCTCTCTCTTCACTCTCCTCTCTTTCCTCCTTCTCCCTCTCCCTCTTCCTTTTTTTCTCTCCCCACCCCCACCTTCTCTCCCCTCCCTCTGCCCCTCTTCTCCTCCCATGTGCTCTCTCTCTCTAAAATATAAAGGAAATACATTATGAATAGTAGCACTTTTTCTGGTTAGTGTGGAAGCTAACGGTTCTTCAATTTTTTTGTCTTGTCCTTGAACCTTTTAATACCATCTTTAAATAACTGTATGTTGTAAATTATTATGTAGCTGCATTTTACTATTCCTTTACAATTTATTCTTGCTAGATTAATTACGAAATTCTTTACTAACCCCAGTTTAGGTAAAATAGTCTTACTTTTTTCTATATGCTTCAAGCCCTGCTGTTCACAGAATGTAATCCACCTGAAATTTGTTGCCATGTACAATTTATTGCAGAGATTTCTATTTATTCCCTCTTTCCCTATGGTTAATCTACTGCCCAGTAACATTAAAAAATTTCCTCCTTTTCCCATGATCTGTCATGATAGCACTGAAATGGAATAGGTTTTAATTTATGCATGGATCTAATTTTAGACTCTTATCTGTACAGTTCGCTCATTTGTCTATTTACGTGCTTAGACCACATTATGTTATAAAAAGACTCAACTTGTTGTAGGACAGGCATCTCACTTCAGTCTTTCTCAAGAATGCTTTCCTACTTTTATACTTGACTATTTATTCTTTTATGTGTATCTTAGAAACAGCTTGCTAAATTGCGTGAACTATCCTATTGGCGTTTTGTTTGACATTGCTTTGAACTTACAGGTTCTTTTAATTTAAGTCTATATTATTATAATAGTAAATCTCCTTGTTCATAAAAATAGCATGTCTTACTTACCTAGGGATTTTTGACATTTTTATGATTTTCTTCACAGTGTGACTCTGATGTTTTTAGGCGTGGTTTTCTTTATATTTCTCTTGTTTGAAGGCTGCAGGGATTCTTAATCTTCAGTTTTGAAAAATTCTGGACAGTTATCTTCAGCTTTGAAATATTTTAGACATTGATCTCCTCAAGTTTTATTTCTGTTTACGCTCTGCTTCACGTCTGGAGCTCCTTTTGCACGTACGCCAGAACTTTCCACCATGTTTTATGTGTTTTTTTTTTATGCTCTTTTCTATGTATTTTTAATGTGTTGTGCTTTCTTTGCTTCAAGCTGGAGGTTTTTACTCACTTTACACCACTTCATTAGTTATCTCCTATGCTGTCCAATCTGATGGGAATTCCAACTACTTCTTAATTTCAATTGTTGCATTTTTCAAATCTAAAAAATCTAAAATACTTACTTGATTTTTTTGGGGGGGGGAATTCCAGTTCTCTAGCGAAATCTTAAAGTTGTCATCTAGTTTTGAATAGCTATTTAAAACTTCATGTCTGATAATTTAAGTAACTGTTTCTCCTGTATGGGTTCTTGTTGCCCGCCTTTTTCACTTTGCTTCTAGATAGTTTTATAATTTACAACTGAATACTGGACACTGATAAATCCTAAAGGGTGTAGGTAATGTTATCTTTTTCCAGAGAGGGTTCACTACAGATTAATATGATCAGGATTTCAGCTGATTAAATGTGTGTTGCAATTTTTGTAAGGCTTTGATAACCAATGGTACATGTTTGCTTAGTTTCTCCAGTCTTTGAAACTGCCATTTCTTCATTCAATGTTTTACCATCCTTGTCAAAAATCAACAGACCATATATGCAGAGGTTTAGTTTTTTGGATCTCTATTCTGTTCCATTGGTCTGCATATCTGTCTTTATGTCAGTAAGACATTGCTTCAATTACTCTAACTTTGTAGTAAGTTTTATACAGAAAGTGTGAATTCCCCAACTTTGTTCTTCTTTTGAAAAATTGCTTTGGCTATTTGGTGAGACTTTAAGTACCATAAAAATTTTAGCTTGGATTTTTCCTTTTTTAATTTTAATTCTTTTTAAATTAAGGAATAATTATATTAGTTTCAGGTATATAACATAATGATTCAATATTTGCATATATGCAAAATGATCACAGTAAGTCTAGTTGACATTGGTCACCACACTTGGCCTCAGAATTTTTTTTCTTGTGGTAAGAACTTTTAAGATTTACTCTCTTAGCAACTTTCAAATGCACAATGTAGTATTATTAACTACAGTCATCATGCTAAATATATCCCTATGGATTATTTATTTTATAACCTCTACCCTCTGCCTCTGACAACTACTAATCTGTTTTCTGTACCTATGAGCTTGGTTTCTTTTTTTTTTTTTTTCCTTTTTAGATTTCACAGATAAGTGAGATCATAAGGCATTCATCTTTGACCTACTTTACTTGTCTAATGCCCTTAGAGGGCATTCATGTTATCATAAATGGCAAGTTTTCATTGTTTTTTTATGGCTGAATAATATTTCATTGCATATATAGACCACATTTTCTTCATCTGTTCATCTGACAATGGACACTTAGGTTGCTTTCATATCTTCACTATTAGAGATAATGCTGCAGCAGTTTTGGGTGTGCATATATCTTTTTGAATTAATATTTTTATTTTGGAGTTGATGGATCTTATGGTAGTTTTATTTTTATTTATTTAATTTTTTTAGATGTTTATTTATTTTTGAGAGAGATAGAGTGTGAGCAGGGGAAGGACAGAGAGAGAGAGAGAGAGAGAGGCACAGAATCCAAAGCAGGCTCTAGGCTCTGAGCTGTCAGCACAGAGCCCGATGTGGGGCTTGAACCCACGAACTGTGAGACCATGACCTGAGGCGAAGTTGGATGCTTAACCTACTGAGCCACCCAGGTGACCCTATTTTTAATTTGTTAAGGAATCTCCATAGTGTTTTCCATAGTGGCTACACCAATTTACATTTCCACCAGCAGTATACAAGGGTTCTCTTTTCTCGAGAACCCCATCAATGGTTGCTCTTATCTTTTGATAAGATAATCATTCTAATAGGAGTGAGGTGATATTTCATCTCAATTATCACTGATGGTGAGCATCTTTTCATGTGCCTGTTGGCCATCTGTGTCTTCTTTGGAAAATGTCTTTTCAGACTTTCTGCCCTTAAAGTTATATGATGTATATATATTTTTGCTGTTGAGTTGTATGAGTTCTTCATATGTATTAGATATTAACCCCTTATCAAATATATGATTCACAAAAATTTTCTTCCACTCAGTAGGTTGCTTTTCATTTTGTTAAAGATTTCCTTTGATGTGCAGAAATACATCACCTACTCACATGATCATGGTGTATATTCCTTTTAATGAGTACATGAATTCAGTTTGATAGTATTTTGTTGAGGATTTTCATATCATTATTCATAAGGGATATTTATTTGTAGTTTTCTTGAAGTATCTTTGTTTGGCTTTAATATCAGGGCAATGTTGGGATCACAGAATGAGTTAGAAAGGATTTATATTCTGTTTTTTGGAAGAGTTTAAGGAGGATTTAAATATTTTTTTTAATTTGTGAGATGTTTTATTTTTTAAATTTAATTAATTAATTAATTTATTTTTAATTTTATTTTTTATTTTTAAAATTTATATCCAAGTTAGTTAGCATATAGTGCAACAATGATTTCAGGAGTAGATTACATAAGTGTCCCTTACCCATTTAGCCCATCCCCTCTCCCACGACCCCTCCAGCAACCCTCAGTTTGTTCTCCATATTTATGAGTCTCTTCTGTTTTGTCCCCTCCCTGTTTTTATATTATTTTTGTTTCCTTTCCCTTATGTTCATCTGTTTTGTCTCTTAAAGTCCTCATATGAGTGAAGTCATATGATTTTTGTCTTTCTCTGAGTGACTAATTTCACTTAGCATAATACCCTCCAGTTCCATCCACGTAGTTGCAAATGGCAAGAGTTCATTCTTTTTTATTGCCAAGTAATACTCCATTGTATGTATGTATGTATGTATGTATGTATGTATGTGTGTAAACACACACATACATACATACATACATACCACGTCTTCTTTATCCATTCATCCATCGATGGACATTCTCTTTTCATACTTTGGCTATTGTTGATAGTGCTACCATAAACATGGGGGTGCATGTGTCCCTTCAAACAGCACACCAGTATCCTGTGGATAAATGCCTTGTAGTGCAATTGCTGGGTCATAGGGTAGTTTTATTTTTAGTTTTTTGAGGAAACTCTATACTGTTTTCCAGAGTGGTTGCACCAGCTTGCATTTCCAGAGGATTTAAATGTTTAGTAAAATTTAGTAGAAGCAGTCTGGTACTTTCTTTTTCTTTCTTTCTTTCTTTCTTTTTTTTTTTTTGTTTTTGTTTTTGTTTAATATGAAACTTATCGTCAAACTGGTTTCCATACAACACCCAGTGCTCATCCCAACAGGTGCCCTCCCCAATGCCCATCACCCACTTTCCCCTCCCTCCCATCCACCTTCACCCCTCAGTTTATTCCCAATTTTTAAGAGTCTCTTATGGTTTGCTTCCTTCTCTCTCTGTAACTTTTCTTCCCCCTTCCCCTCCCCCCGGTCTTCTGCTAACTTTCTCAGGATCCACATAAGAGTGAAACCATATGGTATCTGTCTTTCTCTGTATGACTTACTTCACTTAGCATAACACTCTCCAGTTCCATCCACGTTGCTACAAAAGGCCAGATTTCATTCTTTCTCATTGCCAAGCAGTATTCCATTGTGTATATAAACCACAATTTCTTTATCCATTCATCAGTTGATGGACATTTAGGCTCTTTCCATAATTTGGCTATTGTTGAGAGTGCTGCTATGAACATTGGGGTACAAGTGCCCCTATGCATCAGTACTCCTGTATCCCTTGGGTAGATTCCTAGCAGTGCTATTGCTGGGTCATAGGGTAGGTCTATTTTTCATTTTTTGAGGAACCTAAAGGGCTCCTGTTAGCATTTCTCTCAAGAAGTTGTAGAACTGCCTCAGCTTTTGTTTATCTGGAGAGGCATTAATTTCTCTCTCATTTTTGAAGGATGGTTTTGTTAAATATAGGATTGTTGGTTGATGGGGCTTCGCTGCCCCTCCTCCCCCAGGAATTTAAATATATCATCTCACTGCCTCCTGGCGTCTGTTTATGATGAGAAATCAGTTGAGAATCATCTGGAGAATCCCTTCTCAAGCGATCCTTCTGAGGGAGAATTGTCAGCTGACTGATGAGCTTCTGCACGGCAGAAGATAGAATGGCAAAGGGAACAGCAAGAGAGACCGAGACATATGGTAAAGAAGGAAACCGCCAATCCCAATGTTGTGAATGGTGGTGGGAAAGGATAGTACTGAGGGACCAGGAAAGGATTCCCCTGGTAAACAAACCAAACCAGGAAAAACAAAACCAACCAACCAGATGAAGCAGCTGGTATATAAAAGAACCAGTACTAGAATTCTGCCAAATGGTGGAGGAGCTACAGGAATACCCTCTAGGTCAGAGGAACTGGAGAATGACAGTTCCCCTTCCCCCTCGAGAGTGTAGACCAGAGCAGGAGCAGATTGCCATATGTGGCTTGCTACCTCAGTGAACCCTGAGCCGCAAACCCATATGAGCTCTGGTTGCATTGGAGCACAGAGTAAAAGCTGTGGTTTAACAGAACAACTAGCATGGGGCACCCGGATGGCTCAGTCGCTTGAGTGTCTGACTCTTGATATGGCCTCAGGTCATGATCCCAGGGTCATGGGATTGAGCCCCACATTCGACTTCATACTGAGTGTGGAGACTGCTTAAGATTCTCTCTCTCTCCCCACCTCTGCCTCACTCCTTGGCTTGTGAATGCATGCTCTCTCTCTCTCTATACACTATTATTATTATATTAGTTATTACATATTATATTAATAAAAAATTAAAGAAAACCTAGCATACAAAAGAGCTAGCCCTAGAATTCTGCCAAACAGCAGGGGAAGCTGCTGGAACACCCTCCAGGTGAGAAGGACTAATGGACACCATTACACCATCTACAATGCCCCCTCAACCTTGAAAGCACAGAGCAATGCACGATTCTGGCACCGTAATGGGTCTGGCACCCTAATGGGCCTGCCACCTCAATGAGCACTGACCCCCTAGCCCACACTAGCCTTACCCATACCTCCAAGGCAGCAAAGGGCAGTGTACAACAGGACCTCTGGTTAGCACTCACTACAGCCCAGCCTTTGCACCAAGGTGACACAGATGTAAAGCATCCCAGAACACTCCAGGGTCGTGCCAGTTCAACTTTAGATGGCTTACTAGGGCACCCCCAGCAGAGAGTGCCCAGAGCCTCCTGGCTGACATCCCCAGATCCAGACACCCTGCTGGGGTGCCTCCTGTGGAGAACCCTTTGGGAATCCTAGGCCCATACCTGTATTTGTTTCAACTACTCCGCCCAGGGAACCACCTGCACGGAGTGCCCCTAAACACCCCCACTCATCTCGCTCTTAGCACTGCGACCTAGCCAAGGCAGCCCTCATGCAAAACGCCATGGGATACTCCAGCTCGCACCAAATTCAGCTTCAGCTGCCCCGCCAGATCTCTCTCAGTGTAGAGAACTGTAGGACAACTTGGTTTGCAGTCACTTCAGTCTTAGCTTCTCTGCCGGGGCACCCCCCTGAGTGGAGAGCTCTGGGAACCCCAAGCCACACCAGCCACAGCTCCAGTCAGCAAAAGTCACCAAGCATACACAGTGTAGATAGAGGGTAACCATTCCTTTCAAACTGAGAAGTAGTTGTCCTGCCTAATGCTAGGGACAAACAGAGAAAGTCAAGCAAAACGGGGACACAGAGGAATATGCTTCAAAAGAAGGAATAAGACAAAACCTCAGAAAAGGAACTAAAAGAAATGGAGATGAGCAAAATGCCTGAGAAATAATTTAGTGATCCTAAGGATGCTCATCATCAGGCTAGAGAGAAGAGTGCAGGAACTCAGTGAGAACTTAATAAAGAGATAGAAAATATAAAAAGGAATTAGAGCTAAAGAGGACAATAGCTGAAATTGAAAAAAAAAAAAAACACACCAGAGGAAATCTACAGTAGATTAGCAGATGCAGAAGAACATACCAACAATCTGGAGCACAGAGTAATGGAAAACAGGCTGAACAGCAAAAAGAGAAAAGACTTTTAAAAAATAAGGATATGTTAAGGGATCTCTTAGACAACATCAAGCATACAAACATTCACATTATAGGGATACAAGAAGAAGAAGGAGAAGAAGAAGAAAGAAGAAAGAAGAAGAAGAAAGAAGAAGAAGAAGAAGAAGAAGAAGAAGAAGAAGAAGGAGGAGGAGGAAAGAGGCAGAAAGCCTATTTGAAGAAATAATAGCTCAAAACCTTCTGAATCTAGGGAAGGAAATTGACATATATGCTAAACAAATACAGAGAGTTCCAAACAACATAAACTAAGGAGGGCTACATCATGACACATAAAAATTAAAATGTTAAAAGTTAAAGAGAAAACTCTTAAAGCACAAGGGAAAAGTAAAAATTACCTACAAGGGAAATCCTATAAAACTGTCTGCGGATTTTTTAGCAGAAATTTTGTAGGCTAGAAGGGAGTGGCATGATATATTCAAAGTACTGAAAGGAAATAAACCTACACCCAAGAGTATTCTACCCAAAATGATTATCATTCAGGTTTGAAGGAGAGAGAGTTTCCCAGGCAGGAAAAAAAAAGACACAAAGGAATTTATCACTACTAAACCAGCCTTAAAGAAATGTTAAAGGGATTTCTTTAAGTGGAAAAGAAATGGCCATAATTAGATGTGAGAAAATTATGAATAACAAGATGCAAAATATGATGGCATATACATAAAATGTGGAGGAGGAAGTAAAAAATAAGAAAGAAGCTTGTTTTTTAGAATGTGTTTGAACTCAAATGACCATCAAGTTAATATAGACTTCTATATACTTAGGATGTTATATAAGAACCTCATAGTAACCAAAAACTAAAAACCTACAATAGATACATGAAAAAATAAAGAGAAAGGAAGCCAAACATAGTACTGTAGGAACACATCAATCACAGAGAAGGAGAACAAGAAAAGAAAGGAACAGAGAAGAACTTTAAAGAAAAAAAATATCAGAACAAATGGAAATAAGTACTATCGCTAATTACTTTATTATTTATTTATTTATTTATTTTGTTTTTGTTTTTATTCTTTAAAATATAATTTATTATCAAGTTGTCTAACTTACAGTGTATACAGTGAGCTCTTGGTTTTGGGGGTAGATTCCCGTGATGCATCGCTTACATACAACACCCAGTGCTCATCCCAGCAAGTGCCCTTCTCAGTGCCCATCACCCATTTTCCCCTCTCCTCCATTCCCCTCGCCCAGCATCAACCCTCAGTTTGTTTTCTGTATTTAAGAGTCTCTTATAGTTTGCCTCCCTCTCTGTTTGAAACTATTTCAACATAGTCTTCTGTTAGGTTTCTCAAGTTCCACATATGAGTGAAAATATATATCTGTTCTTCTCTGACTCACTTATTTTACTTAGGATAATATCCTCCAGTTCCATCCACATTGCTGCAAATGGCAGGATTTCATTCTTTCTCATTGCCAAGTAGTATCCCTTTGTATATATAAGCCACATCATCTTTATCCATTCATCATTTGATGGACATTTGAGCTATTTCCATAATTTGGCTATTGTTGAAAGTGCTACTGTAAACATTGGGGTACATGTGCCCTATCCATCAGCACTCCTGTATCCTTTGGATAGATTCTTAGTAGTGCTGGGCTGTAGGGTAGTTCTATTTTTAATTTTTTGAGGAACCTCCATAGTGTTTTACAGAGTGGCTGTACCAGTTTGCATTCCCAACAACAGTGCCAGAGGTTTCCCATTTCTCCACATTGTTGTTTCCTGAATTGTTAATTTTAGCCACTCTGACCAGTGTGAGGTGGTATCTCAATGTGGTTTTGACTTGTATTTCCCAGATGATGAGTGATGTTGAGCATCATTTCATGTGTCTGTTCACCATTTGTATGTCTTCTTTGGAAAAATGTCTATTCATGTCTTCTGCTCATTTCTTCACTGTATTGTTTGTTTTTTGGGTGTTGAGTTTAGTAAGTTTTTTAAAATAGATTTTGGATACTAGCCCTTTATCTGATATGTCATTTGCAAATATCTTCTCCCATTCCATTGGTTGCCTTTTAGTTTTGTTGATTGTTTCCTTTGCAGTGCAGAAGCTTTTATCTTCATGAGGTCCCAATAGTTCATTTTTGCTTTTATTTCTCTTGCCTTCAGAGACATGTTGAGCAAGAAATTGCTGAGGCTGAGGTCAAGGAGGTTGTTGCCTGTTTTCTCCTCTTAGGATTTTGGTGGTTTCCTGTCTCACATTTAGGTCTTTCATCCATTTTGAGTTTATTTTTGAGTATGGTATAAGAATATCACTAACTAAATGTAAATGGCCTAAATGCTCTAACCAAAAGACATGTAGTGACAGAATGGATAAAAAACCGAGACGCATCTGTATCCTGCCTACAAGAGATTCATTTCAGACCTAAAGACACAAACAGACTGACTGTGAAGAGATGAAAAAATATTTTTCATGCAAATGATAGTGAAAACTGCCAAGGTAGCAATACTTCCATCAGACAACGTAGACTTTAAATGAAGACTGTAACAAGAGACAAAGAAGGACATTACATAATTATAAAAGGATCAGTCCAACAGGAGGATACAGTAAGTATCTATGCGCCCAACACTGGAGCAACTAAATACATAAGGTAAATATCAATAGATATAAAGAGGGAAATCAATGACAATACAATAATAATAGAGGACAGTAATACCCCACTACATCAATGGAAGCACCACCCAGGCAGAAAATCAATCAGAAATTATTTCTTTGAATAAAACATTAGACCAGGTGAACATAAGAAGTATGTACAAAACATTCCATCCAAAAGCAACAGAATGCACATTCTTTTCAAGTACACAGAATAGATCACATCATAGGCCACAAAAGAAGCCTAAATAAATTTAAGAATATTGAAATCATACCATACATCTTTTTCAACCACAACAGAATGAAACCAGAAATGAACCACAAGAAAAAAAAACTAGGAAAAGAAAACCCACCAACATGTATAAGCTAAACAACATAATATTATACCAATGGGTCAAAGAAGCAATCAAAGAAGAAATAAAAATACATAGAGACAGATGAAAATAAAAACAATAGATCAAAGTCTTTGGGATGCAATAAAACAGTTCTAAGAGGTAAATATATAGTGATACAGGTCTACCTTAAAAATCAAGAAAAAGCTCAAACAATCTAACTTTATATCTAAAGGGACTAGGAAAAGAAGAACAAAGCCCAAGTTGAGCAAAAGGATGGAAATTATACATATCAGAGAAGAAATAAATGACATAGAGACTAAAAAAAAAAAGAAAAACAGAAAATATATCAATAAAACTAAGAGCTAGTTCTTTGAAAAGATAAACAAAATTGATAAACCTTTAGCCAGATTCATGAAGAAAAAGAGAAAGTACTCAAAATCAGAAAAAATAGAGAAGTAAACTGACACCACAGAAATACAAAAAATTGTAAGAGAACGCTACAAAAAAGTATATGTCAACAAACTGGACAACCTAGAAGAAATGGGTAAATTCCTATATCTTCCAAACATACAACATAGAATACATACAACATACAATATACAGTCTTCCAAAACTGAATCAGGAAGAAACAGAAAATCTGAACAGACTAATTACTAGTAACAAAAATCTGAACAGACTAATTACTAGTAACAAAATTAAATCAATTAAAAAAAAACTATCAAAAAATAATGGTCTGGGATCTGATGGATTCACAGGTGAATTCTACCAAACATTCAGAGAAGAGATAATACTGTTCTAAAACTATTCCAAAAATAGGAGAGGAAGGAAAGCTCACAAATAAACTCTACGGCCAGAATTACCCTGATACCAAAACCAGACAGAGACACCGTAAAAAAGGAAAACTGTAGGCAAATATTCCTAATGAGCATAGATGCAAAAATCCTCAGCAAAATATTAGGAAACAACATTCAATAATGCATTACAGGGATTGTTGATGCGTAAATGGTATGTATTTATTTCAAGGATGCAAGAATGGTTCAATATTTGCAAATTCATCAACATGATACGTGACATCGACAAAACAAAGAATAAAAATTATATGTTCAACTCAAAAGACGCAGAAGAAGCATCCGATGAAATTTAACATCATTCATGATAAAAGCACTAAAAAAGTAGAATTAAATGGAACATACTTCAACATAATAAAAGCCACATATGAAAAACCACAGCTGATATCACACTGAGTGGTGGAAAACTGAGAGGTTTTCATATAGGATCAGAAAGAGGGGCAAGGATATCCACTCTCACCACTTTTATTAAATGTAGCCACAGCAATCAGACAAAATAAGGAAATAAACAGCATTTATATTGATAAAGGGGTTAAACTGTCCCAATTTGCAGATGACCTATACATAGAAAAGCCTAAAGGCTCCACCAAGAAATTACTAGAACTGATAAATGAATTCAGTAAAGTGCAGGATACAAAATTAATACACATAAATTGGTGGTGTTTCTACACACTAACAATAAAATAGAATGAGACATAAAGGACACAATTGCATTTAAAATTTCACCAAGAAGAATAAAATACCTAGGAATAAACTTAGCTAAGAAGGTGAAAGATGTGCACTCTGAAAACTGTAAAACGCTGATAAAAGAAATTGACAACACAAAGGGATGGGCAGATATCCCATGCTTATGGATTAGAAGAATTAATATTGTTAAAATGTCTATACTACCCAAAGCAATTGATTGATTCATTGCAATCTCTATCAAAATACCAAGAGTAGTTTTTCACACAACTAGAGCAAATAATACTAAAATTTGTATGGAACCACAAACGACCACAAATAGATAAAACAATCTTGAGAAAAAAGAACAAAACTGGAGGTATCACAATCCCAGATCTCCAGATATAGTATAAAGCTTCAGTAATCAAAACAGTATGATATTGATGCAAAAATAGACACAGAGATCAATGGAACAGAATACAAAACCCACAATAAACCTACACTTACATGGTCAATTAATCCCCATGACAAAGGAGGCAAGAATATACAATGGGGAACAGACACTCTCTTCAATAAATGGTACTGGGAAAATTGGACAACTACACATAAAGGAATGAAACTGTAATACTTTCTTACACCATACATACACCAAAATAAACTCAAAATGGATTGCACAGCTAAATGTGAGACCTGAAATAATAAATATCCTAGCAGAGAACAAGCAGTAATTTTTCTGAGATCCTCTGTACAAACTCTTTTCTAGATAATACTCTGAGGCAAGGAAAACAAAAGCAAAAACAAACTATTGGGGCTACATCAAAATAAAAACCTTTTGCACAGTGAAAGAAACCATCAACAATACAAAAAGGCAGCCTGCCAAATGGGAGAAGATATTTGCAAATGATATATCCAATAAGGGGTTAATATCCAAAATACACAAAGAACTTATACAACTCAACACCAACATAAATCTGATTTAAAAACGGGCAGAGGACCCGAATAGATATTTTTCCAAGGAAGATATACAAATGGCAAACAGACCCATGAAAAGATGTCCAACATCACTAATCATCAGGGAAATGCAAATCAACACCACAATGAGATATTATCTTATACCTCTCAGAATGGATAAACTCAAGAACCCAAGAAATAGCAAGTATTAACTAGAATGTGGAAAAAAAAGGAATCCTTGTGCACTGGCGGTGGGTATGCAAATTGGCACAGCCACTGTGGAAAACAGTATGGAGGTTCCTCAAAATACTTAAAAATACAAATATCATATGATCCAGGGGCGCCTGGGTGGCTCAGTCGGTTAAGCATCTGACTTTGGCTCAGGTCATGATCTTGGGGTCGTGAGTTTGAGCCCTGCATCAGGCTCCGTGCTGACAGCTCAGGGCCTGGAGTCTGCTTGGGATTCGTGTCTCCCTGTCTCTCTCTGCCCCTCCCCCGCTCGCACTCTGCCCCTTTCAGTCTCTCAAGAATAAATGAACATTAAAAAAAAATTAAATATCACGTGATCCAATGATTCTATTACTTGATATTTACCCAAAGATTTGAAAAGATACATGCACCCCTGTTGTTATTACAACATTATTTACAATAGCCAAGATAGGGAAGAAACTTAAGTGTATGACAATAGACACACAGATAAGGAAGGTGTTTCACACACACACACACACACACACACACACACACACACTGGAATATTACTCAGTCATAAAATTGATGACATTGTGCCATTTGCAACAACATGGATGGACCTGAAGGGTGTTAATAAGTGAAGGAAGTCAGACTGAAAAAGACAAACGCCATATGATTTCACTCATATGTGGAATCTGAAAAAAGAAATGAGTAAATAAACCAAAAGCAGAATCAGACCTATACATACAGAGAACAATCTGAGTATAAACTCTCCGCTTGCCGGAAGAGAGAGGGCCAGGAGACCTGGGCAAAATGGGTGAAAGGGAATTGGAGATACAGGCTTCCTGTTATGGAATGATAAATCACAAGAACAAAAGGCATAGCAGAAGGAATATTGTCGGTGATATTGTAATAGTGTTGTCTGGCGACAGAGGGGAGCTACATTTGTGAGCACAGCGTGGTGTGTAAACTTATTGAATCACTATGTCATGTAACTGAAACTGATGTAACATTACGTGTCAACTACACTCAAAAATAAAAAAATTTAAAAAACATAAATTTAAAAATCTATTGTCACAGTTGATGTCTTTAAATTAGTATATTTACACTTAATAAAATTATTAATAGTTTCAGATTCAGGTGTATAATTTTATTGTGGGGTTTTTTTTTTGCACTCTTTTTTGATCGCTCTGTTTTCCCCTTCTTGCCTTCTTTTGGGTTATTTAAACATTTTTGTAGAGTTTATTTTAACATATCTATTGTAATTTTGACTCTACCTATCTGGTTTATATGGTGGTTGTTCTAGGGATTATAATATATATACTTAATTTTTATAGTCTACTTAGAATCAATAGTTTCCCACTTAATTAGGAAGCATTATCACAATAGTTCCCTTTACCCTCTCTTCTTTATGTTATAGTTGTTATATATTTTATTTATATATGTTAAAAAACTTGGGGTGCCTGGGTGGCTCAGTAAGTTAAGCGTCTGACTTCAGCTGGGTTCGTGATCTCACAGTTTGTGAGTTCAAGCCCCATGTCGGGCTCTGTGCTGACAGCTTGGAGTTCAGAGCCTGGAGCCTGCTTTGCATTCTATGTCTCCCTCTCTCTCTGCCTCTCCCTCACTCATGCTCTCTCTTCTCTCTCTCCCAGAAATGAATGGACACTAAAAAAATTTTTTTCAATTACATTGTATGTATATATTTAAATATTAAATGTATATATTTTATATATACATTGAAATATTATATATACATTTATATGTACATATATATTAAATATATATTATACATATATATTTAAATATTAAATATATACATTTATGAATATGTGTGTTTAATATACATATACACATAAATACATATAAAAAAATATATATAAAATGCATGTGACATATGTTGGGATGAACACTGGGTGTTATATGTAAGTGATGAGTCACCAAATTCTACTCCTGAAACCATTATTTCACTGTATTTTAACTAACTTGGATTTAAACAAAATTAAAAAAAATACATTTGGCATATACATATTTGTCAAATGTATTTTATTAAAAAAAATTTTTTTAACGTTTATTTATTTTTGAGACAGAGAGAGACAGAGCATGAACGGGGGAGGGTCAGAGAGAGAGGGAGACACAGAATCTGAAACAGGCTCCAGGCTCTGAGCGGTCAGCACAGAGCCTGATGCGGGGCTTGAACTCATGGACCGCGAGATCATGACCTGAGCCGAAGTCGGACGCTTAACCGACTGAGCCACCCAGGCGCCCCGTGAAATGTATTTTAAAGAACTAAAGAGGAGAGGAATCGTCCTTTATGTTTACTCAGTTATTTATGATTTCTACGGTTGGTCCTTCATTCCTGATATCCCAAGTTTCCTTCTGGTGTTGTTTACCTTTTGTCTAAACAACTTCTTTAGCCATTCTTCTAGAGTGGGTCTAGCAAGAAATTCTCTTAGTTTTGTCTTTTCTGAAAATGATTTGTTGATCTGCATCACCTCCCATCCCCAAATCAAAAGATATATTGGAATCCTAACCTGCAGCAGATCAGAATGTATCCTCGTGAAGACAGCGTCTTTACAAAGATAATCAAGTTAAAATGAGGTCATTAGGTGAACTTTAATCCAATATGACTGATGTTCTTATAAAAATGAGAAATCTAAATAGAGGCATTATCTCCTCTATTAAGAGGGGAGGTAATGTAAAGAAACACACAGAGAGCATGACCTTCTCATGCCAAAGGGACGGGCCTGGAGTAGACCCTTCCCTCACAGCTTTCAAAAGGAATCCACCCTTCAGACACCTTGATTCCAGACTTCTAGCCTCTAGAATCATGAGAAGAGTTTTTTGTTGTTGTTTAAGACACCCAGCTTGTAGGACATTGTTACAGCAGCCCGAGCAAGCTAATGCAGTCTTTATTTCACCTTTATTTTAAAAGATTTTTCACTGGAAATAAAATTCTGGGTTGGTCATTGTCTGGCAGAATTTAAAAAAATGGTATGCTAATTCTTCTGACCTCCGGGCTTTCTTATAAGAAATCCACAGTAATTCAAGTTGCTGTTCTTATAAAGCTAATTATCTCTGGCTTCTTGCAATGATTACATTATGGTTTTAGTTTTTGGTAGTTGGATTGTGATTTGTCCGGACCTGGATTTCTGTGGTATTAACCTGTTTGGAGTTCACTGAGCTTCCTGTGGGGTTTTGTCTTGCTTTATACATGGGATGTCCTCAGCCATTATTTCCTCATATAGTCATTCTTCTCCTTTTTAAAAAATTTCTTCTCCTTCTAGGACTACATAATTTGTATATCGGTCCACCGTAAGGTTTTATTGTCCTGCTTTATGCATGGACTGTTTTCAGTCATTATTATATCTATCTCTGTATATCAGAACCACAGTTTCTCTCCTGATTTTAATGGTATCTGATGGCTTGATTATGAGACATATGTTACTGTCCTACAGGTCCTTGAAGTTCTACTTATTTTAAAATCTTTTTCTCTCTTGTTTAAATTGGATAATTTTGGATAATTTTCATTGATCTCTCTTCAAGTTCACTGACTGTTCTGTTGTTGTCAACTCTCGATTGAGACCATCCAGTGAATTTTTCAATTTTGGTTTTTGTAAGTTGCTAGTTTTTTTTTTTCTTTTTTAAATGTAATTTAAAAAATTTTCTTTTTTATTGAAACATAATTAACACACAGTGCTGTATTAATTTCTTATATACAATATAATGATTCAATAATCTTACTTGTTACCCAGTGCTCCCCAAGATAAGTGTACTCTTAATCCCCTTTGTCTATTTCACCCAAATCCCTCCCCACCATCTCTGCCTCCTCTCTGGGAACCACGAGTTTGTTCTCTGCTTTTTGTCTGTCTCTTTTTTTCTTTGTTTGTTTTGTTTCTTAAACTCCACATATGACTGAAATCACTTTGCATTTGTCTTTTTCTGTCTGACTTATTTAAATTGCTATTATATCCTTTAGGTCCATCTATGTTCTAGCAAATGGTAAGATCTCATCCTTTTTTATGGCTGAGTTATATTCCATTGTGTGAGTGCACATGCATGAGTATATCACATACATACATAGCACCCCCATATCACATCTTCTGCTGGAAATGCAAACTGGTTCATCTACTGTGGAAAACAGTATGAAGGTTTCTTAAAAAATTAAAAATAGCATTACCAGGGTGCCTGAGTGGCTCAGTTGGTTAAGTGTCCAACTCTTGATTTCAGCTCAGGTCATGATCTTGTGGTTCATGAGTTCAAGCCTCGTGTTGGGCTCTGTGCCGACAGTGTGGAGTCTAATAAGGATTCTTTCTCTCTCCCTCTCTATCTGCACTTTCCCCACCCTCTTTCTGTCTCTGAAAATAATAATAAACTTTAAAAAATAAAATAAGTAAAATTGGAATTACCACATGACCCGGCAATTCCACTGCTGGGTATTTGCCCAAAGAAAATGAAAACACTAATTTGAAAAGATACATGTACCCCTAATTGTTTATTGCAGCATTGTTTATTTAAAAAAATTTTTTTTAACGTTTATTCATTTTTTGAGACAGAGAGAGACACAGCATGAACGGGGGAGGGGCAGAGAGAGAGGGAGACGCAGAATCGGAAGTAGGTTCCAGGCTCTGAGCCATCAGCCCAGAGCCCGACGCGGGGCTCGAACTCGCGGACTGGGAGATCGTGACCTGAGCTGAAGTCGGGTGCTTAACCGACTGAGCCATCCAGGCGCCCCATATTGCAGCATTGTTTATAACAGCCAAGCTACGGAAGCAACCCAAGAGTTGAACAGATATTTATTTTTTTTCTATATCTTCTATTTCTTTCCTAAGGTTCTTTATTTTTTTCATTTATTTCAAGAGTGTTTATGATTGATTGTTAAAGCATTTGTATAGCTGTAAAAGCTATCGAATCTTTGTTAGATAATTCCAACATGTGTATCATCTCAGTTTGGGTTTCTGTTGCCTTTTCCCAAGTGAATTTAGATTTTTCTGGTTCTTCATATGCTGATTTTACTGTAGACATTTTGAATATGATATCATGAGATGCTATTTCTTTTTTTTTAAGATTTGTGAAGTATATTTTTATTTTTTGATAATTGTTGAAATATATTTTAAGACTGTGCTTCCACTGAATGAAAAAAAACAACACAGTAAACATTGGTACAGAGAGGTTTATGATACCCTGTTAAATGAAAAGAGCACAGCTGCAAAACAGCAAAAAAGTATAGAACGACTCACATGTTCTAAACACATATACTATATTTATGTATGCATATGTATATTTTTACAAAAATTGTAAGTGCAAATGTCTGTCCCACCCCATTTTGTGAAACTTACTATTTTTTAATTAATTAATTAATTATTTTAAAAGTTTATTTATTTTGAGAGAGAGAGCATGAACAGGGGAGGGACAAAAGAGAGAATCCCAAGCCTGATCCAGGGCTCGATATCATGAACTGTGAGATCATGACCTGAGCTAAAATCAAGTGGCAGATGCTTAACGTACTGAGCCACCCAAGGGCCCCTTTTTAATTGCAGTATAGTTGCCACACATCATGATGTTCTTCTTTTAGAATCCTACTGAACAGGATAATGTATAATGGGCAATCAACCTGGTTAGATCCATACCACAAGTGTGTGCCTTCTGTGCACTATTATTCAATGTCAGTTCAGTTTTCAAAACATTTGTAGTGTGAGTTGGATCTGTCTCATATGTGTTCCACTAAAGGCAGTTCTATAACTTAAATGGTTTGTTCTGGTTAATTCAGTTCTCAAAGACTTTGGAATGTTGACTAGGCTCACATCTATTTATTGTGGGTGACACTGAGTTTATAAACAAATTTATGGTATTATCTTTTAAAATTCCTCCCTTTCCAGGGCACCTGGGTGGTTCAGTTGGTTGAGCTCAGATTTGGGGACCCTTTGTTTGGCTCAGATCATGATCTCGTGGTTCGTGGGATTGAGCCACACCACGGACTCTGCTCTGACCGCATGAAGCCTGCTTGGAATTCTCTCTCTCTCTCTTCCTCTCCCTCTCGCTCTCTGCCCCTCACCCCCTATGTCTCTCTTTCTCTCTCAAAATAAATAAATAAACTTAAATAAAACTTCTCCCTTTCCATGATCTTCTATATTTTCTGCTTATCTAGGGTTTCCCTTGTCAGTTAACTAGCCAGAAAGTTGAAAATTTAGTTATCATGCTCTGCCATGCCATTTTATTACTGTTCCCAAGTGACATGAGTAAAACCAGTGGGAGAGCAGAGAACTTGGGGGAAAAAAAAACAATGGTGGTCGTTCCTGCCATCTTGGGATCACAGCTCTATCAGAGCGGAGTGTTCCCCTTTCTCTTTTGTTTCCTGTTGACTCTCACTGGGGCCTCAACTACCACCATCAGAGGATGGCTGGGGGCTGTTTGTGAAAGAATGAAGAAAAGAAAAACAGCCAAAACATTTTGTCATTCTACTTGAATATTAGGAGCTCCTTTTCCAGATGTTTGAGCCAGAACTAGAGGGTCTCTCCTTGGTATTCAGCTAATTACCACTTCCAAATTTCAGGCTGTGATGAAGATTTGAGGATACAAGAATAAGGTAAATGGTAGAACTCGCTGCTGATTCAGTGGTACTTTAAATTCTTTCTTAAAAAAATGTTTTTAATGTTTATTTTTTCTGAAATGGAGAGAGAGTGTGAGTGCGTGGGGGGGTGGGGGTGCAGAGGGAGCGGGAGACACAGAATCCAAAGCAGGCTAGATAGAGGCTCTGAGCTGTTAACACAGAACCCGATGCGGGGCTCAAACTCATGAACTGTGGGATCATGACTTGAGCCTAAGTCAGACGCTTAACCGACTGAGCCACCCAGGCGCCCCCAAATTCTGATTTCCCCATATCTGCCTTTTCAGAGGCCTCACATAGCTGCTTCATACTGTTTGTCCAGCTTTTATAATTATATTCAGTGGTAAACACTGGGTGTTTACTCCGTTGTACCCGGTATTGGAATAATGTGAAATCTTTTTTGATTATTTTCCTTTTATTCAAATTGCCAATATTTGCAAAATTTGAATATTTTATTCAAATTTGCCAATATTGGCAATCTCGCCTTCTCTCCTCCTTTCCTTCTCCCTCACTATCTCATACCTCTCTCTTGGTCCCCATTTATTTCTATTTCTTTCTCTCTTAAATTTCTCTCTGTTTTCTGTCCATCTCTCAGTATAGCCAGAGGATAACTAGTTTTATTAATTTTTTTTAAGTACTTAGCTTTTTGTTTTATTTATTTTAATTTTTTTTTTTAATTTTTTTTTTCAACGTTTATTTATTTTTGGGACAGAGAGAGACAGAGCATGAACGGGGGAGGGGCAGAGACAGAGGGAGACACAGAATCGGAAACAGGCTCCAGGCTCCGAGCCATCAGCCCAGAGCCTGACGTGGGGCTCGAACTCACGGACCGCGAGATCGTGACCTGGCTGAAGTCGGACGCTTAACCGACTGCGCCACCCAGGCGCCCCTATTTATTTTTATTTTTATTTTCATTTTTTTCTTTTCTATTTCATGGATTTGTATTTCTGTCTTTATTATTTTTATTCCTATTATTTTGTGTTTGTTATTCTTAAGATGGATGCTTAATTCATGGATTGATGTTTGAAAAATTGTATTATGGTAAAGTTCTAATTTTGTATTTTCTTTCTATAAACACTTACTATTTTTCTCTTAGAGATGGCTTATCTTCAATTTCACAAATTTTGATATGTTAAATATTCATTTTTATTAAATTTAAAATATGTTGTACACTGTCATGTAATTTATTTTTTAAACCATGCGCTACTTAGAAGTATACAGTTTAATATAAATATTTGGACTTGTTAAAGATATTTTAATTTTTATTATTTTAAGTTGCTTAAAATATGATCCAAGAACATATTCTATATTATCTCAATCTTTTTAAATTTATTTCTCTTTTTCTGTTCTTTACATTTAAATTTTCTGCATTTTTGTTATATGCATATGACTTTTAAATAGGACTTATGCTCAATTATATATTTTTTTCTAAATCAGTACAACAAAAGTCTTTTTTTTTATTTAAAAAAAAATTTTTTTTTCAACGTTTATTTATTTTTGGGACAGAGAGAGACAGAGCATGAACGGGGGAGGGGCAGAGAGAGAGGGAGACACAGAATCGGAAACAGGCTCCAGGCTCTGAGCCATCAGCCCAGAGCCCGACGTGGGGCTCGAACCCACGGACCGCGAGATCGTGACCTGGCTGAAGTCGGACACTTAACCGACTGCGCCACCCAGGCGCCCCCAAAAGTCTTTTAAAATAGAATTTCTTTAAATATATGATCCATTTATATAGTTAAAAAAATATAACAACTCTATTTTAATTTGTATATTTTCAATTTCCCCCACTTCTTTTTCCCAACTATGTTTTTCTATCATTCTTGACTCCTTTCTCTGCAAAATAGATAGCTATTATTATAATTTCCTTGGTTATTCTTCTAGAAGTTTTTTGCATAACAAATAGAGATACATATTCTTAATCATTATTTTGTAACACACGTTTGCATAATATATATATTGTATTGCTTTTACAATAAAAATCTTTGAACACTTTCATATCAGCATATAGAGAACTTCATTTACTTTACTGCTATATAATATTTATTCTATAAATCCCATCTAAGCTGATACCATTTATAGATCTCTAAATTTCTCTCATTCTTTTGTCATTAATATAATGATAAAGTGAAAAATATGATACTTATTTATTTTGCACGTGTGCAAATGTATTTTTAAATTTTTTTTAATGTTTATTCATCTTTGAGAGAGAGAGAGACAGAGTGTTAGCAGGTAAGGAGCAAAGAAAGAGGGAGACACAGAATCTGAAGCAGGCTCCAGGCTCCAGCTGTCAGCATAGAACCCGATGCGGGGCTCCAACCCATGAACCATGAGATCATGACCTGAGATGAAGCTGGATGCCTAACTGATTGAGTTACCCAGGCACCCCTGGGCAAACGCATTTTTTAAAATAAAGTCCCAGAAATAGTAGTAAAGGGTTAAAAGTTATATATCTTTTAAATATTAATAGCTTTGCCAAATTTTCCTCAACAGGAATGGTACCAATTTACATGTCCATGAGCAATGTATGAGAGTGCCCACTTTTGCCTAAACTTACAAAAAGTTTGTTTTGGATAACTTTTGGATATTGTCAAATGGCTGAAACTTTTGGATGTTTATCAAATGGCTGAAAATTGTTCTAATTTTCTTTATTACAGTAGTTAAACGTCTCTCACATTTAAGGATTATTTGTATTCCCTGTCCTGTCAGTTAATTTTTCATATCCTTGGTCCAATTCCCCGTTGGGTTGTTCATCTTTTTCTTAATGATTTCTAGGAAATTTTTAACATAGGAGAAAGTTTTATTTCTCTTTGTCTCTGGTATATATTACACATGTTTTTCCTCAATATTTTATGTGGTTTTTTTTTACTTCCCACCAAACAGCATTTTGTATTTATAGAATTCAATTCCTCAGGCTTTTATTTTTTTTAATGGTTTCTGGATTAGGTAGATAGATCATTAGGATAGATGGAAAGTTATTTCCTGCTTTCTCCTTTAGGGTTTTGATGGTTTCCTGTCTCACATTCAGGTCCTTTATCCATTTTGAGTTTATTTTTGTGAATGGTGTGAGAAAGTGGTCTAGTTTCAACCTTCTGCATGTTGCTGTCCAGTTCTCCCAGCACCATTTGTTAAAGAGACTGTCTTTTTTTCCACTGGATATTCTTTCCTTCTTTGTCAAAGATTAGTTGGCCATACTTTTGTGGGTCTAATTCTGGAGTCTCTATTCTATTCCACTGGTCTATGTGTCTGTTTTTGTGCCAATACCATAGTGTCTTGATGATTACAGCTTTGTAGTAGAGACTAAAGTCTGGGATTGTGATGCCTTCCGCTTTGGTTTTCTTTTTCAATATTACTTTGGGTATTTGTGGGCTTTTGTGGTTCCATACAAATTTGAGGATTGCTTGTTCTAGCTTCGAGAAGAATGCTGGTGCAATTATTGCATTGAATGTGTAGATAGCTTTGGGTAGTATTGACATTTTAACAATATTTATTCTTCTAATCCATGAGCACAGAATGTTTTCCCATTTCTTTGTATCATCTTCAATTTCCTTCATAAGCTTTCTATAGTTTTCAGCATACAGATCTTTTACATCTTTGGTTAGGTTTATTCCTAGGTGTTTTATGGTTCTTGGTGCAATTGTGAATGGGATCAGTTTCTTTATTTGTCTTTCTGTATCTCTGACCTCAGCCTCAGCAATTTCTTACTTGACACATCTCCTAGGGCAAGGGAATTAAAAGCAAAACTGAACTATTGGGACCTCATGAAGATAAAAAGCTTCTGCACTGCAAAGGAAACAATCAACAAAACTAAAAGGCAACCAACGGAACGGGAAAAGATATTTGCAAATGACATATCGGATAAAGGACTAGTATCCAAAATCTATAAAGAGCTCACCAAACTCCACACCCATAAAACATAATCCAGTGAAGAAATGGGCAGAAGACATGAATAGACACTTTTCTAAAGAAGACATCCAGATGGCGAACAGGCACATGAAAAGATGCTCAACATCACTCCTCATCAGGGAAATAAAAATCAAAACCACACTGAGATACCACTTCATGCCGATCAGAGTGGCTCAAATGAACAAATCAGGAGAGTATAGATGCTGGAGAGGATGTGGAGAAATGGGAAACCTCTGGCACTGTTGGTGGGAATGCAAACTGGTGCAGCAACTCTGGAAAAGCGTGAAGGTTCCTCAAAAAATTAAAAATAGAACTACCCTATGACCCAGCAATAGCACTGCTAGGAATTTACCCAAGGGATACAGGAGTGCTGATGCATAGGAGCACTTGTACCCCAATGTTTACAGCAGCACTTACAACAATAGCCGAATTATGGAAAGAGCCTATATGTCCATCAACTGATGAATGGATAAAGAAGATGTGGTTTATATATATGCAATAGAATACTACTTGGCAATGAGAAAGAATGAAATCTGGCCATTTGGAGCAACATGGATGGAACTGGGGAGTGTTATGCTAAGTGAAAGAAGTCAGGCAGAGAAAGACAGATACCATATGTTTTTACTCCTATGTGGATCCTGAGAAACTTAACAGAAGACCATGGGGGAGGGGAAGGGGAAAAAAGTTACAGAGAGGGAAGGAGGCAAACCATAAGAGACTCTTAAAAACTGAGAACAAACTGAGGGTTGATGGGGGGTGGGAGGGAGGGGAGGGTGGGTGATGGGTATTGAAGAGGGCACCTGTTGGGATGAGCACTGGGTGTTGTATGGAAACCAATTTGACAATAAATTATATGAAAACAAAATAAGCCAGGGAGAGACCAAAAAAGTTATTTCCTATCTGAAGATTAGAAAATATCTCCTGTTAGTGTTTTATGGTTTATTTCTTATGTTTAAATATTTGACCCACTTGGAATTTATTTTTGTGAGAATTCACTCCTTTATTTCTCCATCATATCCAATTGTCCCAATGCCATTCATTAAACTGCCAGTCTTTATGTCAGTTTTTGATATATACCACAGTATATGACATACTAAATTCCTGTATGTATTTAGATTCATTTCTAGACTTGATGCTCTACTTATTCTGCCTATCTATGTGCTGTTAGCACACAGTATTATTGTTAATAGCATAATATAATGACAGAAAGGCCTAGAATACTTTATGTCTGATCATCTCGCCTCTAGATTACATATTATTATTGTCGAGTACATAAATTCTATCTTGTATTTTTAAAGACCCTTGAACACTGATGTGATTTTTATAGTTCTCATTGTTTTTCTCAATAAAAGTTTTTAGGTTTACCATATATCCAGAAACTTCTTTGATCGCCATTCTTTCTTGCTCTCAGATCTTTCTGGGATCCTAAAGTAGGTATGTGGAATTTCTTTTTGGGATGAACTGTTAGTAATAAGGACACTTCTATATACAAAAGATGGTTGGTTTTCAGTATTTTTTCAGCACTCTGAAAATCTTATTGTATTGTTTTCCTGTTACTATTTTGACAAATCAGCCCTCATTAAAATTTCACTTCTTGGTAGGTAATTTGACTTTATTCTTCCTATCTCATCATGTTTCTCCCTGGTTTTTTTTCCTTCATATTTTCTATCTCTATTATCTATGCTCCTTTCTAGGTGATATCTTCAGATCAACCATCTGGTATACAAGATATCTCTTCATAAATTTATAATTGACCAACTAACTCTTTCATTTTGTTTTCAATTATAATTATTATTTGTTATTTCTCTTTGTCAAATAAACCTTATTGTCTCTGATAGTCCCTTTCTTGATCTACTTTTTGGTACACATTTTTATGTAAAAAAAATTGTTAAATTATACTTATTTCATGTTTTGTATTTTAGGATAAACAATCATTTTAGTTTGCCCAGCATTGTCCTGATTTTAGCACTGAAGTTTTAGTGTCCTGAAACATGTATCATTTCTGAGCAGACTGGGACAGTTGGTGGCCCTAGTATCTCATGTCCTAATAAATCTGATTCTGCTACTGTTTCTGCTGCTTTTACCTATATATGACTTGTTTCCTAATGTTTAAAAAATAATTGTTATGATAGAGTGTATCCATTAGGCTCCCTCATTCTTAAATATTTCAGGATGTTTTCCAAGAATAACGACATTTTACACAGTGTGTTATAAAATGCAGGAAGTTTATCTTAGATACAATTAATATCCAAAATAGAGTCCATATTTAGATTTTGCTAGTTCCAATATGCTCTTTTTAGTAAGAAAATATTTCTAATCTTTAGTTTTCATGTCTTTCTAGTCTCCTTTAATTCTGAAGACAGTAAAACCTTGGTTTGCAAGCATAATTCATTTTGGAAACATTCTTGTAATCCAAAGCACTTGTCTATTTCAAAGCGAATTTCCCCATAAAAATAATGGAAACCCAGATGATTCATCCCAACCCCAAAATATTCATATAAAATGATTACAGTACTGTAATACAAAAAAATAATAAAATACAAAATATAAAGAAAAATAAACAAATTAACCTGTACTTCCCTTTGACAACTATCGTGGCTGGTGTGAGGGAGAAAAGAGAGAGGAGGGTTATTGTGTAGGATGAATTTCACTATCACTAATGGAATCACTGCTAACTATTGGTTCAATGGAATCTTTGACTTTCCGTGTAACTTTAACAAGGAACCTATCCAATGACAGTTGCTTTTGCCTCCTTTTGAGGATTTCCACAGTGCAATGTGACGTTGCATTGTCATTAAACAGATTCATCGCTTCCACTGCTACGGCCTTATTCGGGTGGTGCTTTTTAACAAGGTTTTGCATTGTTTCCCATTGACACGTCTCCCTAATCTCATTTGAAGTGAGGGATTCCTCCTCCTTTTTCTCCTACTTCTCTGCAGACGAGATGCAGATGTTAACTTCTTATAAAATCTTGCAGTTTCAGACACTTGCAGCTCTTGTTCGTACTTCTTGTTGATTTCTCTTAACTTCCATCATAATCCCCTCCTTCTTCTCACTGCCTTTCTTTTCAGCCTCTTTCTGCACCGGAGCCATTGTATGCGCTGGCACAGAGGTTGACTACAGTATACTTTTTTGTTTTAAAAACCCTTTTTAACTTTTAATAGACTCTTATCATATACCGTATTGAGTGTAACTGGCAATAAGGCAGCAGAAGAAAGGGTCTATATCTGCAGGCAGTCTGACCTAGATGAAGCAAAGCATTCCTAAACTTACTCTTGTATGGAAAAGCAAAGGACTGTCCATAGGTGCTTTGAAGGGACAAAAAGTACACAGGTGCCAGTTGTGAGCACCTTCCAGTGTTCCGAAAAATCACTGATTTCTGCCAAACACCGGGGCCCGAGACTGAGCATCTGAGCATGGGAGACGATCATCCACAATCCCGCAGCAAGAGAGAGAGAAAGAGAGAGAGAATAACCGTTGGCTCAGTTGTGATCATGAGATGTTCAGCATCGGGTACGACTCATATTGCAAGACATGTCGCATTTATCAAGTTAAAGCCTATTAGAAATGTTTGCTTGTCTTGCCGAACACTCGCGGAACAAGTTCCATGTAATACAAGGTTTTACTCTAGTTTTTTTTTCATCAGTATTTTTTTAAAAATTTTTTTTTTCAACGTTTATTTATTTTTGGGACAGAGAGAGACAGAGCATGAATGGGGGAGGGGCAGAGAAAGAGGGAGACACAGAATCGGAAACAGGCTCCAGGCTCTGAGCAGTCAGCCCAGAGCCCGACGCGGGGCTCGAACTCACGGACCGCGAGATCGTGACCTGGCTGAAGTCGGACGCTTAACCGACTGCGCCACCCAGGCGCCCCTTCATCAGTATTTTTGAAGAGTATGTGTTGAATGCCTCCCTGACTGGGTTGGTCTGATGAGGCTATGTAAGTGATATAGAAGATTCTACTCAGTGGAGTAACACCTTAAATTTACGTAATTTCATGATCTGTGATTTCTGTACCATGAAGCAGTATATATTTTATTCCAATGCATTATGAGGGCTGGCTGGGGTTACCAGGAGCCATGTAGAGGAGTCCTGCCCCATTACATCTGGAATTCCAGGCCCTTTGGAGAAGGTATTGTAGACATCACAAAGCAGAGGGCCTTTCCATATCTTTAAAGACCAGTCAAGTGGGCAGCTACCACTTTGGACTCTATGCGCAGACAGCTGCTTAATTCTTCCTAATCCGCCAACAACCAAGGAGAACCCTGGGAACTGCCTTTCTACATCATCCTGCCTGTTCAATAGAAGCACATGACCATTATTGGCTGATATCCACAAAATGGCTATTTCTGCCTCTGCCCTTGAAATCCCACTCCCATGAGCCAGGTCAAGAAAATTCAATTTGATAAACATGCTCTTAGCACCTGCTGGAAACAAGGCAATGGGCCACATGCTGTGAGAGTGCAACTATGAGATGTCTAAAGACTGTCTTCAAGGTACTTGCGCAGATCATTGAGGCCTGCAGATCATTGTGCCTTGTATAATCTTCTCTAGTTGAAACCGATAGGGAGCTGCTTTCAGTCCAAACAAACATCCACCTGTCACTGGTAATTTCACATTGGAGAAGATTGTAAGTTTATAGGCAATTAATGATTCCTACCAATCCATAAACATTTTTGAAACTGTGACATCCACTAGAACTAATTATCTTTATTGGACAAGATACCCTATTATAGTGTTTATCACTCTCCCTATTAAAATATATTAATTTTACCAAACTATAGTGTCTTAATTAGTTCAGGAAGCTATAACAAACTACCCTAGACTGGGAGGCTTAAATTACAAATATTTATTTCCAACAATTCTGGAGGCTGGGAAGTCCAAGGTCATGGCGTTGGCAGATTTGATTCTTGGTAAATGCCCTCCTCTGGATTTGCAGACAGACATGTTCTCATAGTATCCTCATGTGGCAGAGAGAAGGAAAGAAACAAGCTCTCTCGTGTCTTTTCTTAGTTGGTGCTACCTTCATTCATGAGCGTTCCACCCTCAGGACCTAGCAGCCGCCTAAAACCATCATGTTGGGGATTACGGTTTCAACATAGGAATTTTATTGAGGGACACAAACATGTAGTCCGTAACATATAGAGTATTTGGCCATATAGAGTTGTGTGTAAGAAATTCCAGAACTTTGTAATAGTTGCCCAAAATATGGCACTCTTTCAACAAATACCAAATTTTGTTCATCTTTTTCTTCTAGAATTCTATTTCCCTCATCAAATCCCCCTAGTCTTTACTGGCAATACGGTCTCCTCAAATTAGTGGTTCTTCACAATTTAGACCTCACTTTTCATTAAACCTAACTTTCAGCATCAGTCATGCTTGCGACACCCTTGTGGCACACATGTATTTGTCATGCTTCTTTTATGTTCCTACTTTCTACCATTTGTTCTCAGGGCTGAGTAGACTGCCTATTATTCAGGTTTCCATTGCGTAGCAGTTCAAAGCCTGCAGGCACTGAGATTATATAGTTCACCATGCATACCAAGTCTATTACAGATGCCCAAATGATATTTGTGATTTCCTCTTGCCTGGACAGCTGTCTCCTGACTGTACCTGTCATGTAAATTTTACCCATCCTTTAAAATCCAGGTTCAGATTGGATCTTTTTAATGAGAATTTTCTTATCTCAACCTGTTCCCAAAATGTGTTTGCATAGACATCACTTCGGGGGGATGTTAATAAGGTATTAGAGGCAGAAAGGGAAGTATTTTACTAAATAGGATCCTATCAACAGACCTTGTCAGAATCTTTTTTTATATATCAATTCATGTTTTGATTATTCAATAAATGAATAGATAATATAAGAATTTTGGTGAGAGGCCTTTTTTGCTATGTAACACCAGTTTAGGAAGAGCGTTCTTCGGGCATATATTGGCAAGATTGATGATTATTTGATTCCTCATTCGTTTGGGTTTCTATACAAATTAAAATCTGCAGGACCCTGGCATTCAGTTATTTAGTTGCTAAATATGTTTCTCTACCTATTTCTCAAAGGATCTGTGACACCTTTTTGATGAAATCAAAGTACAAGAGAAAACATTTACTATGGATTTAAATAAAGTAAAAATTAAAAAATAAGACATTTTAGGGACCAAAAACAAATAGATTATTATAATTGGATAACACAATTACCTGTAGTTTCCTGGCACTATGCGTAAAAAAAGTCATAGAACTGTCATTTTCTCACAAAAAATAAAGTAATATAAAAATATATTTTTCTAAAACAAAATCCAAGCAAGATTATGACACAAGTATGCATATTTTTCATAAGGGACATTGAGAAATGAATTAGAGGATATTTTTGTTCACCATTTTTCCAAAGTTTGAAGAACTTCCTTTCATGGAGGAAATAATATTTACCTATAATTCAGTGAAAGAATTTCTATGACAAGCTGAGATAACAACTAGACTATTAGGATATATGTTCACCTGCAAAAAAACAGAAACTAAGGTCGACTTTGTTTCAAACAAACAAAATCTTTATTTTCCTTTTATGTAGTAACCTGGAGGTACAAAGCCTAGGTCTGGTGCCCACCTTCCATCCCTGAGCCTATCCATGGACTGGGATTCTTTCTATCTCACTGCTTCATATATCTGGGATATTGTCCTGATTGTCACTGTGGTCATGACTGACCAAGAGGACTCCATGTCACATCCTCAATCCAGGGCAGTGCAAGGAGGATAGAAGCATGGAGAAGTAGCATCCTTTCTTCTGCTCACATCCCAGGGGCCTGGATATCTTTGTATGACCAGACTTGAAATGCAGAGATGTGGCTTTTATTCTAGGTGGTCGTTCATCTGGTAAAATAAGGAGTCTCTCATAAAAGAAAGGACAATGAATATTGGAAGTCAATTAGTAATCTCTGCCATAACTGGTTTCTAGCTTTCTTTTCTGCTGTCTAAATGATCAAGAAGAATGTAAATGTGTACATTAAAATATTTCTTAACATGTTCTAGATGAGCTTTGGACAAAGACAATATTTATTTTAAGCTGAATTCTTAAAATACATGATTAATGTAGATTTACAGTTTGTTAAAGTAAAGGCCCTGGATGTTAGATTCTAGACATGAGGGAGGGGAAGTTGTCCTCTGCGGAAATGAAACAAATGCCTCTCTGTCCCAGTCTGAATATCAAGCCACACTGGTATTAGCACAGTGATAGGGAAGGCTCAGAGGTACTTTAGAAATGATAGTGGATTAGTTTCAAGCTTTTTCCCCAAACTAGAGACTGAGATCCTCCAATTCTGGGCCATATAGTTAGTAGTACTTGAAATTACAGAGTTGCCACGTTGGCCTTTACATCAGTTTACTATTAGCACGGTAATACTGTGTTACAAGCCACTGCAAAACTTAATGACTCAAAACAACCACCATTTACTTATCTTGCAGTTCTGTGAATCATAAGTGGTAGCTGGGACCAGCTAGGTTCTCTCATGCTTCAGCAGTCAGATGTGGGTCCAGAAGGCTGCTCTGTCACTCTTGACTAGGCTTGCCCCAGGCCTAGGAGAACTGGGTGATTTGGTTCCGTTCTCCACGGACTCTCACCCTCTAGCAAGGTCGTCAGGCTGAGGGAGGGGTCCAAGTGAAAGAATGTGTGCAGGGGCTAGAACTGGCACACTATAACTTCTAGAACATTGTATCAGCAGAGGTGAGTCACAAGCCCAGTTAAAAGTTAAAGTATAGGATTGGAAACTGGGAAGGTGGTGGAGTAGGAGGATCCTAAACTTGCCTTGTCCCATAGATACAACTAGATAACACTTGTATCAGTATAAATAACCTAGAAAATGATCCAAAGACTGGCAGAACAAACTTCACAACTAAAAGCAGAGAAGAGTCCCCATAGAAGAAAGTAGAAAGGGAAAAGGCACAGTTTGGGAGTGAAAGGGACCTTGGCTCTGTCATGAGGAGGGAACTGGTGGCACAGAGAAGGGTGAAAAGCAGACTATCACACCAGTGAGACTGGACATGAAAGATGAATCCCTATAACATTTGGCTTTGAAAGCAAGAAGGGCTGAATCTCATGAGTTCTTACAACCAGTGGGACTTAAAGCTTGGAATTTTAAAAATCAGTAGGTCAGCTCTGGGAGAGCCTGGAGGGCATTAGGAAACTGAGTCCACACTTGTATAGACAGCAGGACAAACATCCAATGTAAATATAACCCTGGAAGCAGTGGTTTGAAAAACTCCCCCGGGGTCACACAGGAGGGATAGTGATTTACTCATCTCAGAGCATGGCCCAGAGAGACAGGGATCATAGGGAACCCAGAAACAGAGGAACGGCAGGTGCCACTTCCTTTCTCCACCCCTGCAATAAACACACTGCCACCTGAGGGAACCAGCTTGGTGCTGACATTTGCTACCTAACACACTTATGCTAAGCCTCCCATGTTTTGGCAGATCCACACTTTCCAGACACACTTGTCTCAGTCCATGTTCTGCAGAGCCCCTTCTCTAAAAATCTGCACAAACCTTGCCAGTACCATCTCCAACCTGCACCTTTTTTCAGGCTCTCAGTTCAAGTGGTGGGGGCGGCAGGTGTCATTTGTAAGCAGATCAGTGCACATCTTGTTAAAATGCACCTCACCAACGAGGGACCAAACACCAAACACAACAAGCAAAAAGAGCCTCTGCAGAAAATTGGACTGAGGGATAAAGAGGCTAGGACTCATCATCAGAGTACATGCAACATATATAGGAGACACTCCCTGAAGCACCAGGTCCTGGGGGACAGGGGACATTGTGCTTCAGGGCACTGCAGGACCTCTTCTTCATAAGGTCATTACCTTTATGAGCAAGAGATGTAGCTGACTTTCCTAATATGCAGAAACAGACAGGGAGTTAGACAAAGTGGGGAGACAGAAGAATATGTCCCAAGTGTAAGAACAGGACCAAATCACAGTAAGACACCTAAGAGAAAAGGATATAAGTATATAAGAAAAGGATATATACCAGATACATAACTTAAAGTAATAATCATAAAGATACTTACTCAATGTGAGAAAAGAATAGAGGACATCAATTAACAAAGAGATTAATAAGAACCAATCAGAGATGAAGAACACAATAAATGAAATTGAAAATACACTTGCTGGATTAATAGCAGACTGGAAGAAGCAGAAGAACAAATCAGTGACCTGGAGAACAGAGTAATGGAAAATAAGCTGAACAAATGAGAGAAGAAAGGATTATGTGAAATGAGAATAGACTTAGGGATCACAGTGACTTGTTATTACTCCAAGTGTAATAACATTTGCATTATCAGGATCCCAGAAGGAGAAGAGGGAACAAAATATATTTGAAGAAATAATAGCTGAAAACTTCCCTAATCTAGAAGGAAACAGAAATCCAGATCCAGAGATTCTGTCCCCCCAGCCTGAAAATCAACCCAGGGAGGTCCACGCCAAGATACATAGTAATTAAAATGACAAAAGTTGTGATAAAGAAAAAAAATGTAAAAGCAGCAAGAGAAAAGAAGACATTTACATACAAGGAATACCTACATAAGTCTATTAGTGGATTTTTCAGCAGAAACTTTGCAGACCACAAGGGAGTGATATGGTATATTCAAAGTGTGGAAAGGAAAAAATCTGCAACCAAGAATACTCTATCCAGAAAGGCTATCATTCAGCATAGAAGGAGAAATAAAGTTTCTCAGGCAAAAAAATAAAGTATTACATAACCACTAGACCATTCCTATAAGACATATTAAAAGGGACTCTGAGTGGGAAAAAAAAGACCATAAGAGAGAGTATGAAAAGTTGGAAGCAGAGAAATAAGTATTTCTCTAAAAATCAAAGTATTCATAAAATGAAAGGGTGTAAAATATGACACCATATATCTAAAATTCTGGGGGAGAGAGGAGTAAAGAATGTGTTCAAACTTATGTCACCATCAACTTTATATAGAGTGCTACACACAGAAGATGTTATATCCAACCAAATGGTAACCACAAACCAAAAACCAGTAATAGATATGCGAAAAAATAAAGAGAAAGGAATCCAAGTATGTCACTAAAGAAAGCCAACAAACCATGAAAGAAAGCAAGAGAAGGAAAGATTAGAGGAAAAAATGCAAAGCAACCACAAAACAGGTAACAAAATGGCAAATATATATCTATAAATAATTTTTAATGTAATTGGACTAAATAGTCTAATAAAAAGCAATAGGGTGACATAATGAATAAAAAAAACCCATAAGACCCATAAGATCCTGCCTACAAGAGACTCATTTCAGACATATAGTCACCTGAATATTGAAAATGAGGGATTGGAGGAACATTTATCATGCAAATGGATGCAAAAATAAAGCCAGGGTGGCAATACTTATTTTGGACTATATTGGACAAAATAGACTTTAAAACAGAATTGGTAACAAGAGACAAAGAAAGACACTATATAATAAAGAGGACAATCCAACAAGAACATACAATTGAGGGGAGCTAAGATGGCAGCATTGTAGGAGGACCCTAGGCTTGTCTTGTTCCTTGAACACAACTGGATGACTATCAAATGATTCTAAACACCCCAGAAATCAATCTGAAGATGGAAAGAACAAGCTTCACAACTAAAGGAAGAGAAGAAGCCACATCAAAGAAGATAGAAAGTGAAGAGAGTTGGTTTGGGGGAGAAACTGATTGCAGGTGCTAACGAAGGGAGGGAGTAGTGATCATGGAGAAGGGTGTGAGAGAGAGAGAGTAGCACCCAGGGGAACATACAAGGAGAATATGTCCCCAAATCCATTGGCTGGGAAGACAAGAGAGGCTGATTTTCATGGGTTCTTGGAACCATCAGGTCTTAGAGACTGGAGTTTAATGGCTGGTGAGCTTGGCTGGGATAGAGCCCTGAAGGTGCTGCCCTACTCCTGGATAGAAGGTAGGCAAACAACCTAGGGGTAGTTGGCATGGAAACAGTGATCTGAAGAACTCTTATGACGCACAGTGGGGAAATTGTTCACTCTTCTTGGAAAGGTCTCCTGAGAGGTTGCATTCAGGGAAGTATCTCTCCAGTGACAAAGGAGCTGGCCAGCACCATTTCCTTCCCCTGCCCCTCAGCATAAACACAAAGCCATCTGTGGTAAACATCACAGAACTGACACTGGCTGCCTAACCTTACAACCAGTCCCATACCCCTGCATTATGGCATGGCTGCCCTGCTTGGTCAAGTTTGCCTCAATCCCAGTGTGGTGAGACCCTCCTCCAAAAGACCAGTGCAGGCTCCTGCCTACTCCATGTGCCTAAAGCCTAGAGTTTTAAAAATCAGCAGCCTTCATTATATTCTATTATCTCGCCTTCTCTGTCATTTATTCATTCCTCTGCTTCTTCCAGCCTGATGTTCATTGCATCAAGCTTGTTTCCAATTTCAGCTATTGCATTTTTCATCTCTTACTAGTTTTTTTTAAATTCTTTTATCTCTGCAGTAAGGCCACACTGAAGTCTTCCATTCTTTTCTCAAGCCCAGTGAGTATCCTTATGATTGTTGATCCTCTCCACAGATGGAGAAAAAAGCACTTGACAAAGTACAACATCCATTCATAATAAAAATCCTTAACAAAGTAGGATTAGAGGGAACACACCTCAACATAGTAAAGGCCATTTATGAAAAATCCACAGCAAATACCATCCTCACTGGGGAAAAACTGAGTTTTTCCTCTATGGTTGGGAACAAGACAGGGATGTCCACTGTCACCACTGTTATTTAATATTGTACTGGAAGTCCTAGACACAGCAATAAGACAATAAAAAGAAACAAAAGACATACAAACAAGTAAGGAAGAAGCCACACTTCCACTATTTGCAGCTGACATGATAGTCTATATAGAAAGCCCAAAAGACTCCACAAAAAAATGCTATAACTGATACACAAATTCAGTAAAGTTGCAGGATACAATTTCAAGGTAGAGAAATCTGTTCCATTTCTATACACCAATAATGAAGCAGCAGGAAGAGAAATCAAGGAATCAATCCTGTTTACATTTGTACCAAAAACTGTAAGATACCTAGGAATAAACCTAAACAAAAATATAAAAAACTGATAAAACAAACTGAAGATGACAAAAAATTGAAAGACATTCATTCCATGCTCATGGATTGGAAGAACAAATATTGTTAAAATGTCTCTACATTTTATGTAGATTTAATGTACATTTAATGCAACCCCTATGATAATATCACCAGCGTTTTTCATAGAGCTAGAACAAACAATCCTAAAATTTGCATGGAATCACAAAAGGCTCCAGATAGCCAAAACAACCTTGAAAAAGAAAAGCAAAGCTGGAAGCATCACAATTTCAGATTTCAGATTATATCATAAAACTAATAAAGACAATACGGTACTGGACCAAAAATAGACAACATAGATCAATTGAGCAGAATAAAGAACCAAGAAATGAACCCACAGCTATATGGCCAATTAATCTTTGACAAAACAGGAAAGAAAATCCAATGGAAAAAAACTCTCATTAAGAAATGATGTTGGGAAAACTGGACAGCAACATGCAAAAGAATGAAATGAGACTGCTTTCGTATACGATACACAAAAATAAATTCAAAATGGATGAAAGTCATGAATATGAGACAGAAAACTATTAAAATACTAGAGAACACAGGCAGGAATCTCTTTGACGTTGACTGTAGTGACTTCACACTAGATAGGTCTCCTGAGGCAAGGGAAACAAAAGTAAAAATGAATTATTAGGACTTCATCAAGATAAAAAGCTTCTGCAAAGTGAAGGAAATAGTCAACAAACTAAAAGGCAATCTATGCAAGGGGAGAAGATATTGCAAACTACATATCTGATGAAGGGTTAGTATCTAAAACCTATAAAGAACTTATCAAACTAAACACCCCAAAGATAAATAATCCACTTCAAAAATGAACAGAAGACGTGTATAGATATTTTTCCAGAGAAGACATTCAGAAGGCCAGCAGACACATGAAAAGATGCTCAACATCAATCATTATCAAGAAAATGCAAATCAAAACCACAATGAGATGTCACCTCACAGCAGTCAGAATGGCTAAAATTAAGCAACACAAGAAACATCAGGTGTTTGCCAGGATGTGGAGAAAGGGTAACCCTCTTGAATTGTTGGTGGTAATGAAAACCGGTGCAGCCACTCTGGGAAACAGTAAAGAGTGCCACAAAAAGTTAAAAATAGAGCCACCTTACAAACCAGCGATTGCACTACTAGGTATTTACCCAAAGGATACACAAGTACTAATTCAAAGGGATGCATGCACCCTGATATTTATAGCGGCTTACCAACAATAGCCAAGTTATGGAAAGAGCTCATATGTCCATCAACTGATGAATGGATAAAGAAGATGTGGCATATTTACACAATGGAATATTACTCAGCCATCAAAAAGAATGAAATCTTGCCATTTGCAACAAGGATGTAGCTAGAGAGTATTATGCTAAGCGAAATAAGTCAGTCAGAGAAAGGCATATACCATACGATTTCAGTCAAGTGTGGAATTTAATAAACAGAACGATCACAGGTGAAAAAAAAAAAGAAAAAGAAAAACCAAGAAACAGCCTCTTAGTATAGAAAACAAACTGATAGTTACCAGAGGGGAGGTAATTGGGTCATGGGTTAAATAACTGATGGGGACTAAGGAGTGTACTTATAACGATGAACATTGTGTAATGAAAAGAATTTTGAGTCACTAATTGTCCCCCTGAAACTAATATAACACTCTATTTTAATGAAAAAAATTAAAATAGAGTTAACGTATAGAAAAATAGACTCCATCTCTTGGATGGAGAAGCTACAAAGTCACTTTGCAAAGACTTGGATACTGGGAGGATTGGAGTATTGTGGCCATTTTGTTATCTATCTACCACCATTATTTAGTTTGATATTTTGTAGTTCTAGTTAAGGTATAATACCTTGGTCCAATGAGTAATTAAAAAAATTTTTTTAATGTTTATTTATATTTGAGAGAGAGAGACAGAGCACAAGCTGGGGAGGGGCAGAGAGAGAGGGAGACACAGAATCTAAATCAGGGTCCAGGCTCTGAGCTGTCAGCAATGAGCCCAATGCGGGGCTTGAACCCGTGAAGCATGAGATCATGACCTATGCCGAATTTGGATGCTTAACTGACTGAGTCTCTCAGGTGCCCCACAATGAGTAATTTTTTAGTCCTTTCTAGAAAGTGTGAGAACTCTAGTTAAGAAAGGATGTTAACTTCCTCCTTTGGATTATATTGAAAATGTGAAGTTATTTAATGAGAAAACTACTGTTAAACAAGATATAATTTACAGTCTTCTAATTTTTGTTCTAAATCACCTCTGCTGAGAAATGTTCAGTACAGGTTACCAGAGAAACCAATTTCTACTAATATTGTTGGTAATGTACATATATCCCTTTAAGCTATGATAAAAACATTGATTTATTGTGGTTAAAGCTTGAGATTTGAAATGGAAATACATGGATATCAATACTCACTCTACTTCTTGAGAAAAACTGCAGTTAAAATATTTGTGTTACTGGATAAATGTCTAACCTTTTTTGTTTTTAATTTTTATTTATTTTTGAAAGAGAGCATACACATGAGTCAGGGAGGGTCAGAGAAAGAGGGGGACAGAGGATCCCAAGCAGGCTCCATGCTGACAGCAGAGAGCCTGATATGGGGCTTGAGCTCACAAACTTTGAGATCATGACCTGAGCCAAAGTCAGATGCTTAACTGAGCCACCCAGGTACCCTTAAATGTCTAACCTTTAAGCCCCGGTTTCTTTGTCTATAAAATCGGGACAATAATTGTACTAATCTCTTTGGGTTGTTTCGGGCTTAAATGAGATAATAATGAATGCAAAATTCTCAAGATAATACCTGGCAAATAGTAGTATTCAGCAATAATAGCTCTTTTTATTATTATCATTAACATCATATAACTAAAGTTTAATAGTTTGACTTCTTTGTAAATCCAGATATATGTGAAATTGAAAAGAAACATTAGGGCTATAGCAGAGTAGGGAGATTGAATGCACATCTTTACTGTCACCTTTGTTTGTTTGTTTGTTTTACTTTGAGTTTTTATTTTAATTCCAGTTAGTTAACATAAAGTGCTATATTAATTTCAGGTGTACAATATAGTGATTCAACAATTCCATATGTCACCCTGTGACATATATATATATATATATATATATAGAGAGAGAGAGAGAGAGAGAGAGAGAGTGCTCAGAGGCTCAGAGATGTGTGTGTGTGTGTATGTATGTATATATATATATTTACACAGTTTACCAAATATATATATATATATATATATATTTCATCTCCTTTATTCATCTTTTGGTGTATGCTTGGGATGTTTCATATCTTGGCTATTTTAAATAATGCTGCTCTAAACATAAGGGGTGTATGCATCCTTTTGACTTAGCATTTGTGTATCCTTTGGGTAAATACCTAATAGCACAAATGCTGGATCATAGGGTAGTTCTATTTTGAACTTTTTGAGAAACCTCCATGTTGTTTTCCAGAGTGGCTGTACCAGTTTGTATTTCCACCAACAGTGCATGACTGCCATTTTCTTCTTTAATGATAAAGGAGTATTGACAGGAAAAAGACAAGTATTATTGTGGAAAGTAAGTAGCAGATGGAAGAGTGAAGGAAGTAGTTTCATGGCATTGGTGTTGGCAATGATTTCTTGGATTTGACACCAAAAAACAGGCAACAAAAGCAAAACTCAACAAGTGGGACTACGTCGAACTAAAAAGCTTCTACACAGCAAACAATTAACATAGTGAAAGGCAACTTATGGAATGGAAGAAAATAGCTCCAAATCCTATAATTATTAAGGGATTAGTATCTGAAATATATAAGGAACTCTTACATCTCAATAGGAAAAACAAAGACAAATAACACATAATCTGATTAAAAATGGGCAAAAGGCTTGAATAAGCATTTTACAAAGATATACAAATGGCCAACAGATACATAAAAATAATCTCAACATAAGTAATCATGAGGGAAATACAAATCAAAACAATGAGATATTAACTCACATCTTAGAATGGCCATTATAAAATAATAACAAATGCTGGAAAGGATGTGGAGAAATTGAAACCCTTGATGGTAGAATGCAAAATGGTCAGTCACTATGGAAAACGGTATGGAGATCCCTCAAAAAAATTAAAAATAGAACTACCATATGATCCAATAATCCTGCTTCTGGGTATTTATCCAAGAGAACTGGAAGCAGGATCTTGAAGAGATATTTGCACCCCCATGTTCATTGAAGGATTATTTACAGTAGCCAAGATATAGAACAACCAAAATGTTAATTCATGGATGAAAGGTTAAAAAATGTGTGTATATATTCTGCAATATGCAACAACATGGATGAACATGGGAGTTATCATTTTCAGTGAAATAGACCAGTCACAGAAAGAAAAATATTGCATGACTCCACTAATGTATGATATGATGGTTAATTTTATGTATCAATTTGACTGGGCTAAGGGATGCCCAGATGATAAAACATTTATCAGGGATGTTTCTGGAAGAGATTAACATTTGATTCAGTAAACTGAGAAAAGAGATCCACCCTCACCAAAGTGGGTGGGAATCATTCAATCCTTGAAGGGTCTGAAAGGAACAAAAAAGCAAAGAAAAGATTAATTCACTCTCCTCTTCAGCTGGGATGTCCATCTGTTCCTGCCCTCAGACATCCGATTTCCAGGTTCTTGGGCCTTCAGATTCTAGACTTACACTAGTGGCCCCTGATTCTCAGACCTTTGGAATTGGACTGATTTATACCTATCATTTGCAGATGGAGAACTGTGATGCTTTTTAACCTCCATAAGTCTGTGTGCCAATTTCTATAATAAATCTCTTTATCTTTCTATTTATTCACCTATCTCTTTATATCATCTGTTCCTTTATATATCTCCTGTTTCTCTGGAGAACCCTAGTTAATACATATGAGTTATCTAAAACAGCAGAGTAGAATAGTGTTTACCAGGAGCCAGGGGGAGGGAGAAATGGGGTTGTTATTCAATGGCTACGAAGTTTCAGTCACGCCAGATGAATAAGTTCTAGATATCTGCTGTACAACATTGTGCCTAGAGTGAGTACTCAATTGTACACTTAAAATTTGATTAAGAGAGTATCTGTCATGTTAAATGTTGTTACTATGACAACAACAGAAGGCACATGACTGCTTTCAGGTCCAGAGAAGGCCTAGGAGCAGGCTAATTAGGCATACAACACATCAGCTCATTCTGAACGTATAGTCCTAGTATACACAGGACAAGTTGGTTGGCGGTCTGTAAGAAGCAGAGAGAAAACCCTCTGTGCTAAGTTAGGGACTGTCCTAATCTGGGTAAGAATGGGTCAAAACTAGCAGGCAAGGAAGATTCACGAAACCAGGATCCAGAGCCATGGAAAAATCAGGAATATCCTATAAAATACTTCAGGTAACTTTACAGGAAGGAACTTGGAAGAATGATCCAATTCTAGGACATCCAATGTCATGTCCATAAATTACAGGGGATACGAGTCTGTACTTTGAAGTATGATGGATATGTTTGAACCTGGCCACCTTTCCTTACCAGCTATATAACTTTAGGATAGTTGATTAAGCTATCTGAGACTCAGGTAAAGAGTTATTTCGAACACTTAGGACATCCAAAACACTTAGGACAGAGTCTAGAATATGCCAGGTGATTAGTAAATGACAGCTATTTTTCAGTTATCGTCATCATCATTTGCTTAATATTAATTGGGCTTGATAACTGCTGATGCTTTAAATATATTCAAAGGTAGACATCAGTTTGCTTACCTGTAAGTGGGGATCATTTTAGTATTTATTTCATGAAGCTATAAGCTAATACATGTAGTGTTAATGTCACTTAGAAAATGCTAAACTGATAACGTTGATTATTGCAGTAACATTATTATTACTTCAATGATTGAGAATCATGTTTGGGGGTAATTTTTTTGCCCGGCCTTTCAGTTATAGGGCAATTAAACATTTTGGCCACCGGTGGATAGCATCTTTTTTCACTGAACAGTCTGGTACTTTTCGCCTTTCTGGTAGCCAAGCAGTCTAAACTCTTTTTAGACAAGAGAATATTGTGAAAAAATGTCTTTTACAGTCACACATGTTTTTACTAAAGGGAGCTTATTATTATTATCTAAAATTTGTGACAACAGTGCCTCAAATCTGGAATTTAAAAATAGAAAGAAAAGAACGTTTTAAAAGGGATAATGTCACCACTTGAGCACAAGCACATTTTTTGGTATAATGCTTCTAGTACTTCATTCTATTTATTTATGTGAGTGTGAGGTGTATGTCTGAACTTTTTCCTAAGGTAATGACCATATCATGGGAATATTTCTATGTTCTAAATGTCATTTCAAGTGCCTACATAATAGAGGCCATAACTTATGGCTTTTTCTTGTGTCGCTGGTTTAATTTTATTTTCTGTGTGTCTCATTATTTTTGATTAAAAGCTAGGCAATTTGTATAAAGCAGTAGTGGAAATGAGCCCTTTTTTTTGTCAGATGCTTGGTGGGAGGTTGATTCCATCAGGTGAGCTGAGTTTAGGTTTTTCTATTGCTATGGATGCCTTCAGTGTACCTCAGATTTCAAATTTCTCCATCTGGAAGGTGGGCAGGTGTTTTTTTAGGATCCTGCTCTACCCTCAGCTTTCAATGGTCCCTGCACGTCTGCACATCCAGGGAGAAGTCTCTCTATATTCTTGCCCTTCTCCCAGAAGTGGCTTGTTATTCAGTGTTCAGCTCATAAGGGAGCAGGGAAGACCTTGGTTTTCCCAGTCCAGCTCCAATCTTAGGCAGGGTCTCTTCAGCTGAGGGTTGGGGGTAGGGCCTTCTCAACATTCTTGTCCCTCCCCCTGACCTATGACAAACGAATTCTGCTTTGTATCTGTGGAGATCTTGGGTGGGACAGAGTTGCCTGTGTTTCACCCAGCAGTGGCCCCTGCGCTGCATTGGTGCACGATCCTGGGACTGAGAAGGTTTCCTACTCTTGCCCCAGAGGTGGGAGTCTTTGCTTCTGCTTCTCCCTCAGAAGTAGTGGAACTTTGCCTGGGACCTGGGAATGGGAATATATCTTACCTCTCCTCCAGTGGCATTAAGCTTTGGCTTCCTATGAGTGAGAGGTCTGGGTAGTGAGCAGGATTTCATGTGCCTCACTGGGGAGAGCTCTCTTTGTCTCCTGTTCCACTCCCTGTTTTTTTTCTTAAGCAGCCAGAAGAGTTTGTGAATGAGTGAAAACTGCCTCATGTCTGCGACTCTCAGATGTGTTGAACTGTCATATTAGCCCACACTTAGTCTTTAAGAATTAGTGTGAAATTCCTGCAGCTTTCTCCTTGCTTAGTTATAAGATGGCCATCTCTTCTGCCTGTGTTTTCAAAGTAAACCTGTTCATGTGTTCCAACTCCCTGGGTGGAATTTGTCACTGTTGAGAATTCAGTCCATTTGTTTTCTTTGCACCTGCAGGTCTCCGATAGACTCAAGGAGGTTATAATCCACAGTGGGAGAGATGTTCTCTTGTAGTTTCTGCATCATAAGCAGAAGAACATCACAGCTTTTGTTAGAGATGAGTTTTCTTGCAAGACATGTAAATCATTTCCCTTTCTGTTTCACGGTGAATGATTCTGTGAGCAGCAACTATGTACCCAATTCCTTAATGTTTTCCTAGTTATTTCCTAAGTATACAATTTTTCAAGGTGGTCTTGTTGGCACAGTGATGGCGAGCATCATTAAATTCCTTGAAACATATTGCCACATTGCATTCCAAGGTGGTCCCACTGTTGTTGATACCAGTAGTGTATGAGAGAGAAATGCGTGTTTGAATGTTTTCTAACATTACTTATTATTATTAAAAATGTTTGTCAGCATGACAAGAATGCTAAACATAAAATTGTGTTAAGACTTAGATTTTTTTGTGAACTTGAATATTTTGTTAAACCGTAGGTCATTTATTTCCTTTCTGTTGCTTGATTTATCATGGCTGTGTCCTTCCTTGTTGAATTATTATTAAGTAACAGGTGTAGAAGAAAGCTGGCATGAATTTCGCTTTCAGAGAAATGTGGTTAAAAAATAAATAAGAGCATTACAAATCTAATTTATCTGCAAAATTTATGTCATGCACCCTTTAGAGACCTGGGAAATGCTCCTCCCTACTGACGTGTGGAATTTTCAAAGCCCAGAACTGGGCTTCCCGCAGGCTTGCCTAAGATGCTTTCCAAGGGACCCCAAACCAGGGCTGATTGTTAGCTAACGTCTGTCAACTTGGGGTTCGATTGTTTTCCACTTTCTATGGGATTAAAGAAAAGTTATTTCCTTCTTTCCTCTCGTACCGATTCAGTGAAACAACTCCAAATAAAACTGAAACTTGCTGAATGTCCTTGCTGCCTCCATTTGACTCTGGACTCTACCTAACAGGGTTTTCAGCCTGTCCTGGGTTTCTTTGCTCCTAGGGCATAGCTGGGTTAGTTTTAAATAATCCAAACCATGTTTTTAGTCTTTCCTCCCCACCCCCCATATATTTATTTACTTGCATTTAGATTTATACTTTATTGAAATATAGTTGAGACTAATGCTAGCTTAGTCTCAGGTATACAACACAGTGATTCAACAAGTTTAGATGTTATGCTGTGCTCATCACATGTATAGCTATCAACTGTCACCATCCAGTGACATTACGATACCATTGACTATATTCCCCATGCTGTACCTTCTATCCCTGTGACTTACTGACTCCATAACTGGAAGTTTGTACCTCCCACTTCCCTTTATCCATTTTACCCACCTCCCCACCCACTTCCCCCCAGGCAACCATCAGTTCTCTGTATTTACGGGTCGATTTCTGCTTTTTGTTTGCCTGTTTATTCATTTTGTTTGTTTGTTTGTTTGTTTACATCCCACATATAAGGAAATCTTATAGTATTTGTCTTTCTCTGACTTATTTCACTTAATATAACGTACTTTAAGTCAATCCATGTTGTCACAAATGGCAAAAATCTCACCTTTTTTGTGGCTGAATAATATTCCATTATACATACATACCAGACCTTCTTTGTCCATTCAACTATGGATGGACACTTGAGTTGCTTCCATAATTTGGCTATTGTAAACAATGTTGCAATAAATGTAGGAATGCATCTATCTTTTCAAATTAGAGTTTTTGTTTTTTTTGGCTGAATACTCAGTAGTGGCATTACTGGGTTGTGTAGTATTTCCATTTTAATTATTTGAGGACACTCCAGACTGTTCTCAACAGTGGCTGCATCAATTTACGTTCCCACCAACAGTGCATCAGGGCTCCTTTTTCTCTACATCCTTGACAACATTTGTTGTTTCTTGTGTTTTTTATTTTAGACATTCTGACTGGTGTGAGGTAATGTCTTGGTGCAGTTTTAATTTGCATTTCCCTAATGATGAATGATGGTGAGCATCTTCTCATGCGTCTGTTTGCCATCTGGATGTCTTCTTTGGAAAAGTGTCTGTTCGTGTCTTCTGCTTATTTTAATTGGATTATTTGCTTTTTGGGTGTTGAGTTGTATCAGTTCTTTATATATTTTGGATACTAACCCTTTTTTGGTTATGTCATTTGCAAATACCTTCTTTCAATCAGTAGGTGGCCTTTTTGTTTTGTTGATGGTTTCCTTCACTGTACAGAAGCTTTTTATTTTGATGTAGTCCCAATAGTTTATTTTTGCTTTTGTTTCCCTTGTTGCAGGCTATATATCTAGAAAAATATTGCTGTAGCCAACATCAGAGAAATTACTGCCTGTGATCTCTTGTGAGTTTTTTTGTGGTTTCAGGTCTCACATTTAGGTCTTTACTCCATTTGCAGTTTATTTTTGTGTATGGTGAAAGAAAGTGGTCCAGTCTCATTCTTTTGCATATAGCTGTCCAATTTTACTAGCACCATTTATTGAAAAGACTGTATTTTCCTTATTGCATATTCTTGTCTCCTTTGTCACAGATTAATTGACCGTATAAAGATAGGTTTATTTGTGGGTTCTCTATTCCATTCCATCGATCCATGTGTCTATTTTTGTGCCAGTGCCATACTGTTTTAGTTACTATAGCTTTGTAGTATATCTTGAAATCTGGGATTGTAATACCTTCAGCTTAATGCTTTCTTCAGATTGCTTTACCTATTTGGGGTCTTTATTGGTTGCATACAATTTAGTATCTTTCCTTTGATGCTAATGGATAACTATGTGAAGAAGAAGTACAGATAATTCTTTTTTTAACATTTTTTTAATGTTTATTTATTTTTGAGAGAAAGAGACACATAGCATGAGCAAGGGAGGGGCAGAGAGAGAGGGAGACACAGAATCCAAAGCAGGCTCCAGGCTCTGAGCTGTCAGCACAGAGCCTGATGCGGGGCTCGAACCCACAAACTGTGAGATCATGACCTGAGCCGAAGTCAGACACTCAACCGACTGAGCCACCCAGGTGCCCCTGGTTTCATTGTCTTTAAAAAATATTTCCCATATGGAAATTTTCAAACAAAAGTTAACTTCTTTTTCTTTTTTTTTCTTCTATTTTTCTATTCCTTTCCTTTCTAAATTAAGAACCATTTTATAAATATAACAGGAGCTCAAGAACATAACACATTCTGTGTGGGTGATTTCATATTTCTTTTGCTTTTTTTGCATTGAAATTATTAATGAAATGTTAAGCTAATGCTTTTGCATTCAAGTTCTTTAGAGGTTTATTTTTAAATGAGAAGGTGGGAAGCACAGAGCCTGTATGTAGTTATCCACCTCTGCAGCAGGGAAGCAGCAGGAAACCACAGGTACATAACTTTCAGGGCACCCTTTAAAACCCATAGTCAGTGGCATAATTATGTCACCTAAAATGTGCATGGGAGTTTCAAATTTCATGCAAAGTCACATGTCCAAAACACTTGCATAAGTAAAATGTTTATGTCCCTTTAAGCACCTCACATGACTGTTGTCACCTGTGGCCTGGTTGTAGGAACATGGCTAAACTTCAAAGCGAGACCTCATTGCAAATGCATCAGTATACACATCTGAGTATGAGAGTTTACTATATCTTGTCAGGAGTCTGCAGCGGGAAAAGTGCAAGAAACTGCTGACTGAGGGGAAAGTGTTTCTCCGGCATGATTTTCCTTAAATATTTCATATCTAGAATATTTGAGATAGTGCAAAGTTATGTGAACGTGCTAGTTTTCATTTTTAGATTAAGAGTTGTAGAGTCAGTCTGTTGGGATCACAAAGGAAAATGACTCTTAAGTATCAGCTTTCGCAGGTTACTCCCTATACAAAGCACATCAAAGGTCATAACTTACTACAGTATTGCCAACTATGATATGTCCACAAGAGCTGATTCTGTATTTTGAACAAAAGACGAAATCTTTAAAAAAATTTTTTTTTAATATTTTTATTTATTTTTGAGACAGAGAGAGACAGAGCATGAGCAGGGGAGGGGCAGAGAGAGAGGGAGACACAATCCATAGCAGGCTCCAGGCTCTGAGCTGTCAGCACAGAGCCTGATGCCGGGCTTGAACTCGTGAACCGCAAGATCATGACCTACGCCAAAGTCAGGCGTTCAATCGACTGAGCCACCCAGGTGCCCCTACTATGTTCTTTATTTATTTACATATTTACTTATTCAATCATTCATTCATTCATTGTTTCAGAACTATGACTATGGCTATTTTATTTGGAGATTGCTTTCAGTAAATTTGTTCAATTGGTTTCTGTTCAGTTGGAGATGTTGATACCTTTAAATACTGACCACTTCTGTCACTTTGGAGACTGTAGTACTTACGCACGTGGGTTAGCTCACTGGCAAAGAAGAATGCTTTTCCAGGCAGCAAAATGGGCTTCATTTGTCCTCTCCTAACATTGTAACTTTGTCAGAATTGAATAAGACCGAAATTTGGTACTCAGACTAGTAGGAATGTATATCTTATTATGGTAACATGGTTACGCTTATTATTATTACAGGTGATGGGGTGAATTGTGTCCCTTCAAACTTCATGTATTGAAGGCCCAGTGGCCAGCACCTCGGAATGAGGCCCCTAAGGTGGGGCCCTAATCCAACATGACCGTTGCCCTTGTGAGAGGAGGAAGAGACACCAGGGATGGACACACGCAGACAAAAGGCCATGTGAGGACACAGGGAAAAGTCAGCCATCAGCAAGGCACAGAGAGAAGCCTCCCTGGACTGACACCCACCCTGCCGGCACCTTGATCTTAGACTTCCAACCTCCAGAACTGTGAGAAAACACATTTCTGTTGTTTAAACTACTGAGTCTGTGGGATTTTGTCATGGCAGTGCTACTAGCTTAGCTAAGACAGCACAAAATATATTATGCATGTATATTCTTTTTTTTTAAGTTTTTATTTAGTTTTTTTTTAACTTTATTTTTTATTTTTTTAAAATTTACATCCAAATTAGTTAGTATATAGTGAAGCAATGATTTCAGTAGATTTCTTAAGGTCCCTTCCCCATTTAGCCCATCACCCCTCCCACAACCCCTCCCGTAACCCTCAGTTTGTTCTCCATATTGAAGAGTCTCTTCTGTTTTCTCCGCGTCCCTGTTTTTATATTATTTTTGTTTCCCTTCCCTTATGTTCATCTGTTTTGTCTCTTAAAGTCCTAATATGAATGAAGTCATATGATTTTTGTCTTTCTCTGACTGACTAATTTCACTTAGCATAATACCCTCCAGTTCCAACCACATAGTTGCAAATGGCAAGATTTCATTCTTTTTGATTGCTGAGTAATACTCCATTTGTGTGTGTGTGTGTGTGTGTGTGTGTGTGTGTGCGTGTGTATACATACATATATATATGTATATATATATATATATATACCACATGTTCTTTATCCATTCATCCAATGATGGACATTTGGGCTCTTTCCATACTTTGGCTATTGTTGATAGTGCTGCTATAAACATGGGGGTACATGTGTACCTTCGAAACAGTATACCTGTCTGTATCCCTTGGATAAATGCCTAGTAGTGCAATTGCTGGGTCGTAGGGTAGTTCTATTTTTAGTTTTTTGAGAAACCTCCACACTGTTTTCCAGAGTGGCTGCACCACCTTGCATTCCCACCAGCAGGGCAAAAGAGATCCTCTTTCTCTGCATCCTCGTCAACATCTGTTGCTGCCTGAGATGTTGATGTTAGCCATTCTGACAGGTGTGAGTTGGTATCTCATTGTGGCTTTGATTTGTATTTCCCTGATGATGAGTGATGTTGAGCATTTTTTCATGTGTCGGTTGGCCATCTGGATGTCTTCTTTGGAGAAGTGTCTATTCATGTCTTTTGCCCATTTCTTCACTGGATTATTTGGTTTTGGGGTGTTGAGTTTGATAAGTTCTTTATAGATTTTGGATACTAACCCTTTATCTGATATGTCATTTGCAAATATCTTCTCCCATTCAGTCGGTTGCCTTTTAGTTTTGCTGATTGTTTCCTTCACTGTGCAGAAGCTTTTTATTTTGATGAGGTCCCAGTAGTTCCTTTTTGCTTTTGTTTCCCTTGCCTCCGGAGACATGTTAAGTAAGAAGTTGCTGCGGCCAAGATCAAAGAGGTTTTGCCTGCTTTCTCCTCGAGGATTTTGATGGCTTCCTGTCTTACATTGAGGTCTTTCATCCACTTTGAGTTTATTTTTGTGTATGGTGTAAGAAAGTGATCCAGGTTCATTCTTCTACGTGTCGCTGTCCAGTTTTCCCAGCACCACTTGCTGAAGAGACTGTCTTTATTCCATTGGCTATTGTTTCCTGCTTTGTCAAAGATTAGTTGGCCATACATTTGTGGGCCCATTTCTGGGTTCTCTATTCTGTTCCACTTACCTGAGTGTCTGTTCTTGTGCCAATACCATACTGTCTTGATGATTATAGCTTTGTAGTATAGCTTGAAGCTGGGATTGTGATGCCTCCTGCTTTGGTTTTCTTTTTCAAGATTGCTTTGGCTATACGGGGTCTTTTCTGGTTCCATACAAATTTTAGGGTTATTTGTTCTAGCTCTGTGAAGAATGCTGGTGTTACTTTGATAGGGATCACGTTGAATACGTAGATTGCTTTGGGTAGTATTGACTAAAGTTTTTATTTAGTTGTGAGAGAGAGAAAAAGAGCAAGCACAAGTGGGGGAGGGGCAGAGAGAGAGGGAGACACAGAATCTGAAGCAGGTTCCAGGCTCTGAGCTGTCAGCACAGAGCCTGACATGGGGCTTGAAGCCACAAACTGTGAGAGAATGACCTGAGCTGAAGTTGGATGCTTAACCAATGAGCCACCCAGGTGCCCCACATATATATTCTTTATATCCTTTTAGCAAACAGGGATAAACTGGATCTCAGTTTAAAGGATGTGTCTGGAATCTGGTATGTTTCCATTACCTATTTAATTCCTTAACAAGTGTACTATATATTATCTATTTTATTTTATTTTATTTTTAAAAAAAAATTTTTTTTCAACGTTTATTTATTTTTGGGACAGAGAGAGACAGAGCATGAACGGGGGAGGGGCAGAGAGAGAGGGAGACACAGAATCGGAAACAGGCTCCAGGCTCTGAGCCATCAGCCCAGAGCCCGACGCGGGGCTCGAGCTCCCGGACCGCGAGATCGTGACCTGGCTGAAGTCGGACGCTTAACCGACTGCGCCACCCAGGTGCCCCTATATTATCTATTTTAAAAAGAGAAAGCATCAGAGAATCTTAACACACTTGTCAAAGGTGAATAGCACCTTCAAAAGAAAAAACTTCCAAAGGACCAAAGATCCACCTGCCGTTTCTTCCTTGTGAAATAGATACGTGATTCCCCTCTTTGTTCTTATTTTCGATATGAGTAGAATGCATAATATAGCAGACTGGTGGCATTTAGTGTAGAAGGGGGAAAATGCAAACTTACCTCTTGTGACTATTCTCTCCCCACATTTGGTGCTGCACTCCAATTTTCCTTTGTCTTTATTTGCGTCCTACTGGTTTTTATCAGAGTACTTTCTGTGAGGGATGTCTTTTTCTCCTGAAGGTAGACTAGTGTCTTGATGCTGTCTGAGTTCCACCTGTGAGCCAGAAGAATTTTCACCACTTTTAAGTTAAGCATTTGGCATTTGGTGTGCTGATATCTGTCCAAAATCAAGATCCTGTCAAAAGAGAACTCCCCACCCCTGTTGCAGGAGTCGGCAGCCAAGGATGTGATTGCACGCCCCACCAGTGTCTTTCATTCGGTGCAATTGATGGTTACTGTCTTTCTACTTGGATTCCCGTTATTCTGATCCAAGAGGTAACCGCAAGAAGCTTCCAAAAAACCTAAGCAGTCAGAGGCAAAACCACAGACCAAAATGGAAAACAGCTGCTTTATAAAGATTGGGTTCATAGTGGTTCCTCCCTCCCTTCGTTTCAGGCGATCATTTATCTGTCAGGTTTGTGGAAGCCCAGAGTGAAGACACACAAGCTCCCATGTCCTCACTTTTCCCCATTTAACAGGTGGGGAATGGAAAGGGAGGAAGAAGAAACTTCATGGAGCTGACTCTTCTCCTCTCTAAGGCGGAGCTCATGGACTAACTACCCTGGCCAGAGCTGGAAGTATTTATTTTCTCCCTCTGGACTCCCTCGCCCTCAAAATGTAGACTCACGTGTGGCACTTTCCACTCAGTTTGCATTACAACGACCTGAGCTGTATTGCTGCTTAGGAAGCTATTGTCTCTCGCCTCCAAATCCATCCTGCGGTGCTCTGCTTTGGGATTCTGGCTGGGGCCAGCGGCTACCCTACCCGTTAGGCTGTGCCAATAACAGAGTACTAGCAGGGGAGAGGGAGGCTAAAGGAAGAGAAGAGATTGCTCTGTTCTGGGGGCTTCCGGTCTGGTTTCTGCAGCTGTGAGCCGCAGGCATTGGAGGTGCTGTCCACTTGCAGCTGCTGAATCCAGTTTGCAGTTTCCCCAACTTTGTGGAACCATCCTCCAGATGCCGAAGTCAAAGACACCAGGCCAGCAGTGCCTGACGCGGGGCTCGAACTCAAGAACCACAAGATCACGACCTGAGCTGAAGTCAGACACTTAGCCGACAGAGCCACCCAGGTGCCCCAAGAATTCTAAATTTTAATAATTCCATCTTCTTCACTCTTTCTTCCATCCCTCATTTGGCTTCCTACAGCTCCTAACTCTAGGATACCCTGGTGTTCTATTTTTGCCTTTTCTGTTCTTACATGCCTACTTAATAGTTCTTCTTTGCAAATTCTGTTAAAACAACCGGTATCGTTTCTGTCCTTTTTTTTAGGACACAGAATGAATTACCCGTGTTCCTGTGTTCTTCCCTTCCTAGCTGTGAGTTCATCACATGACCAGCCATGCCAAATACTGCAAACCATCCAGTCGCTGGTTATTGAGTAATTTTTATGTACCTTGCTCCATGCTATAGCTTCCCATGTGGTCTACATTCATTCTTCACAACTTTATAAAACACATTTTATTAGCCCCATTTCACAGATGAAGAAACCAAGGCACAGAGAGATAGAGAGAAAAGGAATTAAGTACTGCCTGAGACCAGAACCAGAATTTGAATCTGACCCCACGGTCTAGGCTCTTAAGCATTCTATTAATTTGTCTGCTTCATATTTGTAACCTAATTCTTTGCTCCCTGCTCCTATTTAGATACCCAGTGTGCCTTTTTAGAGTAGGAGTGGTGGGAATAATTGCTAAATAAGGAGTACATTAACTAATTAAAGTAGCTAGGCTTATAGCATATACATCTGAGAAGATGAAGCTTCACGTCTTTGTCCTAAATTAAATCTGTAGTTTAGAAGCTGTTTATCTTCAGCCAGTAAGAAGAGTGTGATGCCTGATTGACCACTGACCTTCTCATCTCCTTGAGTCTTGCAGTCATAATCTGGATAAAGAGGGTTTGGATTTAGGATGTTTAAGACCTCTCTATAGGTATTATTTAATTTTTCTGTCATCCTGGGAGTGGAGAGAGGAGAAATTCTCTCAATTTGACTTTGTCAACACATCCAAACTATTTGAAAGAATCTAGTTTCAAATCATGGATTACAAAATAACCTATGGAAACACGAAATTGGCTGGAAGAAAATGTCAATCAGTTTGCTGTCTTCAGCACTGATGCTTTCCAAATTTTAATGTGCACATAGATCGCCTGAGGATCTTATGAAAACACAGAGTCTGATTCAGAAATTCTGGGGCACTGCCCAAGATTCTCCTTTCCCACAAAGCCTCATATCAGTAATAACAATGGCAGCACATATATTGATCACTTACTTTGTGCCAATGAAATTATCCCCAATCTTCAAAAGAATCCTATGAAGTTATTATTATTCTAATTTTTCACATAATGAAACCAAACTGGGAACAAAATCAGTAACGTGGCAAGAGTTTCAGGAAAGTCATGGGATTTGAATGCAAACCCATTTCTTCTGATTAAATCTTTTGCTTTTTGCACTGCAACCAGCAAAGAAGTTAAAAATAATGGGGCATGCGGTTTATATCTTAAGATCGGTACAGTAAGAGATCAGAGTACTTTTATTAAATGTTTTGATACTTTGAATTTAATCTGGTTTGAAGTGTTTTATGGAATTATTTAAAAAAAATGTGTAGCTTGTCTAAAAATCTCACAACGATTTCAGTTGCATTACACAGTCCGAGTATTCATTATAACTGGCAACTTTGTTAGAAAGAAACTGTGATGTACATAAAGGGTGTACATGTTCCTCTGTCAAACTTAAAAACAAAAAAGGAAATACAGCTGGGACTTGAATGGGAGTGTTCGGTGCCATACTAACTAAAGGGCAAATCCATAGTAGTGCCACTGACTTTCAACTGCTCCATCACTCATGGTCTATAGATTGAAGCCAGATTAAGAGAAAAAAGATTTCACCAGCAGCCCCCGAAGATTTCACCTATAGATGTAGTTAATGAGCATTGCCATGGATACAGCATAATTATATCACCTGAATAGAATCTAAGGGAATTGAAAAACAAGAGACAAAGAAATAAGCTTAATTATTCACTTTTTGAAAAATCTCTACAGGCAATTTAACAGTAAAATAGGGTGACTAAGGAACACATACATTTCATGCCCATATGCCACAGAAATAACTAATTAGGCACAATGTGCCAGGACTAATTATAGAAATGATTGCTGGAAGAAGGAAGGCTGAATATAGAGTAGCTGGCAACTTGATGGTCCTCTTGCTATGTAGGCTGTGCTGAATGTTGCAGCGAGCTGATTGGTTGTTATCTTTTTTTGCATGAGAATTGAATTGTAACTGATTTAATTTTTTTCCTGATAACTTCCTGATTACTGAAGAGGGTGCTGAGGCAAGGGCAGCAGAGTAAATCTCTGAGAAAGCAGGAAAGAGGAAAAATGGTGTGACTTGGTAATTTTCACCCAGGATGATGGATCCTTTGTGTTTCCGTCCGTCAGATGTAAGAACACTTGTTCCTAGGAGTCTTGGGTGGTGTAATGAGGTCAACAGTTACTCCCGGCTTAAACTCTATCTATCATCGTAACTATTCTCGAATCTCTCCAAAAGCCTGCCTGAAATTCCATCAGGAAATCATTTTAGGTTGATGAGATGGCTTTGAAGAACAAGGTTATCAAGAGAAGCCCTTTAAACTGAATTAAATCGTGTTCCCCAACCAGGCCAGGAAAAAAGGAACGGTCCTAAGTGGAAGGGACATGGTAGGCAGAATTCTGAGATGGTCCCCAAGATTCTTTCTTTCTTCTCTGTATAAACACCCTGCGCAATGTCCAGGATTGTGAATATGATGGGCTTTTCTTCTGTGATTAGGTCATGCCACACACCACAGCTGTCAGGGAGATCCTCCAGGGGGCCCTGACCTCATCATAGGAGCCCCTTAAATAGGGATCTGGAGGTCAGAGGTGGAGGAAGTTAGAGACTCAAAGCAGGAGAGGGAATGGGGGTGCCCCTGCTGGCCTGAAGACGGAGGGGGCCGTGTGGCTGCTTTAGGAGCCGACAACAGCCCTTGGCTGACAGGCACGCAGCCCGAGGTGACCGCAGTCCCACAATCACGAAGAACTGAATTCTGCCGACAGCAAGAATAAACTCAGAAGCAAGGTCTCCTCGCAGCGTCCAGGTGAGAATCCAGGCAGGCCGGCACCTTGGTCTTGGCCTCGCGAGACTCTGCGCAGGAGACTCGGTCGTGCTCTGCTGGACGGTGACCTACAAAGCTGAGCACCACACAGTGGGAGCTGTGTTAAGGCACTAAGTGTGTGGTAGTTTGTGCGCTTCAATGGACAACTAACATGGGACGTAGGGACCTCTGACTTGCAGACTAGGAGAGAACAGGCGGGTTGAGGCGGTGAGCTGCGGATAGCAAGAGGGCATGCCCGTCTGCTAGTGGCCGAGAGCGCAGGGACTCGGGCATGGGAGCTTTCCACCTGCCTCCCTGGGCTCTCCGCCTGCCTGAGTGAGAGCCCTTGCCTCCACCAACAGACACGCGTGCCGGCCCTCTTGCTGTTTCCCTCTCTCTTTCCCATTCTCCATCTACACGGCCGACACGGAGCCGTTTTCCGCCCACTTCTTCACTTTAAGATTTGAGCCCTTATTATATCCTTGGTGGAATTAAAACCGGAAGTTGAGGGGCACCTGGGTGGCTCAGTCGGCTAGGCGTCCGACTGTAGATTTCATCTTGATCTCACAGTTCGTGGGTTCGAGCCCTGCATCGGGCTCTGGGCTGACAGTGCTGAGCCTGCTTGGGATTCTCTCTCTCTCCCCCTCTCTCTCTGTTCCTCCCCCACTTGCACACACGCATGCTCTCTCTCTCAAAATAAATAAACAGTTTTAATAAGAAAACCCCGTAAGTTGAGTTCCAGTCCTGCTCTACTATTCTTAGTTCATTGAACTTGGATGAATCACCCTACACATCTAGATTTTAGGGTTTTTTTTTTTAATTTCTGAAAAAAAAAATAAAGCAGATGGACTAGTAAGGATTCTTTAATCCTTTCCAGCAGTGACAGTTTTTAATCAGAGACCCTCATCATTGTCCTACACTGGCCTTCCTGCCTCTAGTCCCTCTTTCCGTTTATCTTGCAGATCTGATGGCATCATTGTCTTGCTGAAAATCTTTAAGGTGTAAACTGTTTAGGATACTATTCAAAAATCCTTCATGAACGGACACCAAAGTGACATTTTTTTTTTTGTCATATGCCATTACTCACCCTCAAAGCACTCCAAGTGTTAGGCAACCTCAATATTTCACTACTCTAGACAGAAATTCAGGTGTCCTGCCTTTGTGTTTCACACCTAGTTCTTTTAGATGAAATACTCCTTCATCTGAGTGTGGTAATCAACTCCACCAAATCCATAAAGAGGCAGCTCCATTGATGCCTCTTCCAAGAGGCATTTCCCTATCCCTCCAACTAGGGGATAACAGCCACCTTCCATGAATCGTAATAATAATGCTTCTTCAAATCATTTGACTCGGTTGGTAACCTTTTATGTAGTGTTCGTCCTTTATGATAGTATTTAATAGCAAATATATGTATATGTGTATGTGCTTACATATGATGCATATGTATGTCTTTATATCTGATCATCTTTAATTATAAACTCCCCGAGGACTGGAAACTTACTTATTTACCTGATCTCTGCATTTGCAACAGGGTTTGGCAACAGGGCCTTGTTCTGCAAAGGGTGGAATCGAATAGGAAATACTGATCTGTGTTGTATCTGGTTTGATATTCTGCCTGTTAGAGCAAACTTAAAGGACCTTTAGTGAAGGAACTTTCTGACCTTCTTGATGTTGACCTTTGAGATTAGAGGTTTACCCAAATAGCTTGAATTTCTCTTCTCTAATTACACACACACACACACACACACACACACACACACACACACAAATACATTTAGAATTCAGCTTCTCTTAAGAGATTGTTTAGATAACAAAAATCTTGGGCTTATTACCATGGTGCAAAGAGAGATTCCACTTTATTTATTCTTTACTTGTTATTCTATCTTTAGTCTTCTTCCCAACCTTAAAGCAGCACAACCCATAATCTCAGCAACCTTCTTCTATCACGAATGATAACAGATAATAGTTCATGATAGTAGAAATTGAAATATCTCTCTGTCTCCATTGCTGCACACTTTCGTGAAGATCTTCTCAGTCTGTACGCACAGCACGATCCTTCTTCCCACTTGACCATTTCCTTTTCCTTCTTAGGATCCTTTCCTCGTTCCATTAATAACTTGCTTGAGAGTTGATACTGGTGTGGTTTTTTTTTCTTCAAGATATTCATTCATAACTATGAAACTGCCTTGTTGTCAGGGGTCAGTAGACTCTTTTGACTAAATGCCTGTTGAATGTCTTGTAAGAATGACAAGATATCGGATAAACGTTTCAGAAAGAAACACAGATGCCCAGTTTTCAGGGGATTCAGTGAGCCCATCAATAACTCCTCCATGTGACACACCAATAAACAGCTCGAAAGCTGGCAACACAGCTGTCTGTAGTGGATGCCAAGGAAACAGATGGTAGTAATGCAGGAAGAATGCTTTCCATCACTTCGCATTAAGCTCTTTTGATTATGCACCAAAAATGGAGAAGGAATGGACAGGCACCAGCATGACTAAAGCAGGCTTTATCGCCACCACTTGTCAGCTGGAATATTTTAAACACACATTGATGAAGAACCCTTTGGGCTCATTCTACTTTTTCCCCAGGGTTTCAAAGCACTTTCCTAGAAAAAACAAATTTTTTTTCCCTAGTGATGGGTGAGAAAACCAAGGCCTCCAAGGAAATGTGACTGACGATACCTGGCTCTAGATCAAAGTTGAATCATTTCCAAGATCAGGCCTCTAGAAGGTGAGCTCTTGGTGGCTTTCCTCCATTCTAAAACCGTTTGGCGTCAGCCACACCACCAGGCTGATGCAGTAAGGTCAATTATTCTTTCTTGTACTTGTTGTAGCAATGGCATCTGAGCCTGTCTGTTATCTCCTCAACTAGCTGAGCTGCAGAAGGAAGTAGGTGCTGTTACAAGAAGGGAAGTCCAGACTGAATTCCTTGCTTACAACCTCAGTGTCCTGCACCTTCATACCTCCCGTGCGGGCTATCTTGTGTGTCTGAAAGTGACCCCTGAGCCTTCTAACTGGAGAATTGAGGGCAAAATTCACTTTGGTTGGTTTGGCTGGTTTTGTGTCCTCTGGTTCATAATCTGTCGTGCCTTTATAGCAATAATGAAAAAAACAGGGTTCGTTTATTGCCATTCATTCGGCAACAACTTTAAGGAAGGAAGGCAGAATAATAGGTGTGCCAGTTTTTATTTCTTATCTCTTAGTACCAAACCTCGCCCTTTCTTTTTTTTTTTTCATCTACTGAAGTTTTATTTATTTATTAATTTTTTTTCAATATATGAAGTTTATTGTCAGATTGGTTTCCATACAACACCCAGTGCTCATCCCAACAGGTGCCCTCCTCAAGACCCATTACCCACCCTGCCCTCCCTCCCACCCCCATCAACCCTCAGTTTGTTCTCAGTTTTTAAGAGTCTCTCATGCTTTGGCTCTCTCCCACTCTAACCTCTTTTTTTTTTCCTTCCCCTCCCCCGTGGGTTTCTGTTAAGTTTCTCAGGATCCACCTAAGAGTGAAAACATATGGTATCTGTCTTTCTCTGTATGGCTTATTTCACTTAGCATCACACTCTCCGGTTCCATCCACGTTGCTACAAAGGGCCATATTTCATTCTTTCTCATTGCCACGTAGTACTCCATTGTGTATATAAACCACAATTTCTTTATCCATTCATCAGTTGATGGACATTTAGGCTCTTTCCATAATTTGGCTATTGTTGAGAGTGCTGCTATAAACATTGGGGTACAAGTGCCCCTATGCATCAGCACTCCTGTATCCCTTGGGTAAATTCCTAGCAGCGCCGTGGAGGTTCCTCAAAAAATTAAAAATAAACCCGGCCCTTTTCTGCTCCGAGGCTAAGACCAGGTCTCAGCAAGCTCTATTTCCCAGAAACCCTTGCTAGCAGAGTTGAGGTTAAGTCCCGCCACTAGATGGCACTAAAGGGAAATTAGAAGGTGGAGGGAGTGGACAAAGGACCCACCCCGCAGTTTTTCGGATTCCTGCCTTGAGGTCCTGTTCCAAAACCAGTTGGTTCTCTTGCACTGTGTCAGGACTCGGGCAGGGGTGCTGCCGTTTCCTCTCTGGTTGACTCTTGAACTCCAGCAGTGGCAGTTCGCTCTGCCAGCCTCTTGGTCCTAGCCCTAGGAGGACCAGCCTCATTCCTCCCCCTCAGAAGTGCTGCTACTTCTGAGCACTTCCTTACGGTCTGAGCAACAGCAACGTGGAGCCCTTCCTACCGCCTCCGAGGTTCCTGAAACCCCATCTACTCCTTCTTGTTCCCCCGGCCGCCTTTAACACCGTGTCATCAATTTACCACAGTTAACTCTTGAACGATGCAGGGGTGAGGGGCACCGGTCCCCACGCAGGTGGAAATCTCTGCATCCTTTTTGACTCCTGAAAAGTAACTGCTGCTAGTCTGCTATTGACCACAAGCCTCACCAATCACATAAACTGTCATTACCGCATAGTTTTGTATGCTCTATGTATTATATACTGTATACTTCTAGGAAGCTAGAGAAAAGAAAATATTAAGAAAATCATAAAGAAGAGAAGATACATTTATAGTACCGCACTGGTTTTATTCTTTGTAGCAAGGCTTTCCTTTTTTAAAATTTTTAAAAATTTATTTATGTTGAGACAGACAGAGATAGTGTGAGTGGGGAAGGGGCAGGGAGAGGGAGAGAGACTCCCAAGCAGGCTCCACGCTGGCAGCACAGAGCCTGACGTGGGGCTTGAACTCACAAAACTGCAAGATCGTGACCTGAGCCAAAACCAAGGGTCGGACGCTTAACCGACTGAGCCACCCAAGTGCCCCTGTACTGTATTTATTCTTTAAAATATCTGTGTGTAGGGGGGGCCTGGGTGGCTCAGTTGGTTGAGCATCCGACTTCGGCTCAGGTCATGATCTCGCAGTTTATGAGTTCGCGCCCCGGGTGGGGTTCTGTGCTGACAGCTCAGAGCTTGGAGCCTGCTTCGGTTTCTGGGGTCTCCCTCTCTCTCTGCCCCACCCCCGGCTTGTACTCTGTCTCTCTCTCGCAAAAATGAATAAATGTTAAAAAACTTAAAAAAAAATCTGCGTGTCAGTGAACCTACAGAGTTCAAGTTTTTGTCGTTCAGAGTCATTGGTAAATGAAATGGCGTCATCCCTGTATGAGTTGATAGCGTGAGTACCAAAAGAACAAGCTGACTTGAAACAGGGTTTCATAGACAAGTTCAACAGGCTGATTTGGGTTCGGTATAAGGGAGAACTGACTTTCTGGCGGTGGTAGCTGTCCCTTAATAGATGCAAGGAGCTCTCTGTGGCCGGCAGCCTCCAGAAGGAACTAGACGCCTGCTGTCAGAAAGGCTGTAGCAAAAACAATTGAAGGTGTTTGCCTGTAAGATTGGCCAAAATTTAAAATATTGGTAATCTACCTAGGGCAGAGATTAACACGCATACACTGCTGGAGTATAAATGGAGGCAGCTTTCCTGAAGGGGTATTTGGCAACATATATTCATTCTAGAAAGGGGTAGAGAAAATAAACGTATCATATTCATGTCAGGGATATTAGTGACAAGGACGAAGGTGGAAAACCAGCATGGAAAAGGGCATGGTGTGTGCAGTTTGTCGTTCTAGTTGGCATGGGGGAGGAAGGCTGTTCCAAAACAGCTGTGTTGGAGCAGAGATGTGAATAGCAAGCCGTGTGGGATTCTGGGAGAAGAATGTTCCAGGAAGAGGAAAGAGCAAGAGTTCTGGGGAGGAAAGGGGGGAACTTTCTCAAGGAAGGTCAAGCAATGAGGGTGGAAGGAGAGGAGGTTATCTCACAGAGATATCAGCAACCAGGTTGTGTGGGCAATCGTGGACAAAGATGAGAACTTTTTTTTTTTTCCCCAGAGTGACCACAGAAGTCATTGGGCCATTTTTTTAGCAAGGGAGAGCCGCAGTCTGACGTTTGTTGTCTATGAAAGTCTTAAAAGTGTTTTTAGTCTTTGACCTAGCAACTTCATGTTTAAGTATTTGCTTTAAAAAAATTGTTGAGGTGGGGCGCCGGGGTGGCTCAGTCGGTCGGGCGACCGACTTCGCTCGGGTCATGATCTCACCGTTCGTGGGTTCGAGCCCCACGTCGGGCTCTGGGCTGACAGCTCAGAGCCTGGAGCCTGCTTCGGATTCTGTTTCTCCCACTCTCTCTCTGCCCCTCCCCTGCTCGTGTTCTGTCTGTCTCTCTCAAAAATAAATAAACATTAAAAAAAAATTTTTTTTAATTGTTGAGGTGTCCTGGGTGGCTCAGTTGGTTAAGTGTTGGGCTCTTAATTTTGGCTCAGGTCATGGTCGGTTTGTGGGATCAAGCCCTGCACTGGGCTCTATGTTGACAGCATGGAGCCTGCTTATGAGTCTCTCTCTCCCTCTCTCTCTCTCTCTCTCTCTGCCTCCCCCCTCCTTGTGCTCATCCTCTGCCTTCAAAATAAATAAACATTTGTTTTTAATTGTTGAAAGAAGTAGCTAAAGACCTGTGTATGTATGTACAAGGGCATTCACTAAGAGCAGCTGTTTTGAGCACTGAGAATATGCCAGACATTATTCTAAGCACTTCATACATATTAATTCATTTAACGTTTGTAACTTTTCCATGAGAGAGCTATCCTTGTTTTACAGGAAGTTGAGGTATAGAGAGGTTAAGTATCTTGCCCAAGCTACTAAATGACCTGGATTTTAACCCAGGGAGTCCACACTTTTAATCACTTGGTTAGAAATGGAAATATGTTCACATTAAAACACCTGATGACAAAAGGCGGGTTCCCTGTGTGTGATGCTTCATGTAAAAAGTACCTCTTCAGAATGTATGCATACATGCTCATGTATGTATACTGGGCGTTTCTTCTTAGATCCCTAGTATTTCTTCTTTTATTTGGAAACAGGCCCTGGGCTTCTCATCCTCCCCTTTACCTTGCAGCTCTCAGTGCGGACGGGCTCAACATAGAACACCCGCCTGGCAGTCTTGACCCACTAGCTCCAGCAGTGGGTCCATGACCTCCACACTGCACTTCCCCTCTCCAGGACTGTCAATCACTTTGCCCTCCTGGCCTGAGTTTATTCGTCCAGGGAGGAGCACCTGGCCCATGCTGGCAGATCCAACTCTCTCTCTCCCAGAAACTGAAACTGAAAACCACCCCACAGCCCGGCAGTTGTTGAAATTGAGCCGCGTGCACAGTGACCCCTACACATTCCATTTTCTTTGGAGCTCTGTGGATGCCCACTTCCAGCATACTGGTAGCCCAACAGGTCCTTCGATTCTCTGATTCTAGCGCCTGTCTGTTAAGTCCTGGGTTTTGTTTCTAGAAGACGGGATTGCCACTGGCGCTTCCAAACAAAGACACTTTGTCTAAAATTGTCTACAAGTGTGAATATCAAAATGTTAACGGTGGGTGAAGGAATTTTGCAGGGCTTTTGTCTTCTTTACAGATGACGAGTACCCAGATGTCGGGTTAAAAATGCCTACATCGATTTTGTTGCCTATTTTTTTTCAAAGCATGCCGTAAAGCTCTCTGAGGTCTACTTCTAGCCAATAGCAATTGTAGCACCCATGGCAACTATAGTAAAGAGTCTCTGGCAAATGTAACACAAACGTCACAAACAAAACATGGAACAAAGGTAAAGATGGTGATGGGGCGCCTGGGTGGCTCAGTCGGTTGAGCAGCCGACTTTGGCTCAGGTCATGATCCCGCGGTCCGTGAGTTCGAGCCCCGCGTCGGGCTCTGTGCTGACTGCTCAGAGCCTGGAGCCTGTTTCGGATTCTGTGTCTCCCTCTCTCTCTAACCCTCCCCCGTTCATGCTCTGTCTCTCTCTGTCTCAAAAATAACTAAACGTTAAAAATAAATAAATAAATAAAACGTTAAAAAAATTAAAAAAAAAAAAAGGTAAAGATGGTGAAACGCAAGTCACGACAACGTCCGACAGAGAGATCAGCACTTGGAAAGTTTCAGAGCGGAAGGGAAACAACGGATAGCGGAAGGTGGGGGTGGAGGTAGGCAGGGGACTCGGAACAAATCATATTTTGAAATCCTGGTGTTACCATTTGAGCCATGATGGCTATAATAAGCGCTCAGAGAACTTTGTGACTTACTTACCTGAAACACGTTACTAAAACCAGTTAGTGTTCATGACTTGCGTTGTTGGAGACACAGCGAGTTTGCTGTACTTTGTGGGTGCCGGAGCAGCGCTTTTCTCTAGGACGCCCAGATTTCTAACGGTTTGCAAACCAGCAAAACACACAGACCTGTCATGTAAACGAGTTATGAATAAAAGAAGTGTTAGCTTATGGAAATCAATGAGCACAAATATATATTTCAGTCGTTTCTAAGCAATGACCGATTAGGATTAACTGCCTATCGAGTTACACATTCAGCAAAATCCTAAAATCCATTCATAGCTTTCATTCCCGCTAAGTTTCCCCAGGCCTTCTGGAATCAGTTCCACAAACAGTTGCTGAATGCACATTCTGTGTCAGGCATGGTCCCAGGAAATGGGGATATAGAGCCATATCTGCCCAGAAAGTTCACATTGGGGAAGGAGAGACATGGAAGTTAAATTTCAGTGCCTGCCTTAAAATTTAAATGCCCCAATATAGGGCCATATAAGAGACATAGTCATTCATCAGGCTCTAGCCTGATGCCTACTTTACATCTGCACAGTAATCTTTTATAGCAGATGCCACTGCTGCTGCTATCCTCATTTTACTGACAAAGACACTAGTCTCAGAGAGTTAAGTAACTTGGTCTAGGTTATAACATTCAGACATGGTGGACTCAGGATTAGATACACACACACACACACACACACACACACACATGATGTTGTGGACTCAGGATTAGACACACACACGTGATGTTGTGGACTCAGGATTAGGCACACACATGATGTGGACTCAGGATTAGACACACACACATGATGCGGACTCAGGATTAGATACACACACATGATGTTGTGGACTCAGGATTAGACACACACACATGATGTTGTAGACTCAGGATTAGGCACACACATGATGTGGACTCAGGATTAGACACACACACATGATGCGGACTCAGGATTAGATACACACACATGATGTTGTGGACTCAGGATTAGACACACACACATGATGTTGTGGACTCAGGATTAGGCACACACATGATGTGGACTCAGGATTAGACACACACACATGATGTGGACTCAGGATTAGATACACACACATGATGTTGTGGACTCAGGATTAGGCACACACATGATGTAGACTCAGGATTAGACACACACACATGATGTTGTAGACTCAGGATTAGGCACACACATGATGTAGACTCAGGATTAGACACACACACATGATGTGGACTCAGGATTAGATACACACACATGATGTTGTGGACTCAGGATTAGATACACACACATGATGTTGTGGACTCAGGATTAGACAGAGTGTGGACTCAGGATTAGGCACACACATGATGTGGACTCAAGATTAGACACACACACACACACACACATGATGTGGAACTCCAGAGCTGTAACTTTTAACTACTGCCTGTAATGCTTCCAATTCTATACCTCAGTGTGGGGAGCTTAACTCTTTCTGAAGGGATGGGAAGTCACAGGTTGTTAAGGACTGAATGTGTCCCCCACAAATTCATATGTCAAAGCTTTAGCCCTCAATGTGATGGTATTTGGAGGTGAAGCCTTTGGGAGGCAGTTAGGTTTAGATGAGGTCATGAGGATGTGGCCCTCATGATGGGACTAATGACCTTATAGGGAGAGACAGCAGAGAGCTGGCTTCCTCTCTCTTACCATGTGCACATACCTGGGGAAAGCTATATGAGGACAAGCCAGGAAGAGGGCTCTCACCAGGAGCTGAATGTGGGCACCCTGGTTGAGGCCTTCCGGCCTTCAGTACGGTGAGAAATGCCTGTTGTTTAATCACCCCATTCCAGTATTTTCCTAGAGTAGCCTGAGCAGGCTAAGAAAGCACTGTTTTCTGAAAAGAGAAGTTAGGGTGCAAGTGTTCTTTCCTGGGTATGGAGAGAATTGGAAGTTTATCGAGGGAGTACCATTGCCATTAACATGCATAGGGGAGTTCTAGAAGCAGGGCTGGACACAGGAAGAGGCTAAGCTGAGTTGTGGTTGCAACCAAAGGCCCCAGTTGATCCTCTGTGGAGCCCCTGCGCTGGAATGGTCCCCCCAATAAAGCAATGGAGGGAGACCTTTATACTCCTGCATAGGCCAGCCATGCTGCTGCCCATGGGAGGGGCCCTGACCTTGAGGAAGGCGGCTCTCTTGGGCTCAGGACTGTGTCTGTCAAGACTGCCAGAGGCAATGAGGGCTCTTGTCAGGGAGGAGGTCCGGTGAGACACCAGGACGTCTGCTCTACCTCTGTCCTGCATCTCCCAGGCATCCTACCTTCCCATGTCTTAAGATCCAAATACAACTTCAAGTGGCCTCAGTCACAATTTCATGAGGGATAGGAATACTTAGGTTCTAGAGTAAAATCTAAGTAATTTCAGTGTTTAAAGATTCACAGAAACTAGTGCTGTTTTAAGCCTCATGTTTTCACCCCTGCCCTTTCAGCTTCCACTATTAGGAAGAAAAATAAGATTGGATTCTCACATTGGCAGACTCCCACTATCATTGTAAGAATAATCTCGGACTTCCAAAATTCTGTTTAGGCTGATGCCTATAAACGTAAGGCAGGATTTTCAGGACTTTCTATAATTAATGGTGAATAAATGGTGCCAACGTCTGCCATACAAGCTACGTCTGTGCCTTTCTCCTTTTTAATACTGTGATATATCCTTTTGACATTTAGCACAGGAGAAGCATTCTTATGCCAACTTTGCTGACGACATTGGAATTCATGTTGACAATACTCAGAGAGGAATTTCTCCAACCCCCTTTCCCTTGTTTTGGGATCAGAACCATTCAAAAAACAACCATAGCACTTTTGCATGGGGTACGCTTTCTTTTAGATGGCTGGATTTGGATTTAAATGCTAGATCCTACTCTCAAGAGAAATGCGCATGGGGGAAAAAACACACTAAGTGACAATACAAAAATAGAAGACCAATAAGATGTTTGAGGCCCTTAGAGCAACGCCAAAGTTTGAAGCAATCGGTCATCTTACTGTAGAACTTGAAAGTAGAGACATTCTGGCTGGTTTCTGTTTGCAGGTGACCAGACTTGCTATGTTAAACACACTGAGTCTGGAATAGAAATAAACATCCCCATCTATTAATTTAAAATGACACATAATACTGGCAGTCAGGTTGACTTCTCTCTGCATGCTTTCCATTAGAGGATGAGACACCGTTCAACTAACATCATTCTGAACAGTGAGCTGATGTTAGTGTCCAGCCTGATGCCTGTCATTGCCTTCGATCGATACCTAAGAAAGAGACTCGGATCTATGCCAGCCAGCCAGTGTCGGCCGTGTCCAGGCACAAAGACCAGGTCTTGCTATTTGATTCATCTTGTTTTAATCTCCGTTGGAAACATTCTTCTCTTTCTAAACATTTTGCAAAATACATTAGAAGGCAATTGATGTGGCTCCTCAGTACAATCGACTACGTTTAACTCGTGCTTTTTTGCCAAGAGATACTAATACGATGTGATCTGCCTAGATGTAGGAAGAAATTTGACATCTCCTTATAATATAAAATGAAACTGGGGCTAAAGAGGCTAAAATGTTCATTTGGGCATCTCTAAACCATAAAAAAAAACTTTGAAGTAGTATCATTATACAATAATTCACAATGATAGTCATTATTACTGGAAAGTTACTTAAAACAGGGTAAGTAACACTAACTTACAGTAGTAGGAAGTCTCATGGGATGATTTTGGATGGTGTCTGATACACGATGCCTGGCTATGTGGCAGGCTCACGAGGCACTCATTAAATGTCCTAATGGGTGACTAAATGAAGAAAAAATAAGTAGGACATTGCTCAGGGCCACAAACCTGGAATTTTTGGTTCTAGATCGGAATGCCCCGGCTCATACTGTCCCCCTGGGGGCAAGGGATTTTCTTGGATTTTGGACTTTGCCAATACCCAGGACCACGCTGAGGGCTTAGAGCATCTGGGAAGGTAGACATGGTGAGCTGCCCTGCGTATGAGACATTCTGACTAAAGTACTGATCTGGCACACATCTTCCGCCCAAGTGATGCCAGAAATATCACAGGAACAGAAGGGCAAGTTCTGCCTGTTGCCAAGTTTATTTTGTATTTTCTGCATGTTAAAAATGAAAACCCACACAACTGAGAGCACTCATTCTTTTGACAGGAAGTGATTAGGAAAAAAGGGGTTTGTGTCTGGGAACAGTTGTTTTTTTTTTTAATCCTAAAGAGGACCCGGAAATATGCAAATTTTAGCATCACCCTTAGACCTGGCACAAGAGGCATCCGCCTTGAACCCTGGCTTTAGGGGACCCCACTCCAGCTCATCACCAGGTACCGCCCGCCCCATGGGACAAGGAGGTTATAGGGCCAAGGATTGTTTCCACCAATAATCTTTGTTTCCTCCCTTCTAGACTAAACCATGGATACCTAGATACCTGCCCAGACAGCCCAAACTCTCTTCCAGGGCCCGTACAGTGATCTTCCCAGGACCCATCATCTTAGGTATTTGATGCCATGGTGTATATGCCAAAGTCTGAGGGGTGGCCAGGGGTGGCTATTTGCAGCGGTAAGAACTGGGAGTGGACATGTCAGGTGAGTGTCCATGTCTATGTGCAAGGTCCCTCATCCCGTAGGTGACCACATGCAGTGAGGTAGGTATAGGATAAACGACGAGGTGGGAAGAGACACTTGACTATCTATTAACTGGCTCTCCTAATGCTGCCATATCCCCTAGTGGTACTCCAAGGACTCATAGATTTTAGGATATGGCCCTCTAGCTCACTATGAAGGCATTATTTTTCATGGTAAGAGGATGGAATGTATTTTCTTTTACAGTTTGAGAGCTTGATTTCTAACTTTTTAAACACTTAGGTATCTGGGATGGATGCCCCCATCTATACTTTCTTCTGACCTCAGAAACATTAGTGCCAGGACGAGAAATATAAATTGGAACTATTGGATAAGTTTGAAGATGTTTCTACTTTCCTTTCTTACTTTTCCTTAGGAAAGGTGCCTGGGTAATAAAAAATACACACATTAGCCCATGGTGTTCCTTATTTGTTTCATTTTTGTTTTTTTAAGTTAATTTATTTATTTTTGAGGGGGGGTACGAGCCGAGAAAGAGGGAGAGGGGATCCCAAACCGGCTCTACGCTTTCAGTACCAAGACTGATGCAGGGTTCTATCTCACGAACCGTGAGATCAGGACATGAGCCGAGACTGAGAGTTGGACGCTTAACCAACTGAGCCACGCACGCGCTCCCCTTATTTGTTTTAGAAAGCAGAAGTAAGGAATTTGACCATATGTGTTGATCATTTTTTTAAAATTTTTTCAACGTTTTATTTTATTTTTGGGACAGAGAGAGACAGAGCATGAACGGGGGAGGGGCAGAGAGAGAGGGGGAGACACAGAATCGGAAACAGGCTCCAGGCTCCGAGCCATCAGCCCAGAGCCCGACGCGGGGCTCGAACTCACGGACCGCGAGATGGTGACCTGGCTGAAGTCGGACGCTTAACCGACTGCGCCACCCAGGCGCCCCTGTGTTGATCATTTTTAAAAAGAACAAAAATTATTTCAAAGGCTGCTTTAAGCCATTAGATCTACCATCCGGTGACTGTTTTCATGATGAATGTTCTGTTAAGTGAAGCTAAGAGGCTTCACCACGAAACAGATCTGGGTACCAATTGCCGCCACTGTGGAGAGGATCTGTCAGTTGCATAGGCCACGGAGTCCCAAATTTTCTCCACTCATAGTGTGTCCCATCGTTTTTTTTCACAGATCTTTTAGACCAAAGGAAATTCCTGAGTTACTTGCTAAATTCCTAACTACCTTACGAAATTTGCCAAAGTCCAATAACTCAATAGATACAGATGACTCAGTAGTCATTTGAAAAAACAATTGAAACAAATATTTTATATATGTGTGTGTGTGTGTATATATATATATATATATATATATATTAATTTTTTAAAGTTTATTTTACAGAGAGAGCTATCAGCACAGAGCCTGACATGGGGCTCGAACCTACAAATTGTGGGATCATGACCTGAGCCAAAGTCAGATGCCCAACTGAGCCACTCAGGAGCCCCGAAAGAGAAAAATACATATCAAAAAAATCTTCAATGACTACAATTATTTACTAACGGGATATCGGTCACCTATTGGGTACTGCACAATTCGTCAAGCTTGGATCATATGGGACGCCACCGTCCTCACTTGTCATTCCATCTTGATTTGAGTGCAGTTCTTATTTTCTATGACAGCAATTGCCAAAAAAAAAAAAAAAAAGTTTGAAAGACTTGAATGTTACCAAAAGGCATGTAGTGTCTGTCATCTCATATTGAAATCGTGAACTAACTTGAACTAGTAGTTTGCATGGGGTCCAACAGCTATTGGATATTGGATTTTATTGGTCCAACAGCTATTGGATTTTACATTTTTGAGGGGAACATGTAAAAATGTAAAATGTAAAATATCCCAGAGCACCCCTGTGAGTTCATTGTAACACCCTGGATGCCTTGGTGCAGTTTGGGAGCCACAAGTGTATACATTTGCAGAGTCAAGAGTACAGAATAACTTGGCTGCGGTGGGTGATCGTTTTCCCCGCCCACTTGCGCAGCTATGTCAAAACTCCTGATTCTTTCTTGCTGATTCCTGTACATATTGTGTGTTTCATGAGGACATTTAAACATAATTATTTTAGGGGCGCCTGGGTGGCTCAGTCGACTGAGCATCTGACTTCAGCTCAGGCCAGGATCTCAGGGTTGGGGAGTTCAAGCCGTGCATCTGGCTGCTATCAGCGCAGGACCCACTTCAGATCCTCTGTCCGCCTCTCTCTCTGCCCCTCCCCGGCTCGGACGCTCTCTCTCAAAAGTAAATTCACAAAGGCATTAAAAATAATTATTTCAATGATGGCGTATTTTTGGAAAAAATACTTTTAAAAATTATTATGTGATAATGATGATTATCTAACACTTGTGCAGTACTTGAAGTTTCCAAAGTCTTCTGCTATGTTTTGCTACGTTATGGTAAGAGGAACAATCCCAGAGAGGGCATATGGCTTCCTTTGATCCTTTTTGCAATCCTAACCCCTCATCTAGCCTCAAACTCTGTCACAAGCTTTCCCTGATATACACTTGATTGCACTCTCTTCCTCTCTAAATATCTACAGTTGTTTCTTGTAATTTTTCCGAGTAACTCCCCGTATTCTACACTGGGTTTTACCAAACTTTGTTAGACTCATTTTATCACTACTAGGGTCATAAGTGCTTTGTTGTCACAATCGCTGTCTAATTATTTTTAGCTGCCTCAAACACACCTTGATCTAGAGCATCATTAGCTCAAAACAACTATTTATTAGGTAAGCGAACAATTGAAGGAATAATTAATTACTCTAGGCCTTTCATCAAAAGGACCGGTATGTGCACTAATCAGGGCTGAATTGAGAAATTGTTTTAATCTCATCACTTTGCAGATCTATGTTCCAAGGACTACTTAGCCTATTTTATTTTTATAAAAAAATTTTTTTTCAACGTTTATTTATTTTTGGGACAGAGAGAGACAGAGCATGAACGGGGAAGGGGCAGAGAGAGAGGGAGACACAGAATCGGAAACAGGCTCCAGGCTCTGAGCAGTCAGCACAGAGCCCGACGCGGGGCTCGAACTCACAGACCGCGAGATCGTGACCTGGCTGAAGTCGGACGCTTAACCGACTGCGCCACCCAGGCGCCCCGACTTAGCCTATTTTAAAAGGAATAAGCAAAGAGAAAACCACTGAGAGCACTGTTATTTCAGTGAAAATAAACCTGTGGCTTTCTCAAGCCCGGGAAGCCACCAGGAGTGTTTTTAAAGCAATGAGAAGTTCTTGGTAAATCTGAGGGAGGGAGAGCTGCTGGACAAGTATATTTTCACTATTGTAAATAAACCTAAAGTGGAGAACAGCCTCACTTTGCCCCTAAGCACTCACAGAGGGTTTTTGTTGTTGTTGTTTTGTTTTAGCTATCTTGAAAAACCTTAAGGTGTGAATGTACACGTTTTTATGGATTGGAAAGCTGAGCCACCAAGAGACTAAAACTTTTGGCCCTAATCGCACAGTTATTTTCAAATCCCAGACTCAAATTCAGCCTTCGCATCTTTCAGTGCGATTCGCAGGCCACCATGAATAACATGAAACAAATATTACTGTCAGATTTCAGCAGAGTATAATATGGAATAAAGTCAACATTTGATGTCTATATTCACGTCATAATACAGTCAGTTGTCTCCTGAGAAGGCTTTTAAATGAAAACAATTATTACCCCCCAACCAAGGAGTGCATCAGTCTCCTAGGTAAACCTCTGCCTGTACTTCGAGGTAGTCTGAGGGATGGGAGTTCAGACCAAGGAGCAGGCATGAATATTGACCAGGCAATGAAATGGAACTTTTGTTGTTCTCGTTAGTTCTTACGGGATCAGAAGTTCACTATTTGGATTCATTGTGTCTTTAAAGTGATGTGGATTTCTGACATATTAGACAAATGAATATGAAAATATATTTTAAAATATATTCTAAAATTTATAATATAATATAATATAATATAATATAATATAATATAATATAATATATATAATATATATTTTTTTCTTACTTAAAGCACCAATTTATTATTATTTTCTCCCAGTCCTGGGAGATTATACTGAGGTTGGCTAGGGGATCTTTCTGGTGTCCCTCAGTTTCTCTGGTGCTAGATGGCTTAGGATAGCATCACCCACCTGTTTGGGGACTCACCTGAAATGGCAGGGAGAGACAGGATGGCTGGAGCCTCTCTTCAAGCGGCTTCTCATATCCCAGAAAGCTACCTTGGACTTCTTTGCCCGGTGGAATAAGGGTTACCAGTGACATCAAAGAGCACCAACATGTGAGTACCTGCCACGTCTCTGCTCTTGTCACATTTTTTTTATTCGAAATTTGTATATATTGCAAAATGATCACCACAATAAGTTAGTTAATATCTGTCCCCATACATAGTTACAAAATTGTTCTTCTTGCGATGAGGACTTTTAAGATTTACTGCCTTATCAACTTTCAAATATGCAATAACAACTTTATTAACTGTAGTCACTGTGCTCTACATTATATCCCCAGGATTATTTATTTTACAGCTGGAAGTTTTAAACTTCTGGCCCCCTTTAACCATTTTTACCCACCCCAACATTGCCCACCTCTGGCAACCACCAACCTGTTCTCTGTATCCGTGAACTTGGTTTTTTGTTTGAGTGTTTGTCTTCAAGTCCTACGTAAAAGCGAGATCATACAGTGTTTGTCTTTTGCTGTCTCATTTATTTCATTTAGTATCATGTCTTCAAGGTCTATCCATGTTGTCACAAATGGTAGGATTTCATTCCTTCTTAAGGCTGACTTACATGATTGTACGTATGCATTACATCCTCTTTATCCTGTGATGGGTAGGCACGTAGGTTATTTCTATAGCTGGACTATTGTAAATAATGCTGCAATGAACAGGGGGTGCATGTATCTTTTTGAGTTAGTGTTTTTGTTTTCCCCAGATAAATATCCAAGAGTGGAATTGTTGTATCATTTGGCAGGTGTATTTTTAATTTTTTGAGAAACATCCGTATTGCCTTCCATAGAAGTTGCACCATTTACATTCCTACCAGTGGTGCATGGGGGTTCCTATTTCTGCACATCCTCGCCAACGCTTATTAATTTTGTCTTATTTTGTTTTGTTTTGTTTTGTTTTGCGTTTTGATAATAGCCATTCTAACAGGTGTGAGGTATTACATTTTGAGGTGTGTGATATCACATTGTGGTTTTGATTATTTCCCTAATGATTAGTGATGTTGAGCATCTTTTCATGTGTCTGTTGGTCATCTGTATACCTATTTTGGATAAAATATTTGTTGAGATCTTCTGCCCATGTTAAAAATTGGATTATTTGTTTATTTTTGCTTTTGAGTTATATGTGTTCCCTATATATTTTGGATATTAATCCCTTACTAGATATGTGACTTAACAAATATTTTCTCTCATTCAGTAGTTTTCCTTTTGTTGATGATATCCTTTGCTGTGCAGAAGCTTTTTAGTTAGATGTGGTTTTAGTCGTTTATTTTTGCTTTTCTTGCCTTGGCTTTGGAGTGAGATCAAAATAATCATCACCAAGACTGATGTCAAGGACCTTACTGCCTGTGTTTTCTTCTAGGAATTTCATGGTGGTAGGTCTTATATTTAAACATTTAATTCATTTTGAGTTAATTTTTGAGTATGATGTAGAATAGTAGTCTAATTTCATTCTTTTGCATGTGGCTGTCCAGTTTTCCTGACATCATTTATTACAGAGACTGTCCTTTCCCCCTTGTATGTTTTTCGATCTCTTCTCATTATTAATTGACCATATCTGCTTGGTTTTATTTCTGGGCTGTCTCTTGTTCCATTGATTGATGTGTCTGCTTCCATACAGTTTGAAATCAGGGAGTTTGATGCCTCTAGCTTTTTGTTCCTTTTCAAGATTGCTTTCACTAATCAGAGTATTTTATTTTATTTTATTTTATTTTATTTTATTTTATTTTATATTTTTTGTTTTTGGTTCCATACAAATTTTAGAATTGCTTGTTCAACTTCTACCTAATTCTTCCAATCCATGAGCATGGAGTGCCTTTCCATTTATTTGTGTTGCCTCTGATTTCTTTCATCAGTGTCTTACATTTTCAGAGTACATGTCCTTCACCTCCTTGGTTAAATTTATTTTTAGATATTTTATTCCTTTTTGATGCAACTGTAAATGGGGTTGTCCTCTTAATTTCTCTTTCTGATAGTTCATTGTTAGTGTATCAAAACACCAGATTATTAAATACTGATTTTGTATCCTGCAACCTTATTGAATTTCTTTATTTGTCCTAACAGTTTTCTTGGTGGAGACTTTGTGGTTTTCCATATGTAATATCATCTGCAAATAGTGATAATTTTACTTCTTCCTTTCTAATTTGCATGCGTTTTATGTCTTTCTCTTACCTAATTGCTCTGGCTAGGACTTTTAATACTTTGTTGAATTAAAAAGGGTAAGATTGGACATTCTTGTCTTGTTCCTGATCTTAGAGAAAGGTTTTCAGATTTTTACCATTCAGTATGGTGTTAGCTATGGGCTTGTCATATATTGCCTTTGTTATGTTGAGGTATGTTCCCTCTACATTTAGTTGAGTATTTTTTGGAGAAAGTTGAGAATTTTCTCACTATACTTTGTTGAGAATTTATCATAAATGGATGTTGAATTTTGTCCAATGCTTTTTTCTGCATCTATTGAGATGTTGTGTTTTTTGTCTTGAATTTTGTGAATGTGGTGTATCAACTTGATTTGTGGATGTTGAATCATCCTTGTATCCCTGGAATAAACCTCACTTGATCATGGTGTATAATCCTTCTAATGTATTGTTCAATTTGGTTTGGTAATACTGTATCTATGTTCACTAGGAATATTGTTCTATAATTTCTTTTTCTTGCGCTGTCCTTGCCTTGTGTTATTATCAGGGTAATGCTGGCCATCTAAAATAAGTTGGGAAATGTTCCTTCCTCTTCTATATCTTGGAAGATTTTGAGAAGGATTGGTACTAATTCCTCTTTGAAATTTGGGTAGAATTCACCAGTGGTTCTGGACCAGTGGTTCAATCTGGTCCTGGACTTTTGTTTATTGGAAGTGTTTGATTACCAACTTGATCTCTTTACTAGTAATCAGTCTATTCAGGTTTTCTATTTCTTTGTTTTTGTCTAGGAAGGTTATATGTTTCTAGGCACTTACCCTTTCTTCTGTGTTGTCCAATTTATTGATTTATAGTTGTTCATAGTAGTCTCTTATGATCTTTTCTAATTCTGTGATATTAGTTAACATCTCTTTTATTTTGATTTTATTGACTTTATTTCTCTTTTGTTCTTGGTGAGTCTATTTTGCTTGTCAATTTTGTTTATCTTTTCAAAGAACCGGCTCCTAATTTCATTTATATTTTTCATCTTTTTAGTCTATTTCACTTATTTCTGCTCTCTTTATTACTTTATTCCTTCTACTAACTTTGGACTTCATTTGTTCTTTTCCTATTTCCTTGAAGTGTAAAGTTATTTGTCTACTTGAGTTTTTTCTCATTTCTAGAGGTAGACATTTAGCGCCAATAACTTCCCCTTGAGAATGCTTTTGTTGCATCCCATCAATGTTGGTATATTGTATTTCCATTTTCATTTGTATCAAGTGTGTTTTTTTTCTGTTGATTTCTTTGTTGACCCATTAATGGTTCATTAGCATGTTTTTATTCTCCACATATTTTTGAATTTTTCTGTTTTCTTTTAATAATTGATTTCTGGTTTTATACCATTGTGGTCAGAAAAGATGCTTGATATGATTTCAGTCTTCTTAAATGTATTAAGATTTATGTTGTGGCCTAACATATGATCTATCCTAGATGATATTCCATGTGCATTTGAGAAGGATGTGTATTCTGCTCCTTTTGGATGAAATTCTGTGTGTGTGTCTATTAGTCCACTTGGTGTAACATGTCATTTAAGGCTGATATTTAAAAAATTTTTTTTCAACGTTTATTTATTTTTGGGAAAGAGAGAGACAGAGCATGAACAGGGGAGGGGCAGAGAGAGAGGGAGACACAGAATCGGAAACAGGCTCCTGGCTCTGAGCCATCAGCCCAGAGCCTGACGCGGGGCTCGAACTCCCGGACCGCGAGATCGTGACCTGGCTGAAGTCGGACGCTTAACCGACTGCGCCACCCAGGCGCCCCTTAAAATTTTTTTTTAATGTTTATTTTTGAGAGAGAGACAGGGTGTGAGTGGGGGAGGGGGAGAGAGAGAAGAAGACACAGAATCTGAAGCAGGCTCCAGGCTCTGAGCTGTCAGCACAGAGCCCGACGCGGGGCTTGAACTCACGGACCATGAGATTATGACCTGAGCCGAAGTCAGAGGCTTAACCACGGAGCCACCAGGCACCCTGAAAGGCTGCTGTTTTATTACTGCTTTTCTGTCTGAGTGATGGGAGGGATGAATTGCATTTTTGACTTCTCAAAAATCCCAGCATGAAATAAAATTTACCTTCGATGTTTCAACAAAGAAACTTCATGTAAAGTATTCCTTTCAGAGGTTTGTTCAGACTGAAGAGATGATGAGACACATAGAAACGAGCCAGAACAAAAAGCCATTACCCTCCCCCAGGATAACTGGAACTGGGTGTAGGGAGTGCCTGGTGGGAGCTGAAGGAAGGTAGCCACCGGGAAATTCATAGCACCAACAGAGAGAGAATTTGGGGAAAAACCCATTCTCTCTCTCCAGGATTTCTATCTTTCTCTCCTGTTGCCTCTTATTGGCATATTGCAGCTGAAACCTGGCTGACAAAGGAACTCTGACAACACAATCTATAGTAATTTACCTCTGGACACAGGGAAAAGTGTCCAACTGGAAAAGGGAATTTTCGTAATATTCTGTTTTTACCCATAGGTCACTGGCATACCAACTTTAAGATTATGGAAGGAATGACAGAGCTTAAAGTATATTAAAGGTCACCTAGTTCCTCTCTATCATTTTAATAGATGAGGAAAGTAAGACCCAGAGGGTAAAGTGATTTGTTTTTACACACAGTATTATATTTTACCTTGGCTCAGGTTTCTTATTGGTGATATACAGGAAAGACAGAGGGTAAGTTTATGAAAGTGATCTCAGTGAACAGATTGGTATATGTATACATATGTGTGCATGTGAGTGTGTGGGAGCCTTCTGTTTGTCAGTGGAAAGCATTACAAAATTTTCGTCAAGAGCCATTTGTAGGTCCTAAAAGCTCAGACATGTGTGAGTATGCATCTCCTTGTGAGATTTTATTGACATCCCACAAGTTAAGGTCAGAACCCAAGACCCTTTCCATCCTTTCTCTAAGAATGAAAGGACAGGGCGCCTGGGTGGCTCAGTCGGTTAAGCATCCGACTTTGGCTCAGGTCATGATCTCACGGTCTGTGAGTTCGAGCCCCGCCTCGGGCTCTGTGCTGACAGCTCAGAGCCTGGAGCCTGCTTCAGATTCTGTGTCTCCCTCTCTCTCTGCCCCTCCCCTGTTCATGCTCTGTCTCTCTCTGTCTCAAAAATAAATAAACATTAAAAAAATTTTTTTAAAAAGAATGAAAGGTCTCTCTCCTTTTATATCCTTTCTTGTATATGAACAGAGGGAAGAAATTGTTCTTCATCCCTCGTGTACAAGAAGTAACCCGTCAGTTGTAAAGAAAATTTCTATCAATTCTCATTATATCACTTTTGATTGAAATTGTACATATGTTACCTATAGGTTTTTTATAGACTTAAAAGAAACAACGCCTCAGGTTGAAAGTTGCTTCAATTCCTTGTTTGCACAAGTGATGAATGGTGTTGAATTTGACTGAATTATTTTACTTTCATAATAATAATTTGTTTAGATGATCATGTGGTGGGTTTTCAAAAATGTTTTGTCTGTTAGTTTAGAGAATTACATTGATTGGTTTTCCAAATATCGACCTCACTTTTCATTACTAGGATAACTTTATCCATAATTTGCTATACTTTACACATCGCTTGTTTTGACCTACTAATATCTTGTTAAGGATTTTCGTGTCTATATTCACGAGACATATCCACCTGTAATTTTCTTGTAATATATTCTTCTAGTGTTGGTATCTAGACAATGCTGACCTTATACAATGTCTGTGAACAATTTTTTTCATTTTACATTTTCTAAAAGATTGTGTATAAGATTGGGGTTATATATTTCTTTAATAATTGATAGAATTCATAAGGGAAGATGTCTAAGCCTGCAATTTTGTTTTTGTTTTTGTTTTGCTAGGAGGCTATAAAGTATGATTTAGGTTTTCAAAATATTCAATAATTTCAATCTTTTAATATTCATCCAGACTTGATGTATGGCCCACCATATGGTCCATTTCTGTACACATTCCAAAGGCATTTTGAAAGAATGCACCTCCCATCATTCTTGAGCATCGTGTATAAATTTCAATTAAATGAAGTCAGTTGATTGTGCTATTCAAGTTTTGTATATCCTTCCTGATTTTTCGGCTACTTGTTCTATCAATTACCAAGAGAAGAATGTTGAAATTTCTAGCTATAATTGTGGTAAACTTCTCCAGTGCCTTTGAGTGTTTCTGTACTTAAACACTTTATTCAGACTTTACATGTGTTATAAATGTGGATAGGTGAATCAGAGAGAAGTTACCTTGCCATTATCAGAATCAGAACTCCTGTGTCGATCATTTTTAGTATCTTGTAAGGAAGATGGTCACTGTTACTTGTGTTTAGCAGGCACTAGCGAAAGGTATTGACTCCCATGGTGTAGAGGCATACAGAAAAAGGCAGAGCAGAAATCCATTAAAGTGAAATAAGTGGCTTGAGGCAGAATCGATAGCAAGATGGTGTTTGGGTTAGCCATTGCTGGGAAGTAAGGAATAATAATTGTGGTGATGGCCTTGAGGTCTAGGAAAAAGCTGAGATCTTCATCTCTTTGGTTTATATAATGGCAGGATAAAAGTATTACAGAGCTAGTATAGGGTCTGAGAAGACCTTTGCACAGAAGTCTTTCAAATACAGATTGGAGACCTTCTTTTGCTTTGGGGTTCAAAGGATACTGGGAAAGTTTAGGTCAGTAGGGTGTATGTGAACTTTAATAGGCTCTGATCAAAGCATTTTACCTGTGACATTGGAATTTTAGCCCACGGATTGTCAAAAATGTGATGTCAAGATCTGAATCTGGAGTATGCATCAAATATAACAAAGAAGGAAAAAGTTTATCCAGAGCAGACACAATTAATGTTGACTATAGGGGTGCTTTGGAACCATAAGAAATAGTCTCTCTGTTGTACGTTTGTACAATCCCATTTACAAAGTAAGTCCTTACTAAGTTTGCAAGAGTGGTATCGTGGAACAGGAAGAAATGTGTTCAGTTCAGTGTCCAAGGGATACAATTAAGGGCTAGAAAATAGGGGAAATATGTGGGTCATTTGAAATACCTATCACTGTTGTATGTTTTCTCTGAGAAGAATAAAGAGATTGAGGCGTTATCAGTGTTTAATATGGAAAGAATATTGCTTATATCTATCAGTAATTGATGAGGGTATCTACCCATATTTATGGTGAATTTGCTTTAAATGTTTAAGAGTAAGGCAGAATATTGGGCACCTTTTCCTTTCTCAGACCACCCTCGTTGATCTGAGCTGTCAGATATTTCCATGACATGGTTTCTCTTTTGTGAGATAATACAATACCTTTCTCAGTGTTCCTTCTGTTCACAATATTTACATATGTTCTTGTCAAAAGGTAGTAAGTTGGGAAGTGGGTCCCGTAACTAATCTACAAGGTCCTAAGTCTACTTGGGGTCTTGTCTAATTTTATCCAAAAGCTCTTTCAAAATTATGTACTGGGTTTTGCAATTCAGGTTAAGTCCCCGTTTCTCATTTCAATTTCTGTTTCTGAGTTAGGTCTTCAATTTTAGGTTTAACTCCATTGACAAAATGAGAGGAAAGAGCTGCTGCGACATTGGCACCTTCTTTACCTTTCAAATATTAGAAGTTATTGCCCAGACTATTTTCATCATTTTATCGTTTCTCCATTTGCAGAGAAAATTATGATACAACTGGTTTTTGTTCAAGCCTTTTGGCTGGAGTTTTTCAGGAGATTTCGTCCTACTTTCCAGGCCCCTTTTTGAATCTTGGGTTTATTGTGGAAAGATATCACCTCATACCTCACACCTATCACCTCAGAATGGCTAAAATTAAAGGAAAAAGAAACAAATGTTAGCGAGTTTGTGGAGAAAAAGGAACGCCATGCTCTGCTGACAGGAATGCAAACTGGTGCAACCACCGTGGAAGATGGTGTGGAGACGGTAGGAGAATCACCGTATGATCCAGTAATGACGCTACTGGGTATTTACTCAAAGAACACAAAACACTAATTCAAAAGGATACATGCACTCCAATTTTTATAGCAGCATTATATATAGCCAAATTATGGAAGCAGCTCAAGTGTCCATCGATTGAGTGGATAAAGATGTGGTATATATATACACACATATATATATGTGTGTGTATATATATATATATATATATACGTATATATATGTGTATATATATACACATACGTATATACGTATATATATATATACACATATATATACGTATATATATACGTATACACATATACATATATGTATATATATATACGTGTATGTATATATATACGTATATATACGTATATATGTGTATATATATATGTGTATATATACGTATATACACGTATATACGTATGTATATATATATATATATATATACATACATACGTATATATACATATATGCACACACAATGGAATGTTATTCAGCCATGAAAAAAAATCATATTTTGCCACTTGCAACAACATGGATGGAATTAGAAAGTATAATCCTAGGTGAGCAAGCTAGTCAGAGAAAGATAAATACCACGATTTCAGTTATATGTGGAATTTACAAACCAAACAAACCAACAAAGGGAAAACAAAAGAGACAAACCGAGACAAACCAACAAAGGGAAAACAAAAGAGACAAACCGAGAAACAGATTCTTAACTATAGAGAACAAACAGCTGGTCACCAGAGGGTGACTTCACCAGAATGGGTGAAGTAGGTGAAGGAGATTAAGAGTACTCTTATCTTGACGATCCCTGAGTAATAGATGGAATTGTTGAATCACTATATTACACACCAGAAACTAATTTAACATTGTATGTTAACTACAGTGGAATTAAAAGGAAAAAGGATCCTGTAGGTCCTTTTCCAGGTGAATCTAATCAGCGTTTCATCTAGCAATTGATCTGAGACTCTAACCAACATGCGTGCAAGTTGGTCAGATAACCCAAGGCTACCCGGAAGGATTCTAAATTCTATGAATACAGGCACGCGGTGTTTTATTGTGCTTTGCTTAATTGTGCTTTGCAGATCTCTTTGGCTTGTTTGTTTTTACAAATTCCAGGTTTGTGGCAACCCTGTGCTGAGCAAATCTGTTGGTGCCATGTTTCCAACAGCATTTGCTCACTTTGTGTCTCTGTGTCACATTTTGGTAATTCGCACAGCATTTTAAAACTTTTCATTATTGCTAGATTTGTTATGGTGATCTATGTTCCACTCTTATGACTCACTGAAAGCTTCTATGGTAGCTGGCATTTTTTTTTTAGCAACTAAGTATATTTTAATTAAGGTACGTACGTTGTTTTTCAGACACAATGCTATCACGCACTTAATAGGCACGGTATAGTGTAAATGTAACTTTTATACGCACTGGGAAACCAAAAAATTCATTTGACTCACTGTCAATGCAACGGGCACTATTCTTGCAATGATCTGGAACTGAAGCTACAAGAACTCCAAGGTTTACCTATAACTGCTGGTCGTGTCTTGGTTTAGGGAAATCCTTCTTAATAGCTGTTATTTCAGCTTGAGTCCAAGTTTATATTCTATAGCGGCCTGCATACTTGGCTGATGGGAGGAATAGATCCTTAGTGGTGACTAAGGGTGTTAGAGTTTTGGAAAAAAAAAAAGCAGCTCTGGATAAGGGAAGAACAAAGAAGTGCAAGAAGGCAGAAATCAGAAGGGTAAGAGGGACAGCTGGAGGTTGGGAGACAAGAGGAGGACAGAAGGGGGAATAGTCACTAGGAAAATGAGTCTAGTTTGTTCTTGCTTAAGTTTGTCAGCTGGCTCACTCGCTCTGGCCAAGGAATCTTTTATTGAGACAAGGTTTTGCATCAGGGTTTCGCATCAGAATTTCCCAGGTCATCCCTGATGAAACTATGCCATGTAGAAAGACACGCATGAGAATTTCTATTGTGAAGACAGTACACAGAAGAGGCAGGGGGGGTTCACAGGTAGAGGAGAGGATTTAGACTGAGACACCCCATGAGGGTCTGGCCATGGTAGGCAGGAATGGAATGCTTATAATGTTTGCACGCTTCCTGTTTCAGGCCCCCAACCTAATGGTTAGCTGCCTCTGAGCACAGACGTGACGCTTGGTACCCACCCCACCTCGCTGTCCTACCCCACTCCACCCCACAGAAGGAAGACCAGAGAGAAGGCTCTCTGTGGGTCCAAGCTAAGCTCACAGGACCCCCCAAAAAAATCAAGAAGGGAAAAGAGCCTTATCTGGTTTTATAGATGATCCACAGCAAAGTTTGCCCAAGGGAACATGGATTCTGTGAGGACCACAAGCTCACCGCTCTGTGAAGGCTGGCTGGAAAAATAAGCTTCTCGGGTCTATGCCTGGGTTCTCCCCTGTGATCCTTCTTCTTACAACGATCAATGCTTTGAAACAGCACAGCACAGCACAAGACGGTAGCGCGAAAGGGCAAAAAACAGAAGGAAAAGGAGCGGCCTCCCTCCACCAAATAGTTGGGAGGCAGTAAGAAAACCTCATGACCAAACTGAGGGTAAAGAGTCAAGGAAGTCAAGGCAAAGGGAGTGGAGCTCAGACCTGGTGCTCACCTGACCACTTCAGCAAGCCCTCCACAAGCTGCCAGCAGCCAATGGCGAGGAGAGGGTGTGGGCACCGCACCGCACAGGCTAGAGCATGCTGTTTTGGTGACACCTTCAGGAAACTATGGAAATAAGCAAAGATCATCCGTACTGGGACAAATGTAGACTATTTGTCTGGGGCTTGCCGTAGAAAGAAAGCCACTGTCCTGGTGTTCGGCAGAGATGCAGAGGCAGGCAGAAGGCTGGGAGAGCTTTAGAGTGGGGAGAAAAAGAAGGAGGCCTCAGTTGTGCCCGGGGCTGGAGGGTGTTGGCTCGGGAAACTAGAAATTGGCACGCTAGAGCCGCTTCTGAGATCGCTTTGGGGTGTAGATTTGCCTCTCTCTGGGTGCTTCCGAGGGGAAGCAGGGGCACATAATAGAGATGCCAGCAGTCTTTGGTAAAGTCTGATTGCGCTGATTGCTGCAGAGGTTGGGGGCCACGGCTCTGTGGTTATGTATGGTCTGGCCATGGTCTGTGTGCGCATGCAGTCTTTTACTGTTATGTTCGGAACTCTAATCTAGCCTTTTACTTTTCTTTTTTTTTTTTCTTTTTTTTTTTAATGTTTATTTATTTTTGAGACAGAGAGAGACAGAGCATGAACGGGGGAGGGTCACAGAGAGAGGGAGACACAGAATCTGAAACAGGCTCCAGGCTCTGAGCTGTCAGCACAGAGCCCGACGCGGGGCTCGAACCCATGGACTGTGAGATCATGACCTGAGCCGAAGTCGGATGCTTAACGGACCCAGCCACCCAGGCGCCCCTAGCCTTTTACTTTTCTTAGGCTATCGAGGTACATTTTCAGTGTCGTGATTAAATCGAGGACCGCAGTAACGTATTTGCCTCACATAGATAACAGATTATGTAAAATATTTTAGCTCAAAGTCAACTCACTTAAAAAATAATAATATAGGAAAAGATACTCAGACAAATATCCAGCCAGAAAATAATGAGCGCAATGAAGTTCTTAAAGGAAAATCCACTTCTATGGCCCTAAAATATCCGAGGACATCTCAATGTCACTGCCATTTCTCCTGGAGCCTTTTTTTTTTTTTTTAACCTAGTGTCAACTAAGCCTCTTTACAGAGAGGAGAGTGACCTATTTTAGATTTTTGCACCCCCGACAAGTGTTGTGCTGCATCACTAAGAAGCAAGGAAACCTAGAAGGCTCAACCTAGAAGAAACCTTTGGAATAGTCACTGCTTCCCTGTAGCCGGTAAATGGAATTTTTACACTGCATGAGATCTTAGCGCCCCCAATATCCTGGCTGACAATGTGTAGCCTCTGAAATTTGGTGCCAAAAGAATCTTGCCTATCAGAGTGGCAAAGCGCTGGGGAACATGCTGTACTACTTTAGCTGTTACTTACAGCAATGTCTGCCCTCCTTCCTCCACCTCTTGCCGGAGTCTTTCACACACACCTCCTCCAACACCTCCATTTTCATGTAAATTTCTTGAGGGTAATGCAAATCAAGATTTTTTTTTTTCCCTCCCTGAGCTCCACATAGAAAAAGACAGTTCACCTTATCTGGCTCGGAGCCTACGATGACTGACTAGTTTTAGATTTAGATTTAGTGCCTTTGATTTATTCAGAATCCATTTTGTCTTAAAAAAAGTTTTCTCATGTGAAAGTATATTTTAAGCATGAAACAAGCACAGGCATTCGTTTTTGAATCAGTTGAGTTTTATATTTGACTTGGAAAGACATTTCTTATCAAAGAAATATGGGAGATTGAAACCCAAAGAGAGCAACGTGATGTTCATATCATTTTCACGTATGAACATACACCTTAAAAACTCGCTAACCCCATGCAGTTGGAAATGCAGTCACCTCTTCAGCAATGGGAGACATACCAAAGGTGCATAAGGGTACTATGGTTAAGATGCATGGTCCACGGCCTCCATGTCTTATGCAGATGGCGTATAGCTTCTAATGATCTGGTCACGTGTGTTAAATGAAAAGTTTCATCACTGCAAATGATTCACTCTACAATGGTCGAATGAGAAAGAAGGTGATTGCAATAAAAAAGTTAAAAACTCCCACTTAATTTATGCATGACATGACATGATCTTTGCCATTGGCTTTACCATATTGCAGCGAAGAAAATGAGGAAAGAGATGAAAAGACATTGACAAAATGTTGATGATTGTTGAACTGAGTAATAGTGTTCATTGCATGACTTTTTTTTGCTTCTGTGTATATGTTTAAAATTTTTCACAATAAGGGTTAAAATAAGCTCCCATTTGAGAAAGGGAAGGTACGGAAAACAACAAACGGGGTCGCTGGTCCATCTGATATCTCGTTGCACAAAATTAGCAAGGACTTCCTGTCCTGCAAAGGATGGAAACTCCATCTTTTGACTAAGTATCTGGCTCTTTTTGTTTCTGAAATCAGGCAGGATCTCTCTTGTTCATTACTCTGTTTGGTCACCTGAGATGAATAATCCAGAAGATGTTCCTTTTGGTGGTTGTATTTTTGGTGAGCCATTTTGTGTTGACACGGGTTCAGAGTCTGGGCATTGCTTTAGGGACTTTGCAAATACATAGCATTGGTGGCCAACCTTGGGGTCTCTTGGGAAATGAGATTCCATTATGAATTAAGTAGATGTTGGCCTGCTTCCACTTTTGCCCTCCATGGGTTCCAAGGGAAGATATCTTGTCAAGCAGCTCTTTGCCTTTGAGTCTAGAACCCAACCTGGGAAGAGTTCATTGGCTTCTCTCTCAAACCCTGCCTCAGTAAGTTCAAAAGAAGACAGCCTGAAGTGAGAAGGCACAATTAATCTGCCTCTTGCCCCAACACATGTTAATATTTCTCCAGCTATCCCAAAATGTCTTTTTTTGTCCTCTCCTCCTGCCCATATAAAGGGACAAGTTTTCTTTGTTGACTAAGTTTTGCTATGAAAATAATGTCATCTGAACCACACAGCAGCGTGTGTAGGACATGACATAGGTGATTTAGATTCTTGTGCAAGCTCCTGGTCTTATTAGGGCCTGACAATAAATGGTTATGCAGACCAGCAGCAGTCTGCGACCTATGCTCAGTGCAGGTCTGTCGCAGTACCTTCCCCATTTTAGATTCAGCTAATTGTTCCCAGTTGGTGCCTTTTAACGTCTTTCTCCCATATTTCCTATAAACCAGAAGTTGAATGTAAGGCAGCATTCTCCCATCCAAGTGTCATGCAAGCCCCAAACAAGAGCCACACTTTGATGTTAAATTTTCTAGTGGCCACATTAAATATGTAAACAGAAAGAGGTGAAATTAATTTTGATAATAGACAATATAAAGTATAATCATTTTAACATGCAATTGATACAATGATTATTAATGAGCAATTTTATTTTTCATTTTTATTCTAAGTCTTTGAAATCTGGTGAGTATTCTCTGCTTACACCACATCTCAATTAGAACTAGTCACATTTGGGGGCGCCTGGGTGGCTCGGTCGGTTGAGCATCCGACTTCGGCTCAGGTCATGATCTCACGGTCCGTGAGTTCGAGCCCCGCGTCGGGCTCTGTGCTGACAGCTCAGAGCCTGGAGCCTACTTCAGATTCTGTGTCTCCCTCTCTCTCTGCCCCTCCCCTGTTCATGCTCTGTCTCTCTCTGTCTCAAAAATAAATAAACGTTAAAAACAAAACAAAACAGAACTAGTCACATTTGAAGTGCACAGTGGCTAGTTACCTGCCATCTTGGACGGTGCAACAGTAAGTCTTGACTGCATTCAGAATGAACCTTCTCTGGAACAAGTATTCATAGATGGTGCTGGGTAACTCACATCGTATTAGATGGCACGTAATGTCAGCTTACCTCACCATCTAAGTTAATAGGAGACACTACTTTCTTACCAAAGAACTGCTTGTTGTCTAACTTTTTCTCTAAGCTGGAACCCCGTGTGCCAACTAGAAATACAGCAACGGAAAACACCGGAACTGGTTAAAAAAAGACCAGTGGGGAAAGAGCAGAAATCAAAGATTCTTAGATGATACAGATTCCTCTACAGACATTAGTAAGTTTGAGACATTTTAAAATGTGAGGATATGGGACAGACTTGTTCAGATATCCGTGTCCCATGATTGTCTCATTAAAGGTGTCCATTGCACATATTTAATGTAAAATATGATCAGCTGCTATGCAGGAGACAGTAATGCCCACCCTAACAATGTTAGCATGGTGCAAAGTTACAGCAAGACCTGATGCTAATTTTGTTAGTCTTCTATTGTAAAGACTGTAGCAGTTTCTTCAGCATCTGCATAAGGAAAAAAACAACCAAAACTTGTAACTTAAGAGCTTTAAAGATTATGCCAATAAAATGGATGGATGAGTTACACATGGCCTCTAAAAATATCTGTGTTTTCTTTCGGTGTATGCATTCATCGTTTAATGATATAAAAAGCGTTTGGTAGCAATTTTGTTGATAAATTCCATATCATATGTTTATCACAGGGCCAAGTTAGAGGTAACTCAGTTTCTGCATAAGGTTGCTTCCCAGTAGTTTTGGCAAGAGACCTCAGTAATTCCCATTTCTTGAGCCTGTTCTGACCAGGATTGGCCTGGTGGCCCCCGTCTCAGGCTGCCTTTCTTCTGGGTGTCCTTGCCCTTGGGTAGGATGTGCCAGACTTCATCATCAGGGCCTCCGACCAGCTATCTTTCCTCAGCAAAAGGAAGAAGGGAGACCAAGAAAAGGCAACTCCGCGAGAAGGAGGGCTCAGTGCATAACTAGGGCACCAGCTTCCTGTCTCATTTCTCCTGGTGCTCCAGAGATCAGGCCATATTTGGGGGCCCTGGAAGAAGGCACTAAATCAGTTTCATTATAAAAGTTAATGTATTTATTGGCTTTACATAGGCCCACTCGTCCAAAGAGTTCAATATTCAAAATTTATTATCCTTTGGAGCTGGTCAAGCTCTCTGAGCTCTGAGGGCCGCCGAGGATTTTGGTGAGAACCTCAGAGGTAAAAAGTGAGGATCACAGATATATATATCTGGGTTGAGTTCCCCATCCATCAAGTGGGGATTGAAACCACCTTGTTAAAACGTTTTAAATTCTTTGGCTACAATTGCATACCTGATCACAAAATCCCGCTTTGCCTACTTGCCAGTGTTTTGGGAATAGCTTTGGTGCCATGACATAAATCACCACCAAAGGGATGAGGAAACGAAATCTGTGCTTGGATGAGCATGTGATTCTGGTTTACGGCTTCTGCTGTAAAGCCTTACAGTGCCCTCCCTGAAGCTCATTTCTCATTTTTCCCAGCATAGAGCATCTGCTGCTAAGGCAAATGAAAATCAGTTGGCCCCCAAAACACAAAAACAGAAACAAAAACAAAACCAGAGATCGGGTTTTAAATCATCCTGTACCGTAAATGAGTTCATCGCTGTGTGAACATCGCTCGGAACAATTTGGTACACCATTTGCACGTCCTCTAAATTAGCATCGTGCTTTCCTTCCAGGGGCTGCAATGCCTCGCGTGTCTGACCTGGATTTCTGTTGCAAAACAGAGGGAGCAGAGCCGTCCCAGACCGGGAATGGGACAAAGCACGTAACCCCTTCTTTCTGTTTAGCGTAGGAGCATGCAGCCAGAGAGGCTGTGCGGGGCAGGGAGAGCTCCGTGGCATTGAATCTGAAGGCCCAGCTGACTCTGTCCACACAGCTCCTGCAGGCAGGGTGAGATGGGCTGAGACATGAGTCTGTTTCATCTTGTGTAAAAACGGGGGCAAGGAGATTTTTTTTTTTTTTTGCAGAGAGATGAGGGGACACACATCAAATAGCTGCCGTTTTATCTTCCTGAACTCAGTACCCTTCCACGGCACCTGCTCAACAATGTCTGGTCTGAAGTCAGTCTGGCTGCCTGATTTCTCAGTGCCCACACCCCACCAAGGAGATCCACTGGAGAGGACTTGAGAGCCCACAGTGTGGTGCCGCTGCTAACCCATACATTCATGCTCTCTAACCGAGGCTCGGTTCCTGGATTGCCCGGTGATCCTTCTGTTCCCTAATCGGTTCTTTTCTTTCTCCGCTCATGCTATTTTTTTTTTTTTTTTGGAATCTAATTTCTCTTTGAACCCACTCTGCTCTAACTTGATCTCTATTCTTGGCAAATGACTTTGACTTTTACTGTACTGAGAGCAAAGAAAAAGAGGCGGGGAACAATATAATGGGAATTCTCATGATTTCCTGTAGCCCTGTGCTTAATTCTATCAGCATCCCTGTTTCCCCCTTCTTTGTTCTCACTGTGGCGTGTGCGCGCTTCGGCAGCACATAGACTAAAATTGGAAGGATACAGAGGAGATTTGCATGGTCCCTGGCAAGGATGACAGGCGGATCTGTTCTCACTGTGGCATAATGAGCCCCCAGCCCCACCTCAAGGCTTTATCTTCCCTCTTTTTTGCTGGATCTCCTCCAATTTCACCTTCTTAGGACCTAGTCTATTCATCATCCGCTTTCCTCAGTCTATGTTAGTGTTTCCCTCTTTAAAGGAATCTTTGCCATGACCCCTAATTGCGTTCAGTATTTCCATCTCAACCAAAGAAACCCTCCCTGGGTCTGGGTTCTAGGTTGACATGGCTCGCAGCCCATGTTCTTCCTTCCCTTTACCGCCAAGCTTCTCAGAAGAACCCTGTTTCCTGCTTCAATCTTCAACCACTGTAATCTGACTGCCGCTCTCCCTCTTCGTGGAAACTAGTTTTGTCGAGATCATCTATGATTACTCTGTTTTCGTGCCCAACGGCCACTTCTAGTCTTTATCTAGTCTTTATTCTAGTCTTTATTCTAGTCTCAATCTGTTCCATTGCCCTCAGATAGTTCTGTTCACGAACTCCTCCTGTTTAAAATATTCTTTTTCTCATCTTTTGAGATTTCACACGCTCTTTGATTTCCTTCTACCTCTTTGCCTACCCAGTCTCGGGATCCTTTCCCAGTTCCTGTTCCTATAACGTGGCATTCCCCAGGCTTCTCTCCTGGGATTTTTGTCGCGTCTCAATTCATCATCCTCCTGGTGGACTGCGACAACTTCCAAAGTGTCAGGGATTAGGGAAGCCCGAAGCCATGACTCCAGTCCGGTTTCACTCTGAATTCTAAGCTTCTTCCACAGACTTCTGCCCAGTAGATAATGTCCCTTAAATGTCTCCTCAGCCTTTCAAGCTCAACGTGTTTACATATAAAGCTCTCAGCTTCTCCCAAATTATAATTTCCCCTATTTATCCTATCCCAGTGAGGGGAGCTACTTTTTACTCAGTTGCCAAAACCAAAAAAAACACTGGGCGTTGCCTTTAGGCTCTTCCCTTCCCCACAGATATGCACTGTTGACATATCTAAAGGCAACATCAGAGCCCTACGGCTTTCATCTCTCACTGATTCTGCCTATCATCTCACTGAGGTAACTACCCCATCTGCCTCTGACCTCTACCTGCCCCGGGCCTGGCCGCTCTCCACCCCACCCCCTTGGGCTCCCACAGCAGCCTTTCTACCACCCAAACAAAATGAAAAATTCACTCCCCTGACTAAAATTCTATTCCATGATGCTTGTTATGCTATAACAAGGCACTTCCCAATCCTTCTGCTTTGTGGATTAATAAGTTTTATTCCCCTGTCCTAATGTTCTGTGATTGAAAAAAACCCAAAAAACTGTAGAATGGAATGCCCCATAAATTCGCAGGTTACTGGCACATACTTTTGCCTATCCGTTTCCTTTTCCCAGGAGCAACTGTCCCTTCTCCCTCTCGAATTCATCTCACTAATTCTTACTCACCAGATGTCAACTTCCAGCTCACCTCCTCTAGGAAGATTTCATTGCCCTTTCCCTCTCTTTTTTTTCCCCACTGACTAACTGTCCCCCCATGTAGGCACTCTAGTTTTTACTATAAATTTGATATTCAATAATTAATTGGTGGTGGGGTCCTTCTTGTTCTTCTTCATGTTCTTGTTCTCCCCGTCCCCTCCTCCTCCTCCTCCTCCCCCCTCCTCCTCCTTCTTCCTCCTCTTCTTCTTTCCTCCTCCTTGCAGGGAGAGAAAAGACACCTTTCGCCTTTGCAAGGTGAACATCAGTTAGGATGAGTTAGTATCCCTCTTTACCGTTGTTCTATGGAGACTGAAGATGTGTGGCCTCATGGCCTTTAACAGTGGTGTTGGGGTAGTAACCTAGAAGATCCCCAGGAATGGAGGAAATTCCTCTTGGATGACTGCAAGGAATGCTAATGAAGGGGAAGGGGAAGGCAAATGCTAAGTCAGAGACCACCCAACACACAGTCCCTACAAACTAGTGGAATTACTCTGGACCCTTCTACGACATAATATTCACAAAAATAAAGAATTAAACATAAAGAACATGTATGCCGAGTTGGCTCACATGTTCCGGCGACCTTGATTGACATGGAATGTATTATTTTCTCTACTTTTAAGGTCAAATGCTTATGGGTTCTAATTTGTACCTAAAATTTGTATCCTTTGCTTGTGAGAAGAACGCGAAACTCTTTATTTTATTAACACTACATAATATGCTTTTCAAGTTGTCAGGACTGTAAATATTCAAATGAAAAAAAAAGCCTTTGTGCTTTAGTAGCATGCACACCCTTTGTTCTGGGTAATGAGCACAAATATAAAAGCCTAATTATCACTGCTGTTTTACACTCCATGGAGTGTTGACAACCTGTGAGACACCTTATAGCGTATAGGAAAAATACAGTGTGTGACCTGAATGAAGATTGATAGTCCTTTAAGAGGACTGATTTTCAACTGGTCTCCCAACATGCCATAATATTTGCTAAAATTGTTTCAAAGAATAATTCTTGTCCTTATTTTTATTATTATTGGTAGCAAGTAATAGGTATGATACATTGCGCGATGTCAGGTTAGTCTTAAGTGTTAAACATATAAAAACAAAGATACTATTTATGAGGTGTGTTTTAACAATTTATTTTCTAGATTGATAGCTGTGGCCAATTTGATAGGAAGTACAGTGTTCTGAGCTGCCAAAGCCGTGGTCGATCCAGCCAATGAGATGTACTTGTAAGTCTGACCCTCTGCTAAGTTTTGTTTTTTGTTTTTTGAATATTTATTTTTAATTGGTTGAGAATCCCAAGTAGGCTCCGTAGCGCCAGCCTAGAGCCCTACAAGGGGCTCAAACTCGTGAACCCGTGAAATCATGAGTCAGATGCTTAACCGACTGAGCCACCCAGGCACCCCCTCTGCTAGGTTTTAAGGTTGCTGAGACAATTGTGGCCTGGTCTCTGCCTCACCACTCCTATCTTTTTTTTTTTTTTTTTTTTTTAATTTTTTTTTTTTAACGTTTATTTATTTTTGGGACAGAGAGAGACAGAGCATGAACGGGGGAGGGGCAGAGAGAGAAGGAGACACAGAATCGGAAACAGGCTCCAGGCTCTGAGCCATCAGCCCAGAGCCTGACGCGGGGCTCGAACTCACAGACCGCGAGATCGTGACCTGGCTGAAGTCGGACGCTTAACCGACTGCGCCACCCAGGCGCCCCTCACCACTCCTATCTTAAGCTGTGCAAGTTAACCCATTACAATAACAGAACCATAGGCAAAGTTAGAAGAAGTTTCAAGACCAGTGTGAGCAGTTGCCTGAGAACAAGTGGTCTTAGTGAAGTAAGTGAATTAGGAGGATAAAAAGAGGCAGACAGCAAAAAGAATTGATAAGGAAACTAGAGAATCAAGAACATCATTGGGGCTCCTGGGTGGCTCTGTTGGGTGAGCATCTGACTTTGACTCAGATCATAATCTCGTGGTTCATGAGTTCGAGCCCTGCCTTGGGTTCTGTGCTAACAGCTTGGAACCTGGAGTCTGTTTTGGATTCTGTGTCTCCCTCTCTCTCTGCCCCTCTCCTGCTCATGCTCTGTCTCTCTTCGTCAAAAATAAACATGAAGAAATATTAAAAAAAAACAAAAGAACACCATTAACAAAGTTATTTAGTAATTTGTTGTCTAAACTGGAACCCTTTTGATAGTGAAAAGGAGTTATTTATAATTATGCTGGAACAGTAACCAATACTGGGTAAAAGGGGACAAATGATCACTCTAGTTATATGCCATATTCATGTGATGGGGAGTAGCTAAGCTTTCAGATTGGAGAGGAGCATGAATAAGTTTTCATTCTTAAGGTCATTTTTGGTAGCAACGGGGCAGATAAGTAGAAAGAGACAAAGAATGGGCAGAGTGATCACTTACTTCACGAACATTCTCCATCCCTTAGGTGACAGTGCTGAGAGCTTCAAGAGGCAATAGATCGGAAGTATATTTAGAAGTCAGAATCAGTAGGACTGGTGACTGGACCCGGAATATTAAAAGGAGGAAATATTTTAGGATAACGGCATGGTTTCTGGGTTGGGTGACTGTCTTGATGATGGTACAACCAATTAATATAAAGATCAGATATAAGTCAGTAGGAATTGATGGAGGGAGAGCATACAATCAGTGTTGGAGGCTAAGCTTTATTTTTGGGGGGGACACAGAGTGATAGAAATGTCTGGGACAGGTGTTCAGAGGAAAAGTTAAGGCTGTGGAGGAACACATGAAACTATCATAATTATAAAACTACTTGGCTTCAGGTGAATTGTTCTCTTGCTTGAATTCCTGGAAGAGCCTCCTTGGCTTTTCAGGATTAATTCCCTTAATGTTAGTGTGTCTGCTAGAAGTATAACTCTAATAATACTTCCTATTGCATTCTTGTTGTATAGCAAATGTCTTCTGTAGACATCTTATTGGAGAATATTTATTCGTTTTCATAGCTCTCTTTCAAACCATTTCACACAGGTGGTTTTCAAAGCAATCACAGATGAAATTTGTAGGATTCTCGTAGCCCACTGACAGACATTGGACAATGCCACTTAGCAATATTATGTTTGAGGGTATGAGCCATACCCTACATTCTATTCTATGGTGTCATCTGTCATTGTCACTGAGGCATATTTAGGTATGTTGTAATGAAACCATCCACCTAGAAACACTACTGTAAGCTCAAAAATACAAACTCTTTTTTTAATGTTTATTTATTTGAGAGAGAGAGAGAGAGAGAGAGAGAGAGAGAGAGAGAGAGAGAATGCAAGTGGGGGAAGGGCAGAGAGAGAGGGAGACACAGAATCTGAAGCAGGCTCCAGGCTCTGAGCTGTCAGTACAGAGCCCAATGGGGGGCTCGAGCCCACAAACTGTGAGATCACGACCTGAGCCAAAGTTGGATGCTTAACAGACTGAGCCACCCGGGCACCCCTCAAACATACAGACTCTTATTAGTTTACTGTTCAAACAGTTAGTAAGACCCTTGGTGCTTCTAAAGGTGGGAGAATTCAGGTAGCAACAGATGTTCTTCCAATGTATAATCTTAATTACAATTATGTTCATCTTGGTTGAGCTGATGTAGCCTTGCCCTGTACAACTCTTTGAATTTCTGCCTCTGACCTTGCTATGAACACATTTTTCCCCCATTTTTTCCTGGCTCACTTGGAATAGCCTTCCCAAGTTTGTGTAGTATGAACCTTTATTAGTGGACAACATCTTTAAGTAGTTTTTAATTAAGTAAGTTAATTAAGTAATTCTGTGGCAAATTTGATGATGTCACTCTCCTACTTAGACTGTTTCAGTGATTCCCAATGTCCCTAGGATAAAATTTAAACTCTTTGGCATGTTATATAGAGTCACTCACAATAGGACTTGGATCTAACTTGTTTGATCTCAACCTTCTCTCCCACATCTTTCTGTCTAGTCATATGGGTCTCTTTACTTGCATTATACACAAATGGTCCTTTTATCTCTCATTCTGGGTCATGATTTCATTCTTTGTTCCTTTTCCTAGTTCACTCTTACGTCCTTCTCCTAAATCTCACCTGTCCTTCAATATTACTCTTAGGTATCACTTCCTCTGAGAAACATTCTTTGTTTCCCAAACTGAGTTAAGGGACTCTCCTACTTGCTCTTAGAGCACTCTGTACTTATTTCTATGCTAGCATCTAACCATGCTCTATATTAAATATCTGGGATTAACTTGTCTCCTTGCAGAAGACAGTTCCTTGAGGCTGGGAACCATGTTTTCATCTTAATATCCCCAGCACCTCGCTCAATACCTGGAACATGGGAATTGTTCAGTAAATGTTTTTTGAGTGCATTGAATGAGCAAAAGAATAAAATTGCACTGGGTGATGTATGGAAACCAATTTGACAATAAATTTCATATTAAAAAAAAAAGAATAAAATTGTTCCCTGTGGCATCCTGCTCCCCAGAACTCTAGCAGTCCCTGTCTTTCTCCCTCCCTCCCCTGTCCCTCTGAGCTTTCCTCCCAAGGCCATGGACACTGCATTCCCTCTACCCTCCCTAAGCCATATTCTTACTCAAGCTCAGAGCAGTTCTGGCTCTTGTGACCCATTTTTCCATGCAGTTGTCTCTGGATTATAGAATATTGTTTTAGGATTTCACTTTCTCGGGCTAGCCACAAATGAAGAATCTCCCTGAGTAATTTTTTCACACTTCTAAAGGAACATATTTTCAGTCAGCATATAAACAGAAATGATTTCTAGCACCTTATTTGTGTCTGAGCCATGCCGAGTTTTGTATATAAAGCCCTAGAAAAAAATATACAGCTGACCCTTAAACAACATAGGTTTGATCTGCTCCGGTCCTCTTATACGTGAATTTTTTTCTTTTTTTTTTTTTTTTTTTTAAAGTTACGATTTTTTTTAATTTTTTAATGTTTTTTTTTTTAATTTTTTTTTTTCAACGTCTTTATTTATTTTTGGGACAGAGACAGAGCATGAACGGGAGAGGGGCAGAGAGAGAGGGAGACACAGAATCGGAAACAGGCTCCAGGCTCCGAGCCATCAGCCCAGAGCCTGACGCGGGGCTCGAACTCACAGACCGTGAGATCGTGACCTGGCTGAAGTCGGACGCTTAACCGACTGCGCCACCCAGGCGCCCCCGTGAATTTCTTTTCAATGAAGACAGTACTGTAAATGTATTTTCTCTTCCTTATGATTTTCTTAGCAACATTTTCTTTTCTCTAGCTCACTTTATAATAAGCATACAGCATATGATACATATAACATACAAAATATGTGTTAATCAATGTTTATGTTATTGGAAAGGTCAGTGATAGGCTATTAATACTTAAGTTTGGGGGGAGTCAAAAGTTACATGCAGATTTTCAACCGTGTGAGGGCTTGAACCCCTCACCTTCTTGTTCAAGGGTCAACTGTACATGTCCCTTTTCACACGTAAGTACTATTGTGTGTTTGTTTATACAGCACTTTGAGAACCACAGTATTTCATTTTATTTTAGTTAGTCCTCACAGGTAATGAGGTAATGAGGTAATCAGAGCAAGTTCTAGTTTTCCATATTTTAAAGATAGAGAAAGTGAGGCTGTGAAAAGAAAAATGACTGGTTGATAAATAGCAGTTAATACCGAAACACCTGTCTTTGCCAACTCATCTTTTCCCAAACCCTTCCAAGAGGAATATTCTTGACTGCATCACCATGTTCCTAAGCAAGAAGACCAACGGGAGCTGAACTTCTCATATGGATTCTTGCATTGTTTCGGAGGTGACAGTGGAAAGTTGGAGAGCGCCCACCCCTCAGACATGTGTCAAAAGCTATCATAGCCATAGATAATCGCGTCACTGGCCCAGCTTCCTGACAGCTGTATGTCTTAGGGGGTGGAGGAGACAACGAAGAGGTCACTACTTTGGGCATAATTTTAATTCAAAGAAGGGATTTATTTGTGAATGAGAAGGATAAGGTGGAAACCTGAGGAAACATGGCCATGCCATCTTCCAGCAGCCAGTCTCCATCTGAGGAAGCGAAAATAGCATCAGCAGTTTGTTCAAAATGCAGAGTGCTGGTTTCCACCTCCCAGAGAGTCTTGGGGTCTGAGGGGGTGTCTCAGGCTCTGCATTATCAGGTATACCTGGAGGGTAACTAGAGGAGAGACTTTAACGTTGAACAAAACGGTGTAAGAGACACTTGCTAGAGTCTGTGAAGGAGTGTAACAAGAAGGTATTTTGGGTTGACTGTCTTGGGCTCATCTAACTCTATTACTACCTCGGGAAACATCCTTAATGGTGTTAGTTCCTTCATCTGGAAATCAAGGACCTCTCCAGAAACAGAAGCAGAATAACTCCTATCTGATGAGTCATGTAGACGCTCTAATTATGTTTGTAAGGAGGCTTTATAAACTGTTAAACCCAGTAAGGTGATAGTGGCATTCTAATGCTCTACTTTGGTTTGCCCTCCCAGCAACCATCGGTGGTAAGATTTCCAAAGTTTCAAAGAAAACTCCTTGATTCTATGCCACAAAACTCTAGAGGGAGAAGAGAGCGGGTGAGTGTCAGCTTTCAAGGATTAAATCCTTCTTGTATCACTGGCTTTGACTTCAACAGGGAAGAAAGGAGCAGGGGACCTAAAGAACCCATCCCACCTGATGAGTCAGAGAGCCCCCGATGAGCACACAATTTAAAAATCAGCTGTATAATAGTGCAAAGGAAATAAAATACCCAAGGACAAATAAAAGTTTACAGAATTCAGTCAGGAAGAATCTGGAGCAAAAATACTGGACGTTTGCAGAGAACGCCGGGAGTAACCACAAGGGTCATTTTATTTATGCGTAGTGTACTAGTTTTCTATGACTACATAAAGGTGTACCTCAAACCACCATTTATTATCTCATAGTCTCCACGGGTTGAGAGTCTGAGCACAGCTTTGCTGAGTCCTCCACTCCAGGCCTTGCAAAGCTACCATCAAGGTGTTGGTTGGACTCTGATCTCATCTGAGGTGAGCTCCCCTCCCAAACTCCTGGTGGTTTGCTTTTTCAGGGCCAGTGGAAGAGACTGAGTCTCTGCTGCTTCCAGCTTCTGAGATCGGGGAAGGCCTAAATCTTTTTAATGGGCTCCATAGGTTGGATCAGGTCTGACTAGAGCAATCTTTCCTGAGACACACTCAAAGTCAACTGATTAGGGACCTTAATCACATCGGAAAAATCCTTTCTGTTTTGCCATATGAGGTAAAACAATCACATGAGGGACATTCTATCAATTTTGCTATATTCTCTTAACTAGAAGCAGGTCACAAATTCCACTCACTCTCAAGGCGATGGGATTGCCAACGATATGACTCATTAGGGGACATCCAGGATGTGTCTGCCACATTTGGAGACAGAAGACCTGCTTCCGTTCCATAGAACATCTACTAAGAACACAGGATGTACCAGGTACAGCACTAGGATCCTGAGACGACTGGTAACTTTGTCTGTCTGTCTTTGGATAGTTTGCAAGGCACAGGCCAGAGGTTTGGGGCCAATGAAGAGAAAACAAATCTCTGTCTTTGTTTCTAACTTCTTCTGAAAACACTGTGAAGGGGGATAATCTTCCAACTGAAAACAGCAGTCATGGAGAGGGGAATGGAGAGCCTTGGTGGGTGAAGTAATTATATGGAAGCACTTAACTATTCTGAATGCATCAATGACTATTCGCCCGATAAACATCATTGACGCAGGAAGAAAACTTATGAATAAGGATACTGAAGTGCTGTCAGTGATCTTTGAGCAGTGAAGGAGAGAAGTGCCAGGAACACTGACTTAGGGAAATATTCTAATGAAAATTCATGCAGTAAATATCGTTTAGAAGGACCGTATATGCAGATATCACGCTGAGCTCAAGGCTGGCCTCAATGCTTGACCGCTTGGGCGGTCAGGAAATCAACTCACGGGGATCCTGTCTTCTGCACACTTTGCAGCCCTGAGCAGGCAGTGTAAGGGGCTGATCACACGTCTCTCTGACCCTGAGGAGCTGCAAATCGTACGTGGAAGAATACGGTTTGCTGGTTCAAGCACAACCGGAAATGATTAGTTTCCCCAAACCCTGAATCACTTCACTGATTACGTAAACTAATGATGCACAGTCTTCCTTTCTCACCTTCCTTTCACCTAGCTTTGAGGCAGGGGAAGAAACGAGTAGGGGAAGGGAGGAGAAAGAGAGAGAGAAAGAGGCATTTAAAGCTAAGGAGCTGATGTACAGGACCAATCTTTGGAAACGGATCTCACGCTCTGCTGTCTTCCTAAGTGAGAGGCATTTTCAGACCCTGTCTTGCAGGGTTAGCATTTCCCCAAGAATAACCTAACAGAGCACTCAAGATAATTCCTCAAAGGCCAAGGACTTAAAATATCTGCTGCATGTTCTTCTATCTCCATTCCCCAAGCAATCAGGGATCATTCTTCGGCGCAAGGAAGAGTGTTTTCTTTGTCACTGTTTTGCAGGCAACACAAGCCAGCGCAGCTGTGCCCGCGCACGGTCTCTGTGCTGACCCACCTAACTTCCTGCCTGGCGCCGAGCTCCCGCGCACCGCGGCCCCACCATTGACAGAATTCGATTCAATTGGTGCAATCTGCCGCAACGTGTCCCTTGAGTGTCCTTGTCCGGAATGATTTTTCTCCTCATAGAGCCTCTCTTGAGTCAGGTCCCTTTGGACTTGAAATGGACGATGATGCCCAGAGCCTGGGGATGCAACTCTGCCCAGGGGGCCGCGCATACTCGTCCCTTCCCCGGAGGGGAAGCTGCCTCAGGCCAGGCATCGACCTCTCGGGATTCAGATCCATCCCAAGCCAGGCATCCATCCCCCTTTCACTTAACAGCAAGTAAAAACATAACTACACGGACGAACACAGCTCTCCGATTCCTCTTCCTCCGGTTGAGTCTTACTCTCTGTCACGGTGGGAGACGATTCGGATAAGGTCTGAATTCCTTATCACTACAGGCAGGACCCTGAATTGAGACCCGGCTCACGTCAGCCTCGGCTTCTGTTGCCACCTCCAACAGAGCTGGGGCTGTGCAAAACTCCTTGTAGACGCCACACCCATTCTGTTGTTTTAGATCAGTGGAAAGTTTCAGCTTTCTTAGGCAGGAACCTCCTTTCCCTGCTTGCCTCTGCTAAGTTTCTGTTCGTGCCTCCAAATGGACATCAACGTTTCCCTCATCAGTGACCCCTTTCCCTTTCCGGCGCCCACCCCTGACCCCAGGCATATACTTGTCTAGCCTACTATTCTAGAACTTACCATGGTGGCTTATAACGATTTGCTTTTCTCTCTCTTCACTATATCTAAGCACAATGAGAAATGGAACTGTGTTTTATTTTTATACCTCACTCCTTAGCGTGGGGCTTTTATGTAACAATGCCTGTTTGTCAAATGGATGATGAGTGATGGTGACCTCTTGTAAAAAGATACAGTGGGAAGGGCGCCGCAGATGGAAAGTTCCCAATCTTAACTCCAAACGTATCACTTTGTGTTATAGCCCCAATAAGAGGAACCCTTACACTGATGAATATTATGCCTAGGAAAGCAAACCTCAAAGGACTTAATGTAATTTTAGCAGGACTAACCTCACGACCTTGGTATGTTGCTGAGACGGGGAGACAGATCGTACTCCTTTTAGAGATGCATTCTCTGAATTTGTGGGAAAAGCAATTCACCCTGGAGGTGTGACTATGGGAGTCATTGAGAACCAGGCTTATGAGTTCGTAATTGACCCAGTGCAAAAGAGGGAGCCAGGTAAGGTTTTGTAAGAAGGCCCTGCGTGGTGAAAGTTGTGTTTGTTGCAAAATTGTCAGACGATGGCTTTGGGAAGCGGTCTATCCCTTCTTTCCTCCCAGGGTGGAAATTCCTTCCACTTCATCACTGACACAGGACTTCTCAGCTTCTGCTTAATGCCAAGGAGTTTAGAGTTTCATAGCAAATACACAGTTCTGATTTTAAGTACGCTCTTAAGCACACCGCCTACAACTCCTATCCGCTTGCTGTAACTTTGAACCTCTGGGACCACAAAGACTGATCAGCTTCACGTGAAAGGGTCATTTTCAAAGTCTTTCTTCCTGGAAAAATATTCTGGTTCACTTGTCAGGACTCACAGTAACAGATTCTCACTACTTTGTCTAACTGTTTGAAGACTGAATGCTGCATATGAGTTACAGTCTAAATAGTGCAGAACAAAATACGGGTCTTGTCACTTTAAGTCTAAGTCTGAGGAAAAATGACTTAGGGGCATCTGCGTAGCTCAGTCGGTTAAGGATCTGACTTCAGCTCAGGTCATGATCTCCCCGTTCATGAGTTTGGACCCTGCCCTCTGCTCTGTGCTGACAGCTCAAAGCCTGGAGCCTGCTTTGGATTCTGTGCGTGTGTCTCTCTCTCTCTGCCCCTCCCCTGCTCATACTCTGTCTCTCTCTCTCTCTCTCTCAAAAATTAATAAACATTAAAAATTTTTTTCTTAATTTACTTACATATTTTGGTTGCATTTGCCATTCCTGTGGCACATGAAAAACTCCATAATTGGAATTTGAACTGCTGTGGGGCACCTGGCTGGCTCAGTCGGTTAAATGTCCAACTTCAGCTCAGGTTATGATCTCAGGGATCGTGGGTTTGAGCCCCGTGTCGGCTCTGTACTGACAGCTCAGAGCCTGGGGCCTGCTTTAGATTCTGTATCTCCCTTTTCTCTCTGCTCCTCTCCCACTCTGTCTCTCTCTGTCTCAAAAATGAATAAACATTAAAAAAAATAATAAAGAATTTGAACTGCTGTCCAACCAAGACTTGCCAGATCTATATTTGTGCATTTATAATTTAGAGGCAGAATCTTATCTCTTTTGATATCCATTTTGTAAGCTTTACTGTAGCTATTCTATCAAAATCATTTTGAAACCTGATTGTGCCAACCTGCACGTTAACCATGCATTACAGCTTTGATTAGTGCATAGATTAGACAAACATACCTCTACTCATGTCCTCACCTAATTCCATGTAAGAATCATTTTCAAACAGTTGATATGAGCTGGACAGTGAGGAGATGACAATTAAACCAATGGGTGGGGCCAAATGTTTCTGCTCACAAGGCTTTTCAAAGTCGCCAGGGAAACTGGTCATTTACGTAAATAACCACAACCCATTGTGCTATATGGATTCCTACCTCGAGCATACACAAGGTCTGTGGAGGTATAGAAATTCTACATGTGTTCTATCGTTTAACATCAAGGTTCATGAGATCCAGAACTGTACCAATAGACATGAAAAGGAGAGCATGGATGTGATATCATGGAAGGGTAGAACAGACAGAGCTTGGCAATTACCTGTGGGATACAAAAAAAAGAAAGGAGTGGGGGGGTTACCCTGGGGTTTTTGAACAAGTACCTTTGAAGAACATCTGTATCAGTTGGGGTCCGGCAGGAAACAGTTGGCCCACTTCAGTGGAATATCTGATAAGAGTTTAATGAAGGGACTTTTTACCAAGTTGAGGGCAGGGATTAGGGGAATCTACAGGAGGTGCACTGTTTGCTGGGCTCACAGTAGTGGTGTTGAGGTATCGGCGTGCCCGGGCCTGGAGGGACAAGGCAAGTGAGAAGTTACCTGAGTGAGTGCCAGCCCTCAACAGGCACTGTGCCCTTTCATAGAGGAATTCAGCCAGTCCAGGTTCAACCCGCAGACAGGGATGTAGGGAATATCTCGACCTCACTCTTATGCTGTCGCTGTCTCCCATTGAGTGATACCAACCAAAAACCAGAGGGCAAGGGAGCCCGTTGACCAGACCATTATAGATGGTCTCAGTGTGATGTGAAGAAAGGTGTAACCAGTGGTTAGTAGATTGGGAACAGCAGGTACAAAACCTCCACGTGATTGTGCTGCTACCATTTTGTTTTACCAAAATTGTGAGTAAAAGATTATTGACTAAGACCAGGAGCCTTGTGAACCAACTAGACGCTCCCTCCAGCTTGATACTGATTTACTCATCAACCCCATGTATATAGTTGTGTCACAGGCTTTACTAGGGGTAATGGTACACACGTACACACACATGCACACACACGCAAAGTGAGGCTGTAAAAATTAATGTTAAAATAATGCAAATTGACCTAGGACATCTGTCTGTTAGCTATTTATTGATCTATTCATTGTCGCAACCTATTTAGAAGCCACTAAATTTAATTAGTGCCACACAGAGCTTCAAATCCCATAAGCACTGCCTGCTGTCTCATGCTCCTTTTAAATCTTATACTAGAAAATTTCCCCTTTGCAATCATTATTCCCTATAAAACTTCCAAGCAAAAGTATGGGTGCAAGTAGTGTATTTAGTGTTGCCTTGACTTGTCTGTGGCTCTATCAGTTTCCCCATCTATATTATAGGATCTTTGTAAAAATAGACCATGTCCTGGTTACTAGTAAATGATTCTTGCGTAGGTGAATGAATGAATGAGGAAGTGATCAAGTAGCAGAGGAAATGGTAAAAACAAAAAACAAACAAACAAACAAAAAAAACCAGTATCAGCTTTGTTTCTCTGTGTATCCTTGGAACAATTTCCCTCTTACATTTATAATAATGCTATACACTTTCATCTGTCATTCACATCTTTTCATAGCTACTCGGTGGTAAATGAGATTTTCTTAGAGGCCATAAAACAGTTCAAATCTGCAATTTCATTAGGCATTCAACTTCCACCATAAAACTTAATGACTAAGCAGATGAACATGGGATGATTTTGTAAGAATAAAGCGCATTGGCACACACATCATAATTGCAAGGCTACTGTATAGCTTAAGCAATTCAGACAAGCCAGCTGCTCCGAAAAGAAACACGGCTGCCTTCCTGACAGTCTTTATCAGCTGAATTGTGCTCACAACGCTCTTTCAATGCATACTTGATTTTGATTGGGATATTCTGAATATATCATGTGTTAAAATCACTTGGCCCGGAGCATTCTATCTTTTCCAAAGCACGATGCTTGTTGATTAGTCCAATTATATATCTCCCTTTCCAACCCGCAAACTTATCTCCATTTCACAGATGGAGAAACCAAGGCAAAGTCAATTTAAGTCGTATGACAACCGGGCACCACAAGCAGGGTTATATCTGGTAAAAGAAGTAGGTTTGTATGATATCCCCCTTAAACACTCCTTAAAAATTAAATTTATACGAAGACCTAATAGTTCTTGTGAAAGTGTCATGGGGTAGGTACTCACATAAATTGTTGTGGAATTGTGGAAGTATAAATCAATACAATTTTTCCGAAAGGCCACTTGTCAATATCTATTGAGAGCAATAAAAGAAATGCATTGACAGTGTAATTAGATTCTAGGAATTCACACCGAGGTAAGAATCAGGGGGGTGTTGAAAGATTCATGCATAAAGACAGGATGAATACTACTGTTCGGTGAGCACGTAATGCAATGTCAGGCATATAGTGAGTGTCCCAAATCATTTCATTTAGTCTGCATCCCTCCCAGGGGAAAGAAGCATTGTTCTGCCCATTTTTCAGAGTTGACCCCTGAAACTTTCAGTGTTAAGGACGAAGACGGAAACCAGGACAGGAGACTGAACAGGTAGAGCTCCCAAGGTGGGTGGACAGTGTGGAGTCTGGGAAGCCAGGCAAAGAAAATATTTCAAGGAGGAGGGCATGGTCAACCAGGTTAAATGCTATTGAGAAGCTGAATACACTATGGACTGAAACTTGAATTTGTCAACGTGGAGGTCATTGTTGGCCTTATCACTGTTTCATAAGGAGTGATGATTACAAAACTTCACTGGAGTGCCTTAGGGAAGGAAGACAAACTGAAAAACTGGAGAGAACAAATACAAGTAACTCTTTATCTGAGTTTTGTTATAAAGGAGATCAGTGGGTGGGAGGTAATAATAGGTCAAGGAAGAGATTTTGTCTGTTAAGAAAAAAGACATTGCAACATGTTACTTGATAGGATGATGTTGCAAGGGAAAATGGGTATTTTTAGCAGGAGAGGTTAGTTGCAAAAGTGATGTCGCTGAGTAGGTGAGAGGAGACGGGCATTGCCTAGGGGTTGACCTTATATTGGGTCCTGGACTGTTAACCTATTACAACAGAAGGAAAGACAGCGCATATGCATCAGATGGTTGGTAAATTTTATGAGGAGAAAAGGAGGCATATCTCTTCTGATTGTTTCTGTTTCTTCATGAGATAAGAAATTAGATTGTCAGCTGCGTGTCTGAAGAGGAAAGCGGTTTTGGAGATTTGAGGACAGATGTTAAAAGGGATTTGGGAGAGTGAGAATATAGATTGACAACTGAAAATGTTGTCAGAGAGGATGGCCAGGAAGTATTTAGGGTCTACTTGATCAGTAGACAAAGGTGATATATATGGGTGGAGTGGTAGAACTTAATGGCAAACTTCTCGAAGGAGGTAGCTTCTTCTCTGTAGGGGAAAAAAAAGAGGGAAGATGGTCTAGATGTGGCTATGAAACCCTAGAAGTCCAATACTGTGAGAGGGCAGAAAAACAAAAACAAAAACAAAACAGCCCCTGCTTGAAAGTGATGCAGGAGGGGCGCCTGGGTGGCGCAGTCGGTTAAGCGTCCGACTTCAGCCAGGTCACGATCTCGCAGTCCGTGAGTTCGATCCCCGCGTCAGGCTCTGGGCTGATGGCTCAGAGCCTGGAGCCTGTTTCCGATTCTGTGTCTCCCTCTCTCTCTGGCCCTCCCCCGTTCATGCTCTGTCTCTCTCTCTGTCCCAAAAACAAATAAACGTTGAAAAAAAAATTAAAAAAAAAAAAAAAAAAGAAAGTGATGCAGGAGAAATAATGTCCTTAGAGATCAGTCCAGTTTGAATTAAAGCAAGAAGTTTAGGAGACCATTCAGGAAAGAGGAGGAGGGCATAGAAGCTTTTAGTGATGATGGCTACCTTCCGGAATTGACTGGAAATGTTTAACGTCAACTGTGAAAAGTGTCCAGAAGTGAGGCTTGGACATCTTGGGATGCCTGAGGGTAGCAAGGATACAGGGATGAAGCTGAGGGTTCTTCATAGAATGATTTGTATTTACTGGGGCTGATTCCTGGTCTATTGACTTTAGTGAGTTGGGCAGTATATAGGGGGAAATAGAGTGGTAACACTAGGAATTGTGTAGAGCACTCTGACCTCCTCTTTATTATAATTTCTTGTCAGTATCTAGATGAAGAAAGGATGGAACATTGATAAAGAAATATATATGGGATAATAGCAATGATTCTTTTAATTTACTAGTAAATACAATAGTAGAAATCAAAATCGAATAATTAGATGAATCATGTAAAGTGCAAATAACAGTAGTTTCTTTTAGATGTGATATTGTGCTGGTATCGTGTGCATGAATCTTTTCTTATTTAATATATTTTTTTCCTACAATGAGCACGGACATATTTAGAATCAATAAAATCAGTTCTTAAGTATTTGTGTGTGTATCACTGTGCAACCATTTACTACTGTTTCTGTCTTTCCAATTATGGAGTCGTATACTAGCCTGTGAAAAAACAATGTAACAAAAATAAAGAAGAATGAAAGAGTATGGAATAATAGAAGCATGAGAACAGCAAGAAAAAATATTGAAGGTATTCCATTGTATGGGTATACCACAATTTATCTATTCATCTGCTAATGGACTTTTGAATTATTTCCATTTTGGGGATTCAAATCTCTATGGAGACAAATGCTTTTATTTCTTTGGATAAATACCTAAGAGTGGAATGTTTGGGTCATATGGTGGGAGTGTGTTTAAATTTTTTTTTTCACTGTATGAAGTTTATTGTCAAATTGGTTTCCATACAACACCCAGTGCTCATCCCAAAAGGTGCCCTCCTCAATACCCATCACCCACCCTCTCCTCCCTCCCACCCCCCACCCCCATCAACCCTCAGTTTGTTCTCAGTTTTTAAGAGTCTCTTATGCTTTGGCTCTCTTCCACTCGAACCTCTTTTTGTTTAACTTTTTAATGAACTCCCAAACTCTTCTAAGGCTGTTGTAACAATCTGCATCCCAAACAGCAGTATATAAATGTTCTGTTCACCCACCTTCTCACCCATACTCAGTAGTTTTATTCCTTTTAACTTTAGGCATTCTATAGGATGTGTAGTGATATCTTATTATGGTTTAAATTTACAGTTTCCTAATGACTAATGACATTGAGTGTATCTTCATGTGCTTATTTTCCATCTGTATCTCTTTGTTGATACAGTGTCCACATCTTTTGAACATTCTTGAATTGTTTCTCTTATCTTTGAGTTGTGTTTTTTGTATATTCTGGATACAGTCCTTTGTTGGATGTGGTTTGCAAAATCTTCCCCCAATCTGTGCCTTGCCTTTTCATTTTCCTAACCGTTTTAAACTTTTTTTTTTTAAAAAAACAGTTTAAAACAGTTTTAAAGTTTCCTAAACTTTTTAAAGAAAGTTTCTTGTTTTTGTTATTATTTTTTCCTTTTTGCAAAATACAGCTTATTGATTTTTTTTCTTTGAGATTTTATGTTTCTTGTGTTCTAGGAAATCCTTACCAAACCTAAGGTCACTAAGATGTTATCCTGTGTCTTTTTCTAGAAGTTTTATTGTTTTATCTCTTACATTTCTACCTATGATTGATTTTTTTAATGTTTATTTATTTTTGAGAGAGAGAGAGCGAGCCAAGAAGGGGCAGAGAGAGAGAAGGAGACACAGAATCCGAAGCAGGCTCTGGACTCCAGCTGTCCGCACACAGCCTGACGCGGAGCTTGAACCCACAAACCGTGAGGTCATGACCTGAGTCAAAGTCTGGCGCTTAACCTACTGAGCCACCCACGTGCCCCATACCTATGATTGATTTTTTAATTAATTTGTGTATGTGGTGCTAGGTGAGAATTAAGGTTCTTCTCTCTATATTTCTCTCTCTCTTTTGCACCTTATAATCAAATTGTTCCAGTGCCATTTGTTGAAAAGATGATAATCTCTTTCATTTAATTTCATTGACATCTTTGTTAAAAGTAAGTTGACCATATCTGTGTCAATCTATTTCTAGACTATCTTTTCTGTTCCACTGATTCATTTGTCAATTTTTATGTCATTACTACAATGTCTTAATTACAGTAGTTTTGCAGTAAGTTTTATAATAATGTAGTAAAGTTCTCCAACTTATTCGTCTTTTTTCAAAATTAGTTTTGGCTATCCTAGGCCTGTAAATTTTAGAATGATCTTTTCAATTTCTACAAAACAAAATTACTGTTGGGATTTTCCTTGGGTTATGTTATGTCTATAGATCATTTTAAGGAGAAGTGACATCTTAAAAATATTGACTCTTCTGATCGCTAATTATGGTATATCTCTCCATTTATTTAGATCTTCTTTAATTTTTCTCAGTGGTGTTTACTGTTTTCAGTGTACGGGTATTGTACATCTTTCAGCAGAGTATTGGATTTGTTTCTAAATATTTCATATTTCTTTCTGCTACTGTAAATAGCATTATTTTAAAAGATTCACAGTCACGTATGAGATCTGGTGATTGCACTCTCCTCCTTTTGCATGGCTCCTTCCCTGGCCTCAGGTAGTTTCCACACACACCTCTGCTGATCACTCTTCAGAATCCTATAGCTCCCCAGAGCTCTCTCTTGATATAGCTCTCTCTTTCAAGTAATCTTTTCTGTGATGTACAGTAGCCCTGGCCTCTACTTTGAACCCCTTCTCCTCAAATGAGTGAGATCTTTGGACTTCCCCTGGATTTTCCCTCCCTTAACCTACAACCTGCAGTTTCTATCCAGGCACTGAGTGAGGGCAATTTTAATGCTCACCTTTATCCTTTGCTCTCAAGGAGCACTGTCCTATGATGCCTGATGTCCAACGCCAAAGAGCCACATATGTTGTCTTTTTGTTGTTGTTTCAGCTGAATGGGTAAAAGGACTCCCTCCATCTTGGTCTGAAGCAGAACTCCTCATTACTCATTTTTAATACCCCATTTGAGCATCTCTCTCCCTTCTGTAAAAAAAAAATTCTTTAGTAATCACTGTGGTAAGCAAATAATGTCCCCCAGTGATCACCATGTGCCGATGGATATGATATTCTGATATTCTTCAGAACCTGTGAATATGTTATTTTACACAGGAAAGGGAGTAGATATGATTAAGGTGAAGACTCTCGAAAGGGGGAGGTTGTCCTGGATAATTCAGGTAGGTACGATCAAATCACAAATCTTTAGAAGTGAAGGACTTTCCTAGCTTCAAAGTCTGAAGAGCAGGTGGAATGAAAAGGACTTGATTTGCTGTTGCTGGCCCTGGTCTTCAAGATGGAAAAAGGGGGCCACAGGCCAATGAATGCAGGTGGCCCCTAGAATCCAGAAAAGGCAAGGAGATCAGTACTTCTCTGGAGACTCCAGAAAAAGAACACAGCCCTGTGTATGACTTAGCCCAATAAAACCCACATTGGACTTCTGACCTACAGAATTGTAAGATAATATGTTTGTGTTGTTCTAAGGCTCCAAGCTGATAGTAATTTGCAACAATAGCAATAAGAAAAAATATATCTGCCAAAAAAATTTCAACTTTACAATGGATAAACTATAGAAATAGATAATAAACTATATTTTTCTATATAATCGGTTGGTTATACTGCCCCCATTTCAGTATCCACTTGTTAAAATACTCTCTGAAGTTTTTTCCAACCGAGATCCCAAAAACTGGTTCCACCGCTGACATTTTGTAGATGGTGTTCTAGTTTTATTAGTTTCTGAGCCATTTTTCATTTATTTGCTAGTCACTATTCATCCTACCCTCTTTGTAACTTCAGTACCTGAGATATTATTCTGTCCCTTTCACTTTATCACCATGATAATAGTTTTTACTTAGCAAGGTAGTTTGTGTCAAAAAGACAGAGACTGATTTAGGATCAGAATCTCCAGAATATAGTACTATTTTTATTATTGTATCACCTTGGGCACTTCGTCTCCATAAAATAGAATTCAGGTTGGTCTGTCTTTGAGGCAACAGCATTTATTCTTGCTCAGCAGTCCTACAGTGGGTGGAAGCGGGGAAAGAATTCAACATTCTGTTGTTGGATTGTTTCCCTTTTTTCATTTTGAGAATGAAGAATTAATAGAGGATAAGAGAATTTTACTTTGAGGCTAAGAATTACAGTGTAAGTCAGCATACAAAGAAAGAATATATGTGAAGAATACGTTTTTAATGGAGATAAATTTTACAGACATTGAAATGCCAGATTTAAGTGAACTATTATTTTACTGAAGTATAATTAACATATGGTGTTATATAATTAGTTTCAGGTGTGCTGTATAGTGATTCAACAATTCTACACATTAGTCAGTGCTCATCACAGTAAGTGTATCTTAATCCCCATCACCTATTTCACACAACCCCCACCCCCACCCCCTTTCTGGCAACCACAAGTTTGTTCTCTGTATTTGAGAATCTAGGGTGTTTTTTTTTTTTTAATTTTTCTGTTTCTCTCTTTTTCATTTGTTCATTTGTTTTTTAAATTCCATGTATGAGTTAAATCACATGGTATTTCTGTCTGAGGTTTTTGTTTTGTTTTGTTTTGTTTTTTTCATTTTAGAGAGAGAGTGTGTGCATGAGCAAGGGAAGGATAGAAGGGGGCGACAGAGAGAGAATCTTAAGCAGGCTCCACACTCAGTGTGGAGCCCAGCTTGGGGCTTGACCCCAGATTCTGGGATCATGACCTGAGCCAAAATCAAGAGTCAGACACTCAACTGAGCCACCCAGGCACCAATTTCTTCTTGATTCAGTTTTGTGAGGTTATACGTTTCTAGAAATGTCTCCATTTCTTCTAGGTTGTCCAATTTGTTCGCATGTCATAATTTACAATATTCTCTTACAATCATTTGTATTTCTGTGATATTGGTTGTTATTTTTCATCTTTCCTTTCTGATTTTCCTTTCTCTCTTTCTTGATGAGTCTGTCTAAAGGTTTATCAGTTTCGTTTATCTTCTCAAAGAACCAGTTCCTCATTAAATTGATTTGTTCTATGGTTTTTTAGTCTCTATTTCATTATTTCTTTATTACTTCCTTCCTTCTACTGGCTTTGGGCTTTGTTTACTCTTCTTTTTCTAGCTCCTTTAGGTGCAATATTAGGTTGTTTATTTGAGACTTTTCTTGATTCTTGAAGTAGGCCTGCATTGCTATAGTCTTCATCTTATAAAAGCTTTTGCTGCATCCCAGAGATTTTGGACCATCGTGTTTTCATTTTCATTTGTCTCCATGTATTATTTCATTTCATCTTTGATATTTTGGTTGGCCCATTCATTCTTTAGTAGCATGTTATTTAGCCTGTATGCATTTGTGTCCTTTCCAGTTTTTTTCCTTATGATTGATCTATGTTCATACCATTGTGGTCAAAAAAGTATGGGTGCCCTGGTGTGTGTGACTATCCTTCCATCTCCTTGGAACAGGTGCCACGTTGGCGGGCTAACTCCACTACCACTCCTACTACTGCTCCGCTATCAGTGGGGCAGGTTGGATGGGGTAGATTCACAGAAAAACCTGTGGCACAGTGCCTGGTGCTAGAAAGATAGTGTTCTCTCTGGTGTCCACAAGTGTCCTGCTATCTAAGCTTGGAGGTAGGCAGGAAAAGTGGCACCTGACACTTTTGTTCTTGAAGTCTTCTAAGTATCCCTGCTTCTCTAACACAAATTCCAAGATTAGTAAATAAGCCTCCTTCATATATACCTTAGGTGATTTTCAAACTGCTGCTTCTATGCTGTTATCTCTGTGAGTTTATCTGTTATGCTGGCTCTTGAAAGGCAGGGACTCAGTTTCTCATCACCCTCTGGCTCTCTTGGAGCTAAGACCACTGATTTTTAGAGTCCTGGAGTTAACCCACACCAATTGTGAAAATTCATGAAGGTAAGTCCTACTGTTTTTCACAGCCAAATATTGTTGGGACTTGTCTCCCCAGTGTGGTTCCCCCATACTTGGGGTGTCTGCTATGGGGTGTGGTCTGCTCACTTCTCTGTGCTTGTGGTGTCCCTCCAGTTTGTGGTTAGTCTCTCCCAGGGGTCTGGGTCCCTACTGTGTCTCTATTTCTCCTACCCTTTTGTCTATGGCCTCCTCTCTACATTTACCTGGAAACATCTATTTTGCTAGTCTTCAGGTCATTTTCAGAGTGTTTTGCCCTGATGTGGCTGTTATCCTGGTGTGTCCATGAGACGAGGTGAGCTCAGGATCTTTTTATTCTGCCATCCTCTCAATAATCTATGTGTACAATTTTTTTTTAAGTTTTGTTTACTCTGTACACCTCTGTAACAACCACCTGAATCAAGGTGTAGAACTGCTCATGCCTGATGAAACTTCCTTTGTTCTCCTTGTAGTTTGGTCCCCACCTCCCTTGGGCAAACACTGATCTGACTTTCATCCCAGTAGTTTAGTTATGAAAGTAAACAGTGTGCATTCTTTTGTGTATGTCTTCTTTCACGCACATATTTTTTTAGATTCATCAATGTTCATAATGCTACATGTATAAATAGTTAATTATTTTCTTTTATTCTTATCCAATCAGCTTTATTAAGGAGCAATTTACACACTGTGGGAAAATAAAGATTCCCTGGATTTCTCAGTGCCTCTGTAAAAAAAAAAAAAAAATACAAGACTCCTGGCCTATGGCAATGCATATGATGGAAAGATAGGGAATCTTTGCTTTTACTTTCCCTAAAAGCACTGTGCTTTTCCTCTACAATGAGAAGAGTATATAGCTATTTGTCTCATTAACTGCTCTATCTAAAAGGACAATACATCTTTTCTTACCTCTCTGAGAGGTCCAAAAGACGACAGCTCAAATGAGGCTCAAAAAACTCTCCAGGTACCAGGAATACTGGAGTGCAGTCTCCTCAGGTATTTACATGACAGAAAAGACAAAGCTCAGATCTTGGAGACTCGTTGAGGCCCAAAATAATCTAAGACATAAGGGTCTCTCTGGCTCCTGGAGAGATTTTACTGACATTCCAAAGGTTAAGGTTAAGGTCAGTACCAAGGAGAAAATGTTTCACTCCCTCTTTTTGGAGGAGAAAGGGAGGTAGCTTCTGCGTTTGTGTATATAAATGAAGAGAAGCCACTGTCCTGTCTCTCATCTGTAAGGTGTGTTAAAAAACAAAATTCAGGTGAGCAAACTTTAAAAGTCTTATTGCTTTTACTCAGCAATTCATGAGTAGAGTAGCCTTACATCTAGCAGCCAGAAGGGGTTCCTAAGAGCTATACAAAATGGAAGGTTTTTATAGGCTGGAAAGGGGGTAGGAAAAGGCAGTGTTGTTTTAGGCAAGGTCACCTTCCTTTGTGGATAGAACAAGGGTTTATCATGCAGGTTAACTCACTAGTGCCGACCAGATAGTTCCAGATTGACTGGTTGAAGGTCACATTCCTGGTAGATACTGAAATTGTAGTTGCCTTGGCATTAAGTCTTGGTTTGCTGATTGAGGCTCAGCACAAGTGACTCCATTTTGGGCATGTTGTCTGTCTGTCTGTCTGTCTCTCTCTCTCTCTCTCTCTCTCCCTCCCCTAAATAAGTATGACCTGTCAATTGCATAGAAAGTAAGGTAATTTGAAGATAAGGAATTCAAGTATACATGCTCAGTAATTTAAGGACAACCTAATCACTTGTTTAGAAGAAACTAACAATTTTACTATGTGGAGAGTTTTTCTGTACCACTCCCAAATATTTCAACAACAACCTTTGGAAATATCAAGTTAAAAATATACTCAGCGCGCCCAATCCTGACCGGATTACAGTAAAATTTCAGGAGACACATACAAGCCGAGATGTCGTCAATTGATAAGAGACTTGAGCTAATTCCATACTTCCACTGGTAATTAGAACCTAGACAATAATCCAAAATATGTGTAACCAGTTACTCTGAGTGAAATGGCCATAAGGACAAAATATATATCACTTCCTCTTATGTCTTCTATATGCTAGAGAAGTTGATACTTCCCCTACCTGGAGTTTAGCCGTGTGCACATGTTTCTAATAAACTATGAGGGTACAATACAAAAGGAGAATAGAAAGAGAATAGAAAGAATACGGAGAGAAAACTCATGGTTCTTGAGATAACCATCTTCAATTAAGAATGTCCTTCTCAAGGCTGGATGGCATGTGCAGTGATATTCCAAATTCAGGGTGATGCTGTTCGTGACCCCAATATCCCTAGAAAACCTCTGTGATCCATGAGAGAAAGATATAGAAATAAGATAAATATGTCATTAGAAGCACCCCCCAAAAAAATCCTAAAAAAAAACCCAACTAAACCTTTAAGCATCTCACAGTTCTTGGAAATATTCAAGTGAAGGAAAAACAGAACAAAACACCCAACTGCTAGTTCAGCCAATAGGTGAGGAATTAAAGAACTCAGACTTATTTCTGGGAGTATTACTTAAAAGGTGTTATAGGTCTCAAAATGTTTATTGTGACATTATCCATAATTGATAGCAATATTCTGTAATAATTCAGCAAAATATGGTACATCAAATCCTTGTGTCCTCATGACATCTTGTGTATTCTTCTAGTCTAGCATTCTTTTTAACCATGCAGTTGTTTCTTACCTTCTCCCTCGCCAGACTGAGCCCTCTGAGAACAAAACTATTATGATAGGAAAAGATAGGATAAAATAGATGGAGAGGACAGATGAGGACCTGAGGTCCCTGGGTGGGGAAAAACGCATATTTTGAAACAATGCTGGGAGCTTCTGGTCACAGCAAACCCCCTTAGGCATAAGGTTCCTCTTAAAAATGTAACAGATACCACTTACCTTACCCCTCAGTTTTCCCTCAGGAATTTGACAAAAGACCTAACTAAAAACAAGTAGTAGAATATAAAATATATGGCCCACAAGGAATGATAAGGCCAGAGACTACCCCTCCTACAATGGAAACGAGCCAATCAGGAATGGACAACCCAGCACCTAGAGCTATCAAGCCAATAAGGGTGGGCATCTGAGAAGGAACAAGGGGGAAGGGAACAGGGAGGGCTGACCAGAACCTTATAAAACAAGGACTTTTGCCTACAGTCGAGGTATTCACTTTCGAATGTCTCCTCTCGAAAGAGAGCTTTCCTACTATTCTTCCTTTCTGATTTTCCACTCTAATAAACTTTTGTCTGCTGCTCATTTTGTGTCCACTTCTTCATTCTTCGACGTGGTGAGACAACAAAACCTGGGTATTGAGGTAAAAAATCCTGCAACACTCACAAATACCCATCATTAAAATCGCTGCCTTGGATATTCCACCCCACCTCCCCCCCGCCAACCCCCACCCAATGACTTTTCTCCTCTCTCACTGTGTAATCCTGACTTGTCAAAACCACAACCCTGACTAAAGCTAACTTTGAACCAACTCCGTACCTTCATTCATGTTGCTAAAAATGGCTGGAGAAAATATCGCCAAAACACTGACGGGTGTCACTTTTCATGACCACAAAGAGCCAAAGGGCCTTTCTTCCTCCCAGCAATCACACAGTGTTTCTTGGGCCCATTCGTTGGTCCAGACCACTATTTTGTACTTTCACTTCTTTATTCAAACCTTCCCTACCTTCTCCAATATCCCCACTCTTTGCTGATCACTTTGCTTCCTGCTTTTCTAGTTATTGAGAAAACTGAAGCAAGTAGAGGAAATTTCCCATACTCTCCCACTCACATATACTCACCTTCTAGTCTGTCCCTCACACTCTCTGCCTTCTGCCTCTCCTGTGCCCTCAATTCTTTCTCACTCCTTTGACCCAGGATATCCCTCCAGCAAATCCTTCTCTCTGTCCTACGTCCTCATTTTTTTTCTCTCTACTCCATCATTCTCATCAGCAGACAAATGTGTTTTCTTTTTTGCTTGCAATTTAAAAAATGAAACAAAGTGGGGCTCCTGGTTAAGTGTCCCACTCTTGACTTCAGCTCAGGTCATGATCCCAGGGTTGTGGGGTCAAGCCCTGCATCAGGCTCGGTGAGAGTGTAGAGCCTGCTCTCCCTCTCTCTCTCTCTCTCTCTCTCTCTCTCTGCCTCTCTCCTTTCATGCATGCTGTCTCTCTCTCAAAAAAAAAAAAAGGAAAAAAGAAAGAAAGAAAAGAAAAAAATGTTTCTAATTTAAAACAAAACAAAACAAAACAAAGCAACTCCTCTTGACCCCATTTCCTCTCCCATTTCAACCCCACCTTTTTGTTCAGTATCTTCCAGATAAATTGAGTGAATCTTTGCTTCTCTGGTACATCCATGGTGCTTGGCACGTTAGAATCCTTCAATAAGTATTTTGGAAGATGCTATTGTGTAGTTATATAAAATGATAGCTATAAGTACCATGTAGTTGTTTAAGAAATTGTGTGTAATATTCTGCTGAATGAAAAAAATCAGCAAATATATGTGCACCATTTATATAGAAGTTTATTTTGAGAGAGAGAGAGCACAAGTGGGAGAGGGCAGAGAGAGAGGGCGAGAGAGAATCCTAAGCAGTCTCTGTACTGTCAGTGCAAAGCCCAATGTGGGGGCACAGACCCATGAACCATGAGATCATGACCTGAGCTGAAATCAAGTCGGATGCTTAACCGACTGAGCCACCAGGTACCCCAAAAGTGTGAACGTGTTTTGACAAAGAACAGAAGCTGTTACACAAAAATGACACAGTTTTGTCAGAAAGATTAATATTGATTGCTTGCTATTATATGGAAAGTCCCTCTTTTTTTTTTTTTTCAATTTTTTTAACGTTTATTGTTGAAAGAGAAAGAGAGCATTTGTGGGGGAGGAGCAGAGAGAGAGGGAGACACAGAATCCGAAGAAGGCTCCAGGCTCCGGGCTGTCAGCACAGAGCCTGCCCGACAAGGGGCTTGAACCCACAAACCACGAGATCATGACCCCAGACGAAGTCAGATGCTTAACCGACTGAGCCACCCAGGCGCCCCAGAAAGTCCCTCATTGATTTTTACATTTACAAATTTAAGTAAAAGACAAAAGAGACTCCATAATGGCCAGTCTTGGGCACTTGGTGAAACCATGTGCAGGGGGAGTCAAGCTACCTGAGTCTGGGCCAAGTAGCCACAACTCACAGCTTCATGCCTGACCCATGGCTGGCTAGCACTTAGCCCTCAATCTATTTTTCAAGACTTATTTATTGAGTTCCTGTTGAATGCCAAGAACTATGTTAGGTGTTGAGGGGACTGTGATAAACTTAAGTATCCATGACATTTGAGAGATAAATGGAAGAGTTCCGAAGTAGGCTGGGAAGGGGGGGGGGGCGGAAGGTGTGGGAGAGGGTGTATGGCTTCTTTAAGGAAGGTACCTTGAGCTGCAAGCTAAAGGATGAAATGAAATCAACTAAATGACATGGTGAGAGTGAGACATTCGCAAGGTAGAGAGAGATGTGCGTGCACAATGTCTGTGATTGAAGGGAGTAGGATGCTTTTAAGGAAATGCAAGAAATCAGGGGAATGGAAGTACACAGAGTGAGAGGAGTTGTGGCGTAAGATATCACTAGAGTGGAAGTGTGGTCAGACACGTAGGGTTTGTAGTCTGTTCTGTGTATCTTGACCTTCATTCTTACCGCACTGTGAAGCCATTAGGCATTTATGCAGAGGCGTTATATAACCAGATTTGCTTTGTTTAAGCTTTGTTTGCTTTGACTATAGACAGGAACTCTGCTCTCCCAAATTGCCCACGTCATGCCACTCGTATAGAATGGTGATATTTCCTCCATGCCCTGGTGAAAGCAAGAGGGGACTTGGGGGTATTTAGGTGAGAGATGATAAAAAATAATCCCCTGGTCTTTATGTAATATAATTAAAATAATTAAAATACAAAGAACTAGGATGTAAAATGAGATACAATATATTAGATATATTGTATATAGATACAATATACATATATATATATACACACACACATATATATGTATATATATGTATGTATATATATATATATACACACACATATATATGTATATATATGTATGTATGTATATATATATATATATATATATATATATATATATATATATAAAGTTGAATTTGTGGAAAAAATCCTCCATAAAGCTGAAGCTTTAATTTGTGAAACACGCTTGCCTGGATGCATTACTAAAATCGTCATCTTGCATTTTACTCAGACACTGTATGATTCCGTGTCAGACAGAGGTAAACACAAGTCTATTTGATTCAGTGATTTGGGTCATACCTAAAGTTGTACCTATAGAAGCTTCCATGTGGTCTATTCTTTAGGCCCCATAGGCTAGACTTTTGCTTGTATACCTTATCTCCCTGGGCGCCTGTAACTCATACAGGTCATTGCCTGGGGAGCTCTGCATTAGGGAATGGATTGCAGAAGAGTCTAAGGGGTTGTGCAGCTGGACAAATTCCTGGGCCATTTTATAGCACAGCCAAAGAAGAATAGCAACTTGGATGGCAAACATATCGATGCGAACGTGTATGGATTTGACAGGGATTTTGGAGGTGAAATTGATGAAGTTGATGATGGTTTAGCTGTGGAGGATGAGGAACAAGATATCAAGGATGACTTCTAGATGTCTGGTTTGCCCCGCGGATGGGGGTGGCCTTATTATAGGTAGAGGAGCATCGAGAGGGTGGGTTATGAAACTAGTCTTACACTTGTTACATGTGAGTCATCCACGTGAATATGTGGTATAGACAAATCATTACTGTCTGCTAGGGACTCTGTTAAGTACATTATGGTTTAACCCATATTTTTTATCATAACATCCCTATAAGATGGATTCGTTTGTTGAATCTATTTTCCAAGCGAGGCAATTGAGATCTGGAGTGACCAAGTAACTTTCCATTGTCACAGTCAAGAAGTGTTGGAGCCTGGGGCGCCCGGGTGGCTCAGTCGGTTGAGCATCCGGCTTCGGCTCAGGCTATGATCTCACGGTTCGTGAATTCTAGCCCTGCGTCACGCTCTGTGCTGACAGCTCGGAGCCTGGAGCCTGCTTCAGATTCTGTGTCCCCCTCTCTCTCCGCCCCACCCCTGCTTGTGCTCTGTCTCTCTCTGTCTTTCAAAAATGAATAAACATTAAAAAAAAATAGAAAAGAAAAAAAAAGATTTGTCGGAGCTTGACATGGGGCCCAGGCAGTCTGTTTCAAAAGCTCACTATTCCACACAGCTCATCTATGACTTACCTCGGTCGGGTCTTCATCTTAATTTCAGCCCACCTTCTGTCCACACCAAAATATATCTTGACTTTTTTCCTCTATGGACTTACCCTCTAGGACTCTCCACAGATGACTTTTCTGGGTGTCCCCTTAGACCACTCAGATTTTTTTCTTTACTCTGACCTCCATGAACCCCCCCTAGGTCTGTCTGGTCTTCTGGTCTCCTATTCAAACTACATTCTCAGGTTGTCTTGCGTTAGACTCCTCAGCAACTACCAGTGTGCTCTCTTTAAGGGACGCTCAGTGCCAACTATCTCAGCCTCCCACAAATACTGACTCCAGCTGGGGACACCTGCGCTTACAGCTGACCAGGACCTCGAGTCATAGAAGACCCTGCGGGCTGGCCTACCCAAACCAACAGCTCTGTGATGGCGAGATCCAAAGCTGAGGCCTTTATGGACTCACAGAATGTCTCCCTTAGAGACTTTTGGCTCACAGAGAAGTCTTTTATTCCACATCTAGTTCTGGAATGTGAAAGGCATTTTGTTTCATTTAACAACAAAACTTCCTTTGTTCTCCTCTCATTTCTCTGGACCAATCTGGCGCATTGGACGCTGTTCCATAGATAACTCCTCTAAAATTTTCCCTTTCCTAGCTGCATGGTATAAATCTTTCCTGGATTTCACTTTTTTGTTTTATTCTTGTTTGGTTTTTCTTTTAGGATCATGAAATGGTATTTCTCTTCTCCCCTTGCTTTTCCTTTGTGACCCTTGGTTCCCAGTGTTAGATTCTCATCTCTCCCCACTTGTCTCTTGTGTTCTTTCTCCCAGGGGTTTATTTGTTCTCCCAAGTTCCAATTATAACTTTGTGGAGGAAAATTAGGAACTTCAGTCCTGTACCTTTTGTTACAAATTTCCCTCCAGGCTTTGATACATATGTCCGATTTCTTTGCAAGTTAATTCCAATGGAGAAATTATTTCTCACATCAGGTATGTCCTATATCAGAGCCCCTCTCATGTGTTCTTCCTTGCAGAAGTACGAACCACTTCCAGAACAACACGATGCCCGCTTGCCATTTGCCCAGGGAGCGCCATTCCTTCCCTTTGGCTGCTATCCCTGGTTGACCAGCTGTATGCCTGGAATTTCAGGCTCCCTTGACCATATCAGATCTGAGATGAAACCCTGCACTGCAGGTTATGGCTTCTGGCATCCCAAGTGCCTACCAAAAGGCCAAGTGATGAAGGAGTTAATGCTTCTTGGGGTGAATTTTGACAAATGAGAAACAAGAGTCTGAGGGGAGCCAAGGAGATTGATTTCCCATCTTCCTATAATCTACAGACTAATCAAAATATGATTTTTCCTCCTAGCCTGTATGAAATAGTTCTGTAGCTGAGAAAAACACCCGGTAAGCCACCTTTGTGTCTCTCCCAGGCTCACTGGGAGAGCATGGCCAGTCCAGGAATGGATCATTGCATGGCTCACTTCCTTCCCCACCTCACTTGAGTGTATTTTTACCTTCATTGCTCAGGGTGTACACTTACAAATAATGCATCAGCACGCTAATCATTGCCTCAGGCTCTGCTTTTAAAGAAACCAGGTTAAGAGAGCTCTTCACATTCAATGAGTGTGTGTGTGTGTGTGTGTGTGTGTGTGTGTGTGTTTTAAAGAAAAGGGACATATTTTTCATCAATCAGTTTAGCTCCTGTGTCTATCAAAAATAACATGATTATTGTAGCCCTCAAGATGAAAATCCTGTGGTCATTTAGCACTGCTCATTTTTTTCTTTTATTATGAAAGACTCTAAGAAGGCCTGTTGGTTCCCCCATCACAGGAGGTGTTTCTTGTCCATTGCAGACCAGTGACACTTTCCGGTCCAGTCATACCTCATTTACTGCACAGACTCTTGCTTTCTCCACTGGGATCTCTGACTCCAGTCTCTCCTTCCAGTAAACCAGTCCATCTTACACACTTTACCTGTATACAGTACTGACCTTCCTTAAATGTCGTTTCCATTCTCCAAAAACCACACACATGTGCGCGCACACACACACACACACACACACACACACACAGGCAATATAGTATTCAAAGACCTACTACAAAAACCTAAAACTCTTTCTGGATTTATAGTACTTTAAGTTATCCAATATTGCCATCCATCCCTCTCTGGTGTAGTCCCAAGCCAATTTGTTTTTAGCCTCTGTACCTTTGATCACATTATTTCTTTGGCCTAAAGCACGGTTTCCTCTTAAATAATTCTTCCCTAACTTTCAAACCCCAGGTTAACACAATCTCCTTCATGAGGTTTATGATAAAAACTCTAGAACACACTTCCCTTGATTTCTTTTAACATTAATCATCTGTAAAATTTAATTGCTTAATTGCATACTGCTTTATGCTGATCATAAATTGTGTGATATTTTAGTCCTGTTTTCTGAACTAGGTGACATTTTTTGACCATAGAAAATGTGTCATTCTTTTTATGTGGTCTTTTTTTTTTTTTTTTTTTTTTTTTTTTAATTTTTTTTTTTTTTTTCAACGTTTATTTATTTTTGGGACAGAGAGAGACAGAGCATGAATGGGGGAGGGGCAGAGAGAGAGGGAGACACAGAATCGGAAACAGGCTCCAGGCTCTGAGCCATCAGCCCAGAGCCTGACGCGGGGCTCGAACTCACGGACCGCGAGATCGTGACCTGGCTGAAGTCGGACGCTTAACCGACTGCGCCACCCAGGCGCCCCTTTTTATGTGGTCTTAATTATATAGGATACAAAATAGATGCTCAAAACACTTCCGTAGTGATTGTGTCCTTGAAAATGAGTAGTCCATGAACGGTAACTAGAAGTGCCTTGGTTAGTTGAGGGCTAGGTAACCCTACAATCGGTAATAAGGACAATTCAAGTTAATGAACGAAGTGATACCAGATGCCCATCTTACATACTTGTGAATGCCGCTCTAAAGGGGATTCAGTGATTGAAGACTAAGCATGTAGAGCTCACTGCTGCAATTGAAAAACACTACTCTTCCTTCAGGCTGAGTGATCCTGCCCCTGCTAGGCAAGTTAGCAAGATTGGATAGTTGCCTATTTGGACAGGCGGTATGGAATTAAGGGAGCAAATCACATCTCAGCCTTATATCTCCAGTGCCATTTTAGACCTAGATCAAACTTTTCTTGGCTGAAGTACTAGAAGGCACCAAGCAAGGAGCAGGAGAGTAGCCAGACAAAAGGTGAGTGTGGCTGACGTGCACATCGAGATGAGATGAGTGATCGGACATATACCCAGGCCGTGAAAGGTACACGTTTAGGTTGAAGCGTTTAGATTTCACCCCACAGTTAATGGTGAACCACCAAAGCTTACTAGATGGAAATCTGACCACGCCTATGTTTCAGAAAGACAATTTTTATAGCAGTTTGGTAGATGGAAGCAACGGAGGTGGGGAAGCTGATTGGTAGGTCTATATTTATGTCTGGTTTTCAAACTGTGTTTGGGGGAAAACTGTGAGTCCCTTTGAGATGAGCCACCTCAGAGGATAATGAGGGTGAGTGGGTAGGAATCTGGGTCTCTCATATAATGCGAACCGGTTTATATCTGTTGCAACTAGGTTTCTAAGTAAAATTTTGTTCAAAGAAAGTATTCTGTAGCTTAAAAAACTGGGCAACTCCCAGCTTACTTAACAGGCTGCATGGGAATTAGTAGGGAGATTTTAGAAATATCTTGAGGTAGTTTCAGTTGACTTGCTTATCATTAAGCTCTGTGAGGTTAAAAAAAAAAAATGAAGAGTTAAAGATTATTGGATGACTACAAAGAAAAGATTGCATTAATCAAGGTAGAGATTATTCCAGATGGAAGAGGTTTACAGACAGGGACATTCTCATCGATTCACCCGTTGTGTAGTGGGTGCTCTGGGCAAGGATTTGCCAGAGAGGTAATTAGAGATTGGTATCTGGAGCCCAGCAGTAAGGTCAAAAATATGTTTGGAAGTCATAAATGTTAGGTAAGCACTGATGCCAAGGAGTGCATGATCTCATCCAGTAAGGAAGTAGAGACCAGAACTGAGATGACAGACTGAAGACCAGATGGCATCCAGGCCCCAAGTATGACCACCCTGCCTACGTGGATACTTTAGCCTTTCCAGTATTTTCTAGCTGGTTTTAAAATTTATTGTCAAATTTTAAAATTTGTTATTTCTGATTTCCCTGGACAAATTAGAGGGTCAGAGAACAGGGGACTACCCTTTCCTCATGGCTGCCATAGGCCAGGGATGCTATGGAGGGGCACCCCCTGCAGAGGGGCACAGGTACTCTGGTTGAGTGCCTTTCATCCCCCCAGCGCTCTCCCATCTATCTGCAGTCCTTTCAGTTCCTCCAGGCATTTGGTTCTTCAACCCCTGAGGGAGAACGCTGACAATGGAACCCAAGGACGATGGTATTTATTATGAAGCCGAGCCATCAAATGCATTTCTTACTGTCCTTTTATTTTCTTATTGCTTTTGTTTATTCATTTATTTGTCTGTTTGTTCTTGGTTTTTTGTTTGTTTTTATTTTTTTTAATTTTTTTTAACGTTTTATCTATTTTTGAGACAGAGAGAGACAGAGCATGAACAGGGGAGGGTCAGAGAGAGGGAGACACAGAATCGGAAACAGGCTCCAGGCTCTGAGCTGTCAGCACAGAGGCCGACGCGGGGCTCGAACTCACGGACCGCGAGATCATGACCTGAGCCAAAGTCGGCGGCTCAGCCGACCGAGCCACCCAGGTGCCCCTGTTTGTTTTTAAAGGTACGAGCCCAGGAGGCAAACAGAAGTCATGTCATTAGGGTTAGGGGAGAGAAGAGGGGTCCTGCCCTCCACTGAACTGAAATGATACTGTTTCTGAATCCAAGTACCATCATATAAAATATAACATCGCATGATGTCTTACCATGGAATCATATACTGTTAACATCCGGGAAGCACATGATACGTTCACTGATAACATAACCCGATCTAATATGTTAAAGTGTATATTAGATTAGGAGTTGGTAAGGATAACAATGTCAAGGCTAAGGGCCTAGACGTCCAAAGTCAGACAGTCTGCATTCAAACTGTCACTGTGCTGATTACCACCTATGTGACTTGGCACACATTATTCTGTCTTTCTGTACCTGGGTCTCCTCACTTGTAAAAGGCAGTCGTGAAGATTAAGATTAGGGCATCCCTGGTGTGTAATTAGTGATCAATAGAGGATAATTGGTGCTGCTCCTTTTCCCAAAGTGTTTCATCCCTTAGCATGCACAGACCTACTAAATGTACTGAGTCTTTTTAAATCCGTAACTAAACTAGCAGGAACTAATGAGAAATTAGGAGCTCGCGTTTAAGTATGATGGGTAGTTACTACAACCATAGATCTTAAATCTCTCCTAGAAATAACTGAGCACCTTGAGGGTTAAATACCTGATGTCCTGAACAGATGGACATTGATATGTTTCTATTTCTAAGATGAAGGGCATTTATTTCTGTTCAAGAGCTGTTAATGCATGTTCTAAAGTATCCGTTATTCTGTAAATTTATAATTTTGTGTGATTAATTCAGGATGAAACAACAAATTGGAATTTAGATTACCAGCTCCATCAAGATTTATTGTCAGAAAATTATGTGGAATTTATAGGAAAAGGAATATTTGTAGAAAGGGTTTCTCCTCTGTGAGGAATGCTAAGTGATTCAATTACACACTCCTGTAAATTTTTATTCAGAAGCTGGATTAGCTGTCTAGCTTCATTTAAAAATCAGTCTCAAAATCTCAGAGTTTAATTTTGGGGTCCAAACCTCATGCATATTTATCTTTCGGAAATTGATGGAGATGTTAGACATTCGCAGTGAGATAAATAATTAAGTTAAAAAGAGACTTGGGATTAAAATTTTAAAGACCTTGCTCCAAAGTGTCTGTCCAGAGAGTTCTTGAATTTCTGAGAGGCTGAGTTTTGTTGGAACCAAATGAAGAGAATTTGGGAGGATTTTTTTGGACCAAGTCTGCTCTTGAGATAGATGGATCTTTTAAAGGAAGTCTTGAGGAGGGCACATTAAGTCATGTTCCCTGCTTTTTAATATTTGATAGCAAATGTTTTGTTCCGAGGAATCCTTAAGTTACCATCAGAATCATAGGATTTTAGCACTGGAGGAGCCCACAAAGATAATCTAGAGCAGGCCTTCGTTGTGGCATGACATGTCAGTTAATGTAAGGATAACTTACATATCATCAGTCATAGTCTAGCTTTTCAAAGAAAAGCAAAGTGCAGTGATGAGTTAGAAACTGTTAGAAAGAGAAACTTTGCATTAACCAGTTACGTACAAATTGGCTACTCATCCAAAGATTGGCCCAAAATCTGGCGGACAGCTTGGTATGGAAGCTTGGTGTTTTGGTGGAAAGCATTTAAATAGTCAGATAGCTTTTATAATCACTACATGACCTTACTGGAATGAATAGAACTGGGATGGGACGCACACATATGGGTGCATATTATGTTCATGTCTAGTTTCCCCTCCTTAGGCAAAGGTATCCAATACGAATACAAATGAGCAGAGAAGATTACTGTATCAGGAATATGGGAAATTATGACTAGGGAAGTATGAGGAGGAGTAAAAACAGAGACTAGAAATAAGAGAAAGAATAGGCAGAGATTACCTCCATCTGGCAAGGGGGAGCTTGAAACACAAGGATGCTGTGCGATTTGTCAGCTAGTAAGTGGCAGAGTCAGACATCTAAGCCAGTTTTCCATATCTTAGCCTGTCTGCTGAGCTATGCCTTGCTTCTCAAATGTAAATGTGTTGGCATGTCTCTTGAGGACCTTGTTAAAAGGCGGATTCTGATTCCACGGTTGTGAAGTCGGGTCAGGTTCTCATTCAAGACAACCCCGCTGGCAATAGGGACATTGCTGGTGTGGGACCCGCACTCTTGGTAGCAAAGGGCTACATTCTACATACTAGGTATGGACAGACACAAAAAGCAAAACAACTTGTTGTCTAGGGAGTAATCTCCTTTAGATGCTCATCTGCAGCTCTCAAGAAAATGCAAAGCCCCCATTGGGGCAACTGGACAGGTTTAATCCAGTGCCTTAAACTTGCTGTTGTTTTTGTTTTGTTTTTCATTCACTTGTGGCCCAACAAAAGCCAAAAGGAACCAGTCCTGATTTTTGCTTTTTCCCTAGGAAGGCCTACTATTAGGAAAAGTCAGAAATTATTTTGCACAGGTGAAGGAACACTTTTAACACTTTTCTTGGAGTATTTTGGGGTTCCTGGGTGGCTCAGTCAGTTAAGTTTCCTACTCTTGATTTCAGCTCGGGTCATGATCTCATAGTCTGTTGAGTTCAAGCCCCATGGAGGTCTGTTGTGTTGACAGCATGGAACCTGCTTGGGATTCTCTGCCTCCCTCTCTCTCTGCCTATCTGTCTCTCTCTCTCAAAAATACACCACCACCACCACCACCACCAACAACAACAACAAAGAGAACACTTTTCTAGGAGTATTTGAATTTTGCCAATACTCAAAGCACCTTAGTTGTGGGACATAGTTTTTCAGTCACTGGGTGAAGAATATCCATTTTGGGGTACTAAGGGATGCTCTCTACTCACTAGTAACCTTGAATTTTTGTGCCTTCAGTTTATATGAATAACAGTTTATATGAGTAACCAGGGAATTTTTGTGCCTTCAGTTTATATGAATTTCTAAACCACAAAATTCTCTCCAGTTTTCTTTTTTATCCCCCTCATCAGGAAGGACTAACCCAGGAATCTCCAAGATTTGGGAGCTTGTCAAAGGCTAGATAACTTATATTTTCTCCTGTCATTAACTTGCTAAGATGTAAAAAACATCTGTTGGGGCTGCCCTACCTTGGAAATCAAACACATGAGAGTTTTGAACAGAGATCAAAGGTTGAACCAATTTCAGGTCTGGGTAAGGAAAAAGATTTGTGCAAGACCAGTGCCCTAGCAAAAAAAAAAAAAAAAAAAAAAAGAGAGTGTTAAATGAGAATTTGGAGCAGAATCAGCCCTCAGAATAGCACACAAGAAGGCCTCCATTGTATGATGATTAGTTGAATAAAAGCGAGAATTAATGAGTTATTCTGTGGCCGAGGAGAAATGGGCTGAGGTGTAGTGATTCCAAATATTATTCATCCATCATTTTATTTGATGCTATTGCAAATATGGCAGCAGGGAAATTCCAGTGGCATTTTGTAGAAAATAAGAGGGAAGTCAGGGAGGAGGAGGAATATTTCTCCCTCATTTTTCTCCTCTTGTCTTCTTCTAGCTATCCAGGCACCTGCCATTTCCTAGATTTATTTTTTTTCTGCAGCTTTATCAGCAAGACTAGTTTTATCTTCTTGTATTTCAGTCTCTCAAGCATTTCTTTCTTTGTGCATATTTAGGAGCCTATTTCACCGGAAAATAAACGAACTCCTCTTTTTTTGCTGGTATGAACTCCATGTGCTGGTGTAAGCACAGCCCGAAATGTACAAAAACAAAACAAAACAAAACAAATAACAAAAACAAGGCATGTGATATTTCCTGAAAGACTGGGACGACTTCCCCGCCCAGAAACAGACAAAAAAAAAAAAAAATGTGTGCGTGAACTGGAAACCTATGTGCAGTGTACTGCGACCCTCTTGAGCAAAAACAAACGAAAAATCTTGTGTGTCCCTGGCTTCGTGACTTTGCTCCTCAGGAAAGTAGATGCAACATTGAATTAGACATGCCAGCAGTTACTGGAGGAAGGATATGTGAAGGATACGAGGAGAAAGCAGGAGTGTGTAGGGAGAGGCTTCAGACTAATACAGGTGAAAGGAGAAGAGGAAGGCAGGAGGCTGGGGCTAGGAAGAACATCAGACTACACAGAAGTTCGAATGAAAGTTTCAGCAGACCAATGGAGAGCGTGGATGGCCAAATCATTGGTGCAGGAACGGGTCTGCTAATACCCTCACCACCACTCACTCATTGGCTGGGAGCACACAGTGTCCTCCGCGTGAACACAATGGTACATCCAGAGAAGTAGTGGCTGGATCAGTCAACTAACTCTGTTCCCTGGGTAAGAGATCTGGGTAGTGTGTTTTCATGGCCTGATATCGCAGTCACCCCTGGAGTTGCTCAGATCTCCATCTTCTCCACGCAGGCTCAGGGAATAGCTTGTCTGTGTTTTCCATGGACCACCCCTCCTGCAAGGTAGCTTCGAAAGGGGAGATTAGTGGCTCACCCTTCAGCCTCTGTGGATGTAGTGGGTCTGGGGTTCTCAACTAGCGCTCATCCTTGGCCTCATCGGTTGTCTACTCTAAATTGCCCTCCCCCTCAGCTGTCACTTTGGTAGGTCTTGGTGGCTTATTGGTGGCAACAAAGTTTAGCTGATGTCAACTGGCTGAGTCATTTTGTCCCTACGTGGTTGTTCAGCACCTCTTTTATTTTGAATGGTTTCTGGTGGTGCTTTGGATTTCTGAGTATTGATATCAGTTTAGACCCTGGGTCCAAAATTCCTCATCGTGTCTGAGTAATTCCCTCTCTCCGATACAACCACCAAAGGAACAACCATAGATCCCTTTTGGCAAGAGATAAACAGGGAATCATTAGAGTAGATACTGGCCACGGTTTTGCAATTTTTTTTTTTCTTTCTAGTCAGCGGATTCTGGATCTGAACAAGTGGTTATGACATTTTATTGGCGCACTGCCCTCAGCCTCTTGCTCCTTGATTCTTCTGTCTCTGGCAACAGATACTAAGCAGCAACCTTGTTGATGACCCATGTGTTTCATCTCTAGGGCTGCCATGATTATTGACCATCTCCATCGCTCTTGTGGGTCATTCTGCACTGACTGCGCCTATGACTTTTCCAGTTGTTCCAGGAGTGTCAGCTGCCCAGCTTCTGATGGGTAGACATCACCACATCACCACGTGGTCCTTCTGGTGGGTAGACATCACCACAGCTCTGTGGGTGTTGATGACCCCAGCCCTGGACAGCCTCTCTTGTTCTCAGAACTACCACTGTCATTCTTGTCGGTGTTGGTGCCTCTCTTCAGCCGCTCAAAACCCAAGGGCACTGAATTGGTCATTGCTTCTGGATGCAAATTAATTTTTTTCGGGTCTTTTTTTTTTTTAATTTTTTTTTTCAACGTTTATTTATTTTTGCGACAGAGAGAGACAGAGCATGAACGGGGGAGGGGCAGAGAGAGAGGGAGACACAGAATCGGAAACAGGCTCCAGGCTCTGAGCCATCAGCCCAGATCCTGACGCGGGGCTCGAACTCACTGACCGTGAGATCGTGACCTGGCTGAAGTCGGACGCTTAACCGACTGCGCCACCCAGGCGCCCCAGTCGGGTCTTTTAAGATATGATATCCTTCCTGCTTTATCAGCCCCCAAATATTCCTGGTTGGATTTTCATTCTAGTTTTCAGCCTGGTTCCTAGGGGAAGATATGGGAGCAGCTTTCAAGGGAGGTACCATGCACCTCACTGGGGAGAGGGCGCTGTGTCATTTTCCAGCATGGGGGAAGATCTGGCTCCTGGAAGAGAGGGGTGGGCCACATCCACAAGCTCGGAGGGCTAGGGTCCACAAAGCCAAATTCTACTGGAACACCCATCCACATGCCCTGTCCTCTGTTTCAGGGTCCAGAGTTTTCTCAACCAGGGCTCTAAACATAGTAAAACAGACTGCCTTGGCTGAACATTTAAACTTCTCTGGAGTTCTGTGTCTCTATCGTGTGGGTCTCTTCTCGACTGAGTCAGACCTCCCACCACAGGAGTTAAGGGGCTCTTTGAAAGCAACTACAAATGCCCTCTGGCTCTCACTCGTACCTTTAATTGTTTGTTCATGACCCACAGTTTCTCATTACGCTCCTGTGGGGTCTCTGCACAACTTAGCAATAACCAAGCAACGAGCTCTTCTGTCCTTATAGTGATTACTCCTTCATATCTTTCAAGTGCGTGGACCGCTGACTTTGGAGGGGCATTCCCTCTGCCAGGACGTTTTTCCAGGTCACCAACAAAGAACCCTCCAGCAACTGGGCCACACACAGCTCAGGCTGGCATCCTCCTTGTCCTCCAGGTGGTGAGTGAAGCAGAGCCTTCCACCCCTGCTTCCTTGCTCCAGCCCTGGTACCACCTGTGTTAGTTTGAATCCTCTAAAATGCAGACACCGGGATAGTGTCAGACGTGAAGGGCAGTTGTTGGATGAACGCCAGGGAGGAATACCAGGAAAAATTCTACCTGCTGAAATAGAGGCCTCATGACAAAGTTGCATGTTAAAGACGACTCTCCTGTTTGGAGGAGGGGCCCCGCACTGCCCCCCACTGCCAGGTCATTGGCTGGAGTGTCTGGGAGAAACATGAATCTTGACATTCACATGGTGTGGTCCAGGGTGGGGCAGCCAGGTCAGCTATACTCCCCATTGCCATCAACAAGGACTTCCTAATTAATAGTTAACATTTGTTAAGCTTTTGTTATAGGCCAGACACCATGTAGGAGCTTTTGAGTGCATCTTTCCACTCAATCTTTGCAAGTGTAAAGATTCTCCCCACTTTTCAAAATCAAACTGGGGGTCAGAGAGGTTGCGTAATCTGCCAAAGGTCATAGGACTCGGTCCCCTTAACAAGAATCCTATACAATTTCCCAGCAAAGCAATTTTGTATATATTGACAAAACACGCGTTCTGTTTCTCAAGGTTTGCCAAGTTTTTGGACTATAACAGTAAACCGGGCAGCATGGCCCCTACCCTCACAGAATTTAAACCGAACTGCGGACATTGATGTGCAGACACGTAATTATAGTATGGCTTTTCAACTTCACAGAAAGGCCATTGTGAAGCCATGTAAGGCTTCCTGGGGAGTGTGATATTAAGCTGTGACTGGAGGATGGTGACAACAGTTGGTCAAAGAGAGCGGCACCAAGTAGAGGAGACCCTGTGTGTGCAACTGCCATTGACCAAAGGAAGTTGGCGCCTTCAAGATAATACACAGTGGAATACTACTTGGCAATGAGAAAGAATGAAATGTGGCCTTTTGTGGCAACGTGGATGGAACTGGAGAGTGTGATGCTAAGTGAAATAAGTCAGGCAGAGAAAGACAGACACCATATGTTTTCACTCCTATGTGGATCCTGAGAAACTTGGGGGAGGGGAAGGAAAAAAAAAGTTAGAGACGGAGAGAGCCCAACATAAGAGACTCTTAAGAACTGAGAACAGGGGCGCCTGGGTGGCGCAGTCGGTTAAGCGTCCGACTTCAGCCAGGTCACGATCTCGCGGTCCGTGAGTTTGAGCCCCGCGTCAGGCTCTGGGCTGATGGCTCAGAGCCTGGAGCCTGTTTCTGATTCTGTGTCTCCCTCTCTCTCTGCCCCTCCCCCATTCATGCTCTGTCTCTCTCTGTCCCAAAAATAAATAAACGTTGAAAAAAAAAAATTAAAAAAAAAAAATAAAAAAAAAATAAAAAAAAAAGAACTGAGAACAAACTGAGGGTTGATGGGGGGTGGGAGGGAGGGGAGGGTGGGTGATGGGCATTGAGGAGGGCACCTGTTGGGATGAGCACTGGGTGTTGTAAGGAAACCAATTTGACAATAAATTTCATATTTAAAAAAATAATACATTGAATACATTAAAAAAAAATAATACTTAGTGATAATGGGCTTCACAGCATGTGAGAAAGGTCTCCAAACTGTTAGGGATTTCAAGCTTTGTTCTTTGTGGACGTGCACAGAAGCAGAGTGACAAGCAGAAAAGATAGGGTCACATATCCTCCAAAAGCATATATTAAATACCATGAAAACTGCAACAGGAGAGGAAATAGGACAGACTTTAAACAACTATGGAATTGACTTGCATTGCATTTGATTGACTTTAAGATTTTTTTTAAGTTTATTTATTTATTTTGAGAGAGAGAGACAGAGAGAGCCAGGGAGGGACAGAGAGAGAGGAATCCCAAGCAGACTCTGCACTGTCAGCACAGAGCCTGACGCGGGGCTCGAACTCATGAACCGTGAGATCATGACTTAAGCCGAAACCAAGAGCGGGATGCCTCCCCGAGCCACCCAGGTGCCCCAGTAACTGACTTTAAGATTTTTAAAAACCTTTCTGTTTGATTAATGCAAGAGTTTCCTGGTTGAAATCTTTCCCTTCCAACTGCTTCCCATGCTGTTCCATTGCTGCCATCTCTGAGGATCACATAGGTTGTCTCATTCCTGAACTTGACGTAATGTTTTCCTCTTGGTTCTCACAGAGCATCGGGTTTTGTGTCCTGATTCTCAAGATACTTCAGAAGATAAGGGACTTCAGGTTGTCGTAGCAGGCGGAGGAGAGGTCAGTGATTTCTTTGCATAAAACTGGCCAAAATTGCCCAAATCCACCGTAGTGGGGCACTGGAAATTTTGTTTCCCAGAGAGGAAAACAAATTGAAGCACTTATTCCTGAAAAACTGCTAGACCTTTGGATCGGAACATGTGATTTCTGGGTCTGGGGCACTTTCTCCCACCTGAGGTCTTTCAGGCAGGAAACATAGTTTACAAGATGGGGCTGCCCACAAAATCAGCAGCTTTGCTGGCAGGAGGGGTAGAATCCACTGGGATCGGAGGCTGATATCCATGCATTATCAGGGTAAAAGCAGCAGATTTTTACCCAAGGGGGAAATATTCCAACCACGAACTGATGAACTGAGAGATAAAACATGGTATGTGCACACAGTGGATGGCTACTCAGTGGCTCAAAGCAATGAACCACGGATACGCGCCGCAACTCAGAAACACCCCCCAAAAAAGGCTACGCTACGTGAAAGAAGCCAGTCACAAAAGGACATATACTATATGATGTGAAATATCCAGAAAATGCAAAACTACAGAGACAGAAAACAGATCACTTGGTTGCCTGGGCTGGGATCAAGGAATGCCTGCAAAGAGGTATGAGGGAACGTTCTGGAAGTGTTGTAGGCCTGGATTATGGGAATATTGGCACAGCTGTATAAATATACCAACACTGACCAAACTGTACGCTTAAAAATGGGTGCATTTTATAGTATGTAAATTCAACCTCAGTAAAAGTGTTAAAACAAATTCTCCAAAGTCTTGCTCCATTGCGCCCACGCAAACAGATTTCCTGATACTATCCACATTTGTTGTGCAACAGAGCCTCGGCCAAGCCTCGCTGCTATGTCCACACATCCTCAGTGTGCTGCTAAGCTGAGCACGGGCTATAGCTGACATCCAGTAACTCTTCTTCTGGGCGCAAGAAGCCCTTTGTTGGCCCCAGTGGGCTGAAGAGATATTATCACTTTGCATATTTCCCCTCTCGTGAAAACTTCAAGAAATACGGTCCCGGTCCCAGTTTCTTCACTCAGCCTTCCCCGACTATTCTAGTTCATAGTTGTGTGTGGTTTAATAATTAGTTGTTCTTCAATAATTTAATTCAACGGTCTTTGAGCAAACGTTGTCCAAAGCCTACCGGGTGCTTTCAACATAGCACGTACGTGCCAGAGAAGGACCAAGTTCTTAATTCCATGGAACCTACATTCTAGCAATTATACATGATACTGTACCCATGCAATTAAACCTAGGTTAGTTTCGTTGCCTTTGTTATAGTATAATTCATTCTTTGAGGGTAGGGAATCTCTTCTACCTCTTTGCATAATCTCTACCACAATCTTAATATGGTTCAGGTTAGTTAGTCAGATGAATGTGTTGTCTCTCTCAAGGATATTTGCATTGTAAGTCTTAATTTTATATGTAAGAAGGAAAACCTGGGGACAGCAATTTAGAAATTTTTGTAAGGGAGTGGGTAGACATTTATTTGTACCATGTAAGTGAGAAGCGGTGACTCTTTCTCTACACTTTTGAAATTGAAACACTGAATGAGTTTCAGCTCTGCCTACGTTTGAGGAGAATTCTGGACCTACTCCAAGTTTGAATCTACACTTGTTCCATGGAAGCATTGTTGAAAGTATCACTGATTAGGGTAGGTGAAGCTAGCCGCTGTAATCTAAACTTCTGACATTCGGTAGCTTAGTAAAAGTTTATTTTTTGTTGACGTCAAGTCCAATGTGTGCTTGGCGGGTGGTCTACCTCATGGTCATTCCTCCCATCCACATTTATAGGCTCCTTCCATCCACATATCCCTTCCACACATGTCTATTGGCAGGAACTCAATCACACGACCACATCTAAACACAAGGGAGTCAGCAAATATAGGTTTGCTATGTGCCCAGGAGGAAAAGGAAATGGGTTTTATTGAACATGTAGCAATCTCTGCCTCAGAATTTGTACCCTGTTGTTCCAGAATAGCTCAGTAACCTTGGATATTTCTGACAAATGCTTATGAATAATTCACTTTGACGCGGTGGAGAAATGCCATATGCTGGTTATATTTGTGCTGTCTTCAATTTTCATCTGGGCTACTTTCTTTTTTATAGTAAAAAAAAATAACTCACATAGTTTCACGTGACATTAAATAAAAATTGCATTTTACAAGCAATTAGTATATTATGATGGCCATTTGGGAAAATGGGAGTATGTACACAAGGAACATCTAGAAGGAAAAATATCAAAATGTTAGGAGTGGTTATGCCTTTGGCAACAAACACTTTTCATTCTGTTTTCCATTTCCCTGTATTTTCTGAAAAGTGTTAGAATAAGCAGAGATATCGTTACTATCAGAAAAATTTTTAAAAATTAAAAAAGATAAAAGCAGAGAGGGAGGCAAACCATAAGACACTCTTTAAAAAAAAAAGGTTATTTATTTTGGGAGCAAGAGAGCATGAGCAGGAGGAGGGACAGAGAAAGAGAGTCCCAAGCAGACTCCATGCCATTAGCACAGAGCACAATGTGGGGCTCAAACTCACGAACTCACAAACTGTGAGACTGTGACCTGAGCTGAAATCAAGAGTTGGACGCTCCACTGACTGAACCACCCAGGCACCCCAAGAGATTCTTAACTATAGAGAACAGATTGTGGGTTCCTGGAGGGGAGGTGGATGGGAGGGTGGGTTAAATGGGTGATGGGCATTAAGCAGGGCCCTTGTGATGAGCGCTGGGTGTTATATGTTAGCGATGAATCGCTCAACTCTACTCCTGAAACCAATAGTACCCTATATGTTAACTAACTTGAATTTAAATTGAAAAGAAAAAGAAAACAATGTATTTAAAATCATGGGGACCAAGGTACACAGTGTGTAGCTAGTCACATAGGGTACTAGTCATATAGGGTGTGTTACATGCTTTATTTTATTGCTTTGGGGGTTAGTAAGGCAGTCATTCCCATTTTGCTGATGAAGGAAGGAAGCAAAGGTGAAGAAAATGACTGGCCCAAGGACACACAGCCAGAACCAGCTAATCTGAGACCAGAACCCAGACTTCTTTCAAATTCTGTGTTTTCCCCATAATAGCAGGTTGGTTTCAGGAGCCCAGAAGTGAAATACTGTGGGGTTGAATGTTCCCAGCCCTAGGTATTAAAGAAGAAAAACACGTGGGAACTTGTTTGGGGTTTCTTCTAGACCCCTCTCAGAAAGACACAGGAGAAGTTTCGTGGGGACTCTTGCAACAAAGTAACACAGAACTAGGAAAAGGGAAGTGTTGAGTGCATTTAGGTGAGGGCTTTCTGACAGACAAATTACAGTGGAGGGTGACCTTTGTCACCTCTATCTGCTTGGACAGAGTTTGCTTTCTGGGCCCTTGGCAGCTCTCTTTTCATAACAAGTATTGAAAAAGTTTCCAGGCCATCTTGTTGATGCCACATCTGATGCAGATGGCTTTGCACACTCCAATTTTAGTTCCTATTTTGTTTTCACCTCTCAGGGTAAAAAAGAACAGCCTGTAACATTGCCGTGGAGAAATTTCTGGAGCAAACACTGCACGGTGAGTGCCCAGGAAAAGCAAGGTTGCCACTGCTCTGGTGAGCTAATTAGCCTTTTGTAATTGTCACAGCCATCAGAGGCCCCAGCCTGCTGTGGGCTATTTCAGGGGCATCTGGTAGGACCCGGAGAGGAGGACTGGCGTGTGGACAGTGAAAAGTGTGCCACAGCCTGGAAGTCTCATGAAGAAAGGTTGTACACGTGCTGGAGGGCAGAGACCAAGAGAGATCCACTTCCTAAGCACCAGTGTTTGGAATGGGCTGGAGGCTGGTCATTACGTTACGCAAATGGTATGTCCGATGTGAAGCTAGTGACAGGTCAGATGAGCGCTAGATAAGCAAACCCAAGCTATTATTTCAGCTGCCCCAGACTCCCTCCTCCTCCCTCAACCACCCCCCCCCCCCCGCTTCTTTTTCTCTCTCTCTCTCTAACCTTCTTACCACTGCCTCATTTGGTGTTCCTCCTTCACTCTTTCCAACACAGCAAGGTTGGAAGAGCCAAGATGGCGGTGGTTGGTGGTGGGGGAGGAGGGTGTTATCTTAGGTGGCAGAATCACTTTGGGCGTGAGAGTGCATTCTCTACTGTTTCAGCAGAACTTCCTGACGGCCTGGACATAAGGGACCAAAACGAAGAAATCAGAGCTTGGTTGGCTTTTATCAGCCCAAATGCTGTGGCTGAGCAGGTAGCTGAGGGACAAATTCTCCGGGTCACAGGGTAAGCATCTGTGTGTCACAAGGAGCAAGGAGGGCATAGGCCCTCTTCTCTGGAGAAGACACAGGATGTCTGACCCCGTTCTTGAAACTGAGCTTGAAAATAGTTGAAGGTACTCCAAACGTTTCTGTCCTAGCTAATTAATTGTCAGAGCCTTAAAAGAGTCCCAGTAGAAAGTATTCTCTGAGGAGAAAATGGAATGCAACACACACAAGCCAAGAATGTTTCAAACCCTGTCACTCTAGCCACTTGCAGCATTCCGTACTTTTTCCGAAATAATCCGAGGACCTGTCATTAAGTCAGAATCCGAGGAAGAGAGGCGCCATCGCATGTGCTGATTTCTAAGGGAGCTATTCAAGGCAGATGTGCTCACCAGATGTTACAGAACAGTGGCAGTTCACAGGCATATTTATGGGAGACTGTTCGATTTTATGATTACAAGACCTCTATTTACAGAGCGTAGATGATGTGACGGGAGTCTGAAAGCAAGAGCACAGCTGGACAGAGAGCTGGGGCTGAGGTGGGGCAGAGCCCTGCCTACTAGGAAAGGCCCTTAACCCTTATTTGCAAGAGGCCCAAAGAAGATCAGAAATTTCCTAATCCAGTTCTATTCCCTGGCAATTAGTTGGCATTTGTAAGAAGAGGGTACCCCGAGATCAATAAAGGCAGTTAACAAGACAGACTATGGCAGGATTCTTACACAGAAAGCCATGACACAGAGGGTTGTTTTTTTTTTTTGTTTGTTTGTTTCTGGGAAGCAACTTTATTCCTGCTAGCACGACTCAGTTCGGTTCGTACCCAAAGAACTAAGCCCGAACACCTCGTGGCCTCGTGGGGTAGTTTTTTTTTTTTTTTAATAGATTTTCTGTTTATTTGTCTCCCATATATTGTAACACAGAAACATGCAGTCTGATTAAGTGGTCTCATGTTACAAGGTCGTGAGGGAAGTCACCTATGCTTACAGCCAGGTTGCCTTGAGTTTTTTGTTTGTTTGTTTGTTTTTTGTTTTCTTCACATTCCTTAGGGAGGGGACCCTACCACAAGACAACGAGGACAATTCAGGTATACACGGAGTCTTTGGAAACTGCCAGGGTGGTGTCCCCACAGTTGACAGTGCCCTGGACAGGAATCTAGGGCCCTCAAAGTCTGGTTTCGTAACTTAAGAGCTGTGTGACCCCGGGATATGCCATGGAAGCCTTGTGCCTTTACGTTGCACAACGGGTATAAGGTAGTGATGCCTTGATAGAGAACCTGAATTCAATCTCTATAGGTTAAATGAAACATTCTAATACAGGAAATGTTCAGTAACATTAAAAATGGAGAGGGGTGCCTGGGTGGCTCAGTCGGTTGAGCGTCCGACTTCGGCTTAGGTCATGATCTTGCGGTGTGTGAGTTCGAGCCCCGCGTCCGGCTCTGTGCTGACAGCTCAGAGCCTGGAGCCTGTTTCGGATTCTGTGTCTCCCTCTCTCTCTGACCCTCCCCCGTTCATGCTCTGTCTCTCTCTGTCTCAAAAATAAATAAACGTTAAAAAATTACAAAAAAAAAAAAAATGGAGAGATATCCCATTGGAATTTTTTTTTTTTTTTAGATTTCTCCTGGAAAAATATTGTAAGCCCCTATCTTAAATACAACTGTCATTTGAATAAAGATTAAACCTTACAAAGTGAGGAAGATCAAGTCAGACGTTCAGAGAAAATGGATTTCTAACACATGCTCCCGGAAGAAGCATATGTAGACACCCAAATGCTCAAGATCGCCTCAGCGTTTGTCTGGTCTTATCACATTTTTTACGTTGACTCACGTTGTAGATATTATGGTTGTTCAAGGTCATTCCTGAGCAATGGTACATAATCGTGCTTTTGCCTGTGAGGTTAAAAGCACTCAGCTCAGGAAGTATTTGCTCATTTCCCACTACCTTCCTAGAGTCTAGCAGAGATCAGGGCCCTGTATTGGGGGGAATGGAGAGGAAAAAAGAACTTTGTGGGATTTTTCTGAGTGTCAGCAGGTTGCTCTGTAGAGAAGTAAGACAGTATAAAGATCTTGAGGATTTAAGGGAGAAAGAAGATAGGAGACGTGGAAGGAAAGGTGTAGTGGAACTCTGGAATGAAATAAAAAATTAAACTTCCCTGTTTCCCAGGAGCCCTAAAACTGCAGTAATCTGTAAAATCAGGCCCCTGTTTTTATTCTAGTTCTCAAATACTTAGTCTTTCTCATCATGACCTAAGGTTTTCGGGCTGAATTTGTTCCTTTGACCCCTAATTGACCTCACCAATTCTTCTGTGCAGCTTTTGTTTTAAACTTTGCATTCAGGTAATTCATGAACACCCATTTGCCCTTGACTCCTTGTCATTACACTTTCACCTAGCAGTAACTTGCTTTTGTTTGTTTCCTCAGAAATAGTTTACTCTTCGGATGTAGCTGTTTCCATATTCGTTGGGAACATCTTTAGCACTTTCAGATGTATCAAGCCTTGTCGAGCCGGCTTCCTCATAATCCGCCCTTCCCTCTTCCTCAATTTAGTGTCATTTATACTAAATCTCAATCCCCCTAAAATACTTCACCAATTGCTCCTTTACATTTGATCCTTAAGGCTTTATTTGTTTCTCTCTGCTTCCATTTAACTCTCCCGAAAGTGTTCTCTCCTTCCTAAGGGCATCAGGCAGTGCCGGTGATGGTAACTTCTCAAAGGGACTTTCTGCGACCTTGGCATGCTGAATCAGGCCACCCGCAAGCTCGTCTGTGAGGCTGTTGATGATAGCGAGCATGTATTTGGCGCTCACCAAGTGACTGACACTGTTCTCAGTATTTCGCATGCATTCAAGGCAGATGACAGCCCTCTAAAGTAGATACTGTTGTAGTTATTGGCTCTATTTTGAGGACCAGAGTCATAGAGCTAGCAGGTAGAGGAGTTGGGATAGGAATGCAAATGATTTGGCTCTCACACCAGAACTTTCAGCTGTTACATTTTTTGTATGAATACATTTTAATGGTCTGCTATTGTTCCTTGTCTCCAAAAGTAGATTTCAGTTTGCCTCTGGTCCGATCTAGTCCTGCCTCTTTAGGAAGGCTTACTTTGCCTGACTGTGGAAACATACAAGGATACAACCTTTCGCAAACAGCCGAAGGCAGAGGAAATACCAAGAAATGAGACTAAAGAGCTACTGACCTCATGGGATACTTGAAACCTTAGAGGACAAACTAGACCCATATACAAAGGAGTTGCCTGATCTTAACCACTTACAGAAGTACAACTACACAAAAAGGGAGACGGAGCGTTACTGGCACAGAGTGACCAGGCAACAAAGAAATCTCACAGAGGAAGATAGGCAGTGACCCAGAGAGCAAACTGAATTATGCTCTATTTGCTCATTCCCTTAACAAATGCTCTGTGCCAGGGGAAAGTCAGACTAGGGGAAAGCGGGGAAAATGGGCAGACACCCGTGCCCTCTGCACATGTACTCCCTAGTGAGAGTATAGATAAGACAAATAAGGCAAGTCAGCATAACATACAGCATGTCAGATGGCAATAAATGCAGTGGAGGAAATTAAAAAAAAATAGGGAATGATAAGGGAGTTGTGGTTTAAAGAGAAGGTGAGGGAAGTATCTTCCTGAAAGTGACAGTTGAGTAAAGACCTAAACGCATTAAGAAGGGAGTCCTATGGATAACTGATAGAAGATCATTTCGGACAGCAGACTATCAAGTTCAAAACCTTGCTGGAGGAACTTGCCATCATGTTTGAGGAATACCAAGCAGCCAGCAAGGCTGAAGCAGAGAAAGCATGGGTGAAGTCACAGTGGATGAATTCAAGAATGGTAATGAGGTCCCGGTATTGTAACATCTTTAGGCCATGATTAGGGCTTTGATGGAAACTGATTCTCCTAGAACCACATTAGATAAAACCATTTATTGAGAGGTACTCCCTTAACAATGCAGAGAGTATATGATAAGAGCAGTTGTGAGAACTATCCTCTGACGATAACTGTGGACATCCTGGGAAGATCAAATAAGGCACTTCAACAATTATTAGGTGAGCAGCTTCCAGTTGTCTGATTTTATCAGCTTAATCCGGCAAATAACTACTCTAAGTTCTAAATAAAATATAAAAGGCAGCAATTTGGAGATAATGGAGGATAGAAAAAAAAAAAAAAAAGAAAGGAAGAAACTGAAGTGGAATCCACCATTAAAAGAAGGTAACAGGAGGGATTGAGATTCTTATGTATAGTTCACCCCTCCCCCGCAACCCCCTGAGGGCATTTCCAGGTCTCCTGAAGCATTCGAGATAGAGCTCAAGCAGAAAACCACACTCCTATTGGCCTTGAGGACTCAGAAGTTGGAGTGTTGAGGCTGCCGGAGTAGCTGGAAATTGGGGGAGGAGAAGAGAGATCCTAGGAAGGAGAGAATGGCAGGGGGAAGCCTCCACATCAGCATATATAAACCCCCCTTAAATCCCGGCTGACCCCTGATCTGGAAAAGGATCCTAGGGGAGGAGACAGTTGGAGAGTTAAGAGGTATTTCAGTAACTGCCCACTGCAGCAGTGCTGGGATATCTGAGCCCCAGCAAGATAGAGACACTTAGAAAACATCTTAGGGGCTCCCGGGTGGCTCAGTTGGTTAAGCGTCCAAATCTTGATTTTGGCTCAGGTCACGGTCTCGCGATGAGTTCAAGCCCCTCATAGGGCTCTGCACTGACATCGCGGAGCTTGCTTGAGATTCTCTCTCTTTCCGTCTCTGTTTGCCCCTCCCCCGCTCATGCTCTCTTTCTCTCTCTCTCTCAAAAATAAATAAACTTAAAAAAAGAAAAAGAAATATCTTAGGATTTACTTTGAAACACGGGAAGGACCATATCCTGGGGCTAAAAGATTCACTCTAGATGAGTTTATGATGATGTGACCAATGCTATAATCGGGATGTCCTGAGAAAGAGAATGACACAACCATGTTTGGTGAAGTCATCACTCATCTCCTCTATGGAGCCTGGGATGTGGGAGACAGAAGTGAAAGCAGGAACCTATTGCAGTTGTCCAGGCAAGATAGGATGGTGGTCAGGACTAGGAGAGCAGCTGTGGGAAGTGGAGAGGAGGGGTGGCATTTGCGTTGAAGATTGACAACTTTCTGGGGACTTGGGTGTGTGTGTGTGTGTGTGTGCACGCACGAGCGCGTGAGGTGGCGTGGGGAGAAGTCAAGGATACTTCTTGACATTGTCTGGCTTGGAAATATTCACTCCATCAGCTTAAGACAAACTATAAAAGGTGGGATCACACGATCCAGTGGACTGCCGAAGATGGGGACAACGCTGGTTGTGTCAAGATAGACACAGTGGCAAAACTGTCCAACCGGACAGGCCAGCATGCTCTCGAAAAAGATGGCGATGGGCTGCAGCCCAGACAAGCCTTCAGTCATTGCCAGGGAGGTCAAACAACAGAGGATGGAGCATCACAGTTGGGACTAGAGCCTAGCTCATGAGAATCAAGGAGCAGATGACATTTTAAAAAGGGTAGCAGGAGCGAGAAACGGGGTCGGGGCCAGAGTCCTTTGTGGTGACTGACAGGAGGAAGAGAGGGCCTCTGTTTCAGAGGGTCTTAGGTACCAGCAAACTGGCTGCACAGGGAGCAGACGGACCTGATTTTCCCAGTTTGCTGGAGAATATGGGAACTTTGCCCTGGGAAGGGAAAATGTCTAGTTGATGGGCCTGAGGCACCTGCCCAGGCTGAAATGATCAGAAGAAGGTGATTTGGTCTGGCTTACCTGAGTTTTGACCTGGAAAGAACCCTTTTTAAAATATATATATATATATATATATTTTTTTTTTTAACGTTTATTTATTTTTGAGACACAGAGAGACAGAGCATGAACAGGGGAGGGGCAGAGAGAGAGGGAGACACAGAATCTGAAACAGGCTCCAGGCTCTGAGCTGTCAGCACAGAGCCCGACGCGGGGCTCGAACTCACGGACCGCGAGATCGTGACCTGGCTGAAGTCGGACGCTTAACCGACTGCGCCACCCAGGCGCCCCTAAAATATATATATATATAAAAAAAATATATAAATATATATATATAAATATATATATAAATATATATATAATATATATATAAATATATATAAATATATATAAATATATATGTAAAATATATATATAAATATATATAATATATATATAAACCCTTTTTAAAATATATATATATAAAATATATATATATATTTTAAAATATATATATATATATTTCCAGGATAGTTAACACACAGTGTTATGTTAGTTTCAGGCGTACAATAAAATGATTCAACAATTCTATACATTACTCAGTGCTCATCATGGTAAATGTCTCTTCATCCCTTTTTATCTATTCAGTCATCCCCCCCCCTTATGTTTCTTTTTCTTTATTTGTTTTGTTTCTTAAATTCCACAGATGAGTGAAATCATTGGGTATTTCTCTTTCTCTCACTGACTTCTTTAGGTTAGCCTAACACACTCCAGATCCATCCATGTCGTTTCAAATGGCAAGATTTCATGTAACTGGACAGAGCTCTTGAAATGCCCAGTCTGGAGAGCACAGGGCAGGTCCCGATGTTTAGAGTAGCGCCATCTGCAGGCAAGCCCTTGGAGTCACCTGCTATGGGTGTCACGGCCACAGAAAGACAGGGAACCAGGGACTCAACAGACTTCAGCAGGGAGATTCTCCCTGTTGGGAAAAATGAGAGGAGAGGAGCAGAGCCGAGGCAGGTAAAGAGGTCAGCCATCTGCTGCTGGGAAAAGAGGTTATGCTCCCCCCTCTCCTTGGCTCATTACACCTCGCTTTTGCATTTCCTTATTTACCCGAGCTGCTGGCCTCTTTCACTAGCCCGGATGATGGCCTAAAATGCTCGAAAGTGTGTCTTTCCTGCTGTGACTTAGTCACACTGGACTGAAGAATTTCATTCAAAACGTATATCGGTTTACTTTTTTTTTTTTTTTTTCGGGATATTTTACTCACTTGACCAGCCCTTTATCTCTGATTTTCTTTAGACTTGCTAGAATGTAGTAAACCAAAAGATATCTTGGAGTCCTCCAATGTAAAATCGATAGAATGGGCACTTGGTAGTTGGTGAAATTTGGGGGGTAATGTTGAACTTCAAGCTTCTTATGTCAGGTTTCATTCGCATAAAAGAAGTCTTGCGATTGACTTGGGTTTCCTTCTTCTCTGATCTGTAAGGTCTCAGAAGCCAGGATTTTTACCGTGTTTATCTTTCCTCCCCCATGATCTAATAAGGTGACCGACTACATGATGACTGGTAAACAAATAATCCTTGAATTAAAACTGGTGTTCACATTGTTGTTTTTCTTAATTTCTCTTAGCTTGTCTTTAAATAGTACTTATGGTTTTGATTTTTTTTCTTTAAGCATATAGTTCATGATTTCTAAGACCCATATAATTTAGTCTTCTTTGTTCTTCGAGCAACTTTGTATGCGATTGGACTTCAATACTGTTTATTCAAATTTAGTTTCCCTAAACATTTAGAAGGAGAGTGAGTTCGGAGAGCTTTCGCAAACTACACCGAACTCTATTATGTTATTTTGTGTAGTGTCAAAGCACCTTGCTTTCTGAAATATCTGGCCTTGTCCTTCTCCCTCATTTTATGTGGACAATCCTTTTCTTTTTTTCTGTACTTGGCCTATCTTGCTAAATTTTGCTTTCACTCCCAACACTTTTTTTCTGTAGTGTGGAGCCTTGTACTGCAAGAGAGGCCCTGTGGGTCAGTGTTGAGAGTTCATAAAAGGCTACACAGCTCCAGCCCCCAGGCCTTAGGGGAAAGCACAGGTAGGGGGGCACGGGGCTTGCATCCACCTGCTTTTAGTAATGGCAGCACGGTTCCCACCTTTAACTGTTGCTCTCAGATTAGACTTTCACATTTTTCAGTGGAGCTCCGCAGCTATTTGGAGATTCTCTTGTTCTCGAGTCCTTCAGCCACCCCGGTGGCTCCCTCTGTTTTCCCTGGCACAGACACTAATACACACAGGTATGCCACTGGTGATTTGTCTGCACCTCCTTGTATTTCAGGGGCGGCAAGGACACCTTATCTCTTGGTTCTGTTGTCATAGATGTGTCCGTGGACTTTTGGTTTTGCTACTTCATTACTCTCTTGGGGGAGAAGGGTCTGTGTGTTTGTCAGTGAGGAGTGGTGAGTAAGGAGTTGGGGGATCGGGGATTTGGGAAAATCCTGAAGCTATGCCGCTACCACAGCCACCATTTTTCCAGAATCTCCTTCGAGAGGGTTTTAAATCAATAAACACCCATCCAGGAAAAGAGACACCTCCATCTTGCTGGCGTCGCCCATCAGATTTTGGACTCACTGAGCCTCTGCAGCTGTATAAGCCCCTTCCTTAAAATCTCTTGATAGCTAGATACCAAGGTGGGTAGGTAGGTAGGTAGGTATATGTAGATATCTACCTCCTGTTTGTTCTGTTTCTCTAGAGAACCCGGACTAAAACACCACACCAAAATGAAAGCCCCTGAATATTTATAAAATGTCTTCACGCTTGGTCTTACATTTTCTGTTTCTACTACTGCTTTTTTTCATTCCGGAGCATGTCTAGAATGTATTTCTTTTTTTTTTTTTTTTTAATTTTTTTTTTAACGTTTTATTTATTTTTGAGACAGGGAGAGACAGAGCATGAATGGGGGAGGGGCAGAGAGAGAGGGAGACACAGAATTGGAAGCAGGCTCCAGTCTCCGAGCCATCAGCCCAGAGCCCGACGCGGGGCTCGAACTCACTGACCGCGAGATCGTGACCTGAGCCGAAGTCGGATGCTCAACCGACGGAGCCACCCAGGCGCCCCTAGAATGTATTTCTTTGAGCAGTGCCTCAGAGCGGAATCTTTCACTGAAACCTCAAGACTTTTCTATGTTCCTATGTCTTTAAAGTTCCAGAAAAGCAACAGGACACAAAATGATATTTTAACGTTTTTTTTTTCCAGCCTGCAAAAATTCATGAAACATCAAACCACAGAATGGCAGCGCTTTCTAGGTTAGTGCCCATTTCCTTCTACCCTCATAGAGCTCACATGAGGAATTCTTCCCCCCAGCAGCCAAACTATCTTACGAGCTAGGTCCTCATTGTTATTGGTAACTATAGGGCACAGCAGAATATAAGTATTATCTGGAGAAAATATAAAGACTTGATAGAGTCTTTGTCCGAATGCCTGTTAAATAGTGCCATTAGTCCAACATCAGCTTTTCAACCCAACACTCACTCAGGACAGCGATATTCATGTTCTACGAAGAGGTTAATAGTGATATCAGAAGTTTTGCATCTTGATGGGGAACAAGCTGGGGTCTTCTTTTTCAGCTTCCAGAAGAGATCATCCCTTCTTCTGGAGATGAGCATCTAAAGCATTCCTATCTCATAGGAAGGTGTAGAAATGAGTTGAGGAGGAACTTCCAGCTCCTGTGCCTTACCTACAGTCCACCTGCCTTGTGCAATTTTCCCTGTAAGCTCTCCTTATTTCGCTTACTGTCTCACATTAGGGCCTATGAATCTGGTACTTTGGGGCTGAGTGAAATATAGGTGTCTTCCAGAAGCATTAATAACAGATAACTTTCCAAGTAAAGAATATCCCTATGCTCTTTGACTTTTTATTCTTGCATTCTCTATTGTCCCAAATCCTTCTACTTCTCTTCCTCCATGTAAAGTCACATCAACCCTGTGCTGTGGTTAGTGCTTCTCCAGCTCAAGATCAGTTCCTTTGGAAAGGACTGTGTCTTGTAGATCTTCTTCAAACTTTGTCTCTCTCCAGCGGCTGAATTACTTGGCCATGGACATACACGCTTTTCTTTGATAACAACATAAACAACTCCTTCGTCATTGTTATATCCGGGGAATAAAATACAATTCACAGAAAGCCAACACAGACACAAGAAAAGGAGGGAAAGAAAGTCTGGGGTATTAAACAGTGTGCTTTTGACCAAAGCATAGCACCACCAAGTCAAAGGCTTGCCTTCCTTGACTTGCCCATTTAGAAGTGAGCCTGCTGTAGGCCTGGAGATGAACTTCCTTGACCACCATGAGCTATTATACTCCCTAGTGAGGGAATACAGCCTGCCATTCATCAGGTGTACCTCCCACTGAGCCTGGCATGGTCCCAGCGTGAAGCCAGATTACTCTGGAGGCAGGAAATCAACACACCCTTCCAGGTCAAGAGCTTTACTCTCCGTTTAGTGGGCTTTTCCCAGGAGAAATACATGGTCATGCAGGCGCAATATAAAAACAAACCCAGCAACAACATCTTACTTAGAAGCCTAAGAGCTCCTGTTTTGCTATGCTTGTCTTGACATTGCTGTGCTGTGGTCTGGACCCTATGGTATACAAGAGGGAACGGAGCGTAATATATGAGAGAAGGCAACTCCACAAAAAGTAACAGGAAGGGAGTTAAAAGTGATAACCAAGGGGCACCTGGGTGTCTCAGTCCATTGACCGTCCAACTCTTGATTTCAGCTCAGGTCATGATCTCGTGGTTCATGCGATCAAGCCCTACATCAGAGGTGCTGTTAGTGTAGAGCTTGCTTGGGATTCTCTCTCTCTCTCTCTCTCTCTCTCTCTCAAAATAAGTAAATAAACATTACAAAACCCCCCTGACAATCAAAATTCTAGTGGACTTGCTCTTTTTCTCCTTCATGTGAAAATAGAAATGTTATAATGTGAATAAAACAGAACTCTAAGAGAATGAACTTTCCCACAAAGTTTATTTATTCGTTCAGGTATACACTCCACAGATACAGGTCATTGCAGTCAGGGTCAATGGAAAAGATTTGAACCCTGTATTCATGGAGCTTATAATCCCACCCAGCAAATGTGCAAGCGCTTTCTGTATGTTGAAGAGGGTGAAGTAAGAGAGTAGTAAAATGAAAATGGTACAAATATGGTGTGTGGCCACTTAAGCAAATCCACTTCTACTTCAGCACAGCCCTCATGGTGGGGAAAATGGAAGGGGAGAGGGAAGAAGGGGATGATGGAAGAATGATAGAGACAGGGTTCTTGAAAATAGAGTGGCATTGGAACAAAAGTCGAGTTTCTGGTGGGACAAGACCATGTCTTTTATCATACTTCAGAGTTGTTCCCAATTCTTGGAGAGTGCTGAAAAGCTACTAATTGGCTAGAATTGGAAGCTCTGTAGAGCAGAGACCCTTTATCGTCAGTGACCGTTATAACTTTCAGAACAATAAACATAGCATCTATAGAGTGTCATCCACAGTGAGAAGTGAAAAGTCACCACATAAATCCCTCCAAATATTCTGATGCCATGCTTTACTATAATTCGGGGAAATGGTGGTAAGAACAGCTCATTTTCCTATTGCAAAATTTGCACTTAGAAGATATTATCTTGCAATTTTCTAGATTCTATTTTGGCCATCCTATTTAAAATTCTTCACTATAGTAGAAATAATATCCAGTTCGTTTCCTGAGAACTTTTCAACCTTCTAGACTGCAGGTAATTGGTATTTTCCTACCCAGTGGAATTCTCTGTAAGCAGTTGTGAGTATGAGTTAGTTATTTGATTCTTTTTGTTTATGCAACCTACAAAATTAGTTATAAGTTATGGTAAAGAATAAAAAAATTCCCTGTTTCTATAGCAATGTAAACCCTGGAGATGTGTTTCAGCAAGTCGGTCTCCTCAATTATTCCCTGGTTGTGACTTAGCAAGCTGAAGAAGATCCATTGATTCAATTAGTTTACTAAGAAGGTGCTTAGTGCTCTGATGGAAAAGATAACTGAACCACTGTAATGCAGCATCCCCATGGCTGAAATTGAACAACTCTTTATTGAGCGAAAGACGCCACACAAAACTCTTTGAGAAATGGCAGACTCAAGGGTCCTATCCTTCTCAAGGAAAAGCTGGAAGTAAACGAACGCAGGAAGGAAATGAATGTAGGAGTGAAACGGTGAGAGCAGGCAAAACTCAGGAGGAAGAAAAAGAAGAAAAGATCCGTGTATTCTGACACATAAAATCCTAAGGAATTTCCAGCGGAGGAAGAGCGGTTTACTATTTTTTTTTTTTAAACTTTAGGATACTGAAAGTAATCTCATGTAAAAATCCCCATGCTTAAATCTCATTTAGCAGCAGCTTCAAATGCTGGCTTAAGAATGAACACAGAAATCTCTAGTTTTATAAAGCTCCCCCATCGTATTCTGTTAGGTTGCCAAGTTGGGAACCACCACTGTAGCATCCGGCTAAGGGAAAATCCAGTCTAATGTCAAATTCCGCACTGGCCGAAAACTCACTACCTTGCCAGGAAGCATACTCCTTCCTTGGGAAACTGTAGCATAGAGTGTTTTTTATGGTTCTGAATGAAAATTTGCCCATGAAATTTCCATTTATTCATCCTTGCTCAGTGCTTGAAGTCAGATCATGCAACCTCAGTTCTTGTTTCGTCCTGTGATGTCTTCTATCAGGTTTATAGTTTTGTGTTTTCCTTTAGGTCTTGTGATCCAGTTTTAGTTAATTTTTGTGACAAGGGTGAGATCCGTGTATTGATTCATTTATTTTTGTACGTGGGAGCCTAGTTTATCGAACGTCATTTGTTGAAAAGATTATTTTTTTCTCCATTGTTAAAGAACAATTGACTGCATTGATGGGGGGCTATTTCTGTCCTCTCTAGTCCAACCCATTGATCTTTTCGTCTGTCGTTTTGCCAGTACGACACTGTCTTGATTACCGTAGCTTGCTACTGAATTTTGAAGTGCGGTTGTGGCAATCCTCCTACTTTGTTCTCCTTCGAGATTGTGTTGGCTCTTCTGGCCTTTCCCAATAAACTTCAGAATCGGTTTGTCAATATCCATAAAATAACCTACTGGGATTTTGAATGGAATTGCATTGAATCTACAGATCAAGTTGGAAAAACTGACAACTTGATAATATTGAGACTTCCTATCCGTGAATATCAGATATGTCTCCATTTACTTAGTTCTTCTCTGATTTCTTTCACCAGAGTTTTGTAGTTTTCCTCACATAGGGCTCGCACATATATTTTTTAGATACATACCTAACTATTTAAGTTTGGGCAAGTGCTAATGTAAATGGAATAGCGATTTTAACTTCAAATACCACTTGTTTATTGCTGGCATGTGGGGTGGTAACTGATATTTGCATATTAACCTTACATCCTACAATATGGCTATAATCACTCGTTAGTTGTAAGAGTTCTTTGGTCAGTTCTTTCCGATTTTGTCCCTAGATGATCATGTCATCTGTGACCAAAACAATCTTATTTCTTCCTGCCCAGTCTGTACACCTTTAATTGGACTTTCTTGTCTTATTGAATTAGTTAGGACCTACAGCACAATACTGCAAGAAGGGGGTGAGAGGGAACGTCTTTACCTTGTCCTTGGTGTTAGGAGGCAAGCTTCTGGTTTCTTACCATTAAGTATGTTGCTAGTTGCAGGTTTTTGTTTTGATATTCTTTATCAAGTTGAATAAATTACCTCCTATTCCTAGTGCGCTGAGAGGTTTGATCATGAATGACTGTTGGATTTTATCACATGCTTTTTCTATGTTATCAAGAGGGTCATGAGATATTTCATCTTTAGCTGGTTGATGTGCTAGATTACACTGATTCATTTTCGAATTCTGAACTAGCCTTACGTACCTGGGACAAATCTCAATTCATTGTGGTACATAATTCTTTTTTATATAGTGTTAGATTTGGTTTGCTAAAATTTTCTGGAGGATTTTGCATCGATGTTCATGAGAGATATTGGCCCACAGTTGTCTTGTGGTCTTTGTCTGGTTTTGGTGTAATTGAAATGCTGGCCTTGTAGAATAAGTCAGGAAGTATTTCCTCTGCTTCTACCTTCTAGAAAAGATGGTAGAGAATTTGTATCATTTCTTCCTTAAATATTTGATAAAAATGAAGCATCCGACTCTTGATTTAGGCTCAGGTCATGATCTCATGGTTCGTGAGATCAAGCCCCACATGGAGATTCTGTCTCTCCCTCTCTCTCTGCCCCCCACCCCTATGTGTGAGTACTCTCTCTCTCTCTCTCTGAAAATAAATAAATAAACATATATATATATATATATATATATATATGGTAAAATTCACCACTGAATCCATCTGAACATGGTACTTTCTGTTTGGGAAGGTTATTAGTTATTAATTTAATTTCTTTAAAAAACATAGGTCTATTCAGATTGCCATTTAGACTTAGTTTTAAATTTTTTTCTTTTATTTATGTTTATTTACTTTTGAGAGAGAGAAAGAGAGAGAGCGAGAACTCAAGCGGGGCAGAGACAGGGGGACAGAGGATCCGAAGTGGGGCCTGCAATGATAGCAGAGAGACCAATGCAGAGCTCAAACTCACAAATCATGAGATCATGACCTGAGCTGAAGTTGGACCCTTAACCAACTGAGCCACCCAGGTGCCCCTAGATTTACTTTTTATTTTATTTTATTTATTTATTTTATTTTTTTAAATATGAAATTTGTTGTCAAATTGGTTTCCATACAACACCCAGTGCTCATCCCAACAGATGCCCTCCTCAATACACCTTACACACCCACCCCTCCCTCCCACCCCCCATCAACCCTCAGTTTGTTCTCCATTTTTAAGAGTCTCTTATGTTTTTGGCTCCCTCCCTCTCTAACCTCTTTTTTTTTCTTCCCCTCCCCCATGGTCTTCTGTTAAGTTTCTCAGGATCCACATAAGAGTGAAAACATATGGTATCTGTCTTTCTCTGTATGACTTATTTCACTTAGCATAACATTCTCCAGTTCCATCCACGTTGCTACAAAAGGCCAGATTTCATTCTTTCTCATTGCCACATGGTACTCCATTGTGTATATAAACCACAATTTCTTTATCCATTCATCAGTTGATGGACAGTTAGGTTCTTTCCATAATTTGGTGATTGTTGAAAGTGCTGCTACAAACATTGGGGTACAAGTGCCCCTCTGCATCAGCACTCCTGTATCCCTTGGGTAAATTCCTAGCAGTGCTATTGCTGGGTCATAGGCTAGATCTATTTTTGATTTTTTGAGGAACTTCCACCCTGTTTTCCAGAGTGGCTGCACCAGTTTGCATTCCCACCAACACTGCAAGAGGGTTCCTGTTTCTCCGCATCCTCTCCAGCATCTATAGTCTCCCAATTTGTTCGTTTTGGCTACTCTGACTGGCGTGAGGTGATATCTGAGTGTGGTTTTGGTTTGTATTTCCCTGATGAGGACTGACCTTGAGCATCTTCTCATGTGCCTCTTGGCCATCTGGATGTCTTCTTTAGAGAAGTGTCTGTTCATGTTTTCTGTCCATTTCTTCACTGGATTATTTGTTTTTCAGGTGTGGAGTTTGGTGAGTTCTTTGTAGATTTTGGATACTAGCCCTTTGTCCGATAGGTCATTTGCAAATATCTTTTCCCATTCCGTCAGTTGCCTTTTAGTTTTGTTGATTGTTTCCTTTGCAGTGCAGAAGCTTTTTATCTTCATGAGGTCCCAATACTTCATTTTTGCTTTTAATTCCCTTGCCTTTGGGGATATGTCAAGTAAGAAATTGCTGCGGCTGAGCTCAGAGAGGTTTTTTCCTGCTTTCTCCTCTAGGGTTTTGATGGTTTCCTGTCTCACATTCAGGTCCTTCATCCATTTTGAGTTTCTTTTTGTGAATGGTGTAAGAAAGTGGTCTAGTTTCATCCTTCTGCATGTTGCTGTCCAGTTCTCCCAGCACCATTTGTTAAAGAGACTGTCTTTCTTTCCATTGGATATTCTTTCCTGCTTTGTCAAAGATGAGTTGGCCATACGTTTGTGGGTCTAGTTCTGGGGTTTCTATTCTATTCCATTGGTCTATGTGTCTGTTTTTGTGCCAATACCATGCTGTCTTGATGATTACAGCTTTGTAGTAGAGGCTAAAGTCTGGGATTGTGATGCCTCCTGCTTTGGTCTTTTTCTTCAAAATTGCTTTGGCTATTCAGGATCTTTTGTGGTTCCATACAAACTTTAGGATTGCTTGTTCTAGCTTTGAGAAGAATGCTGGTGCAATTTTGATTGGGGTTGCATTGAATGTGTAGAGTGCTTTGGGTAATATTGACATTTTAACAATATTTATTCTTCCAATCCATGAGCACGGAATGTTTTTCCATTTCTTAGATTTACTTTTTAAAAGCACAATCTTAATCTTGTCATTGTTGTGCCTAACATTTTCAATGACTACACATTGCTCTTGGGATAAAGTCCCAGGCCCTTAAGATGGACAGTTCCCTATATGATCTTGCCCCTCATTCCTCTATAGGTTCTGTTTCACATTTGCTTTCCAGATCACAACTATGTACATCTTTTTCAGTTCCTTGAAGATGGAATCCTCAGAGGGTTTGCCCCTGGCCTTTCATCTTTCCACAGTGCCCTTCTCCCAGATTCCTTTACCTAGGTGATAAGGCATTGACTCATTCTTCAGATATTTGCTATGCTTTCTGTGTATGTCTGCTTCGTGGTACCTATCAAAATGGAATTAACTCTTGTTATTACCTGTTTACTGCTTATCTTCCCTATTAGGCTATAAGTTCAGTTACTGTTTTGCTCACTTGTGCATTGTCCTAGACTTGACACAAATGACCATTGTATGCCAGTCATGTAACAAATATTTACTGAAAGTATAATTCTCATGCTGTTTCTATGGAGAAGGTACTTATATTGTCTTTCTTATGTGAGTGAGGAAATTGAGGCACAGGTGAAACAGGCAAATGGTTTAGTTGCATTACCAGTAAATGAGACAGGCTGAAAGCCAAGTCCGTGACTCTGGTCCCCATGTTATCAAAAACTATCCTGGAGAAAGGCTTCACATAGACTCAGGACATACTGGCCCTCAGGGGATCTTTAAAATCCTGAAATTTCTTTATAAATTATTTTAGATAGGTGGATCTTGAGAAAATGGAGGAGACATAAGTATTATTCATTTCTTAAGATGTTCTGGTTCACAAATGATTTCAAGAACCACTTTCATAGAGAATCATTTTAAGGTGCCATCATTTGGGGGCACCTGGGTGGCTCCGTCAGTTAAGCGTCTGAGTCATGAGTTTGGCTCAGGTCATGATCTCTTGGTTCATGAGTTTGAAGCCCTCATCAGGCTCTATGCTGACCGGAGCCTGCTTGGGATTCTGTCTCTCCCTCTTTCTCTGCCCCTCCCCTTCTCCTGCTTGCTCTCTCTCTGTCTCTCTCAAAATAAGTAAATAAACTTTAAAAAAAGCGTCATCATTTGTTTTTCAACCTGTGTACATAAGGCTTGTCAGTATTGTGCTTGCAACAAAGGAAAAACAAAATTTTACTGAGAAATAACCATAATAATGGTTTTGACTTTGGGGGTAAATAGGTGCGAAAATCATTTATCTTCTTTAAAAGAATTAATCTCAAATGCTACTTTAAGAAGGGGTGGGTTTTTCTCTGAAAATTTTCAGTAGTGTTTCAAATTAACCAAAGCTAACCAGCTATTGAAATCACATAAAGAGCTTCAAGAGGAAAATTGTTGAGGGTTTTTAAAAAATCTGTTTTTCACCATTTCGTCAACAAGTGAGGCTTGGTATTTGTTAGAAAAAACTGACATTTTATATAGAAAGAGGTCAGAGAGAGCCATATCTCCTCAGCAGTTAAAAGCATAAACATTTTAAGCAGTAATTATGAGCAATTAAGTAATTGCCTTAGAATGTTTGGACCCTGGCCTTTTTGTATAAGCTCCAGCAAAAGCCTAGCCAAAGGGGAAATGGTTTGGCGATAAGTCTTTAAACCAGATTTAGGATCAAATCCCCTCAAGAATCTGGGAATGCACTGCGGCAAAATGGATTTCTGGGTCTCTGGAAACAAGCCAGAGGCACTGAGATCGGATTCTGATTTTTCCTTCCAGATGAGGACGTGACTTTGCTAATGGTTGAATTGCACCAAGAAAACATTAGTGTCTTACATACATAAACATTGCCCTGAAAGGAAACACATATATTGGGAGCGTTTGGCCTTTCAGGATGGAAATAGAAATCCCAGGCATAAAACTGTTGTATAACAAGAACGGTGATTTCTTCACTTCCGGCAGATCCTTACCTAGACTGAGAATGTTCCCTGAAATTTGTCTAATTCGGGCAAAGCCATACGGAGACATGTTGCGTTAGCTCCTGCACTATGAGGCCTCCTCTTTTTCAAGTTTTGGAAACTTGACTAAATAAACTGGGCAGTTTATAGGGAGATATGCGTGTTATCTCTTTCTGCTGTTTGTAATCCACCTGAAACCCTGCGGAAGCCAAAGTTCAAAAGGAGATCCCCTGTGTCTCTCTCTCTCTTCTGCCTGTTGCTCAGCAAGCACATTCATAACCAGAGACAGAATTCAGAGTTGTATCTGCCACATTCCTAAGCTGGTTACAGTACCACATCTGTTCCCTGGGATCTCCAGGGATTGTTACAGTGGGGGCAAAATGATTTGGAGAGATAGTATCTTTTTCCAGGTTCCATCTGGGGACTCTGTGTTTTCCTTCAACCCACAGACCTTGGCTACAGTGAACCTCAAATGCAGGAGGGAGGAAGCTATTTTGCAACGTAAGTTACAGTTAACATTATCTGTGCTTTCTAGGGGTGGAAGCTTTGCAACTGAAATTCTCAATTGCCAATGTGTATAATAGTTTACAACTATGGGTACCATAATTTACACTCCAGAATAGTTAATGAATGAAGAATGATATTAGAGAGGCTGCAGGATGGGGCTTTGATGGTTTCACAACTCCTAGTACCTCAGAGATGAACTAGGAGAATCAAATGGAGGATGGAAAGTACCAGTGTGGGCAGGCAGCAAAATGCTGCTAAGAGACAAAAACGAGATAAAATAGACATCTGAAAATAGTAGAAAAATCTATCTGCATGCACGACTGGTGAGACAAAGATCTTCCCAAAATGGATTCCTCCCATAACACTACAAATAAAAGTCATTAACTATTTCATGTGTATAACATTAGTGTAAGTGTCCAGCTGAAAGCAGCAAGAGGATTTTTGGGGGAAAAGCCAGTTATCTCAACAATTTGTAAATAGTCCCTAAAAGAACACCATAAATCATCTATTTTTTAATCCATCTTTTTGAGGGAGGGTAATTGATTAAAAAAAAGTTATTGTTGTTGGTTCTCCAGAGTGACTTGTGGACTAACAAACAGATCAGTCTCCTCATTGGGCTTTTCCTCTTATATCGGGTTGTAAGACGGGCATTTTTGCTAAACATAAGAAAATAAGACCTTGTTAAAAAAAAATGTGTGTTTATAGTAGGTTTAAAACGTGGCAGGAGCATGTTGAAAAACATCCTGGAGTTATCCAGAAGTATATCTTTTGTTTTGACATGCTTAGCTTGCGTTATGGGTATTTCCCCTGTACTTAATGGAATAAACTGAGGAAAATTCTCTAAAACTAAGGCAAACTGAGGTAGGCGTGCATTCGTGTGGCTATGTGGTGAATGAAACTTATCTGAATTGTTTTTTAAAACGGGGTTAGGTGTCAGGGCCTGAAAAAGAATTCAACACATTTCACATCACTTGCGATATATTGTAGAGGCATTCATCAGATGGGAATTTTTCTCTTCTCATACACATCGTAACGTTGCTTTTATCTTTCATGTTCAGCAAGGTATAACAACAAAGCCTCCAAAGATATAGAAGAGAAGCCACGTCGTTAATTTTATTAATGAAAGAGTATCATCAGTGTGGAGGCTTCTTCTTTCACGTTACACCTTTGCTTAAACTTGCTTTACCAGCAGCCTTTATGGGGTATTCCTGTGACATTAAGGGAACCACGTGACAGAAGAGTTTAGGGGATGGGGAATCCCCTGCTCTGTCTCAAGCACATTAAACAGCACAGGCTATTTTCACAGTTTGTCAGGCTTTTTCTGCTTTGTCTCCTTGGCGACTCAGCTCAAGCCTTACCACATCTGGACACTAGTGGAGACCATAAATCTGCCCCTATTGTTACTGCGGTTACCCTCACATTTTTAAATTACAAGTTAGAGGGTAGGGGCGCCCGGGTGGCTCAGTCAGCTAAGCCTCTGACTTCGGCTCAGGTCATGATCTCACAGGTTGTGAGTTCGAGCCCCACGTCAGGCTCTGTGCTGACAGCTGAGCCTGGAGCCTGCTTCAGGTTCTGTGTCTCCCTCTCTCTCTGCCCTTCTCCCAATTCACACTCTGTCTCTCTGTGTCTCTCAAAAATGAATAAACGTTAAAAAAAAAGTTTTTTTTTAAAGTTAGGTGATAGGAATAATTCCAAACTTGAAAAGATTGCAAAAGTAAAAATAAACAAAGAGCATCCCTATACCCTTTACCCAGGGTCAACTATTATTTTTTAACCCATTTGATTTATCATTTCTCATTTGTTCTTCTCTCTTTTCCTCTCTCTCTCTCTCTCTCTATCTCATATACACATGCATAATTAGTTTACTGAACATTTTGAAAGTAAATTACCTACATTAGAAGCTTTCGTTCCTCAATACTTGAGATGTTAGAGGTAATTCCCTTACATAATCTCACTACAATTCTCAACTTCATGAACTTACACTGATGTGATATTTTGATCGACTCTATCCAGATTCCAATTTTGCCAGTTTCACCTAATAAAGTCTGTTGCAGCATAATCGTCTGCCTCCCTCTCCCCACCAAAAGAGGATCCAATCTGGAGTCAGGTAGCTGTCCTGATTCCTTAGTCTCCTATAATCAGAAACATTTCCACAGCCTTTCTTTCCTTTGGTAACAATGACATTTTTGGAGAGTATACTTCCAACCCCATCTTTGTATTAATAGAACATTCAGCAATTCATTTTTATGGTATTTCCTTCTAACTTCATTAACATTTTACATTCATGGCCAGAGTCCGGCATGGATGACATTGTATCCTTCTCAGGATATCACCTTGGCAGGTGCATGATTTTTATCTATCCCTTATTGGTGCCGTTAATTGGTCAAGACGTGGCCTGATTTCTCCACTGTATAGTCACAGTTTGTTTTTGTCCCTTGCAAGTAATAAGTGGTCTGTGGGGAGACCTGCTGATCATGCAGATAGGCTGCTCTACATGACAACTTCTTCCTAGATTGTACTTCCATCGATGGTCCTGATCTAATCTAATTCACACCACGATAGTTGCAAAGTGCTGTTTTTCCTACTCTAGGACTCCCTCTTCAATTACCCATCAGCCCTTAGCACTCTACTGCAAGCAAGAGCCCTTCCCTATCTGCTTATTATCGACACAGTCTCAAATTTTATAACTCCTTACTGTATATACTGTCAAAGAGAAGGAATTTGAAAATACAAGTACTTATTTCTGGTTTTTCTATCACCAACTGTTCCAAATCTTCAGCATCCATTTCAACCAGCCATCGCTCTCATCCGATATTACCTCGCTTCCCACGTAATCAAGGAAATTGGGAACATCAGCTGTAAATGACTCAACCTCCCTTCTCTCACCTTGCATATAAAAACGTGTTTACATCTACACCTATTCTTGTCTCCTTTTGTCAAGTCACAGAAGATAAAGCAGTCTTCTTCATGATTAAGGTCAAATGCTTTATCTATGGTTATTTTTTTCCTCCTCTGTTCTCTCTCTTGTTGGAACTCTAAAGTACAGAATTTGATTAATTATATCTTTGTTCCATGAAACATTCTTTGCATTGGTATATATCCCTCTAGGTATATACCTCTATTTCTATCATCTCTCTAGCTAAACTATCCTTTATCTCTTTTAACTAATGTTATGAGTTCCTGTCAACAGACCAGCTTTTTAAATAAAGGGACCAGCCATACTGAATTAGGATTCCCTTGTCCAGTGACCTCACATAACCTCACCTCTTTAAAATACCTCTCTCCAAATACTGTCGTATTTTGAGATACTAGGGTTTAGGATTTTGACATGAGTTTTGGGGGGTACACAATTCTCATTTCACTTAGCATCTCACATGAGGCTTTTAACTGTCTTCACTGCTGGCAGTCCCAGCCACCTGAAATGCACCAGTGTCCCTAATGTTATCTAACTAAACTACAGAGCAGACATGAAACAATTCGTATATTCTAAATACCACTTCCTTCTATTGCCATCTGAGTTTTTAAAATGTTTATTTATTTGTGTGTGTGTGTGTGTGTGTGTGTGTGAGAGAGAGAGAGAGAGAGAGAGAGAGAGAGAGCGCATAAGCAGGGGAGGGGCAGAGAGAGAGGGAGACACAGAATCTGAAGCAGGCTCCGGGCTCTGAGCTGTCAGCACAGAGCCTGACACGGGCCTTGAACCCATGAACTGTGAAATCATGACCTGAGATGGTCAGATGCTTAACCAACTGAGCCACCCAGGTGCCCCAACCATCTGATTTTTTTTTTTTTTTTTTTTTTTAAAAATTTTTTTTCAACGTTTATTTATTTTGGGGACAGAGAGAGACAGAGCATGAACGGGAGAGGGGCAGAGAGAGAGGGAGACACAGAATCGGAAACAGGCTCCAGGCTCTGAGCCATCAGCCCAGAGCCCGACGCGGGGCTCGAACTCACGGACCGCGAGATCGTGACCTGGCTGAAGTCGGCCGCTTAACCGACTGCGCCACCCAGGCGCCCCGCAACCATCTGATTTTTAATAGCATCACTGGCGTAGGAGCTGTGGTCTCGATGGATCAAAGAGATGCTCTCAAAAGTGATGGCATCTGCATACCCTTTGACTACCATGCACCAATCCTTTTTCAGCTTTGTACTTTACTACTTTCAAATTTGATACTTATTTTCTTTTGAGTTTTTTTCTATTGATCACACGTACAGAAAGAACCTCAGCTTAGTCCATAGATTATTCTGAATTTCTTTTCTCATTCATGAACTAGCACAAAGATGCTAATTGTACCAATGTATGGTAACTTCACATATCCATTCAGTGCAGTGAATATCCATAAAGAGCTTGCTATGTTCCTAGCACTCAGCATCCAACGATGAATAAGACATGATTACTGTCCTCTAGGAGCCGAAGCCTATATGTGGATACATACATGTGAGAAATAAATGGCAGTTTGGTATGACGGATGAATAATGGATGTTTCAGCAACTTTTCTGGTAAATCAGGAAAACTGCTGTGTCCAATCATAAGCCTTTTTACCTCTCTTTCTTCTTTTAAACTGTCTTTACTTAAAACCTCTTCCCGTGTTAATAGTCATTTACTTATTCTTGCATAAACAGCCTGTATTGATGCTTACGTGTCAATACTGATGCTTTCTGTTAAGCTCTGTGTTTTTTGTTGTTGTAGTTTGTTTTGTTTTTTGTTTGTGTGTTTTTTTTGTTGATATTTCACCTTTGACCTATACTGTTTCCTCTTTATTTTTCCTTCTCGGTAGTTGCATAAACATTTTTCATAAGCGTACTTTCTCTTTTGGTACCGTCTCCTTTTTTAAATTTATTGGAAGTACCACCAACCATCCTTCTCTCGTTCTTGTTCTTTGTGTCTTTTCTTTTATCATGTGTCCGTGTTCTGGCCCAAAGGCACACCCTCGCTCGTTGATTTGCATCCAACTCCAAATGCAGCTGAAAACCCTTTTTCCTTTTGCCATAAGTTCTCTACATTAATGAACATTTGATACTCGAAATATCCATTTTATTTTCCGTTGTCATTGGCACTCCTTTCTCTCAGATATAATTATCTTAACACATTGCGACATCTTGAAAGGAAGCAAAGCTTTCATAATTTCTCATGCAATTGTTTATCTTCTAGGAATTTCCTCATCCTTGCTATGTCAATGCCATATTTTCTTTCTTCTGAGAAAGTTATCCTACTTTTAAACAGTTTGATGCATTTTATTCACAACGTTTATTAGTTTCTGTAAATAAGTCTTATCTGATTTGCTAGCTTTTTTCCTTTTCCTTTCTTTCTTTCTTCTTTCTTTCTTTCTTTCTTTCTTTCTTTCTTTCAGGAGTTTTAGGCAGTAGTTTAAGAATACTTGGAGCCTCGATTTAGGTGTCTAGGTTCTTAAAAACAAGATCACTAAGGTTTATTCTCTCCAACTCAGAATACATTGCCATTCATTCTGAGAATTTTTATCTTTCAAATGCCCGATATTTAGTGTGGTGAACAGGAAAATACACCCTTATGTAGGGAGCCTTTCCTCAGTTGACTGATGTGAAAGTTCAAACGAATGCAATATTGTTTTATTAAATTGTTTGCAAATAAATTCAGTCTGCTTATCTTCACTCAAAGATAACTGTTTACAACACAGATTCCTATTCCTGTTATGTCTTTCACAACATATTTATGCATTTTCACAGCATACTCCCATTTCCTTTCCTCTGGTAGCTTCTCTCATTCAGATTCCCTCTGTCCGGTCCCTATGGTAGTAGGGTACAGTTTCCTCTGGGATTAGAGATTCTATTCTCTTGTAAATTCCCTGAGCTCTTTCTCCACTAGATTTGTTTTCTTTTCCTCTATGAGCTTCAGGCAAAACTGAGTCTCCTAAGGTTATTTTTTTCTATATGCTCCTCTAGTGTAAGAACAGTTTTCTCCCTGATGAATTCTGGTGGGATTGAATTTCGCCTTAGGTGCCTTATTTTGTTCCTTTCCTTCCTTCCTCCCATCTCTTCAACTGTTGAATAAGAAACATCTTATTTCTCTTTCCTGAGGATTTTGGAACTCTGATAGATTTACCTCCGTCTATGTATCACAGGCACTGTCACGGTAGAAGCAAAAACCTATAATTTGGCAAGAGGCAGCACTAAACTTGAGACCTACACCCACAGCTGCATTGAGTAGCTGCGTGATCTTGGGAAAGTCACACAGACCTCTCTAAGCCTCAGTTTCCCCATCTGGATAACGAGTATATGATAATAGCACCAACTTCCAAGAGTCTAAGCGGTTTTTAAAATTTCTTTTTAATGTTTAGTTATTTTTTTTTTTGAGGGAGACAGATGAGCGCGAGCAGAGGGGCAGAGAGAGAATGAGACACGGAATCCGAAGCAGGCTCCAGGCTCCGAGCTGTCAGCGCAGAGCCCGACAGGGGGCTCCTACTCACCCACTGTCAGATCATGACCTGAGCTGAAGTCAGACGCTTAACCGACTGAGCCACCCAGGGGCCCCTAGTCTAAGAATTTTTGATGTGATATATGGTAACATACTCAGTATAATTCTTTACAGATAAAAACACTGAATAAATAACAATAGCTTAATTTCATCCACGTTACCTGCTTCCCTTTTATTCGTGAACTTCCGAGCTGTTTCTATGGTACCTTGCAACAATGCCATTTGTACTATTGTACATTTGTGATCTAAAAAATGTGTTTCCTTTTTTTTTTCTTTTGAAGGCAATGTAGTATCCTTTCTCTCCACACTAGAATGCTTTTCATGACTGGATTTTTTAAAAAAATATTTATTTATTTTTGAGAGAGAGCACACGTGCGTGTTTGCATGAGACGGGGGAGAGGCAAAGAAAGGGGGACAAAGGATCCGAAGCGGGCTCTGGTGACAGTAGAAAGCCCAACGTGGGGCTTGGATTTGCAAACCGTGAGATCATGACCTGAGCCGGAGTTGGATGCTTAACCGACTGAGCCACCCGGGGGGCCCCTTTCATGACGAGATCTTACCCAGAAAATATCGACTTAGTCATGTCTGGCGTAGATTTTATAGTGATTGTGAACCCCAAGTTTTCTTTCATCCCGATTGAAGGTGATCTATTATGCGGCTAAAGCCAATACTTCAAGTTCTCTAGCTCTATTTTAAACTTTCAGTGGACCTGTTCAAAACCTAACTGGAACTGATCATTTATCACGATGGAGTTGAGGGCACAGTATTCCCTACAGTCACCACCTCAATTCTGAAGCTATGGAGCAGAGTCCTTAACACCGTCCCGTCCTTGAAATCAACACTAGTAACTTCTTGCGGTTCTTTTTCACTTATGGCAGAGAATTGAAGGTTTGTTTAGTGCATGAATATTTTAGGGATCAGCAGAAAACCAAACAAAACCCCTGCTTCCATAGGTCTTATATTCAAGTGGAAGAGGAGGGAAGGAATAAGCAGCAAATGTGCTAAATTATGCCGTATATGCACACAAATATGCACGTTACTATCGTGAAAACAAGTGAGCAAGATAAGACTTATGGGGGGTTATGGGGCTAGAATGTTGAATAAGACTGTCATAAAGTGACATCTGACCAAGATTTGGAGGGGTTGGGGGAGATATATGTGGACGTATCCGGTGGAGGGATGGCTCATATGGAGGAACTAGTTAATGGAAAAGTCCAAAGGTGAAGGTATGGTTAATGTGTTAAAGGACAAGGAAGGAGGCCAGTGCAGCCAGAGTGGATTGAGTGATGGGGACAGTTAACAGAGGAGATCAGATAGGTGATGTGAAATTGATGGTGTGGTGTTTTGTGGCCCCGTGAGGACCTGGGGCTTTACTCAGAGTGAACGATGGCTGCTGTAGGGTGCTGAGGAAAAACAATGACATGTTCTGACATAGGTTTGAAAAGATTACTCTGGCTGTTGTTTTAAGAATAGAAAATCCAGGGGCGCCTGGGTGGCGCAGTCGGTTAAGCGTCCGACTTCAGCCAGGTCACGATCTCGCGGTCTGTGAGTTCGAGCCCCGCGTCGGGCTCTGGGCTGATGGCTCGGAGCCTGGAGCCTGTTTCCGATCCTGTGTCTCCCTCTCTCTCTGCCCCTCCCCCGTTCATGCTCTGTCTCTCTCTGTCCCCAAAATAAATAAACGTTGAAAATCCAGGGGCTCCAGGGTGGCTTAGTTGGTTAAGCAGCTGACTCTTGATTTCAGCTCAGGTCATGATCTCACAGTTTCTAGTATCAAGCCCTGTGTCTGGCTCCACGCTGACAGCACGGAGCCTGCTTGGAATTCTCTCTCTCTCTCTCTCTCTCTTTCTCAGAATAAATAAACTTAAAAATAGAAGAATAGAAAATCCAATTTTACTCTTCCTACAACCTATGTTTGTGTGTGTGTGTATGCATATTTTTAACCACAAGTATGATCTTTATATCTAGATTAATTTTAGTAATCAAGTTCTCTACAATATTTAAAAAGTTTTTTAAAAATGTTTATTTATTTTTGAGAGAGAGAGAGATCTCTCTCTCAAAATACTTATTGAGATATTTATTTTTATCTCAAAAATAAATAAACAGAGAGAGAGAGAGCGAGAGAGCAAGCATGAGCAGGGGAGGGGCAGAGAGAGAGGGAGACACAGAATCTGAAACAGTTCCAGGCTCTGAGCAGTCAGCACAGAGCCTGATACGAGACTTGAACCCATGAACTGTAAGATCATGCCCTGAGCCCAAGTCAGAGGCTTAACCGACTGAGCCACCCAGGCACCCTAACCCTAAGTTCTTTACAATTTTACATCCTGGTAGAAAGTCTAAACAGAAGTCGTAAAAAGGGGGTGGTGGGAAACAGTGTAGTGAAAGCTTTCTCAGTTCTTATTCTTTTTTTTTTAATTTTTTAAACGTTTATTGATATTTGAGAGACAGAGAGAGACAGAGTATTGAGCAGGAAAGGGGTAGAGAGAGGGAGACACAGAATCCAAAGCAGGCTCCAGGCTCCGAGCTGTCAGCACAGAGCCCGATGCGGGGCTCGAACTCATGAACCGTTAGATCATGACCTGAGCCGAAGCCGGACGCTCAACCGACTGAGCCACCCAGGCGCCCCACTCAGTTCTTATTCTTAATAATTAAAGAATATAATTCTGAAAGTGTTTTTGAAAAACAAAGTAATTTAGTAAATAATATTTAAAGGATGTATGCTTTTTAAATCAAGAGAAGACTGAAGCGGTCAAACCAATATAGAACAAATTGTAGGAAAAAAGGAAATTACCAATAAGCATAAAAACAAAAAGCAAAAAAGTGATAAAATAGAAATAGGCAAATTATAAGTTACTACAATTGCTCACTATGAGCAAATGAAATCATGTTTAAAGTGTCCAATTGTCACATTTAAAAGGATATACATGCAGTTAAAAAAAGACAAATATTACACAGTGGAAAAATTATCAGGCAATGCAAGAAATAAGGGAAGGAGGGAAGAGAGAGGAAGGAAGGAGGAAAAGAGAGAGACAAGGAGGAAAGAAGGGAAAGGGCAGTCAGAATCGACCAGTCAATAAGTATTTATTGAGTATGTAAGTGCCAGGCAGTTGATATACAGTATTCCAGACAACTTTTCTGTACTTTCATTGATATTTTCATGAGAGCTGGAGGTTGGGTATTTGTGGGACTGATAGCTAAATACTATTTAATTTTCATGTTGCTCTGAAATACGATAAGCAACATGATATGGTAAAAATCATGAGCCAAAGAGTATGGTTGACAGGGCTTTCAATCCAAACTTCGGTCCTTACTGGCTTTGTGACCTTGGACGAATTTCCTGAACTTTCTTAGTCATAGAGGTCTCTTCTGTAAATTAGTGATACATAGAGCAGCTTTGCAAAATTTGGTGGTGGTGGCGGGGGAGGGGCCGGAGTTAAGCAAATAATGAGTACCATGCCTGACACATAGTAGATACTCCATATTTATCTGGTGAAACAAAAGTAATTTACCAACAGAGAAAATGGTGCTGCTTAATAATGGTGTTAAGTTCCTCAAGTGACATCTTGTATTTGGTGGAGCTCCATTTTTAAGTCTGTTTTTTCTGCTATACTACACAAATATCTGTTAGATAACAGCACATGGCATCTAATTTTTGTGTTTTCCCACTTCCTTCTTTCATTTCTTTTCATTTTTCTTTTCCTTTCTTTTCTTTTCTTTCTTTTCATTTTTCTTTTCCTTTCTTTTCTTTTTTTTCTTTTCTTTTCTTTCTTTTCATTTTTTTCTTTTCTTTTCTTTTCTTTTCTTTTCTTTTCTTTTCTTTTCTTTTCTCTTCTTTTCTTTTACTTTTTTTTAACTTCCAACCTTCTTTCTGTCCCTAATCATCAGAGTTTTTGTTTGTTTGTTTCTCTCTAGACTCCCTGTTACCATTGGCTGTCGGGTATATACTACCTGGTGGGTTCAAGAGGAGCAAAGTCAAGGGCTCGCTCATTTGAACCTACAGGCTGTGTTCCCTTCCTTTTTGCTCACACAAGTTCCTTTTCTAATTTTATTCTCCATGTTCTATACTCTTAATAGTATGGCATAGTGAAAGCCGTATGAATCAGGAGGTTGTACTATTGCAAGCATTTGACTAAATAACTCTATCTTTTAGACCTCAGATTGCTCATCTCTCAACTGAAGAAATTTGAGAAATGCTAAAATTATCACTAGGTGTTTTCAGCTTTCTAATAAAGAATATAAGGTCACATATCGATGGTGCTTTATTAGAGCATCTTATTTAATTTTTATAACAATCCCATAAGGGTTGACCCTTCTCATATTTTTACATAAAATGAGGTTTTTTGCCTCATTGTAAAATCAAATTCTGCCCATTGCAAAATGTTTAGAAAAAATACATTAAAAACACATATAATAGAAGTTGCCCACATTTTCATTATGAAGAGAGGAAAGCCCAAGATTTTAACTCATCCATGGCCCACATTTACCTACATGATACAGCTGAATCTCTATCCTAGGTCTCTTTACATTCTCTACTTCTTTCTGTCCATCTTCAGTCTGCCCATCTGAGATTAGAGCTAAAAGTCTATGCCTTTGGGGGAACTTCTCTTAAGCTGCTGGCTTGAACTACATACTATTATACTTGGGTTCACTCCTTCCCCCCACCTTCACTTCCAATGATGCTGACATCCTCCAATGCACATCATGTGCAGTGTAACTCATCTAACTTTTTTCATGACTCTGAGAAACAAGGTAGGAATAGTATATGCCCCCATTTATTGACGAATTGGCTGAGGTTCAGAGAGATTAACACTATTCCTGGAGTCATTTAAAGACATTTATCCAAGACTAGATCCCAACCTTCTTAAATTACAATTATCCTACTTTTAAAAGGCATAAAGTAATTTCTTATACAACAATATACATAAGATAATAGACTAGAAGACAGATGTTTTAAATACTATTAGTTTTCCATCTGACAAAGGAACAACTAGTAGGCTTCTGGCAAACATACCCCCCTTTTTTTAGTGTTTATTTATTTTTGAGACAGAGAGCATGAACGGGGGAGGGTCAGAGAGAGGGAGACACAGAATCTGAAGCAAGCTCCAGGCTCTGAGCTGTCAGCACAGAGCCCGACGCAGGGCTCGAACTCACGGACCGTGAGATCATGACCTGAGCCAAAGTCGGATGCTCAACCGACTGAGCCACCCAAGCGCCCCTAAACATACCCCTTTCGTTTTTACTATCTCAATTTAAATTTTAAAGTATCAAAAGTCCTTGGTTAGGAATATATTCTAAAATGTTGCTTCAAGAAATTACAGAATTTCACAGAAGAAATACAATGGAACCTCTCAAAAACTAGGCAAGCCTAGAGTAAAAATATTGAATTATAGTGTCCCTCTTCCTTCAGCCTATTTTCAAGCTACTTACATCGCATCTGGAGTATGAAACAGTTCAGAATTCCCCCAAACACACACCATTTCCTGAAATCGACTGTGGACTTTGTTTTTTTTTCTTTATTTTATTTTTTTTAAAAAATTTTTTTTCAACGTTTATTTATTTTTTGGGGGACAGAGAGAGACAGAGCATGAACGGGCGAGGGGCAGAGAGAGAGGGAGACACAGAATCGGAAACAGGCTCCAGGCTCTGAGCCATCAGCCCAGAGCCTCACGTAGGGCTCGAACTCACGGACCGCGAGATCGTGACCTGGCTGAAGTCGGACGCTTAACCGACTGCGACACCCAGGCGCCCCTCGACTGTGGACTTTGAATGCATCGTGTCCATAAAGCAGGGGAAGTCCAATAACCATTTTCAGACCTGAATAGACCTTGCAAATTGTCGATTATAGTTCAGTTTTGAAGACCCTAGTCAAAAGCAATGATGTGCTGTTTTCCTGTTGTGATTTAAAGCTTTGTGTTAAGAAAGCTTTGTGTTAAGTCTCCAAAATGTATCTAATATCTAATCTATATCCAATAAATGGTTGAAAATCTTAAACATCTGTTTTCAACTTTCGTTTTTGTGAGTTAATATGTATTCTTTTCATTGAAAAATTTATCAGGATATTATCGACATAACCACAGTATACAATACAAGCAACCAATATTTTAGAAAGATTTTTTTTAGAAACACTTTTTCTCCATTTGATAAATGGAGAAAAACTAATGGGTTTGAAAATTCATTCTTATTGGAAATGATTAAAGGTTACTAGCTTTCATTGAAAAGGATCCCTAGGGGTACCTGACTCAGTCAGTAGAGCATGCAACTCTTGATCTCAGTGTTCTGAGTTCCAGGCCCACGTTGGGTATAAAGATCACTCAAAAATAAAATCTTGGGGAACCTGGGTGGCTCAGTCGTTAAGTGTCCAAGTCTTGATTTCAGCTCAGGTCATGATATCATGGTTCGTGGGATCAAGCCTCATGTCAGGCTCTGCACTGATAGCGTGGAGCCTGCTTGGGATTCTCTCTCCCTCCCTCTCTCGCCCTCTCTGCTCACGTGCACATTCCCTAAATAAATAAATAAACATTAAAAAAATAAATAAATAGCATTTTTTAACAAAGAAAAGATTCTGAGATATTACATAAATATTTTTAGTAGAAACTTTTGATAGTTTGGTACCGATATTTCAATGTTACCTGAAACAAAATATTCTCAAATACAAATAAAAAACTGAGGGTCGCTGGAGGGATTTTGGGTTTGGGGGGGGATGGACTAAATGGGTGATGGGCATTAAGGAGGGAACTTGTTGGGGCGCCTGGGTGGCTCGGTCGGTTGAGCGTCTGACTTCAGCTCAGGTCATGATCTCTCAGTTGATGAGTTCAAGCCCCGTGTCGGGCTCTGTGCTGACAGCTCAGAGCCTGGAGCCTTCTTCAGATTCTGAGTCTCCCTCTCTCTCTGCCCCTTCCCTGCTCATGCTCTGTCTCTCTCTGTCTCAAAAATAAATAAGCATTAAAAAAAAATAAAAATAAAAAGGAGGGGACTTGTTGAGATGAGCACTAGGTATTGTATGTAAGTAATGAATCACTAATCTACTCCTGAAATCATTATTACGCTATATGGCAACTAACTTGGATTTAAATAATAAAAAAGTACTTCTGTTACACTAACCTTTTTTGGGGGGGTTTTAATTTGAAGAAGTCTTTTTTAGGAGATTGAGAAGAAATAGATAAATCCTTTGAGAACAGGACCTAGGTTATCTTCACCCTTAAGGTTTTTTTCAGTGAAGGTAAGTGGATATTGACATATCAAAAAGGAATAAATAAATCAGAAATGCACATTTGGCAAAATCAACTTACAAAAACAGTTAAGTTACATTATAGTGGATATGACCAAAATATTATAGTTATTACAAAGACTAATTTTCATACGAAGCCATTTTATAGATTCTAAGTTTATATTGTTTTCATTACTTTATGCAAGAGTTTCCTGGAGAGTCTCTTTATCTAGCAAGGAAGTATAGTAATTTTACATTGTGATTGGTTTTCAAAATTTAAATTTTAGGACTCTGTTTCAAAGAAAATAAAGTACCCAAGATCCAGCACAATTTTAACTTAAGAAATGAGAGAAAAATTGTTTACTTTAAAGTACTCTGGCCCGGGGCGCCTGGGTGGCGCAGTCGGTTAAGCGTCCGACTTCGGCTCAGGTCACGATCTCGCGGTCCGTGAGTTCGAGCCCCGCGTCGGGCTCTGGGCTGATGGCTCAGAGCCTGGAGCCTGTTTCCGATTCTGTGTCTCCCTCTCTCTCTCTGCCCCTCGCCTGTTCATGCTCTGTCTCTCTCTGTCCCAAAAATAAATAAACGTTGAAAAAAAATTTTTTTTTAATTAAAAAAAAAAATAAAGTACTCTGGCCCAACTCTGCAGGCATATCCACAGGAAAAAGGTGCAAAAGATGAGAACGTATATAATAAAGATACAAATTAAAATATAACACCTATGGACTCAAACAAACAGAATGTTCATATACTTTTAGGCAAAAAGAAAAGTGGACTTTAAAACATTTTAAATTACTGTCATCAGAGGAAGGAAGCCTTTTTAAATGGCTCTGTGCATTTTACCATTATTCCCGTTTATACACAATCAAAAGTTATGTGAAGACACTAATATAACAAATCAGGGCAAAGGCTGGTGGAGGCCAAAAGATTCACATATTCTGAGCAGTAGAATAATTTTACCTCTTAGGACAATGGAGGTAAAAATAGATGACCTCGGCATCCTGAGAATTAATTGAATCAAACCAATCTGTTCCTACTTTCCCCCTTTCTCCTCTAAGAGACATTCTAATTGTGTCTGAAAATAGTTTCTCTGTAGTCATCTCTCTGCCCTCTTAATGCTACTTCTTTCACAAAGCCATGCTAGCCCTTCCTCTTATACATGCTAACTAGACAATTTCCAGTCCAGATGTTTGTAATTGATGGCAGAAAAGCTTTTCACAAATGGAGTTTATATGATTCATTCATTCATTCATTCATTCAGCTAGTATTTCCTGAATGTTTGCTATGTGCCAGGGACTATTCAGCAGATACACAGCTGAAGATGACAGTTTCTGAATTCATGAATAAGTAAGTTGCCATATAAATAGGTGCAGAGACATACAGGAGGAAGGAAAGATTGGAAGAACAGAGGGGACTCACGCACAACCCACTACATTGGCGCAGAAATGTCCACATGAAGATGTTCTGAGGGTCTAAGAATACACAGTATATAACTGTATATAGTCATACTGGGGGAAGTTTTTTGAGTTAAGAGCTATTCAAAATGTCTTTGGGTCGAGCTGTGTATCCCTTAGCCCAGAATGGTGGCCGATCCTACAACTGGCATAAGGAAGGCCCAGGCCGGGGCGCCTGGGTGGCTCAGTCGGTTGAGCGCCCGACTTGGGCTCAGGTCATGATCTCGCCGCGGTCTGCAAGTTCGAGCCCCGCGTGGGGCTCTGTGCTGACAGCTCAGAGCCTGGAGCCTGCTTTGGATTCTGTGTCTCCCTCTCTCTCTGCCCCTCCCCTACTCATGCTCTGTCTCTCTCTCTCTCTCTGTCAAAAATAAATAAACATTAAGAAAAAAAAAGAAAAAGAAAGGCCCAGGCCTCCTGCCACAGGTACCAAAGTAACATCATGGTGTGTGGCAAAGACAGCAAGGGATTGATTCAGGATGTTAAAGTGGATAGAGAAAGAGACATTGATACCCCTTCCCCTGCTCCAGAAAAGAGCCATAGGTCTACCTTGTGGGTAAAAGATCATGAGCTAATTCCCTAGTTTCGATTTGTAGAAATGCCTTTTGTGTTTAGACCTTAGGTGCAGAAATTAATAGCACCTAGATTGAATTGTCAACAAGTGGAGAACCTTCTCTAACTTCACATTCCCCTCGCCCCCCAGCTGTAGCTAAACTTCCAGGAGTTTAAGCTGCCAATGAGAGACAGGTGATTAGGTAGTCAGGTGAACTGCAGATGGAGAAGGTTGAATGGATTATCCTGTCTCAGTAGGAGAGAGAAGGATGTAGAGCGTGCTTTGATTAGGCCCCTCAGTTGCTGCAGGAGTTGTCTGCTTCGCAGAAGAGCTGGTGGTGGCCGGGAGTTAAGGGACGTCAAGGCTGTTGGAAGTGTCCGGAAGGAACATAAGACAGTGTTTAACGCTGGGGGATTCAAATTCCAGTTCAAAACCAAATGTCAAGAGAAGAAAGGGAACCGTTCCACTCACAGTTGCCTCAGGATTGTTGAAGCACGTCATCCAGCGAGATGCAGCTCACTCTTTCTTGACAAATCAGTAAAGCCTGAATCCAGTTAGTGTCAAAATAATTGGTGGCCCAATATTAGGGGGCGAACCGGGACTCTACCGCTAACTTGAGGGCCCTTCTGGGTTCTTGCCTTTGTGACAGTAACTACAGAAGTGAAGGAGACAGACACAGCACCTGGGACCCACGGAAGCTCAGCAAACATGGCCGACACACAGACCTGGGAGTCAAAATGTCCGAAGGATCATGAAGCGCTGGAGATGAGGCAAGTCAGACACAGAAGAGCCTCAGTGAGACGACTAGGGAGACTTGTGGGAAGAGAGCCTTTAATTTGCAAGGTACCCTTTACATTTTTACCTCGATGAATTTATTATTCTTTGTTTTCGTTCATTTCCTATATGCATAGGGACTCTTTGCCTATGCCAAGATCTGTTAAATACATAATTTTTCTCACTTGTTGTGTTTTTCATTTAATCCTTTATGTTAGAGTATAAAGTGAGACGTGGATTTATTATTCTCTCCAAGGGCCAAATTCTCCAAGTTATTTTTGGATAATCTAGCCCCATTAGTTTGTGAAGGTCCGTTCTGACTTAGATTTTATTACGGAGTTAGGCTGTGTTTCAGGATATCTTTCCCATGTCACTCATGACAGATTTGCAGCAATTCCATACTATTTCACCTGTGGGTAGTTTTAGATGTTTCATATTTTGTGGATGATTTACTATGATAACATTTCTGTTTGAGACTTTTGAAGAAAATTACTGTTATTCTTCCTAACAGACTTTAGAATACTTTTTGTCAAAATCGCAAAAATATCATCAGGATTGTTTGTATTAAGCAGTATGTTAACTTGGTGTTATTTTTAAATAATACTGAATTGTTCTAGGAAAGCGTGTGTAACTTAATATACTTGAGCTCACTTTTGTCAACCAAGAAAAGAGGCTGAGCTAAAATAAAAGCATTTGTTTGGGGTGTCAGAGTTGCGATGGGGGGAACACAGATTTGGGCAGCAACCTACATCCTGTCCCCCACCTTCAGAGAATAAAAGTCAAGGGTTTTTAAAAACAAAATGGAACACTTACATATGTTGTTTGCAAAGAATTTTGATTGGTGTTGGGAGCAGAAAATTAATCTTGGCTGAATATAATTGGTTACTAAGGCTACCACTAAGCAAATTTCCTTGTTGCAGGCAAATTGCAGGTGTTCAGGCTGAATCCTTGGAGTTTTTCTCGGTTTGGCCGAGTTCAAAAGTTCATGGTTCTACTTGGTGAGGATGTGAGGCCTCCTTGATGGCCTACGGCTCCATTTTAAAACCTCTTGACATAAGTGACCCCATTGCATTTCACCTTTCGTTTTCCATCTTCAGATGAAATTCTATAGGTTTTTTCCAGAGGACTTGCAAACTTTTCTTGATAATTCTAGATATCTCATGCATTTTTTTCTTCTATGAATGAGAAATTTTTTTTTTAATCTTCCAATCATTGCTGATAGAGAAAAAATCTAGTAATTACTACATTATATATGACAACTTACTACACTAGTTCTGAAGGGTGTTTTTCAATGTTTATTTTATTTTTGAGAAAGAGAGAGTGAGTAGGGGAGGGGCAGACAGAGAGGGAGAGACACAGAACCCAGAAGCTGGCTCCAGGCCCTGAGCTGTCAGCACAGAGCCTGACACGGGGTTTGACAGGGTTTGAACTCAGGAACTGTGAGATCATGACTTGAGCTGAGGTCAGACACTTAACTGACTGAGCCACCCAGGCGTCCCTTAAAGTTTTTAAATTGATTTTTTTGTTTTAGATTTTAAAGACACATAATTATATGTTCTACAAATAGCAATAATTTATCTCCGTTAATTTACTGAGCGTTTTTTTTTTTTTTTTTTTGCCTATTTTGGCATCTTTGGTAAATTATCATTGTTAGTGTTCTGTGTTGTGGTTATGTTTATTACAGTAAATTATAGCTAGAAAAAAGTCATGTATAATATTTATAGATTGTATTGGGTGGAAAATTGAAATTTTAGTTATATTTAATTTGGCTGCCTTTTTTTAAAAAAACTGGAATTTTGTTTCTTTTTTTTTTTAGCTGTTTTTTAATGTTTATTTTATTTAGTTAGAGTAGGGGAAGGGCAGAGAGAGGGAGGGAGAGAATATCAAGCAGGCTCTGTGCCATGGGCACAGAACCTGACGTGGGCCTCGAACTTACAAACTGTGAGATCATAACATGAGTCAAAAATCAAGAGCCAGGTGCTTAACTGACTGAGCCATCCATGTGCCCTTAGAATTTTGTTTCTTAAGAACATATTTTGGTGTCACGAGCATTCAGATTCCGTCCAAGAACCAATAAACGAAATGATTGTGCTTTTTAGTGGCCTGAAGTAAATTTTCATCTTTTATGGCCAGTAGAACTTCATTTAAATAAATTGTTAGAACTTCTATGATGAGTATTATAAAAGAGTATAAAGATAGTGGTGGTTGGCTTTACGACATATGAGGTAAAAGTGGGAGGAATCTTTCAAAATGACTCTTAGCTTTCTTTACTTAAGAGGGGGGGCTTACTGTTTTTTAAGATGTATTCCAAAAATAGATTTGATAAGTTTCTCAGGATCCACATATGAGTGAAAACATATGGTATCTATCTTTGCCTGTCTTATTTCACGTAGCATAATAGCCTCCAGTTCCATCCACATTGCTGCAAACGGCCAGATTGCATTCTTTCTCATTGCCAAGTAGTATTCCATTGTATATATAAACCACATCTTCTTTATCCATTCGTCATTGATGAACATTTAGGCTCTTTCCATAATCTGACTATTGTTGAAAGTGATGCTATAAACATTGGGGTACAAGTGCCCCTATGCATCAGCACTCTTGCATCCCTTGGGTAAATCCCTAGTGCTTTTGCTGGGTCATAGGGTAAGAAGACCAAGGGGGGGGGAGGGGAAAAAAGTTACAGAGAGGGAGGGAGGCAAACCATAAGAGACTCTTAAATACTTAGAACAAATTGAGGGCTGATGGGGACGGGGGAGAGGGGAAAGTGGGTGATGGGCATTGAGGAGGGCATCTGTTGGGATGAGCACTGGGTGTTGTATGGAAACCAATTTGACAATAAATTATATTTAGTATAAAAAATACATCTGCAACTACCATATAAGCCAACAAGTACATGCCTGGGCATTTGCTCCAGAGAAATACAAACTTTTGTGCACAAAAACCTGTACATAAATGTTTATAGCGGTTCTCTTTCAATAGCCAAAAACTGGAAACTTGGATAAGCTTCAAAATATGAATAAACAAGTGGCGGTATATCCATTCCATAAAATATAACTCAAAAATAAAAAGGATGCACTATTTAAAAAAAAAAAAAGTAGATTTGAGGTTAGCTTTTGTAAACGTCAGTGGAGAGGCCAGCCAGTCATTCATTCAGCAAGCTTGTACTAAGTGTCTATTCTGGGTTTAGTACTACCCTATATTCGAGGAGATTATAGAAAATCTCCCCTTGTGTTCAGCCTGTCGATGCTAAGAACACCCTCCTCTTTGTCAGGTTCGGTTTCCTTTGACCATACTTGAAACGTGAGTCTTCCTACTGGGTCCATCCTTGGTCCTTCTCTTCTCACTCTACACTCTCCTGTGCCTCTAGCAAACTCCACCAACACAGAGATGGCTTCTGAAATAGCCAGCTTGAGTCCTGATAGCTTTCTATCCTTAGCTCAGCAGCTAAATATCAGGTCACGTACCAAACCCGCTCCATTTGTATGTCCAAAATGATTCGTTGTCTCTCTTGACTTAGACTCTTTGCCCCCAGTTTATGTACGTGCCTGGCTGAAAATCAAGTGGAGCCTCAATTGCCTCCTATCCCTTATTTCTAACAGTCAGTTAAAAAAAACTCACTGATCCAGTCTTCACACCTTTTTATTCTTTCCTTTCCGTGCTCTCACCATTGCTGTTACCTCAGCTAAGACTCACAACTTAGGTCACCTGAGGTACCACCATAACATTTTTGGTGCTTTCTGCCCCCCTCCCATAATTTCCCCAAATTTTCTTAATTCTCCGTTGGGTTTTAATATGACCAAGTCCCTTTTCCACTTAAGATTGCCTAATGGTAGCTGACTGACGCTTTAGATGGAACCCATGGCCACATCATTGTCTGGCATTCTCCCCTTACAGCCACACTATCTTAAGCCAGATAATGTGAAGACTTCCTATTATGCAGAGGTCTCATGCTCTCTCATATTTCTTTTTTTTTTTTATAGTCTTCTCTCTTTCCCCAAAATGCTTTTCTTCTATCCTTTCTACCTAACGGATCTTTTAAAATTCAGTTTAGTTTTCACCTCCTCTAAGAACCATGCCCTCACTTCTGGTTTTAAAAATATGTCCACAGATTCTTTGGTACCTCTCCCTCTGAGAGGGGAAGCTACTTATCTTCCAGTGAGTGTGGACTGGAGTGGGGACTTGCTTCTAACAAATACAATGGGCAGAAATGACGGTGGATCACTTCCAAGAGTAGGTTCAGAAAGACTGTGGCTTCCTTTTTTGTTGCATTATCTCTGTCTCAGATAACTTTTTCTGTGGGAAGCCAACTGCTCTATCATGAGAACACTGGGGCAGGCTGAAGTAAGGCCAGTAGCCAATCAGGAACTGGGGCCATCTAACAACTGTGTAAGTGAACTTGGAAGCTGCTCCTCCCCAGGTTGAGATTTCAGATGAGGTTGTACCTCCAGCCAACAGCTTGACTACAACCTCATGAGAGGCCTTATGCCAGAACCACACATCTAAGCCGCTTCCAGATTCCTGACCCACAGAAACCAGACTTGTTGTATTATTTATCAGCTTCCACTGCTAACTTTTGAGCAATTTCTTGACCTTATCTACGCTGTCCTTTTTTCTTCTTATCTCTGCTCTCCTAACACCCTGCGCTTACCTGTTTGGGGCTATGTATTACATTATTAAATTGCCTGTTAATTAATTTCTCTATCAGATGGTAAATACGTTGAAAGCAAGAAGTATGTTTTTGAGCTACAGATTGAATGTATAAATGAATATCACAGATGTCCCCACTCTTAAAATTGCATTCTGTTGAGAATAAAAAGACATAGAATAAAAGCAAACAATAAAAGATACTCTATAAAAGACTGTAAACTTAGCACAGATTCTATCCTATCAGAGTTCAGGGGGAAAAGAGACATGTGCAAGAAAGCCTCCTGGGGACTGGGTGGAGCTAAGGTCCTGAACTTGAATACAATGTGGTTAGACAAAGGAAGGGAAGGCTTTCTTCGTACAGGGGCTACATTTATCAAAGTCATGGTAAGATGATCGTGTTCACAGAAATATTTGACAGTTAGCTCCAGATAATCTGAAACAAGGAGGCCCATGTGGACCAACATTCAATGTTGAACAAAAAATAAATTAAGCTGGGACCAGACTGTGGGAACCTTGAACTACAGGGGAAAACATGGCAGAGAGGACCCCTGTGATGGTTAATTTTATGTGTCAACCTGACTGGGCCACAGGATGCTCAGATATTTGGTCAAAGATTATGCTGGATGTTTCTGTGAGGTTATTTGTAGATGAAATGAATATTGGAATCAGTAGACTAAGTAAAGCAGATTGCCCTTCCTAATGTGGGTGAGCCTCATCAAGTCAGTTGAAGGCCTCCATAAAACAAAAGGGCTAAGCGAGAGACAACCTGCCCTGCCTGACGATTGAGCTAAGACATCAATTGCTCTTTCCTGGCCTTTGGACTTGGACTGAAACATTAGCTCTTCTTGGGTCTTGAGCCTGCCAGCCTTCAGATCGAAACGACACCATCCACTCTCCTGGGTCTCCAGCTTGCCTACTCACCCTGCAGATAGTGAGAGTTGCCAACCTCTATAACTGCATGAGCCAATCAACTCCCTAAAATAAATCTCTTTCTCTCCATGTATTTATATATCTGATTGGTTGTCTTTCTCTAGAGAACCCTGGCTAATACCCTATAATTACTTTCTTCTTCCTAAAGGAAGGAGGCGTAGGTCTTCGTTCACATTTGAATTCTGAGGCTACACTTTGGCACCCCACAGAAAATGAAAAAAACAAATAATAAGAGTGATAGAGAACACTTTGTCTCATACTGAGAAAATACCCCTAAGAAGTATTTTCTGTAATACCTAATGCCTTTATTAGATTTTCTTAAATTTCTTAAAATAACACATTTTTTAAAATGTGCAGCAAATACTAAAGTGACTGGGTTTTAAACTTGGTTTCCCAGGGGTGCTGTAGAGTTCATGTTTCCAGTCATCTTTGTGATCATGCTCTCTGCATTACAAAACTGAACATTCTATTTCAGTTATAGTTTAAATGTTTAAAAAGTCTCAATGGTGATGTGTCTCTTTTGCATCATAACTGGTGTAGGTGGCCCATTACAACTTTAATCATCATTAGTTGTGCGTTCTAGATGCACTGCCTGAGATAATAATAGAATTTAAGGAAAAACCCCATAGATCTACACTTGGACTTGCTTTTTCAAAAAATCTATTATAAACTATTATAGAGCCCTTCACTTCCTCTCCAGCTCATTCCTTTGAGGAGGCTTCAGCAGGTGCCGACTTTGATGGGCAGTCTCTAACCATATTCTTTTTAAAACATTCCCCACTTATGAAATTACATTTTATTTTAGTGCCGGTTGTCATATTATAGTGGTTGCATAGCAACACTATTGGCAAAAAAAAAAAAAAACATTATCTTCTTTTCCCCTACATACAAACGAAATCTCTCCATGCTAATCAAAACTTCTTTGCTAGGGGGGAGGGGAAGGGGGAACAAAAAGTTACAGAGAAGGAGGCAAACCATAAGAGACTCTTAAATACTGAGAACAAACTGAGGGTTGATGGGGGGGTGACGGAGAGGGGAAAGGGGGTGATGGGCATTGAGGAGGGCACTTGTTGGGATGAGCACCGGGTGTTGTATGGAAACCAATTGACAATAAATTATATATGTGTGTATATGTATATATGTATACACACACACACACACATACACATACTTCTTTGCTTTAAGAACATAAAAACTTTCATTAATTAATGGAGTGAATTGAGTGAGGTAGCAGATGTAGTTTTCAGAAACAGAGGCACCACGGCCAGTAGGAAGTAAATTGGTCCAGAGAAGACAAAATCATGCAGACATTTGGGAGATATAAGGAAAATTTAAACAATGGAATGCTACCACCTGAATCGTGTGGGAGCAATTACTGTTTCGTGGCCTCGGTGGGGTGGTGGAATTAAAAGTCCAATCAGAACACTGATGATCAGCGGTGCACTGGGACACTGTTGTATGTGTAGGAAGTGGATTTCCTTTATCTTCCCTTTTTGAAGATAAAATAAAGCTTTAAGACCCAACTGAAGCCTGAAATTTGTATATCCCAAATAAAACATGAGCTTTGTTTTCTAGATTACTTAAAAATGGACACTTACAACATACCAGGTGAAATAGCAAAATACTACGGTAGGAAGTACAAGAAATAAAACCATGTGATCAGACTTAGTTACTAACCTTAAGGAGCTTCCAACAGTTACTTTTTTATTTGTGTTTCAATTAACTTAAAAATGTTTGCCTCCAAGGTTATCTCCAGAAGCTCTCTATGAGCTTGACTTTTCCTACTGCTTCCCCTAATGTCCCGCTAAACTTCCTCCTCTCCTGTTCTCCCCACTGAAGTCCAAGTCATTATCAGTTACAACTAACACACGTACACAAACAGTTGACTTACCGCCTTGGATTTTTGCCATTGGACTCCTCCATCGCAACTTACAAAATGATTACCTTTTACGTACATGATCACATTCAATCACCCCTGTTGGACCAGGAGGAAGTTGCTCCTATCTGAAGTTACAGCTTTTAGAATTGAAAAACAAAGCCTACAGGGGCACCATTTTGCCCCCACCTGTGAGCTTTTCTCCCTAGACCCTCTGCCGTTTATGAAAGAGGATCATAGCTCTGTGGCTGAAATTGTAAAAGTTAGTGGGGGAAATAGCTCAAAAATGAATTCATATTTGTTAACACTGTCGAAATTTGTAGCCTTCTAAAAAAAAAAAGGAAACAAAATTTGTTAAAGTCACTCTCGTCATCATAAACTGTCAAACACTTAGGCACTCAGCAAAAGGTAAAAATACGCAGCCCTGGGAGTCATCATTCTTCAGGGTATTATCACGCTTTTGGTCTCTGCAGATAAAGATGATTGTTCTGTATACTTACAATAACAATAGCGCAACAGACCAGATGGAGTTGTTTTGCTACTGATTTTATAGTATAATCTTCATTTGGAAACAAATCCTGTAACTGGCCTTCACCTTTGATCTATTGATTGTGCTTTTGTATAATATCATTACAAAGGTTTGCAGCGAGAGAGAAAATAAAAGCCATTATTGTATATAAGTTATATTCTTAACACCAAGGCTACATTATAAAGCATGGCACAGAATGAATTGTAAGATGAATGAATTCTGTGCCATTGATTATTTTCTCTTTACCGTTAATGAGTGGACTTTAAATTTTATAATTTACTGTATATATTAAGGAAGAGGTAATACTATTTTCTGGGTGGCATTTTGTCCAGCAATATTTATCTTTTATAGGAAATCGAAAAGCCTTGTGCTGCAAATAATAGAATAACATTTCTTCCTCTTGTGTTCACATGAAGAGAATTAGAGCTTTTTCTGTGTTTACACCACTTTGCGGTGCAATAAAGGCAATTTGTGCTATAGTGGACATAAACTCTTGATTGAGAGGTTTTTGATCCTATTTCTATCAATAGTTATCCATCAGAGTGATAAATGATTTTTTTCTTTTTTTAGTAAAGACTTTCACAGTGGACTTGTTGACTTATCCAGCAATAATCATATGAATGACCCAAACCATGAATTGTTTATTCCTGTGTCTACATGTATTCATTAAAAATGCTATAAGATTACTGTCTAAATTATAAGATTACTGTTTAAATGGGATCTCTTGTATCCTCTCTCTGCAACATCCATCCTTTTGGATTAACCTTTTTGACCGTCTCTAAAGAATGACTAATTTTGTCAGCCAAGTCGCTTTCTCAACTTGTTGCTCATAGCAAGTTGGGAGCCCAGAGGCCTTACTGCAATTTGAACACTCAGTCCTTTTTAACCCAGACCTAATGACTCCTCTTTTGGTATTAGGCTTCTATGGGACTATGCCCTCAAATTTCCTAGAACCCCTTTTGTCCAGCTGAGAAGGCCTAGCAGGAAAAACAAATTTTTTGAGGGTTCTTCAAAAGGGTCTTATGACTATAAGACACTTGGTTTGATCTTAGAATCCTCGGGATTCGTTTTATGTTGAGAATATTTACTAACTAGGAGACTGGAGGTGAAAAACATCTTTTTTCCAAGTCCACAGTCTACAGGAACCCCCTATATATCTTTCACATTATACTTGCACCTTAGTGAATTCTCTACCAGCTCATCTCTTGTTTCAGTTCTGCATCACTCACAGCTAAGAACAGTCAGCTGGTGCTTTCGGTGTTCTGCCCAGATACCATTTTGACCAATTTCAAAGCTCCCAGTGTACTCCTTCTAGCTTTGGAGGCTACAATGATCTGCTTCCAAGTCTTCTGTCCCGTTTTGTCTGGGCTCATTCGTGGACCCTTGGTCGTGTATGGGACAAGTAATCTGATGATCTTGACTGGACTGTCTCACATCTTGGGCTTCATTTGCCTCTAGGCTGGTCTAGGATGGCCTCAGTTGGGACAACTTGGTTTTCCTCCACCTGAACTCATCCTCCAGCAGGCAAGCTTTTCCATCTGACTGTGGCAAGTTTCCGAAAGAAAGCAGGGAATCACGTAAGACATCTCGAAGCTTATGCAGTCCTGTCATACAGGCGTGCTGTCACTTTTCACCACATGCTTTTGGCCAATGTGAGACAAGAGGTCAGCCTGTTTTCAAGGGATGGGTGAAAGAATTCCATCTTTTGATGGGAGTCTCTCCAAGGCCACGTTACAAAATGCATGTATATTGCAGCAATCTTGCATTGAGTCTACCACAGAGGTTTATCCTTTGAAATATTGCATCTACTCCGTTCTTATTTTCTTTCCTTCTGAAACTCTAATAAATTTTTCCCATGTCCTATAACTTTTCCCTCTTTTGAATCTCTTTTTCTCTATGTAAAAGAGTCTATGTTATTTCTTTTGATATATTTCAAGTTTGCGAGGTACATCTTCAGCTCTAATGTGCTATTCAAATTCTCCATGGACAATTTTAAGTTTGTTTATTTAAAACATTTAATTTTCAGATAAGCGTGGTGATTCTTGATAATTTTCTTCTCTGCGTGTCTCTTTTTTATAATATGCACAGTAATTTTATAATCTGTGTCTGATTATTCAAAATCTCAAACTTTCATGGCTTGCTTTCTTTTGTCTGTTTGCTGTCCCACACAGTGACTTGTTTCCTTGTGTGCCTGATGATTTTTCATTGTGAGATATTTATTTTCCATTAAAAGTGCTTTTCAGGATTTTTTGGAGTATCAGATGACGGTTCATTTATATTTGCTTCTTTCGGGTGACTGGGAAAATACAGGTTAGAATAATTATTTATTTAGTTATTTATTGCAGGCATAATTCGGGCTAATATCCACATGAGGACCTGCTTATGGCTGTAACTGTCAATGATATTTTTACCCTGTTAATTCTGCCCAAGGCAAAGGCAAATCTCCTCTCAGCTTCATAGGAGTTAGAACAATGGAGCATGTTTACTGCTGGATCACTTCAAACAAGCAAAAAAATATCTTACTGGGTATATTTTACATATCATATATCCTACCCATTTCCGGGTACTTTGTTCACTTGTAATATGTTTTTGAGGTCCATTGATGTTTTAGCACGTATCAGTAGTTTGCTACTTTATATTGTTGAGTAGTGTTCCATTATATGTATATGCCACATCTGGCTATCTACTAGTT